>NC_133391.1:110467383-111717383 GCF_047511655.1 Castor canadensis
TGTTTCATGGTTGAGAAAAAATCAGCTACATATAAAACAAATCATCAAAATTCCACAATAGATTACAAAAGTAAGTGAGACTTTGCTTTTCTATTTCTACCAACCACAGGAATGAGAACTAAGACAACTCTATTAAAGTCTTTGAGCTATATCCATATAAAGTCACTAGCACTCTGCAAAATTCAGGAAAAATGCAAACACATCATTTATCAACAATGGTAAAAATTAGCCCAAATAAGGCTTTAAGTTATAGTCGTTCCTTATAGGAAAAAGCAACAGTTGAAATTAGAAGGGAAATGATCAAAGATGCATGCAATGATATTTTGATCTTCTGGACAGATCTTATAAAGACACAAATTTCAACTATGTTTTCTAGAACCACCAGAGAGTATGGCACATGGAGAACCAAGCCACTGCTCTCTGCCTCCTGTGATCAATGTATCTATCCATATCAAATGTTAGCAAAATTCATGGAGATAATAGTCACCCAAGCCAAAACCTTCGAAGGCCCTGAAACCACCTGAACTGTTCCTCTCAGTTACCCCCATTCATATTTATGTGCCAGCCTCCTTGAAAGATAAGGCTATCTTTATTCTTCCAATTTCCAACTTCAAGCAGAGGAAGCACAGTTTGCTCAAGGGGGCCTTCATTTATTCATTAGAACAAACATTTTTTGAGAGTTTAATTCATTGTGCTTCTCCTGGAGACATAATGGTGAAAAAGGCTATTGTGTCTTCCTTCATGGAGTTTATAATCTAGTATAGAAAGTAAATGTTAGCCACCATGAAAATAAATGTGTCGTTGTCAACTGAGCTAGACCCTACAAAGGATGGGATTATGTTGCTAGGAGACATGATAGAGGAACCTACCCTCATTTAGATGGCTCAGATAAGGGAAGGCAGGTTTTTTTAAAAAATAAGGTTGAAGAGGATAACTTTCATCTCCAGTAGTGCTTCAAGCAAGCTCTGCTCCCAGAGGGGAGGACATTTAAACTCTGCTCCCATTAGGCAACAACCAAGATCCATAAGGCCCTAAACAATATTGAAAGCAGTGTACTTACCCTGCTTTCCCCCTTTGTACCCACAGCCTCTCATCCTCCAGTCCCCAACTTGAGAAGGCTGCCCTTCTTGCCTCATTCCCTGCATGTACACCAGTTCTCCTCCAGTCAGACATCAGACAGAGCAATGTGATCTTCTGATTTAAGTAACCAACTCTGAGGTGGAATGGCTAGTATATACTATATGTTCCTCAGAAATTATATACTCTTTAGAGAGCCTACCAACTCTTTCCTGAGGAAGTGCTGAATTTCTGAGCCCAAGAAGCTTCCATACATGTCTGAAGAACTGGGACCACCAAATTTTTACTGACCTTTGGAAAGAAGACCTCCCTGGACTCCACATTAATAAACTGGAGACTTCAGGAAACAAAGGTCAGGAGAGTGAGACAGAGGGACCAAAAGGTGGGCTGCAGGAGTGTTTGCCTTTCTGTCTCTTCCCCCAGTGATGGAGTCCAGATGGAGAGCAAGACACAGGTCTGAGGCTCTCAATGAAGGGCAGAAGCTCTCTGCAGAAGGCAAGCAACCAGATCACTAAAAAAGAATGGGAACCATCCCACTGCTTCTCAGAGTAGGTATTCTAATTTTGAAAGTTTTTTCCTGCCCTGGTATTAATCTACACACCAGGTATATTATTTTTAACTGAGTGAGTACATAGCTTTATCCCTGAGCTGGCAAATCTTTAGATATGATTCCAAATCATTTACTCTAATAAACATAATGTACCAACACTATTCTAAGTAAAAATTTTATTTTCTCCTCCCAAAATTTCACATTATTATTATTACTATTACTATTCCCTATTTTGGAGGGAAAATTGAGGCATGGAAATGTTCAGTAAAATTTCCCAAGAATAAAAACATTTTATGGTTAAACATCAAAAGGAAAATTTTTGTCCCTTGCTCTAAAAGTTTGAAAATATATCTGACATACTTCATATGACTGTTTTGTAGAAAATAAGGTAGAATGCAAAGTGACACATATTGATCCACACTTAAGTACTATTTTGAAATCATCAACAAATCTACAATTATTTGATTTTTTAAAAAATGCTAAGTTGGATTTTTTGAAAGAAGTAGTTGATCTAAGTCAACTTTAACGATACATAGGCTGCCATTTAGCTCAGGTTAGCCCTAACACAGTAGAAATTAATAGTTGTAGTGTTGACCTCATCCTCCATTAAATTAGGCAGTATAAGTCTGTTACGGCTACCACAACAAAGTCACAGAGTAGGTGGCTTAAACCACAGAAATTTATTTCTCACAGACTTGGAGGCTGGAGGTCCAATATCTAAGGACTCATCAGGGTTGTTTTCTTCTGAAGGTCTGCTTCTTGGTTTTCAGGTGGCCATCTTCTTCTTGAACCTTACTTCTGTACATATCTGCACCTAGATGTCCTTATAAGGACACCAGTCATATTGGATTAGAATCAGCCTTATTTTAATTCAAATACATCTTTTAAAACCATATCTCTAAACATAGTCAAATTCTGAGATATTGGGGGGGTCAGATTTCAACATATGAATTTGGGGGAGGACATAATTCACCCCAAAACAGTACTGATTACATGGGTAATGGCCCGTGAATTAAGAAAATGTCACTCCACTCACAGACACATTCCAAAGAAGCTTAGGGAAGCAAACTGGGTTGAAAGCCTGCAACTCAATATGAGCTGTACCTGACAGAATTGAACCCAGAGGGTGGGAGAGGATTCTCAAACTAGTCTCCCAACTTTATTACTCTCCAAATGGAAAAGTGCTTCATAGCTACAGCCAGTACATACTCAAGAGGATAAGATCTGAATGAAACTCATGCTTCCTTTTCTTAATTGAGGCCTTAGATCATTACTCGATCTTCATTGGTTAGCTGAGATTTCAAACAAGATCATAAATACAGCAGATTTGATGTTGAAATTAATGAGCCCAATTCTTCCTCTCAACCTTTAAAGGATATCACTTGGTTATATGAGGAAGAACCAATTCTAGTGATATCTCCTGAATTGTTAATACAGTTCCCTTCAGAAAGAAATACAGTGCACTTTGTCTAACCAAAGAAAATACAAATTAATCCTGAGAGTCAGAAATCTGTGGTTTATTTTATTTGTTTTTTAAATTGACTAGCAATTTTAACTTTAACACTGTTCTTTCTTTTAAAATATTTGTCAATTTACATTACATGTAATGCACCTCACTTTTATAACTAAGAAAACTTTTTAAATAATTAGCACACATTTTTAAAACTTCCTTTTATGGAAAAAACCAGCTTTTAGCTTTTGGGTTTTTTTTTAATTTGGTAATTTTTACTTCATACTAATTAAGTATGATACCAAACAGAGTAAAATGAGGTTTTGGAGAGTGAATAACATATTTTCATTGTAACTTCAGAAGAGTGTCTGTAAAAGGAATCACTTGGGGGCTTCAAGCAATGCAAACTTGTTTGTGCAAACGATTTTCCTCTTGCCAATTGCAAAGTCACTTGTGGAAAGAGAAGACAGCCCAACAAACATTATAATCAGCATAGCACAAGACAAGCCATCTCACCAAGGGAATTAAACCAAAAAAAAAAAATGAGTAAATATTTTAAACACCCAATTCACAAAAGAAAATAGACAAATGACCAATAAGCACATAAGAAGATACTTAACTACATCATTAACCACGTAGATGCAAACAAAAACCACAGTGATTTACCATTTCACACCCACTGGAATAGGTAAGGTTAAAAAGATGAAAACATCTGTAAGGATAAAGGCTATGGAGCAGCTAGAATGCTCACATATTGACGGGGTGAAATGTGTAGAGGAACTTTGGAAAATTGTTTGGCAATTTCTTATTAAACTAAATATAGACTTTTTTATGACTCAACAATTCCAATCCCAGATACTTGCCCACAAGAATTTTTAAAAATTCATCCATAAGAGACTTGTATAATAGTGTTTATGGAAGCTTTATTTCAAAAGCTCCAAACTAGAAGCAACTCAAATATTCACAATAGAACAGAAAAATAAATTATGATATATTTAAACAATGTAATACTACACAGAATAAAGAATGAACTATTGATTCATACAAAAATTAGTGTGTATTTTATAAAACACTGTGTTTTTTAAAAGAAGCCAGACAGAACAGTGTGTCCTATCTGGTTGCATTTATATGAAGCTCAACAATTAGCAAGGCTAAACTGTAAACATAGAACAGTGACACCCGTGGGGTGACATCTGATTAGAAGAAGGCAAAGAAGCTTTCTGGAGTGCTTGATATAGGGTGTATAATTCTTATAAAACTTTGAGTTAACTATCTAAAATCTGTTGATTTTTATGGGATGCAAATTTTACTTCCATGAAAATGTTGCAAATGGTTGTTGCAAAATTGACTTTGCAACTTTCAATATTCTATGTATACCTCATTTCATAAACTTCATTTGCAGCTTTCTTGCCTGACTTGCCCACTGCTCACATGTCGCCTGCACATGGGAACACAGCCTTTCCAGGGAGGTCAAGCACACCATTGAGCCTTTCTAATTTGTCAGGCATTACAGAACATGACCTGTCACAAGGAGCTTTAAATCTACCAAACCCCATTAATAGTCATGAGTTTCAAATGCTCTTAACAAGAAATAACACGGTAAAGTGGAGGTCCACAGACTCGAGTTTAAATCCCAGCTCAGCCTGACCACCTTTGAGCAAGCTGTTTAATATTCCAGAGCTTCCATACCCTTGTTTGTAGAACTAATTATTGTGAGGTATATCAGAGTCATGTGTGTAGTGTTTCCAGGTTAAGGCTTTTAATATCGTAGGCAGTTGGTAATATATAATTACTATTGACCTATCAGTTCTGTTTAGCAAATACTTGTTATGAGTGACTATCCTGAGAATTTTCTATTTTTCTTTAATTTTTATGGCAACACATCAATGGACATAACCAAGAAGCATCAGGATGGATAATAAACAGCAAGTAATTTTGTGAGTATATTGTTCCATTTCCAGTCTTTCATATGAACTCAGGGATCAGATGTGTTTCTGAATTCCAGATTTTTCTGATTTTGGAGATGTAATATGACATGTATATCATTCATATAATACACATTATACATTTATATGTAATATAAATATATATGTTTATCTGTTTGGGTTAATTCTGCCACAAAATCAATTATTTAACAAATAATAATATAACCATTGTTTTATTTCAAACCTGTTAGGATTGCAGAATTGTTGGGAATCCTACAATAACTTTCACTTACATAGCACCTACAATGTACAAGGCACTCTGTCCTTAGCACTTTATATATGTTAACCTATTTTTCTTCACAATAACCCTTTTAGGGGGTGTTATTATTATTGCTTCCATTTTACAGGAAAGGAAACTAAGGCACAGACAAGATAATGGTTGCATACTCCCAAAATTTGTATCAATAATCATTCTTCTTCACCACCTCAATCTCTCCTTCTATGAGTATCTAACAAGGATGGACATGGAGAAAGTAGCTACCCTGCCCTCTAAAGATTAAAAATTACTAAATAAAATTGGTTTTGGCCTTTCAATCCCTTCTGGTGTTTCTTTTACTTTGAAAACTCTGAAGCTTGTTGAAAGCAGAACTTTAAAAATCTGCTCTCCTGAACAGACTCAAAGAAAACCTTCTCACTTGCATGCAACAATCAAGTTAAACCACAAACAAGAAACACAGGCCAAAATAAATTTCTTTTCAGATTACTAATAGAAAGTCATGTTCAAAAAAGTGTTAGCCAGTAATGTGAGTTACAGAAGAAAAGTTAGAAGCCTATCAAGCAGAATAGCACTCTTTCAGCAACCATCAGGTCATTAAAAAATACATTCAAATTTATGGGTAGCCCAGTCACCTTATCAAAGGTAAACAATATAAAAAGTTCACAGCTCCAAAGGGGAAAGAGCAGAACCTACTCCACAGAAAAGAGGAAAGCATATGCATCAATCATGTCAGGGGCCCAGTGTTAACAACATCTAAACAGTGAAGGTGAAAGAACATTTGTTCACCAAAAGGTCACTTTCCCCAGTCACAGGCGAAGGTTTCAGAGCACATGTTGGAAAGTCTGCCTCACTGTAAGGGTTATGTTACCCCTGGGCCCAGTTTGCCTATGAAACAAGACTGGTGGTAGTGAGCAATTAGTCTGGCAGCTAATCAGTGTCATTGTGCTGAAACGTTTCAGGAAACCATCCCAACTTTAAGGAACGATGCTTTAATTCGAGGTCTGCTTCTCATGGAAAATACTGAGCAGTGAGGAAGCACCCTTGAGAATATATACTTCCCCTAAGTCTGCCAATGTTTACCAAGAGTCTATAAGGTACTTAGCCCTACTATATGTGTTTGGGAGCCCTTATTAAAAGAACCCCAGTTTCCTGCCCACAAATGGTTTAAAATCTAATTGGGAAAATAAAAAATGTAATTACATCAGTGATGGAAAATATATACAAATTCAAGAGTTGGCAAAATGTTTTCACTTGCATTTCTGTTTCTCTTTCTCTATTTTATATGCAACTCAAGTTACAATCTTCATTCCAACCTCACTGAACTCTCAGAAAATAACTGAATCCACTCAGGTCAAGTACTTCCAAATGGTAATGTTTCTTTAAAACAATTCCTCTGCTCTTCATACTGCCTCCACACAGAACCAAGAGCAATTCACATTAAGGGTCAGAGAAAATGGAAACCCAGGTCTCATTCATCAAGTGTTTGCAGAATTAAATTGAAATCTGCCTGATTCTACCCAACCTATAAGGTTTTGTTAATGAATGTGACTGGGAATGAATCATTAACCATCAGTGATGGTTATTTTGGAGAAACATTGTCCTCAACACAACCTCTGTTCATTCCATGAGAAAGTTTTTGAGTGCACAGCCATAAAGTTCTTTTCATTTTATTTTATTTTACTTTCTTTTCTTTTCTTTTGGTGTTATTAGAGTTTGAACTCAAGGCCTACACCTTGAGTCACTCTACCAGCCCTTTTTTTTGTGATGGGTTTTTTTGAGAAAGGGTCTCACAAACTTTTTGCCTGGGCTGACTTCAAACCATGATTCTCCTAGGCTGTAGCTAGGATCCTGTAGCTAGGATTACAGGTGTGAGCCACCAGCATCCAGCAAAGCCATAACTTTCTAAGTAAGCCTTTCACATTCATAAAATTTTAGTTTGCTGCTATTTAGGTTAGCATGCTTGTTTATTATTGGCCTTCCCCTAAATATAATGCCACTCCAAGATGCTCTGTCTCAGACATGTGTTGAGGTGGAGGGTAGAAAGGCACTGAGACATGAAAAGAATTAAAATGGATAACAAACTTGAGTGAGCTCAGGGTATGGTTCTGTGGTAGAGCACTTGCCTAGCATGCATGAGGCCCTAGTTTCCATCCCCAACACTCACACTCACACACACACACACACACACACACACACACACACACACACACATTATTGGATTTCTTTATATGCATTAGGCCATAAAATAGAGTTGAATAAAATTATCTTTGAAGAGCTGCTAAATTATTGACTTGTAATGCACAACCTTTTAGAAATGAAAGAGACCACCATTCATGACTAATATATGCTATTTTTATAGTGTGCTAGCAAGTTTGGTTATCCAGCATTGTTTCCTAATTTTTTTTCACAACAGGGACTATAGAGGAAATTATATTTATACCAACACCCGGGAGTAAGCTGACAGCACTACAAACAAAAGCTACTGCCTGTAGGCTCTAGCTACCCAAGCCTCTTTCTGATGGCTTAAGGATTCAACCACATCAACTAGTTGTCCCATTGTGTTAAAAATTCTTAATTCCTTAGTTTCATCACATCTAGTTGTTATAAGGCCAATGGTGCTACTAAACATCCCACAATGACAGAACAGCCCCTGCTTCTTGTTATGACCTCTGCTTTACACCACTCCCTCTCCCCACGGAGAGTTTTTCAAGCTTGTCACTATGCTTTTGTTTTAACTTTACTTAACTCAAAGCAGCCTGGTTTATTACCAGAAGATCACAAACCCATTGAGGAGGACGCTGCTACAAAGAAATTTGCCTGGATAGTTAATGAATAGATTCAGAATGACTTGTCCCTTAAGCTGCCTAGCGGCCTCTACAAAACCTGGGGGAAAGAAAGAATACAGGAATGAAAAAGAAAAGACTAAGAGAAGGAGCTGGGAGTGGCATCACATGTCTATAATCCCTGCAATGCAGGAGGTATAGGCAGGAAGATCAAAGATCAAGGCCAGCCCTAGAGAAAAAGTGAGAGTCTATCTGAAAAGTAAGTAAAGCAAAAAAAAAAAAAAATCTGATTGTGTATCTCAAGTGATAGAGTACCTGCTTAGCAAATACAAGGCACTGAGTTGAAATCTTAGGACCACCAAAACAAGAGAGAGAGAGAAGAAAAATAAGGGCAGAGATTTAGTCAACATACAAAAATCAGTAGCTTTTCTATCTACCACTAACAAACTCATTAAGAACCAAATAAGAAAACAACACCATTCTCAACAGTCTGAAGAAAAAAATAATAACATACCTAGAAATAAACCTGAGAAAACTCTTAGGATAAAAGTTACAAAACACTGAAAAACTAAAGAAAAAAAAAAAACCACTAGAAGATGGAAAGACCTCCCTATGTTCATGAACTAGCAGAATTAGTATTGTGAAAATGGCCACATTAATGAAAGAGATCTACAGATTCAATGAAATCCCCATGGAAATTCCAATCACATTCTTCACAGAACTAGAAAAAAAAAACCTAAAATTATATGGAAGCTCCAAAGACCCCAAATAACTAAAGCAATTCTGAGCAATGCTGGAGGTATCCCAATACCTATTTTCAACTACTGAGCCACAGTAACTAAAACAGCATGGTACCGGCACAAAAACAGACACACAGGCCAATGGAATAGAAGAGAGGACCCAGAAATAAAGCCACACAGCTATAGTCATCTGATTCTCCACAAAGCTGCCAAAAACAGACATTGGAGAAAAAGCAGACTCTTCAACAAACAGTGCAGATAAAACTGGATATCCACATGTGGAAGACTGAAACTAGATCCCTATCACTCATTCTGTACAAAAATCAACTCAAAATGGATCAAGGATCTTAATGTAAGAGATGAAACTTTAAAACTGTTACAGGAAACCATTCAGAAAACACTTCAAGAAATAAGCAAGGAATTCCTGAATATGTCTCCAAAAGCTCAGGAAATAATTGCAAGAATTGGCAAATGGGATTGCATCAAGTTAAAAACCTTTGCACAGCAAAGAAAACAATCGTCAGAATAAAGAGAGCATGCAGAGTTGGAGAAAGTCTTTGCCAGTATTCTTCTGATAGAAGATTAATAAACAGAAAATATAAAGAGCTCAGAAACATTAAATATCAAAGAACAAATAATCTAATCAATAAATAGGTAAACACACTTCTAAAAGAAGTACAAATAGTCAATTAAATAAAACAAGTTCAACATCTTTAATCATCAGAGAAATACAAATCAAACCTACATTAAGATTCCATCTTCCCCCAGTCAGAGGGCTATCAACAAGAGTTTTTTAAAAATGCTGGTGAGAATGTGAGAAAAGTGAACCTTTATACACTGTTCATAGGAATGTAAATTATTTCAGCCACTATAGAAACCAACATGGAGCGTACTCAGAAAATTAAAAATAGATTTTCTGTACAATCCAGCTCTACCAATTTTAGGTATATACCCAAAGGAATCAAAGTCAATATACAAGAGAGATACCTGCATACCTATGTTTATCATGGCACTATTCACAATAGCTTAGTTAGGGAATCAGCCTAGGTGCCCGTTAACTGATGAATGGATAAAAAAAAATGTGATATTAAAAAAAAGAGAGAGAAAATGTGACATATATACATGATGGACTATTATTCAGCTACAAAAAAGGAATTAAATCATGTCATTTGCAGGAAAATGCCTTCCTTCCTCCCTCTCATCTTGCAGCTATTAAATACAAGTTACAGGTGCCATGGTTTTATAGTGGGCTCTAGCAGACAGACTAAAAACCAACATGGAGTTATCCATGCTGATGTTCCACGTCCCAACCAAAATTAAGTTGTCAAGAACTTTCAAGAAATTGGGAGAGGGAGGTAACAGCCAAACTTGTTAAACAGGCCAGTATCAATCGACATGATAATGAAGTTGCTCTGCTTTAATCCTTATATCCTTTATTCCTTACAAAAAGTAATTGCTATTAACCAATCAGTCCTTTCTCTATTGTTCTATCTTCCTGTCTTCACTTTACAAAGAAAGTAACTTTGAAATGACCAATCCACTTTTTATTCCTTGTTCTGCTTCCTTCGGGTCTTATCTATGTAACCAGCCTCTTCTGCACAGATAATTGGAACACTAATCGTATTTCATGTAATGAACTGCTGCCCAATTCTAGAATCACAATGTAAAACCATTTAAGATCTTTAGATTTCCTAACATTGTTCTTTGACTGGGCCTTGCACATGCTGTGCACTCTGCATGGTACACTCTCACTCTTTCCTTGTCTCTACCAGCAATTCTCTTCTGCAGTGATGGCACCCCTGTCTTTCAGAGATGTAAGCAGAGAGCAGGGTTTCTCAGCCACCACACTACTGACATTTGAATTGGATAATTCTTTGTTGTGAGGAATTGTCCTGTGTATAATAGATGTTCAGTATTATCTCTGATTTCTATCAAGTAGATGGCAGTAGCAACCCCCTCCCCTTCAGCTGTGACAACCACCAAAGGTCTCTTGACATTGTCAATTATCCCCATAAGAAAAGACTAAAGCAAGTCTCTAACTAAGACCATATCTTTGCCTCACTCAGCTGTTTTCCTCTGCCCCATATTGCTTCTCTTACTCCCTCAAATAATCACATTCTCAAGAATCTCCAGCTCAGGCAGTACATCTAGGAAACCCATTCTAAGACAATATGGCTCCAAGTACCTTACAGTATTATCTATTTAGTCCTCAGGGTAACTCTTGGAGTCAGCCATTTATTTATGAAGAAACTCAGACACAGAGAAGTCAAGTCACACAGTGGTGCAATAAGATTCACACTGAGCTAGTCTGACTCCACACCAAGGTCTTAACCATACTCATCATGGGTCCACAGTCAGCTCTGGGCCTGGCTGACGACAAGTGGTTGATATTTTCGATGGATGGGCACTACGGAAGAGGTGGCTGGTTCCCTTGTTCTACACATTGACTTGTTTATTTCTACTGTTGAAGTTATATATGAGATTATTTAAATTTTCAAATGTGTGATACAGTTGGAAATATTTATTAGTTCCAAACTTTGTGGGGAGTTAGAGGAGATCCCAGCTTCATTCTAAACAACTCAGAAACAGAATTTATTTTAAAGATAAAATTAACATTATGATTAATGATATTTGTGTATTCTCAGTTTTTCACTGAACTTGACTAATACACAGACATTTGATTGAAAACCTACTTGTGATGGTGGTTGGAATCCAATTTGCAGTAAGTCATTTGTTCACTGCCGAGGTTAACAGTTTCTAAGCTACAGAGAGATGAGGAAAGCATTTGTAGTCAGGAAGTTACCATTCTTCCCTTCTTGAAAAACATTATTCTGGCTTTCTATGTTTCATTTAGTAGGTCTGTGGTTGCTGCTGCCTGCTATTCTATAACTACACTGTCATTTACTGTGACCAACACCAAATATACTTATCCCAGTGTCAGATTTTTTAGGGTTTTCCTTTTAATATTGAATTGGGAGTTCTGAGTACTAGGTCATGTATTGTCCAAAGTTAACACAAGAAGAACAGCCCACCATATTTCCATTTTCTATCTATATGATGTAGGACATGTTATTTAACTTATCTCAGTTCAATTTATTAATCTTTAAAATTGAAGTAATAATAATTTTTTGCCTCATAGAATTGTAGTAATATTCAATGAGATAGTAGTTGTAATGTATTTACCATATTAGTCATTAAAAGCTAGTTGCCATTATTATTAATGAAGTTTATAGTATTTTATTCACTATCAGCCATTCTTTTCTATTTTAATTACACTACCCTGATTTCCTTTTGGAAGTATTGTGGGCATTCCTTTTTTGTTTTTGTTTTTGTTTTTGTTTTTGTGTGTGTGTGTGTGGGACTGGGGTTTGAACTCAGGGCTTCATGCTTTCAAAGCAGACATTCTAACCCTTGAGCTACAACTCCAGTCCATTTTGCTCTGGTTATTTTGGAAATTGGATCTCATGAACTATTTTCCCAGGCTGGCTTCAACTGAGATCCTCACAATCTCAGCCTCCCAAGTAGCTAGCATTACAGGTGTGAACCACCAGCATCCAGTTACATTGTGGGCATTCTTAATGAGTTATCATTAAAGGCAATTTGACCTTCCTTAGCTTAGGGGTGGGTATGGTTCCTCAGCTAGACTACCAATTTCAATTTTGAGGATTTTGATGCCTGGAAGGAAAGATGCAAGGAAGGAGGCTAAACAAAGGCAAAATGGCTGGAGTGGGTTCACCCCAGTGACAGGACTCAGGAGTGGTTCCAATTCCTACCCTTTCTGAGACTGCTTCTTCAGACCTCTAGTTCTCTCAAGCACACACCTCTGTAATGAATTACCACTTACTCAGATTACTCAGATTTTAAAGCTCTGTTTCTTGCAACTAAAATGACATAAATGTTTAATTACATGGATGTGATTAATGCCAATTTTTCAAGTTAAGAAAACTGTGCTGCAAGTCTAAAATACATTTTATTTCGGGACCTACTATTATAATATTATAGCTACAACAGGCATCAGTGAGCAACACATTTTGAGGACTCCCACTGTGATAAGATTCCATTCTTATTTATTGTTGTACTCCAAGCATAGAACCTGGCACTCAGTAAATATTCCATTAATGAATAGAGAAACATTATAATGTTTATGCCTTCTCAGGTTATATCATTCTTGGGGTTAGATTGATGTTTTAACCCTTTTCTGGCACTCTATTTGTCTATTTTTTGTTTGGGTATTGGTTTGGTTTGGGGGTTTTATTTTGTCTTCTATGATAATGGGGATTGAACCCAGGGCCTCACACTTGCTTAGGCAAGGCTCTACTACTTAATCCATGCTCCCAGTCCTTTTATCTATATTTAGTTATTGAGATAGAGTCTCACTAACTTTTCCCTGGCTGTCCTTGAACTCATCATCTTCCTGTCTTCACTTTCCAGTAGCTGTGATTACAGGTGTGTGCCACCATACCAGCTGCCAAATAGACTTTTTTATAGAGAACTTCTTCTAAGGAAAAAGTTAGGTATTGGGTTACTACTTTAAAAATATTGCTCCATTAATCATTTATGGGATTGCAAAATGTGGGTGTTTATCATTTCCATGTTAGATTAGCAAACTGATGCTCAGATAATTTAAGAAAATTGACTAAGTTCATACATTTAGTAAGAGAATATGGTTCTACCTGACTTCCAGAGGTTATGGGCTTTTCAGTACACTATGGAAAACTTTCTTTTATTTAGTGACCTTTCACTTCCTATTCTTTTTATCTATAAAATTTTCTGGCAAATTAGTTTGTGTACTTCCTTGAGATAAATGCAAGAGTGGCACTATGGCTATTAGGTATGAAACTGAAATCTAAACAAGTTATGTTAAAGTTTACGGTCCAAGTGAGCATCGTCCCTCAGCAGTAGTCATCTTGGGAAGTTGTGCTCACCTTGCTTACCATGTTGTTTATAGGCCTGCTTCCCATTCTCTTGAATGTCTTTATGTGGCAACTCTGTCCTTCAAGAAGGGCTTTGAGTTTTAAAAAGAGCCAAAGACATTTGAAGGGCAATCTAGTAAAGTCTTCTTGGGCAGGAGGAGCCATTTTTAATGAAAAAAATGAGATATAAGTTTAAGACAATCCAGTGTGTGACTTTTTAAATTGTTTTGAAGTTTGTTCTCCAATGGTGATTCCTAAACTCTTGTGTAGCAGTGAGACAACAACTAAGGGTCTTCATTACATTTGCTCTCAGGAAAAACCCAGACCATGATGACAGCTCATATCACAGGAGTCAGGAAGGCTTTTCTGGGTAATTCCCATGTGAGCCCAGCAGAGGTGAAGGGATGAACATATTATAATTTATTCTCATCGTGAAGCAGGGAGCTGGACTCTTGTATTCAAGTGAGAGGTTTAAGGGAAAGGAGGGACAAAAGAGCCAGATATTAATTTTATAGAGGCCAGGGTAACTGTGAAATTAGCAGCCAGTCCTTGGCAGAGAGAGAAATATGGTCAGGGCACCAAGAGCATCTACTGTGCCCACCAGTGTAGCATGTCATTAAGCCATTGATAATATGAGTTTTTTATTTGTTCCTTAACTTAGAAAATCTTTACTGAGGCCAGACCTCTGCTTGGCAATGAAGATACAAAGATGATTAATGTATAGTTCCTGCCCTGGAAGTATTCCTAGGGTAGCTGGATAGATAAGTGGACATTGGACTAATGATAAAATGGGAAATATGAGTGTCCTTCTTCTCGTCCTCTGTCTTGGAATGCCATCCTTCATCCAATCCAAGAGCCCAGGGTCTTGTCTTTATTGATCACTGCTCCCTTGGATACACTCAATGTCTAAACCTACATTTCAGAATCCTTGTTTTTTATTCTCAACACCTGCTAAGATAGCTATGTAATAATGATAATGGACCAACTAAGAAATCAGACTGAGAATTGGATGTAGAATCACACTGTACAATCCCAGTACAGGGGAGGCTAAGGAAGGAGTAGATTGTGAATTCAAGACCAGCCTGGCCTACATAACCAGACCCTGTCTCAGAAAAAAAAAAACTCAAACTGGTGTTGTTCCAACTGCATTAGTGAATTATAAAATCAATAAAGTTGATACTAAAATATATGTTTATATTTTTTAAATACAAACAGAATATGATAAAATACAAAAGAAAATATGAGAGTGTATTACAGTAGTTTCTGAGTATACATATATCTTCATATATGCACTATAGTCTTCCTTCCTGGGTTCAAAATAAATGTTTTTCTTAGCATTAACTACCATTAAAACAGTTTGAGAAACACTGAACCAAACTAAACCTAGCTATGTTAACTTGCTAATATAATATTCCACACAGATAACATGTGTTAAAGGGGTCACAATGTAATTATGAAATGAAAACATGATATCAGAAAAAGTAAATTCAAGTACATTTGAAGAACACAAGGTAAATATTTTGGTTCTTTGGTTCTTTTGGCATCCCTTATATTAATAAACCTTTGTCAGTATGACTTTTAAATGTCTTACCAAGTTTCAGTCTGGTGTGCTGAAAATGTAATTAGTAAAACAAACAAAAAAAAAACAGCAAGAGGCATGGTTCAACTGCCTGTCTAGTAAGCAAAAAACTTGAGTTCAAATCCCAGTACCAAAAAAACAACACACACACACACACAAAAAAAAAAAAAACAGTGGAGCCATTTTGGAGTAAATAATTTCACAAGAGCATAAGCATACCAGGTACTAAGGTAGAACTTGAAAACCCTAATTCCTCACACAGCTTTCTTTCCTGGTCGGTGTGAGAGACACCTGGTGTTTGCCCTCAGGAACATTACAATCTCATTGAAAGATAAAAATGTATGCAAAAAGATTTTCTTTAAAAAGACCCCATACACACACTCTTTTTTGTAGACGGGTAAGAACTAACCTTTGGAGGTTTTGTATTTAGAGCAGTTTTTGTATGTGTGTTTTGTTTTTTTTTTAACTCCAAGAAAACAAATGAGAAGTGTAAATCAAGACAAGTTTGATTCAGGGAGACAAACTTAGGTCATGGATTCACAAATTAGAGCCAGAGAAAAGCAAATCAAACACAATTGGTGCTTCACCTGGCCCATAGTAGGCATTTAATAATTGCTGAATGAATGAATAAATGAATATATTCAAACACAGTATCTGATCCTTAATGACTAGGTTGTCTCTCTGACAAGTTCTAGTAACCAGTAAGAGTTCACAAGTATCTACTCCATGCCACTTTTTTTAATCTAATCTCTCTAAGACAAATAAATACAAATCTACTGAAGCCGTCCAAACCCCGAAAGCCAACCCTCTCTGCAGCATTTTGTGGTGATGTCATGCTACACAATACCTGAGAAGTGCAAGGAAGAAAATAATTTTGAGTAGTTTTGAGGATAACAATGCTAAGATGTTTTAGGAAAATCTCAGATTTGTATGATTTTTACTTATCACTGTTTATTTTTAATCAGCTTTGTTGATTTTAATTCATTTTAAGTATACAACTTGATGAGTTTTGACAAATGTGTACAGTTCTGTAATCATCAACACAGTGAACATAAGGACATGTTCACCCCATCACAATTTTCCACATTCCCCTTTGTGTTTTGGGGGTGTGTTTAGAGTGGTACTGGCATTTGGACTCAGGACCTCTTGCCTCCAACTCTGCATTATGTTTGTTTGTTTGTTTGTTTCAGGTAAGACTATACATTGTTTATTTGAATGATTTTTCTCTACATAAAAGCAATGATTTAAAAAATGCAATGCTTAATGGGATGTTAGGCTAAGCACTGGCAATGGGACAGGATAATCTTATAAAGGTGTTTCCATAGATGACATTCTGATGAATATTGGGTTTTTTAAAACTATTTTTGTTGTGTTACTGTGAAATAAAACACAAAAGCTAAAGTGTAGAAACACATATGTAGATTTCATTAATTTATCAAAGTGAACACCCAATATAACCACAAAATCAAGAAATACAAATTGCCAGAACCTTGGAAATCTCTCATGCTCATCTCATCACTGTCTGTCTATTTCCTTCACCCCAAAGATGATCATTTTCTTGTTCCACTTTTTTAAATAGCTTCACTACATAATTATTCATCCCTGTGAATTACATTTTTATTTATTTAGGGTTTTTTTTTGAGTTTGGGAAAATGGACTCATGAAATGTTTGTTTTGTGTCAGTCTTACTTTGCTTAATATTATGTTCTTTTTTTTTTTATTCTTTTATTCACATGTGCATACATTGTTTGGGTCATTTCTCCCGCCTGCCCCCCTCCCCCACCCTCTCCTCAGTTCCAGGCAGGTCCTGTTCTGCCCTTATCACTGATTTTGTTGAAGAAATGACATAAGCATAATAAGAAAGTCAAAGCGTTTTTGCTAGTTGAGTTAAGGATAGCTATCAGAAATATTCCTAGCATTGCTTTCGTGTACACATGTGTTATGACCTATGTTGATTCATCTCTAACTGATCTTTACCCTGGTTACTGATCCCCTTCTCATGGTAACCTCTGTTGCTTTAAGGTTTCTGTATGAGTTCCTCTGGAGTGGGGACATCAAACGCTTTCATGTTTTGGGTTTTCTACCTATTTCTATATCATCCAAATGTGCTCTCCCCTTATCACATGATTAAAGCAAGCTCTGAGGTTCATAAATTTAGCCATTAATGTTCAAAAAATGAGTAAGCCAAAACAAACTCTGTTACCTACAATCATTGTCCCTTAATCCCTTAAAAAGGTACAGAAACAAAATATGCAAAATATGCAATAACAAAATAATTGTTTAAAAAGCATCAACTATATAAAGACAAACTACTTCCAGAAAAGTAATCTAGCCGCTAACTTATACAGGTCTGACTTTTATCTGAATCAGTTTCATCAGAGTCCTAGACACCTACATTATCTTCCAAGACCATGGATATTTGAGAGGAAATGCAACACTCTTTGTTCCCCCAAGGTTACTTCTTGAACAAGTACTAACCCGATAGACCAAAGATGTAAACAACCTGAACATTTTCAAAATATGTAAAAGGTTGCCGAAAGTTTTCGATGATTTCCTCTGTGATCTGTCTAAGAGGTTAATGTGGACCCCAGTTCCACACAGAGGAGACACATTAAACAGCCAAGAGGTCAAGAGGATGACTACATAAGTTTGAGACAGATGTTTTAAAATAAAAAGGAAAGAAAGAAGCCAGATGCGAGTATGACACGCAGGAACCAAATCCAGCCAGAGATTACCAGGAAGATAAAAGAGATGACTCGGAGAATATCAGCCAATGCTGACCAGTCAGAGCACAGCCAGCTCCAAACAGACAGACATGGCTCAGACTTGGCTTAAACCCAAAACAAGCAGAGTACCCACATCCAGAGCAGACAGGGAATGAACTGTTTGCTAAGCAACTGAATGGCCACATGCTACAATAATGTCTACAGTTCATTCTGGAACGCTTTGAGAATAATAGGAAGTCTCATATTGTTGGGTGTATGAACCCAACATATTTTTGCCCAGGGACAAGAGACAAGCCAACAGTGAAGGAAATACAACTTTGACACACACATCCCAGACTGTTTTCAATCAGATTTCAAAGGAAGCAAAAAATGGAAAGAAAACACAAATTTTCACCCAGAAAAAAAGAAAAACTAGATCAAAGCATTTTGAGAAGGTTTTATTTTATAGTTTCAAAATTGTTAGTTCCACTAAAACATTCTCTGGCCTGCATGAAACTTTTTCACAATAATCAGTGTCCTAGAGGATGCTTAAGTTTGCATCAGCTGCCAAAAATCCTTCAGCTATGAACTTGAATTTTATTTGCCATAGTTTGTTTTCTCTTGGAGATGGACCCTAAGAACAAATGCTAATTTACCTAATTGACTCACTTGTCTTGCTTAACATTCATATATCTGACTTTGACCAAGACCTAATGTTAGAATGTTGGAATGCCGAGGAGCACTGAAACAGTGTAAATATGGCTACCCCAGATAAAAGAGCAAGAGAAAAACAACATGCAAAACTGCCCAGCCCCGATGGACTGCCCAGCCAATGTCCCCCCATTGTCCCTTCCAGCCATGCTACCTGGCATCCATCCCTCCCAATCTCCCCCTTTCCCGCCACCCCAGCCTGTAAGAAAAATGTACTCTTGTTCTTGTCCCTCTCAGAGTGCTACTCTGATGGCCAAGGGTCCCTCTCAGGTCTTTCTTTCCAAACAAAGGCCTGCTGCTTGTGAAGGTCACAGATTCTTCCTCTGAGGGTCTCTGCTTTTCCTTTCCTTAAGTGACTCAGTTCTTTTCCCTCATTTTTCTTTCTACCTAATACATTCCTTAGTAGTAAACTAGGGAGGACACAACTGAAAAGGCTTCATCTGTTCCCCAGCTGTGCCCATGTGAAACCCTCCTTCGTTCCAGTTTACTCATCATCTCTCAAGTTCTCAGGAACCTTCAGACCGCCTTCCTCAACTTAAACCTGAAAAGGTTATGACTAACATCTCCTACATGTTGGTGAAAGCATTAAAGCCCAAAGAGGAAGAGAAGGGAGAAGAAACAGTGGTGAGAAGCTGTAGCTATTGACTGAGTGAACTGCTTAAGACCGGTGAGATGGGGTTTTACAAAAATTGGTCCCCAGAACAATTAGAAGATTGCCTAGCTGGGTGAGCGCCCAGAGTGCTGAGTCTCTGCAGAGCTTATTAAAACATATTCTGATTCAGGGGCTCTAAGGTAAGGCCCACAGTCTGCATTTTGAACAAGCTCCGAGTCGGTGACATCGTTACTGGTCCAAAGGCCACATTCATGTTGCAAAGTTCTTAAGGTCCTGGCTTAAAAATTCAGGTTTTTAGGCTCCACTTTTGATCATCTGAAGCTATGAAAATTGGCAGTTTTTGTGCAGCTCCGGAGCTGATTGCTAGGCCAAATTTTTAAAAACATTGAATCACATTCCCATTCCTCTCACTGCATCACACCTGGGATAGTAACACTTGAGCCTGCCTTAGCCCATTCCTGTGAGTAGAATTGGCAGCACGGAAGGAGTTATATACCGCATTCAGGAAGTTTGGTGGTAGCCCAGGAGCACCCTGAGTAATCTAAAGTACTTTGCCTGTCTATTGATTTTTGCCCTGCTGTTGGTAGGTGATTTTTGCCTACTGGTGGAGGTAGAGGTAGGACCTTATTTCATTTGGTGCCTCAAGGAAGGAAGCAAAAATATTTGAGGTGGTAATGTGCCACACACGAGTTAGGATGGGTCTCCTTTATGTTTTTCTGTAATTTTCTAATTTTCTACATGAACATCTATCAAAAAAGAAAAATTTCTAAAAGTCTATAAACTGGAAGCTACCACATCCATATGAAGCTAGTCAACTACCTGAAAATAGCTTTCCCTTGAAGTTTGGCTTTCATCTGCACTCATTTCAATTTTCTGTCTTTCATACTACCTCTGCTTGTCACTGACTACTACTTTTTGCCTGCTATCTATTTCATCATTCTCTCTCTGAAACAGGCAGATTTCAGTCTTGAAAATCTATCTATTTGTCTTATAAGAAACGTTTCAGACCTATCTACCACAGAATATTTCTGGTATTTGCTTTCTTTTGATTTTTGGCTATTTAAGTTCACTAAATGGCACTATTTATTTATCGACCAAAAAAAGTGCCCCACAGCAGCTATTCCTAGAGGTAAGTACTTCTAACCATTCTGGTTCTATTTCCTCTGTTGTTTACATCTTGTTTTCACTTCTCAAAGACAAGGTTATAAGACATGAGCATTTAGCTCACCTAATGCATCCTCCCATCCACTCTAACTGCTATAGTTACTACTATTATTAATTACCCTGTTTGTCTCACATGAAATTTTAAATACCTTAAAACCTCTACCCCTTGTTCTGTCAACTTTTCACATCTGCTGACTTCTGGTTTTATCAAGTGATGCAGGTATTAATATCTTATCCTTTGCTTTTCCTCCTCCTTGTCTCTTCCAAATTCATTTACCTTAACCTTTAATTTAATAATATATACTCTGTATTAGAACCATAACTATCTATAATATTGATTCTTAAAAAATCAATTAATAGCATTTATGTCATTATGAATATCTCTGGGTTATTTACCACGAAGCCAAGAAATATGCTGGTTCACTTTTATTCCTGAACAGTGCCGTGTCGCCATGTTGGCCACCCTCAGGGATAGCACTCGTCACCCCAGTGAACCAGATACTTTTTAATCACAAGCCTGACATGTTTTCATTTGCTTTATGTTTGGACCATGATTTTCTTGCACTTCTTTTTTTCCGGGGGAGGGAGGGAGATAAGATAAGCCAAAGGGGAAGGAGGTGTTTATCTTGTCTTTCCCTTGCAAATAGGAGAAATACATGATTCTACCATATCCAGAAATTTACTGTCAACCATATAAGAAAATTTACTTTTTCCCAGAGTCACTTCCACAGTCAGCCCTAGGCCCTCCTCTTCCCACATGACATGATGGCTCTCAGGCCCCCCACATGCTGGCATCTTGGAATTTCCTACACTGTATATCTTGCTTAAACACCTTGACTTCTTTCTTAGTATCTCTCCCTCTTATTTTGCTATCATTAAAAAAAATCTTCAAAAAGGGCACATGGTTGGTAATTTTGAATCCCTACATGTCTAAAAATATCTCTATTCTACTCTAATGATTGACAATTGGGTCTGGAAGTTCTGTACCAACATAACTTTCCCTCAAAATGAAGACAGCACTCTGCTGTGTTGTAATAGCCAGTGTTGTAATACCAACTCAACTTGTCTTTAATGAAAATGTACCTTTGTGGAAACTTCCTGTGATCATATCTGTACCCGAAGTGTTCTGAAGTTCATTAAGAAAGTGTTTCTGTTTGTTATAATCCTTTATCTCACTTGATGAGCTCTCCTAATCTTCAGTTCAGCTCTGGGAAAATTTCTTCTCTTATTTTGTTAATTTCTTCCCCTCTCTTTTCTCTCCTTTCCATTTCTAGGATGTCAATTATGTTCTTGGGGTTTTATATTTTAGCAATCATATATGACTTAGAGTATTTTCACATTTTTCTTATTCTTTTTGCATGGAATCCTGCTTTTATTTTATGAATGTAATATTTTCTCAAGTGTAAGTGCCACCATTAATAGAACAGAATTTTTAAAGTTCTATTCTGTTCCCTAAATGATGTCTACTTCTTCAAGGGTTAATATACATTTTATATATGTATTTATTTTTGAATATATATATATATAAACATATGTATTTTCTTATGTTGACTTTTTTCTTAATATTACTTTTATTCCAGTATTTAGTACCTCAAATACCCATTTGTATTTAAGAATGAAGTTCTGGGTATAGTCTAGGTATTTGACAGGGGTTTCCTTTTACTAGTTTTAGGTAGGCCCTTTCCCTGAGTAGTAAGCATTACCAGAAATTATGTGGTTGTCAGAAGTATTATGGCTGGGAGGATTTTAAATGTTCTAACTGCCACAATGGGGCTGGAAGTTTTCTGGAAACCTCAGTTTATCTCCAGGCAGATTAAGCTCTTCAGAAAACAGCTTGACAAACTCTTTCACACCATGAAATATATCAAAAGTGATACTTTTATTGGAGCATGTTGCTCCCACATAGAGAGGATCCAGTGACTGTGGAAGTACCAGCCCCCTTCAGGCCTCCTATCTGTTCCCCACATGGAGGTAGAGGAGGAGGCACCTATCACATTGCATAGACCAACTTCAACCCATGACTTCTGTTTCCTGAACTCCACATCTGTCAGCTTGACCCTGGATTATTTTTCATTTCATTCTTCATGTGCCATGAGTCAACTACCTCCTCCAGTCTGTCTCTTTTCCACATTTCTTTGTTTTCTTTCTTCCAGAAACTTATTAAAACGCTCCTCTGCTTATGACTTCTGTCTCTCTTTCTCCTGCTTGTTACAAATTTCTAACTACTGTACTGTTATTTTGATGGGATTGGAAGTGGAAGGCAAGTAAATAAACATGCTTGGTTAACCATCTTAAAATCTTAGACCTGAATGCACTATTTTCTGGGTAACCAGGATAACCCTTCTATTCTGTTTTCTCAGTGTTTTATTTAATTTTAATATAGACATTATTCTTTAGTTAAAAATTCAAATCATGAAATTATCCTTAATTCCTCTTAAACCTGACCCTCACATGTAGTCACCCATTGAGTCCTGTCTATTATATTCTGCAAAGGTTTTGAAATCTGTCTGTTTAACATTCCCACTGCCCATGTGGAAAGTGGAAAGTGATGAGAGGCTAATTAAGAACTTAGTTCTGGTCCTCATTTTCACTATCATGACAGCTACTGAAGTTCTTCCTACATGCAACCTCCTCCATTCCAATTCCTCACACTCACTGTTCTCCCTCTTTACTAACCTCTGAATGTATAGTTCTTATCATTCACCAAGTGTGTACATAACCATCACACAAATTCCTGGAGGTGCCTATGACAACTTCAGGAGAGCTCTCTCAAACTTCTTAGGTTGGTCTTAATGCCCTTCCATATTCAGTTCTCAGTCTACATCTCTCACCTACCTCCCTTTCCTCCTCCTTAAACACTTTGGGTTCTAGCCAAGCTAAACTATTTTCTAGGTCTTTAATTTATTCTGAAATTTCCTACCCCTGTGACCTTGATTTTCCTATTTAAAAAGTATGTTCTTCTCATTGAGAGATGGCATTGTTAATTTCCCCCCCATCTTTCAAGGACCAAATTAAATTTCTGCTCACTTCTGAAACATTTCTTGATTATTCTAGCCAGAATTAATTCTTTTTCTTCCCTGTTTTATCCTAATATTTGCTTTACACTTCTTTTATCATTTCTGCTATACTCTGACCTGTTCAATAACAATTTGTGTACAAATATTTTCCCCAATATAAACTATACATGTCTATATAGGCACACACAATATAGGCTATAAACCCCTCAAGAGCAGAAATTATAATTGTTAATTTTTAAATTTTTTTATAAGACTTAATGTAGTGACTCTCTTACCTGTACCTGATGATCAATAAATGCATTTGGGGTGGAAGTAGATAAACCAGCTAGTGAGAAATGTCAATGGAAACTTTTAATAACTTTTCATTGTTCAAATTCACTACCCTAAGATTCAAAGTTCTCCACATTACAGTCCCAAATTACCTTCCCACTCTCCTCCTCAGGAATCTTAATTCATGCTAAAACGTTCTTCTAACAGACTGCCAAAGTGTGTACATCCCTTCTTTTTATGTCCTTTATGAATGGATTCAAAGTGTTTTTTCACAAAGCCATTGAATAAAGTGTAGCCATTCAACCTACAATGCTCCTTCCATCTGCTAAACTCATTTGGCAACATTCACATCAATTGCAGCTTTCTTGTTACTTAAATTTAATTACTTAAGTATCTTCCCTACATAATTTCTTTTTTAATTGCCACAGTAGTTTGCACATGGCAAGCTTTAAAAAATACTTGATTCAATGAAGGTTTTATCATTTACTCAGATTAATCAGTGGTAGTATCAATGTTGATTACATTATTTTAAAATGTTTTAGTATTTGGGGCTATAATTATTAACATGAAAGAGTTAAAGAGATTAATACATAAATGTACATGTGCTAATTTATTTTAATATATTTTAAAATAAATCAGATTATATTTTTATATTATATATGTGATTTACATATATATTAAATATTAAATTACCTGCATCATATAAACCAAAATTCATTCCAGATATATCTTAATTATCATTTACTTCAAGTTACTAGATGCTAATGTAGTTGAAGTTTGTCGTGAAATAAATAATGGAGAATAATATTTTCTCTTTTCAATACATTTCTATAGATTTTTGTGGGAATAATTTAAAGCTAATCTGAACTCATTTTGACAGGTAGATTTTATACAGAGGAACAAAACTCTACTATAAAACCAAGGTATATTTCATTATACTCAAAAATCTCATCATCTCATTGAATATAAGCTACTTATTCTTGCTCATTAATTTCCCAGAATTTTACTTCCATCTTACAAATGTATTCTTACCTTGTTTTATCTTTCTTTCACAAATTCCTACAACACTTCATTTTCTGTCACTTGTAGTTTGACAGCTTTGTCTGGGCTTATTCTGTTTTGTAGTGGATTTTGGTTCTGCCTCTGTTGAATCTCAAGCCTATTGTCTTTTTCCCCATCCACTTCAGTGAATAGAACACTCTAAATATACTGAGAAATCTAATCCATGGTCCTATCTTTGGGGGGGGATATACCCACACGATCATCTTATTTATAATATTATAAAGTATGTTGTTGTGAAATAATAACTGAGTGTTATGGTTAAATAGAAAGCATGATTAAGGGTTAGGTTGGAATTATCAGAAAGGGATAGGTAGACACATAGAACTTTATCTTTAGTCTTATAGCATGTAACAAGGTATAAAGGCAGCATGAATAGTGGGGGTAGGGAGGAAAGGCTCTGACTAATGCTACACAAAATTAGATTCTGTCACCCAGCTTTTCCACTAACTACATATATGATCTTAAGCAAACCACGTCATCTCTATGAACCCATGGCCCTCTGGGCAGAAGCAGGCACTGCTTCCCAATCCCAGAGTTCTTATCCTCTCCTACTTCTCTCTCCACTGCCAATCAGAAAAGCTTCCTTCAGCCAGTTACAAATATAGTGTAGCTGAATTTTTCTTTAAGAAACAAAAAATTGATGAAGGTAGTAGGAAAAATGTAGCTCGTTGCTGCCCCAGACAATGTTCTCAGGAAAGAAACTGACACAGCCAAACAATTTCCAGAAAGATCTTCCATAAAAGAGCAACAATACCACAAAATTTTTAAAAAGGTGAAAAAGTATGACCTAGGGTTCCATAATGACATCTCTCTGCCTAACATTTCTATGACCTAATGATTCTTTTTACTGTCCAATCCAGGGTTTTGTGAAGGAGAACTTGGAAGACAGAACCTTGCCTGAGATGATGACCTCCCAGATAGTTTCACATAGCCGAACCAATACTCCTAAGCCCTTCTCTGCTTCAGTCCCTGCAAGGCAGACAGATGGCTTTCCACACTACCCTGGGCTAGGAATTACAGTCTATAGAGGAAAAGTCACTGTGTTGGATATTCACATCTAGCACTTAGATTTCATGCATAGTAATGCTGAAGTCATATAAGTGTAGGCAAAAAAAAAAAATAGCCAAAAAATATATCCCAAAACATTGTGACTGATAAATGGAGGAGATAATATGAAAACACCCTATGGTCATGCACGTGCAATTAGACAGCACCAGTATGGATGAAAGACTCCAGCTGGAGAAGATCGGAGGTTAAGAGTCCTCAATTTATTGAGTACTGGCTGTGTGGGAGCAAAGGGAGCATCCCCAAGAAGGGAATCATGCACAGCTTGGCAGGCAGTGGAACTTTGAGGAAGCCAAGAGTGAGCCAGGAAGGAGTTCATGGGAGAGGAGGCCTGGCCTAGGGATGACCACACACTCAGAGACAAACAGGGTGCCTGGAGAGTGGGAGTGAGACCCAGCCCAGAAACTCTAAATGAAGCCAAAATGAAGTAAAGCCTAGAGCACAAAGTCTCCTACAAAAAAAGACGAGGTGATGAGAGGAGCTGCCACTGACCAAAGAAAGAATTTGAAAGATAGATATGGTCAGAGAGGCAGATAACGTCTATAAGAGCATTCCAGAATGAGCTGAAGAGAAAGGCCATTCAAGCAAGGAAGGAAATATCTGTTTATTTTCATGGACAATTATAGGCTTAAAAGGCAATCTTAGAGATTTTTAGCCTTAAATAGATAAATGGTATACTATTTTCTAGTCAACCACCAAATATAACCTGGTATCTGGAATACAATTTAATAGGCAACTGCAGCAATAAATTATATCAGCCCAGCTATATGTTTCCAGTCTTGTGAAAGGCTGTGTGTTTTCCTCTCCCAGAAGTACATTGAAAGTCTCACTCATTTGCAGCCTCTCCCCTTCTTCTCAGCCTGCCCAGTGTCAGGTGACATCTCTGTCCCCAACATAGATCCCAGGGCACCCACACTCAGGAGCTCCTCATTCTGCTTCCAAGGCAAGTGCTGTCTTCCCACGGACAGGATTCTTTCAGGCCTGGCTCTTGTCCTGAAATGGTGCATGGTTAGTTTTTTTAGCACCTAATGGAAATCAAATCATCCCCAAAGACAAACACAAGTGGGTATGAACCCCATGTGCAGTCTATACACACTTAACACAGAATAAACACAGAAAAACTCAATTTTGGAGACTTCATTTAGTTTCAAGCTATTATATGCCCCAATTCTATTAGAAAAAAAAGTATTAATAAAAAACTTCCTACTTCAAAAACCAACAAATTACTTTGATGCTACTTCAAACTCTGTGTTTTTCGTTCTCCCACATTTTTGCCTTGATCCCTGATAAGAAACCAATATATCAGAGTGAATACCTTGTTTGTGTTTATCATTATCTTTATGAATGGCATTAACCCTTGCCCTTTGAGATAATACAATCCGTTGTCCTTAGATCAAACAAGCTGAACTAAGACTATCTGAGACCAAGGAAGTTTGTCCCTGTGATGTTGGTATTCAATGGCCTATCCAGCTTTATAAACTAACCCTCCACCCTTACCCCCCAGGCATTTAGAAATAATTTTATTTGTTCTTATTCATCAGCAAATGAAAAGTAGCAAAGCTCAGAGCCAATGATGATTCATCCTACCCTGTGATAACCCTGACCCTAGTAAAGCCAACATCTGTCTTGTGTTTGAGATGGCTGACAGCCAACTGGGGATCAGAAAACAGCAATTTCCCTGCTCAGATGTAAACCTTGCCCAGCATGTTGACTTTATAAACCGCCTATAAGCTCAGTAAATTTAATTGGTAGAGAGGGTTGTCTTTTCTTGGCTCATTTCCCACCGATTAATATCACCAGCATGAGTACCCGCACGATCAGATGTACACTAACATGGCTCTGTCTAGACAGAGAAGGCAGAAAAGGGTTTTTTTTTCCTTTTATTTTTTATTTTTTTACAGAATTAGGCATTAATGTATTACTTGTGAATGGAACAAATGTTTACATAAGTCCATATTGGGAAAAGAAATACTGTTCTCAAATACTTCCAGGGGAGACACTTCAGACAGGATTAGTTAGTCATAGGAGCTACCATAAGAACTCATTCCCTGTGAACTTCAAAGTTGTGAGAGCCAACAAGAGGGAGGGCAATACAGTGTGTAAGAAATGTGAGTAGCAAGATTATAAATCAGCACTTTCAACAGGTTGATTTCAACTATCTTTGCTTTAACCAACAGATGACCTTAATTTATGGTGGTGAGGATATCAAGCATGGTTAACAGTGTTGAAAAGGAAACTGGCCATCCTTAAAATGTATGAAAGTTTAAAAGTGCACTTTAAAAAATTACTATGGAGCATCTGGGCTGCTTCCAAAGCTTGGCTATTGTAAATAGTGCTGCAATAAACATGGGTGTGCAGTGTTTCTATCATATCATGGAGTACATTCTTTCAGATATATGTCCTGGAGTAATATCTCTGGATTGTATAACAGTTCTATTTTTAGTTTTTTGAGGGACCTCCATATTGCTTTCCATAAAGGTTACACTAATTTACATTCCCACCAACAGTGTAGAAGTGTTCCTTTTTCTCACATCCTCACCAGCATTTGTTGCTGTTTGTGTTATTGATGATAGCTATTCTGCTGGAGTAAAGTGGAATCTCGATGTACTTTTGATTTGCATTTCCTTTATGGCCAGGATGTTCAGCATTTTTTCAAATGTTTATTGGCCATTTGTATGGCTTTTGAGAATTGTCTGTTCAGTTCATTTGCCCATCTGCTCTATGGGTTGTTAATTCTTTGCAGGGTTAGTTTTTTGAGCTCCCTGTATATTCTGGTCAGTAATCCCTTCTCAGATGTATAGTTGGCAAAGATTTTCTCCCATTCTGTAGGCAGTCTTTGCAGTTTGGTAACTGTTTCCTTTGCTGTGCAGAAGCTTTTTAGTTTCCCGCAGCTCCATTTGTCAATGCATTCTCTTAATTGCTAAGCTAGGCTAATAAAATCATTTTTAAAAATTACCTTAGATGAGTGAGATACACATGATAGGAATATCTGCTTTCCAAAATCTAAAATTCTTATTGTCCTCTAAAAAGAAGTTTTTAAGTGCTCTCTTACAAAAAAATGAAAAACAAAAAATTTTAAGCCCTGAGATGCAAGTAAAACTGGCAAACTAACATTCCCCTAACCAATTAACTCACAACTTCCTCCAATCCCTTTTTAATGTTTGCTTATACTGAACAAGTTAATGAAATTAAATTTGCTAGAGAAGACTAAAGCCGTAAGGTTTTGGGTAAGTAACCCCAACACTATCCCTGGTTATTAATATTATGAATGCATCCATTATCACAAGTGATCTAATCAAGATAATACTTGGTACATTTTCAGAACTCTCCTAAGAAATATCAGAAGATACAGAGGTGTTACAAAATATAGCTCCTACTCTCAAGGACTTTATAATCATATTATCTATATTAGTTTAATTCTTAAGATTACAGCTCTAGGAAACTGAGACTCAGTAAATGTCTTCATGACAGCTTTCAGGTTCAAAATATTTCATCAGTTGAATGGACAGTATCAATAGTTCCCTTCTGAAAAAAAAACAACTTCTGCTCTCTAAAATGAGATTCTATGAGGGCTGCCAATCACAGCATCAATTTCCTCCAGGCCACAAAGGGAGACATGTGACCCAAACTAGGTCACATGTTTTTGGGTTTTGGTTTTGGTTTTGCTTGAGACAAGGTCTTGCTATGTAGTACAGGTTGGCCTCAAGTTTGCATTCCAACTGCCTCAGCCTCCTGAGTGCTCCACTGGTGGGTGTCATCACCACACTAGGCCCTTTGAATGTTTTTGATATGGAACTTCTTAAGAAGAAAGCTTTGGGAATCATGAGACTGGAGTTCCCAGTGGCTGTTTGTTTCTCACTTATGGAGAGGGCAAACCTGAGCAAATAGAAACAACATACTGGTTAACTACACTCCTGCCCTTGCCACAGTTTGGATATGTTTGTCAACTTTTCCATCCTTAGGAAGCTAGTTGGAGTCACTTACAACCAAAACATACCCTGGTATCAGTTGTCCTTCACCTCCAGTGTGCCTGACAAGAGAAATGGTCTTACACGTCAGCAAAAATTACACATGCAAACTTTGTTCAAATATTAAACTTACTTCAAAATGTGTATATAGATTCTATCCTTGATCTTCAAATCATCTTGAATGACTGTCATGAATAGCTTTATACCAAAAATAGGGCCTAGACCAGATGAGTCATTCCTGAACTATTTGTCCTACATATTCTGCATCTGTTGAAATGGCCCACATACCCCATTTAGCAGTACAACTTCCTGTTGCTGCCTCCTAATTTGAATCTCCCTTCCCTTGCTATCGTCTTGCTCCTGCACCTCTGCACACACAAATATTGGCATATTGCTCACATGTCTGGGTGTGATCATTCACAAACACATTCTAGTGTCACCCATACCTTCTTTGCCTCATCACTGAAGCCTCAGCTGGGCCCCCTCCTCACTCTTAGCTATCTGGCAGCCACATCAGCTACATCTTCAGCCCTTCTTTCTTTCTTTGGTTCCTTCCAACTCAGAGAAGCCCTGCTGTCACTTGAAGACCACATTTTGAGAACCATTAGACAGAAGAACTTTCTAAGATTCCTATCAACTTTATTATTTTTGTATAATACACTAACTTTTCTTTCTCTGCATGTTCCGTTTCTTTTTTGGTAAGATGGGGCAGATTTTGGAAGTTCTCTTCCCTTTCTATCCTACAGTTACATAAAATTAAAAAATGGGCAGAACATGAACCTCAACCAAGAATATTGTTTTTTCAGCTGCTTTTCTTTAACCTTGGGATTCCTGAGTTGAAATGGGGGAGGGAGAATAATTAGGTTTGATGCTTGAGAAATTGATTTCTAATAGTTTGTGAGGTTTAGGGTATTCGTCATTTCACCCACTGTTCAAGTGTTTCTTCACGGTTTGCTCCACAGAGAAAAGGGTTCTTGGGAGGCAAATCTGTTTGAAATTATTGAGCTCAAAGACCGACACTGTAAAATTAGAAAGAGGCCAAATAACCTTATGGCAAAAGGGTTTGTGGATTTCCAGAGGGATGCATGCTCCAGTATCATGTAGAGATTTTCAAATGGCCACAGATACTGGAGACAAAAAGAACTTCTTTAAAAAGAAGAATTTTCCTTACACTAAAAGAGATCCAAGTCCCACCCACACCAACTTTTTTCTTTTGTTGCCTTGACCCTCAGCTGCTAACACAGCATCTAAATTACTGTAGACACAGTGGAATTGGAATCTCCATTAATATTTACATAGCTTCCCACCCAGGCTATGACCCATCCTGCTGTTTCAGAATGATAAATTCATCTGTCTCCACTGAGGCCTGAGAATTCCCCTTGTTTCACTGGGGAATAAGCATCATTTCTGCCATATATGTGATGTGATTATCGTGTCTGGTTTATTGGTCTGCATCTCCCCTGAGGCTATTTTGTGGTAAAAATATATTCAATAAAACTCTGGAATGACTAGGATGATATCACTTTCTCCAAAATTCTTATTTCCTTGGTAGTTATTAGTGTCACTACAGCAAGTAGGCATGAGGCCAAAAGAAAACAACAGGTAACCCTTCTGCAAATGTGCCACAAAACACGGACCCCTCTAAGCAAGGCATGCACTCAGTGGCAGCTGGACGCAAAATGCATTTCTCCCTGGTATCTCTCTGTTACAAGAAGTTTGTTTTGTCCTTCACTGGAAAAATACAGGGCTTGACAATATCTGTTGTTCTGATCATTTTGTTTTAAAATAAACAATCTGGAATCCACCTTGGTTTTAAGAACCAAAGTATGTAAGTAAGTTAGACTACATGATTTCCAAGGTATCCTGAAGACCTAAATTTTTAATAGTATTAATGAAGTGATACATCTCTATAGAGTATGGACAAGAACAGTGAGAATTCTGAAAAGAGAAGCAAAAATCAAGCGAATGTAGGGTTGCCTACATTTGCCCATCAGGATGTAATTACATACACACACACACACACACACACACACAAAGTATGTACTGTTGACTTAAAATTCAAATTCAACTGGATGTCCTGTACTTTTATTTGCTAGTGCTGCCATTTCTGTCTATATGGGAAAAATGAAACCATATGAGTACTGAAGGAGCAATAGGGATCAAAGTGTAGCAAGGTGTGGTCAAATGTGGTCATCCCCAGTGTTTTGGCTTCCCCTTCTGGGAACATATTAGGTTGACATGCCCATTCTTCTTGAGGTTAGCTGTGGCTAGGTGGCCAGTTCTGACCAAATTATCTCAAGCAAACATAATATGTGTAACTCTTGGGCTAGAACACTTAATTGACAGTGTTAAAAGTTCCTGTACTCTCTTCCTTTGACATGATAGCCAACAATATTTCCAGAGAAGTAGAGCCACCAGCTTAGATTCTGAAGTGAGGACAACAGGGATTAGAGTCCCTCAATGAATGTGGGATCGATATATAGTGTAAGAAGAAACAATTCTTTGTCCTTTTGGTCTTCTGAGATTTGGGAGTTAATACTGCAACCTAACCTCACTTCTTATAAATGGCCAAGTATGTCTCTGTAGATAATGGGGAGAAGATAATGGGGAGAAGAGAGAAGGAAAGGGTTGGAAGATTCTGGAAATGGGGTATAGTCCCCCCACATTCTCAACAATGTAAGACAATATAAAAAGTACTATCTATTTTCAGGCATCAAGAATTTTCAGAAGTTTGTCCAGTGACTCTAAGGGCTGTATATCTAAGGCTAAGAACTACTAGTCTAAATGATAGGGATGAGAGCAGAATAAGAGTAGACAGGGCATGAAAGGCACAAAAAATATTTATAATTTCTGTATGTTTCAAAAGTCCCACATATGGTTTCTAGATAACCTCAACAAAGATAGAAAATATTCCTGTCAAAACTGTACAACCAAAAAAATAATTACCTTTCATGAGATGGTCAGTTAATAAATTATGTGTCATTTCTGAGTTGATTTTTTTAAAAAGCCCTATCTTTTTCTTTCAAAGAAAATGGAAGATTTAAAACCCCACACAATGTTTACCATTTAATGACTCAAGTGTTAGTCTAAAATGTTCATATGTCCTTTCATTATCCATGGCATCAACAAAAGTATTATTAATTGTCTGAGTTGCTAGTATTTACTGAGTATATGCTACAAGCAAGGTGCTGTGCTAATTTTTAGTCATAAACTCCCTCAGTCTTCACAATAGTCCTGATAAATTAGCTACAATTACTATCTATATTTTATAGAGGAGGAACCTGAAGCTCATGGAGAAGTAAATTTGCCAAGAATATGCAATATCAAAGGAGTAGATTTGGAGAAAAACACCAGGTTTTTCTGAGTCAAAAATGCATGATTTTGTAACTACTGCATCAAACTGACTCAATAAAATTTCTTTCCACTGTATTGTTTTACTAAATAACTATAACAGAATAAAGAATCTGTCTTAATTTGAAGCAGAGGGTATTTGATGGAAAAAAAAAAACAAATTTACTTATCAAGAAATGCTATTTCTTCATGGGAAATAAACACCATGTCCAAAGCTTCACCATTCTTATTTTGAAAAAAACAAGAATTTGCAGAGAAGAGAGAATTTTTCCTCCCTCATTCCCACAGTGACAACACAGCAATTTAAATTAGTTCAAAATTAGCCCAAATCAAAGGCAGCTGTTGTATACACTTAGCATGGCAAAAGTCAATTTATAAGCAATAGTCAACAGCTCTGCAGTGCAAAGGTAGCTTCCAAGTTGAACATTTTACAATCAGGTAGTATTTTGATTGAAAAAAATATTTGGATTTAAATGAAACTGAAGGACTCTTAGCTCAAGGTGACTAGTGTGTTTGGGGGGAAACTGCAAAATATCCCTGATATCAAAACAGAACTTATTAAAATATAACCTATATATCCAATATGCCTATAGATAGCTGTGCACTTCCTGGCTCCTAAATAAAGCTTGTAAGAAATCAGAATATGCTGCCAATGGTCTCACTGTGCAAAACTCCCCAGAGACATCTGAAGTGGTGTGCCAGTGAAGATCACATACCCTTTTCCAAGAAGTAAATAGGCACAATAGTCTATTTACTACTAATAGGCTATTTTAGGCCTAAAGTATGAGAAAATATTCACAAACTGGTACTAACATTTGTAATTCACTTCAAATTCTTCACAGGTCTGCCAACAAAGATTAACTTAAGTATCTATAACCCATAAAATCCAGGTTACCTGTGTGATCCAGGCTTAAAATGACATTGCCTTTAAGAAACTAGAGTGCACTCTGCACAGCCAACTGCCTCAGTTCTGCTTTCAGAAGATGTCCTCTATCTTGAGTGAATGATTAGAACTTCTAAAACCTCCCTTCTCTTCTCCCCCTTCTTCCCTTTGCACCTGGTTCACCCCCATTTGCTTCCAGCAAGGATCACCTAAAAATACAGTTACTGTTTTGCCAGAAAAAAAGAAAAAGTCTGAATACTGAAGTAATTTTTAAAGTAACTCAAATTATTTACTTGTATTTTTTTTTGAAAACCCCACTGATGATCTGTAACAATAAAATTTGAATTTTGTTTATTCTCTTTCCCATTTCTCCAGAGTTCAGAACTTCTCCCCAGAGACTTAAGAATTACTAACAATTTTAAAACCCTCTACTGAAATATAGCCATCAACACCACATTGTATTACTTTCTTCTTTCTGCTTGCTTCTCTGTAGGAAGACCACACTGCTCCATCTCATTGACATTGCCTTTGGCCCTGACCAATGAAATTAGAGTAGACAAAACATCTCCCACATGCCTCAACCAATCCGGCAATTTAAGAGCTTGTAAAATTTGACTTGATTGCTTATTCTACCTACTTTTTTCCATAAGAGAAAGCCCCAAGTTGTCCTGAAAGGAGAGACACGTGTACTTGTCCCAGAGCCTGGACCAAAGTCACCAGAGCTAACCATAAACCTGTCAGTTAGAAGTTAATATTTGGTTCTGTAAGATATTGACACTTAGTGCTATTTGTTACACAGCATATTACAGCAGAAGCTAATATACCATGTGATTTCCTCCTTTCTTTTTGCTTTCCCCCCCTCTATTCCCAGCAAGCAAGAACCCTGTCTCTTTAGGAGCAAAGAGAAGAGATGAATTTGAAGATGCAATACAAAATTAACTTGGCTGGGTAACAGTACGAAAGCAGCCTTTAAGATGAAGACATTAAGTTAACATGGGCATCAGTGAGCTCCAAGATCCTCAAGAAGAAAAGCAGTACCAGTATTATCAGAGGTCCAACTGACAGCCTATAATCATCTTAAATAAAAATATAAGCCACCTTAGCTCACCTGCTTACAAAGAAGATGGGGCAATTGACTCCTGGTAAAAGATATTACACTGGTGGGAACTTAAGCCAGATATATCTGAAACTATTCTTCATACCAACTGGAATATACTTCACCTGTATTGACCTGAGAAATCTATGACCCATGTCTTGGCTTTTAAAAAAATGCTGATATTATCTCCTGTCTGTATTATGCCAACACATTTGTAACACCAATTGCTCTTATAGTTCCATCCTACTATGTGGCAGAACAAGAACTAGGTATTAATATAGTCTTCGTCCTCTGAGCAATCTAGCCCTAGATACATGTGGTTTCTTGGCAAATAATATATGATGATGATAATGATGTCATTAACTGAACTACCAATTAGGATGTTCTTAGAAATGACCAGAAGCTGGGAATAGCTTTGCTGTCAGACAGATTGAGCACCATAAACCTTGATGATCAAATTAGCCACCTGAAGACTCACAGCATCATTACTGAGAAGATCCCATGACTTCTCAGTCAAGATGAATTCTGAGAATAAATTGACCATTTGATGAGATCCAACATTAAGCCTGGATTTTTCTGAGGTTCCTGAAGGTCAGATTCAATATGCGTACTCTCAGAAAAGCAGAAAATTCCTAAAAAGCCAGCTTTGAAGCTGGGTGTAGCGGGCCTCACCTATAATTACAGTACTCAGGGGAAGAGGCAGGAAGATTGAGAGCTTGAGACCAGCCAGGGCTACATAGCAATACCGTGTCAGAAAAGATAGAAAGAGGAGAGGACAGGAGAAGAGATGGGAACGGAGGGGAAGGGAGAGGAGGGAGAGAGACAGGGAAGGGGAGAGGAGGAGGGGAGGTGCAGGAGAAAAACAGGGAAGGGGAAGGGAGGGAGAGAGACAGGAAGGAAGGAAGGAGGGAGGGAGGGAGGGAGGGAGGGAGGGAGGGAGGGATGGAGGAAGGAAGAAAGAGCTTTCTCTTTACTACTGTTCACCAAAGAACTTGACACAATTCAAAACAAAAAAACTAAACCATGTGCTAATTTTTAAACACCAAGTATCCCTGCTGCTGTCTAAAGGAGCCCTGTGTAAATGCTTTTCCTTTGTTTTTCTGAGTCCTTTCTTCCTCCAAAAAAAGCCACTTTTTTTCTAGCAAATTAATATAGCATCTCATTTTTCACCTACTTACAAGTACCAATGTAGCGACCCATTGTGAAAAGTGATGAGGCAATTGTACTGGATGAGGGATGGGTGCTAACATTTTGGCCCTGCCTGCATGACCAAGATTTATAACCGTAAACCTACATGTTTCTGGCTTATGTATGCAAATGTAGGCCAATTAATGATTCACCTGAAACTGCTAATTAAAAGGCCTAGAGTGATAGCTTGCCACAAAGTGGGCAGATACAGGACTGGCTGTCCAGTATCATCTATTCCCAAACAAAGAAGGCAATCTCTGAAGGTTAGCTCCCTAAAGAGCCATCAGAATTTTATATCTACCAATTTGGGAGAAAAAAATGAGTCGTGTGGGAAAATGTAATTATAATGCAGCTAGAAAATAAAAACAGGCAAAGCAAACCAAGCATTGTTGCATCATTAAAGGGGAAAATAACCCTGCTGGGTAATTTTCCCATGGAATTCAGAACAAAAAATAATAATAATAAAGAATTGGAAAAAGGTTTGGAAGAAACCACATGTGATTCTTTCCCCTCCAATTACAACAAATTTCCACAGTTTTCAACTCAGCAAAATGCCTGAACCAAAGCTTGGCAAATAGCAGAGAATAAAGCTGTTAATAAAATAAAAAATTTGAGTCCAAGCCTTTCAGACAGAACTAGATTGAATAGGTTCTCACATTACTTAAACTACATTTTGGGATATTTATTCAACTTCTGACTTAAGTTTCAACTAAAATAATCTAATTAAAATTTAGATTAAAAAAATAATAAACCTGCTTCTCACAGGCCCAAGTAGCAGAATCTATAGATCTCCAGTTCTCTTCAGTATGAAGTGCTAGGATAGCTCTTCCTTTGTTGGCTCTTTGGCTCAGTCACTGAGACATAAATTACAAAACCGTAACTGTGGCCACAGCGGTTTATGATCTACTGTCCCTCAAACCCACACCTCTTCATGATTCTCATGCCTCAGTCCAAAGTACCACCACAGCACCAGCTATTTGGACCAGGGACCAGGTTTGTGGCTGTGAGGACCTCAACTTCAAAAGGCAGCTAAATGCAGGGTCTTTTTTTGGTTAGGAGCACTTTTCCCAGGCAGCTCCCGCACGTTTGGGGAGGACAAGGGCTCCTCCTGAGTAGCTTTCAGCACATGGCATTCCTGAGGACCTAATGAGGTGTCACATAAAAAATACTCCTTCATTGCGTGACCTCAGAGGGGAAACAGCAGGTGGGCAATGTCAGCATGCTACTGCCAGGCAAATCTAATAGATGCTCATTAGGTTTACCTCATCAGTAAATATTGCTGTCTTGAAGAAAACAGAAATAAATAACCCTTAGCCAAGCTACATCGAAACACTGGACTTCAAGCATGCACCGTGAAACCACCCAGAATCTCCATTTACTCCATTTTATTTTTAGCCCCTTTTGTTAAACTTGTGCACTATTTAGTCTTATCCTAAGTGTTAGCATTTATAGTAAAAATATACCACATCTTCCTAGATGAAATGTATTATTTGCTCCATGCCTACTACATGTGCAGTGTTTCTTACTGCATTGTCCCCATGACCCTTCACACCCACCAGGAGAGCCTGTGTCTTGCCTTTAGTCATTATGCCATCAACTAGTACAGCAGGCATTCAAGCTCCAAGTCTGGCTCTTCCATCCCATTGTAGCAGCCAACCGCTATCTAGAGGACTCATTCTCTCCACTAGCTTTGTTTTCTACTATTTTTTTATTTGAGAGTGCTCCCAATTTTATTATTTTTAAAGTGGCTTTTTACCTATTCGTCCCTGCTTTCTTACACTTCTATTTTCTTTCTCTTGCCCACTTCTCTACAGTTCTTTCTTGATTCTTTGCCATTTCCCTTCCAATAGCTTTCTCTTTGACATTGGGCACCCCAAATCCTACATCACCGATAAAATCATATAAAGACACAGGGACTGCCTGTAGTGTCTACTATTCCTACCTCCACTTAATGAAACCAAGTATGGAAAAGTCAGGCAACAAATCCAAGGACGCACTGCTACTAGGGAGTTGGTCTCTGATAAGATAATTCATTGGAAGACCACTGGGCAGAGATGTCTCTAGCATCTTGGGTTCCCACGTAAGCAAACTAAAACCCAACTCAACATACATAATAAAACAAAACTTATGCTTAGTAATCAGAAACTACCAACTAACCTTAAACTAGAGACTTCACTTTAAGCAATCACATTTTTTGTCTTCTTTCTGCAAACCCTTTATAAATCCCTTCTAAAAATTTTCCCTTTGTGCCCCCTTGATGGATCCCTAAACCCCTTAAAGTTTGGCACTGCCCAACTCCTGAATCATAATTTTCTCAAGTAAACTCATTAAAATTTTATGAGTTTATCTTTCAACAACTCAGTCTAGAAACTAAATCTTAATTATTTAATGTTATTTCTACCTCAGCTACTTTCCTCTCATACTCCTCAACCATAATCACACAGTTCCAGTCTACTTTTCCTTACTGAAGAGTCTTCCTGGAAGGCTCCAATCCCAGCTATGCTGTACTGTCCAAGGCTTTTCAACATGTGCACCAGCCTAGCGCTCCCTGATGGCAGATGCTGCAGCATTTGACTGATTTGGAACTCCATCAATAATTGTTGAATGCATGAATGAATGCTGTTGATTCTAGATTTCTTCATAGGCCCCAGCACACATCTTTTTCATCCCTATCTACATTATCTTCTCATTCCCCTGCCTACAATGCTTTACTCTACTCCTGCCATCTTCTGTTTTATTCCATCCACATTTCAAAGACAAGCCCAAGTCCTTTCTCTGATATTGAGCATTTACTAAGCATTTCACCTTATCTATGTTTTTCTCATTTTAGTCTCCTGTAGAAATTGCTATCTGTATAAAATAACTTAGGATTTCATTATATGCCATTTTGCTTCATTCATGTTAGTCTTTTCATAAGACACCAGAAATGAGTGACAGTTCTTATATTAAAAAAAATTGTATTTAACTAGTGTTTTGTAGCTCACAAGGTACTTTTTTCACACAATACTATCTCATTGAATCCTCTCAGCAGCCCAGAGGAGGTGCTGGACACATTTACTCTAGTCCCAATTCTGCTTCTTCCTAGTTTCTTGAACCTCAGAGACAGTACTTTTCCTTCACCATGCTACCTCTGCCATTTGAGGATCAGCACTAATACACGTGATGAGTGGAGAATGAATATGTACTCAATAGCAGTACACATTTTCTATTTAACCATGTGGGTTTTATTTTGTTTTGTGTTATGGGGTTTATGTTGTTCTGGTTGTTGTTGTTGTAATATTCAGGATTAACCCAGGGCCTCCAGTTTGCAGGGCAAGTGCCCTATCATTTGAGCCATGCCCCCAGCCCAATCATGTCTTTTGAAATTTATATTGCACTACTTTCCTAACCTATATTTTTCTGCCACTTAATCTTAATACTCTATTTCTCTTTAATTACTGTCATGACAAGTTCTTTTACCCAATTAAGTATATTCTCTTATAAAAAAATTCTAATCTAATTATACTCTGTAACATTCACTTAGATGTACATTGCTCCATGCAGTCACCATGAAAACTGCTTGGTTTGGGACAGGTTGGGGGCAGCCTAAGACAAAAATGTTACAAGAAAAACAAGTTTCTAAAAAATGAAATCCTGAAACTATTGTGTACAATATTCTACAAGTAGATACTCATCATTATACAGTGTCAAAAGTGAGTCCTAATATAAACTGTGGGCATTGGACAAGAATGATGTATCAGTGCACGTTCATCATGTAACAAATGTACCACACTGGTAAGAGACGTTGACAATGAGGGAAGCTCTGCACATGTGGGGGCAGGAGGATGTAGAAAATATATGCACCTTTCTTACAGTTTTGCTGTGTACCTAAACAATAGTCTATTTTTTAAAAATGAAATTCAAGTTCTGCTAATACATACATGTGCACATCTTCTGAAAAAAATTATCACATTTTTATTTGGTAAGCTGTCAGAAATAGTCATATACCTTGATTGCAAATTGTATTTACTTTGACATCATAAAATTTCATGAAAAAGAAACAATGAAGAGTAGGCTCCAGTAAAGAAGCCAAGAAACTCACTGAAAGAATTAAGTCTGATTCCCAATAACTGTGGAAAAACCTCAACAGAAATTCAGCCAGCTTATGGTCAATTTTAAACATAACAAATACATCCCCAAGATTTACTAGCTAGAAGAAATGAATTGTAAAAATTGAGACTTGTACAGCCTTTTTCCAATCTTTAGTCATAACCAGCCCTTAGGAAAGAATGCTTTCTTTCATTTTCTGTCTTTTATCCATATGGACCCAGACTTACAATCTGTCAACAACCTCTTCCACACAACTGGCAAGTGAAAACCCTCTGTCGATAAACAGCTCACATGCTTGTCTACAGCATCAAAGCAGCTTCTTTCTCAGGTTCTCCACCTACACAAAGGACAGGACTGGATCGTGGGCAATTCCTATAAAATACGTGCAGCTGAAGTATTAAAAAATAGCTAGAGAGCAATCTAGATGGAGCTGTCTTTCTGCAGCCATTGTATCTGCTCCTTTCTCAGCACTGGCTATCTGAAGCTCCCAATGGCCTGATTTTTCAAGCCATTTGTCCACTTTCAACTAACCTTGCTAGGAGGTCCTAGTGATAAATATATAATGACTAACCAAGTCATCCCTAGTTCAGTCATTCAGACTGAATTATTAATTCTTCAAGCATGCTTTTGCTGGGGCCCCATTACTTACTCTTTCAACTCCAGATTCTCAAGAACTCACAGATATATTATCTTTGGAATAATAATCAGTAAGAGTGAAAGAGAAGATGGTCAGGAACCACAGAGAAGGAAGCCTGCCATTCTTAGAAAGAGGTCAGAGGCCACCTCTTATACCAAATCACCAAAGCCTGCAAAAGGAAAAGGAAGAAAAAGAAAAAAGTGTATAGGCCATAATCCATCACGCTAAGCACAGTACATCTAACACAAAAAAGCCTAAGCTTATTCTATTTTCTAATGAAATTTGTTTGCCCATCAAATAAGAGTTGATATTTTAATCTTATTATGGTAGTGATAAGCTTTGATTTTAGGATGGAATATCATGTAGAATTTGTACTCAGAAAACATCCTTATATAGTTTGTTCTTTTACATCTGAAAAGAGAAAGCCCAGGGGAAATACTGTGCTATAGTTTAGATGGCAAGCATCTCCAAATGCCTATGTGTTAAAGAATTGGTCCCAGCATGGCACTATTTGAATGTTGGAGGTCATCTAACATTCAAGAAGTGTCATGGTTTAGATATGAAGTTCCTCCAAAAGGCTCATGTATTGAACCCTTGGCGGATCCAGTCATTGAGCAGTGATTTGATCCTGAGGGCTATGACCTAATCACTGGATTGAGCTAATGATGAATCATAAATGAATGGACTATTGGGAGGTCATGGCAACTGTGACAAGTGAGGTCAGATTAGAGGAAGTGGGTCACTGGAAGGATGCCTTTAAAGGACATATCTTGTCCTTGGCCTATTCCTGTCTGTCTTTCTGCTTCCTGACCTCCATGTGGTGAGTCGCTTTGATCCACTGTGCCCTCCTGCTGTAATGATGGTATTCTCTCATAGCAATGGAAAAAACTAACACAAGAGGTGAGGCTTGTAGGATGACATCAGTTGGTGGAGGGGATAATGAAACCCCAGCCCATTCATCTTCCTCTGTTTCACTTCTGGCTTATGAGGTGAGCAGTTTTCCTCCACGACGCATTCCCTGTCATTGCCACCCAACGCCCCCACTAGAAAGGCCTTAAATCAATGGGTCTACCTGATCATGGACTGGAACTTCTAAAACTGTGAGCCAAAATAAACTTTTTCTCTTTATAAGTTGAAAAGGTTTAGGTATCTTAGGTATTTGATACAGTAACAGAAAGCTGGCTAACATAAAGCATAGTTAGAGAGTAAAGAAGAATTGAGTTCCTTTTATAGGAATTCTATAGCTTGTTTGCTTTCCATCACTGCTTCTTTATTTTAGGAAGTGCTTGAGATAAGAAGGCTGGGATTAATCAGAATACAGGTCCCATGTAATAATGCATTTCATGTGCCTTCTAATGATTCCTACTAAATCCTGACAAGTTAAGGAAAGTGGTCCATTAGCTGCTATGCTTGCATTTGGTCCAAAGCCTTTCCTCCAGTCCTTGGCCAAGTTCCCCATATCTTTTTTATTTTTTTTCCTAGACCGCATTCAAAAGGGTAATCTTTACCCTTTTGAAACTTTTCTTATCAGGAGAGAATATGACTCATTTGATACAGCACTGGCCTAACAAGTGTGAGGCCCTGAGTTCAAACCCCCGTATCAACAAAAAATAAATAAATAAATATAAATAAATAAACTTCCTTTATCCCCTAGGAAAGTGAATACAGGTATAAATAAAATAAGATTGGCCAGAAGTTAATGATTATTTAGTCTGAATAACAAATATATGAAGGTTAATACTTATTCACCAGTTGTAGATCTAAATAAACTTTTGTATATATCTGAAATTTTGCCCAATAAATTTTCCATGATAAAAAGTTTAATCCTAAGGGCTGGGGATATAGCTCAGTGGTAAAACACTTGCCTAGCATGCACCCAGCCCTGGGTTCAATGTCTAGCACTGAAAAAAAAACCTCCATCATCTCAATCAAGTACAGTACAATTTTAAATTTTAAAGTACCTTCCAAAAAGTATTATAATACCATATCTATTTTGAATCCTGTCCCTAAACGATATAGCAGAGCCTTTCTCACTCCATCTTGCAGGTAATTCAGCTGACAGGCTCTTTCCTCACTTCTGCTCTACTCTTCTGTTGCTCTTACAAAAACATAAGCCATCATGTAGCTGGAGTATACTGACTTATTGGACCTATGAATCTCAGCACTGTGCACATTTTGAAAGAGGCTCAGAAGGCCAATCCTAAAGAAATGTATTGCCAACTCAGAAATTTGTTGGAGACATCATTTGTGGCAGGTCTTCTGTAATTCCTGTGTAGTTGATACAGTCTAGCGCCCTGCTCAGATTCCCTTCACCAGTCAGTACACCACCCTCCAGCTGCCAAGAGAGTTGGACAGGGGTATATTGACAAGTGTTTAACAACCAGTTCTTTATAGAGTTTTAAAGTCTCAAATCTATGTAGATTTGCTGATGTTCATAACGCAAATGCTTCTATCACAGCCAATTGTGAGTGATGAGGGTAAGGTCACTGAACTGGGAGTTGGGAAGCACTGCGCACAGTCTACTCTTTTGAGCTATTTTGAGCTGACTCCAGCACACCACTGACTACATATAGCTCATAGCTGTTCCCTTCTCTGAGGAGTTGCCTTCTGACTCAAGAATGTCATTTCCAGGCTTCACCCAGCATAAGCCTGCAGATAATAACTTACTGATATAGGGTACAAAATTCTGGCCCCCTTGCCTCAAAGTGGGTCATTTCTGGGTATGATTTATTCATCAGAGCTCCCAATGGACCAGATCACATTCCTTGAGACCACATCATTGCCTGGCTCCTTCTCATTTCCTAACCTGCTTCTCTCATTTATTAGCAGGTTTTTCCCTCTAATGAGTATGCCCTTGCTAATTGCATTCAGCTGAATGTCCCCCTCAGACTCTGCTTCTAGGAAGCCCAACCTAAGACACATTCAAAACATTTCCCCCAGAGTTAAACTTTCCCAAACATTCCCTCCAATGCACCCCAAATAAAATAATTCTAATCTCAGGAGATCTAAGATTTCAAAATATCCAACTATAAACCTCACATTTTTTGAAGTCTTGTATTTCAAAATAAAAATGTCTGCAATTTTCAACTATGTTCCATAATATCTCCATTTAATGTAAGCAATATTATCCGTTTCTCTAGAATTCCTAAATAGAATCAATGATCCAAGGTGTTGGACTACTTTGGTTCCATGGGTACTCAACCCCGAAGGTACGCCTTCCCCAGCCTGGGAACCTTAAGCAAAGTGTGTGAGGGGAGGAGGGGTGTCTTCATTCTCCACTCACGAGCTGGGTGCTCAGCTTCCATTCCTACTGAGCTCAATGTGATGTGCAAATCCTCTGGAGGCTGTCTCTGCAGCACTGCAAGTTCATGGCAAACCTACTCCAAACATAGTGTCAAATACACTCCATGCTTTCCATTAATTTGAAAGGAAGGAAGAAAAGGAGGGAGGGAGGGAGGGAAGGACGGAGTCTAGGAGGGAGGGAGAGAGAAAGGAAGGGAAGGAACAAGAGAGGAGAACAGAAGGAATTCAGCCACTGACAGACATCAAAGTGATTTTCAAATATTCTTTCTAATCATTTTACAGATGAGAAAAGTGAGATTTGAGGCTCCTTGCTGAAGGCCAAGGAAGTAGTTAATGCTGAAACCCAAATCTCCACATCTCTGGATTCCCAGGTCAAAGGTCTCTATACTTGCCAAGTTGTTTGTCCGGCTTTTGAGGACAACATTGGTATCAGTACAGACCAGAGACCTGACGTCTGTGGTCACTCAGTAAAATGTCCCTGCTGATAGCCCAGGGTTGGGTGGTGGTTTATTCAGCAAGGCAAACTTCAGGCCTCCAAGTGTTCCCAAGTGTGTATTAGAAACCACCACTCCATCCAAAAGGAGGCCAAAGTGGAAAAAAAGTTTGTATTTCCCAGCTGGAGTCTCTTGATAATAGATGGTCCAAGAATGCCCTCTGGTGACTTCCTGCTGCGTGTTCAAGCACTGTGGAGGCAGGAGGTGACTGTGGGAAAAGGAAGATGAGAAACTGGACTTCTGGAAACAGTTTTTTCTTCTAACAAATGTGACATGAGTGTTCTGTTAGCAAACTGTGGCAGGATCCAACCAGGAAGTTGGATAAAATATAATACATACTTATATCCCTACTACATTTGCCTTTTGTCCTCTAACAATGACCATAATTCTTTTTAATTGCACAATTATTTTGATACTTTCTCAATTCATATTATATTAATATAAGGCATAGAAACAATAACAAACTGGTAAGCATAAAAATCTCTAACACAATTTTAATTTAGGCATATCCTACTCTGGTGTTTGTATAATATGATCGCCATTTCCCAATAAATGAACAAAAATGTACCCTTGGGTCCTCATCTCAAAGCTATTGCTGTTTTATTTTTAATAGAATGTATTTGAGACTAAAAAGATTGACATTTGTACCCCTAAGACAAGCCCTAAAAAATGTGAAAGGTGCTAGATAAGCCACATGGCAAGTAGAAGCGAAAGAAAGGATGCAATCAATGGCTTTATGGGGCTATGACCTAAATATATTTGTCCCTTTTAATTTTCAGACTGATCAGGAATATTATAGGTAAGATTTGGAAAGGAGAGCATCTCTATCGGCCCTCACTCACATCAGGGCTGGTAACAACAGTGTCATTTAGGTGTCAGGGACAGTAAGCATGTCACAAGAATTAATCTAAATCCTCCCAATGATCATATAAGAGAGGTGTTGTTATTTTCTGCATTATATAGATGAAAAACTTGAGGCATGGAGGTCACACAGCCATTAGTTAAACCAAAATCAAGCATCAACTTGTTCAACTCCAAAACCTGTGCTTTTAGTCATTCTGAAATGTCATCCATAATTTCCTGTCCCCTTCCCTTGAATTCCACTGACATCAGGTAAATTGTTCTCTATTATCTAAAAGCTCTCCTAGTTTAAAGAACTCCTGTTACCCTGTGTTGTGTACCCTTTGGCTTTAATTCTCTCTATTGGAGTGATACAGAAATTTAATTCCTGTTCTGTTTGACAATCCTTTAAATATTTAAAACCAGGTCACCAACCCCCTTGCCCTCACCTTCTTTTCTCCAAACAGTCCCAAGGTCTTTTGACTGCTCTTTGTCTAAGTCATTTCCAGGCCTTTCACTACCTGTGTTCATTTCAGCTTGTGTACCAACTCTTCCTAAAAATCAGAATGTGATATCTTGTACTCAGCAACACTACAAATGTAGCCTGACTACAACAGAACATAGTGGGGCAACTATCTCCTTGTTATCAAAACTGTGATCTAGTTCAAAGGCAGTTGCATCACACCGGCAATTCATAGAGAGTTCCTAGTCAACCAAAAAAACCTAGCCCTCCTCACTCAAAAAAGTGAGACCTATATATAAATGCACACAAATGGTTTTAAACAAAATGAAAGAGTTATTTATTTTAAATGTCAGGTTTTCATTTAGTCTGATTTCTTAAGTTTTCCTCTCTGTTGGAATCATCCAAGCTTCAGATCCAGAAGTCAAGATATATAAAGATGGGGTCACAAACAGAGCCCTGAGGCTCCACCCTAAGTAGCACCAAATGGAAATTAGTGCCCTTTGTCTATCAGTGTGCAACTGGCCATGAGTGCTATCAAACGTTTTCCTGAAATCCAGACACATTTGGTCCATGGCATTTCCCTTCGCCATCAGTCTCCCACTCTATCAAAAAAGGATATGAAGTTAGTTGGGAATATCTTCTTTTTAAACAAGCCCGCATTTAGTGAATCCATTTTTAAATGTACCCATAGGCACAATGGGATGTTTATTTTAGAAAATGAAAATCCCTACAAAACCTAATTTTGAGCAGACTAAAGAAATGAAATTTAAGCTACATTTTTTTCACTTTTAAAAAAGACCTAGGAGGTAGATTTTTCAGGACCATCAATACCGTCATGAAGCTCAAAATTTGTGATGATGAAAATAGCCTTAAATACTAAATTTTCAAAGTAAAATCAAACCTTGAGTACACCACACTAAGTGTAGGGCTGAACATTTTTGGGTATCATACTTTAACCAGAGAGATAAAAGTCACCAAAGCAATTTTATATCTGGATTCAGTTCTGTACTCAGTACACATTAAGTTCTACTTTCTACAAGTTTTAGATCTGCATTTCTGGACAATAAAAATTGAGATAGTATTGAAAGATTTCTATACCACAGACAAGATTCTATTGTGTAAACATGCCACATCTAGCAAAACTAGAATATGAGATGAGGACATTCTTAAATATAGCATTTAGAATATCAGGATGTTCTGAGAACTTTATGAATGTTAACCCATTTAATCTCCTTAACAACCCTTTATGATAGTAACTGTTATTTTCTTCATTTTAACAGAAAGAAAAATAAAGGCACAGAGGTTACATAATACACAAGAACACACAGATAAGGAGTGGCATGGAGCCTCAACAGTGAAAATTAAAATTTTTATGCTTGAAACTGAAACAAAAAATAATTCATATAGACTTTCCACTCCCTCAATGGTCATTCCCCAAAATGTCCTAAGAATGTCTATACTTCTTACATCAGGTGGTGATAGTATGTTCGTCTTCATAAAAGAATAGGATATACAAAAAAGAAAAGAAAAAAATTTTTTAAGAATAAGATAAAAAGGTGGGGAATAAGATGAATAAATTAAGTGACGTGAAGGCCACACATGACTGAATTTAGGTTGACATTCTTGTATCTCTGTGTTTCAGTTCACTGCTTTTGTTTCAACTCCTGAACCTATGGCAGCCCCAAAATCTACTATTCTATCTAGCCTTGGTAGATACTGAATAAATCTTTAACCGAATTCAATTAAAGGAATTTGTTTTGAGGTATTTTGAAGCAGCTGCACATAAAGGAAGTAGTAAGAGCCCCAAACTTTATCTCAAAATTTGTTCCAGGTCATGTTAGTTCACATTCACACTTACAAAAGATTTAGATTTATATTTTCACAAGTGGGTTATATTATACTCTTAAAATTATAGTAGTTACCAGACATAAACTCACATCAAATATTCTAGTGTGGTTGTATTTTGTGAAAATTTGAAATAGTGTGATGTAAAAAATTAATAGTCCCTTCATGCTCAAAATTTGAAATAATTCTTAAGTTTAAGTTCTTTTCAAGGATCATGTAATTTCAAAGCTGGTAGGCCAAATGAATTCTAAAACTTAGTTTAAGCTATTGACTGAATTATGCAAGTTCTGAGTTACACAGTTTTCAGGCCACATCCTTTTCATAAAGGTCACCAACCTCTACACGTCACCAAGGGACAACACAGATGAATTATTACTTTACAATTAGATGGAGACCATCTAGGGAACTGCAGAGGAAAATGCTAGACACAAAATGAGGAGATGAAAGTTACACTTAAGGGACTCATGACCAAACCACATGTCCCAATGTCATTGGTGACAGCCATGGGAGCTCAGAGAGCTAGCAGCCTGCTTCCCTTAGTTCTCCAGCCCCAGTGCAGTCATTGAACTTCACGTGCATGAGAAACCACAGCACTCTCAGAAGCCATGTCTTTTAAGAGTGAGAGATTCCTGTGGGTAGGTAGACAAATGACCGATAACAAAGTGAGCTTAGGCTATTGTGCCCTGGAAGCAATGGCTGGAAATGTTCATGACCAAACAAACATTCACATTCAGAAAGAAAGAGAGAAACAATCTCAACATTTCCTTTCCTCCATTGTACGCTCAGTGAAATTGTCCCTGGTGCTTAAGAATGGAATGAAACTCTAAGAAAAGAAAGGAATTGAGACAATGATTGAGGGTGACAATGAAAGTAATGGGGCTAGAAATCTTGTACAAGCACCTATGAATCTTGAGGTCAGGAGTTGCCTCTTTTCTTGGGTTTCAAGCCTTCTGGTGGCCTTCCTAATAGGGAAAAACTAAAGCCAGTCATTTTAATGCCTGTATCAACCTTGTAAGACACATGAAATTCCCTCTGTAATGCATAACTGTCAACCTCTTCACTCAACTGGACTGATTTTTCCAATTAAGCAGGACAGGCATTTCACTCAAGCCCCCAATTCTAACTCAGAGGTCAGTCCTGAAGAATGAAACTTCAGGTGGCTGCTGACACTTCTTTTGTCACACAAACTTCTCTAGACAAATAATATTGACTCTAAACTTGTCAGGACTCTCTATGGCCATCCATCATTCCTGCCCTTTTGTCTTCCTGGGCACACCCACACACCTGTAGTTCCTCTCACCCCCATCCTTAAAACAAAAAATAGAAATCCTCAAAGTTAGACCCAGTCTAAGTCTTAGAGGATCTGGAGCTTCCTCTATTGCAGGCTCTGTCTTTGGACTCTTGGATGAGAAGGAACTAGGATTTTCTACTAAAGTTTAAAATCTCTTCTCTCTCCAAGTTCTTAATCAGCCAACATGCTGATTACCTCTCAGCTTGGCTGACAAAAATGAACAGGAACAGGACACACACATCCCTTTCCTTACTTGTCTCCTGCATCTCTGTCACTTGTAGGCACAAATTGTCCTCAAATGATGAAATATCACCTTTGGGAGGTGCACACAATATTGCAATGCTATACTTGCAAGTTTGGTTTATAATAAAATCAGAGTCCTAATGACTAAATATAAAACAGAAATTTCAGAGTTCATCTAGTTGCCACAGAAACTAATTTCTCTTTTTCCTTTTTGTTGATTTATGAAACTACTGGTTGCAAACTGATGTTGATTCAAAGCAGGGGGGAGGGTTGGAGACTGAATCTTAGAATCTGGTCCTTTTTATCTGTCTGAATCACAGGAAAAAGGATCTGGCCTAAAGCCAGAGGTAGAATCATCTAACAGACGATGTAACTATTTTGTTTAGTGGGGAAGAAGTTAAGCTACCTACTAAAAGCCATGGGCCTCATTTTTTAAACTTAGGACCATGTTTAGGAAAACTGCTTAACTCTTCTGTGTTCTTCTTCCAAACCTCAGAGCTCCACTAGGCTCACCAGCGCTGTATGAGATTCAATATCTGCCCTTTCTCTACTTTGCTGTTTCCTAAACCCACACAAATATCAAAATAACCAGGAAGGAAAATGTTCTTTTTTAAAAGTGAAGATCCCCAACTCTTGCCCCAGGTTTCACTGATAGCTTACTAAATTGAAGATCTGTATTGTGGGAGTATTTTTACCAAGTTATCCAAATGATCAGTCATAGAAGTAAGTAGTCTAGAGCAGAAAGAGCAAACACATAGCATAAGGCCACTCTACTCCTTTGCTATTGACAGACATTAATAATCAATACCAGCACCCTTTCCCATTGAACCAAGCCCAAGCTCAGAATCCTTCTCTTTATAGAGCTGCAGGCAACTGCTACCACTCAATGGGAGGTGACTCACAATCTAAACCTCTCCGCCATCCCTCATTGACAGATGAGCATCCACCAACGTTCGGTGCTCAATTGCACCTTTACCCTAATGTCTAGAATAGCTCATTGTCTAATCCTTTTAGTTTTATAACAACTTTTCAAATACCTGGTCTTCTTTGAGCCTCTCAGAAACTTTGTGAGATGTGAAAAGCAGGTGTTCTTATCCTCGTTTTAGTGATGAGCAAACAGGAGGTCACAGAAGCTCTCGGCACTGTCCAGGGTCAAATAGCTGGTAAGAATAAAGAATAAAGTCCATCCTGATCTGTCTCTCAGATAAGTGTTCTTCCTTCTACATGGAACTGGTATGGGGTATTGAGGGTGAGATTTCAGCCTGAGCCTAGAAAGAAGCTAACAGCACAAGCAGAGCAGAGAAGGATAAATAGGCTCAAGAGGGTGAATAAGTGGATTATGGTGGCCAAGCCTTAAATCTGGAGAACCACAACCTAACTAGGTCTGGGTGACTCTCAGCACTGTGTTCTTCCTGCTGTGGACTCCCAGCTCAGCATAAAGGAGAAAGTATTCTTTCTCTCCTCACCTCAGTTCACCCCTCTCTGCTCCCTTCCCTTCTTCCCATAAGTGTCATCCTCTCAGCCACACTCACCTCTCCGCAGCCCATCCCCCTTCTTGTCCCTGCAACTTCCTTCCAAATGCAGAAGGAAATCACCCAGCTTTCTCAAAGCAGCCCCAGCCAACTGACTTAAGATAAGACAAGCACCTTGGCAGGGAGACGTGAATATAAAATTGCAAACAGCTTTTGAAGTTGCAGATCAGTAATCTTCTAAGCCAAAGAAGAGGGGTTTGACTCTTCTCCCCCTTGTCTAAATCAACACTCCAAAGGCCTGAAATGGGTCCAGCCAGTCTTCGGATATGATCTCACAAGCCTGCCTGCCACACACATGCATTTCCACCCTGTCACCAGAAAGAAACCCCCATCCGGCTTGTCACCACCTGATACAGGGGATTTGTTTCTGCCGAAATCAAAGTAAAGGGGTGGGCTTTGCTGCCCTTTCATGTGCTCACATACATCCTGACTGACCCGGCTGTGCCCTTGTCTATGTGAGACAGAAGGCACTTTCAAATTTAAGAAATAGAATGCTGAAGGTTTCACCTCTACCACTTAGTAGTGTGTAACCTTAGCCAATTTACTTAATAGCTCTCATCTTAATTTTACCATCTGTAAAATGGGACTCTAATAATCACACTTTCCTTAATGCTTTAATACATGTGATACTCAGTACTTTCTTCAATACTTATAATAAAATTGTTAAAAGTATTAAAATAAGTAGTCCATGTATAGAATTTAGTATAATGGCTGATACAAAGTAAGCAATAAATGTTAATCATCACTGTTCATTTTAAAATGAAAAGCAGAGCTGGGAGTAGTTGCTCACACCTGTAATCCCAGGTACCTGTAAGGCAGGGGTAGGAGGATCATGGTTTAAGGCAAACCTGGGCAAAAGAGATAGGAAGACCCCCAGCTCAAAGAACAAGTTAGATGTGATTGGCACAAGCCTGCAATCCCAGCCATGTGGGATGTATAGGTAGGAAGATCACAGTCTAAGACCAACTCTGGGCAAAAACGCACAACCCTATCTGAAAATTAACTAAAGCAAAAAAGGTCTAGAGGCATGGCTCAAGTGATACACCATTTGCCTAGCAAACACAAGGAACTGAATTCAATTCCCAGCACCACCCCCAACAAAAGACTCAAGACATATGTCCCAAAACTTTTGGACTGAGGGTGGTATCTGAACAGGTCCACATGATATTTGAGGGTCCCAGCAAACAGGTTTAGATGGTCAGGCATAATACTTGCATGCTTACATTATTATGTTTAATGAAATAGTTTTGGGGATAGAAGTTAATAATTAATAAGAATTTTAAAATTCCTCTTAGAATCAAGTCAGCTGAAAGTAACAATGCTTGCTGAAATTATATATGATATTTAGCTTCTATATTGTACAAAGTATGCATTATTTTATACTTAGAAAAAAATTTTTAAATACATAATAAAATTAAGCACAAAATGTTTTGTAGTTTATAAACACAGATATCTAAAGGAAACAGTGATCAAAGAATAAATAGGTACACAAAGGTTGCAGCATGACTTCCCCTAGTAATACAACTGAACATTTCTTTTCAGGAGTTATAGATGCTTAAGTCTCCAAATATAAATGGAAATGGGTCCCCTATACTGCTTCAGTATTATTGGCTGACCTTCAGCTCAGAAAAAGGCAAAACAAAGAGCTACTTTGCTATTGGACACTAATACCTGAGCCAATTCCCTTTGTGCGGGCTTAAGCTTCTGCCACACAAGGCCTGTTTAGAGCTGATCACCAAGTGCACAAAACACACATACACATGCACACAGCCCCAGGGCTCAGTTTCATTTTCACTGCTTTGTATGTAAGGAATACTAGCAGATATTTGCAGGACCTGTATCGCTCTTTCCTTAGTGTGCTCTGGGAATTTCAGCCATTTTTTCCAGTTTAAATAGCTAGAAATGTCCCCAACCAGGGTACTTTTTCAACTGATAAAATATTAATTCTCAAATTCAAAAAAATGCCAGTGTCCTACAAACATGCACAAAAAAGTTTAAAACTGATGTTATAAAAACCCCACTTTGAAGTATTCATATAAGAAAGATCAGGAACTACAGTGATTCTAATCTGTTCTTAGAATCTATGAGTAGAGGGACCAGCTGGGTCATTTGGCACCAGACAAAAGCCCAGGGGACATCAAAATTTGGCTGCTATTTGGTGGTAAATTCAGGCAGGGCCTCTTAGAGGCTGAGAGAGATTTGAGTCAATTATATACTTGGAAACTTCTAATATATTAAAAATTGAATAGATGCCAAAATACTGCTAGAAAAGTTTTATTTTTCATGTTTACATTTAGAAAATGAAGTCTTTTGACCCAAGGATAATGGTTAAAACCATATGGAGATAGCATCAAAAGTCAAACTTTGAGACACTTTGTCAATGTGAGGCCCAAGCAAATGTCTCATATCCTCACCCCTGTCATGAACCTGAGTAGCCTTGAACAGAAGTCATTGTGAGGAGACCATTAATTTATAGGCTAATCTGAATTCACTTCCATCACTCATGGTCCAGGTTGCATCAGAGGTGTGGGAAACCAAAGGCCAGGACGAGAGACCTCAAATCAAAGGCTTCCAGGGCTTCCAGGCAGCCCATGAGGCAGTCTTTCCAGAGTTTGGACAGACATGGGGTATCCAAAACAAGAAAACCAATCCTGGGATAAGCTCTTGGAATATTGAGCTGCCAAGCTGCCAATAGCCTCATTCTGTCCCTCTCCAGGCATTGTAATTTTCATCCACAACAGATTCTCAGGCCCTTACATCCAAAGGCATCAAAGAGAGGAAATGGATCCTCAAAGATAATGAGCATTCTTAGTGCCTGTGTTTCTAAAGCCCCCTTCAGATGGAAAATAAGACAATGATGTAAATACATATCAAGAGGATACAGATATTATTCTATGCTGTGGGCCTTATTGAACACGTGATGTCTGCCCAGTCTTAGGTCCCCTGGAGCCCAGAAGTAAAGAAAAGGCTGGAATTTCTAAGTCATACTAGTAATGAAAGGGAACAGGGAGGATGGTACAAGAGCCTTCCATAAGGGATCTCATGACTACCTCAGAGTCCCTTCCTCTGTTCAGGGAATGTATGTTAATTTGGTGACTGTTAATCTCAGGTTCCAACATTCTTCATAATCTGATCCCACAATATCTTGATCATAGTGCCTGTGGTGAATGTTAACTGGCCTACATTGAAACTAAGTTAGAGCTTGGATTCAGCAATCCTTTTAATTCATTTTTAATTTTTGCTTGGTGGGTTTCGTACTTACAGTCTTCACATATATTTGACTATCTATTAAGAGTTAGGTCTCCATCGCACCATATCATGGCCATCGAGACATACCAATGATGTTTACTTCCCAGTCTGAGGAACATTGTTTCCTGTTACTCCACTTTGTGGTTTGGAAGTTCAAACAATAATTTTTTCTAGGAAGAATATCAGAGCAAAGAAAACAGTGATGAATTATTCTATTCAATTGAAGAGAACAAACAAAATTCCCCAAGGAGAGAGGAGGATCTGGCATCAGGAGCAGTCCATACAGCTCCTGTTAGCCCACCTAAAAATAAAAGCCCAATGGATCAGTCATTAGAAATACACATTTGCTTCTGTACAAGACACAATGAAGAGAAGAAATTATATTCTCAATAAGATACCTTACTACAAATGTTAATTGGGTCAGAAAGAAAATGAGTCTATGGCACAGTGCAGGAAACTGTCCTCAGCAGAAGAGTTGGCCTGCTGAGAATACAGAGAGGTGCTAGACTTCTGCACCATCTCTCTGCTCAAAAGGCAGAGTTCATTCTCTCCTCTTTGGTACCTACCCACTTCCAAATCTTGTGAGCAAGTCTTCAGAAAAAGGAGACATGGCTGAGAGATGAGTACCTTCCATGACAAGTTGTAGAACCAAAGAATGTACACACATGTGAGATTCCCTTCAGTAAAGAAATGTCTATACTCTGGCAGTACTGATGCCAGGAGTTCCCAAAATATCCTCTATGAAAACATGGCTGCCCCAATGGTCACTAGTCTTCCAAGAAATAGATGAGCCAGTCACTCCCGCAGAATGGTTTAAAAAACAGATTGTGACCATATTGCTCTTCAGAGTCTCTGCCCTAGAGCACTATGGTCCATGCTTTTTAAATCAGCTCTAAGCAATGTAAAGCATTTATCACAGGCATCAAGGTGAGTTACAAGGAAGTCAACTGTTCCCAGATAAAAACAATAACAGTTAGTTAACTTTATTTTTCTAAGTATTTTTTTTCTTGGTTCCAAAGTTCTTTGCCCTATTCATTGTGTACTTTGTAAGTGCCTTTAACGCCTGTTTTTCCCACAGGTACTGGTTCTTTAAGAGCTCTATCATATTCTCATTCACCTTTGTATTCATAGAGGCTTTAGAGTAAGAAGAAATTAGTAGACTCAATAAATATTTGATGGATGGATGGATAAGTGTAGGAAAATGAACATACACCACAATACATCAGGAAATAACATCCAAAGTCCTTGAGATAAATACAAAAGATCAAAGCAAAAATTTCCTACAGTTAATCATCCAAACATTAAGAGAGGACTCCATTGTTCTCTAGATTTCATCATTGATTCATTACAATTAATTACAAGTATTCGAAATAATGGAATGCTGAAATGTATACTTGCCATCACTGACACTATCAAAAATGTCAGTCACACCCAAAATAGCTACAGCTTGTGTAACCAGGAAGAACTCAGAGGTGTTAGTGTCAGTCAGTGTCTCAGGAAAGTCTGGAAGTCATCGTCTTGAACAGGAGGGCTTCAGGACATGGAGAGCAGTTTGTTCTCTTGACCCCAGAGCTGGGTCACACACCCACAGCACTTCCTGAGGGGAAGAAGTTGGAAGAGGACCCAAGTCAGATCTCTGCTTTAGAATGAAGCAGATGACATTTGTCTTCACCTCCCTTTTAGTGTCCTCTTCCTTGTCTCCCCCTAACCCTTATCTGTGCTTAGAAATCAGAATGGACAAGTCCCAACAGGATATAAAATAACTTAAAAGAGTATGTGGATTTGGTCTATGAACATTTTCCTTTTTCATAGAAGTAATGCTGTTACTCTGTGAAATGATGGAATTTATACCATTAATAAAGCCAGAGATTTGAGGGATGATGATCAGAGCCAGCTTCACATTGAGTAGGTAATTGCTTACTGAACAGGCTACATATATTATCTTAAAGTTTGGATCTTAAGGTCCTCTGTGCCTTGGATCCTCTGTGACTATGTAACTATTCACGTTATAAAATTAAACATTTCACCTCCTAAGAGGTTGATAGCAGAGGTTATCAGGCTTACGACATTGTTCAGTGGTTCTCTAGAGACCTCTAGTGATCAGAATAGGCATGCATTTTTGTCATGAGCAGAAAGAAAAGAGATGAAGGGATGTTGGCTGAACAAAAAGAAGACCGAAGACCTACAATCCAGTGATCTCCCCCATAAAGGAAACATGTGGAGCTTTCAGTAAGAGATGGTTTGAGTCATTTACTTCTCCATCTACATTTTTGCTCTATCTCTTCTTTATCCATGTTACAATGCAGTTTGTCTTGCCTTTGAGAGCACTTGTCCATACTGGGCCATGTAATTCATTTTTATTGCTTTACCTTGACTATCTAGAGGGAAAAAAAAAAACCAAACAAACTTTGTCCTTATCTTTCTTTCTTTCTTTGTTTTTGGCTTTGGTTTTTTGAGACAGAGTTTTACTATGTAGTCCAGGCTGGCCTCAAACTCACTGTGCAGCCCAGACTGGGCTTGAATTCAAAATCCTCCTGTTTCAGCCTCCCAAGTGCTGGGATTACAGACATGAACCACCATGCCTGGCTACCACTTGGCCTTTTAAAGGATCCACATTTTCCTATGTGTTCCATAGTCTCCTACATCTTGTTTCACCTTGACATTCACTTAGTCTTTCATTATTCAATTCTCATGCATATGTGTACACCTAGACAAATGCAAGAATATGATATTGCTATCTTTACTTTTCAATATTATCCTCCCAGGAAAGTGGTTCTTCAGGGACGCTGAGTTAGACTGTATCAGAGATTAAATTTTAGGAGCTAGTTACTGCTGGTTTGCTGGGTCATTGTGAAGCTTGAGAAACCACAAGAACCAAGTTTTAATTATGTATATTTAAAGGCAGAGGAGTCAAAAAAAAAGATGAAGAATGTCAAGCTTTCCAGGAGATTCAGAGATGACCCTTCTCAATAAATAAAAATCATTCTTACAGATTTGTGGTACAGATAATATAAGTGTCTACTTTAACCTGAAGTATTACTATGTATGTTGATAATTTTTATTTTCCTCTCCTAAGTTAGCTTACACAACTATTAAGCATACATATTAATAAATATTCATATATTATAACATAGGCTTACCAGTATGTACTAAGACATTCTTTTAAAATTAGATTTTAATTCTTCTTGGCTTTGAACAAATCACAATCTCAATAGTAGAAGGAGGTGGAATGACCCTGACCCAATCACAACATATTGTATACATGTATTGAAATGTCACACTGTACTCCATAAATATGTAATATTAAAAATAAAAGTATATTTCTAAAATAAAAAAAGAGCTGGAAGCTAGGTACTGGTGGCTCACACCTGTTATCTTACCTACTTTGGAGGCTGAGATCGGGAGGATCATGGTTCAAGGCCAGTCTGGGACAAATAGTTTGTGAGACTCCCATCTCCAAAATAACCAGAACAAAATGAACTGGAAGTGTGGCTCAAGTAGAACACCTGCTTTCCAAGCATGAAGCCCTGAGTTCCAACTACAGTCCCACCAAAAAAAAAAAGAGGTCGAACCCCACCAACAGATATGGAGTGTGGATTGCTAGCACACCATATATAAATTTTATCTGAACTCCTACTTCACATTGAAGTTGTATTCCAAGATCATGAACAGTTCTCTCCAACTCGTTAAACAAAAATCTCTACTGCAAATGAAGCCCTTTCTTCCTTTTCTCCTGAGACAGAATTGGTCAGAACTGTGGTAGAAATAGCAGGTCCTAAGAACCTACCTAATCTAAGCCCATATTTGTTCAGTGTCCTCTCATCATAAGAACATAGGAGCTCTCCAAAACCCTACCAAATGAAAGGTTGGTCCACAAAATTGTGAGGTACATAATCCTTAATGGCTGATCAATGGGGAGTTATGTCCAGTGCTTTGTAGCATTAAAGGGCTTTTCAATCAAAAGATTAAATAGAGAGAGAAAAGGAAGCATGAGTTCTTTCCTTTGGTTAGCTTCCTTAATTCAACCAAACTTGGAAAGAGCAGAGACTGATAAACACCTGACAATATTTCTAATGCACAAAGTTCAAGATGATGATATTAGCACAAAAGCAAGCTGGTTTCTATGTCAAGATGAGGTTCACTATAAAAACAAATCACTTGTTAATGCCTAAAATATTTATTGAGTGCCTAAATTATGAAGGCTATCACATGGAGTTTCCAAAACGCTTGACTTCATGTTGCTTCTATTTTCCAAAATTATAAGAGTGTGCTATATATGGAAAATATTTTTAAATAATACTACCAGAAGGTCTGGTACCATAATCCCCATTAGGCAAAAACCATCTTTCTTTTGATAGTCTGTTGTAGAAAGCAAGAGCCTGAAGGTACAAAGTTCATAAGGAACAAAAGAGTAAAGGATGCTCCACAGGAGAAACAGGGTTTTGCAGTTGCTACACAGTGAGAGGGAAGGGAGAAATGAAGAGCCAGTGCATGGCACAGTATGAGGAGTTAAGGCCAAGTAGCCAGAGAAGAATCCACCTTAGTAAGCTAGTGACTTTTAAAAATAAAAAGAGTGAAAAGGAGGAGGAAGAGGAGGAGGGGGAAGGGGAAGGGGAAGAACAAGAAAAAGAAGGGGGAGAAGAAAGAGGAGAAAGAAAAGGAGAAGGAGACAATGAAGATTATAAAGGAGGAGGAGAAGGAGAAGGAAGAGGAGGAGGACGACGAGGAAGAGGAGGAGGAGGAGGAGGAGGAGGAGGAGGAGGAGGAGGAGGAGGAGGAGGAGGAAGAAGAAGAAGAAGAAGAAGAAGAAGAAGAAGAAGAAGAAGAAGAAGAAGAAGAAGAAGAAGAAAGATGGGAGGAGGAGGAGGAGGAAGAGATATAAAAACAAGAGAGGAACAATTAGAAATACTGGTCTCTGGGCAGTGAATCCCCTAACTGCATCCATCAGCCCAACATCACCAGGCTCAACCTGGTGAGTGGCACCCCCTGGAGTCCCCTGCCTGAGCCTACAAGGCTGCTCACAGAAACCATTGTTTCTGACTCCCCAAAGCCCTTTCAGACCCTGCCAACTCAGCCCATGCCAGTTGCTAAAGTCTTTCATAAATGCATAAAAGAAATAAGTAATTTAGTAACTTAGAAAATTCAGTAAATTCAGCAAATTGGTCATTTAACAATTATCAAAATGGTTTTTGGAAAATTGGACCAATTGTGCTATGAGAATGGAATCATTTCCAGGTTTTGGCAAGTCCTCCCACCAGTCCATTCAGTTCAGCACCATACATTCACTCCTTCCATTCTTCTACTTCCCCCCAACAAATATCAAAGTGTCTAAATCTCAAGAACTTGCCTTCATTGTTTGAGAGAGGATCAAGGGTTTAGAACTTGGGCCTGGGGAAACAATTTCTGACAAATAAACAAATCTTAAATGAGTAACTAGGGTTACCCATAAGAAAAAATATCCATAATTGAGAGAGGTTACTATCAACCCACAATTGCCTCAGAAGTAGGACACAGACCAGTTGTTAGAATTCATGAAACCTTGAGGTGTGGCAGTAAACATGCTTCTTTTCAGTCCAGGCATCCTCTGCCTTTCAGCAAAACCATTCTCTAGATTTTGTCATTGAATGTGAGACCATATGGCTGCTCTGGAAGACACTCTTCCATCATGGTCCAGGGCTGAGCACTGAAACAGATCCTGGATATGCCAGTTCACAGGTGTGGACTTCCCAGAGTGCAGCTGGGACCTGCCATGAAAAATGGAGCAGGAGGAATGTTGGAGGTACGAGGACAGCACCTGCTCTTCTGAACTTATTCAGTCCCCTTACAACCACCTTGTCAACCAGGAAAGACAGGAAAAAACTAAACATACATGAAGAGAGGTTTATTACTGTGAGCAGGAAAAATCCAGCTGGGAACATAAAGATCACACAGGAAGCATGTGACACTTCCTTTTAGTAGTCCCCAGCCATGGACCAGCCAACACTGCATTTTGAGAGCCAAAGACACATCTTCAGAAATGTGGAGCACCCAGAAGCAGAGGGAGTAGGTGAGTGTGCATCTCCCATCACCTCAACCATAGGTCCCAAGGTCCTACCTAGCACCAAGCCAAGGAAGGGACTCTCAGCCTCTGTCTATCTAGCTGGGTGGCAATAAGATGATCAGTGCACCCCATGCCAGACCTGAGATTCTCCTGCTGTGGGCATCTAGCAGTGGGAACAATGACCTTAAAGCTGCCTCTTACACAGAGTGGGGGTTTGTGTGAATGAGGTTCTGGCAGCTGTATTCGCAAGTCTAAAAATTGATGCTATCCTGAGGACACAAAGGCCCTCTTCATTCCTTTAATAAGATTTGGAGAGGAGGTAAATTTGTACAATGGAACAAACATGAAACTTAACACAAAGGCCAGAAGACTGTGCATGGCTGGCTCTCTCCAGCGATCCTTGGAGAGACACAACCCATTATTAATAATACTCCTTAATTTGCTCGGGAGTGGGGCCAGCACATGGGCTGCAGGATCCAATGCTCAGCCCAGAGCTATGATAGATCCCAGCAGCAACATCTGCAGCTGCATGTGTGCTTTTCAGAAACCACCAAATTCAATACCTCAAACAGCCACGGTTGAATCTTCTGGGAGAGGTCAGATCAACCTGCGGTTATTCATGTTTGACGCGCTGCTCTGAATTTGAGAAGATGTCTGACATTCCTGACACTGAATGAGTTGGGGTCAGCTTGACAGGGGTCAATAGAAAAAGACCCATGGTGCTGTGGGAAGCTAGCACAAACTTTCCAGAAACAGCTTGCTCTACTGTCTCCCCAGACCTCAGCTCATTCCACTTCCTGGGCTTAGATGAGAACAGGGCCAGGAAACAAATGGTTCATATTTCATCCTCCAGACCCTGAGCTACAAAAGCCCTCAGTCTATGATTTCCTCCTGGAGTTCACAGAGCACAGCATCCCCCAGATGGGCATGAATTGCCACTCTGTCGTCCCTGGCTAGGCCCTGGTGTGGTGTGCAGTAAGAGTTCACACTGTCACCCTTGTTGCAAAGAGCCCCGGAACAGAGTGCTTCTGTCCTGATGGCACATTTAATTTTAAATCAAAGTCACAAAAGCTGAAAGTGACCACTTCCCTGGGAAATAAGAGTGTGAGTTTGGGGTGGAATTTCGCTTCTTACTGGAACCTTGTCTCTGCACTGGAAGAGACTTTTAAATGTCTTCAGTCAATAATGACAGGGATTCCCTCTTTGACAGCCAAGCACCACACATCCTTGCTATTCACCTAAAGACTCCTACACTCCTGTTCCCCAATTATACTCAGAAGTCATGTTCAACATTGTGCTTACTCTATGATGAAGTGGGGGTACACTTTTCACCCACAGTGACGAGAGCTCAATTCATGTAATTCTTGGCCTCCTTTTGCTTCTTTATTTACCTCCACCCTTGGGACTTATCTCATTGGTAAATTAAACTAATGGGAATTAAAAATAATAATAAAACAAAATATAGAAGATATTTTTAAAAAGAAGTCATGCTGCAGATTTTGTCAAGGAAAGGAGAATGACTGTGGCTTACTGGGTTCCAGAATCCCTCACTGCTCAGCCAGGGAACCCTTCACAAGGCCTTAAATAGTAAAACTATGAGAGGCCATAACTGCTTCCTCCACATGGCTGGGCAGACAGCAGGAAGGGTGAAAGAGCTCATCTCTAACCACCCTTCTCCTCTTGGCCAAATAGGGGCCAGGACTAAGGAGCTGGGCTCCATCAACAGGAAGATTGGATCCTGCGATGCCACTAAATCAATCAGCAAACTAGTCCATCTTTACTAAGCATCTCTGATGCCTCTCTCTGAGTTAAGCCATCCAGGAAAAAGACAGAGATATAAGGATGGTCTCCAAAGAGGCCTCTACCAGCACCACAGCACAGTGAAGCAGGATAGTACAGGAGTGAGGGCATCAACTGCAGAGCTAGACTGCCCAGGTATAAATCCAGATTCCATCACCCATTCACAGAAACATATATGGGACAGGTTATTTATGTCACCATTTTCTCAATTGCAAAATGAAGACAGCAGTAGGGCCAACCTCATAAGAATTACTGTTAGAAATAAATACCAACATGCATAAAATTCTAACTTATATGAATACCAACTATTAATGGGATTTTAAAAAACAAAAGCATCAACTACAAAGCAAAAAAATTACTATGACAGAGCTAAGCAAAAAGAATCATTTTTTCCATTTTCTTTAAATCAACTTGAGTCCGATTCAAGCATTCAGGGAATGCAAGTACAGTCCCCATTGGGGCACCCTGGGGGGCTGGGAAGTCCTTCATCCATTGCTTGACTTTTCTCCAGTTTCTGCTGTGATGCCTGATGTCACAGCCCACTTGATCCCTTCATGGCCATCAGCTCTGACACCTCCTTGCCTCTCTTGGAGGTCAGAAACATTTGAAAAGTCTGGAGACCTATAAAAGGGCCCAGCCTTACATAACACAACATGTGACCATCTCCAAGGTCTTCCAGCCACCACAAGGCCCTACCCATATTTACCATCCTCTATCCCTTTTCCCCTTTTGGAGTTTCTCTTTTCCTGCTTATCCACAAATGTACTTCCCATAGCCTCACCCCTTTCTTACCATCCCATCCAAAGCACCTCATGTCATCAATGGAAAAAGAGGCAGGAGTATTTCACTCTAAGGAGTTTCTATTTCCCTCCAACAGGCAAAGATGCAAAGGATCTGCTGCTTAAATGGGGATTGAACATGTAGCATGTACAATACAAGTTAACAGGTAATATTCTGCTGCAATAACATATCAGGTATAAATGTTACATTATGTCAGGTTGATGCACAGTGATCAGGAACCCAGATTTAAGAAAAAAAAAAACATGATTACATTCTACATTATCTCACCTAGTAGAAGTTTGGAGCAAAGTAGTGCAGCCTGTGTAGGAGGTCAAAGAGGCACCACTCCCACCTCACAGTTGTAGAGGCTCCTACTGGAAAATTACTACTCACCTGAACTCCAATACAGGAGGAGTTGGCTTGGAGAAGGAGAAGAAGGAGAAGATTGCAGCCAAAAACTAGAACCAGGGCAAAAGAATGAAGGTAATAGTCCTAGAGAGGAGGAGATATAAGGCAGATGGGTAGTTTGGGGTAGCCAAAGTCAGGGCAGGTCACCAAAAGGCAGCGTACCCTGTACTTTGCAGCTTGATCATTAACACTTGGGTCTGGCTTCTGAAACAGGAAATGAGTGCTCCAGGTGGTATGTCAGGAATATGCAAAGCCTAGGAATAAAGAGACCAATTTAAAGATAGATCATTTTAAATGTTGCATTTAGACTAGGCTTTTTAGCTCACACCTGTAATTCCAACTACTCAGGTGGTGGGAATCAGGAGGATTGTCATGCAAGGCCAGTCCAGGGAAAAAGTTAGCATATGCCCTGCCATCCTAGCTATGTAGGAGGTATAAAATAGTCAGATCATGGTTCAGGACAACCCATGCAAATAAGCATGAGACCCTACCTGAAAAATAACTAACCAAAAAGGGCTGGGGCGTGGCTCAAGTGGTAGCGTGCCTATCTTGCTAGCAGGAAGCCCTGAGTTCAAACCCCAGTGTAAAAAACTTCCCATCTATAATAAGACAAATGTTTAATTAGTGAGAAGGCTGAAAAATTTTAGTAAATTGCAAAGATAAAATGGGAAGAGGATGTTGTCCTGTGGTCCCTTTATATTGCCTTAATTCTCCTCAGGCCCAAAGTATTTCTGTATTAACATCAATAGTGTTTTCTTTAAATCAGGACTTAATAATCAGGATTCCTAGTCTCTCTCTCTCTCTCTCTCTCTCTCTCTCTCTCTCTCTCCATTGCAGCAAAGTTTTGAGAACCTTATTTAACTCTCCCTATATAAGAATCATGTATTTTCTAGTCTATTCTATTTTATCTTATTTTATCTTCTTGTAAACCCTGGTCCCGAATGACTGATTTTATGGCATACTCATGGGGCTCTACCCACAGTAGAAAAATTGATGCCATAGCTGACGTGGAGCCATTGAAGGGACATCAGCAAGGAAGTGCCCTAGCTGGGTTAGTGATTCTAGTAAATTATTTTCTGGGATGAAAGGAGTTTGCCTTTAAGAGGGATACAAGGAAGGAGGCAGATCTTGCAGGAGCTTCTAGTTCTCTGGGTGAGCTGCAATGAGGTTATGACCTGTAGCAGAAATAATAGAGGAGGTGACAGTCCCAGAAAGCTAGAATAGGTAGGAGCTGGTACTGGATTAGATAAGGATCTGAAAGAGTGGGAAACATCTAGAATGGATCCCAAGTTTCTTCCTCAGCATGCAGGCCTAAATAGGCAACAGATGAGACCTCCTTGGGTCACCTTGAACTTGAGGTTTCTAAGGGATATTCACATGGAGATGCTCAGCAGAAATCCATGAGTATTTCTGAAACTTTAAGGGAAAATCTGAACTTTATTAATATTTTAAAATTATCAGCATTTGAGTAGTAATTAAAACATTGAGAATAGAATTGATCCCCGGGAGACTTCTATTGCACTCAGCAAATAGGACATTGCTTTATCCTGTCTCTGTGTATGGGAGTACATGTATATCATATTTTACAAATGAAATTAATTAATTGCTATGATATTTTATCCACCATATGCACACACACACACACACACACACACACACCTTAAAAACAAAACTAGCAAGACAACCCCAGACTTCACAGTAGAACTCAGAGTGGTAAGATGCCAGATATTATTTGGCACTTTAAACCAATGCATATCTCCCCTTTGCTATGTGACTGTGGCTTCACGAGCTGAAGACACACCTGCCAGCTTATTGCTGCACCCACACATCCAATCCTGTGCTCAGCACAGCATCTGGTACATAGCAGACACTATGAGGAGAATTGTAGAATGAATGGAACAGTGGTCTCACCTCCACATTTGTCCATCACATTCATACATCACTGTGCTTCAAGAGCAGGATTTATGTGTAGCTGATAAAAGGGAAACTTTTGATAATAGAAAAATGCTCTAATTATAGGTAGTGTGAATTTCTGGGGAAGATGGCCAGTATTTTTGGTAAGATATGACAGAAATTATTTTTGTATCTAAAACTACAATATAGAATAAAACAATCTTCTACTATGAGAATACAATTACTATATTCCTAACAAATGTAACAGTTATGCTTGACTAAAATGCATTTTCTTATACAAATACACAATTTCACAAAGATGTCACATTATATAATTTTTAGAACTATCAAAACAACTAATTGAAAAATATTTTGTTTTAAGACTCAAAAATATCTATGCTCACCAGGTGGTGAATAGAAACTAATTACATCAATAAATTATTTCATTTTTAGAAAATAACACTTCCGTTTTTCATTTTTTCCATTTTTCTTTTTTTTGGGGGGGTCATTTCTCCCCCTCCCTTACCACCCACTCTGCCCCCTCCATTTTTCATTTAAAATAAACACATTAAAAACAGCAGATGCAGCCAGGCACCAGTGGCTCATGCCTGTAATCCTAGCTACTCAGACGGCAGAGATCAGGTGAATCACAGTTCAAAGCTAGCCTGGGCAAATAGTCCACCAGACCGTTTTATAAAAAAACCTTTCACCAAAAAAAAAAAAAAAAAGATGACTGAGGATTTGTATATTGTTTGATATTAAGTGAAAAAAAATACAAAACCCTCTAACCTACATTCAAAATTGTATTAGTTTGATACATTTGTCTTTCATGGATGAGACAGGGAGCCTAACTCTCTTTTTGATGGAAACATAGGGATTACCAGTTCTCAATACTGTATTTGTATTTGTATTAAACACAATAGTGTATTCAATATATCCTAAAATATGTCCCCATAAACAGGCCAATGTATTTGTTTGTTAATCTTCCAAAGAGTGATTAGATAGCATTTTTAAAGCCCTAATCAGGAATTCTTCCAAAGAAGCCTACTACAAGCAGTTTTAAGCACTGTGGTCCCCTCTTTATCCATGGCTTCACTTTCTGAGGATTCAATTACATGTAGTACCCTCAGTCTGAAAATACTAAATGGCAAATTCCAGAAATAAGCAGTTCTTAGTTTTAAATCAAATGCCAATCTGAGTAGTGCAATGAAATATTGAACCATCCCTCTCCATCATGCCTGGGATATGAGTCATCTACTTGTCCAGCATATCTATTCTGTATATACTACCCTCCCATTAGCCTTTTAACAACCATCTTGGTTATCAGATCAACTGTTGTAGTATCATAGTGCTTATGTTCAGGTACAGTAAGATACTCTGAGAGAGACCCCATAACTTTTAGTACATAATACTGTTATAATGATTCTATTTTATTATTAGTTGCTGTTAGTCTCTTACCATGCTTAATTTGTATATCAGACTTTATCATAGGAAAAGTTAGAGTATACAGATAGGGTTCAGTACTACCTGTGTTTTCATATGCCCCTTAGGACAGGGATTACCTCCATTTGTTTTCCAAATCTGCAGAGAAGATGAAATAAGAATAAAGGATATTAAAAAAATAGACATTGACAAAAGAAAAGGTGCTCTGTATATGCGATCAGATGAAAACTGCATGTAGTCAGCTCAGCGTTTATATCAGCAAAGTATAAAAATTTTCCACCTTCACCTTCAGTGTGAGACCCTAGATCAGGAACTACGGAGGACTTTGTTACTTGTTCAAACCAGAAAACTTTTCTTTTCTTTCCAACATACTGTTCCATCTGCTTTGAAATAAACTTTCATGGCATGGTATTTGTCCAAATATCTTAAAAAGAAAAGATCTCATCAAGCTTTAGGAAAATAGATAATAAGGATTATATAACCAAATTCTACTTGAGACTTGCTCTGGCTGGTACCTAATACATGATGACTGTGGTGTAGAGAAGGAGGTATCCAGCTGCTACTTACATCTAACTGATAGAGGCAACCAGCAATTACCAAATAAAGCTGATTACATTGGCTTGTGTGAGTTCTCAAAATGGGTGAAGCCAGGCATCATGGTGTATGACTGCTATCCCAGCACTTGAGAGGCTGAGGGCAGAAACAAGTTAAGATCAACCTGAGCTACATACTAATACCTTGTCTTTACAAAAAAAAAAAAAAAATGAGGGGTGGAGGTGTGTATGTGGTAGAGTGCCTGCCTAGCAAGTGTAAGACCCTGAGTTCAAACCCCAATATTGCCAAGAAAGAAAAGAAAAAGAAGGAAGGAAGGGAGAAAGAGATGAAAGTGGGGAGGTAGGGGAAAGAAAAAATGTAGGAAAAGAAGAGAGGAGGAGGAAGGAGAAGAAGAAACTGTGATGGAGACCAGCAGATTTACCTACAAATAGCTTGAACTTACCTCTTTCTGAAATAACAATAAACCTAATCCTTTCTAATGTCTGAATAGTCTCAGAAAAAACTGAGATAAAAGTCGAAAGGTATAGAATGTCTGAACTAGTCTGAACCTCATATAACAGAGGAGAGAAAATCAACCCAGAAAGAAAGACTAGACTCCCACAGGAGGCAATTAAGGCCCCATACACTGCCTCAACACAAGCCTGTGCCAATCAACAGAGGAGGATGAGCCTTGTTCTGTCCTGAGTATCTGAGCAGCTTTGGCTTCTCTGGGATGATCAGAGGGCAGCAGAAAGACTTCTATTCAAAAGCATTGCCCCATGGGCTGCCATTTGTCAGTGAATGTTCTGCTAGGGACTTGGGGTTTAAATGGCAAAATCACTAGAAGAATAAAGATAAGTATGCTTGTTGAGATTTGTTCTATAGCTGATATTTCACGGTCTGAGGCTCGGCTTTTTGGAGTTAACTTGGCTTTCTCATATACAAAAGATATCACATTTATTCAGTAAATATTGTTGAATAATATGCACTAGTTGTGTTCCAGGCACTGGAAACAGAAATGCCTCTAGTTGTTACCAGTCCTGAGGGAGTACCATACTCTCAGTAACAGCTTCTGCCTACCACACTTCCCCTTTCTCCCTGTAGTGGGGATTGAATTTAGAGCCTTGCATTTGCAAGCGCTCTATCACCAATCTTCTCAGTAACAATTTCTTAGGACTAAATTAACTCCTGTTTTCCTCAATAATAGAAAGGACCTAGGTTGTTTCTGAGCAGAGATAACTAAGGGAAGGAAAGCAGGACAAGTGCCAAAAGGAAACAAGGAAGCGAGATACTGAAAGGGGTTTCTTCAGGAGACAGCCCTCCATATATAACCCCATTTTCCTAGGACTAACCCTAACCCTAACTAAGATAACTGAAGTTACTAGTGAAGCGAAGGACCAAGGACTATTGGTACCAGTGAAAGCAAGCAGTCATGCAATCCAAGCTCACCAACAGACTTGGACTGCTGCAGACTGTTGGGACTCAGGACAACTGGTGAGGCCAGTGGCAGAGCAGCTGTCATCCTAAGAAGAACAGAAATGTAATGCTTCATCTCTGAGCACTCACACTCTTTAATACACTTGCCCTGAACCCTTTCCATGAGTACAGGCTTCTTCCTTTCTATTACTATAGACCAGATGAACACAATATCTTCAGTGAAGAAGAGGTAGATGAAAGAAAAATGCATCCTGTTCCTCTCAACAAGTTAGAACACAGGCCCAGATCAAGGCCAGATGTGAAAATTTTGTGGGATCACATTTTACCCTTCCAGAGCGCCTTTGCTTTAGAAGCACTTAGAAACAGGAGCAGGTAACTGTGGACTTGCTAAGGAACTTTTCCGAGGATAGAGCAAGGGTTTTAGACCAAGGAGAAAACCTGGGTTGTCTACTGCTGTGGATTAGGATTGCCCTTGGCAAAGAATTTAAAACTACTTGGAAAAAGTCAAAAGACTTGTCAGACATCAAAAAACTCAGAACAATGCTTTAATGATTTAAGTGTAAATGAATCTTTGACACATATGGATTGAATTTCCCTTACAAAGCACATGCTAAAACACTGAAGAAAAACGTTCCTGACAAGTCACATGTTCAGTTTACCACATGAATGCAACTGTTATAGATTAGTTGTAAGGTCCCCTCGTGTGCCATCCCTCTAGTCACATGCATCTCAGACCGTCACCCGTGCCTTCCCATCATAGGACCTCAGAGTGGGCAAAAGGGGCACCAAAGCATTGACCACTCAGGGTTCCCTCCCTTTGTCCTTCTTCTTCCCACCTTTCTCCAATACTAAAAACTAGGACTCTGATTACAATATTAAATGCACTAGATTGAATAAATCGAGGCCTCAACACAAGTCAAATTTCAGATAAAAGGGACTCAAATATAATAAAATACTAGGTCATCTTTAAGCCTTTAGAATTTATAAGTAACTCACAGGTGTTGCACTTGAAATGGAGAGACCAAATTATGGATTTATACTATTTTATTTCACCAAATAGACAAAAGCTTACACAATGTTGCCAATATGCTAAAAATAATTATCTGTAAGATTTTCAGATATGTTCTGCAAGTTTGCTCAATTCTCATCAACTCTTCCCATTCTTACTTGTATCATAAAGAAGAAGATTATGGTTTGTTTTGTTGTTGTTATCTCAATAAAAATCTGGGCATGTTTATTATATGGCTTTAAAAAATTTTTTTTAGACAGGATTTCTCTTTGTAGCCCAGGCTGCCTCCAACTTATGATCCTCCTGCCTCAGCTTTTAAGGGCTGGTTTTATAGGTGTGGGCCACCATACCTTGTACCATGGCTTCTTGTAAGCTGAGTCACCTACAAAGCCACCTTCTGTAAGACAGTCTGGCTATATGCCTCAAATGACCTTGTGGACACAGCTTCCCCTTTTGCTCTTGTCAGCACTTTCCCAGGTGCTGGGAAAAGCTGTAAAGCCTCTGAACATGAAATCCTCAAAGAATTCCAAGTTAGGAGGTCATGTTGCCAGTTCTTTCTCATCAGATGTACAGCTGGGTAGCATCCTGCAGATTTTCATAGTGTTGTCATTGGGGCTTTTTTGAGCAGAAAGGCTAAAACAGTCCAACTATGGCAAAGTCAGGTAGGGTTGTATTTCCAACGAGGTCTGTCCAGTTACTTCTGGCATGACTGACGGTCTGGTGTCACCACCACTTCATGTGTCCTTTGGGGAGTGCAGCATTTGTGCCAGTCACAATAAGCCATGTCTGTCAAAACACACAAAGACCAGCTTCAACTACTTCTTGTTTTTTAAATCTATAACTTTGGGTTGTGGATGTAGTTCAATGGTAGAGTATGTATTTCGTATAAGACCTTGGGTTTGATCACAAGCACCGTAAAATAAAACAAAATCCATACATTGGATATGATACTCTATCCATTCAAGGGAGGGTCTCTTAGAAATTCCTGAGTCCAAAGAGACTCTATGCAAAATCATTCTGGGGAAGAAATCATTAAGCTGTATGTTTGTATGAATCCAGAGTTATCTACAAGTAGACAAAATAGTCATAACATGAGAAATAAGAAACTATTTTTAGGAAATAGCCACAAGGCTGACATGTTCCAAGGTGAGTGCTATACCCATTAACTTAAATCCAAATCTACGCAGGAGTGTGAAAAGAACTGCTGCAGAATTGTCCTATTATTCCCTGGACTGAATATCCCTGACACTTCTCCAACCACATATAAAAGCTTTGAAAATACAGTAAGGAAAAAACGTCAGCAGTCATCACATGTTAAGTGGGCTCATTATCTCATCTTTGGATCTAGCCTGATTTGTACTTTTGCATCTTCTAGAAAAAGTAATTGTACTTATTACTAATCCCTAACAGCCTACCCTGTGCATTGCTATTATTATTTGTGTGTACAAAAGAAAACAGGAGGGAGGAAGTGAGGGGAGGAAAGAGGACAGAGAAGCAGCACACTAGGTTTGGAACATTTGGTGAATTATAAATGACTGGACTAGGTAGGGGGCTTCATCATTGGACCATGTACTTGAGCATCAGGAATGAAATATATAGGAGAAAACTGAGTAAAGATTAATAGAAGGCAAATAAGAATGATTTATTTTAAGATATAATCATTCTTATGGAATAAACTGGAAGGGAATTTTTGATGGAAGAAAGGATAAGGAGATCCCAACTAATTAATTTTGATTTTTTAAAAATTTTAGTTTCCACATTAAATTTCAAACAAATTCTTTACTGCCCACACTATTCCCAAACTATCTGATTTCATCTTTCATCATTTGGTAAGTTTAATGAGTCCCATAAAGGAAACAACAAATGGTGGCCAAAGGAATATATAAACTTCAAGAGCCTAGGAATCACAGTAAGGAGCTCACTTCTACCCAGGAAGCCTGGTAGGATATAAGCCCTGGGTGGAAAGAAAGCTTATTCTGACCAGACATAACCTTCAGACAAGAATGAAAAAAGTGGCTAATGGGAAAGAGTCAGTTGAAAGAGACGAATACTCACTAATTACTCAGCCATGGATTTTATAGGAAGCAGCACCCAGGGTTTCATGTATTTCACACTTTTCCTTAGAATAGAACTTACCAAATTTTAGTAAAGACACATGGAAAGATTTCTTTCTGGGCATTAACTTAAATCTCTTTTTTGGTTTATATTTTTAGATACCAAGTCCTGTGGTTAGCATTACAGAAGTGTTTCTGGAGGGTGGCCATGTTGCCAATGATTTTTAATGGATGCCAAAGAAGAAAAGCATTCTAACTGAGCAGGAATAATTTAGTCCAGAGAAGAAAGCACCAGGCAGTCTAAATGCAAACCATGTACTTTAAACAAATGCAGCCATGACGAAACAATAGACTTGGTGCCTTAGAAAAGAATATCGTAATATTCTCATAGTTGTAGAAAATCATACAGAAACTATTGTTGAAATTATCATTTTTGGTACTGAGGAAAATTGGAGGATTTGCCTCAAATATTGGACTGTAGGTTGAGACCCATTTCTACCTCCCAAGACTTTCTTCTTAGCAAACAACAAGAGATAGATAAGAGCAGCTGGGGGGACCAGGCTTTGGACATTTAGACACATAGGCAAGGATAGTGTGAAGTAATGGGACTACTACAAAAGGAAGTCCAAACACCTGGGATCTAGTATAGATCTCATTTCTTTAATCTGAACCATGAGTAGGTACTTGTCTGAGTCTCTGTTTCTGATTAATATTTTAAAATGAGATAATAATTCTTGTTCTCTAAATGTCTTTTGGAAGGGCAAAGCAAAATGAGTGACTAATAATAAGCCCTTATAAATTGAACCCGTTAATAAGAAAACGTATCTTCTGCCTTAAAGAAGAAAGAGCTTTAGCTTTCCAAAAATGGTTAATAGAACAAGTGGAAGAGTATCAGTGCATATAACTAGCATTTAAGAAGCCCAAGATATTAAGATTGAATTTTTTATTTGATTGTTGGGCACAGTGTAAGCCTTTTTGGTGCCCAAGACATTGTCAGATAGTCAGTTCCACAGCTAAGTTAGGCATGCCAAAGGCACTATGGCTCTAATCTAGCACCACTCAATGCTGTCTTACAGATGATGGGAGTCAGACTCGCTCAACCCGGATCTTTCTCAGGCTCTATCCTCCTCAGTCTCTCTTGGACAGGCTCTCCAAAAAAAAAAGCAATTCAGCTTATCTGACTCAAACAGAGTGTTGAGTTTCTTGTGTCAAGGCTCTAGAAATAAGACACTATTCTTAGCTGAGTTTATTTGCAAAATACTTAGCAGCGGTTGTTAGCTATTCTAGGAATGACACTGATTTTGGATGGGATCGGGTTGGCGCCTCTGCTATAATAACACTTTTGTGAGGAAGTGGGCATGGGGCTGCAACTTCAGTTTGAAGGGTTTAAACAACCTGTGGGTAAATAGAAGAGATCTCTGCAACCTAATTCCTCAGTGTAATTCACCCTGGCTCTTAGTCTGCTAATGAAAGGTGAAGAATACATTCAGTCAGCATGAGTCTAACCACCATGATACTTGGTTGAATTCATTACAACTTCCAGTGATGAAACACAAAACCTTAGATGCAAAGAAAGTCACTGGATACCCTCCCAAAACACACCCCAAATATTTCCACACATAGTTTGCCATAATTCTTGGCACCTAATACTGGCAGTGCATGGCCAACCCCAGTGTCCTGGAATTTCATGTGGCTAAAATCAATCAGAAAACCAGAGTAGAAGACTTTAAAAAGCAAAAATCAACAGCTCAGTTGGCATCAGAAGGCAGGATAATATGCAGGCAAATAATTGACAAGCTACCTAGGATGGGATCTAGACTTGAAAAATAGTATACTATGTCCATTTCATTTCTAGGCTTTCAAATGATCCTAGTTCATGTCAACCTCTATTGATAAAATTCCTTAATAAATGGACTTTTAGTCAAGCCACTTGATCTAGATGCATATAGGAGTTAAGACCTACAAAGCACTTAGAAAAAAAATTCCTGCAACATAGTAATCGCTACAAGTTCATTAAGTACAAAATTTAAGAATTTAGTGTATCCATTTTTTAAACAAGTTGACATAATTACAAACTCCTTAGAGCACTATAATTTCTTACAGTTCTATCAGAGTTCTGGGAAGATACTAGTCATGTAATTAAACACTATGTTATAACTGATTCAAAGATTTATTGAATTATGCTCTAGCATAATTAAATAATAACCATAATCATAGGGCCATGGATCTCTATATGCATGTATATGCACAAAGCCTAAATCAATAGTATGTGTCAATATTAACAAAATGTATGACTATGATAAAATATGTTCCATAATTTAATATATGCACTATTATTTAGATGCTATTATGTTAGTCAAACATTTGATAATCCCTGACTGTATAATCAATATCACCTGGACATTTAATGAGAGAATGCCAAGCTTATGACAAATTGCTAACTGGTAAATATTTGCATATTGATCATTTGTTTAAATTAGCTATAACAGTAAGATGTTCTATGAGGAAAATACAAAAATTATGAGGTAGAAAAACAGTTTTTTTATATCTACAAGTGAAACACATCTCTCTTTCAAATTTTCAGATTTGGATTCTATGATTACTAAAGAAAAAAGTAGTGAATTTTTTAAAATAGGGTAGATATTTTGCTTATTTCACCAGATATTTCATTTAAAACTAAGAGTTGGTATATTTTACATGATCTGGAAATCACCTGTTTTCTACTAAAACTCTGGTTGTTGCAAGTGATAATCTGTATTTCATGAGAAAAGTTAGTTTTAGTGTGTTCCCTGATCAACTAACTATGTATTAGATTTATTATAAAATGGGTTACATTTTATCATATAACTAACTTAAAAGAGCAAATAAAATCAACATGTTGACCTAGAGAGGAAGAAATTAGCATTGTTTATTCACCCAAATAGTAAGCAATGACCATACATCTTTGGCTCTAAATATAAATGAATTTGGCTGCAAAATTGCCTTACTCCACCCCTTCCAAATTTCCACATGGACTTTGAGACATCCCACATCTGCATCATGGAAGGGCCTGCCTCATCCTATTCTGAATTTAGCACCAGCTGAAGGAAAAGCAATGAATTTTTAACTTGGTTTTCTCTGAGTGAAGGAGAAACAGATTTTGTGTGTTAATTTATCTACTTAAAATGGAAACATTTTGAAGACTTCTAAAAAGAACTTTGGGTCCCAAAAACAAATAAATACAGATCCGGGGGAATAGTTTATAGGAAAAGATTGGGTGTGTCTACATTTTCTTACTGACCACTGTAACTAATTAGGTAATTTAATGGGCAAAACTTGTTAGTAAGAGAACTACAAACAAGTTTATTTTTTCTGACAAGTTTCTCTATTAGAGATATCAAAGAACTAAGGATATCCCTTATGAAAAACTACAGACAACACCCTCTTTGGCAATCAGCTAACTGTTTTCTTTGGTTTGATTTTCCCTGGTTTTTCCATGACAAACAGAATTTTCTTGAAGACACCTGTCTCTGATCTGCCTGGTTGTTCGCCATGGGAATCAGAACTCCCACAACAAATGTGGACAACACCCTGAGACCTATGAACAGTTCCCCCAGGGCAGTGATCATCCTGAATGGATAGATTGCAGAGAGGGAAAGTGTTTTGCAAGTGCAGAAAACCAGAAGGAAAGGGCAACCCTGGGTTCTGAGGTTGTAGAAGTGGCTATGAGTACAACCGCTGCCTTATGAAGAGTGTGTTATGGAGAACACAATCTTTTTTTGTCTCAATGAGCATCTGAGAAGGCCTACATAGCAAGGCCCCAAAGAAGTTGTGAGCATAAGGAATTAGCACAGGAGTCTTAATTCGTTTTCTATTTTGACATTCAAACAAAGAAATGAGGTTGTTTGAAAAAACTCTCTTGACTACAAAGGCACCATCTGGGACATATTACAATATCCAGCCTCATTTAAAATCACCTTTTCATTATGTATTTTGAGTTTCTCTAATTTTAATTAATTAAGGTTCCCTCAACCTACCATACTTTCATATATATTTAGGCTATATATACATACATATATGCACATCTCCAAATTTTGCAGAATTGTGCCAAGATTGCTGCCATGTGGCAAAGCATTACAAAATTCAAGTTTTATTTTAAACTAGAAGTCATTTTCTAAGTCTTCTTCCTTCAACAGGTAGCAGTGATAGTTCCAGAACAAATTAGTGCCTTACATCTTTGAAGCGTCACATCTGGACACCACAAAAGCAATGCACTCTGGTCCCTGTAAGCATATGAGCTACTTACATTCAGGAAACATTACAGATCCAGAATTAGTGAGGCTCTGCCCCTCTGGTCTATTAAAAAAAAAAAAAAACCCTGATAGCAATGAAACGATAAAGAACTTGTATACTATCTTCTCCTCCTAAAAGGGTTAGAGACTGAACTATTTGAAATGCATCTTCTGTCCTGCAGGTACAGGCTAGAGGTGGGTGGCTCTGTGGTGGTGTCTTTCTCATTTAGGTATATTTCACATCTTCCCTTTTTGAGAGAATGGCTTTAAAGAGGCTTCAGAGTTCTCAGCAATCCTACAACTACTTTTGTCGGTTACTAACTAAAAACTGAATTTGGAAAGGAGGTAATATGAGATTTGTCAGATGGTATTCCTTAGATCATAAGGACAAGATGTCATACTAAAAGAGTAGCAAGACTTTTATCCTCTTTTACTACAGAGTGGTTTCCCTTTCCCATAAATGGCCATAGTCAACATGTTGACAAAAATCTAATGAATATAAGATTTGTAAGTCTTTTGATTCTAGCCTTCTTTTCTGCTAGCCATTTTCATACCCCAAGAGTCTGACTGAGCCAGACAAAGAGAGAGAAGAACTACTGCTGTGGATTCTCTGGCGAAAGGTTTAGTGAAGGACAAGGTTCAACTTAATTTCTAAAATAAATTTTTAAAATATTATTGGTACAAACTTGGTCTGTTCTCCATTACCACAGATTCTAAGAATTAACTATAATTTTGCTTCTATTTGATTCCCCATAGGGACAAAACCACACTTTTAATGCCAACACATGCACATTCTAACATTACAGTAAACGTTTTTCTGACGCATTTACAGATTTACAAAAAAAAAGAGATAAACTGAAACATTTGGCTAAGGTTTAGTTACTTCACTGAGAATCAGTAATATTTTAGAAAGTGGTACAATGTAGAAATTACTAAATCCATTCTTGAAAGACCCTCAGGTTAGAGTTTGAATTAGTAGAAAAAGAAAGAAATGCAAATTGTTTATTATTTTCACATGTACAGTAAATTCAAAAAATTGTACTTCTTTCGAGAACCATATGGGACAGACTTTCTTTTCATCAGGAGTGGTTTTGCTTGTTATGCCAAGAGCGAAAAAGATGTTTTTAATAACCAAAGTCAGTTTGTTATACAATCTGTCTGGACCTAGCTTGTAAAAGAGATGAAGATCCCTTGAGTAGGAAATAAAGGATGATGGAAGAGTTGTCTGAGGGGATAGAAGAGTTGTGCAAAAAACCAAAGATGATTGCAAAGGTAATCACCTCTAATTCATGGCTGGTAGCACTTGTTTGCATGTTCACTGAGTAATCATGAAAGGTTCTGGGGTTTCTTTTGTAAAAACTAAGCTCTTTATGGGGAGAGAGGTGGTAAAAATTAATTGGGTGCTGCAGGCATGCCTCCTAAATACCTAAGTTTGGGACAAGTGAGAAATTCATCCAACAACAGCCTGAGAGGACCTCAGAAAATATGGCTGTTCTTCGAATGTGGCTTTGAACCAAGGGAAGGCCAGCACCTTGCCTCAGAGGCTAGGGAAGAAGAGTTTTGTATAATGAGCGTGATCCTGAAAGGCCCACCCACATATGTTTCACTAGACCAGTGTTTTGTTTTGTTTTTTAAGATATATCAAAAGCTAGTACCATATTGTAAGGAAGTTTTCATGGTCCATAATGAAATGAGAAAATTATGGAAAGTATAGGGCATTCTTTATGAGTTAAACTCATTTGAGGGTCAGTTCATTATTTGTAAGGTTATATTCCTCCTTTTTCTCAAGTTGAAATATCCTTTAATATATTAGATGGAACCTAATACAGCAATTTTACCAATCGTTAATTATCTTTGACCTACAAAAATAGCAGTTTCCTAAGGCTCGAGCTAACATTAAGTGATGCTGATTAGCTAGAGAAGCTTCCAATGACCTTATGTGACAAAATAACATGCTAGTAACCATATGTCAGTACCAAGATTTAGTTTTGGTAGTTCATAAAATCTAGAGGCCATCTTAACTGAAAACCTTCCAGATTTTGACTTCTGTAAAATAAAACAAAACCAAAAAAAAATAAATAAATAAAAAGGAAGCAGACCCAGATGTTAAATAGAATGTTGTGAGCACTAGAAACTAACTCTGAAAGAAGAAGCTGGAATTCCTGAGATTGGAGCTCCAGGAGCAACATAGAGGACTATGAAACAGAGCACTGAACTAAAAAAGTCTTTCCAATCCCCTGCACCAATGGAAAAGGAACTTGCTGACCATCCTCTCTCATTTTCTTCCAATGTAAAGATGTAGAAGCTGATTCTTCACTAGACAGATGTGGTGAGAGATCTTATACCAAAAGAAAGAGCTGAAAGACGCAGAGAGAGGAGCTGCTGTGGTTCCAGACTGTATTCCAATTTCAAGTCCAGTCACTCATGAGCACCAAGTTGGGTCTCAGGATCCAGACCCTTGGGACTAATGAGATAGGCCTGAGATTAATTTCCCCTTACTTAGGTAAGTTTGGAGAGCGGAGTTTCTAAGTCTTCTAAACAAAAGATCCTTGCTGAATTGTAAGCAACCCATTTTGCAGAAGAAATGGGCTCATAACCAGCTACCCTATATTCTTTCTTTTATATCTCTTCTCTTCCATATAGTTCGTCCTCTACTCTTTATTTCTTCTTATGTGGCAGATGTGATAATTCAGACATGTGCACAAGTCTTAATCTGGATATGCCTATAACCTTGACAGCAAATCAGTAAGCTTTGGTTGCATAACAAACTACTCCAGAACAGGGTGGCTTGAAACAACAATTTACTTAGCTTGCAATCCTGCTGGTAGGAAATCAGGCTGGCTTCAGTGGGGCAATTCTTCAGGCCTTAGCTAGGCTGACTTAGAAATAGCTAGTTACCTTCTGGGTCAGCTAGGCACTAGCTAGTCTAGGATGGTTTCAGCTCAGAAAGTTTATCTTTTTCTCCAGGTGTTCTCTCATTCTGTCACAAGCTGATCTTTCATAGTTGTTCACTTGGCACTTGAACAGGGTTCCAAGAAAACAGGCAGATCCACAGGCTCAGAATTGATCCAGCTTCACTTCTGCTGCATTCTGTTGGCTGATGGACATCACACAGTCATCCCAGAATCAAATGATGAAGAAATGTACTCTACCTCCTGAGGGGAAGAACCAAACAGTTAGGAGATAAGGATATAAGGAGGGAAATAATTGTAGCCATTTGGGAAATGATCAACTTCAGGTAGCTTTCCATCCCTAAGATAGGAGCTTTTTAACAGAAAAGATACAAGGGAGTGGCTTCATTGATTTCTGCTCTAAGATCCAAGAAAAATAACTCTTTGACTGCCCTTCTTGCTTCCTCTCTCAAATCCAGGCTCATAGGACACAGAGCACCAAGTTCACACCACGGACCTATGAGCCTGAACTGTAAACTAGTTAGTTTGCAACACTAGAGGCTAGAAGCTTTAAAAAAAATTAAATAGAATAAATAAAAAACCAGGGGCAGATTGTTTAAATAATCTAAGAGGAGACTCCATCTGAAGAATATCACTGCAAACATTGTCAGGGTATGAGCTGGTATATTTTGATCATGTCAATTTAAAAGCATCTCTTTCATATGCCATTTTAATTAATATTCCTTAGCTAGGAAAATGAAAGTGTATCTTCCTTAAGTCCCTCTCTCATTCTTGCATACACTCACAGTTTTTTCAGAGCCACTAAGCCAAACTTCACTCTGTCAGATCCCCAGGCAGCAGAAGACCAGCAGCATGGTGTCAAGTGACACAGAGGATGGAGCAGCAGGCTATAGGCTATGTCTGTCTATCACGTATATAGAACCTCAGAACAAAAAAGAAAAAAAAAAAAACTAGGTAAGAGAACTTACTTATTTTCAATGGAAGGTGAATCTAAATATCAGTCCAAATACAAGTGTATACTTAAATAACAAAATCTTTAGGATTTTTGTAATTTGCCAGACCCAACAACAAGAAGCATTGTGATAGGTAGCTATAGTACCAGTTAATTGGGAGGCTGAGGCAAGAGGATGACTTGAATCCAAGAGGGAGGGGTGGGGAAAGGAGGGGAGGGGAGCCTCCAGAAGGAACTACTGACACTTTGATTTTAGGACCTCTGACTTTTCCATTATTTTTTAAGCTCTGAGCAAAGACAGAATTAGAATGGAAGATTCGCTAAGAAAAGTTAATGGGGCAGAGGGAGGAATCAGTCAGTGGGGACTTCAGGGTAGTGAGGGATTTGCATAAGGATGAAGGACAGAAAGGAGTAGAAAGAATGGTCCTGCCATGATGATCCACTTTGCATCCTTCTTAATTTTTCCTGGAGCCATCCTTGTAGAGAATGATGGAGTCTTGAAAGAAAAAGAGGACTGCATGGTGAGGGAAAGGACACTGCCCAGACACTCTTCATTTCTTTTGGAGTCCAGGCTCACATCATAGTTTCCTATGGCCACTATAGCAAATCACCACACAGTTACTGGCTTAAAACAACATAGATTTATTATTTTGTAGTTCTGGAAGTCAGAGGTCCTAAAATCAAAGTGTCAGTAGTTCCTTCTGGAGGCTCTACAGAGAATTTGTTTCCTTGCCTTTTGCAATTTCTAAAGACCACCTATATCTTCAGTTCAAGTTGTGTCATTCCAACTTCTGCTTCTTTGACACCTCCATCTCCTACTCTGATTCCCTTTCTCTGGACTTTTGTGATTACATTAGGTCCACTTGAATACCACAAATAATCTCCCCATCACAATATCCTTAACTTCATTGCACCTGAAAAGTCCTTTTTTCCACATAAATTAACATATGCACAGGTTCCAGGGGATTAGGACAGAGACAACTTTACCAAGTAAGAAAGGAGGTGTTATTCTGATTACTACAGAATCTACATTCAACACACATACCCCAAGCACTTAACAATTATACATTCTTCCCCTAGAACTAACTATAACTAACATTAACAAGGAATGAAAACTAAAATCCTGTGAGGCTATCCACAGAAGTACAGCTTGAAGTGGCAGTGGCAGATAGGCATGTTGTATTGGGCTGCTCCTATTGGTGAATCACAGTGAGGACCCTTAGGATTTTGGAGCAGAGCAATCTAAATCTTATGTACATAACTATTTTCCTTATGAAAAATGACTTTTGGCTTTTTACTTGATCTTAATAGCAATGGAACACTTAACCACAGGCCACCAAGTTGCTATGTGGCCTGAGGTATGACATAAGTAGATTTTGTCTAATTCACCAAGCCTGTAAAGTGACACTTCCCCAGCAGCAGCACTTCATCACCAAATAAAAGTGCTGTATTGAAAGGTGGCCCAAGCAGGTCTTAGAGACACAAGTAAAATGCAAGAGAGAACAGCCTAGGTGTCCATGCTGTACTCCTACTAATTGCCTTCTTTCAGTCTCTTAAATCACCTCTACAGCTTCATGTGGAGTTCTCTGTGAGCAGTTGACTGGGGGAGAGAGGAAGGGCAGGCGTGTGACATAGGCTTGGTTCACAGGTCGTCCTGCTTAATCTCTGCAGGGACAACCTGAGGGTAGATGACTATAGCACAACAGACTCATGCCAGGATGGTTTTTATGGATAGTGATAAAAGGAAAGCCTCTTTGTAGACAGAATTTCAAATGTTCATTGTACCTAGAAAGAAAATTAATTAGAAGTAGAGTCTACAGTATTTCCTGAGAGCTAGCCAATGGTTTGCCTGAATAGTCAGGGACTTAAAACAACTGGATGATCTGTAACAGAAATAACTGGAGAAGAGATATTTAAATAAACCTCCCCGAGTGGGTGCAGAATGTGAAAATATTTGTGACCCATGTGAATACTCGCCAAACAAAGCACAATCTTAACAGAGAGAGAGTTAATAATAGACTACTTATTTTATTGACAAATGAGCTTAAATCAAATGATAATCGTGACAGGGATGGAGGTGATGCATAAGTTTATACTCATCAAGCCTTATCTGGCTACAACACTGTTGAAGTCCTAGTCCACAATAAATCATGTTAGAGAGGGCTGTGACTCGGTTGATGTAGGCATTATAATATAAGTATTGTCAAGTCAAGCTGAGCTGACATGGGCACAGCATGGTGGTTTCATAATACATCAACACAACCAGGCTAAACTATCGGTATTAGTCAGTTTTTCATTACTATAATGAACTATCTGAGGGGCTACTTCATAAAGAAAAGAGGTTCATTTGGCTCATTTCTAAAAATACAAGGTCATGGGGTCACATTTAGTGATAGCTTTATCACTGGCATAGTCCCAAGACATCATGTGACAAAAGACAAGGAGAGTGTGTGAGTGTGAGTGTGTGTGTGAGTGTGTGTGTGTGTGTGTCTCCCACTGTTTATAAAGCCTCCAGGATTCACTCATGAGGACTCTACCCTAGTGACCTTATCCAATCCTAATCAAGACCCAAAGACTCCACCTCCAAACAGCATCACTGGATTAAGTTTCCACCCTCTTAACACTTCCCAATGTCGATTAAATTTTAACATATGGTGCCTTGGGGGGACACTCAAACTATATCCAAACCATAGTCACTATGTTTGCCAGAACTCTCTTCCCTGTGTATTTCTGGTTATGGATTTGATGTATGTGATTTAGAAAGTGGAAGTGAAGCCGTAGCCATATTGGTTTTTAACCTTCAAAAGGTTAAAAAGGCTTCATTTACCTGTTGACTCACCTTGTTGTCCTGGGGCAGTACCCAGGCCTGCCACTGCTCTGCCTTCTTCCTGGATCCTCCTTCAGTGTCTCTAATTGCAGTACCAAGTGTACGTTTAGTTCTGTAACAAATGGGACCACTTCATCAATGCTGGAAGCAGTGAGCCCTAACACAGGTCTCAGTTCATCATTGCAGTTCCAGCTCCTGTTCATGGGTTTCACCTTGTCCTGGTCCTGCCCCACTGCACGTCATCTTCCTTTCCTAAATGCCTGCCCTGTAGACTTCAAAATCTAGTATCCAGCATGGAGAAAACAGGTCACAGAGACTACTTAATCAGCTTCCACAATTATGCATAATGTCAAATCTATATAAAATATTTATATATATATGAACATGTACAAATGTATATACATACACATGCGCACATGCTTATTCTGGTTCTTTCTATGGCCCTTAGCATTGTCACCTCATGGTTTCAACTTTTTCTAACAGTTGAAAAAAAAATAAGACTTTTTTTGAGACAGGGTCTCACTATGTAGCCCAGTCTGGCCTCATGCTCACAATCTTCTGCCTCCACCGTCTCAGTGCTGGAATTACAGGCATGCACTACCACACCTAGCTAAAATAAGCTATTTTTTTATCATAGCATTTTTTGAGTTTTTTATTTCTGATTTGTGTTCTCTTTCTTAAAAAATAATCACCTTCATGCTTACTTTTACTCAGAGTTTTGCATTCTTCAACCTAAATAGGGCCTTCTGGTAGTACACGCTCCAAAATCTGCATCTGTCCCTGCCTAGCTCTTCCCGCACTTGAGGTCAGTTCAGAGTTGATTTCCCTAAAAACAAATCAGACAACCCTTTTGCAGCTGGTGGATGAAATAGATGTAAACTACAAATGAAGGGAAAGGCCAACAAGTCCCAAGTTCTGACCACAAGGCATGTAAACATGAAGTGAAAACAACCACCCGAGCGTCATTATAGTTTGCATTAATGATATATTACTGTAAGGAGCACGTACTAGAAAATCTGGCTCAGTCTTGGTATATGCCCCTCTTCAACAGGAAGATGGAGAGAACTGGGGACCCCATCCAGAAAGGAGTCGAAGCATAGCAAAGGTTAGAACATTTGACAAAATTTCCATAAGCGTCTTTTCCTAAGCCCTTAACAAAGAGCAAAAAGCATTAATAACACTTAAAGAGATTCTCAGTTCTCACTGGAATAATTCACCATTGCAGGAATGGGGCTGTGCCTTGTTAGAGAAGAATTTGAGACTTTTGAGCAGATTTTTAAGTCCAAAGCTTCACATAAATTTTACAACAAACTTTAAGGCCAGAAACGAGTTTCTCTTAGAATGATGCTATTTCTGGATAAAGATGAACATTTTTGGAAACACTTTCTCACTATAATATCACTTGAACATTTTAGGAAACACTTTATCATTGCTGTATATAAAATTTAGCTCCTAACCAAAAACTGTAATAATACACGTTCTACAACAAACTCTTTTATAAAGAACAAAAGAATTCTTTTCTTCATCTTTCTAAGCTTTTCTGTGAGAACTTTCACACTGAAGAGCACTTTCACAACCTCAAGATGTATACATTGTAAACATTTTCATGCTTTTTAACATTGTAAAATCATATTCACCTTACATAACTGGATGGATAGATAGATGGATGGTTGGATAGATGGATGGATGGATGGGTGGATGGATGGATGGATGGATGGATAAGAGAGATTGATAGATAAAGACCTATTACTTTATTTTTTGGTGGTATTGGGATTTGAACTCAGGGCCTCATGCTTACTGCAATCTACCACTTGAACCACTGCACAGCTCTAACTTATTATTTTAAACCTAGCTGCAATTCGAGCTAGTGACTTAAGAGAATTCTGATGAGAAATACAGGCTTTTCTCTGTAAGAGCAATACCATAGAGTGTTTTGGTTTTGAAAATTGAGATTCTTGGGACCCAACTTCCATAAGAGAGTTCTAATAAAGAATCAAATTGCTTTACATAATAAAGAATTCGAAAGCCCTCATTATGGGCTAGAAGTGAAGAATTTGTAAGTCCTTGCAATTAGAGGGATATATGAAGAATTGAGAAGAAGGAAAGGGAGGTCCAAAGATGGTGAGATCAAAGAGTAATACAGCCTGTGACAGGGACTAAGCATTAAACTTCTATGAATAGATAATTTGGAATTATTTGCTATCCTGTGCTGTAATTTATCCTATTATTCTTCAACTTTCTGTGAAAGTCTGGATTGCCCATGCCAGCATCAGGCAGCAGCTGCAGGAACTTAGTGCAACAGGAGGTGAGGGCACCAGAGGGGTGACTGAAGACCAGCAAAGGCACAAATCAGAACTAGAAGAAACAGCAAAAACAGAGGTCACTGCCATTCATGCCACCAATCCACCTACCTGCTGAATTCTCAGCAACGTTGAGAGCAGACTTACTTCTCACACTAATGGGAATCACTTCATTTTGTTATGAAAATAAATAAGGCTTATTCCAGAAAACCAGAAGGACAGGGCTAGTGGAGTGACCAAGTGGTAGAGTGCCTGCCTAGCAAGTGTGAGACCCTGTGTTCAAGCCCCAGAGCCACCAGAAAACAAACAAACAAAAAAAGCAGAAGGCCAGGGATTTGGATACATCCAAGTGTCCCCTGTCAGAGTTACGTCTATTGCAAAATAGTACTGTTGTAACAACTAAATTTGATCATTTGTACTTCACTATTTTTCCTTAATAAAAGTATCAGAAGATCCAAACCACATTTTAAATTCTGTTTATTTGGAGCTAGAAGTCTTGCTCTAGTACCATTTGGTCCTTATAAAATGTTGTTGATCTTAGGAACTAAAAGCATCCTGTAGCAACCATTGCAAGTTCTATTGTACAGAAGTCTGAAATAAAGGCATGTTGTCTCAAAAAGTCACATGGAAAATCCGGATCAATTGATTTCATTATCTTTCTAGCCCTTGAAGTGTGAGGTCTCAGAAGGCTAAGCAGGGACAGAGGCAGAAGAGATGCCTGCTCCATATTCTGCCTAGAAGGCTGTGTCCCTTCTGTGTCTCCACTTGGGACAGCAAGGGACTTCTACCTCCCCTGCTGCCACCTCAAGAAATACTAGGGCTTCTCCAAGAACAGGCTCTACCAGTTTTCACCCCTCTCTGGTATCTATTTTAAACCTTTCCCCTATACCTGGTTCCTTTCTCCTAGCCCAGGGGCTTCCAAGACAGAGGCAATCAACTTGATGCGGTGCCTATGAAGCTTGTTAACAATGATTTTTTTACATTGTGCATATAAATTAGTGAGTATTCAAGAACTGCCTATAATATCACTGTCACACTCCAATAGTCCTTTTGAGTAAGAAAGCACCAGTATGCTAACTGGGAATTATCTGTAACCTGCACCCTATCTCAGCTACCCATGGGCCTTTATGCAGCAGGCATCTTAAGGAAGAGGGGGCTGTAGAGCTCCTGAGATTAGGAAACAGGCTAACAGTATGTAGGCATTTCCATGGGAGTGCATTACACGTGAGCATCATTCTTCATCACAATGCAGCATGCAAAACAGAAAAAAAAGACTCATAACTTCTGCCTTACCCTACATCACACTCAACTTTCTTCCATCTTATTAAAATGGTTGACTTAAATGTTTTATGAAAAACCATAAACTGCTACATATAAAACCAACAAAGCAACAAGTAAAATTTAATTTATCTAAACATCTATAGTAACCTGAATAGGAAACAGATGGCACCCTCAAATTAGGATAATTTAAGGAGGGTTCAATTTAAAAAGGGCCATTTATAAAGGTCCCAGTAAGGGCTAAAATAGTGAACTGGGGCTATAGCAATGGAGTTGTTACTACCCAAAGCAACAAGAGAAAAAGAATTTATTAAAACATTAAAGGGGGGAGAAATGACCCAAACATTGTATGCACATATGAACAAAATAAATAAATAAATATTAAAGATAATCAATTTAAAAAAAAAAAAACATGAAAAGAGAGTCACATGGAGGAGGCAGTCTTGAGAGAAACAGTGAACTTTGGAGAAGGGAAGCAACAACCCAAGATATTCCCTCTAGGAGAAAACCAGGGGAATAAATACATTGCACTATTTCTATCCCCGCTTTTCCATGGAGTATGATGTCTATCAGTGACTTCCTACTGGCCAAATCTGAGAAATAAACAATTATTTCTTTTCAGACTTGATCCCTCGCCAGCGTTTGACGTGGCTAACTACACCCTTCATCTTCAAAGTATTTTTTCCTTTGATTTCTGGGATACTGTTCTTTGCTTTCTTCCTCTTTGTTTGCTCCTACTTTAGCTCCTTTTCAGACTTGTCCATAAATGACGGTGTTCCCCAGAGGTCTTTTATCAGTCCATCCTCTATTCTTAGATGATATAATTTATTTCTCCTTCATCACTAACCACCTAGTTTTCAACTTTCCCCATATGGCCATTAGTACTTGTCTAACTTTGGGTTTCCCAAGAAGCAGATCCTGAGATGGGAATTTAAATTTAAGTAGTTAATTTGTAGTTAATGTCAGGAAACACCATTAGGGGAATAAGAAAAGAGATGGGGAAGATAGGGAACAAATAAAGTGAACAATGTCAAGCAAGAATCCAAAGTGAGAGAAGAGTTTAGTCTTCCAAGGAGTTCCAGGAAATAGTCCAGAGTTATCCCAAACAATTGGCAAATGAGCTGGGGTATTTATATACAAGTCCCGAAGGTTGTTGGTTGAGAGTCACTCCCGGGGGCACCACTTTCAACTTGCCATCATGAATACAGATAAAACAGCCCATGGGGACAGTTAGTGGCAGTGGTGGATCAGGAGGTGCTGAAGTAGTAAAGTCTAAAGGAATATGGGTGGGACATTGACAACTATCTATTATATTTCTAAATCTCTCTTTCTGGTCTGTATATGTCTATTGTGTCCCAGATCCATATATCCAACTGTCTATTTGGATTGCCTTTTGGGACCTTTCACTACCATTCTCCTGTTTTCTCCCTGATTGCAGAAACTGGCACTATCTTCCTTGCAGTGTCCTAAATCAGATGCCTGTCAGTCATTTATGATTTGCTAATTGACTGCCCATCTCCTTCTTTTTTTTTTTTTTTTGTGGTACTGAGGCTTGAACTCAGGACCTTCATCTTGAGCTACTCCACCAGCCCTTTTTGTGATGGGTATTTTCAAGATAGGTTCTCGCAAACTATTTGCCGAGGCTAACTTCAAACCATGATCCTCCTGATCTTTGTCTCTTGAGTAGCTAGGATTACAGGCATGAGCCACTGGTGCCTGACTCCTATTACTTCTTCTAGCTCCTACTTCCCCTCCCACTGTCTTAGTTCAGGTACCATTATTATCATTTCTTTTTGTTATTTCTACTGCTATAACCTCCACCTGGCATTTATGTCTCTATTCTATTCATACTTATACACCATGTAATCATCTTGCTCTAAACCTAAAACCTTCTCAAGGGCTTCTCCACTTCTTAAGGTCTTCAGTTGGACACAATGATCTGGTCCCTCTCACATCTCCAGGTCCCCTTCTTTACCTCTCTAAATACACGCTATGTGCCTTCATAAGTACAAGTGTTCGTATTTCTCCACACATGCTGGAGCCCGGGCTTTACATATTGTTTCCTTTGGCCATCTTTGCCCTTCTCTAACTTACCTGCCCAGCCAACTCCTACTCATGTCAAGCATCACTGTCTTGCCATACCTGAAGGTAAGAACATACCAGAAATGATGCCAAAAGCAGCTGATGATGGATAGTCATACAATTATTAAGATAACAATATTAAAATAATATAAAATACAAAATAATATAAAAAGCAAAATAAAACCATAAAAATAATTTTAAAACAATAATAAATAAATACTGCTCAACACGGAACATAAAAACTAAGAACCCTTTTTTAAGAGGCTTCTTTTTCATCCAGGGAGTCTGAGTCATGAACAGATTTGGTCCTAGTAATCCTCCATTATGGTGTAAGTAAATCTTTTTACATCAGATCTAGGGTTTTTTTTGTATGTGTGGTACTGGGATTTGAACTCAGGGCCTCATGCTTGCTAGGCAGGCACTTCTACTGCTTGCGCACTCAGATAGCCCTTTTTTGTGATGGTTTTTTTTGAGATGGGGTGTCATGAACTATTTGCCCAGGGCTAGCTTCAAACTGTGATCTTCCTGATCTCTGCCTCCTGAGTAGGTAGGATTGTAGCCATGGATGCCTGGCCAGATCTAGGTTTTATCACTATTCTTATTACACAAATCAAAGAGTACTTCAGTGAACTTTCCAGCCACATATGTCATAGATCAATTTACCATTAACAAATGCAATGTAATCTGACTGAGAGTCTTGTCCTCCAGCCCTTTACATTTACTGTGGTGCTACTTGACCTGAACCACTTGAGGATCTCAACATCCCATTGAGACTAAGGATCCATTTCAAGAGTAGCATCTCCTACCTCCATTCATCATCTTCAGAGGAATCACTAGAGCACCTTTCAAAAATGTGAGTGCTACATTCCCAAAGTATTTCTCAGTGCTAGGACAAACAGAATGTCTTCTGGGTCTTCACTGAGGAAAATTATTATGAGGAAGAAAAGCATTCCACTCAGGATAAACATATTCCTAAATCCTAATTCTCCAAGTTACAAAGTTTTTCTTCTTTCTCCTTGTAATTTGAAGGCATTTCTGATCTCTCTGCTTCATTAAGGGTATGCCACTGTTGAGTCCAGGTTTTAAATTACAAACCAAGCAAACTGTGAGTAGCACTCCCAGCTGCTCAGACCAGCACATTTAATCCTAAGTATCTGATAAGAAAGTCCATATCAAATGTAAGAAAAATGATCTTTTCTATCAAGGTATTTGTTACCCTCTTAGATTACTTAAAAATTCCCTCAGGTCGCCATCTTAGGTGATTTGCATGTTTAAAGTGTCCTTGCTTCTTCCCGATTCCTGTACAACTCCATTACCTGCCAAACTGTATGCCCTAACCCATCCCCCAAGCCTTTTAGCCAATCGAGGGAGATTGTGAACCTTTGACCTGGACAAATCCCAGGTGAGGGGCAGGTACAACTGGGTCAGGGATATAAGGAGGATCCACTGTCAGCCATTTTGTGCTTACGTGTTTGCTTAGTGGGAGTGAGCACATGCTTGCACCTTCTTGATCAAGAGAAATTGCTTTGTCAAGATTTTCTGTCTCTGTGTGTCTGTTTTCAGCATTGGAGGGTTATCAATTCCAACATCAAACAATTCAGTTCAATCTAAAATTATAAACTTATCTTGGGCTATCATCATCAAAATCCATCCCCACCTGTATTCTTTCAAATCTTTTGTTATATAAGTTCGCAAATCTATTTTTGCAATTCTATTCTCCCAAATTTGACTTTGCAATTGACTCCTTGCAATTGCCTAAAGGCAATGAAGAAAATTGGCACCTCCTGACTAAGTAACTATCTCTGGTGAGGTTATCATGGGGTCTTCAAGAAAGGCAAGAACAGTTGAATCTCACATGAGTTGCTTCTGCTAACAAGAAAAAGTGAGTGTGGAGTGAGAGTTTCAATATTCTTAAAGTTGTCTAAATCTTCCAAAAAGTTACCATTTCTATTCTCCAAGTTTCTCTCTTTACAGTCCATATTCTCATATTCATATATGAGACCTGGCAGGTTAGCCTTTTGCAGAATCAGATGAGTCTGATTTCCACCTATGTCACCTTTTGACAAGAGGTAAGGGATCCCTTTAGAACCGTCATAGAAACTCCCCTAGATCTCTGTCCATGATGTGAGATGTGAATTTAAAATCTTGAAATATTATTTTTTTTTTCTCTGTAAACCATCCAACAGAGTTATAAAGAGCCAGCCCAGCCAACAGGCTATCACCCATACCTCAGGTGACTGTATATCTCAGTTGCACCATCCAGACTGCTGTTGAGGAAATTTTAATGACAGTCCCTTTCACTTTCAAAAGTATCCTAGTTTGAACAATAAATTATATTTACCTTTCCTTTATTGATAGCCTATCAAACAGTTATTCATAGCACCAATGAACACTCAAGGCAACAATGCAAATCCAACCTTCATTAATGAATGGCATGTGCTATCAGTTTATCATTCTCTAATACTAACAGAGTTTCCATTGGTTTTAACCCAAACAGTGCAGGTAATTGATCCTAAATTTCCATTTTCTTGAGAATCTGTTTCCTGCAATCATACTGGTACTAACACAAATCAGGAATCTTAATTGTAGACTATAAAATATATTCCAGATATCAAAACAAAAGGAATTTACTATAAAACATAATGATCTTACAGTATTCAGGGAGGTCTAGAACTAAACCTACATTCACAGTAAATAACAATGCAACCAAAAGAAATGCTCACCATGAGACTGCTTTGTCAGATACAACACTGTGATTATCACCCACTATTTGCCTAAGTTTGTCTCCAGGGTGGAATTAGACAGTAGACCTATATAATAGTTACGCAGGATATTCTAAACTTCTCTGTGTGTAACTCTCTACTCTGCATTGTTTCCGTCTCCAGTCTAAGTTTTGGGAAAGTGTATCTCCTTAGTAGAACCCAGATCATATATAAAACCATAGATAGGAAAATGTACTTTACACTTATGAGCTCTTTAACATAGAAGGTATATTTGAGAGGCTTTTGTGAGATGGAGAATAAACTAATCTTTATCTACCAAAAAAATTATGGGGGAATCCATATGGAAGAAAATGGTGGAAGAACATCAGTGGTTGCTCCAGAATTTCTAAGGAGGAGTTCAGGGGATACTATCACAGGGAAGAGGGATTGGAAGACTTGTCTTGACTGCATTTGCATAACAAGTGCACTGTTCTTACTTACTCTTCTTATTGTTTCTAGTGTGCCCAGGAGACTTACGGATGTCTACAGCAGACAAATGAGACTAACATCAGCACAGGACCAGATGGGAAAGGTAAGATATGCCCAGGACTCTAACCCCTGCTGCACAGATTGGGCTGTGCTGCTTCTGAATAACAAAGTAAACGACAAGAAGGCCCTTAAATGAAGTGTTCTACCTCATGAACAGGAATCTTCCTTAAACAGTTCTACAAAAGGAAGAAAATGACTATTTTTAAAGAAAATTGGGAAATAATTTCAAAAAAATGTAAACTATATTACAAAATAAGTTTAAAATTTGAACTTCCAGATAACATTGGGTTTATTATTTCTATTCTTATTATATCCAAAGTGGCACAGGCAAGGAGGACAAATGTGTTTTACTTTCTCGATATTGTATTATTTTCTCTTCTCTTTCTCTCTCTCTCTCTGTAGTTTTGGGCCAACCATAATGTTTATCTCTAGGGGACTGCTAAGATAACTTCTCATTGCCCTAAGTCTACCTAGGCAAAGCAATTCAGTGTGTATTTCCTTTTGTTTGTTTGTTTGTTTTTTTAATCAATCCAGTCACAAGTCAAGCAAACAGCACAGAAGAGAAGCACTGCCTTTCAGAGTCCATTGCAGGCATGGTGCTGTTACACATAGATTTTACAGATCTGTTGGCTCCTCAGTTCATAGCATTCAACCCCCTGGCTCCTCAGTAGCTCTTTCTCCTCTGCCATGTCTCTTGCTCTCAGTGGTGGGAAGTGGGCAGGAGAAGTGATGAAGTCGTAGTGCCGGTCCAGATATCGCAGATAGATGAGCATGTGCAGGGCATAGGCCAGAACCAGCAGAAGGATCAGGGACATAGCTAAGCCAATCAGAATGGCTGGTGAGAAGAAAGAGGTGCAATCTCGGGCCTTGCCAAACTGCCCCTCCTTGATGGTAAAGCCTTGGATCTGTCAGGAGAAAGAAAATAGCTAATGCGACTTATGCTTTCTTTCCTAAAACCCAATTCCCACTTGGGCTAGTGGTTCTGGGCCCCTAATGAGACAAATTTAATATACAATCACCACATTTGCTAAATAATTTAAGCACATGATCTGACAAATATGATTATGTTTTTGGAGTCAGTGACACTTGATTTTAAATCTGGACTGACCCAGAAATTCTGGGATGGATGGCTGTCACAATTAGGTTCATGAAATTCAAGACTGAAATAAAAGTTCTTTTAGTCTGACTCTTAGGAATATTCTAGTCCATGTAAAACCACAACTACTTGAGTCTCTCAAAGTATGTGCTAAATTTGTAAGTGTGGGTGTAAATTTCAGAGATAAAATTTTAAGTCTTGGTTCCTGGACCTTTTTTACTCTACTGACAGGTAACAGATGGGAAAAGTCTTCTAAGAATATCGTGATTCCTGATGAGGTAAAACATATATAAAAATAAAAGGTAACATTTATTGAAGGCTTTTTATGTACTAATCATTGCCTTAACTCATTTAGCACTCATAGGAGCCTAGAAGCAAGTTACTATTTTTCTCTTATAAGAAGGAAACTGAGGCACAGGAAAGAAAAGTAACTGACCCAGAGTCACATGGCAGTAAGCACTACAAAGATTTCAATCTGGACCATCTGGCTACAGACTCAGATTCAGGTTATGAGTCCATAGCTGTTGATGTGTGCTGTCTCTTCTTCCTCTTGTCACTATCTGTCCCTCTTTATCAGTAGTACAATAGCCCCCTCTTATCCTCAAGAGATAAGTTCCAAGACTACCAGTGAATGCCTGAAAGTACAGATACTAAATATTTGGTCCACCATTTCCATTGGTTCTGCATCTGTGAATTAAAAAAACTATTCTAGGGCTGGGTGTGGTGGTGCATGCTTCTAATTCCAGCTACTCAAGAAATGGAGATTGGAGGGATGGTATTTCAAGCCAGCCCAAGCAAAAAATTACTTGGCACTAATCTCAACAAATAAGTGGAGCATGATGTAGGTAGATAAGTATAGGCAGGAGAATTATAGGCCAAAACCAGGTAAAAATCACAAGACCCTATCCAAAAAATAATTAAAGCAAAAGAGGGCTGGAGGCATGGCTTAAGTAGTAGAGCACCTGCCTAGCAAGTGCAAGGCCCTGAGTTCAATCCCTACTACCACCAAAAATTAATTAATATTTAAAATAAAAAAATTGTACTTTCTTTTCACTGTTCTCTAAAGAATACAGTATTTGCATAGCATTTACATTGTATTAGTATTATAAGTAATCTAGAGATGATCTAAAGTATTCAGGCAGAGGTTGTATGCAAATACTATATACCATTTTCTGTAATGGGCTTCAGCATCTGTGGGTTTTGGCGCCCCTGGGGGAGCAGCAGCTCTGGAACCAGTCCTCTTTGGATCCTGAGGGATGCCTGCATGTTATTCTTAGAATAAACCAGAATGAGCAAGGCTGCAGAATAGAAAGCAGCCTTTGGTACACATACCTCAACCACCTTCACCATACCACCTCTTTCCTCGCCTGAGTTTGCCGTCTGTCGTCTGTTTGCATTATGGGTGTCTTTGCAAAGCCCACCTGTGACACACGGGGCTGCGTTTACTGGAAGGATGCTGTTTGAGGACACACATTGCAAAACCCAGTGGGAATTACTTCTCACGGGCAGTTTCCAGTAGTCTTAGGGACCCTAATGCTGGCTGCTTCAAGATTTCCAAGCTAAATTGGTGTGCTACATCCTGTCAGTGCAGACAGATAAACCTGTTGTTTTTATGAACCAACCTCTCTAGTGGCTTCTAATTGAGCTTCTGGTCTTTTCTTCCTTTTTAAAAATTCTTTACCCCACCGTTTTTGCCCATTTGTTTTGCTTTGCTTTTTATAAATTGTAAAAGATATATAACATAAAATGTATTACCTGACCTATTAACGGAGGTGACTTAAAGAGGTATTACTAATCCATATCTCACATGGTTCTGGATGTTTCATATATATGAGACCCTGTGTTCTTTACACCCATAAAGATAGGTCAGAGGCAGATAGAATTAAGTAACTTATTCAAGCTGCTGAGTAGTAATTTGAAATCAGGTCTGTCTGACTCCACAATGCAAGTTCCTTCCCTTCCCCAGCAGCCTCACATCAACACTACACCTCTTCCAGCCGGGGGAGGGGGGGTGGACGGGAGCTATTTCTATATGTGATATCCACATATATGGATGGGAAGGCTGGAAGTGCCCTTAAGAGGAACATGCAGAGTCATGCATGCTATTTCAGTGAGTTGGAAGAACAGGCTAGCTTTTTCCACAGAAACAAGATAGAGGAACTTGACAGAAAGTCTCTCAGCCCCAAGACTATTCTGGTGGTGAAAAGGAACCTCTTACACTTGCATGACTTTCCCCAAATACTTTCAAGATCTTTGGGATATTTTTGACTCCCTGGCCAATGACTCCATTCCTATGCTAACTGCCAACACCTCACTCACACTACAGACACTGATAGGATCACTGCTCCACTCACTGGCAGGAAGCAAATAATTGTTTCACCATGCCTGTGGCCAGAAGAGCCAGTCCAGGAAGTGTCAGTCACCACCTGACTGGGGTTTAGAGAGATAATCATCAGGACTGGATAAACCTGAAGGTAAAAGCCAACCCTGGGTAGGGAGTAGGGGTCATTTCGTATTTTGCTTATCTTTTGTTTCAGATGATTGCAAACAAACACTGAGTTTCTTTGGCACCAAATACACAGGTGTACTGAGGACAGGCTTCACTTTATTACCTGGAAATCAATAAAAGTGACTTCCCACAGACTTGACGTGCCATCTGTGTCACTGGGCAACAGGAGGGCATCATGGCGCTGCAGGTTGCTGACGCGCTGACAGTGGTAGGAATAACTTGACAGGGCATATATTTCTGTTGCATTAAAAGTTGCTTGGATCGAATTGTTGAAAATAATCTCAACTCTGTGCAAATTAAACCAACTCTGGCTGGACAACTTCTTGTAATTGGTGAGGATGAATCTGAAAATGATTTATACATCAGTATTACCCCCATTGCACTTTTAATGATGCAGAGCCTCATTTAAGAACAGTACAATGGCGCCCTCTTTTGTCAGGTGGTGGAACCAACCTGAAGAGAGGCTTCATTTGGGTTTTGAACAAGAGCCTCTGCTCCTTCAGAAGCAGATCCTGAGACAGGATGTGCATTTAAGAAGCATTTGGGGGAATTCGTTCACGCAAAATATGTAGAATGACAAGAAGAGAAATGACAGAGGAGGGGACGGCAGCTAAAATTGCACATTATCAAGCAAGTTTTCACTGCTTAATGCCCATGAAGAAGCCTGGGAGCCAAGATGAAAAAAAATACGCCTCTGTGCTCCCTCACCTGAGTGAGAGGAAACTGGGGTATTTACACTTCATGGACTAGGGATGGGAGGCAGTGGGCCCCTTTGGCCAAAGAGAACTTTTAGGCAGAGAGAGTTTGGCCGCTGAGGTTGGGTATGTGAGGTTTAGTGCTCTTCATGGAAAGGTCCAACTAGATACAGATGGGGTACTAATAGTCTGTGCAACACAACTTAGTCATTAATAATGATAATAGAGCTATTTTACATTGGAAATAAAAGTGCCATTATAGATCAAAAATATTCCTCATTTCTGTACCAGATGTGTAGATAAGTTTGGGCACCTAGTGGGAGTCTATTTCCTTACAAAGTTTCTCTGAAAGACTTGGGGAGTAGTCAGTGGTAGAGCACTTGTCTGTCATATGCAAGGCCTTAGGTTCAATCTCCAACACTGCAAAAAGAAATTAAGTTTCTCTGAAAGATGGTGTCATGGTGGTGTACATCTGTAATCCCAGCTTGTAAGAGGTGTAGGTAAGAGGATCATGGCCCAAGGCTGGCCCCAGGCAAAATGTGCAAGAACCTATTCACAAAGCATCTAAAGCAAAAAAGGGCCTGAAGGCAAGGCACCTGTCTAGCAAGCTTGAGGCCTTGAGTTCAGATTTCAATACTGCCAAAAATATGGTAGTGTGTGTTTTCTAAATTAGTATCATGGAAACACTAGTGTCCCATGATAGGTAGGCAAACATCCTGAGGAAGAAAGTTTCCCAAGGTTAATCACAGGGAACACTGGCTTACTCAAAGTAACAAAGTGCAGCAGTCTTCCTTAAGAGTATGTCTTCTCAGAAACTTGAATGGATAAATTTACAGGGTGGATTTCCAAGAAGAAGGTATGGTGTGTAGTCATTCCCAAACAGGTTTTACTAGAGAAGCCCTTTTCTAGAGGATCTTATAAATGTCTTCACAAAGCAGAAGTGCTCCTTTGAGCACAGCTTAGGAGAGAATCCCCTAGCACAACCTGCTAGTTTTCTAAGTAATGTTGAAGACAAAACTGCTAATCTCTACTAAAAGGCTCATCTTATAGGAAGGAAAGCATTATGTTTTTATGAAAAGAAAATTTAATGCCTTCAAATTTCTCCATTCCCAACTGCATGGATAAGCCACTGCAAGTGCATCCTTCTACCCATAAATACAGAAAAATGAAGGCTTGTGTTAGTTCAGATAGTAGAGACTTATTCATTGTAGTTAGATAAGTGTGGTTTATTATAAGGAGCTATAAAGAATAACTTTAAACAAGAGCCTCAATCCTTGGGGCTTTATTTATATTTTTCTTTTTGTTCAGAGGAAAAGAGGATCATATTCTCTGGTTCATGTGCTCTTAAGTCCCTCTCTGAAGAGGAGGGGGAGTAAAAGTGTTTGGATAGGAATTAAATAAAGCATTTCTATAGGATTCCATTGTACATAACCACTGAGTTTTCAGTGTAGTTAAGATAGATATGGTATTTGATATATCACAGGCTTGGTACATAGCCAGCCTTTGATTGTCACATGTGGAATTGATAAAGTAAACAGAACTAACCTGATGTGCTGAAACTGTAGTACTCCAAAGTGGTATCCTACCTACCTTATACCAATGTCTTTTGGAATTTCAGTCTCACCAAACTTCAGAGACAATCTAAGAAAAGAGAAACAATATTATCCATTAAAATGGGAATGAACCTGACTTCACACAATAACCCAAAATTATCTTAGAATGGGTCATAGACCTAAATGTAATGCCTAAAACTCAAAATTTATAGAATAGTCATATGATCTTGGGGTAGGCAATGGTTTCTTGAAAAATTAAAAAAGCATGAGCCATAAAAGAAAAAATTAGTAAATTTGATCTTATTAGAATAAAAAAACTTTTGTTCTTTGACTGGTATTTAATAAAACAGGTAACACAGAGAACAGGAAATAATTATATACAAAGGACTTTATCTAGGCTATAATAAACTCAACAACTCAGTAAGAAGACAACCCAACTTAAAAATAATCAGAAGACTTGAACAAACATTTTATAAAGCAAGATACATGAATAGCCAATAAGAACATGAAAAAATGCTCAACATCATTAGACATTAGGAAAATATAAAATAAGACAGGATGAATAAAACTTAAAAACTGAGCTTATAATCTTTTAATACCTATGTTTATTCACATTTTCCTGAAAATAAACACAAGATTTTCTGGATCCAATACAGATTAATTATGACTTCCTCATAGGAATAAGAACACTAATTCCCCAGTTTTTCTCCCTGGCAACATATACACACTGGGTTTTATAACAGAGGTGAGGAACACCAAAATTATGAATCTGGGAGTTATATATAGGAAAGGGACATTGGTTCTTTCTTTACCTCCTGAGAGAGGGAGAGAAATATCTGCTTCTTTAGTGTCAATAAATTCTCCTTGGGAATAAAGATGGAAGATCCTGGGTACCTACCCTAGAATATAAGTAGAAGAATTTAATTAGCCCTTGGATGGGAGCAAATAGCTCACCATAAAGGACACATGACTACAGGTCTAATATCCTTGGTTCATAAACAAATGTCTCCGATAAGAAGATAAGATATGTCTATTTGGGTTTCCATCCCCTAGAATGTCTCTGTGGTCCTGGGTTTCATTATCCTTTGGTATATAAGCACCTTGCTCTCAGGAGGTAAATCTCTTACTAACTCCAAGACTTATGTTTTAATCCAGGTCCTGGTAAAATTTGTTCTGAAGTCACTAACCACTCACACTGACACTTACAAAGTGTCAAGAGAATATAAAACAACTGGATGAAATTCACTTACCATGCTGGCGGACAAATAAGATGGTGCAATCACTTTAAAAAGCATGTACAGATGTTAATTTTCATGCTATATGACTTAAGACTTTCTACTCCTATGTGGAATGACAACTAAGAGAAACAAAAGATATATTCTTCCATAAAGACTTGTACATGAATGTTCATATCAAGTTATATAAATATATTTTTTGTCAAGTTATATAAAAACTGGGGGAGAGAAATTTTCCATCAACGGGTGAATGGATGAGTTGTGATACATCCATACAATGGAAAGCCATTCAGAAATGGGAAGAAGCACTCATTGATATATGTGACATTATCTAAATCACTATGCTAAGTGGAAGAAGCCAGACCAAAGAGTGCACACTTTACAACTTTATTATATTATTTTACATAAAATTCTAGAAAATGCAAGCTTATCTTTAATGACAGAAAGCAAACCAATGGTTATCTGGAGAGGTGGAAGTGGACAGAGAGATGAATTATAAAGGAGAACAAGGAAAGTGTGGGGCATGATCAAAATGTTTATTGTTCTTGATTATGGTAATGGTTTTATGTAAAAACTGATAAAAATTATACACTTGAATATGTGCAGTACATTGTATTCCACTAGTATTTCAATAAAGTTGGAAAATGACAAGCTAAATAAATAATTGTAGTGGTAAAATGTGAGAAATGTAAATATGAAAAAGATGTTGCTGTCATATTATAAAGCAAAAAAAAAAAAAGCAAAAGCAGATAGGTTTAAAAGATCCAATTATAAGACTAAAAATACCAACATATATCATCTCATTGTTTGATCCCTCTTATCAAGAAATAGAACTATCAATGACTCGGCTGAAGTCTATCTTAATATTATTTATAGGGGAGGGTGGTGATGTTTACAAAGTAAATCATATAACAGATTGATAAGAGAAATATTTGCATTTCCTCACATCATAAACACAGACACCTTAGATGTACTCATTTACAAACACTTTGAAAGCTTATTTGCTCAGGAAATCAAGTCTTCAAGAGGCCTTATCCCTAACAGTATTGATAGTCTGCTGCAAATTCCCATAATCCTGGTTTCAGCAAAAGCTCATTAGCATGCTCTGCCTTGCAGTAAAGAACCTGAGGCCTGATTTCAACAAAGCAAATTCAACGCTCATTCAGCGAAGAGCTTTTAAGGGCTCAGTACTGCACCATCAACTGGGAACATGATGAAGATATGCAACCCGGAGCAAGAACTGGAAAAGGGGAGCTTTTTTTTACTCTTTTAAGTGCCTTACTTACACATTTAAAACAGATTCTGAATTCTTCATAATATAATTGCCTAACTTTAAAATATATGCAGATGCTGGGATTATGTTCTATTCGCAGGACTTTCACTATTTAAAAGACTTCCACAGCAAATCTCCCTGCCAAATTTGCCACTCCCTGAACATTTTGTTTCCAAGAGCTGAAATACGTCATTTTTTAAATATGTGCTTTTGACCCTACATGGTTATGTCGCTGCTTGGGTTTGTTCTCTTGGCAGCTACCATTCTGATCCTTTTAAATTGAAGATTTCCTCACCAGCACAACAAAGGAATCTCATTAATCTAAGCAATTCCCAGGAATCAACCACAGGAAGCCTCAGCAGCTGGTCCTTGAACACCTGGCTTCCTGAGAAGCCTCCTGCTTGTGCTTTTTGGGTGGGCTGTCCATGCTGCCAGCACTCTCACCTGAGCAGCTCTTTAGGAAGTGGGTGCTGCACACTCAGGGAACACATCTGCATAGAATTCTAAGGTGGTGACCAAGAAGACAAAATATCAGGTCCTGCTCAATTATTAATTTATGTATGGTGACAACCAAAGCTTAAGAGGCCTCTTCACTGGGTAATTTGACACCATTTCACTCTACAGTAGTGTCATTAGTAGTTAGGAAGAAAAAGAACACTACTTTGGATAGCACTTGACAAGTGCTTGACAAGTTCTCCTATCTTGGAGATAGGGCCAAGAAGTACAATGTCATTTTTAAAGAAATTTTAAAAACCAGATCTACTAGCAAACTGTGAGAGTGTAGTAAGTTTCCTAACCTCTTTGAACCTTGATTTCCTCACCCGAAACAGGTGATGATGACCTGTGAGTCAGAGTTAATGTGAGGAATAACAGATATGTGGCCTATAAAGACCTCACATAATGCCTTTTCATTACAGTGAGTAGATGCCATTATCTCCACTGACAGATGGCAATACTGCAGGTCCTGTTTGCAAAGTCACAAAAGTCACTGGCAGAACTGGCCTAGGAGCCAAGTTTCTATTCTTTCCAAGTATAGGTTCCCAGTGAGCAGTAAGGTCTCCAAAGTTCAATAAATAGCTATGGTGCACTGATTCTCCCCACAAATGCCCTAGGGTCAGGATAAATGGAATCAAGGCAGGCCAGTCATCCAAGGGCAGGCAAGATTATCCCCAGGCAATTCTCTCCCCATACAACTGACCACAAATAAAGAGCCCTGTAGGGAATTAATTAGAGCCTTAGGGGAAAAAAAAAGTCCAGAGCTCTTAGTGCTGGCATCTCTTTCACAGTCTTTAACAGTTGTGCTATAACATGATAAACAAATCTGGGAGGATTATGATGCTTATTCTTACAATTCTTAACTCCCTACTAAGAGATAGTCATTCTGAAAAAAGAAAAGATTGTCATTCTAAATAGCAAGACACTCACACAGACTCATAATATGACTTTTAAGTATATATTCATATAATTCATTTTAATTTTTGAATGAAAAATAAAGTTCAGGAATAAAAAGTGTTTCCAGCCCAAGTAGATAAAGTATAAAAGGAACACACACATGCATACACATACAGTGTGTTAGGGTTTATACAAAGCATCCTACAATCCCAGGCCAAAACTAATTCCAAGAATCTTCCAAAACCATTCATTGTTCCAGCAAATATTGAAAAGGAGGTTTATAGGATACAAGTGGAACATGTCATGTTTCCTCCTCTTGAAACAAAACAAACAATATAAGACAAAAACAGAGAAAGGCATTGGAAATTGATTTTTTCCTCAAAAGGATTATTTGTTTAACCTGCTTATCTCAAACCAAAACTAATTATTTTAATCAAGCTGAAATGCCCTAAAGAATTCTCTGAAATTTGGCCATTCAGAGGTACTCTAACATATTTGCAAGCAGGCAGTGTTCCACAATTTCAGAACTGTCTCCTGAAATCAAACACTTGTCCCGGCTAAAGTGAGGCTTCTCTGTTTCACCCACCAAGATCATATGTGACCTGCTGTACCACGTAATTTCTTCCATGATGTGACAAAAGAAACCTAACATTTGGAGTTGAGACTAAGCCTGATATTCTTTTCTTTTCATTTCTGTCTTCTAGAATAGGTTTGTGAACCCTCATTTTAAAAACTCATTTTCCGTAAGTTGTTATGACAACTAAGGGTTCAGGAGAAAATTGCCAGGAAAGAAATAACATTGGTAAAAGTTCGTTTCTGACTTGTTCTTTCATTTAGACATTACATAGTTCCTCAAAGATGAGTGTCAGGGTCATATAAAAGGTAGTAATCTTTTCTGAAGTAACAAACTGGATGCTCACAGTTAACTGACTGCAATAACTCTAAGGACTTCCTCAAGCAGAGGGATTAACTTACACTGCACTTTCGTCACTACATGTTGAGTTGCCAGTGTCCACTGCTGTCTTTTGACCAAATGATTCATCTGTAAAGTCCAGCCAGGTCTGATTCTTAAATTTAATTGTGATTCTTTTGGCCCAGAAAAGAATGCAGGGAATTCCATCAATGGAGACATTAACGGGGTTATGATGGCTGAATGCATTCCAGTGTTCTTTTTCTGAACGCCTGATTTTGCTCACATTGTCATTGAGAGCCTAATTAATCAAATAAAGAAATTTAAGGGATTAATTTGTGTCCAAAGTACAAAAGACTTCCTAAAAAGAAAAAGGGCTAATTCACATTTGTAATGGTGGATACATATTATTATATATTTATTAAAACCCATAAAATGTATAATATAAATAGTAAACCAATTACTCTTGTGCAAATACAGATAAAAGAAAAAATTAGTTAACAGGAGGAACAACCCAAGTTCACAGTAATCAAAATGCACTGCTACTATAGTGATCCTTTCTGAAAAGCAATAAAACTTGATATTGTAATGAAGCTATAAGAGAGAGCAAGTAAAATTAATGACAGTACATGTTTGGTACCTGTGGGTCTGTGGCTCCGAGGAGACCACCCTCACTCAGGATGCACAGAGTTCAGTACTGTGCTCTGGATGCTTGATTCATGTTTCCCATAAGACTCCCCAACTTCCACTGAAGACATGCTGCCTTTCAACAAACCTAAAACTTTTACTTTATCATTTAAACTAAGTCCATTCACCTTTTCCTTGCTCTGGGGGCACCATTTGCTTTTTGGGAGGCATATCTTCACAAAATTCAGGGCAGGGAAACACTCAGCCAATCACACAATGATTTGAACACAGGTGACATAACAAGAGACTGACTGGGAGCTTCTTGGCTGAGCCACATAATGCTCACATGGAATTTAAAACTTTTGATTTAGAAATTTCTTTTTCTTTTTTATTACTATTTTTGAACATGCTTGGTCAGAACTGTGATAATAAATCCACAAATAAGGTGGGCTTATTGCACTTTAAGTTTTTCCAACTATCAGACTACCATAATACATTTAACACCTGAAGTTCACACAAGCTCTTATTAATATATTAACATGTTAAGTTTATTATTTATATTTTCACAGTAGCTCTGACATCGTTGAAAAGTGTTTAAAATGTTTTAAAGACAGATTACAATCTAATTTCATGATGCATCCATACCTGTGTGACTGGTATTGTGAAATTCTGGACTGTTTTCATATCTCCATTACTCTGTTGATCTGTGAAATAAATAATGGTGTGAGTATGTACTCTAAATATCGCCAGTTTACTGTAATTGAATGATAGCAATGCTAAGCACTGTGAAATATATCACATTTAAGCCTCTTTTGGCTGATAATTTGAAAGACATCAGATTTTTCACAGGAGGGACTGTATGTACAAACACCACTGGTCAGAGAGGCTATCATAGAACAAGCCTGTCTTAACCCATACCCCTTAAGAAACCACAAAGGAAATGACAAGTCTTACCACTCTTTGTAACCACTTCTTTATTTGAAGGTGTTCGAGAACTGAAATTGGAAAGAAAATTTTATACCTGAGAAAATATCTACAGTTCAGATTTTTACAAGAGTTTTAAGAAGTATATTCAGTTTATTACATCTCAGTCAGGAAGAGCAGAACCTTAGCCTATCAAAACCATTCATTTTTAACTGTGATTTTCTGATTTAATAACTAATACATGCTCTTCAAGGAAAATACAGGATATGCAGAAAAATTTAATGAAGAAAACATTTTAAATCAATATTGATCCTTATTCATTGGATATTATAGAGAGCCTACCACATGCTAAGCAATGTGCTATACATTGAGGTTTAACCAATAATAATAATATTAAAATAATTAGGCAAAATAAAATATCTTACAATAAAATTTTATACTACACTATATTGTTAATATAGTAAAGCCAAAATATTCAATGCTTATTATTTTAAAAAAGATTCAATTGCCAAAAAAGATATTTCTGAAAATTATGAGAATAGAAATTATGATTATATCCTTCCAGTCTCTCTATGCACATATAACATGCACACATATGCCATATATGTTAATATACACATATATTTACTATTTATGAAACTTAAACATTGATTTTTATAAGCATACTTTTTTATATCTACAATTGTTTTTTACTCTAAAATATATCACAAATATTTACCACTGTTATTGCATTTTTCTGATAGAATTTTGAATACCATGTAACATTACATCATAAAAATGTATCCTAATGTCTTTAACCAAATTCCTTTCTAAGTTGTGCTATAGTTTGGATGTGGCTTGAATGTCATTGTGACTGGAGACTTGGTACCCAGGATGACAGTAAAAGGTAAATGAGCATGTGCAGTAGTTCTTGTCCAACCTGTTGGTAGTTCTTGTAAAAACACTGTTACAAAAGGAGAAAACCTGACCCCTGCTGCTCATTCTGCTTTTTGGCTCAAGATGTGACTCCTGTTCCCAACATGCACTCCGCCACTGCCATCTGTCATCTGCATGGTACCCTCCACCAGAACAGAGTCAAAGCAAGCACCATGCCCTTGAACTTCCAAAACTGTGAGCTACGTATACTTCTTGTCATAAGTAGCCTATATCAAGTATTTCATTATAATATTGAAAAACTAATACAAGGTTTTTTCCCAACATTTTGGTATTATAACAATATTGCTTTTAACTTGTTGTGGATTATTTGTTCATACTCAAGAGATGTTCTCTAAAACAAGTTCTTAAAGCGAAACTGTTAACTTAGATATATACAAATGTTTTATCACTGAACATTCAAGTATATGAAAACATAAGCCAAAATATTCAAAAAAACCTCTTACATATCTTTACCTATCACAAAGCTTTAGTAATTTATTTATAACCAATCTTGTTACACCTATAAGCTTACCCATTTCCCCCGTGATATCACTTAAAGAAAATATCAGAAATTACATCATTTCAATATATTTCACTAAAAGAAAAGAACTTTAAAAAATATAATACAATTTCATCTGTAAAATATTGATAATTTCTTTTACATTAAGTATTCTCAGTGTTTAAATCTCCAGTTGCATCATAACTGTCCTAAAAATTTTAACTTTATTTATTGCACATTTTAAGTTTTTCACAAGTTGCACTTATAGTATATAAAAAGATTGATCCCAACTCTCTGCTTAACAATTCTTATGACCCATATGTACTGCTGTCATGTAAATGCAATATTTTATAATTAATGAGTAATATATATTATGTATGTATGTATGCAAAACATCACTGAAGTTGTTAAATCTGTATCAAGGTAAAGTACTTTAGAATTAATTATATGAATTACAATGAAATGTCCTATTGTCTATATATCTGATGAGAATTTCTGAAGAAAACAAATTGGGGATGATGATGTCTACCAGCAGTCCTTAATAACTTAATACATGCATATAATTATTAATTCATTTCTATAAACTTCATTGAGTTATCACTTATGTACAATAATCATTCATACAAAGTATACAAGCCTCTGAGTTTTGACACAGGCACATACTCATAACACCACTGCTACAATAAAAATACAGAATATTTATATCAACCACAAACACTTCCCAAGCATTTCTGCAGTGTTCAGATGTCATCTCAACCCTCAGACCCAGGTAAGTACAGACTGGCTTTCTGTTACTTTAGTTTGTATCTTCTAGAATTGTACGCTAATAGGATCATATAACATATATTCTTTACTGTCTAACCTCTTTGTTTTAACATGATGACTATGAAATTAATGTATATCATTGAATGTATCAACAGTTCATTCTATATTATTGTTAAGAACTATTTCATTATACAAATATTCCACATTTTATTTGTCTGTGCACACACTGATGAACATTTAGGATGTTTAGGTTGGTGCTACCACAAATAAAGATGTAAGAACTTTCATTCATAGAAGTTTGTGTGGAAGAGGTTTTTTTAAATATTTTGCAGGGCTGAAGATTGAACCTAAGACCTCACGCGTGAAAGGCAAGCACTCACCACGGAGTCCCACCCTAACCTGGAAGATATTTTTGTTTATAGTAAGGCTCATATGAGTGGGGTTAGCATGAATCAGTCCTCTTAGTGTCTAGGAGCACTAACAAATTTATTTCCTGAGCACCAAAACTAAGACTCCCACCAAAGTAATCATGAAATTATAATAAGTACATGCTTTAGTCAAAATTTAGTTAAACTCTAAATTCTATAATGCAAGTTAAAATGTTACTGAATGAATCAAAGAAAAACTAATATCCAGACCACAGTTCTTGGAGTGCTTCAAGCTTTCTAATAATATAACCACAAAAAATATATTTTAAATTTTCTTTATATTGAATTTTATTAAAAAATCATATTTCATGATACCAGGTTATACATTCAATTTAAAATTTTAATGAACAAAAATAGAAAATGGTGTGATACACTTTACCTAAGTAAAATAAAATTTATCAAGTCAATTGGAAATATCTAGTTAGTAGAGGAGTTTAGTAGTGTTTTTGGATAAAAATACATGAATGAATGAATGAGGTACCATATCATTAACATGTTCAATTTGAGGCCTTGCTCTACTAATTAAAAATTTCTGTGTGTTCACTAATCAAAAGCTCTAGTTGACAACACAAGCTCACTGAGTCTCTGGCCTGAACATAAAATAATGCTGTTATATTTCTTTTAAAACAAACTCTAATTCAGCTAGGCTTTGCACATACCCCTAAGTCCGAACTAATGAGATTTTATAGGAAGCCATAATCTCAACCAAAACAAAATACATTTACATTTCCTCATGACTGATTCATCTCTGGACTTCAGTAGGAATTAAAAAATTTCCTGGTTAAAAAAATTAGCTATGTGAAACAATTCTGCCATAATCATTCTATGATGCCAGTATTACACTCATCCCAAAACCAGACAAGGACACAATAAAAAAAGAGAATGATAGGCCAATCTCAATAAAATACAGGCAAGCCCAATTCAACAACATACCAAAAATATCATACACCATGATCAAGTCGCTTTAATTCCAGGGATGCAGACACGGTTCAACATATGCAAATCATTAAAAGTCATACAGCATATAAACAGAAGCAAAGACAAAAACCCATCATCATCTCAATAGATGAAGAAGAGCCTTCAACAAAATTCAACATCCTTTCATGATAAACGCTGTGATGAAACTAGGAATAGAAGGAATGCACCTCAACATTATAAAAGCTATATACTATGAGCTTATAGCCAACATCATACTAAGTTGGGAAAAACTGAAACTATTTTCTCTAAAGTCAGAACCAAGACAAGGATGTCCACTCTCTCCAGTCTTTTTTAACTTAGTATTGGAATTCCTAGCCACAGCAATAAGACAGGAAGAAGAAATAATAGGAATTCAAATAGGAAATGAAGAGATCAAGCTATTCCTATTTGCAGATGACATGATCTTAAACCTAAAAGAACTGAAAAACTCCACCAAAAAACTCCTACATCATAAACGTCTTCAGCAAAGTAGCAGGACACAAAATCAATTTACAAAAATCAGTAACCTTTCTATATACCAACAATGAATAGACTGAGAAGAATTTAGGAAAATGATTCCATTTACAATAGCCTCAAAAAATATACTTGGGAATAAACTTAACAAAGGAAGTAAAAGTCCTCTACAATGAATACTATAAACCACTGAATAAAGAAATTGAAGAAGACTTCAGAAGATGGAAGGATCTCCCACGCTCATGGATTGGCAGAATCAATATTGTGAAAATGGCTATATTATCATAAGCAATCTACATGTTCAATGCAATCCCCATCAAAATTCCATTGACATTCATTACCAATATTGAAAAATCAACCCTAAAGTTCATATGGAAGCACAAAAGACTGCAAATAGTCAAGGCAATACTGAGCAAAAAGAGCAATGCAAGAGGTATCACAATGCCTGACTTCAAGTTATATTACAGAGCCATAGCAGTAAAAACAGGATGGTACTGGCTTAAAAACAGGCATGAAGACCAATGGAACAGTCTAGAAGACCTTGATATGAATCCATGCACCTACAACTACCTGATTTTTGACAAAGATGCCTGAAGCATACAATGGAGAAAAGACAGCCTTTCCAACAAATGTTGCTGGAAAAACTGGATATCTGCATGCAGAAAACTGAAACTAGATCCATGTCTTTCACCCTGTACAAATATCAACTCAAAGTGGATTGAGTGGCTATAAGACCTGAAACTTTGAAACCAGTCCAGGGAACAGTGGGGAATACACTGGAATACATAGGCATAGGCAATAAATTCCTATATAGAACTCCAATGGCTCATCAACCAAAAGAAAGGACTGATAAATGGGACTACATGAAGCTACAAAGCTTCTGCACCTCAAAATTCACCAGATTGAAGAGGCAGCCCACAGAATGGGAGAAAATCTTTGCCAGCTATACATCTTACAAAGAATTAATAACTAGAATATACAGGTTGTTCAAAAAACTAAACTTCGAAAGAATTAATGACCCATTGAAGAAATTGACAACTGAACCGAAGAGCCTTTTCTTTTTTTAAAATTTTTATTGTTTTATTATTCATATGTGCATACACTGCTTGGGTCATTTCTCCCTCCTGCCCCCACCCCCTCCCTTACCACCCACTCCGCCCCCTCCCTCTCCCCCCCACCCCCTCAATACCCAGCAGAAACTATTTTGCCCTTATCTCTAATTTTGTTGTAGAGAGAATATAAGCCATAATAGGAAGGCACAAGGGTTTTTGCTACTTGAGATAAGGATAGCTGTACAGGGAGTTGACTCACATTAATTTCCTGTGCTTGTGTGTTACCTTCTAGGTTAATTCTTTTTGATCTAACCTTTTCTCTAGTTCCTGATCCCCTTCTCCTATTGGACTCAGTTGCTTTTAAGGTATCTTCTTTAGTTTCTCTGCATTGAGGGTAACAAATGCTAGCTAATCTTTTAGGTGTCTTACCTATCCTCACACCTCCCTTGTGTGCTCTCGCTTTATCATGTGCTCAAAGTACAATCCCTTGTTGTGTTTGCCCTTGATCTAATGTCCACATATGAGGGAGAACATACAATTTTTGGTCTTTTGGGCCAGGCTAACCTCACTCAGAATGATGTTCTCCAATTCCATCCATTTACCAGCGAGTGATAACATTTCGTTCTTCTTCATGGCTGCATAAAATTCCATTGTGTATAGATACCACATTTGCTTGATCCATTGGTCAGTAGTGGGGCATCTTAGCTGTTTCCATAACTTGGCTATTGTGAATAGTGCTGCAATAAACATGGGTATGCAGGTGCCTCTGGAGTAACCTGTGTCACAGTCTTTTGGGAGTTCCCCAAGAATGGTATTGCTGGATCAAATGGTAGATCAATGTTTAGCTTTTTAAGTAGCCTCCAAATTTTTTTCCAGAGTGGTTGTACGAGTTTGCATTCCCACCAACAGTGTAAGAGGGTTCCTTTTTCCCCACATCCTTGCCAACACCTGTTGTTGGTGGTGCTGCTAATGATGGCATTCTAACAGGGGTGAGGTGGAATCTTAGTGTGGTTTTAATTTGCATTTCCTTTATTGCTAGAGATGGTGAGCATTTTTTCATGTGTTTTTTGGCCATTTGAATTTCTTTTTTTGAGAAAGTTCTGTTTAGTTCACTTGCCCATTTCTTTATTGGTTCATTAGTTTTAGGAGAATTTAGTTTTTAAACTTCCCTATATATTCTGGTTATCAGTCCTTTGTCTGAAGTATAGCTGGCAAATATTTTCTCCCACTCTGTGGGTCAAATAGAGCCTTTTCAAAGGAAGAAGTCCAAGTGGCTAAAAAACACATGAAAAAATATTCAACATTCCTGACCATAAAGGAAGTGCAAATTAAAACCATGTTAAGAGCATGGTACTGGCACAAAAACAGATACGAAGACCAGTGGAACAAAATAGATGACCTGGATATGAATCCACACAGCTATGCCTACCTTATTTTTGACAAAGGTGCCAAAAACATACAATGGAGGAAAGACAGCCTCTTCAACAAATGTTGCTGAGAAACGTGGTTATCTGTCTGCAGAAAACTGAAACTAGATCCATGTTTATCACCCTGTACCAGTATCAATTCAAAATGAATCAAGGACCTTAATATCAGACCCGAAACTCTGAAGTTAGTACAGGAAAGATCAGGGAATATTCTGGAAGCAATAGGTATAGGCACGGACTTCCTCAATAGAACCCCAGCAGCTGAGCAAGTAAGAGAAAGTATAGTCAAATGTGACTCCATAAAACTAAAAAGCTTCTGCACAACAAAAGAAATGGTCTCTATACTGAAGAGACCACCCACAGAGTGGGAGAAAATATTTTCTAGCTGTACATAAGGCAAAGAACTGATAACTAGGATATACAGGGAGCTGAAAAAACTAAACTCCCCCAAAAAGAGATAGGCAATTAAACTAAACAGAACTTTTTCAAAAAAAGAAATTCAAATGGCCAAAAAACACATGAAAAAATGCTCACCATCTCTGGCCATAAAGGAAATGCAAATCAAAACCGCACTAAGATTCCACCTCACCCCTGTTAGAATAGCCATCATCAAAAACACCACCACCAACAAATGTTGGTGAGGATGTGGGGAAAAAGGAACCCTCATACCTGATGGTAGGAATGCAAGATAGTACAATCACTCTGGAAAACAATATGGAGGCTTCTTAAAAAAACTAAACATAGATCTGCCATATGATCCAGCAATCTCATTCCTGGGGATATACCCAAAGAAATGTGACTCAGGTTACTCCAGAGGCACCTGCACACCCATGTTTATTGCAGTGCTATTCACAATAGCCAAGTTATGGAAACAGCTAAGATGCCCACTACTGATGAATGGATTAAGAAACTGTGGTATTTATACACAATGGAATTTTACTCAGCAATGAAGAAGAATGAAATCTTATCATTTGCAAGTAAATGTATGAACTGGAAAACACCATCTTAAGCGAAGTTAGCCAGGCTCAGAACACCAAAAATTGAATATTCTCCCTCATATGCAGACTTTAGATCTAAAAAAATGCAGTAATATTATTAGACATGCTAATAAGCTAAGAGGAGGACACATACAGGAGGAATAGGGAAAGGTAGAAAAGCCAAAACTTCAAAGTGTTTGATGTATCCACTGCAGAGGAGCTAATACAGTAACCTTAAAATGAGAGGTCAATATGGGAAGGTGACCGGGAACTAGTGAAGAGGTCTGGTAGAGATGAATCAATTTGGGTTGTAATACACTTGTGCATGGAAGCAATGCTAGGAATCTCTCTGTATAGCTATCCTTATCTTGACTAGCAAAAATGCTATGTCTTTCTTATTATTGCCTATGTCTACTCTTCAACAAAATTGGAGAAAAGGGCAGAACAGGTTCTGCCTGGAAGCGAGGGGGCTTTGGGGGAGGGGGTAGGGCAGAGGACAGGGGGTAAAAATGGCCCAAACAATGTATGCATATATGAATAAATGAATAAAAAAATTAAGCTAATTTAAAAAATCATGTTAAGATTCCACCTCACTCATGTTAGAATGGTTATCATCAAAAGCACAAACAACAACAAATGTTGGTGAGGGTGTGGGGAAAAAGGAACCTTCATATGCTGTTGGTGGGAATGTAAATTAGTACAACCAGTATGGAAAACAGTGTGAAGACTCCTCAAAAAACTAAAACTAGAACTGTCATTTGATCCAGCAATACCACTCCTAGGACTACACAATGAAGGCACCTGCAAACCCATGTTTCTTGCAGCATTATTCAAAATAGCCAGCTGTGGAAATAACCAAGATGTCCCATACTGATAAATGAATTAAGAAAATGTGGTATTTATATACAATGGAATTTTATTCAATGATAAAGAAGAACGAAATTTTGTTATTTGCAAGTAGATGAATGGAACTGAAGAACATCTCAAGTGAAGTTAGTCAGATTCAGAAAGCCAAAGGTCACATGTTCTCTCTCATATATGTAATATAGGCCAAATACAAATATAAGCAATATCATATATACATATAAATATATAGAAAACATGTACTGAAAAGTGGGACTGGTAGACACCTAAACAGTGAAGGACAAGAATGTAAAACATGTCATGCTAAGGGAAGGGCACTAATGGGAGGGGGAGAGTAAATAAAGAAAGTAAAGTTGAATATGGTTCATGTACTTTCTATACAAGTATGAATATATAACATTCAAACCTGTTGAAATCGCCATAAGAAGGGGACTAAGGTAGAAAGGAGAATAATGGAGGGGAAGAACCAATTCAGAGTATAATACAAATATATAAGGAAATTCCACAAAGAAACTCCCTGTATAACCATCACAAACAAACAAAACTGTCTTTTTAAAAGTAAATAAATAAAGGTCAGGAAGGTAAAAACAAGTCCTGTCTTGAGGGTTGGTTCTAGTGGGAGGGAGGAGGGCATTAGGAAAGTGGTGGAGGTACTACATATTCATGTATGAAATGTATGCATGTATGAAAATTAAACAGGAAGACCTGTTGAAACTGTTCTAAGAAGGGGAAGGGGAGATAAAGGAGAAAGATGGACGGAGGTGAATCTAACTAAGATATATTGTAAGCACTTTTGTATATGTCACAATGTACCCTAGTATAACTATAATATGCCAATAAATAAATAAATGGAAGTGGGAAGGGGAGAAGTGACCCAAATAATGTATACTCCTGTAAATAAATGCAAAAACAATAAAAATAAAATAATAAAAAGAAAAATTTGTCTGTGTGAATAAACTGAGTCACATTGGTTTAAGAAAATTAAACCTATATCATCACTAAAATGTTCAGACTCTTGCCAACAAAACGGATTTCTGTGATACTTGAAAAGTAATCAAGATTTTTAGGTTTGTGGTAGCTAGTGCCATATGCCTTCCTGTAGGTAAATGTCCATGAAGCAGTTCCTTTATGGTGCTACTTACGGCAAAAATCACATTCCCACCACCACGTATAAACACTGCAAGTCCTCTGTGCACTTCTCTTTTTTCTCTACACCAGCTACACTAGCATTCTTCACTTCCTGAATGCTTCATGGTCTCTAAACATCTAAGAGTGTTAGCACATGTTGTTCCCTCCACCTGCCATGTCTTCTATCCTCTTACTATGTTCTAAATATTCTCCAATCACAGCTCAACTATCACTTCCTAGGTATAGGATCCCTAACTTCTCAGACAAGCTCAGCTTCCATATCATGTGAACATAGCACATTTTTCTTTTACACACATCAAAGATTATTAGTAATAATATTTATCATGTAATTAATGACCACCTCACCACTGGACTTAGTTTATGAAGGCAGAGACTGCCTGTTTTGCTTACCATTAAAGGCCCAGTGCCTAGCAGAGCGCCTAGCTATTGAAAAGTACCAAGTCTTTTTAAAATGTGTTATATGCAGGAATGAACTAACAAGTTAATAAACTCTGAGCTAACAGGTTAATAAACTCTGAAGTCGATGTGGAAGATGGGAGATCACACAAGACATTCTGTGGGTTTAAAATTAAACGCAGTTGGCCTCCTGGTTCTTACCGCAGGTTGTATTCTTACACTGGCTATATAGAAAGAGAAAGTAAACCTACCACATACACAACTCAGTCCAGGCCCTGTTTCTGGTCTGTATTGTGAATGGGGAGACATGGGAGGAAAAAGAAAGAAGGAAAAAAAAAAAAAGAATGGAAGGAATGTGAAAAGGAAGAATGGTGATCCCCTTACCACTTTCTCAAAGCTGATAGGAAACATGTATCAGGCTTAAAATGCAATCATCCCTCATGGAGAGTTAAGAATCTTGAATAGCACTATAGACTTCAAAGATATTTTTAATTTCAGATCCATGATTTGAAAGAACATTCACAAGCAGCAACCATTGTTTACATCATAATGAACCCACATGCCATATTCTCAGATTAGAATGATCACGGATGTGCTTTCTTAGATTTAAAACTTCTGAAGCTAAGATTATTTAAATCCACTAATCTTGCCTTAAAAACAGAATTGGGGTTTTTATAATTCCTAGTGTACACTTGACAGTATAATACACAAATCAGTCATTTCTGTATAAACTTGGTAGGAAAACACTATTAAGCTTTAACCACCTAAGGAATATAAGTTATTTACTATTTAAAATCAAATCTGAAGGAAAGCTCAAGGGGAGAAAAAAATTGTAAATGTCTATATTTATATCTTTTATCAGCTGCTGTCTTAAGAATTCTTTAAGCCAAGTTCTGCAGATCACTCTGCTTGCTGCTATGCACTGTGTTCACACTAAATTCCCTGATGCATTGTTGAGATGGCACAGAATGAATAACTGGGAGCCATGACACAAATTAACTGCTAGTCAGGTTCTGAACATTATTTAGTACAGATGAATCTCTGTATGTTCCTTTAGATGGTATGGAAGGAAACCAAAGGGACAACAGAAACAGAACTAGTGCTTGTACATTGTAAATATTTGCACTACACACAATTATCTTCTTCTATCAGTTAAAATGATTTAATACATTTTCTTTGGGGGATAGACTACATATTTCTAAGGTTTTTTTTTTTTTCTTTCTCTGTTCTCACATAATGCAAGCAGGAGAAATTGTGAAGTTAACATTTACCTTAAGTATATTGAGGGGGTGGAGGGGAGAGGAAGGGGGCGGAGTGGGTGGTAAGGGAGGGGGTGGGGGCAGGGGGGAGAAATGACCCAAGCCTTGTATGCACATATGAATAATAAAACAATAAAAAAAATTTACCTTAAGTATAAAATAAAACCCAAATGCTGGTTTGAGGAGTCGTATACTTTGATACATGATACAATGTTTCTTGGGTATTTTGAACAAGTAATCCTTGCCTTATAATATTAATGCTCTAATCTCTTAATTACAACTCCAGTTTAATAATTTAAGTAGGTAACTATCTTATATAACCTAGCTTATCCATTTTGAACCATAAGCAAATGTAGATAATAAGAAGAAATTGCAGAACTATCTCATTTCATACTTGCACCGAAGTTTACAAAAACGTTACATTAAAAGATGTGGAATTACTCACCTTACGTCCTTCCTGGCAAATATCTGCTCCAAAGATAGTGAAAATCTCATGCATAAGAAAAGAAGTGGAAAACTAAACAAGATTTTTCTTCCCATCAAGAAATTAATGTCTCTTCAAACCAAGCACATCTGTTAATTCATAATACAAACAGAGCAGAGGCAGCACTGGGCATGCCATGTGACTGACAACCCATTCAGCCAATAAAAGGACAGTTTTCCCAGGATGTATTATGGGGAGGAGGAGAATGGGAGGGGCCTGATAATGCTTTATTTAGACTATAGAGTGAAACCAATATTTAGGTTTTTAATTATTCATCTCATTCAAAGATTATTAGGGAGTAGGTTTCTAAAGAACATATATTTCCCAGGTAAGCTCCTTACAGCAAGTTGCATTGTTTTGTTACCGTCATATAACTCTTAATAAGATTCTCACACTTCTTTTCAGGCAGCTATTTAATTCAAATCTATTAAGTTTATATATTTTACATGTATTTTCAGGTGAATAAGTCAGTAAAAATCTCCGGAATTTTCCTAACTTGCATATATATGTCCTAGTTCACAGTTTCATGTTGAATTCATGACTGTCTGCTGAGAGACTTATTGAAAGGAATTTGAAGAGCAGTGGTTTTAGAGTCAGATACCACTCAGGTGCACATCCAGCTGCACCTGAGGAGCTGTGACAATGGGCAAATTGTTTTCCCAGATGGGCCTTTTCTTCATCTGCAGAATGAAACAAAGGTACCTGAAGAATTATTGTGAAAATTAAATGAGATCACAGATGAAAACCTTACTTCAGTGTTTAGCTAAATAAGAGAGTACCTATTTTTATTCCTTCTTGGGCAGCCTGAACTCCCACTTACCGTATTTTAAAGCCTACAAAAAACAGAACACAGCACAATGGAACAAACAATATCCCTAAAGATTGTTTTACATTTAGAAAGAATACAATTAAAATGCCACAATGAAGAAAATCTTCCCAAATGAAGCATCAGCAATTTTGGCACTTTAGGGACCTTGATCTCTTTAATGGTAAAGTACTAGTAAGTTGAAAGGGGCTATATGCACACATACATTACATATGTTATATAAGTTACATATTATATATAACGCAGGAATCTTCCTGTAATTCTGTAGAATTTCAAATACTAAGACAGGTCTGGACAGGAGGAATTTAGTCTTAAGTAGGATTGGCAGTAAACTGTGGACACTCAGTTAAATTTGAATTTCAGAAAAATCAAATAATTTAATGTATGTCCCATGCAGTATTTGAGACCTGCTATATTTAAAAATCATTCATTACTATCTGAAAGGTACATTTAACTGGATATCCAGTATACTTATTAGCCAAATCTGGCAGCACACATTTCTGCTGCTCACACTGTAATGTGCATACAAATCACATGGGTTTTGCTGAGGTGTGTGTTCAGATTCTGGTGTGTGGGATTCTGTTTCTAACAAGCTGCATACAGTGCTGGTGCTGCCAGTCCAAGGATTACTGTATGAATTACAAGAATCTAGAATGGCTTGTACAGTAGAACTACATATATAATTTAAAACTTCCTAGCAGTCACATTGAAAGAAGTAAAAATAAGCATGTGAAGTTAATTTAAATAGTAATTTTTATTTAACCTTTCAAAACAGTACCATTTCAAACATAATAAATTTTAAGATATTTGACAGTCTTTTCTGACCTAAGTCTAAAACTGGTGTATAATTTACACTTACAACAATTTGCAATTCAGACTAGCCAAATCAGTGTTGAGTCACCACACATGGCTCACAGTCACTGTACTCAGTGAAGAGACATGACATCTCCAGCTGCCAGAGCAGTGCCTCAAAGTCCCCCATGATGGCAGTGGCAGTACCTGCTCCTCAAATTCCTGGTGAGGTGGAGGTGAGAGATCAAGATCATCTGGCATTATGATGCTACTTGAGCCCTGAACTCCAAGAAACCATAGTGTTAGTCACTTAGGGGTTATGTAAGAATCTTTCATGGAAATATGCGTGGGTGATGTTTTCAAACACATGTACACAAACTTTTGCATTTTAAATCAAAGATCATATGTTTTGTCTTGATGATCCTAAAATTCTTTCTGTTGTTGAAATAGTCTCCCACTTGGTTAAGAATATTCAAGGCAGAATAATTAATAGCTAGTAGATTTCACACATGTATTTAGAATAGAAATCACACTTAAGATGTGATTGCTTGAGAACAGCTCATCTTGTGACTTTGGAGGGGAAAAGCAGTGACAAAAATGCTAATTTGATATTTTGCAGGCTGAAAAGCACTAGTTTTATATGCCTGGCATTGTACCTGCCCATTCACATTGGTCCATGGTCTCTTAAGAACTGTGAAAAGTATGAAACTTTATCTACTTGTAAGTTAACAAGTTAACCTGCCTTTTACAGATGCTGGCAGAAGACTCCTGGGTAAAAGATAAAGGACTTCCTTCCTTACCACACAGCAAGTTGCATGAGCATCTCTACATCTGTGTCCCTTGCTCATGGAGCAATGTAGGTAAGCACTGATGGATGCTGGGATACACCCTGGGTTTCATTTTAGGAGAGAAACCCTGAGCTTGATGTTTTTGTTTGGATATGAAATGTCTCCCTAAAAGACTCATGTGTTGATGGCTTGGTCCCCTGCTGACGGCACTGTTGAGATGACTGGATCATGAGAGTACTAACTTTATCAAGGGCTTAATCCACTGATTATTTCATAGCTGAATGAACTATAAGGGGCGCAACTGGAGGAAGTAGGTCATGGGAGACATGCCCTTGAAGGGTATATCTTGGTCCCAGTCTCTTCCTCTCATTTTCTTTGGTTCCTGGGTGCCATGAGGTGAGAAGCCATCTAAGTAAAATTATAAAATTCATGTGCATTCATGTCCATCCTATGTATGAACTTGTTACAGATTCATTGTGGCTATCCTCATAATCAGTAATGACTGTTAGAAGCAGTAAAATCAAAAAGCAATTTTTTTAAATCAGGAGAAAATGATTACCATCATTTTACGTAGGTGTATAAGCCCAAAGTCCCATCACTTTTATTTTCTTCCTGCCTTCCTGTTTCCTTCTTTTTCCCTGATTCTTTTGTCTTCCAATTTAAAAGGGGAAAAAAATCTTGTTTTACATAAAGTCCTTAAAACAATAGTCATAGTAAAATCAAATGCCCAATTTTTTGCATATTTACTTTGATAGTTTTATATTTATATAATTACTTATATCTTATTTTTGAATAATCTGGAAATAATTTTGCTCTGGAATGCAAGATTTAAAAGAATCACCTTCTGCCCTTCCAGAGTGCCAAAGACCAACTGGCCACCACTGAATTCACACACAGCACAGATCTGGTCCATCTACTAAATTCTTACATCTCTCCAAGGAAGGAGGTTATAAAACTTAATACTCCATTGCAGTGAGGAAAATTATCTTTCTTTTCTTAGAACTCAAAATCCTTGTTGAAATAGAAGCCTATTTTTCTTTCTTTGGCTCTTAGCCAAGCCAGAGAACACCTGGAGAATAACTTTTAATATGCATATTAAAATTATAGTTCCCTTCCAGTAATTTCACAAAGGGCATCAAAGAACAGCTTTGTCAATTCCTGCTGGATTCTATACAGAGATTTAACTATAATAACAAGATGTTTAAAGATTGGGCCTGAATATTAGTAAGATTTCAAGACAACACACCCTTATTTCTTTAGTTCCACCTTGGAATAGATGTTAGAAGAAATAATCACTGTACCAAACAGCAGCTCAAATGAAAGGATAAGAACTCCCATTCATTTTGGATAAAGGAAAATTATATTTAATAATTTAATCAGGTAAAATGAAGTACCAACATTCATCACTAGTAGTTACAGAACATGTAATCATAAGTCTTGCTCTCATTGCTTTTTATTCTCACTTAAAGCTATTATTTTAGCTTATCACATTTCCATAGCAACTGCTGCCTCAATTTTTACAGTTAAAGCACTAGGCACCATTTCTAACTATACTAAATGCTCCAATATTAATTGTCAACATTGTTAAAACTTTGCCTATTCTTTCCAAAAAGGTAACTTCTCATCAGTGTGGTATAAAGAATTAGCATCAGTTGGGCATGGTGGTGCATTCTATAATTCCAGCACTCCAGAGACTGAGACAGGAGGATCATGAGTTTGAGGACAGCCTACCCCACACAGCAAGACACTATGCCAAACAAATAACAACACAAAGCAATCGGCATTTGACCTGAATCTCACCAACTGACCTAATTTATGAAGACAGATCTTTCTTCTTAGTTGGGGGAAGTGGAACGCTCTAAGAAAAATGAAATAAAAATGTTTTTCTAATCCACCTGAATGGTGGTGGTGATGATAATGATGTCAATGACTTTGTTCCTTCCTTCAAGAAGATAAGCAGAGAACAAAATACCCTCTATAAATACTATAAAAGGCCAGATTGATGAAAAGTTTAGTGTAGAAGCAAAATGGATTGCAACAGAGCTCCTTACCTGAGAAAACAGACAAGGCAGCCAATTGTAGCTGCACTGGGCTCTCATTAGGGAAGAGCTTGCCTGGGAAGAACAGGGGAAACTTGCTCTCTGTAGACAGCCTAGGTCCCAAAAAGGGAAAATGAAAAAACTGAATATGCCCAGATCATTCTTCCTAAATTTAACAGAGATATCACTTCTCCTCATCTGGCTGGAGTAAGTGAAAGAAACCAGAAGTTTCACTAATTGAACTCTCTCTACCTGAAAGTACCAGGAAAGGGAAAATTGGTTTTTCTGCTCCCACTCACCAACATTGCAAGAACATTCAAACAGGAATCTTTTCTGACAAAATGTCGGTTTTCATTTACCTCTAATATTGTGAAGATATCGGCTGTAGCTTACAGTAAAAATACTTCTATCTTAACAACTACGCTTACCTGCCCAGTTTCTGAGGTATTTTACTGCCTCAAAAACTATTTCCCATCTATTTTGTGTCATGTTTACTTACCATTCATATTGTTTTCTAAGCCTAAAAATCAAACTCTGCCTCATAAAATGTAAAAACAGCCAACATATTGTGGTTAAACAAGTTGAAGCCTCAGTTTCTTCTTTTCTAAGATGGAGCTAATAATGCTATGCACCATAGGGGTGTTTTGAGGGTTAAAAGAAACTGTACATGTGAGATTCTTAGTTACCTTATGCTTAGCACCAAAATCACACCCTGTGCCTACTAGAAATGGTGGTGGTGATGGTGATGTCAATGACTTTGTTCCTTCCTTCGTGATATAACTCCAAAATACATCCTGACTCTTATGACATCTCTCAATCTTCAGTGCCTCATCTCTCACCTGGACTATAGCAACAGCTCTCTTCTTGTTTAACCTGAGTCCTTTCTTGGGCCCTATAGTCATTCTTCCATGGCAAGCACTGTGAATGTTAAAATTGTAGCTCATATCCTGTCACTCTTTTACTTGAAACTCTCCAATGGCCACTCACCATGGTCAGAATCACACCCAAACCCCTTGTTTTAGCTTACCTATTGGACATGAGCAGACCCTGCCCACTTTTTTTTTTTTAGTTTCATCTACCTCTACTTTCCTGTCAGTTCACAACCCTTCAAATGTCAGCCATGGGGTACTTCTTTCTTTTCCTTTAACTCTTCCAGCTGATTCTTATTTGACAGTCCTTTGGGGGGGAAATTTAGGGCCTAATATTAAAGGAGATCCTTCTCCATTTAGGTCCCAACTTAATAAGTTCATTAGGAAGGGAAAAATTCAAAATTCAAAGGTCCAAGAAACAAAAATGAAATCCTTTTTCTTCTTTCTTTTCTTAGCTATATTAATAGCAATCTTTGGCTTATAAGATAGACTGACCATTGGGTCATACTTTATTTGTGAAGATTTTTTTAAATGTACTTACAATATAATAATTAAGCCCACTACTGAAAGGAAAATATAACTCAACAATCAAAAATAACCTAACATCTACTTAAATACATTAAAATCATACTTACAAATCTTCCAAAGATCATATATATATACATATATATACCCAGCATAGAAAAACCAACCAACCAAAAAACCCCAATATATGTACACACACATATATATATAAGCTTACATATATAAATACATACATTCATGCATAAATGAATGTCATAACAGCTTTATAAAAATTTTGAACTCAAATATATTGGAAAAATTCCTAGAAAAAGGATATTCAATTACTCAAGAAATATAGTTCTGTGAATATTCCTGTAACTAGGAGAGAGATTAAAACTGTGTTAATCTTCCCACCAAGAAAATACCAGGCACAAATAGTTTTACAGGATGTTTTATTGACTCTTCAAGGAACAAATCATCCAAAAATTATCTGAACATTTCCATATATTATAAAATGGTAGAACAGTCCCCTACCGAAGTTTGAGATGAACATAATACACAAAAATCAGAAATGATGACTATCTCTTCAAATATTTGTGGAACACACATTTCTTTCTAATATGCTTTTCATGTCTCATGCCATGTTTTCTTTGAAGTTTTTCTTAATACATAGAAGTTTCAAAAAATATCAATCTATTGTTAGTTTTGTGACTGAATATAAAGTGTTTGTAACTTGTCTTTTTATTTCCAGATGTTTTTGATAAGTGCAGATTCTTAATTTTAATATGATCAAATTTATCATTCTTTTCTTTTACAGAAACATTTTCCTTTCCTAAGTTCAAACAGATATTCCTGTTATTAACAATTTCAAAGTTTTGTTGCAGATATTTAAGCCCTTATCTGGTGTTGACTTTTTAGTGTTCCAGTTTAATTTGGTAAGCCATGTTTTGGGTTGCCTCATTTTTGAAAAAAAAATTTTTTTTGAAAGTATTTAATTGAAAAATATATATAATAATGAATGGTTAAATTAATGTAAGTAACATATGCCTTACCTCACATGCTTTTTTATGTTGAGAACACTTAAAATCTACCCTTAGTAATTTTCAAGTACACATTATTAAATTCAGTCTCCATGTTATACAGTAGATCTCTTAAATTTATTCCATGTAACTGAAATTTTGTATCCTTTGACCAACATCTCTTTAGTCCTCTATAGCCTGAAGCACCTGGAAAATGCTATTCTACTTTATCTCCATGAACTTGACATTTTTTTGTTTTATGTAGCCCAAGGTGGCTTTGAACTAACAATCCTCCTGTGTCAGTGCTGGGATCCTCTTGGGTGCTGGGATTACAGACCTAAGCTACTATACTGGGCCAGAACTCTGCTTTTTTTAGATTCCACATACAAGTGAAGTTATGCAGTATTTATCTTTTTCTGATCTAACTCAGAACCATGGCTTTCAATAATACCCATTTATGGATGACTGCTGAAATTCTTATCATATATCCACCTGCCCACTTCATATCCTGGATGTCTCACAGGCATATCAAACTTCACACATCCAAAACAAAACTCTTCATTTTCCCTTCAAAACCTGCTCTTCTTCCAGTCAGTAAGCACCGCAAGTCACTCAAGTGATCAAGTCAAAAGTCATAGCATTGGCAATTAACCTGCTGGAGCTATTACAAATGTATAATTAATCCAATCACTTTTTACCACCTCCACTGAAAGTCATTTTCATCTCCCACCTTTACAGTTATAATGCTGTCCCCAAATGGCTGCAGGATTCATAGGGTTTTTTTTTTTCCATCCCCCTCACAACAATCAGAGCAATCCTATAAAAATGTAAATCCTACATGGGTATGCCCTTCTTCAAAACTTTACAATGGCATTCAGTCACCACAAGAGTTTTTAAAAGGCTCTACCATACCGTGGTCTCCGGCTCCAGGTCCCTGTGCAGCTCTCAGCCCTCAAAATGGCCACACTGCGCCCCCTCACCCACCTTTCAGCTCTTTTAGGGCAGCAGCCCCTTCTTGCTGAGTGCAGCAATGGAGGGCTGACCCTGCCCTTCTGTGGGTGGCGTGTCTTTAGGTTCTCAGCTCACATGTGACCTCCATAGGCCTTAAACATCCATCCAGGCCTGGCGCAGTGGCTCAACTGGTAGAGTGCCTGCCTAGCAAGTGAGGCCCTGAGCTCAAACCCCAGTACCGAGGAAAAAAAAGATTAATCATTAAACTAAATATAACCAGTACACTAAATATAAGTTAAACCATCCCATCCATGCCGGTCATGCTCACCTATCCAACTGCATCTTTTCCATATACCGTTTATCAGTATGATAAATTATCCTTTTGATTATTGCTAAATTTACTAATATATCTATTATACCATATATATTAGTAAATTTAGTATAATATATAATATATGGCATAACTTTTATATATATAAATATAGATAGTATAAATTTTACAGGAGCAGAAACCTTCACTCTCTTAACTGCCATATCCCCAGTGCACAGAGATCCTAAAAAAGTTTTTCGTTCTTTTTGTTGAGTGAACTAATATCCTAGAAAACGCCCACATTTTTATTTTATTTTACAGGAGAAACAGGTCGCACGGAGAGTGTGAGTGAAGACTCCGAAGTCTGCATTTCTAAGCTGTATGCGGAGTGCCGCCCCGCCATTAGACAGAACCCAGCCCAGAGCCGCCTCCGCCGCCTCCGTCGTAGCTCAGCTAAGACCGGCCACACTTCTCGCGGGTTTGCCGAGAGCGCCTGCGTTGTGAGCGGGCGTCGCGCAAAGGGTTCTGGGATCGGTAGTGCACGTTCCTCCTCTCCCCGGCATTCACCTGAAAAAGAAATAACAATCAAACTATATAGTTCCGAATTTCATGAAAATTAAATAAGACCAGGATTTCGGCTCAAGGAAGTGGTGCAAATGGGTCGTTTTCAAACAACACACCAGCCTTGGGACAGGCGCTACACGGACAGCCGCGCGAGGTCCTTGGCTGGGCGGGGCTTGCGCGCAGTGGCTTGTGGCTCCTTCCTGTATCGCTTCTCTCTTTTGCTCAGGCCGTTGGCTCCGGCAGGATGGGTGAGTTGTGCGGGGTCGGGCTGAGTGCGGCTGTGGGGTCCCGGGATTGGGAAGTCATAGGGGAATGGAGCGGGGACTATGATTCCGCAGCGAGGCCCGAAGACACGCTGCTCCCGCAGGCACATGGCCGGACGTGGAGGGAGCCCACGCGGACAGAGGCCAAAGCGGTCGCCGAGACCGCGTTGCCTGAGGAGGCTAGTGCTGTCCCCAGGGCGTTGCCACCGAGTCTCATACTTTGTGAAAGCGCACCCACCGGAACTCCTGTGCCCTCTCCTAACGTTGACTAAGTGGTTTAAGCGAACTTTGAGGTTTACTGGGCCAAAATGAGCTGCAAAAGTAACCGGCCTAAGGGTGTCTGCCAGGTGAGGCAGATGCTTTAGGCGGAGTAAAACATGTGGTTAGCGAATTTTGCAAAGGAGTTACGATGATTTTAACTTGTAGGCAAGTGTCGCGGTCTTCGTACTGCCAGAAAGCTCCGAAGTCACCGACGGGACCAGAAGTGGCATGATAAACAATACAAGAAGGCCCATTTGGGCACAGCCCTAAAGGCCAACCCTTTCGGAGGTGCTTCCCATGCAAAGGGGATCGTTCTGGAAAAAGTGTAAGTGAAAGCCCGTTGCTTCCTCCAAGCATTGTTTTTACTATGGTAACTCCAACACTTACTGAATTCTTGATTTAACAGCTGCAATAGGTTGTAAGGTTTTGGGTGATCCTGTTTGGGCCTTTCAGGGGCAAGACTGAAAGAGCACCATTGTATTTAAAAATTGATTAGCGCTTAGTGGTTAGATAAGATTTTAAATATTAGCATTAGCCTGGGAGAAATTGGAGAAGATACGTAGCACTGATGATGTGAGGGACATAAATGGGCACTTTTACCGTAACGTGAGAACTGTTAAAAGCAAGTGGTACCTCGCTACTATTTAATCTTCGTGAACAAATCATTTTTATATTTGAAAGATAAATTAAGCCACGTGAATTTGCCAGTATTTGTCTGAATTTGACTTGGAAATTTTAGTGGGAGAGTTATAATTTGAATCCATTCTTCCTAACTTTTTTTTTTGGATTTAAAGTTCCCTTTTTTCCTCTTATTGTTTTTACATTTACATACATGCATATACATTGTTTGGGCCACCTCCTCCAACCCCCCCCCCCAAACTGCTTAATTATCTGTTTTACAACTATACAGGGGCTAGAAATTTTACTAATGCAACTCAAACTCAGGGAAAACATGGTTGAAATAATAGGATTTGAAGGATTTAAGACTAGATTGAAAAGGAAGAAACATTTTCAGATTAGTTTCCTGCTTAATGTTATGTTTCTTTTCAAAAAGCTAGCTCACTGTACTGTGCCATTTGTGTATGTTTCAGAGGAGTTGAAGCCAAACAGCCAAATTCCGCTATCAGAAAGTGTGTCAGGGTTCAGCTTATCAAGAATGGCAAGAAAATCACAGCTTTTGTACCCAATGATGGTTGCTTGAACTTTATTGAGGTAAGTATCTCAAATGTAAATATTTTGATTAGTTGTGGGGGGTGGCTTTCCCCAGTTTTAAATCTAAGAATAGGAATTTTCTGACACAAATGAGTACTTTTGTAATTACTACTGATATCACAAAATCATTTCAGGAAAACGATGAAGTTCTGGTTGCTGGATTTGGTCGAAAAGGTCATGCTGTTGGTGATATCCCTGGAGTCCGCTTTAAGGTTGTTAAAGTAGCCAACGTGTCTCTTTTGGCCCTTTACAAAGGCAAGAAGGAAAGACCAAGATCATAAATTTTGATTATGAAGACACAGTAATAAAATTTCATATTCCAAAAATGTTTTGTTTTTTATTTCTTCTCCCTCGAGTCCACAAAGAAGCATTGTGCTTTACCAGTGTTAGGAGATGAGAACAGTTCCTTCAGCATTTTTTAGCATAAATGGGACTTGAAGTATACTCATTAGTTGCAATTGTGTTGCTACTTAAAATCAGAGGCCTTGGATGGCTTAGTTGAAGTATACTAGGTAGGTTGAAGCATAGAGGTTTGATCATAAGGTTTACATTAATTAAGGCTCACGGTCAAAGAAACAAAAGTAACTAGGTATACATATTGTTTTTGATGCTGGGGTACATGTAGCTTTTGCTGTCTACAAGTGTTTCAAATTTTTCATTGATAAATTGGCATGGATATTGGACTTCCGGTATAGATGAGTGGTTTGAAGAACTGTTGATCATGTTGGTTTTGATTTATTCTGATTCAAACATAGTTGTTAGGTTATGTTTAGGATACTTTGTTTCTCATAGAACCAAGACCAGAAACCCAAGACCTGGGACCTTGCAGGCCTGCCTTCGGGTGACTTAAGATTGTTGCAGACAGCTGGATAGAGCCTTGTAAAGGAGAGTGGGGCAGGCCCTAAGAAGCATGAAGGACAGGGCAAGGCCACCGTTCAACTGGAACTGGACCTGTTAAGGACTCAGGTAGAAAGAGCCGACAGTGGCTGTTGGATGTACCAAGGACATAGACCTGTGGTCCATTGGTGGCCAGATTGATCTATAAGTCTACACAAGTGCCTTAAATCCAGAAGTGTCTAAACCTAATTTTAGTTCCTACTGCCTCTGCATGCCCAACCACCTTGTGACCCAGGCCTTCAAGTATGGGATGTGAAGCCTGTGTCTGTCACTATGCCATGCCTAACTGTTCAAGGAGCCAAGGGTGACAGCAATGCGATACTTAATACACAGCTCAGCCCACTCCTGGATAGTATGAGAAATGAAAATATATGCCTGTACACATTTGTGGCAGCTTTGTGATGGCCAAGAATTGGAAACAACCTAAATGCCCTTGAGTGGGGCAGCTAGATAAACTGGTACATCTATAAATGACATACATGCAGCTGTGAAACTCAAGAACACAAGAATCCAATCTCAAAAGGTTACATTCTGTATGATTTTATGGACAGTACTCTTGAAATGACAAAATTACAGCAATCTTGAAGACTAAGAATGGGGGCAGACAATCTCAAAAAGTCAAAGGTCACATGTGGAAGCTAGGCCTGTCAGTGTATGTGTGTATATATATGTATTTATATACACACACAAGATTGTATTAGTCTGAGGGGACTACAGGAGGCAGGAGAGGTAAAATGTTAGGGAATGAAAAATATTTAGTCCATGTGAGTATAATACAAAGTACTGTACAGTAAACTGTTGAATATCAGGGGAGCATGGTGATTAAATCCTTTCTGAGGGAGGGTACCAGTGAAAGGAGAGTGGGTACTAGGAAAAGGAGAGTGAGGGTGAATAAATTGGATGTATTTTGTATCTGTGTATGAAAATAGAAGAATGAAACCTGTTGAAATTGTTCTAATAAGGGAGGGGATGAAGAGGGAGAAAGATGGGGCAAATCTAAGGTACATTGAAAACACGAGTAAATATCATAATGTATCCCTCTGTACAATTACTATATGCTAACAAAAATTTTTTTTTAAAAAAAGTGAACCCCCCAAGTTCAAACCCAGTATTGCCAAAAAATACCCCAACAACCCAACAGCCGATTTTTGGCCAAGTGTAATGTGTCTGTAATCCCAGCTTCATACTTCCCAGTATGTGGCATAGGCAGGAGGATCTAAATTTAAGGCCACCCCTAGACAAAAAACAAAACAAAGGTAAAGAAGAATGGGTGCAGTTTCACCAGGGACTTTCTTTGTGGTGATGGTATATCTTGACTGGGTGGAGTTTACACAAATGTTTGTGATGCAATTTCATACTCATACTATTCTCAGATTATATGAAGATTTTGACCCAAATGCTGTAAAAAAAAAAAAAAATTCCTCTACACACATTACACAGTTTAGCTGATACAGAGAAACTCGCAGTCAGTTCCAGGTTATCATCAGTTGTGTTTAAACTCTGTATCCTGGGCTTTTGCCATTTTTCTCAACAGTGTTGTCCTTAAAACCATATAACAAGGGTTTATTACAGATACCAAGAGTTTACTGTACACCAAAAAAGGGGTGCATATAAAAGTTGGTGAATTACCAGGTCTGTTGTTTAGGTAATATCTAGCTAATATAATCAATATACAATATTAATATTACTAATTGTTATGTATAAATAATACTGTATTACTATCAAATAATATCAACATCTATTTTTTGGTTTTGAAAATATACTTTGGCTGTGAAAGAGGTTATTTGGGAAAGCTGGATGGATGAAAACCAAACTATTTTTGCAAACTCTTATAAGCCCTAAATTATATATATATAATTTATGAATGGGTAGTTAATTTGTTATTCCCTCTGTGTTAGCTCTATTTGCCTAGCAAAGCTCAAGCTAATCAGAAATAGAAGAGAAAAATCTGAACTTCACTTAGTCCTGAGGTTCTGAAATCCAGAGAACATCTGAATTCCCTAAACCATTTGTGAGATCACAGATATTGTCAGTTTTCTGGGAAAGAATATTAAGGTGTTCCAGGAGAAGTCTTTTTGAGAAATTCTCAGGTAGTTCTGTTTCCTGACCTGCCCCACTTGCAACCATTTGTCCAGCCACCTCATCTTATAAATTGGAAGCCCGCTGAAGGTCGCTTTTAAGTATATTTAAAATAATTTGCTCAAGTGATTGGCACAGCTGAGATCAGAATAGCCTGTCTTCTAAATGCAGTTACTACTGTTAGAAAGTCATCCCATCACAAAATAATAAATGCTGCTTTTCAAGCATAAATTTATGCTTGGCATTTAGTAAGTTTCCATTTTGTACCTTATGAAGGAAGAGGGGTGGTACGTTAGTAAACTTAATTGTTTACATGGAAATGTTCCAGTGTTCTGATAAAAGTAAAATTCTATTAATGCTTCAGATACTGTGGCTTTTCATTTTAGGATAGAGCTGAGAGACACAGTTCTAAATATATATATATACACACATATATATATATTCCTTTGTGTGGATACAGATTTTTTATTGTTGTATATGTTAAACTCCTGCATTTATTTCTAAGAAAATGTTGATTTGGTCATAATGGTCATGTTGTGGATAATATTCCTGAAGTCTAATAGGTTGTCAAAGTAGCTTAACACTTCTTTATTGGCTTTGCACAAAGTCCAGAGACCAAGATCATAAATTGTATTACCATAAAAATTCATCTTCTGGTTTTTTTTTGTTTTGTTTTTTTAGTGGCATTAGGGTTTGAACTCAGGGTATAATCCTTAATCTATAAAATCTGTTTAAATGGACCATTCGAGTATTAACTCACATGCTTATGACATTTTAGTTGAGGATTGTCTTATAGGTTGGAGGGTTTTCATTTATTTATTTACTTTTGGCAGCACTGAGGTTTGAACTCAGTGCCTCAAGCTTGCTAGGCTGGTACTCTTACTTACTGAGCTACTCCACCAGCTATCTTTACAGGTTGTATTGAGTATTTCTAGTTTCTTGCAGCAATCACTGTTCTTACTTAGCAAAGTGATATTTTAAATGTGAATTTGGAAGAGAAATAGATTTTAAAGCTTATTAATTGCCACAGTAAATGTCTACAGAGGAGTTCTAGAGCAAAGTATGAAAATATTTAACACATTTTAAATTATAAATTAATTTTTGTCTCAAAGGAGAAAGTCATTTTCTAGAGTGACACATTTGACGGGAACTATGAATGACAGATAATGAATATTTTTAAATATGCACACCCAGTTACCACCTCATTTAGACAGTCACTTAAGCCTTTAGTAAATGGTGTATAGCTTTAAAATCGACGAAGCCACTTACACAGTTCTCAGAACTTCAGCCAGGCATGGTGAACGCCTTTGCAAATCCCTCTAGTGCAGTGTTGCTTTCAAACAGCAAGACTGATGCCAAGGAGAATGGCTCCCGTAGGAGACAAGGAAATCAATGTCCCCACACATTAGCCAGACCTAGTCAGGAAGTACCAGCACCCTCCTCGGGTACCTTACAAGTGACCTTATTCATGACAAAAAAGTCGCTGGCATAAATTCTGTTCTCTAATTTGCAGTATGGGAAAGATTTATTGTTATTAGTTAAGTCTAGCTTTCTAAAACACTGCAGTTAAGTAAAAATAGATCAAGGGGTTATGCTACTTGGCTGGGTTAAAAGGGTAGGACATACAGCATGCCCAAATTTTCAAAATTTATATACTAATGAATATATTATGATGCTTCCTTACATCTGTTAGCAACCACCTGTTTAAATCAGTACTGTAGTGGACTGAGTAAGCCACATTTTAAATATTTCATTTCATTCACAACTGAGTGTAGTTAGAACTGTTACTTGTTGGACCATGTTTTTTGTCCATTGATACCTGCACTGGAAACAGTGATATGAAATAGATTGTCATACCTTTTTCTTTAAGAGATTTGTGAATTTATTTGTAATAAGGATTTTTTCCCTATATAGTTTGACAGCTTCAGGTACTCTGTTCCATGTGTATATAGGTAAGGTTGATCATTTTCTCTCTTCAGGTTCCTATCAGTATCCTCTAGGCTCTTACATCCAGTAAGTGACACTTAATTTTGTTCATCCTGTATTTTACACATTGTCTTACAATTAGCTACCTTTGCCCCATCACGATAGCACTCTTCCTCTTGCGCATGGGGTGTGTGTGTGTATGAAGAAAGTCACATGTAAGTGGAATTTATTAGCCAGGATTCTTTTTTGTACTACTTTTTTTGTAGCCAATATTTTTGTACATTTTAATGGATTTCATCATGACATTTTCATACATGTGTATTGTGTACTTTGATCATATTCACCCTCCCATTACTGTCTTTGTCCCCTTCCCCTTTCCAAATAGTCCCACTTCTACTTTCACATCTTTTTTTTTAAATCTATGAGATTCTTCATACAAGAGAATACATGCAATATTTGTCTCTCTGAGTCTGACTTATTTGACTTAACACCATGATCTCCAGTTCCATCCATTTTCCCACACATAACATTATTTTGTTCTTTTTGGCTGAATAAAACTCCATTGTGTATACATACCACATTTTCTTCAGCCATTCTTTTGTGATAGGCACCTAGGCTGATTCCATAACTTGGTACTGTGAATAGTGCTTTGATAAACATGAATGTGTGGGTGTCTCTATTGTATGCTGACTGAGATTTCTTTGAGAATATACCCAGGAAGGGTATTACTGGATCATATGTTAATTCTAGGGTTGGGGTGTGACTCAAATGGTAGAGTGCCTGTTTTGCAAGCGTGAAACCCTGAGTTAAAATCCCAGTCCCACCAAAAAAAAAAAAGAAAAAAAATATATATATGTTCCATTTTTACTTTTTTGATTTTCATAATGGCTGGATTAGCTGAGTGCCAGTGGATCATGCCTGTAATCCTAGCTACTTAGGAGGCAGAGATCAAGAGGATTGAGGTTCAAAGCCAGCCCCGGGCAAATAGACTCTATCTCAAAAAAACCCATCACAAAAAACAGGGCTGGTGGAGTGGCTCAAGGTGTAGGCCCTGAGTTCAAAGTCTAGTACCACCAAAAAAGGGGGAGGGGGGAGGCTGGACAAATTTACAGTTCCACCAACAGTGTACAAGGGTTCCTTTTCCCCCTCATCCTCACCAGCATTGCAGTTGTTTGTTTTCTTGATTATGTTGGTCAGGATTCCTTATCTAGGTTTTGTCCCATTGATTAATTTTAAAGGATCTAAGATCCTCCTGAAATGCAGAATTTTCTGATTACTTGTGTGTGTGTGTGTTGTGTTGTGTGTGTACAAATACACAAATTTTTCTGAAAATGGGTTCTGTTGATTTTCAGATTTTTTTCAGAGGGGGTCCTAACCCAAGAAACCAGCCACTGTTTAAATCTGTACAACAGTGAACAGAGTTAGTCATACCTTATAATTTTCCATTTTTACTCACTGCTGAAAACAGTCAAGAGAAGTCGCTTGTACATTGACATTATGAACTGCCCCCCAGTGTGGTGAGTTTTGGTGGATTGTGATGAAGTTGGGTATACTGCCATAACAAAATACCTGGGGCTGGGTACTTTGAAAGTTTTTGTTTTTACTTTTAGCTCACAGTTCTGGACATTCAAAAGCATGCACTGGCAATTGCTCAGCTCTGGTGAACGCCTCATGGTAGGTGGCATCACAATGGTGGAAGTGCATGCAAAAGAGAGATTCAAGGGAGGTGGAGAGCTCACTTATAAACCATTCTTTTTTATTATTAGGATATATTTGTTGTGCAGGGAGGATTCATTGTGACAATTCCAAATTGGCTCACATTGTATATTGGTTAGATCACCTCCACAGTCTCTCTCCTCTCGGCCCCCTCCCCTCCCTACCCCACTTAAAGCAATTGCAAGAGGTTTCACCTCCTTAAAGGTCTCACTTCTTAATACTGTTATGATGGTGACTATGTTTCCAACATACACTTTTGAGAGACTCCTTCAAATCATAGTATGTAGATGACATCTAATTTTTATTTTTTGTTTTAGTTCAATAATCTGTTTATGAGACCTATCTATATTGTCAAGCAGGAAAAGACCTGAGTAACCTTCCTCTGATCTCAGTAAAGGAGGAGGCTGAGGACACTACATCTCATTCTGCTGGTGGTGTTGGGAGAATGACATCTTCTCAATTGATAGGATGGGTGGTCCTTCCCAAAATAAGTAAACAAGTTCAGTTCCCAGTGTCTGCAGAAAGGGGAGCAGGGGAGCCAGTCTAAGCCTGAGCACAGAGTACCAGGTTAGAGCCTAAGACAAAACAAGTATATTTTCTTTCTCTCCACACCACGTTGTGGTTCTCAAAATATCTCTGGCATTGTTTCTTTCTTCTATTATCATCCTAACTTAGGTCACCGTATCACCACTTTATTAGCCTCTTTGCCTTTATCCAGTTTCTTTTCCTTCTAATCCATCCAGTATACTAGTACAAAGTGAGCCTCTGAAAATAACTCCATCTAAACATCTTTATAGATTAAAAAAAATCTTTCAAGGGTTCCCTGTTGGATCCAACTCATGTTTCCGTTTGGCCTACTATGGCTCCCAACTTAAATGTTCTTGGCCTTTTAGTCTCGTATTAAATTCTTCTCAGAACTTCAAGTCCTGTACCTTGAGATTCTTCCCCTGGGCTCAGTGATTATCCACATATTCAAACATGCAGCAAAGGTTTATTGAATGCTATCAAGTACCAGGCACCATGCAAATGCCTGACATACATTTGTAAATAATAATGTACCAAAAACTGTAGATGTGCTACATTGTGATTTCCCCTTAACTTAGCATGGTAAGCTTCATCATAGTGACTTCTGGGCATTTGAAAAGTGCCACAGAGCTGTATGTTTTATTTTTTATTATTTGAAGTTAATTTGAATGTCAGAATGCATGTGAGTTTTCAGTTCACTTTAAATTTACCAAATGGAACTTGGTGATCTCTAAAATCTTTTTCAGCTGTGGTCTAGAATATAGGATAGTTGCAATAGGACCACTAGATGTCGCTACTGACAACACAAAAGATCAAGCAGAGCAAGGGCATGACATCACAGTAAGACTTTAATGAACACTACCAAATTAAGAATAAAAATGTGAAAACACCTATATAGATAAGTCATAAAAATCCTGAGAAATAGCTTCAGAGACGTAGGGATCCATTAAAGTAGCTCAGTGCCATGGACTCAAGAATAAATACTTGAAAGTCTTCAGCAACTTTAAGTGGTCAGCAGTTTAAGGAGGGGATTCGAGGGAGCTTATTTGCCCATTAGTTTTTAGATCTCTGTTTCTTGGAGTTAAAAATTCAGTCTTTATATCACAACCCACCCAGCACATTCCTGCCACACACATGCATGCACACCTAAACAGATACTGATTTCATATGAATCATACATATGTAAACACATATGTATACACACACAGGGACATGCACACACATATATACTGTCATCCTGCATAACATTTCAGCCAAAGATAGACCACTAATGTGGCTAGTATATGCCATCTGGCCTAGATGTATAGTGGGCTATACCATCTACTTCTGTGTAAGGGCATTCTATGATATTCACCCAGTTATAACATCATTTAATGATGCATTAATTTGTCAGAACATTTCCCCATTATTAAACGGTGAATGATGTGGTTGAAACCAAAGTTTCACAAAATAATAACACTTTTACCATGTATGATGCATTTTGATACTCTCTTTAATGTGTTCTTCATTTTAAAAAATATTGACCATAACCAACAAATTGACTTTAATTGATCTAATAAACTTCCTTATATTTAATAATATATCAGAAAACAGAGGTTCAGAGAATTGTAGTGACTTTCCCCAAGAAACATAGTGAGTCAGGAGTCAGGCATTTTAGGATAGCAGCAAGTTTTGTTTTGGAAGGCCCTAGGCAAAAACTGAAAAGTGTTTAGCACACTCCCAACCCCACCTACACCCCTTTTACCTTCTAAATTCAATGGCCAAGTACATTGTGATGAAAAGTCAAACAATATGTATGTGTGTGTGTGATTAAATGCAGCAGTTTTTAAAAATACAGATTTTTGAAGAGTAGGAATGAAAAAATACAGATTTTTTTCCTAAATGTGATCAGTGTAACTTCTCTTCTTGAATCCTTTTAGTAGCTCTTTGTGGTTTTCAGATAAGTACAAACTCTCAGTGTAGCAATAAATGCCCTTCCAGACCTGGCTCCAGGTCAGGTAGTTAGCTTCATTCTTTACTACTTCCCTGTATGACCTTTGTGGTTTTTCCTTTACTCTTGACTTGACTAAATCCTAAGTTTTTCAAGAGTCTACTTACATTCCTCTTCTAAAAAGCCTTCCTTAGCATCTGCTTCTCACACCTCAGCCACAGCATACTTCCTCCTGTCTCCAAGTCTCTTTCCTATCTATCTCCACTGTACTATAGCATTTTGAGAAGCCAGGCTCTGTCTCCTGTTTCTGTCCCTAGTACCTAGCCCAGGGTTCAGCACATGAAGAATTTCCATATGATACAGATATGATAAACACATGTAAGAATATTTTCATATTCTTACTCTCAAACTTTAATCCCAAATTTACAATCTCATTAGAGTATCACTCTGTGAATTATGTAAGGGCTAGTTTTAACAATGCAAAACTCATGTCCTATATTTTAGGAATATGACTAAAAATAACTAAACCTACCATGGGGTAATAGATGAGAAAACCCAGTTTTGACAGTTTTTCTCTTGATTTTAGTAAGTTTTTTTGGGGGGGGGGCAGAGGCAGTAATTTTCTTTTTTGCACCTCCAGTTTGTAGGTTAGTACTGCTAGTACAACCTCTGCTCCTTCTTCTAATCAAAGAACTCCCTCTTCTTTCCAGAGGAAAATCTTAAAGAAAGGAAGGGCTCAGAGGGAAGGAGAGCCAATTAAAAGCTCATAATGACTAAGGACAGTGAGTAATGAAGGGAGAGCAGGCATTCAGTGGAGATTGTGGGGTCAGAGAAGACTTCATGATCAAGGGAATCGCATATACTAGGTTGGGAATTGAATAGAGAGGTGTGTGCAAAGAAGCCATTTCAGAGGGAACCAGAGTGAGCAACCATCAGAAAAGGATGTGAGTGGAGGGGTCAGGAGCCCATCCAGGGTTGGTGTGGGGAAGGGTCAGGCATACAGTAAAGTGGCAAGGAATAGGTAGTGGCATTCTCACAGGAGCAAGGCCATCATCCATCATTAACCCTAATTTCCTGCAGCATTGTTGGTTATGAAGTACATTCAGAGTTATGTATTGTTTTGATCTTCTCTGTCTTTGTCAGGTAAGTGTGATTTTGTGGGCTTTGTTTTATAGAAATAGTAAAAAAGGAAATGAAGGAAAATGGCCTCATACCCTACATCTCCAGACTTCTGCCCATTTCACAGACCCAAGAGTCCTAGTGGACCACGGAGGACACAGAGATGAGATTTCCCACTTTACAAATTAGGACACTGAGAACTCAATAGTTGAAGGAACTTTTCCAATGGCACATGAAAGTAGCTTTATTTCTTTTTGAAGGTTCTTTGCATTATATTAACTGGAAAGGAAACGGAGGAAAAAATATTCTCTTGCCAAAATGAAAAGAATTGTTACTTTGAAAAACTTGTTCTTTTTTTTATTAGGATATATTCAATTTTTATTAGGATGTATTCATTGTACAGGAGGATTCATTGTGACAATTCCAAATAGGCTCATATTATACATTGGTTAGATTACCCCCACTGGCCCTGCCCTTAAACCCCCTCCCCACCTCACTTAAAGCAACTGCAAGAGGTTTCTTAGTTCTGTTTCACGTAGGTATATGAAGTCCATCTACCATATACTGTCACTTTAATCATCTTCCTTCACCCTCCCCTCTCCTACTAGTAACCCCCCTGCACACACACACTGTACCTACTTAACAGTCCTGCCTTTAAGTTGATGTTCAAAGGGATTTCTCAATATATTCCCACTATGGGTATACTTTACTTTGGTCCATCAACCCCTTCCATTGCTCTCTCTTACCCTTTAAAAAATATTTTCTAATGTATTTCTTTTAATCACTGTTGGGTTAACAGTCTGTTAGTCTAACTACACTTTTAAAATAGGAATTTTAGCAGCAAAAAATTGAAAGTTTTTTCCAATGAAAAAATTCTGAAAATGGAGGTGTTAAAAGAGATGGATCAGTCTGGGGAAGGAGGTTTCCGAAATCTACAGGCACTCTTCAGGAATTTTTTCTGCCATGAATGAAGTTTTAGGTTTTCACCAGTCAGAGAAAAAATATTTTCACTCTTTTAAAAACTAAACTGGCCTTAAGTTCATTCTGTTATCTTAGAATTTGTTTTAAAACTTTTTAAATTAAATTTTATTTTTTTCACCTCAGAATCTGCTATCTAAGGATAACTAGTATTTCCAGATATCATTTTATCACACACACACAATACACATCCAGAAATGACATGACTTAAAAAATGACTTGCTGAGAAATCTGTGTTTATATTAGGGAGAGTGAGGGAAAAAATCCCTGGCAGAAGTTGAAAAGATGTTAAGTGGTAAATACCAAAATGCCCAGCAAGCATATAAGCAGACTCTCATCCTAGCATGAATATGTACAGCTCAGCATTTTAAAATTTACTTTTAACTTTTTAACTTTTCTAGAAGCTTGAGTTAACCATTTCTCTACTTCTACTCTCTTTCTGAGAGTTCAGCCCTTAACTTGTAGATCTGGACTGACTGGGGTGTTGTCATGGTCTCCATGATTCACCATTAGATGGTTGCCTCATTCTAAATATGTGATTCCTTCCTTCACTAAGCCTTCTCTGATTACCACAAGTAGTATAGTTTTCTGTTGCTGTAACACAGTACCCGAGACTATGCAATTTATAATGAAAGCAGCTTATTTTAGCTCATGTTTTGGAGGCTGGGAAGCTCAACGTCAGGTACCTACATCCTAGCAAGGACCTCATGCTACTTCAACTTATGGCAGAAAGCAGAAGGCTAAGAAGGTATGTGCAGGAGTTGAGGGGACACAGGTGCTGACCCACTTTATAGTGACCCACTCCCACCAGAACCAATCAGTCCTGAGAGAACTGCATTAATCCCTGTTGGCAACCTAACCATCTTTTAAAATTCTCACTATTTCTCAGCACGAGTACAGTGGGAATCACATTTCAACATGAGTTTCAGAGGGGGCAAACCATAGTCACCATTTTTTTTTAAAGTCCCTTAAATTTTCTTACTTTTCATTTATAGAGATCCCTGCCTTACAATGGTTCAGATTACAACTTTTTGACTTTATGATGGTGTGAAAGTGATACACATGCAGTAGACACTATACTTCAGATTTTGAATTTTGATCTTTTCTTGGGCTAGTGATATGCAGTCCAATACTCTCTCATGATGCTGGACTGCAGCAGCTAGCTGCAGCTCCCAGTCAGCCTTGAGATCATGAAGATAAACAATCAAACTCGACAGTACATAGTGTTGCCACGTTTTTTTGATATTGTGTTTCCTGGTTTGGTATCCCATAACATCTACAAAATGCCTGTGCCGATTTAGCACTTTATTTTAAAATAGGCTTGGTGTAAGATGAGTGTTCTGAGAATATATAATGACGCTAAGCTACGATGTTCAGTGAGTTAGGTGTATTAAATGCATTTTCAACTTACAGTACTTTTAACTTACAATGGGTTTACCAGGATGTAACTCTGCAGTAAACTGAGGAACATCTGTATTGCCCACACATCAAGAAGCAAGTCCACCATGTATAGAATTGAAAGGGCTTGTCATTAGGGCAATACAATACAAATTAATGCCACAATAAAAAAAGTGTCCAAACTAGAGATTTTCCAGGGAGTGTGTACATCAGAATCATCCCAGAAAGGCTATTTCAGAAGGTGGCCCCAGCACTTGTAGCTGTAAAACATCCTCAAGTGATTCTAAAGTACATCTCTCATTAAAAGAAACAATCTAGTTTCTCTAGTTTAGCCAATTACATTTTTCTCTTAGTTTTAGTGCTTAAAAAATTAAAATGAAAAATAAAACAAGCAACCAAAACACACAATTCTTCCAGATGGGGTTCATCTTAATATCTTGCTGCCTATTAAACTTATTTGCAGACTGAATGAAAAGCAATCAATTATAAGGAAGTGAGCATTTAATGAATGTTTGTATAATGCTTTACAGTATTTTCACATGCATTAATGACCTCATGTGGTTCTCACAGCAACCCTATGAGGCAGCTTGTTACACTCATATTAAAGATGAAAACAAGTCTCAGGGATATGTAGACTTCCAAAAAATCCCTCAAATTATGAACAGTTGTGGGTTTAGCAAGTAGAAGGATAAAGCAACCATTTTTTTTACTATTGTAGGTAAAACACTTTAAATATTTAAGTATTTACTACCTCTTAAAAAAAACTTCTAATTATTATGACATACTTTGCCTGTGAAACACATTATCTGACTTAAAATATTTGAGGTTTTTTCCTTATTCTGTATCTATCTGTCATTCTGTCTGCACACACACACACACACACACACACTCACACACTCACTCATACACACTCATTCACATACACTTGTAGAATAAAATAGAAATTATCTATTGCCCCTTAGTTCAATTGTGGAAGAATAATTTAAGATACATCATGTTGATGACATTACTTCTCAAGGACATGTAAATTCTGTACTTTACTTCCAATACACCTATGTTAAAATGAATACAGAAATATACTTCTCCATCAATCTCTATATCAGAAGAAGGAATGTGAAGTGCTTGACCAAAAGAATTGGTTTATCAGGATGTAACCTCACAGTAAGTTGAGGAGCATCTGCAATGAACAGGTAAACATCAGAAAGCAAAACCACCATGCATAGAATTGGAAAGTGCCATAATGATGTCAGTAGTTATAGTAGTATTAAACTAGATTCATTTTTTGCTATTTATATTGATTTGTACCTGTGACATGTTTCTTCTAAACATTCAATATCTCAAACATCAGTTACTGCCAATACTTTCTTCTTCGGGAAAAATCCATGTTAAATCTTAGTGAAAGGAAATATTATAGTATATCGGTCCCATTAAAATCAGGGCTAGCCAGGTAAACACTTGTTCTTCATGCCACAATTTCTAAATGCAACAGAAGATCTGAGAACAATAACAAAACAAAAGTGAAGAAAATAAAATCAGGTTAATTGAACAGCACGGACTTCTTTGGAAGATATTAGAACTAAAATAATAGCATCCACTTCTGTAATTGGTTGAATCCTACTTAGAGTGAAGTAAAATGCTTGCCAAATAACTAGGTACGGCATTGTTGGAAAACTAAAGAACAAACCAGGGCTCAGACCATTAAAGATAAAAGCAAAGTTACCACTGAGCAGGGATGTATCTAACACCAGGATTGTTCTAACAGCAAAACATGAAATTCAGACTTTTCTTTTTACCTTATCAGTTGACATATCACTCATCCTGAGAGGTAGCTCTGGCATAACTCAGAGGTAGATTCAGTCCAACAACTGGCCCTACAATACTCAGCCATGATATGATGTAGTTGACATTCCTAGGAAACAAGGGAAATACAGGCAATACAAACAAATGTTTCCATCATAGTTTTTGGATGAATGGTAGATATTCAGTGAGTCACCAAAAAGAACATAAATGAGGCTTTCTTCAAAGATGTACATCAGCTTAGAATCCCAGCATTTCTGAATGAAATGGGCTTCAGGTCCAAAGAGAATGTGAGGATCCCTCGCTAAAGTAGTTGAAAGGCCAGGTACAGCAGTGCTTCTCGTCACCTTGACTCAAATTTGCACTTAAAATTTACAGCATTTATTAAGGTAGGTGAGTGCAGTGGTTAAAAGTACGGTTCTGAGGCAAAAATTTTTGGATTCAAATATCAGTTCTACCACTAACTAGCTGTGTGACTTTCGTGGAGCCACTTAACTTCTCTGGTTTTTATCTTCCTTCTCTGTAAACTGGGTAAAATAATCATACTTCGCTCGTAGTGATGTTATATAAATCCAATGTGTTAACATATCTAAAACTCTTAGAAAAGCACCTAGCACATAGTAAAAAAATCAATGTGTTAGCTATTGTTATTATTACAAAGAATATTTCTTTTTTAGCCTAACTTTTAGAGTCACATAAAAACATTTATACTTTTAAAATCAGAGTAGAGGCCAATGTGTCTTGAAGGTGTTTCTTACCTATTGATTTTCTGAGAATTCTTTAATACAGGAGTCATGAATTCATTTGTCTTGCAGGGATGTAATACAAAAAAGGGTTGCCCAAGTATTGGATGTTCCTGTGAGAATCAGAGTTGGTCCAGGATTGTCACTGTGAGTTACTTTGAAAAAGTTAAAATAAATAATCTAGTTTGCTCTTTTAAAATAAAGGTCTGTCTTACATTATAAGTTATTCATTAACAAACAGGTTGGTTTTCTATTTTGAAATACAAGTTATAATCCAAACATTACAAGAAGGTGGTGAGAAAGAGCTATTCATTGATAAATAGTATGCAGGTTCAGTGAGGCACACATTTTGTTTACACACTACAAACTGTAGATAAATTATATTAGTTTCCTTCCTTTGTTGGCCAGTAGTTTTCTTAGTGTTTTTCCTCAAGGATGCCCAGGAAGTCCAGTAGCTTGAATACCTACACAATGTATTTCACTGACCTCTTTCTCAATAGTTAGGGAGGCAAAGTCATTTCCATGTATTTACCTAAATTTGGTCAACACATTAATTTTTTCGGGCCTAACTACATCCAGTGCCCACGGGCACATGTAGTCTGTTTCTCTCAAGGCTATATGGCTGTTTCTATAAGCTAAAATTCCATAGGAGGAGTAACTCTACTCCTTTTATAATGAAATGATTGGATATAAGGCACAAGTCAGACTGCTGCCAGTTTAGAGATATGACCATCATTCAGCAAATAATGGGAACTCCTAAGAGGTTTCTGTGTTGTGAGTAATCTGTGCATAAGGTCTACCAACAAAAAAATATTTGGTGATGATAAATTTATTGACTGTTTACATGTGGATTAACCATTATGTTGGATACTGCAAACTCAAATGGCTATGAAATCCAGGCATGTGACCTACTGGGGGGATGCCCATTAAACACACCAGCAGTGACAGGGACTGAGAGGGCCAGGCTTGCTACTCTGCACAGGCCAACTGTGTCAAAATAGCCTAGAAAGCCAGAAGTTTATGTAAAGCCTTCTAAATATAAGTACTGGACAATTTAAAAAAAATGCAATGAGCCTAATAAAACAGGCTTGTAGCTGGATTTGGACTAGAGGCTGCCCAGCTTCTTCTATTGGCTGAACTCAGAGGGCTAGTGGAGTGGCTCAAGTGGTAGAATACCTGCCTAGCAAGTGTGAGGACCTGAGTTCAAACCTCAGTACTTGCATGCACACACACACACACACACACACACAAGTGAAGAAGCTGAACTCAGGGTGCTTGTGGGAGAATTATGTGGATGTTCCTGCTGCCTCCACCCCTCAGCCCCAAGCATTCATGTCTGCATGCATGTGCTCACATCCATTCATGAGAATTGCAAAAGACAGTTCCACTTGCAATGGTGACATTAGGCATGGAGATTTGGAGGATTTGTTGAGCAAACAGCAGACAAGCCAGAAATTCAATAGAGGTCCTAAAATTGAGAGTTGCAGAAGGGCAAGATAGGTCCTCTAGGCATCTCTGGCTGATAGAAACTATGAACGCTTGCAGGAAAGACATAAGAAGGTCTGGTGAAGTAAAAGCCAAGGCTGACTTGAACACTACTTGAATTTTGAGTGTGTCTCAAATCATACACCATCCATCAGCAAAGAGGAAGGACTTATGGGCTTGAGATAGTTAAGCACAGTCTTTGTCTAATCATTTGCTAACCAGTAGCTATACAGACATAGCTGAAGAACTTGGAAGAAGGCAGGCAAAAAAAAATTTTAATGTAAACAAAAAGCCAACCATGGGAGCATATACCTGTAGTCCCCAGCTACTTGGGAGACTAGGGAAGAGGATCATTTGACTCCACTATTTCAGGACTAGCCTGGGCAAGATAGTGAAACCCCATCCCAAAAAAACAAAATTAAGGGCTGGCAGAGTGTCTCAAATGGTAGAGCACCTGGCTAGCAAGCCTAGGACGCATAAGGCCCTGTGCCAGTACCACCAAAAAATAAAAAATAAAATAGGGGAGACATAGTCTGCAGATAAATCCTAGGAAAGCTATTAATACAGAACAATACAATAAAGCAACAATACAGAAAGACAACCCTCAAGGGAAACTATCAGAAGCCAGAATGCTGCATTGTACTATTCAAAAAATCTAGTTTTCAGAGAAATTTATGAGACATACAAAGAAACCAGACTGTGATACATATTGGGGTGTGGGGTAGAAGTCATCAATAAAAATTGACTCTGAGTGGGCCAAGATGCTGGATTTATAAATAATGCAAATCAGCTACTGTAAATACATACAAAGAATTTGAACTAAATTAACTATGTTTAGAATTAAAATAGAAAAATTATGACAATGATTCTGCAAATAAAGTAATCTCAATAAAGGGATATAAACTGCAAAAGAAAAAACCAAATAGAAGTTCTGGGGTTGAACAATATGATACTAGAAATAAAAAATTCATTAGATAGGTTAATAGTGGATATGAGATAGCAGTATAAAGAATTAGTGGATTATTAGATATATTAATAGAAAGTATTCAATCTGAAACAGAGAGAGGGAAGAAAAGGGGAGGGGTAGTGAGCTCTTTTTTGTTTTACCATCACAAACGTTGTAGTAATCTGAGATGGAGAAGAGAAAGGAATAGGCAAAATATTTAAAGATGCACTGGTTAGAGATCCAAGAATCTCAACAAGTCCTCAGCAGAAACAGAGGTCAACATCTACCACATCAAACTCAAGTGGCTAATAGCCAAAACAAGGAGAAGATATTAAAATACAAGGTGAAATCCCCCTGAACAATCAATACACTTTAAAAAAAGGTCAGGAAGGTAAAACAGGTCCTGTTAGGGGGTAGGTACCAGGAAGAGGGGGAGGGAAAAAAGAGGGTTAAGGATGGTAACTATGGTGGATATATTTTGTATTCATGTATGAAAATAGAATAATGAAACCCATTGAAATTGTTCTTAGAAGTGTGGGGGGGGGGAGGATGAGGGAGAACCATGGAGGGGGTGAATCTAATTAAGATATATCCTAAGCACATATGTGTCACAATGTATCCTCCATGTACAACAATCATATGCTAATTTTAAAAGATCAGATAAAGGACTCCTCACATAAAAAAAGGAGAAGAACAACACTGGATGATTTATTGATCCAGGAGGTATAGAGTGAAATAATGCTGGGGGCAGGGGAACCCTCAATACTGTCTACCAGGAATTCTACATCCAACAAAAACCATCCTTCAAAAAACCTGAAGGTAATGTAAATATATGCCCAGGGAAATAAACTGAGAGAATTACTTGCCTCTAGATCTGCCTTATAAGATATACTAAAGGAAGTCCTTCAGGAAATAATATCAGAGAATAACTCAAATCTATAAGAAAAATGAAAAGCCTCATATATGGTGAATATAAAGCCAGGCATGGTGGCTAACACCTTCAATTCCAGCACTTGGGAGACTGAACTGGGAGGACTGCCAGTTCAAGACCAGCTTGGGCTACGTAGAGAAACCCTATCTCAAAAAACCAACCAATCAAACAAAAAACTATTTAAGAATTATTTTCTTCCTTTAATTTCTTAAATGCTATAGATTATATAAGCAAAAATTACAACACTGTAGCATTAGGTTTGTAAAATATACAGATGTAATTTATATGGCAATAATAACACAAAGGAAGAAGAAATGGAAGCACACTGAAGAAGATTGCTATATGTTATCAAAATGAAGTCAGCATAAGGTTGTACTTCTATTGTTAGAAAGTTAGTAAGGGTGTTGGCTTTGAGAGCATTTAGAGTTCAAAAGCATCTTACTGTGAAATAAATCCTTTAAGTATATTGTTAGTCATGGTCACTTTCTAACAAAATGTGTCAAAAACATGCATACTTAATTACATGGTTAAATTGTACATGTTTCAACAACCAATACTTTCTAAAATGAGTTAGCTTTTCTTGGTTGTGGCAAATTAATCCAATAATTAATTACTTTTCAAATCTAGATGAAGTATTAATTTTCTAAATACTCAAAATAAATCCTTATTTCTAAAAATAGGTTGAGCATCCTTATCCCAAATGCTTGGGACCAGAAGTGTCTCAGATTTTGGAGATTTTAGATTTGGGGATATTTCATAGATTTTTGCCAGTTGAGCATCCCTTATCCAAAAATCCAAAATCCAATATGCTCCAAAATCAGGAACTTTTGTTGGTGTTCAAAAAGTTTTGGATTTTGGAGCATTTTAGAGTTCATAGATTAGGAGTGCATAATACTACATATAGGATTACTGAACACACAGCCTTGCATTATGAATAATACAATAATGCTTATACTATACAGAAAAATACCAAGTTTCTTTGATGTGACTGTAATTCATATATTCTCTCATTCATTTAGCAACAATTGTTTTCTTGTCTGATAATTTTTAATCGATTTAAGCCTAACTCTAGGCAAAGGGTCTCTAGTTTTCAAATGTGGTGGTTAGTCTCATGGAGATCTTGATGAGGCACAGATTACAAAATTCACAGTTTGTCTAGTGACCTCAGCCAATATGATTTTTTCAGTCACATTCAATCAGCTAATCATGCAAGCCAGCAATTTATATCCAGATCAAGTAGTGTAGAGAATTTACAAATAATCTGAGGCATGTGATCAATACAGACAATTAATCTGCATAATATTCTCCAAAAGCCATTTTTCTGCAGTTGAGATTTTCATAAGGCTTATGCTATCAGGAAATATTATCTCTATTTTCTCTTTTCCCTTCAGACAGCCAGAACCAAGATGAAAGGAGTCTTTAGTTGGCTTAGGAATTATGTGCTGGAGTTAAAGAGATTATCTAAACTCCTACTCCTGATTTGTTTAGATACTTTTCTCAGAACTGAAAGAACGTCAAAACTGTTGGAACCTTTTTAGTGACATTTCTTAGATCAGTTCAAGAGGTAAATTCATGTGAAAGTGCTACCATCTGCTGTCAGTACTAATGAACTGAGCAAATCTGCACTGAGAAAAATGTCCGTGTGAAAATACATAGCCAATGAACTGTTAGGCTTACAACTCAATAAACACTTCCACTAGAACAAAGTTCTGCTAAATGGTTTCCTGTGAAAATAGAAATGATGGGTCAGATTTCTAGCTCTGTAATTCCAGAAGAGTTATAAAGGCACATTCTCTTATGAAATTTAATTTAGCAATGGTTAAATGTCTCATAAAGTAAGTCTGACATGTATACTGTGAATTGGTTTTAGAACGATTAGATGTGGCTATCAGAAGGAAATGATAATACTGCACCTTCATCTTACGAGTAATAAATACGATGAGTTACTTGGTTCATTTCTTAATTTTCTTGGCTCTCTGGGAAGGCAAAAATATAATTTCACATAGTAAGCTTTTAGACAGCTCCATATTCCAGACAGATCAAATTTGCTTTCTATACTGGGCACATTCTGTAGAAACAGAGAGAGGTGTCTCCCTCATTCTACACCCTCAGCAAGGGAAGGCACATGGTCATCTACAGGCCCAGGTACTGTCTTAAGAGCTTTACACAGGTTGCCTACCCCAATGACTCTGAGGAAGGCTGCATTATCGTCCCTTGATCTCATGTGTCAGGTCATGAATAGTGAGGGTCCTCCAAAGTCTGCAGGCTCCCACTGCCGCTCTGCATGCCTCTGACCAGACTTGGTGTCTAGGATAGTCCCTGGCTTTCATCCTCTCTGGTCTATCTCTTTAAAAATCTATTTATCTACTTTAAAATAATGTGTTTTCATAAAATTCTAAGAGCAATACACAGAGAGAGAAGGAAAAAGAATAAAACCAGGATAATCTAAAGCTGCCCAACCCAGATTTAATCACTGGTGAATTTCCTTTCAGACCTTTTATATACACACATTTATAGTTTTGATACTGAATAATGAACATTCAGTAAGTATGTGTGTGCCAATCCCTGCCATGTCTTTTGTTGGATCATCTCTAGGCATCTTGTGTTTACTTAGGTCTGAACTTTAGTATTTGCTTCCAAATATTGTCTGGGTTTATTATTTCTTGCTTTTAAAATGTTCCATGGTATTTAAAAGAATATGAATAAAAAATATGTAACCTTCAGTTGCTGGCTACAATGTTTTATAGGATTCATTACATCAAGATAATTATCTGTGTTGCTCACATCTTCTATATTCTTGTCTGCTTGATCCATCAATTTCTAAGAAGTTCAGATCTTTTCTACCACAGTTGATTTGTGTGTTTCTGTTAGTAGCTTGCCAATTTTTGTTTTATATACTCTGAAACTGTACTATTTAAATGCACAGAAGTATATCTTCCTAGAGAACTGGAGCTTTAATATGAAATGATCGTACTTGTCTCCGATTATGCTTTCTGCCAAAAAGGATTCTTATCTGATATTAATATATCCATAACAGCTTTCTATTTACATTATAGATTTAAAATTCATTTGATTTTCAATCTTCCTGTGTCTTTATTTGATGTAAAAAGAACATAGATAGATTTTTTAAAGGCCACCATTACAATCTGTCTCTTAAATGGAAGATTTAGTCACTTATAGGCTTTATGATTACTGATACAATTTTACCTATTCCATCTTATTGTGGACTTTTAATTCATCCTATTTTTAATGTTTCTCTTTTGCTCTTTCCCGCACTTTGCTGCTTTTTTTTTTGGACCTATTATAAAAGTTTTTTAAAATTCATATTGCTTTTTCTCTTTTTATTAGCTTAAAAATTACATGTATTTCTAAGTTTTTAATAATTGTCCCCAATTTTTAACTATTTTACTGAATGTAATCTACTAATTATTCAATATCTTTTCCTTGTAACCAAATCAAGTCCCTTAGGATGATTGATTCTGATCTACCCTTCCTGAATTTTGCACTATAATTTTCTGGTATTTCAGTTGTATCTTTTGCTTTTTTTTAACCCCATAAAGTAGATACTATTAATATTTTATAACTCAGTGTTTGTTGAGCTTTTCTCACATTTTACTATCTCTCACTTAACATTGCCCCTATATCAGCATTCATTTTGGGATCACTTTCTTTATCATTGAAATATATCCTTCAGAATATTTCTTAGGTAATAGGTAATAAATGGTTCCATCCTATGAATGCTTTATGTTGTCCTCAGTTTTGAAAAATAAGTCGTGTGGGTAAAAAAATTCTAAGTTGCAATTATATTCTTTTAGCCCTTGAATTATATCATCCCATTTTCTTCTGGCTTCCATTTTTTTCTAATTAGAAGTGAAATCAGTCTAATTGTCACTCTTGTTAAGGTCTTCTCTTTCTCTCTAGTATCACAATAATATGTCAGGGTGTGAGTTTCTTTTCATTTATACTGCTTGGGACTCACTGAGTTTCCTGAGTGTATACATCAATGTCCCTTCCACAGCTCTGAGAAATCCTTGGCAGCCACTCTTTGAAAGTTGCCTCTCCTTCATTCTCTCTAGTCTCTCCTTCTGAAACTACTATTAGATATGTTAATCCTCTTCTATGCCTTCTAGTTCTTAAACTATAAGTCTATTTGCCATCTTTTTCTCATTTCTTACTAAAATATATGCAATTCAGATTTTTCTTCTAGTACATTAGTGCTCCCTTTAACTATATTTATGTGGTTTTTAATCTAGGTCTTCTAATTATGTACTTTCTAAATGTTCTATTCGATTATTATTAAATTTGTCCATTTTGATAGTCTCTTCTTTCAATCTCACACTTTTAGTATTTTCATCCATTTAAAAATATGCTTGCTGGGGATGTAACTCAATGGTAGAATGCCTGCTTAGCATGTATGAGGCTTTGGGTTTGATCCCTAGCATGAAAAACAACAACAAAAAAACAAAAAAAAACCAATAAAAATATGCTCAATGTATTTGTAGTTTGCACTGAATAGTTTCAATATATGAATTTGTGGGTTCTGATGCTACAATCTGTTGTCTCAGCAGGCTGTTACTCTTAAAGGCCTGTAACAGATACTGTATTTTTTAGTTGTGAATTTGTAGTAAGACTAAATATGACAATTCTTTGAGGCCTAGGATTAAAAGTTCATCTCCCCTAAGAAGTTTCTACGTGCTTCTGCCTGGTGCTCAGGAGGGATTCTAACTCCATATGAACACGAGGATAGACTTGTATTTAGGAATTTCCTGGAGAGATATTTTTTTCCTGCTTTTATCTGCTCTATGCATAGTAAGGCAAAGAGAGTCAAAGGAAATAGATAAAAAAATTAAATATATAGAATATGATGGGTAGGGGTCTATTTTACACATGTTTGAAAAGAAAGGCCTCATTTCAGAAACATTTGAGTAAGAGACCTGAGCAAACCACAAATTTTTGGGGGAAAGAATTTTGTTTATGATGATTTAGCAGAGTGAGATGTAATATAAGATAATTAAATCTATGATTTACATATAGTTTACCACTAAACTACTTGCTGTTCCCCAAACATACTGTTATTTCTTGCCTATAGACTTTTGAATATACTGGAACTCCCTCTCTCTCACCTTCACCCACTAATGCCTGTTTCTCTCCCAAAGCTCTCAGCTTTCTTTAACACCAACTCTGAATAAGGCACCCTCCATCTGTGTACCCACTGACTGCATCCCATGTTTATACCTACTGCTAATTCCACATTGCTCCATACAGGCCATTGACTGCATGTTCCTATACTATTCCCTCAGGGCAAAAGAAATATCCTCATTTCTATTTTAATTTCAGTACCCAGGACAGTGCCTTTCATCTAGTGGGTACGCAATAAATAATTGTGGAATCAATGCAGAGACAAAATAAATCTGACACTTTTTGGGTATCATGCCAGTCCTCTTCTCCTAAGAAGTTTCTACATGCTTCTGCCTGCTGCTTAGGAGGGATTCCAACTCCATATCAACATGAGGATAGGCAGTGAAGATATTAACACAATGAAGACAGATGTAAAATCTGCTCTCAGATAGTTTAGCCTAGTTCTAGATATGGGTTCAGCATCCCCAACTTAAAAATCTAAAATGCAAAACTTTTTGAGTGTCAACATGATGCTCAGAAAGTTTCAGATTTTGGAGTGTTTCAGAGTACAGATCTTCAGGTTAGAGATGCTCAACTGGTAATGTCTGTGCAAAATTTTCTAAAATCTGAAAAACTCCAAAGTCTGAGATATTTCTAGTTCCAAACATTTCTAATAAGAGATACTCAACTTATACTAGAAATATATGAAACAGCATTGTATTATTTCAGTTTCTGGAGCCTATAATCTAGTTGCAATTCAAATTGTAGAATGCATGTCCAGGAGAAAGACTCCCAAAGGTGAAAGAAGAGTTATCACTCACTTTCATACCCATAGAATTTCTCAAGAGAAAAGAACATCAGATCTCAGGAAGAACATAAATTTCAACTGGCCTATGTAGGGAGTGAGTATAAGACCAGGAACAACACAAGCTGGTAAGAAAGGTGACCTCTATGTAAAGGATTTTTCTTTTTCTTTTCTTTTTTTCCCATGATTTGGAGGGAAGGCATGGAGTGGCTTCATGCTTCTAGAGAAGACTGAAAGAATCACAGTAGTATGTACAAAGATTGAGATACTACTACATAAAGGATGTCTTGAGGTATCTTATGACTAAAGGGAACTCACTAGTAAACTAAAGGAGAACTGTGATGCACAGGTAGCCTGGGCCTGAGGTCTCATGGATTGAAAGGCCCCTTGTTCCCTGGAATGATGAAATACCCATGATGAGATCTGACATGCCTAGAACTACTATTTTCACAGTGCATCACCAAAGCTTATTGTGTGGGTTCCACTGTGCAGTTTCTGTAATGCTGTTTGGATGCTCTGCAGTTGAAAACATCAGATTGTACAATAGGGTATATATTTTCATAAAGTGAAAGGCACCTTGAGTCAAATGAGATAAGATATCTCCTCTTCTCTCCCCATACCCATTAAAGCATCTGCAATTCAAAGATTACAGAAGTCCCATACTACACAGAAAAGTATGATGCTGACAACTCAAAAGGTATAAATTGAGGATACATCAAAGTGGGTGAGTAGGGGGAAGCAATAGAGACTTCTGGAAGATTTGATGTTGCACCTGGTACAGACCTTAAAGGACATGCAGGAGTTGGGCAGGAAGAGAGAAGAATGTGGTAGAAAAGTTTGAGCTAAAAATAGTCCACTCCAAGTTTAGTGGGAAAGGAATTAAGTAAGAGGCATACTGACTTCCATCTTTCACATAAAACTGAGAAGCTTGGTAATTTAGAAATGAAACAAAAGTCTAATTTTGTTTATTTTGTTTTGTTGGTATTGTTAAGTGACCAAGGCAATCCCTTTATGATCCATGAATTCCCTGGAAATAAGCAACACCTATAGAGATGAAGAAGCAAGGTTTGAAATGTAGGCAATTCTATTTTAGTTTTGAAAAAAGAAGAAATACCTCAGTCCAAATTTCTACCCTTTACGGGTGCTGAGGATACAGACAGAAAGACAGTGAGGAAATATTTAAGAAAAAAGTATGAGAAAGAAATGAAAGTCTTGCCCAAGTACCCACAAAGGTCAGAAAGTCTCTCCTCATTTCTGGCATGGGCAGGGGAGCCACATGAACCAGCTTTGTTCCAGCTGCACCTATAGACATTTTGTGAACAGAAAGTCTAATGGTGGTAGGAAGGTGGTTTAAACAATTTAAAACAGTTTTAAAATTCATATGCTGCACAGATACTACCAGGATTCCTAGAATTTTTATTGAAAGTTAAACATCACAGTAATAATTCTCACACATCACCTTCCCTACTAACAAACCTTCCATTAACAGTTCCAGAGATAACCCAGAAACTAATTCTTCAACTCCTACATAAATCTATAAAGGTCTCCCTCTCTGGGCTTCTGACAGTCCGAACTCTAACTCTTACATTAGAGAGCAGCAGAGTTTGAATATATTTACAGAGTTTGTATGGGTTGTTGGTTTAAACAACACGATTAATATGCCAGAACTCTAAGTTCCCAAACTTATTCGGTTATCAATTTGTTGCATGTAATTTAATCTCTCTGTATTTTGATATATAAAATGGAAATAGCACTGCTGATACTTTGCAGGGTGAAAAGAAGATAACCACCAAGACCATTATAAAGCCTGCTGGGGGAAAAGAAGCTTATGTAAATGTGTATTAATTAAACAGTCATGGCTGCATAACTAGGTTAGGCATGATGATAAGACTGAATAACCACCTCAGCCGTCAGCATCAAGAAGAAATTAACATTTAATCCTAATGGCACTTGTTGCATTGTATAGAGTATTAAATTGTAATATTCTATAACATAACAGAGTAGCTAGCATCTTTCAGATCATTTTCAAAGAATCCTTTGATAGCACATAAGCTTATTAGAGACAACAGCCAAAGACAAAAACAAAAAAGCAACCCAATTACTAATGAAGAACTTGTAAAAAGCTAATCAAAGCTCTCATCCAGAGAAAATGAGAAAATCTGAGGCTCAGAATGATTTTGTATTGTATATTGATGAGATTTTTATATGGTGTCACAGAAAGAAAAATAAAACATTTAAATGAAGACAAAAAGGACTCTGAGTCTCTGCTTAAAAGCTATGTTATGTTCCATATCAATATTTTTATTAAAATGTTCTGTTGTGGTAGAAACATTCATTTAAAAAAAGATAGCTCCTGGGAGGTGCTGTCAATAGAGAACACTCTGGGTTTCTCGGTCTCTAGTCAAAGCCCTTAGTGTGAGAAGGGACAGACAGAAGATCCTATATTCAGGCCTCATCAGAGGGACAGCACAGGGTGCAGTTGAAAATGGAGGATCCCACCATTTTTTTCTCCATGTCAACAGAATAAAATAAAAACAATTCTGTTTTGGTGAGATGGGGGTTATAAGGAACCTAGCCTGAAGATGTAAGAGAACAATCACAAGGAGAATGTTAGATTGAAAATGACCAAAAAGGACAAGAGTGGGAGTAAAGTCTCAGGAGAAATAAGGACTAAAAAAACAGAGCACATTTCTCAGAGTAGGATCCAAGGACCATCAGAAACATCTGTTATTTGTTGATTGTGCAGTTTCCTGGCACCCACATCAACACAAGTGTGCTGGACATGTGTACTAGATTGAGGACCACTTGCTTCCCTAGGCAAAAAGGCTAGCCTTCTCCAACATGAATAGAAGGAAGGAGAGATGTTCACAATGATGTGCTGAGTTCAAAAGAAAAACACAGTAAAACAGCATTTCCCTCACTTAGGAGTACATGCAGATCTGCTAATGCATTGTGCATGGCACTGTAAAGCAGAGAGAACTGAAGAGCAAGATTAAATGGGATGGTACAAACACATGATGGGCTACTACTGAAAGATGCCACACTCTTCCCAGAAATACTTTGCTGTCAAAAAAAATATATTGCAGACAGGAATTAGGTAGTGGGGAACCCCATGTGTGGGTGGTCAGTTTATTGGGAGAGGTAGGTCTGAGTGAGACTGTGAGCACAGGCATCCTCTGAAAGAGAGTAATACAAACTGCATGTATTGAACACTGTGAGGATATCCACTTAATTCTAGTAATAATACTAAGGGGTCAATACATAAATATTGTAAAAAGGTGAGGAAATGGAGGCTTGGCAATGCCAATGAACTTTCCCAAGGTCAGCTATCTAAAGTTTGATATCAAAGTCCCTGCTTTACTTTTTTTTTTTTCAGAGTTAGTTGCCCTTTTGCAAATATACACATGGTAAATGACACCCAGTTCCTGTCATTCCTCTCCACCTTTCCCCTGCCTGAGGTATGCTGGAGTATGGGATGCACACAGGTACCTATAAGGCTCAAGACTCAAAGCTGGGGAAGGGTTTGGACAGATTAAGTCCAGCACTGGCTCTGCAGACCATAAGCCCCTACTCTACCTTCCCTGACCTCTGGTTGATGCTGAGGGATGTGGAAGAAAAGGCAAGCAAAGGGGATCAGAATGTGCCTTCCCCCAATACGCTACCTTGTTATAAGGATTAATGCAGGAAGAACTCTTTCCTCTCTCTGATCTGCATAAATTTCCTTTTGTGAAAGGGAATCCTCCACCCTCTCCTATACCAGGAAAACAACCACCGCCACTGAGTTCGGTCTTCATAAACAGACAGTACTAGAATAGCCCTGATTTTCCACTAGTTTCTCTTATATTTACTTTTCCACAATTTATTACCCCTGGAAACCCAAAGTCCTTTCCCCCTGTCTGGTTACTTCTTCAAAATTTATCATCCTGTGTTAAAACAGTATACATAAGCCCACAGTTCTGATTGCTTCTTTGGGTCTTCATTTTTCTATGAAGGCTTATATGAATGTAACGATTAAAATAGTAAAACTTGGGTAAGTTTGTAAAATGTTCTCTTGTTAACCTGGTTTTCGTCAGTTTAATTTGCAGGCCCCAGCCAGTAACCATGAGGACAGAGGAAGGATTTTTTCCTCCCTCCCCTACAAAAGTAAGAAAGTTGGGGGCAAAGGCTCCTGGACCATCTCTGGAGCTGTTCTACAGAACTGCAGAACTATGAGGCATATACCTGGAACTCAGAACTGGCTGACATAGAAGGTTTAAAAAAAGTCTTGGACCCTACGGATGCCATCATATGACCTTGTCCTAAAACAAACTCCTTGATGTAAAGCAATGATATTAAGAATGATGTGAAAGAGGGTAAACATGAGTCGAAAGCATATTTTGAATTTTAAATGCTACAATTTCAATGTCAAACCTGCTAAGACTAATTACAAAACTAAATACAGAACTCACAGGGGTACACTTATTCTATTTTTTTCTTAAAATAAACAATTGAGAGCCTGTGCCTTTCAACATTAATTCTTCATTTTTTTCCTCACAGAATGGAGACAATTTTTAGTTTATTAAGTCAGTGACACATACTAATATAATGATACCACTTTTAAGATAGGTATGTTGGGGGAATGCCACAATGAATAAGCAACCAGGAAATTCAATGATTTTCAAGAACAAATTCACAAAAAGCAAACTAATTTATTGATAGTCAGATATTAAAGTCTAGCAACTATTGCACAGCAAGGTATTTTATTAGCAACATAAAATAAAATAGGAGTCTATTATTATAATTACTTTGTAGACTGGTGCCAAATAGAATTTTAAAGCAATAGAAAAACATAGTGATGAACCTTCAAGTCAGTTTTTAACATTCCATAATGGTTCTCTTTAGGTCCATATAATCAGTATAAATTTCTAATAAAAGCACCCCAGTTTACAGCTATAGCTCCGAACAGTTGAGCTCTTCCTGCTTCTTATCTAACTTTGATAATAAGAAGATTCCTTTTATTCCCTGAAGCAGATTTCCCAGTGATTTTGTTAAGCTAAAATTAGTTTTTGTCTTTAGAAGCTCTCTCAAAAGAGGCTCTGTGAAGAATATTCCCAGGGATGTGATAAACTCATTGCAAAATCCGTGATTACCCTTCTAATAATGAAAAATATTAGGTAAAAATCTGACCTATAAAAAACTTAGCTACAATGAGATGTTTTCCTTCACTTTCCAGAATACTAATAATTTGAAACCATGAAACAAAAAACAATACTATTAGCAGCCTGCCATATGAAGAACTCATACTCCTCTATAGAAAAATAGCATCATGGAGTAGTCCAGACAATAATTATATTCTGGTATTTTGCAAGCAAGTACTGGAGAAAGGAATAAATGGATATATATGGGCAAGAATGGAAGTTTATTTTTTAATCATTTATTAAAATTTTAAGCAACTTAATAATGTCAAGGCAAAAAAAAAACCAGCCTAACCCCATTTTCCAACCGTATCAATTTCTGACATTTCATCGAATTAACTTGCATTGGAGTTCTGAGAATTGTTTTTTTATAGTTTCGATTTAGTTCAGTGTTTTCTAGACAAGAAAGCCTAGGAGCCCAAAAGACAGTATAAGACCCTTAAAGAAAACTAGTACTTCCAGGAAAGACACAGGATTATGATATGAACTCATGAGATGAACCTTGATTTAAAGGCAGAGCTCTGAGCTCACCATCATTTTCTCCCCAGTAGCCTTTCAGACCAGCAGTGTTCAATAAAAGCTTCAGACTAAGTCATCCTTTAGCACTCTTCTCCTTCCTCTTAAAGGCTGATTTCTTTTCAAGTTTTATTGGCATCTATTTGCTTATCTATGTATAAAAGTTACTTAATACTCAACTAATATATAATTTTGTGATCAAATATTTCTTCCTGCCTCTTAATATTATTTCATATACTTTTCTATATTTTGCATAATCATTTTATTAGCAATTTCCTCTTTAGCTACCTAATATTCCACCTAGTTAATATATCATAATGCATTTTAATGTTATTACACTGCTAGACATTTAGATCATTTTCCATTTTTGCACTATCATAAATTGTGTGCATATATATACATATTTATATTTATACATACAAACACACCCCCGATGAATATATTCTTCCCAGTAAATTATTTTCTTATAATAAAATTTCAGGAATGAGGTAAAACAGTGGGAATATTTATATCACATTTCCTTCCAAAAAGTTTCAATTAATTTATATTGCCATATACACAAACTGCTTTCCTAGTTCCTTACTGTTTTAAGTAGCCCTGTCTTAATATTCTAATTAAATCTCCTTTGGAATATTTCACAAAAAAAATCCCACATAGACTCTATAAAGACTCCAGGCAACTATCTTAGGCTTTATGCCACTTTTGACTTTTGGGCAATACTCAGGAATAACTGACTTGGTGAAGGAGAACATAAGAAGGGTTAGTGCTTGGGGTGAGGTTGGATGTCTGCCTCCAGTGCTTGGAAACGTATGCCCCCTGATGGTACTTTTCCAGATTGGCTAGGGCAAGGGTAACTTCAAAAATAGTTTGTTCCAAGGCTCCTAAATCTAAAAGCAGGCCTGTGTTATCTGATATGAATATCCAACAAGCTGGTGATTTGGTCTCAAAGGGCCATAAAAATAGGACATAACAAATCACATTAACTGAAGCTCATGTTCACCTCAAATCCTGTACAAGTTGTTATAAACATGACTACAGTACTAATATATCACCCCTCTGAAAAAGTTTATTTTCCTTGGCAGGTGTCTGAAAAATAATATTAAGTATAAAAACAAGCACATAAAATTGTATATTCATTACATTTAACAACTGTAGCTATGCTGACATGGACAGTAACAAAGTGACATCTAAACTTTCAACATGAAGCATGGCATAAAATAAAATGAAGATAAAATTGGACATGTCAAATTCACAAATAAAATTAGCATTAAACACACTTTAGGTCATGCACACTTTTTCCACATTGAGTTTTCTAAGGAGAAAATAGTTTAGTTCTAGCATATTCCTCATAAAAGGTCTATTTATTCTTCCTTGTTCTACCTGGTACTCTACTGGAAGCCATGAAGTCAAATTGTCTTGGGAACACCACCAGCCAGGCAGTTCAGCTTCTCCATCACTAGCTCAGAGTAGCAATCCACTCACAGAGGATGTCTTCCACAAACACAGCAAAGCACAAGTCTAGTACCCACTTCCAAGGCAAGGGCTCCCACTCAAGTATAACAAACTAATAACTGAGCACTGACCTTTTCTGTGAAATACTGGACATATTTCAGTCAAGTCAGCCTAGCAGATCAAACCCACATTCTGCCAGGAGAACTTCAGACTTCTATAATTTACTTAGTTTCCCAACTTGGTAAGGAAAGTATTCATAGCTGGTACTCAGAAAAACATAAATTACATAGGTAATTTTATATCTCTGCTTTCACTTACATCTTTACTTCTATAAATCAGTGTTTATCTCAATGACTTTCAATCTTTTTGTTTGCAAAACACCCTAAGTATATATAGACAAATATATCCATAGACACATAAATTGATCTTTAAAGTTTTTCATTAAATAGTTGCAAATGATGTTCTTTCCAGCGCATGGTACATATTGACAATTTTAAATATTACCATTACATCACTCTCTTAAATGCATTCAACTGAAAATTAACATCTACCATCATTCATTTAAAACTATATGAACAATTAGATAGTTTATATTTTTCTCCTTGATTTCACATCACCATTCTGCTTCTCTCAAAGAACTTTATCCTAATGTATATTTTATGCTTAAAAGCTTTTTATTGATCATCTTGTAAAGCAAAAAAATAGAGAAAAGAGTTTATGTTTTAAAATTTCCTGTGACCATTTTATTGTATTAACTTAGATGTCTGACTGAGTTGTCATTGTAATTATCACTAATACTCAGTTGATCAAAACAACATAAATATATATATATCTATATCTATATATATATAGATATATATATATTTGCCAGTACTGGGGTTTGGACTCAAAGCCTTACATTTGCTAGGCAGGTGCCCTACCACTTGAGCCACTCCACCAGCCTTTTTTTCTTTTGTGTTGGGTATTTTTGAGATAGGGCCTTATGGTCTATTTGCCCAGGATGACCTCAAACCTCAATCCTCCTGATCTCTCTGAGTACTGGCAAGTGGATAATATATTATAAATTTTAATAAACAAATAATCATACAAAGTAAAATAATTTTAGAAATAGTGAGTCAATAGCATTATATAACTTTTTATAGTACATATACTTTTTATACTACATACTTTTCATATAATATATACATAATTTTTATGTAGCACATTCTTTTTTTCATAGGTGTGTAAATCAACTGAATCCTCACAATACCTTACTACTTTTATTCCCAGTTTTATAGATGCAGAAATTAAGGTGAAGACAGCTTCAACAACTCCTCATGGTCACATAGCTAGCAAGTTGTAGATTTTGGATCCATCCATATACACTCTTTGGCTCCACATCCCAGGCACTTAAACACTACCTTCTACTTTCTGACTTAAAAATATGAATTGGGGTCTGGGGATGCCTTGAATGAAGAGGTCATCAAATTTCTCTTTTGTTCAGTGTCCCAGGTAAACAATATGTCATGAATGGATACAGGATGTGCCTTTATTTTGTTTTGTTTCGTTTTGGTTTAGATTTTTTTGGCAGCACTAGGGGTTGAACTTGAGCTTGCTAGGCAGGTGCCAACCACTTCAGTCACTCTTGCCAGTCTGTGCTTTTCTTTTGTATACTGGAAGAAGGGCAAAAAGGGGAAAAGAAAAGAGAAATCTCAACCACAAGTGACTTTTTCAGGGAGATGGATTTTTCAAGAGGATGCATATAGAAGTACAAGATCTAGAAATTGATTCCTATAAAACTTACATGCCCACATACCCTTTGGGAAGTCTTCATGAACACCTAGGGGAACATATATATAGTTCTCCAGTTTAATGCCATTGGTCCACTCAATCTCTAGTACAATAAATATTAGAGAAGTTTATATGAAATGCTTTTAATGTTTAGAAACAAAATTTAATTAAAATTTAAATTATTTTAACCCTTGAATTTTATTTTAAAATGGCAGTTAATTTCAATAATTTGGAAGGACACAAATGCTAAAACATAACAGGATGGTAATAAGCATAACTATAACCTACATGGTAGGTTTATAATGATTAGATATAATGCATGAAAAGATAGCAGGTCAGTAATAGAGCCATGCATAAAATGCTCCTTTCAAAATCTTTATTTGCATTTCTATTACTGAAATCATTTCCTAATAATGAAGTTGCTATGAGAGAAGCTCTATTACTAAGGAATCACGGTTACAGAAACAGGATTATTAAAGCACTGCTATGTACAGGAACTTTTATTAGGATGATACAAGTTATATATCATTGTAATAAAGCTTCAATTATAATCCTAATTGCATAAAGCTGTGTTTCAGTATAGCAATGCTAGAAAGTACCAAAATAATGCTTTGGTAATAAGGTTGTTTAGAATACTAATACTTCAGGGAAGACTGAACTGACTAATGGATGATGTTTATTTCAGTGTTTATAAATGGTCCTCTTGACCAAGAATTAAAATGGACAAAAAGAAGTAAAAAGAACACGCGTGCGCCTAGTGCATGCAGTGTGTTGATGTATATATTAAAACATATATACCAACTCTCTTTAATAATATAACAAATCAATATCTCCAATTTACTGACTGGTGCAAGATTGCAAGCTGCTACTATGGACATTTATAACTATAATAATTAAAAGTCTTAATGTTCAGATTTATGGAGTGCTGGCAATCAAAAAGTTAACAACACAATTCCATACACCTACAAATACACACACATCTTGAGACTTGCCTGTTAGAAAAACGATCAGAGAAATGTGAGTTTGGGGGAATTATACATACACACACACACACACACACACACACACACACACACACACACACAGTACAAGCTGACTTTAAGGAATTAATTCTTCTCCTTCCTCCACCAAATGACAGTAAATACCATATGGACAACTCATTGTAAGATGCTGCACTATATTACATATAAACAACATAGCAAGAAGTTAGCATTGGAACTTAGGTTCACACTAGACGATTTTAGCATATTTGTTCAATTGTTTTTTGTTTTGTTTCCTCTAATAGTCAAGCATTTTTCCTCTGGAAACATACATAATGTTCACCACCAGAGACCGCCAGAGAGCCATCCATCACCAGGAAGGCTCAGAGACACTCAATGTACCTGCTGTTGTGGAAACTGGCAGAGAAGGAGGTTGTCTGTAACAGACTGGCATACGCTAAAGCAGCAGAGATCACAGCCAGTGTATCCAGCCATCTTCTCATCTGATAATGGGGCAAAGGCCATTTTGGTTTTGAAACCATTTGTGGTGTGCCTAAGAAGCAACAGCTGGAATCTGCTTGGAAAGCAAAGTGCTTTTCCCTTTTAAGAAAATCTCCTTTCCACAATGCCCTCTTGACTTCTGCCTTCTAAATGTGGTGATCTGCTAACAGTACATGGAGTCAACTTAAAACCTAGGAGGCACCTTTTCCCTATGGACTCACATGATTGATGGCAAATGTGAGTTTTCCTGTAAAGTTATTGTCCCAAATTTGTGCATAACCTGAGGGGAAATTAGAAGATTTTTTGACTACATGGTCAATTGCTGGATTATTTTTCAAGACTTTGTTATTCTTTTACATTAAATGTGATCATTCCAAACTAATTTGCACTGACACAGTGAATGACTCTTACCATTTCTGGAACACCTATAAAGCCTGAAATCTCTTTGCTTGGGATTTTTTTGGCACTGAGAAATTGCAACGGCTTATTGGTTGACTAAATACCTGCCATATGGAGAGGCAACCAAAATATTTAAAGAAATTTTAGCTACCATGAATCAAAATAGAAAATTGAAATCAGATACTTTTGAAAGAAACTAATATAATTCCAGCATTCGTGTAAGTTTACAATGTACAATGTACAGTACACCCTTGGTATCTGTAGGCATCTGGTTCCAAGGAGAATGCCACTGAGAAAAAACTGCAAATACTTAGGATGCACAGAGTTCAGTGCTGTAATGAAGATTCTTGATTCATTTTCCTCATAATGCCATCCCCCTTTTGCTAAAGACAGGCTGCCTTTTCAACAAATCTGAAATTTTCACTTTGTCGCTTCAGTTAAGCACATTATGTGTCTTTTTTGGCTTGGGAAGATTATTATAACTCATACCTTGCTTTGGAGCAACTATTTGCTTTTGGAGAGGTATATTTTCACAAAATTAAGGCAAAGGAACACTCAGCAGATCACACAATTTAAACACAACTGACAACAATGCAGGACGGACAAAGAGCTTTTCAGCATCAACTGAGTTGTGTAATGCCTGTGTGGGGATTATGGTTTTTTTTAACCACACTTGGTCAAAACCATATGCAGTAAACCCACACATAAGGTGGACTTACTGTAACGTATGTCCCCATTTTTAATTACATGGGGGGCGCCCCAATTTGTCTAATCAGGTCATCAAAGGAAGACTTAACTTCCCATTGTGACAAGAATAGAGGCCTTATATGAAAGCCTTAAACCAAAGTGGTGAAGTCTTAAGAGGCTTGAGTAAATAAATATTTATTGATGGATTTCTTTGGAGACTGAGTCCCAACCCCCATTTCTCCAAAGCTAGCACTTTGTCAGTATCCTCCTGATGCATAGCTTTCCTTCAAACACTCTGCCTTTTCTCTACCGCCTTGATGACAAGCCCCCACCTGGGGTTCTCCAAAGCGTATTTTCTAGGTTCTCCATTCTCTCCCTCCCTCTGCACACAGAGATCTGATTCATAGCTCCAAGTATCAATGCGCTGTCACTCCCTTGCTTAAAATTATCCCGTGTTACTCCTTTACTTATTAGGTAAAGCTTAACCAATTGGGGGGCATGGATCCCTTTCAACAGCCAGTGAGAGCTATGGACCTCAGAACAATGCCTAATTAATGCATGTTGGCTTTGCCTATTTTTCAAGGGGTTCACATATACCCTGAAGCCTGGGGATTTGGGACTCTAGGTAAAAACCCCACAGCTATATATTGAAGTTTAAATTTCAAGGCCCTCTGCTTCCCTTGCGAGCTAGTACAAACTCATTTTCATCCTAATCACCTGTCAGAGCTCTCCTAATATAGTAAAGAAGGCTTCATGGAGCACCTACCACATGCCAATGCTTATTCTAAACCTTAAATACACAGCAGCAAACACAGTAACAAAACTTCTTGTGTTGCTCATATTCTGTCAACCTATAAGTCATCCTGGGTCTTGTCACACCCTGACCTACTGCTACATATCGCCAAGGGTATGCTGTCCCCTGCTATAGAGCCCAGCTCCATGCATTTATGCTCTTGATTCTGTTTTGTTTTCTATTCCTAGTATGCCTACTGTTTCCTCACTTCTGTTTTCCCTGTCTAGTAAACTTCTAAAGATAATCTCTCTCTCTCCCTCCCCCGCCCCCGAAAAGAATCTTCCTAGAGTAATTTTGGCTTTCAGCTCACAATAAACAAAGTCTCTTCTTAAAATCTCTATCAATGGCCTGACTTTATCGCATACTGCCTTTAGCACACATATAAGACTGTAAAGGTTGTTTTATTATGTAACTTGTTGTTATAGATTAATTCTGCTGTCTGTGCATTATGACCCATCTATGGAGAAAAGAGACCATGCTACAGGTTTCTATTTCCTGAACAATGTTGTCTCTCACACTGCCTTTTACATACAACACCACTAAATCTCTATTTGTTAGTTTTGGCTGATTGATTGTGAGAGATGGTGCTGGCTGAGATGATGAAACTTATCTGTAACATTCAGAGGTGATCCACAGAAATTTCAGAGAATCTTTCTCTGCTTAGGGATTGATAATGTGACCAAAGTGATGCACAACTTAGCAAACCAACCTAACCAATGCTATAAATCATTCTAAGAGCCACAGACACTAGCATGCAAACAATATGTAATAAGATTATTTATATTCCAAATAATTTGCTTTTGCCATCTAAATACAGTAGAGATTAGACGCACTCTTATCTGACCTAACCTTCATGTTAATACCTGAATTCCAATCTTTGAAGGCAACAAAGGGCATTTAAGAATAAACAAACAAATAAAAAACAGAAAGTAAATGATAATGGCATATGAATGTAGCCTTGTTTGGTACTATGAGTCACTATAAATACATTTGCTATCTCTTGTCTGCATCTATAACTCTCACCATCATTTCTTTGAAGAGTAAACAAATGTTGCTTATGAACTTCCCCACACAGCCTGTCTTTGCAGAATTTCTATCCTACCAACTTGCTTAAAAGAATTAAATGCCTTGTTGAAACCAAGTATATGGCATACAAATTATAATACTATTCTTAGGAGTGTATCAGGGATGGTGTGAATAAATTTTTTAAGCATGACACTTGTTTTCTTTGAAACCTGAAAGAACAATATGCCCTGATTGTTATCCTGGCACGTACAATTCCACTCATGCCTGTGCAACTGCACAGTTGATGTGCCTTTGAAATCCTGAAGAATGCCTTCTACCAGAGCCTGGGGCAATCTCCATGTGGGTAGCTGTTTACCTCAGTGGCAGATTTCCATAAAGCTATAATCACTACCAGATGGTCCACCAAATGATGACTGTTTGATAGCAAAATAAAACCTTGAATCTATCTCTACATAAAGTTATTTGTACCTAAGCTTATGTCCTGTAACAGCCACATAGAAGTGTTAATTTTAAATTTGGTGAATGACTTGAAGGCTAGGTTTATTAGCAACTTGTGATAAGATCATTAATAACAGTAATAACTAATATTTACTGTGTAATTACATACTATGTGCTAGCATCTATTCTAAACAGTTATTTAATATTGCATTTATTCTATGGAAAAACTTCATGAAGTAGTATGACCCCAGTTTGACCATTTGCAGAAACTGAGGCACAGAAAGACTCAGTTATCTTGGTCCAGGTTTCACAACTCATGTGGAAAGCTAGCATTGGACACAGGCAATTTGGTTCTAAATCAAATGCTCTTAGCCACTATTTTATACTGCTTCTTGTTTAATTAGTTCCTTTCTTAAATTGGGAAGTTGCAATATCACTAACTATGAACTGTCTTGCCATGTCAGAGGAAAAATAGTGTCAGACAGTTTTTATGCCTTCCAATATATACAATCTATGGGTTGGTCTACAGGTAGTTGTCTAGTATGAATAATTCTGTGTTTTCTTCCATCTTTACAAGGAACTTGCATGTATGCAACACACTCCATATCATGTTGTGATGATCAACAATTTGTCTCCATCTAGATGACAGCTAATCCAAGCACAAAATCACCAAGCATGCTGCTGCTCTTTGTACAGCACTGAGAGACGGCGCCAGTCAAAGCATCAGATATTTTCTCTGCTAGCTTCTGTTTCTCTAACACAGGGAGAACTGCACTAATCAATATCACATTTTGGCCTATTTCAGTCATGACCTTTAATGCACCACTGATACAAGTTCCCCTGTTAACATAGTTACTAAAAGACTAGCAAAACGTTGTTTGGTTGATATGCTGATTGGAGTGCAAAGTCAGGGCTTCAGACTTGGACTTAATGCTGAGTTTGCTAATAATATACCTAAGGGCTATGGCCTTCTGTGTCTCCTTTATATTTCTTTATCATGTAGCAGCCTGAATCATTCATGTGGCACTTAGCATCTGCAATCATCATTTGCTATCATCATTTTCATTTTTTAACTTATTTTTCATGTCCACATCTTACCTCATCAGTATCAGGTCCTTGAACTGCCTCTGCATTGTAGATTCTGAGTCCTGTCAATCGGTCTGATGCTATTTTGGTGGTTGGCTTTCCTGGCTGTTGGAAAAGCCTCAGAGTAGCAACAACAAGACTTGTTGTCTGTGTTAGTTCATGTCAATGAAGTCCTTATTTATGCAGATGCTTATGTATGTTACACAAAACAAAACAAAACAAAAGACAGCTCCTACTATAGAGGAGATTGAACTTCAGTAGGAGAAAGATATCCTTAAGCAGTTTCTAGACTCATAAAACAGCATGGTATATAATAGGGGCCATAAGAGAGATGGAGAATATAAGAGGAAGAAGTATGAGGCCAGGTTCTGGTAGCTCACATCTGTAATCCAAGCTACTCAGGAGGCAGAGATTAGGAGGATCACAGTTCGAGGCCAGCCCGGGCAAAATGAAAGTGAGATCCGATCTCAAAAATACCCAACACACACACAAAAAAAGCACTGGCAGAGTGGCTCAAGTGGTAGAGCACCTGTGTAGCAAGCATGAGGCTCTGAGTTTAAAACCCCAGTACCCACAAAGAAAAGTATGCACTGGGAGAAGGGTGGAACATGTACTTCCTGAATCTGCACCCCCTCCAGTCTCTTTACCAAGTCTTACACATTTTATCTCTTAGTATTTCCCTCTAATGTTATTTTACTCTTAATATTATTCCTTCTTTATCTCCATCACTATTGGCTCATTGTGATAATTGTTTAAAAAGGGGGGGGGGGCTCTATCTAAAAAGGAATTGGAGAATCGCTGCTCATGGGATAAACAAGCCTTTCATGATATGACTGCTGCCAGCCTGTCCTGCTCTGCCTCACCTTCTCCCGTGCTCCAGGCTCCAGCATGGGTCTGTTCCCTGGTAATGGCCTTGGGACCCTTCACATACCACTTACTCCCCCTTCCCTCTTCATAATGTGCATGCCAACAAACTCCTACTGAGCTGGAAGATTACACCATTAGGAGGCCTTTGCTATTGTCCCCAAAAGAAAAACTGCCCTGTTCCTTTTCTAGTCTGCTATACACCATTACAGTGGCTATGAGCTTATTGTTTTGCAATGCTTTTTTCAGACCTGTCTTCCCAACACTAATCATAGCAACTTATTCATACTAGGTGCTCATTTAGTGTTTGGAAATGAGAAAGGGAAAGAAAAAAAATCATTTCTATCCCCTCCTCTGATTCTAGTAGGTCCAAAAGTAATAACACAGGTAGATCAAACAGTTTAGTTAAAATTGGCTTGTCTAAAAGTAATGTTCCCATGTGAGGGAAGCCTGTCTGTGGCCAGGTTGACAGCAGCGAATGAGTGTGAACATGCTGCTAGTCATGGATTCAACAGTCCTCTAAGGGGTAGTGTAGAGGAACTGGAGTTAGCCTACTAGCCTGACTCCTCAGCAACATAAGCCTCAGGAAAAATGGCTTGTGAAAGTCTGTTCACTATCTAGAAAGCCACACTAGTAAGAGAGAATTATTTGGGTTATAATACCATTACATGCCAAGGTCTCTGTAGGAGCTAGTAAACCATTAGTGCCTCTAAAATGTTTACTATTAATATAGCTTTCACTAAAAGAGAAGGGAATCAGTGAAACTACAATTCTAGCATGTTAATTAATTCTCCATGTAAAAAGAAATGTGAATCTCCATTTTAAAGCATCAATCATGGAAAACAAACTGAAATGTGACCAGATTTTAAAATGCTACTTGTTCTAAAATCAGATATAAATGAAAGCTTCCAGGATTCTGTAAGAGGAGATTATATAGTGTGAGGAAGCTCCATTTAAACTCAATCTTCTAGGAAACTTTAAAATACTTTTTCTACTTTGAAACTGTTCCCTGATGTCACCCTTCATATGCTTTCCTTGTCTAAGAAGATTTGCTCTATAAAAATTTCTCCCAATTTCTAAGTGAAATATTACAGAATTTCCCAGAAGCATTAGTGATGGTTCCTTAGCAACTGTTGATATGTCTCAAAACAACCTGAGACAATATTCTCCAAGACATGTAGTCTCTCCCTCTCTCTGCTAACAGAATTCCACAATATGGCACAAAAGATCCGTAAAGCTAAAAATAGCTTCTGACACACATTTTTAAAGTTGACGGAGTCTTAATGATTTAAGCCTTCCATACCACAGCTTTGGTTAGGTGTGCCTCAACAACGGTATATCAAAGGGTTCTGAGCAGAGAGATTTTAGAATCTTTTTCTTTTTTTAATCACACCATTAACACTCCTGACATTTCAGAAATAATGTTTATCGATTTTGGTGTTAGCATTCCCATAAATTAAGTGAAGTAATGGATGGAATTATTGTGGTACTATAAAGAATGTGTCATTCAGATTGTTAACTACATATGAGAGAAAAAGAGACTCTGAATTTGTGGAAAAATAACCTCAGATCTGGATAGTAAATAGGAGATGAAGGAAAATGACATATTTCAGTGATGATGGGTTTAGCTCCACCATTCCTTCCTGGTATTGTGCCCAAAACAATTAAATGTGTTTAATAAAAGTAAGTTATAATAGCTATGATATTTCTGTCCAAAAAGGAAGATGGAAATAAGATTGATGAATTCAGGGCTATTCACTCCCCCCCTCCAAAAAAATTAGGATAGATGAAAAGAATTAGGAATGGAGAAAAAAGTATGTTGAACCTGGAGCAGAAAAGACCACATGGTTCAGAAAGTAAAATTGTCCCCCAATAATCTGTGGGGCTATAAGCATCCACAATGATCTTGCCTCTATTACGTAGAAGAGTGTCAGTCTGCTAAAATCTGTGACTGTGGTTCTTAAATAAGGTAGATGGAGGTGAAAACAGTGGCATTAACCTGTAATATGCTGAAACAATTCCTCTCTCTCTCTAGAAAAGAAAGAGGTTTTCTGTAGAAAGAGGATTTCTGTATAACATTCCTTATGGAACTGTTTTGAGGATTAAATGATATAATGCATGTAAAGCATATTGCCTGAGTAAACTATTGCCAATAAATATTATGCCCTTTGTATGTATATGTGTGAATATGAATATATGTGACATAATATCATGTGACATATTCCACAATATGTCACAAAGATTCATATAGCTAGAAATAGCTTCTGACACACACATATAAGATAGGGCATATAGGGAATATGAATTGTATATACCTTGTAGGGTTACTAAGTAATAAATGTAATATATTATGTAGCAAAAGCACTAAATGAACTAACATATAAATAACACAGTGCCTGGTACATGATAAGAGCTTAACAAAAGTTAACTGTGATAATCACCAACATAACCATTATTATTTCTCCCATCTTTTACAGGAGGACGATGAGTTTCTAAGGAAGTTGGTTAACTTACTCAGGGCTACCCAGCTGGTAAAGGGCTGGGTAGAGACAATGCCTGTCTAATTGCAAAGTTCATGACCTTCTCAATTTTAGTGTAAGTCTAAGCATTCTTACAGAATGGTTAAACATTCTGCTTCTATAAAATGGGTTTTCAGTAAAAAGTCCAGTTCCTGGAGTCTTTGCTCCCATTTCCTGCATGAGGGCAGGAAATGTTTCCTTCCCCCTTGTTTATACTTTATCTTGTTATACTAAAATAAATCCTTGCTAAAACTTTCAAAAAATAAAAATAAAAAAGACCAGTTCCAAGTTGTTGCTACTATATTCATCCTTATCATTGTACCTCAAATAAATCTAATGCAAACTCCTAATAGCATGAGTTTTATTGGCTAGGTATATAGCAATAATCTACTGCTAGGCTAAGACATTTTCTGGTCATAGGGCAAGTATCTAGAAGTTGCTTCTTGTTAAAACGTTGCCAGTCTGTCAATGATCTCTAGTTCTTTAGACAGCCAACTACCATTCTTGAAGTCACACAGTTGCTGAGGTAACTAACTTGATTATGTTATTTTAAAACAACTATGGTATAATGAATAATTTTATCATATTGGAACATCAAAATCCATACATTAAAGAACTGATCAAATAAGTCTGGATATAAATTAATAATATGTGTCTGTACCCTGATTTGACTATAAAGAAGGAAAATCACTGAAAAAGGGAGATTTATTTTTAGTCCAAGATATACTTAGCTAATAATCTTAAACCAGTGTGGCTCAGGGCCAGAGCAAAATTCTCTAATTTAAGCCTCTTTTTTTGTCCTTCCTTTTACTCTCAAGCAGACAAGGTAATGAACATGGGGACATATCTAGGATCTACAGAATATTTCTGCAGTTTCTATTTTCTAAATCATCAAGCTGTTCTCTAGTTTTATAGAGCAGTTTTTCAATTGTTGAGGACTTTCTGCAGAAAGGCAATTTGATTTCTATCCTTGGCTCTTCGATTTTACATTCTATCATCACTGAACATTGATTAAGCCTGCTGCAATACACTCCCTTGTATTTGGGTCTTGGAGTTCTCAGAAGGTCATTATTTATTACAATGTAACTATCTGGAAATATTTTAAAATATGGTTAATACAGATGCTACATTCAGTGTCAGGTTTTGTTTTTTGTTTCAGGACAAAATGAACTATTGTTTTTAAGCAAATGTGACATTTAATTCAAATTTTTCTTTTTGGTTTTGTTTTGTGATGCATCCCAGGCTGGCCTTGAACTCATGATTCTCTTGCCTCAGCCTCCTGAGTGTTAGGATTGTAGGTGTACACCACCACATATTAGCATTCAAATGATTTTTTAAAGACATTTAAAAATAATATTCTATTTCTGAGAATATCATCATTTAAAAAAATCAGCTTTCTACAATGGCTGAAAAATCTTTATTTATTTATTTTTTTAATCCATGCCCTTGTGTAATTCAGATTCCTGTGTGTGGACCAGAACTAGTGACTTGGCCAGTTTAGGGCTGGGTGTGGTGGTTCATAACTGTAATCCCAGCTACTCTGGAGGCAGATATTGGGAGGATTGTAGTCTTAGTTAAAGAGAGCCTACCTCAATCAATAAGCCAGTTGGCATGTACCTGTGATCCCAGCTACATGCATGAGGCCCATGGATAGGAGAATAGGAGACCCAAACTGAAAAATAACTAAAGCAAAAAATGGTTGGGAGCATGGATCAAGTGGTAGAAAGCCTGCTTAGTGAGAGTGAGGAGTTCAGTTCACTCCAATTCAACCCTCAATACTGCCAGAGAGAGAGAGAGAAAGAGGAGAGAGAGAGATGGGTTGTCACTTCCATGATTAGGTTATAAAATGCTGTGATGTCTGCCTAACTGGTACTCTTCTCTTGCTGGCATTCTCTTTTTGCCCTCTCACTTCCTGGCTCTGATGACGCATGCTACCATGCTCTGAGATGTTCTATGGAGAAACCCACATTGCAAGGAACCAAAGGAGGCTGAAGCTCAAAAGCCTGTAAGTTACGAGTCCTGCCAACACCACAAGAGCGCGCAAGAATCGAACCATTTCTAGCCAAGCACCGAGAAGGCTTCATGCCAGTGAGACCCAGAACCAGAGGACACAACTAAGCTACACGCCTAATTTCCTGGCCCACAGAAACTGCCAGATAATAAATGTTTTGTGCCATTAAATTTGGGTTCACTTTTTATTCCGCAACAAGTCAAAAATAGAAGTTACAAAATGCATGTCATCTTTCATATTATTTAGTAAATATTTAACAAGAGCTTCTTCATGTAGGGAACTTGACTAGGTACTAGAACACAGTGGAGAACAGGACACACATGATCCTTGTTCTCCAGGGCCCTCAGAAGACTGTCCTGTGTGCTCTTCCTTGGCTTCCAGTTTGCATTTATTTAGCCATAGGAACCTTGAAGAGTGTTAGCTGCCATCTGAGAAGAAAGCCCTTCCTTCTTGAGAGTCTGCTCTCCTGCAGAAGGCCTTTGGCAAACTATAGCCTCAATTATTCCCTGCCTGAAGAGGCCAAAGTTCTCTTCTTGGGCACAAGATCCTTGGCATATATAGATGGTGATACTTTAAGCATCAAATTCTTTTACACTGAAGGTAGGGTTAAGTCTTGAATAAATTCTTATCTTAAAAAAAACTCATCCCATTAGCCTAATCATAATAGTAATTATAATTGGAAACCAATTATAATTATTGCAACAACAATGCAACTGCAAATCTTTTGTAAATTAGTAGTCTTCACCTGCTCCTACTAAATTATTCCTATCAAGCTTATAAAACATCATATATTTAGCTCATTATAATGCCAATTCTGGTTCTAGTTTTACCTATAACTATATTCACAGTGTTTTCAAATATTGTAGCATGTTCTTTTAGGGATAAATTTATATTCTTGAAGATTAGTTACTTTTTGGAAGCATCTTGTCATTCATATTTAAATATTTGTGGATTATAATGTACTCTAAATATATATATATATATATATATATATATATATATATATATATGTATATATCCAAGTGTGCAAAGGCAATAATTGGGAAGTCCATAGGTATGAGTAGATGTCTTGCTTGCCTAGTTTCTAGGAGCACAATTAGGCCAATGAATAGCTTAGGCAGTTACAAAGAAGTAACTGAGAAGAAGGAATCTTCCTAATTAAATGAGATCTGACTTGTTCAAAAGTCATCTGAAATGACAGTAGTACCAAAGGCTCAAAGTGGAGAGAGAGCAACTCTGGTGTGAATAATTTTGAAAGAATATTTCAACAGAAGACAGACAATTATCAGAGATCAGGGAAAAATGGGAGTGAGAGAGCAGACTTTGGCAGTGCTCATGGAGCATCACTGAGGGCAGAGAATTCCTGGAGTATTCAATCCCATGCTAGGCACAGGATTTAATGGAGAGAACAAAAGACATGGACCTACTCTAAGGAACCCTACATTCTAGCAGACCAGATGACAAAGTGACTATTTGGCAAGGATATGCTTTAAATTCACCACACCAGGGTAGATGTTACCTGTAAGATCATCTAACTCTTCTTGCTGTGCTTCTAGACTCACTAGACTATCATTATAAAGTGGCCTGCAGTAATTTCCAATGCTGATCAGCTGATATGTATGAGCCTTCCCATATAAGCAGTTAAGGTTCATAATGCTAAATATAATGGTATTCTAGTCTTTCCTATCAGTCACTTAAAAGGTTAGTTAGTGTTCTCTAATTTTGTCCAAAGAGCTAAAACAAGATGGGCCACAGGAAGAAAGTAATGGGAGAGATAGTAGAGGCAGCAAAGGTCAGGAGAGCTAGGACCTGGTCAGAAGTAACCAAACTCCTAGTTTGGAAGATGATAACTGGCTTTTAGTACAAGGGGGAAATTTAAAACAGAAATTAGAGAATGAGGAACAAAGTCAACATCTTTGAGTTAAACAAGAAAAAAAAAAAACAAGGAATAAATACAGAAAAAAAAAGTTCAGGACTAAGTAAAATCAAAAACAGTGCTAGTCTTTTTGGTCTGAGAATCTGGGAAGATAGTGGCATCATTTGTTGAAGTAAGAAAGGCTTGGTGAGAGTAGGGTGGATTTGGGGAACAGAAAATTAATCCTGTTGGGACTCCCAAAATTTGAGGTACCATCAAAATATCACATAGGCTATTTAGATAAGCTAGTCAGCAGTACTGAGGGGCCTCTGAGTTGAAGGCTTAACTTTAGAGTCACTGGTATATAAAAGGTCAAAGACATGAAACTGGACAGGGAGGGAATGTAGACATAGAAGAGTACAAAGTCAAAGACAAAGCACTGAGGGCCCTCCAAGATGCACAGGCTTGGTAGATGAGCCTGAGACATAGACCGTGAGGTAAAAGGGCATATACATTTATTAATTTTGCTATATATTATCAAATTGATGGCCAGTGAGGTTGTATCTATTTATTCCCAGTAGCATAGTATGAAAATTCTCCATTATCCTGTACCTTTCCCAATACGTGTTTTTAAACTTTTATGCCTTTGACAATATGGTTAGTTAAAAGTTGCATTTCAGTGTAGTTGCAATTTGCATTATTCTTTTTATTACTGAGCTTGTGTGTCTTTTCAAATATGTACGATACTTATTTGTACCTGTCTGTGAATGGTGTATCCATATAAAAGCGCCTCAAGACCAGAGATAATAAAGGTGCTGTATACCAAAAGGAAGGATCCTATGACAAGGAACATGCTGTTGTAAGAAAGAGTCACATCTTTGAGAAGGAGAATTAGGATTCAGAGAATAAAGGAAAGGGTTGCTATTAGAAAGAAGCAGGTCATCTTTACCTTTGTAACAGAAGCAAAGGCAGCAGGTGTGGGTTCAAATATCAGTAGGCTCTATAAATGTGAGATGAAGTGACCATCTTGTAATTGTATCTATTCTTATATGAGATATGAGGGGTGAAGGGAAGCTTGGGTCATGAGAGTAGGGTGGATTTGGGGAACAGAAAATCAATCCTATTGGGACTCCCTAAGTTTGAGGTACTGTCAAATTATCACATAGGCTATGAGAGGAAAAGGTGCAAAACAGCATGAATGGGGAGTGGAAAAGTGAACTTATTGGAGGCGTGGAATAGAATGACTTCACAGTTTTGCATGTCCTTTGAGATTTATAGTCGTCAATCTGATGTAAGCCTCATCAAGGTGTTGTATGGTTTTTCTCCAAAGATGTTCGATTCATTAGATATGGGTACAACATGGGAGGGATACAAAGATATTAAGAGGTTTGAAAGAGAATGATAACTGACCTTAGGCATGGAATCTACACATGGAGAGATGTGAGAAAGTTAGGTAGAAATGCTAATGCTAGGAAGTGGAAGGGTTAAAGGACTGAAGGATTCAGTGACTTTGGGGGTCTGGAAGCATAGATATGGCAGTATTTGAATTAGGGAGTACCCAAGGGCAATCAGGAGGGCAGGTGGCAGGTTAGTCTGGGCCTTAAATGAGCTGGTGATTTTACCAAGGATAAAGGAATCATGAGCCTGAAATGGCAGTCTCAAAAATCTTTTAAGAAAAGATTAACAAAAATGAAACTGCAAGATTGGTCAGAAAAAAAAAAAAACCCAAATGAAGCAGAGAGAAATAAAAATGCAGGTGGGAGGGAATAGCATAATAGACATATGACATATGGGAAAGAGGTCTAAATACATGTATTTAAGTCACAAAAAGAAAAGATAGACTGGAGCTGAAGCAATATATTTAAAGAGAAAATAGCCAAGAATTTTCAGAAACCCAATGAAAATCATTAAGCTACAGATTCAAAGGAAACTGTGAGTATGAAAGAGGATATGTATAGAGACCATAAGACATAGATACATGCCTTAGTCTATTCAACCTAAAACAAAATACCACAGAATCAATGGCTTATAAACAAATTTATTTATCGTAGCTTTTGGGCAATCTAAGATTAAGGTACCAGAAGAATTGGTGTGTGGTAAAGGTGCACTTCCTGGTTCATATATGGTGCTTTCTCTCTGTGTCTTTACTTGGAATCAACACATGCCTACTTTCTGAGATACTGTAAGGTCAATAATTCCATCATGACAGCTCTGCTCTTATAATTTAATTGGTTTCTAAAATACTCTTCCCTTCAAATACCATCACATTGGGGGATTTGTAAGTTTTAACAGGAATCTGGGAAGGATATTTTCCCACTATCACATCTACCTATCAACAAACATTGAGTCTATAGGTAGATGTGATAGTAGAAAAACACCAAGAAGTTAATTTTAAAAATAGCCCTCACCCCTGCCCCATCCCCCCCAAAAAAGACCGATAATTTTCAAAGAAGCCATAAGGACTAGATAGTAACATATCTATCAAAAGAAATCAAAATTTTTATTAAAAACCTTCCCATGAAGAAAACTCTAGACCCAGACAGCTTCACTTGTTAATTCTCCCAAACATTTAAAGGAAATACACCAAGAAAATATAAATTCCTCTGGCAAAAAGAGGCAGATCCCTTCCCAACTGATTTCACAAAGTGACATATGTTTGATATCTAAAAGCAACAAAGATATTATAAGACAGGAAAATTTCTCTTATGAATATGAATGAAAATGGCCTAAGCTAAATATTAGCAAATGAAATCCAGCAACATATTAAATCAGCTTTGCATTCTTGGGGAAAACTTTTCATTTCTTGGTTACACTGTATTATAACCAAGTTGGATTGCCCCCCAGGTATGCAATGTTGATTTAACATCTGAAAAATCAATGTAATTTACTGCATTAAAGGAGTTAAAAAAATGATCTGATTATTTTAAAAGATGCTCAAAAAACATCTGATTTTTAAAAACCAACACCTCAAAAAGATAAAAGGAAACTTCAAAATATCTCAAAAATGAAAAGTTCAGGACCTGACAGATTCTCCACTGAATTCTACCAGACCTTTAAAGAAGAACTAGTACCAACATCCCTTAAACTTTTCCACAAAATAGAAAGGGAAGGAACACTGCCTAACTCATTCTATGAATCTAGTATTACATTCATCCCAAAACTTGACAAGGACACATCCAAAAAGGAGAATTACAGGCCAATCTCCATAATGAACACTGATGCAAAAATTCTCAATAAAATAATAGCAAACCAAATCCAACAACATATCAGAAGGATCATTCACCACGACCAAGTCAGCATCATCCCAGGGATGCAGGGATGGTTCAACATACACAAATCAATAAATGTAATATAGCACATTAATAGAATCAAAGACAAAAACCACTTGATCATCTTAATAGATGCAGAAAAAGCCTTCAATAAGATTCAAAGACAAAAACCACTTGATCATCTTAATAGATGCAGAAAAAGCCTTCAATAAGATTCAACAACATTTCAACATTTCATGATGAAAGCTCTAAGGAAACTAGGAATAGAATGAATGGACCTCAACATTATAAAGGCTATATATGACAAACCTATAGCCAACATCATACTTAATGGGAAAAAACTGAAACCATTTCCCCTAAAGTCAAGAACAGAACAAGGGTGCCCCACTCTCCCAACTCTTTTTTTTTTCCCCAACTCTTATTCAACACAGTCCTGGAATTCCTAGCCAGAGCAATAAGGCAAGAAGAAAAATAAAAGGAATGCAAATAGGTAAAGAAGCAGTCAAACTATCCCTATTTGCAGCTGACATGATCATATACTTGCAAGACCAAAAGAACTCCATCCAAAAACTCCTAGACACAGTAAACAGCTTCAGCAATGTAGCAAGATACATAATCAACTTGAAAAATCAGTAGCCTTTCTGTACACCAACAATGAGCAGATTGAGAAAGAATATAGGAAAACAGTTCCACTCATAATAGCCTCTAAAAACAAAATCAAATACCTAGGAATAAACATAACAAAGGGTATAAATGACCTCTACAAGGAGAACTACAAACTACTGAAGAAGAGATCAAAAAAGACTATAGAAGGTGAAAATATCTCCCATGCTCATGGATTGGCAGAATCAACATAGTATAAATGGCTAAACTACCAAAAGCAATCTACATGTTCAATGCAAATCCCATCAAAATCCCAATGACATTCATCACAGAGATTGAAAAATCTACCCTAAAGTTCATTTGGCAACACAAAAGACTGAGAACAGCTAAGGAAATACTGAGCAAAAAGAGCAACGCTGCAGGTATTACAATACCTGACTTCAAACTATACTACAGAGCCATAGCAATAAAAACAGCATGGTACTGGCACAAAAACAGATATGAAGACCAGTGGAACAGAACAGAGGACCTGGATATGAATCCATGAAGCTATGCCCAACTTATTTTTGACAAAGGAGCCAAATAAATGGAAAAAAGACAGCCTCTTCAACAAATCTTCTGGGAAAAGTGGTTTATCTGCCTGCAGAAAACTGAAGCTAGAACCATGCCTGTCACACTGTACTGGTATCAACTCAAAGTGGATTAAGAACCTTAATATCAGACCCAAAACCTTAGTACAGGAAAGAGCAGGGAACACTCTGGAAACAACAGGTATAGGCAAGGACTTCCTCAGTAGAACTCAAGCAACTAAGAGAAGGGATGGACAAATGACACTACATGAAATTAAAAAGTTTTGCACAACAAAAGAAATGGTCTCTAAATCAAAGAGACCACCACAGAGTGGAAGAAAATATTTGCTAGCTACACATCAGACAAGGGACTCATAACCAGAATTTATAGGGACCTCAAAAAACCAAACTCCCCCAAAATCAACGAACCAATAAAGAAGTGGGCAACGGAACTAAACAGAACTTTTTCAAAGTCCAAATAACCAAAAACACATGAAAAAATGCTCACCATCCCTGGCCGTAAAAGAAATGCAAATCAAAACCACATTAAGATTCCAGCTCACCCTGTTAGAATTGCTACCATCAAGAACACCACCAAAAACTAATGTTGGCAAGGATTCAGGGAAAGGAACCCTCACACACTGCTGGTGGGAATGTAAGCTAGTACGACCACTATGGAAAACAATATGGAGGCTTCTTAAAAAACTAAAAATAGATCTGTCAAATGATCCAGCAGTACCCAATCCTAGGGATATACCTGAAGGAATGTGACTCAGGTTATTACAAAGGCACCTGAACACCCATGTTTATTGCAGCACTATTCACAATAGCCAAGCTATGGAAACAGCCAAGATGCCCCACTACTGATGAATGGATTAAGAAAATTTGGTACTTAGACACAGTGGAATTTTATTCAGCCACAAAGAATGAAATTTTGTCATTTGTAGGTAAATGGATGGAACTGGAGAACATCATCTTAATTAGTTAGTCAGGCTCAGAAGGCCAAAAATCACATGTTCTCCCTCCTATGTGGATTATAGACCTAAAACAAATGTAGTAATATTATTAGACATAGGTCACACACTAAGGGGAGACTGTGCATGGGAGGGATAGGGAAAGGGAGGGAAACCAAAAACTTGAATGTGGTTGATGTGTTCATTGTAGAGGAGCAAATATAGTCATCTTAAACTGACAGAGGCCAGTATTGGCAGGGGACTTGGAAGCATTGAAGAGGTCTGAGATGAGCCAATTTGGGTTGTAATACTCATATGCATGGAAACGACACAAGGGAAATAGCTATCTTCATCTTGATCTAGTAAAAACACCATGTTTTTCTTATTATCGTTTATGTTTTTTCTTTTTTTTTTAATTTTTATTTTATTCATATGTGCATACAATGTTTGGGTCATTTCTCCCCCCTTCCCACCACCCCCCTTTACCCCGCCTTGCCCCTCGCTACCAGGCAGACACTATTCTGCCCTTATCTCTAATTTTGTTGAAGAGAGAGTATAAGCAATAATAGGAAGGAACAAGGGTTTTTGCTAGTTGAGATAAGGATAGCTATACAGGGAGTTGACTCGCATTGATTTCCTGTACATGTGTGTAACCTTCTAAGTTAATTCTTCTCAAACTAACCTTTTCTCTAGTTCCTGGTCCCCTTCTCCTACTGGCCTCAGTTGCTTTAAATTATCTGCTTTAGTTTCTCTGCATTGAGGGCAACAAACGCTATCTAGTTTTTTGGGTGTCTTTCCTATCCTCATACCTTCCTTGTGTGCTCTCGCTTTATCATGTGATCAAAGTCCAGTCCCCTTGTTGTGTTTGCCCTTGATCTAATGTCCGCATATGAGGGAGAACATATGATTTTTGGTCTTTTGGGCCAGGCTAACCTCACTTAGAATGATGCTCTCCAATTCTATCCATTTACCTGCGAATGATAACATTTTGTTCTTCTCCATGGCTGCATAAACTTCCATTGTGTATAAATACCACATTTTCTTAATCCATTCGTCAGTGGTGGGGCATCTTGGCTGTTTCTATAACTTGGCTATTGTGAATAGTCCTGCAATAAACATGGGTGTGTAGGTGCCTCTGGAGTAACCTGTGTCACAGTCTTTTGGGTATATCCCCAAGAGTGGTATTGCTGGATCAAATGGTAGATCAATGTTTAGATTTTTAAGTAGCCTCCAAATTTTTTTCCAGAGTGGTTGTACTAGTTTACATTTCCACCAGCAGTGTAAGAGGGTTCCTTTTTCCCCCACATTCTCACCAACACCTGTTGTTAGTGGTGTTGCTGATGATGGCTATTCTAACAGGGGTGAGGTGGAATCTTAGTGTGGTTTTAATTTGCATTTCCTTTATTGCTAGAGATGGTGAGCATTTTTTTCTTGTGTTTTTTGGCCATTTGAATTTCTTCTTTTGAGAAAGTTCTGTTTAGTTCACTTGCCCATTTCTTTATTGGTTCATTAATTTTGGGAGAATTTAGTTTTTTGAGTTCCCTATGTATTCTGGTTATCAGTCCTTTGTCTGATGTGTAGCTGGCAAATATTTTCTCCCACTCTGTGGGCGGTCTCTTCAGTTTAGAGACCATTACTTTTCTTGAGCAGAAGCTTTTTAGTTTTATGAGGTCCCATTTATCTATGCTATCTCTTAGTCACTGAGCTTCTGGGGTTCCATTGAGAAAGTTCTTGCCTATACCTTTAATTCCAGAGTATTTCCTACTCTTTCCTGTACCAACTTTAGAGTTTCGGGTCTGATATTAAGATCCTTGATCCATTTTGAGTTAATATTGGTATAGGGTGATATATGGTTTTTCTTAAACAAAATCAGAGAACAACAGGGTAGAACAGGTTCTGCCTAGAGCCGGGGTGGGGGGGACATGACCCAAATAATGTATACACATGTAAGTAAATGTAAAAATGATAAAATAAAAAATTAATATAAAAAACAATGTACTGGTGGCCATAGACCAAACAAGAAGCTAAGAAAATACAACAAAAAGTTTTTTTTTTAAATAGAATTAGTGGAGGGATATGCCATATTAATGATTGGAAGAATCAGTATTGTAAAAATTTCCACTCTCCTGAAATTAATCTCTAGATCTAATCTAATGCCAATGTCTTAGCATGATTTTGTAGAAATTCATGAGCTATTTATGAAATTTAAATGAAAACTAAAAGTTAGAATAGTCAAGAAAAAAGAAGAATGAAGTTAACAAATGTTCTCTAATCAGGTCTATAATCCCAGCTTTTAGGAGGCCAAGACAGGAAGATTGCTAAAGTGGTAGAGTGCTTGTCTCAGAAGCACGACATCCTGATTTTAATTCCTGAACCAAAAAAAAAAGAGAAGGGAGAGGGAGGGAAGGAAGGAAGGAAAGAAGGAAGGGAGGAAGACAGGGAAGGAGGAGGAGGAAGGAAGGAAGGAAGGAAGGAAGGAAAACAGGGAGGGAGGGAGGGGGACAGGGAGGTAGGGAGGGAGGGAGGAAGGAAGGAAGGAAGGAAGGAAGGAAGGAAGGAAGGAAGGAAAGAGGATATTTTCTCTACTGAATATCAAGACTTACAAAGCCACAGTGTAAAATTAGTGTGATACTGACACTAGGATAGAAGGAACAGACACAAGCATATGTGAAAACCTTAATGTGTCACTAAGGTAATAGAGCAGTGTGGGAAGAACAAACTTTTTCATAAACAGTGTTGGGCTTATTGAGTACCCATATTTAAAAAAAGAAATTTGACTCATACCTCATAAATAAAACACCCAGCTCCCAGTAGCTCATAGAAATAATCTGTATTGAGAAATAATAAAACATCTACATAACAAAATTTTCCAGTAGCACAATTCACATCCACATGTGGCTATCTAAATTTATCACAATTAAATAAAACATAAAATCCAGTTCCTTGGTCATACTAGCAGTTGAATTGGGACCAAAAAGTTGTCAAAATATGGAGCAACTGGAACTCCTACACTGCTGATGGGAGTATATATTAATAGGACAGTTTTAAAAAACTGTTTGGTGTCAGTCAACACAGTTGAACATACAAATCTCTATCCTATGATCCAGAAATTATATTCTTAGTATGCATACAATGGAAATGCACACATATATGCATCAAAATGTGTGATCATAGCTAAAACCTAGGCAAGGGAACCCATGTTTCTATTAGTAGTAGAAAGATAAATAAATTGTGGTATAGTCATAAGATGAAATACTATACCACATAGCAATAAAAATTAATGAACTGCTATATGAAACAGGTAATTCTCAAAAACATAATATTGTGTTTTAAGTAGACAGAATTAAAAGAATATGATATATAGCATATGATTATATATAAACTTCAAAGGACAGAAAAAACTAATGTACGTATAAGATTTTAGAAGTCAGACAGGAGTAACAAAGGTGGTGGAATTTCATCAAAGTACAATTAGATGCATGTATAGAAATATCACAATAAATTCCATTTGTACAATTAATAGACACTAATAAAAAAGAGGTCAGAACAATAGATATATCTCTGATGTAGTTTTAGAAATGTTCTATTTCTTTACTGGATTGTGGCTACACAGGTAGAATTATTTTGTGATAAGCAACACTGTATACTTCTGATTTGTATACTCTTGAATGCATGTAATGCTTCAATGAGAAGGCAATTAAAAAATCATCTCCTTTGGAACAATGGAGGGGATAAATCTAACTAAGATATTGTAAGCACATATGTAAGTAGCACAATGTATCCTGTACAACTATTATATGCCAACAAAAATAGTAAAGAAAAAATGTAAAAACTCAGCTCCTTTGGTTAGTGGTGATTAGGGATATGTTGATCAAAGGATACACAACTACAGTTAGTTAGAAGGAATAAGTTCAAGAGATCAATTGTTCAGTACAATGACTATATTTAATAATACATTGTATTCCAGAAAAAATGCTAAAGAGTAGATGTTACATGTTCTCACTACAAAATAACCATGTTAAATGTATATGCTAATTGCTTAGGTTTAACTAGTCTACAAAATATATATTTCAAAGCATCATGTTGAATACAATAAATGTATACAGTTTCATCTGTCAATTTAAATAAATAAATTTTATAAAACAACTCCTTCAATGTACATGCCATCTGTGTATTAATGCCTTTTAATCCCTCTCACAGCTATTATTTCTTATTCTTCCTTTCTCCATTTGATTCATACTCTTTCTTCCAGCTCAAGTCCTATTATCATCTAAGGTGACATTATATGCATGTTTGCCTCTCTTTGACTTCAACTTCAGCCTGTCACTCCAAAAGCAGTACTCAAGAGTTTATCAACACCAAGAGTCACTCCTCTAAAGCCACTCGCAAACAAAATTATCCTATCTTTTCAGATGTCCTGGTCAATTATTATCAAGATTTCAATTCTCTGACCCCATGGGGACCTCTGGTCCACATTTTCTATGAGCTCACCTTCTCTCTTCCTTACTAAATTTAGGCTCTAGACGTTTTTCCTTCAACCACTTTCTTCCCAACATTCTCATCTTCCTTGCCTACTTACTGCCTCTTTATCCTAACATCTGCCAAAAATACCAATTCTGGCTGAGTCTACCAGTTTTGCAGATGAATCTAGATTGGTGAGTATTGCTTGAGAGAATTGCTTAACTTGGCATACCTCAGGCAGGCCCTCCACTCCTTTTTTTTTTTTCTTTTTCTTTTATTATTCATATGTGCATACAAGGCTTGGTTCATTTCTCCCCCCTGCCCCCACCCCCTCCCTTACCACCCACTCCGCCTCCTCCCTCTCCCCCCCCCAATACCCAGCAGAAACTATTTTGCCCTTATTTCTAATTTTGTTGTGGAGAGAGACTAAACAGAACTTTCTCAAAAGAAGAAATTCAAATGGCCAAAAAACACATGAAAAAATGCTCACCATCTCTAGCAATAAAGGAAATGCAAATTAAAACCACACTAAGATTCCACCTCACCTCTGTTAGAATAGCCATCATTAGCAACACCACTAACAACAGGTGTTGGCGAGGATGCGGGGAAAAAGGAACCCTCTTACACCCACTAGTACAACCACTCTGGAAAAAAATTTGGACCCTCTACTCCTTCTATACACCCTGATACATTTCTCTAGTCTATGCTTTCATCTCTCCTTCAGAGAACATCAGTCTTTTCCATTTGTTCTAAAGTTCCTCCCTGTCAGCAGATGAGTTGCTTCCTACTCCACAGGAAAAAAATACTCTTTCTTGCAAAACTATAAATACATTTGAATCTACAACCCATGTTTTGTTCTCTATAACTTGCTGCAATAGAAGAGTCATCCCTTATCCCTCTAGTACACTACCTTTTCTGGGACTTCACTCTTTCAGCTCTCTTTCTTTTTTATCTTTCCTATTTGCTCTAGCTTATCAATTATTAAGAAATACTCAATTCACTTCCATCTTAAAAACAAAAAATCAGTTATTATGAAAAATAAACCTTCTTTCCCCTCTTTATCCCTTTCTAAAAATCACCTTATCCTAATTCAGTTCATGAAAATATTATTTATTCTATGTGTACTTCTTAATCTGTCCACTCAGTTATCTATCTGCTTACTCACCACAAGCACACAAATGACCTTCTTGGTTGCTGGCCTTACTAAGCACATTGCAGTCTTTTCTTACCTGACTTCTCTGAAGCTGAAGCTCTAGAATCCCCTGAGCTTTCTCCTACAGTACTGGCCACCCTTTCTTAGTGCATTCTAAAGGCAGTATTCTTTTGCTTTTTTTAAGTGACAGGATGCCTTAGGCCATTTTTTTTCTTCCCATTTTACATACGCCTAAGAAACCTCGTCTATTCCATTGGCTACAATTACCACTTATTTCTGATAATGTCCATCTCCACATTTTTATTACTGGCCTGGATCATGAGGCTCAGAGGCATGCTACTTGGATATTTAGCCCACTCTCCAAGCTTAGGATCCTTTCCATCTCTTCTCTGTGAACAGTATCATCTGTCAGCCAATTTCCCTAACACTGTCAATTCTACCTCACAAATCTTCTTATCTTTGGCATCATTTTTTTATTTCCACATGCCTCTACCCTCATCTGAGCCATGATCATATTTTGCTTGGGTAACTTCTTCATTCACCTAACTGATCTCAGTATCCCATACCCTCCTCTTCTCCAGACTATAGCCAGAGTAAACTGCAACTGTTTGTTTAAAACATTTACTTTCATTAAGTTATAAGAAAAACAGAGACCACGTCTATCTTGCTAATCTAACAACTACCATAGTATCTGGTACACAGTAAAGATATAAAGAAATATTTATCAAAGACATAAATAAATAGGCACCCTTGACCTTATTTAATAAGCAAGTGACATAGAAGTAGCTTTAAAGGCTTCATGGAGGTGCCATGTCTGGTTTTGCTCATCATGGTACCCTAGAGGCTAGTATAATTCTGGCCATATTTACTCAATCAATGAATAAGAGCCAAAACAAAATGAGATATTAAAGAGCTCTATAAAGTGACAAGTATGATGCTATACAAATGAAATGTACAGAGAACAAGGCAGTAAATAGGCAGTATATTTCTCAAGTACAGAGCTAACTACTTTGCCAGTTATAATTATCACCTTTATCCTATCCTCTTTCCAGCTTTTCTCCCATAGCTCTTTTCATCTTCTATCACACCATATAATTTCCTTATTTATTTTGTTTATTATTATTTCCCTCACTACAATATAAGCTCCATGACAGCAGTAATTTTTACCTATTCTGTTATTAAACTGATAATGGGGGCTTAATGAATATAATTAAATAAAACTGATTATAGCTGGGACTATGCTAGATATGCTAAGTATTTATCTTATCTAATCCTTAAAATAATACACTAGTTAGATCCTTTTATCTCCATTTCATATATATAAAACAGGAGCCCATAAAAGTTTTGTCATTTTCTTAGATGTAGCCAAAATTTATAGAAGAAAAACAAGAAGACAGGACAAAGAGAAGCACAAATAGGATGCAAGAAAAAAATTGAAATACGTCAGTTATCACAATAAAGGTAAACATTAAACTCCCAGTTTAAAGACAAAACTATAGACTAGAATTTTTAATTACAGCAATATGAACAATATGAACACAGAGAGAAATTAAACATAAGGACACAAGGCTTTTGATGCCAGTCAAGTCACTATAGCCAATCCCTCTCTCTCTCTCTCTCTCTCTCTCTCTCTCTCTCTCTCATTGATTAAAACAAAACAAAAGGCAACCACCTTAGGATTCTGAAAAGTAATAGCAGATTAGGGAAGTAACAAACTTTCCAGGGAAGTTAATAACTTCCAGCTCTGCACTTCTCTCTTAGGGGGTAAGTTCTCTGGCTTTTCCTTAATTATTGCCTAGCTTTGACCCAATGGTTGACCCACTGTAAAACTGTGGGAGAAGATATAGATAAAAAAAAAAAAAAAAAAAGGAAAACCCTATCTCTGACCAGAAAGCCATGAAAAAGAGACTCTGTGAGTTGAAGTAGGAGGGGGAGAATCTTGCACTATAAGATAATAATTTTTTTCTTTTCTTTTTCCCTCTTTTCTCATAGCCCTAAGAGTAGCTGAAGTCATAGACCTGCACTAAAATGGCAGCCTAAAACCTTGAGAAAAACAAACAAAGTAAAAAATGAAAAGAAACAAAGCAAATGGTGTTTCTGACCAGAGGAAATGGAAAGAGAACAGTATGGTCTGAAGACTGGGGGGGGGGGGGCGGGGATGCTAATATCTGTCCTTTGTTCTTCCCTCTTACCTCTTGCCGCTCTCTTTCAAGGGTAGTCCCATCATGTGGACCTACATGCAGAGCAGAAAGCTAAAATTCTAAGAAAAGTCCTGTTTTCCAGCCAGAAGACCAGAAGACATGGGATTCAGAGTATGGGAGAAATCTAGGAGAGGAAATAACTGTAGTCATGGATCCCCTAATTCTATATACACACAAACAGAATTCTGGGGTCACCCCAAGTTGTGTGTAGACCCAAACTAGCTTAGTACAGGTTTTGAAAATTGAGTTGCTATTTAAACTAGTACTCAAGTCTTAGGCTAACCCCTGAGAAGTCATGAGCCATGCAAAGCACCTAGTAAACGCTCTGGAAACTAAACTACTTAGGAGACACCCCTCACAAAAGATGAGACAGAACTTGCAGTCTGAACATAACTGGATTGGTTGCCTGCTAAAATAAGCAAGCAAAATCAACATTCTCTTCAGGATCTTAACAGAACCCAGAGTCTCACAACTTAACAGTCAAAAAGACCACCATACAATCCAAAATTATTTAACAAACAAGGAACTAAGAAAATTTGACCAATTACTAAAGGAAAAGATAATCAGATGCCAATCTCAAAATGTCCCCAAATTGGAATCATTAAATAAAGATATTAAAGCAGCTATTATAACGTGCAGCACGAGATAAAACTAAGCACTTTTGAAATGAAGGAGAAGATAAAAGTTCTCCATGGATAAACAGAAATAAGAAAAAAAGAACTACATAAAAAATATCCCTGGATGGGCTCAACAGCAAACAAAAATGCTAAAGGAAGCAGCCAGAAAACCTGAATATACATAATAGAAACTGTACAATGTGAAGAGAAAGATATATTAAAAAATAAATAAATAGGACTGGTGAGAATATAGAAAAGGTCCAAGTCTACTCATGTCTTGAGAAAAAAATCAAGAAAAACAATACTTGCAAACTGTATAGATCAGTATCTCTCATGAAAATGAATGCAAAAATCCTCAACAAATACTAGCAAATCAGAGCCAACAAAATATTTAAAAGTTAGTATGTCGTGAGCAATTGGAATTTATCTTCAGAATGTAAATCTGGCCCAATATTGAAAAATTGATCAACATAATTCTCCATGTTGACAGACTAAAGAACAAGGATCATGTGACCATTTCAATAGCTGCATAAAAAGCATTTGATAAAATTCAATATCCATTCATGATTTTTAAAAATTACAAGCAAACTCAGAAAAGAGGAAAATCCCTTGAAGGGGATCAAGGAAAGGGAATCTATAACTAACATCATATTTAATTGAAAAAAAAAAAAACAGTGAGTGCTTTTCTCTCAAAGATTAGAGAGATCAAGGAAAAAGGAAATTTCTGTGTATTTTCTATCTCTTCCCTATCTACATTTTACTATGATAACTCTCCGTACCTGAAAAGATTGTCACAAAAATACCATAGAGAATTACAGAGATAGGTACATAGAGATTATATATAATTACATAGAAAGATAGGCAGATTATATCAATAAGGAAAAGATATCTTTAAAAAGACAAAGACAGAAGATTTACTTTAAGGAATTGCTTCCCTTGACTGTACAGGCTTGGCAAGTGCAAAGTCTGCAGAACAGGCAGCAGGCTAGGGAAGAGCTGCATCTAGAATCAATGACAGCCTGCTGGCAGGATTCCTTCTTGCATGGTGAAGGTCAGTGTTTTTCTATTAAGGGCTTCAAATGAATGGATGAAGCCCACCTACCTTTTGTAGGGCACTCTTAATCTCATCTAAAAACAGCCTTTACAGAAATACAGAATAATGTCTGACCAACTTGGCCTACCTAAGTTGTACAAAAAGTTACCATCACAGCTCTTGTTGCTATTCACCATCATTCTGGAGGTTATATCCCGTGTAATGTGGTGAGAAGAAAAAACCCATAGAGTTTATAAAGGAAGAAATGAAATTGTCTTTTTTTCAACATAATTGTCAAAATAAAAAATCTTCAGTCCGGCCTGGTGGTGCATGCTTGCAATTCCAGCTATATGAAAGGCAGAGAAGGGAGGACTGTGGTTCAAAGAGAAGTTGATCAGTGAGTACTAAGTTATAGGCAAAAAAGTTAGTGAGACCTTATCTCAAAGAACAAGCCTGGCATGGTTGTACTCAGCTGTAATCCCAGCTATGCATGAGGTGGAGGTAGGAGGATCATGGTCTGAGGCTAGTCCTGTTTGAAAAGTAAACTAAAGTAAAAAGGGCTGGGGGTGTGGCTTAGTGGTAGAGTGCTTGTCTAGCAAGAGCAAAGTACTGTGTTCAAACCCCAGTACTTCCAAAAAAAAGAGAAAATCTTCTCAAAGACTACAAAATAGCTTCTAGAACTAATAAGTGAGTTTAACCAAGGTCTCAGAAAATATATAAAAATTAACTATATTTCTTTCTTTCTCCTTTTTTTTTTTTTTGTGGTACTGGTGTTTGAACTCAGGGCCTTCACCCTGAGCCACTCCACCAGCCCCTTCCTGTAAAGGGTTTTTTGAGATAGGGTCTCACAAACTATTTTCCCAGGCTGGCTTTGAACTGCAGTCCTCCTGATTTCTACCTCCTGAGTAGCTAGGATTACAGGCGTGAGCCACCAGCACCTGGCTACATTTCTTCATACTAGCAATGGAATAACTAGAATTTGAAAAATTTTAAAACCCTAATTACAGTACCTCCAAAGATAGAAATATTTAAGTAAAAATTAAAAAAAAAAACAGGATTTGCATGCTTAAAACTATAAAACATTGATGAAATGAGGCAAAAAAGAGATATTAAAAATGGGAGGCTATACTTTATTCACCCACTGAACATCTGAGTAAGATGTCAGTTCTTCCCAAATTGACCTACAGATCCAATATAAACAAGGTGAAAATGCAATTAGGAAAACATTCCATCCACAATAGCATCGACTACTACATTTAATGAAAGAAAATGTGAGACCTGTAACCTGAAAAACTACAAAACATTGTTGGAAGAAATTAAAATAAGTAAATAAACAGAAAGACATTCCACTTTCATGAGTTGAAGACTCAACATTGTTACGATGGCAACATTTCCCACACTGATCTACGTAACTCACATCTAAAGCCTATCTTGTAGGCAGAAATTGAGAAGCTGACACTAAGATCCATGTGGAAATGCAAGGGATTTCTATGAGCCCAAAACAATCTTTAAATAAGGACTATGTTGGAGGAATCACAGTCTTCAATTTAAAAAATGGCTGTCCTATAAAGCCATAGTAATCAAGACAGTGTGATGCTGAGACATGAGAATGAACATATAAATCAGTGGACTAGATTGAGAGTCCATAATTAAATACATGTGCCTGCAATCAATTGATTTTTGATAAGTGTGCCAACACAGTTGAAAGGGAAAGAACAGTTTAGCAAGTAATGATTCTGGGACTCCTACATATCTACATGCCAAAGAATGAATTTGGACCCTTTCCTCAACCACACATAAAAACAGGTCAAAATAGATCAAAAGCCTAAATTCAAAGGCTAAAATCATAAAACTCTCAGAAAACCCCCTAGAGTTAATCTTTGTGCCCTTAGATTAGGTATCAGGTTTTTGTTGGTTGGTTGTTTGTTTTTTTGTGGTACTGGAGTTTGAACTCAGGGTCTCACACTTGCTAGGCAGGCACTATACTACTTGAGCCACTCCCCCAGTCCCAGGGAACAGTATTACAGACACGACACCTAAAGCATGAAAAACCAAAGAGTAAATGGGTGAGTTAGAGCTCATCAACGTTAAAAACTTCCACGAGCCAAAAGACACTCAAGAAAGTAAAAAGACAACCCATAGAATGGGAGAAACCTTGCAAATGATATATTGATAAGGGTCCAGGTATTCTGAAAAGGGTTCAACTCTTACTATTTAGTAACAAAAGATAAATAACCTAACTCAAAAATATGCAAAGAATTTGGATATACATTTCTCCAAGAAGATATATAAGTGGCCAATGAGCACATGAAAAGACACTCAACGCAGTTAGCTATTAGGTAAATGTAAATCAAAACTACAGTTAGATTTAACTTCACATCCAATCGAATAGCTATAATTTAAAAAGTAATAACAAGTGTTGGCCAGGATGGGGAAAAATTAGAACCCTCACACATTGTTGGTGGGGATATAAAATGGAAAATCCTTGTAGTTTGGCAGTTACTCAAAATCAAGCACAAAGCTACCATGTGACCTAGCAGTTCTTCTTCTAGTATACACAAAAGAAAATATATGCTCATACAAAAACTCATGTATCAGTGTTCATTTTAGAAAAAAGAAGAAATAATCAAAATGTCCATCAACTGATAAACAGATAAACAAAATGTGGTATAGCTATATAATGGAATAGTATACAGCCATCAAAAGGAATGAACTATTCGTAAAAGCTACATGTATAAACACTAAATGCTATATGCAATACATCATGTTTTATGGTTTCCTTTATATAAAATCTCTAGAATAGGCAAAAATATAGAGACATAAGTTATGAGGGGAAAAACTAATGAAGAATGACTACTGACAGAGCTTCTTTAAGGATGAAAATGTTCTAGAATTATATAGTGGTGACACTTGCACAACTTTGTGAATATACTTAAAAAAAAACAACACTGACCGAGGCCCTGTGTTCAAAACTCCCTACCACCAATAACAAACAAACAAAAGACACAGGCCACTTTGGGGACTGGAGGTATTGGTCAACTGGTAGAGTGCTTGCCTAGCAAGAATGAGGCAAAATCCTAGTCTCATGATTCATGTGCTGAATTGTTCATTTTTAAATGGTGGATTTTGTGGTGTGTGGATTGTAGCTCAACAAAAAAAGGTTAAGACTTGCTTTAGACTTTACAAGTACTGGTGATGTATTCCACCAGATGAACTCATTCATGCAACATGGCCAGAAGCACCCAAATTAAAGACAGCTTTGATACAAAAACAAATAAATCAGGACTCAAGTCTAAACTTGAATATTGTCTCCAACATTTATTAGCTTTTGTGATAATTATGTCCTTTTATTTTTTAACCTCAGTTTCTTCTTATGTAACACAAGAATAATAACCTCTACTATCTACTTTCAGGCTCATTATGAAGACTGGCAGATCTGTCTAGCAAGAGAGCTTGGCAAATGGTAGGTGTTGACCAGTATGTGGGATTCAGATCTTAGTACTAAATTAACCAATTTAATGGTTTTTTTCTCTACCAAAGATCCTATTTTCTCTTCCCCCTAAGAATTCACCATGAGTCTGACTGGGACAACCAACTTCCGGACAACATAACCCTGGCCTTCAAGTATGATTTCCTCCTAGACCCCCCTAGATCAAGCCCACTTACCTATACTTCACTCCTTATGCTTTATAGACCTTTATCCAGAAAGTTACCACTGTCCTCCCACAGTCGTGTTACATGTCAGAGCTCTGTAGTCTCTGCCCAATTCTCACTGAACAGAGTTTAAATTGTTAGGTAGGTCCTGCCAAGTTTAGAAATAGAGTGTTTTCTTGTGACCAGAACAAGAGTGGAAACAATTCTTTCAGGTAACACGGGAAACCAAGACCAAGGCCAATGTTAATAAGAAAGAGCTGAGGTTTGTGCATGACGAAGACCACTCTTGAGAACCAACTAAGTCCAAAATCAGATGGGTCAACAGTCTGGATACAAAGCAAACTGCTTGAAACCTGACCAGAACAAGACATGAGTGAAAGCAGACTGTAAACAAGCAAGGAAATCCTAGGTGATGTCTAGAGCTATTTTTGTGTGTGTAGAGGGTAGCCAACTTTATTTAAGGTACAAGTGAGTACAGTTGGCTTAGAGATCCAGAAGCAAGGGAATCATGGATGGCAGGTGTAGAAACTTAAGATCTTTCATTTACAAAGTTAACTGGCTGTTTTCTGATTCTAACAGAGCTCCAGAGCATACCTTTAGGACCAAAGTTTGTCTCCGATAGAGTGCCAGGATGAAGAGCTAAATTCAAACACTCTGATCCTCTTTCTCTGGTCCCTACTGTTACCTGTTAGAAGCCTTGGTTTGAAAGAATAACCTTTGGAATATCCAATATCCAAAGCTGTGGAATCTAAGAACTATTTTTATTCAATCACTCAACAAAATAATTTTACCCGATGTCAGGCCTGGCCACAATGATCTCAGTTAAAACCAAAGGCACTTTTTTTCTGAGCAACCTGTTAGAAATTATAATATAAACTTATATATTCCTGATTCGGCTCCCTCAAAAGATGGATCTGACATGTCTCAATACTAAAATTCCTCTTTTCCAAGAGCAAGTCAATGTTAACTGCCTAGCTTTAATTTGACTGTCATTTGAATTATATCTTGGTGATGTAGCCTCTAGCTTAGTCATTTACGAACATTTTAAAGCAGCAATGACACAAGAAACCACAAAAAAGAAGGAAATGGAGTTTCTCTGTTGCAGAGTGGAGGAATCCAAAGACCTACCTACTTGGTCTCTAACGCCTAGGTTCCCTCTTCTCCCACATACTAACATGCACTACAATATACACAAGGAGTTGCTCACTCACATATAGGCCTTTCCTGAACCCAGAATGAAATTCAAAGTAACTGACACAATAGTTTAATGACAGAGGAATACATGAAATGATAATGATTAAGTTAAACCTTCATCAGTAGAAGAAAGACTTATTCTGAGATCATTTCCTGTGCTAGGGATATAGCTCATTGGTAGAGCACCTGACCAGTGAGTGCGAGGCTCTGAGTTCCATCCCCAGCACTACAAAAAAAAAAAAAATCCCTATGGTCCACACCTATAATATGGAAATATTTGACCATACTCATGTAAAGTTACAACTCAATTCTGCTAAATCACATTCTTAACAGGCCAGAATGGTTGGTCACTTAGCCATTCCTGGTGGTGATAAAGGCATTGATGTCAACCATGCATGTGAAGAAACTGAATAAAATGTTGAAAATGTCAAAAATAATTGCATTTCATTGGTTATTTCTACCTATGAATTAGACTTTGCAAAATCAAAAGTAATCATTTCATAGAATTCACTCGAGCTTGTTTTCTTCCTTAACAGTTTCTAGCAATTAATTTGTGTCAAGACAGAGAAGTTAGAAGTGAGGGAAGGAAACTTTAGGGGCCTTTAAATGGAGTACAATGAGCAATCTTCCCAGGTCTAAGGCATTGACGGTTCTGGTCATTCTCTGGTGAAAGTTCTATACTGGCTGTTTATGAGCCAAGTCTACATTTGAAAAATCTGAATTATCATGAGAAGTTATGAGGAGCAAGCCATTTCAGTTTTGGTTAACAAAGACAATTTGAATAAAGCTGTCATGGAGATGGAAGAAAAATTCTGGCAGAAAACAAGCATATTGATTGGAGGAAGCTACTTATACCTGTATTCAATTTAACTCCTTTCACTAGCAAGTGGTTTAAAAAAATTGACTACAATATTTATACCATTTAATTGTAGATGCATTTCAGAATATGTTAAGATTTATCTCTAGCTGTAGGAAGCTGCAGGTTTAGTCATAAGGCCAATAACAATTCTAGATTGTAGAATGCAGCTGCTAATATCATGGCTGAGGGAGAAGCTTTGTGGAGACAGATCCTCACTGTGGCCCAGAGGGGCTATTTCTCCTGCCCACTGCAAACTTGGGAAACTACTCCCATGATCTGTCAAACCCATCCTAGAATAAGCAGCCCATCTGATTAGTAATTTAATGCTAAAGGCCTTTCCTAAGGAAGTAATTTTGCTATAAGAAAATCCAGCTTTTTGAGATTTTTGAATGAGAATTTAAAAACTCTTAACAGTTAGCCAATAAATGTACTAAGTAGTCAAATTTTGTTCACCTCCTCCTCAATACATTGTCAGTTTGTTCCTGTGAATGTACTGCTATAGGAAATCTGAAGCTTATCAATTCTATTGACTACTAAATACTATATTTTATACAGAATAGAAATTATTATGTCTACCACTTTTCCTCTTCATATTACTTACGGATTCATGATCATGAAAGCTCGTATTCATAGCATCAACTATGTGCCAAGAACAATGCTAAGCACATAATAAGTATTGCCTCCTACCAGTCTCAAAACAACCAAATGGGGTAGTACTTATAATATTCTTCACATGGAAATAATTTGAGGGCCAGGTAACTTGTCCTTGATCACACTGCTACTAAGTGGAACCTGCATAAGAACCCAAGCGTGTCTGACTTCAAAACCAAACTCCCAACCTGCTGAAGGAACTCTTCTTGGGTCAAGCCATACATTATGCTATCCAAGTACAGTTGCAAAAACCAGAAGCTACTCTGTCTGGCTGAAGCCTACTAGCTAAGTTGAAGCCCTTATTAAGAGAGTTGAAATACAATGTTTAGAAGACTTTCCAGGAACAATTCCCAGATCAACAATGCAGGTTGGACGCCATGGGATCTACTGTCCCTTCCCAGGCTTGAAATCTGCCATTCTACAATCACACCCCACTCCCATGCTTCTTCTGTGGCCACCTCCAGAGCCACACCGTACCTGTTGCAATTCACTCAACAAAACAGATCCTTCATCCTAGTGCAAAGCTAGGGACAGAACACTGAAGCCTCTGTGGAGGTCACACAGACACCTCTGTGCTGGCAGTGTTTCTGAAAAATTGCAGCCTCCACAGCAATCTACCTTCTCAATCTTGTATACATACATCTAATATGACACACCTAAATTGAATTCAGACTTCCATCTGAGAGGGAGTATGAGAGTTGTATCTTAGATTTGCAGTCTCTGCAGTACAGGATGGGTATAAAGGAGGGTAAAATGAGTTTTAGTCACTATGGCCACTACAAGTTCCAAGAACTTGAATGTCCTCTCAGGTGTAGAGTACTCCTGATTAGGGTTGCAAAACTTGAGGTGTCTGAGAAAAGATTCCAGAGTTTTCATCAGATTCTCAAAAGTGGATTAGATCCACACTAATTTAATATCTTTAATAAGATATCACCTTGAAAGCAAAATTAGCATTCTGAGAGGTGGTAAGATGGTTAAGGGCATGAGCTCCAAGTAGAACTATCTGAGTTCCAATTCTTGTCCCATTACTAGATATTTGACCTTTTGTATGTAACTTAATCTCTTTGTGTCTCAATTTTCTCTTCATCTCTAAAATGTGGAGAATAGTATCAATCTCAGCAGGGGGTTCAAAGATTCTGTGAAGCTGTGTGATAAAGACCTTACAAGAATGCCTGGCACTTAGGAAATACTCTCTAAGTGCTAGCTATTGCTACTGGAATAACCTTTAGACGAGATAAATTTTACTAGTACAGGTTATAAAATAGGGTTGCATTTTAGCCCATTCTTTTACACTTATTTCCAAACAACTTCTTGATTTTAGAAGAAGCAATTACTTAATTTCCTCTGATAGTAAAGCACCTGTCTTTATGGTGATGACCTGGTTCTACTCAAAGAATAAATTAATTTAGTGCCAATTACTGCCAGGAGGAATAACTCAAATATAACTATGCCAAAACCAAACTTGTCTGTTTAAAAGGTATTCTTCAGGACCCAAATGGATATTTTTATAATATCCATTTTAAATGGAGTACATTCATAGTTGCCTTATCCTGGCAGGTACACTCAGATATGGTTTTACTTAATCAAATATTGCACACAATCTTATTATACAGGGGAGGAGTGGGGTGGATGACAAACTCCAGCTCACAAAAATCTTACAGTATAAGATCCTATCCTCCGTGCTTAAAGAATGACTTGAGGGGTTTCATGCAGTTCTGCTCAAACATTTGCACAAATCCAATGAACTGTGCAAAGAAAGCCCCCAATCCTGCTGAGAGATACTCCTTCAGGATGCTTCTGGACAGCAGAAAAATACTGTCTTGACAAGAATGAAAATCAGACTCTTTAATTTTGACAATATATCAACTTCCCTAGTGTATAAAATGTATGTGCCAATCAAGTACAAAAAAATGCCCACATTTCAGCTATTCATGAGTAACTTCAGTGTTAAATTGATTTGTAACTAATAAAAATTCTAGTTGACATCGGATTGTAGCACATTAAGAAGCATGATTATGACTAGTTCTAGTGAGTAGTTAGGGAAACGGGTATTTTAAAGTGCTGTTGAGACGAGGAATTGGCATATCTTTCCTGAGATTGATGTAACAAAACTTTTTCCTAAGACTGACCTAAAAAAACTTTTTAAAAGTAAATATTTAAGGGCTGGGCGTGGTGGTACACTTCCGGAATCCCCAGTTACTTGAGAGATGCAGATCAGGAAGATCTTGGTTCAAGGCCAGGTTGGGCAAAAAGTTAGAGAGCCCTCATCCCAGCAAATAAGGAACACATGGTGGCACATTCCACTGAACTGGGATAGCCAAACATGTAAAGAACCACACCACAGAAACAGATAGAAACTTGAATTATTTTGTGCATATCTATTTATGAAAACTGAAGAACTCTAATATGGTACATAATATATAATATTAAATATATATATATATAATCACTTGAAATGTTTTTAAAATTCAGACTGGATAGAAGGAAGTAGAGCTGTATTAATATACTGAAAAAAATAACATCAGCATACAATGAAATAACTGTAATAACTTACACAAATACTTGATACATGTTGGTTATTATCTTTATTTATTGGCCAATGTTTTAAGTATAACATATAGACTGCAAAGATGGGGAATTTATAGCTGACATAGAAAAGAATCAGAAAAAATGGTGAAAAGAGAAGCTAAAAAGGGTAGGAGGTGGAACAAAAAAGTTCAATAAATGTATGAGGGAACATGCATATACAGCAACCATTCTACCACAAGTAAAAAAAACAAATAGCTTCTTTCTTTGGATTTATAACATACCCAGGTTCACACACCAGCACAGTCTGTTCTCTTTTTCCCCTCCAGGTCCTGTGCCTGCCTTCCCACATCTCCAGCGTGCTCTACCTGCCTTTAGCTGTAGTTTTACCACCTACATACTATTAGCCACCTTTTCAAAAGCTAGAAATGAGAATATAAATATTTCTCAAACTTGAAGTTTGGGAACTAAGCTGTTTATTAAAAATTAAAAATTAATGGTAGGTAATCAAAATGAAATATGCTAATATTAAAATTAATTATTAGATATTATTTTATGTTTATAAGCTGTGCCCTTTTTAGGAATATAATTCAAAGGATCAGTGAAATGCTATGAGTCTTTAAATAAGACTTAGCATTAATTCAAGGTATATGCTAACTCAACAATGCAACTTTGGTGGTAAAAAATTAAGCAATATTCTGCTCAACCAGATACATAGAAAACAAAGACTATTGTGCAATCTCTTGTTTTGATTGTCTAGTGAAATAAACCTCAACTTAAAGAAATAAAACTAATATGGTGCAACAATGTATACACATGTATGTAAATGCAAAAACAATACCTGTTGAAACTGTTCCAGGAATCAGGGGAGGGAGGATGGGAGAGAGAAGTAGAGTGGGGGAATTCAAGTATGATATATTTGATAAACTGTAAGAACCTTTGTAAATGCTATAATGTACCCCCACCCAGCACAACAATAAAAAAACTTATAAAAAATAAAACTCAAGCACATTAGTATATTCTGGTTATTAATATTATACTATGAATTTTAAACTCTCATTAAAATGGAATCAAACAAAACATCTTAGATATTATTTTAATAAGATGAGGGTCAAGTAACAAATCTACTTAGATTAAAATAAACACTTCATTAATGATCAGAAACTTCAGAAAGTAGAAGATGGTAAGAAAACAATGCTAAACCAAAGCCTAAATAGCATTTAGTACACAGTTATGACTTTTCACAAACACTCAAGGATGTAGAGCCAAGAAAAACAAATTACCTAGTCAAAGGTAACACCAAAGAGGTCTCACATACTTAATGTAAGGAAAGTCTAAGGTGCAAACAAAATTCATAAAAATGTGGGGTCTTCCCACAGAATATGAATGATAAGTGTACTTTCTGAACTGATAAAAGAATGAATATGGAAAGTGAAGTACACTGACAAATGTATGGAACTCACAGCATCAGTACTCAATAAATATTAAAAGTCACAATGCAATACAGAGTGACAATCTAAAAATAATTCTAGTCATCATTAGTCAAAGAGGATACAATAATGGGAGCCCATTTCACTCTCCCATGACAAGAAACTAGCAGAATCACTGAGAACTGTTAAAACATTGGAAGATTTATATAAAAACCTGCAAGTTAAACACATTACTGTGCTGCCATAAACTTGTCTACTCAAGCAACTTATTAATTCCCAGAACTAACACATAGAAGCCCAGATTCAACAAATTAGCAGAAAATTACAATAAAAACAATCATATAATATCCGTAGCTCATTCAAATAAATCTTCACCATGAGAGAAGTGGGCCATGAAGTTGACATGGATTCTGAAGCAACAGCAGCAATTCACAAAGGCTTCTTAATTTTCTTGTCATTTAGGAATTAAGCCACTTCCAATTCACGCAAATCTTACCAGGTGCATTAAATTTATGTCATTATGAGCCATCAGGAAACACCCACAGAGACCCATACCAACACCAAGAAGTTTTGTTAAACAGCTGTGTGTTTTAATTGATTTGTATTATTTAAAATAGGAACAATTGAAAGTCAGTTATCAGATGTTGTGTGAAAGAGATGCCTAAATATTCCAGAGAGACTGAAGAAGAAAGCCAATCACTGCAACTTCACTCAAGCACTTAAGATTATTACTAGAGGAAGCACAATTAAATCATCAGTTTATCAGCCATCATTATAAATCACCAGGAAACATATGAAGCTTCATTATTTAAGAATCCTTTTACCAGTGACTTCCTGCACCACCAAGAGTCTAAAGCAATCAATAAGTCACCAAAAGATATCTAAAGAGTTTGTTTTATTGTGTTTGTGTGTGTATGTATATGGATGTGTTTGTGTTTTACCTTGAGAAATTTATTGTGGAAAGAAAAGGAAACTCACTGAAATTAATTACCATATTTTTGCATGCATTAGGTATGCCATAATCTTCAAAATGAAATCAGTGGTATTAGAGATATACAAAATGTGCATTACACGGGCTTCTCCTATTCCACAGATCAAATGAGGAAAAATAACCAATGAGTTTCTTCTTACTTTTATCTGTCCAACCTCATTTATTTACTTATAGCCACCTTCCTCAACATATGGAATCAGAAAACAAAGTACCTCAAAAGTCTTGCCTTCCAAATTTAAAACAGTTCAGGTATTAGAAAGAATATATTTAAAAGGAAATTAGAAATAGGTGAGTTTCATTTACAACTCTTCCCCATTAGAGCTGGGAGGCAAGAAAGCACTTGGAGAGAAGACAGTTTTGAAAAGGTGGTTTCCCCAAAAAGGAACATGTGTGCACATGTGTGTACATGCATTCATGAGTGTACATAGGCATACGTATAAAATGATGCAACACAACAGGACCCCTTGTGATTTGGTAATTTGAGAATACAGAGGACATGGGACTAATCCATAAGTTTTAGGGTTGGTAAGTCTCATAAAGGAAAGTCCCTTCCATCACATCATTATGTGTAAGTAGCTGTAAAGTAAAAACGCAGCAAGACTTGTCTAGGAATAAGAACACTGGAGACAGACATCTGAGGTTTCTAATTCCCTGTCATGTAGCAGAAAAGAGTGAAGTATAGCAGGGTTGACTTATTCATTATAGTAGGTGAAGTACCTACTTCCAGTTCAATTCCTAAAGGTATCAATGAAAATGTTTTATTTGCTTTTAAAAATAAAAATGTACCTGGGTATGTACCTTTAAGAATCCATGAAAACTGAATCAACGGCTTTTAAAAGTCAAAAGAAAGTAAAATTTTAAGATAAATAAGATACTTTAATATGAATACAGATATAATCATCTTTATAAAAAGTTTAAAAACATAAGTTTTGATACTCTGAATGGAGAACGGAGCATGTTATGGTTTAGCTATGGTTTGAGTGTGTCCCCCAAAGGTCATGTACTAGAAACATATCCCCTAATGTGGCAGTGCTGAAGCGATGGAAGTTTTAAGAGGCAGGCATAGTAGAAGGGAAGGAGGCAGGAAGTAGAGGGAGGGTGATACCCTCAGAACGGGTTAATGTAGTTCTCACGGGATGCTGTTTAGTTCCCCAAAAGTAAACTAAAAAGAATAAGGCTGAGCTGGGCATGATAGTACACATCTGTAATCCCAGCACTTGGAAGGCTGAGGCACGAAGAGATCATGAGTTTGAGGCTAGACTGGGCTACACAGGGAGAAACTGTCTAAAAAGAAAAAGAAAAACAAAAAAAACCTGGCATTAGAAATCCTTCTGGCTTCCTGTCTTGCCATGTGACCTCTCATCTACATGGTCTCTTCCCATTCTGCTGTATTGCAATGTAGTCAGGGGGACCTTCATCTGAAGCTGAACATAATGGACTGCTCAATTTTGGGCTTTCCACCTCCAAAACTGTGACCTACATAAAAATTTTAAAACAAAGTGGCCAGGTTGAGGTATTTCATTCCAGCAACATAAAATGAGGGCAAATGTGTCTAAGGCCCAAAAAGTTAGGATGCAGTTCTGGCATGTGAACCTTTGATGAAAGTGAGTGAGGGTAAGAGAGGGTAAGAGACCTTGAGGTACATGTACTTGGCAAAGGCCCAAGGGCTTGGTATCAATTCCAGAGTGAAAAAGAGGAATGGGTCAAATCCTAACTTTGACCTTGTTTAATCAATGACTGAAAAAAGTCACTCAAGTAATTGTGTTTGCCTAAAAGTGTGATTTTGATAATATCATAATGTAGTACTGCTCATAATTATGTGCTAGACAACAGTCAAGATATCTTACATATATTGACTCATTTAGTCTTCCCATAAACTCTGTAGAGCCTGTCCTCATCTCTTGTGGAAAAATAAATTAAGACACAAAGATACTTCATAATTTGTAGAAGGTCATACTGCTGTTAAGTGCTAAGAGTCAAATCTGTTTTGTCTGGTCCAGCACCTACATTTCTCATTTGCCAAAGCAAACAATCGTCCTTGGAAAATGGCTGATTCCAAGTCTGGACAGGAATTGCACAACATGAATGTGTAGGTTTTTGACATTCCAGAAAGCAGGAAAGCCAACAAAGATGTATCAAAATGACTCGGGAGCCAACATAAGAGGCTTTCACTGGTCAGAGATGAGGTAAATTGAACATCAGTAAATATAATCACTACAATGAGTTGAAATGTATAAAACATTTATATTCATGAGTTTATAAAAAATTTCTTGGTCACCACTGGAGGTTCTAGTTCACTATATGAAAAGCTACAGCATAAAGGGAAAGAATCAAGCATGTATGCTGCCTTTCCTATATAAAGCATACCTTGGGTGACTAAGCTGGTAGAAGAAACTGTCATTATAGAAGTGGCCCAAATAGTAAATAATGAATGATAGGATTAAAACATTACCATTTTGTAACCCTTAATGAATTAATGAGTATATACAACAATCACCAATGACTGTGAACATCACAAAGAGTGATAACCAGACATATTTACTTCCTAATGAGAGTAGTCAGAAACAGCTAAGAAGTATTCTTGACCAAAAAAATCAAACCTGAATTTGATCAAGACTCAACAGCTAACTACCAGCTCATAAAACATACATGGAGGACACAAATAGAAAAAAAAAATTCAGACTGCATAACACTACAGGACAAACAACCTGTTTCTTCAACAAAAAATTATAAGGAGAAAAAGAGACAAAGGAATGAGAATTATATAGATTTAAAAAGTTGTAATTATATAGATTCAAAAAGTTTGAAGTCTCTTACAACTTTTTAATGTGTAAATCTTATTTGGATCCTGATTCAAACAAATATATAGCAAATTAAATGGTAATTGCTTATTTAATGATATTAACAAATTATTAGCAGTCTTGGTTGTAATGATAGAACTGAGTTACATTTTCAACCTTTTATTTTGAGATAATTATTCAGTTGAAAGAAGTGATACAAAGAGATCCCTTATAACCTTGCCCAGTTCCCCAGTGGTGACATCTTGCAGAATTGCAGTACTTTATCACAACCAAAATACTGATACTGACTCAGTAAAGGTGCAGATTTCTGTTGCCATAAGGTTCCCCATATTACCTTTTACAGCCCAGTCATACCCCCTCTCTTGCACCTGGTACCTACAAGTTTGTTTTTCAATCCATTACTTTGTTATTTAAAAAATATTATAGAAATGGAATCATGTACTACACTACCTTTGCGACTCAGTATAATTGTCTAGATTCATCCAGGTTGTGGAGTGCATCAGAAGTTTATTCTTTTTTATTGTTGAGTAGTATTCTATAGTAAGGGTGTACCACATTTATTTTAAAATTTTCTGTTGATGAAATCATATGTTCTCCCTCATATGCGGACTATAGATCCAGGGCAAATGCAGCAATGTGGTTGGACTTGGATCACATGATAAGGGAAGAGCAGATCTGGGTGATATAGAAATAGGCAGAAAACCCAAAACATGAAAGTGTTTGATGTCCCCACTCCAGAGGAGTTAATGCAGAAACCTTAACACAACAGAGGTTATCATGAGAAGGGGATCAGTAACCAGGGTAAAGATCAGTTAGAGATGAATTAACATGGGTCATAACACGTGTACACGAAAGCAATGCTAGGAATATTTCTGTATAGCTATCCTTAACTCAACTAGCAAAAACGCTTTGTCTTCCTTATTAGGCTTGTAGTGATAAAGGCAGAACAGGACCTGCCTGGAACTGAGGGGGGAAGGGAAGACAGGGTGCGGGAGGGGGGCAGGGGGGAGAAATGACCGAAACAATGTATGCACATGTGAATAAAAGAATAAAAAAAAATTTTCACCCAACTGAAAGATATGTTTTTTTTCAATTGAACTATTGTAAATAAAACTACTATAAATAGTCATGTAAAGCCCTTAACTTTAAAGATATTTACTTAAATAATTGTGGATGAGACAAAACAATGTCTAGGATTTGTTTCAAAAACCTCCAGACCAGAGAAGATACCAGAACAAAAAATTAGTAAGTTTGGGGCTGAGGATATAGTTCAGTGGTATAGAGTATGTATCTGGCATATGCAAGGCTGCAGGTTCAATCACTAGTGGCAAAAGTAATAAATAAGATAGTCATGAGTTTACAAGTACATTATCCTATTACCTCTACTTTTGTATATGCTTAAAATTTTCCAAAATACAAAGTTTAAAAAAGAAAAAAAAATTTCTTAATTGACCACTACACACCCATACACATAAAAACATCTTTAAGCAAAATTGAAGGTATGAGTATTTTTATCTTATAACTTCAGTCCATGCCAAGATCACAGGGATTCTTTGCTTAAAACACTCCTTCAGTGATGGGCATTATAATATTCACCCTAGGCAGATCCAACCTAGGCATCTGCTAACTTTCTTTCAGAAGTTCTTTATTAGACTACAGGGTTGAGATAATAGGTAGTCCGAAAGGTTGGACAAAGGCAGGTGAGTAATCACCATAATCAAATGTATGAGATTCATGAGTGGCTGTCTTCAAAAGAGGTTTCATGTCTGACATGAACAGGCCCTTATCATCAAGACAAATGCTGAGAGAACAGAAGTGTGATTACTACAGATGAAGAGCAACAAACTTTATGAGCACAATCAGGCCTGAAAATGAAGGGAAATGCATTTTATATTATGTGAAGGCTGCTTTTGTTTTTAAGTCACTCTGGAGGACAGGATATTATTATCATGTTCAGCCTGCAAGTTAATGATTTTTCAGTATAATTCTGTAAAAATGATGTCTACTATTTGGCACCATCAATATTCTATCAGTTTATTCTCTCCCAGTTCCCCAACTCTATATCACATCCCTTTCCATCCTACTGAGGCACTTTGTTTTTTCCCCACATGAGTTCTTACAAAAATGCAGCCCCATTCTCTCAAAGATCTCAAACAAAGAAAAAGACATGAAATACCAATCCAATTTGGGGATTAAAAACCAAGACCTTTAAAGAAAATACACATGATGACTTTCAAATGCCAAATGGTGCACTGGCTACAAATGAGTTTCCCTTGGATAGTCTTAAATGATAGAACATCCACTGTGTTGAGAAACTCAAAGGCTTAAATAAAGTTTGTTATTGGAGGTATTATTAAAAGAAGTTATTTGGGATGGTGATGTGGTAGAGAATTTGCTTAGTAAGGACAAGGCCCTGAGTTGAAACCTCACTGCTGCCCCAAAAGATAAATAAATATATAAGTTATTTGACTCATCCACAGATGAAATTCAGCAAGACAAATTCCAAAGGTCCATCTAAATTTTATAGTTGGATTGTAGTTTGGTTATTTCAATTATTGCTCCTATTAAGTGAGCCCTGATTTGATGTTAGAAACAACATGTACTGTGATAGGGTTTGATCTTTATTACTATAACACTATGAAAAATAGGAAAAAGATAACACAAATGTCTATAAATTAAAATGTATATAAAATTCTATTAAAAACAATCAATGTATAGATTGGTTCATTTGGTTGGTTTAAAAACTTGGGAATTCTACCAACGGAAAGAAATCTACTGAAAACATCATATTAGAAAACTAATAAAATAGATTTGAATTTTAAAAAATCCTGTTTCTATGTCATGAGTCAGAACAGAAACATGTAGAATTAAAACACAAAATTACATAAACCACCAGGAATTGTGATATAAGCTGGCATTGAGATTACTAATGGGGGTGCTAAAGACTAAAGGAAAAGGATAAAAATTGGGATCAGAAGCATAATGGAAAAATTATTTGAGAAAATGGTGCTAAAATTAAATGCACATATATTTTGGATGCTCGCTTCCTCTATCCCTTGGCATTTTCCTTGCCTCCTATAACCAAACATTTCTGGGTCTTATGGATTCTGACTCTACAGTAAACATTTTGGACAGTTTGTAGTCATTAACATAAGACTAAAAGTTGAAACTCTTAGCACTCACCTTAAATATTAATGAAAAGTAGTTTGCATAAAATAAAATGGTCTTGTCAAAAATCTTTACATCTGCTTTGCTTATATGTCATTTAGCATTCTTCACAGTAACCACATATGCTTGGTCTACAGAACTTGGAGTTCAGAGGGGACCAGGGTAGTTTCAGAGAAAGCAGTATATTAGAAAACAGGTAGGGCACATGCAGACAACAAAGAGGGAAGACATTAAAACTGGAAAGAATTCCAAGAACAAACCGTCCGAGATAGGTACAGGTAAATAGACATGTTTGGCAGGAGTGAAGGTACAGAAGATCAGTTTTAAAAAGCAGGTGGGAGCCAGGGAGTGTCAGCCACTTAAGCCCAAGCAAGGCATTTAGACCATGTCCTACGGGCTTGAGCTATAGGCTTCAGCATGGGTGAGGTAAGTATGCAGTGGTTAAGAAGATATGACTAAATGCAAGGGGAGAGAGGGAAGGGGAAGAAAAATCAAAGATAAGACGCTTTACTAATTGTTCCAGGTGAGGTCATAGGGCTTAATCTAGGAGGGTGATAGTGGGAAGGGAAAGGAAAAGATTAATTTGAGGGGCAGCATGAAAGGTACGTAAAGCTAGTTTTGTCCTCAATTGAAATCTAGAAAATGGTCACTTGCAGTCATTTTTGAAGAACTAATTATGAGCTGCTAAGGATTCTTACGTTGATTGGGAGGTAAACTGCCATTATTATGCTCAAATATGTAAGAGAGCATAAAATTTTAATGGCTGGTAAAGTCATTTTTAAAGGAAGCTTTAATTAAGCTTAATAGAGGCTTAGAAAAAATAAGATTTTAGATATAAGTAAAAATTATTATTAAAGTCATGATTGGTTGCAAGGTGATGAATACTTTTAAATTTCTAAAATAATTAACTGCTGATTTTAGCAAGGCAGTAATACTAACATACATGATTGACAGACCTATTTTCTCTACTTTTGCAAATCGGCCTTTTATATCTCCTTTCACAGATCTATTTTTCTACTTTGCACATCACTATTGTAAACCTATCATTAATCAAAAGTTCATAGTTTTGCAAATGCACCAATGAGTAAAACTGGGAAACACGATAGGTGATATCAGCTAAAGCATCTATTTCTTAGTATATGTGCCAACTTGATTTCTATTTTCACTTATGGAATCCATTTTTGTGAAATACTTACTACATGCTAAGTACTCTGCTGGGTACATAATGAAAGGTAAAACAGAAAAACACACATGGTCATATGTGTTTTTACAAAGGAGCTCACAAAACAGGAAAAAAGCTAGATATTAATTGTTTAAAAATCATCCCAATATATAATTCAAAACTAAGATAAGTCCTCTGCAGGAAAATTATAGAGTGTTAAGAAAGCTTTTAATAAGGAGGGTAAACCAAGTCTGGGTCTGGGAAGGTGTTTTTTAAGGAAACTTATCTTTAAACTGAAATCTGTAAGAATGTGGAGGAGAAAAATAGGGAATGGAGTGGATGAGAGAAGTAGATGAAAAAACGATGAGCAGAGGAAAAGAACTGCATACAGGGCTGTCAGAGTGGCTCGAGCGGTAAAGCGCCTGCCTATCAAGTGTAAGGCCCTGAGTTCAAACCCCACTATTGTCAAAACAAAAAAAAAAAAGGTGCATACAATAAAACAAAAATATTCTCTAACCTGTTGAGTAATAGTGTCCCATGGTCCTTGCAGCAGCCGTGTTTTATAGCACTCATGAACTCCATCCCATATGTCCTTCAGAGCTAAAGGTCTTCCATCTATAAAAGTGCATGATAAAATTAAATTAGTGATATATGTGACATGATGGTGCTTGGTGTTAATTTAAAGTACTAGAAGAGTATTATAACTTCTTCAAAAATGTTTACTAGTGCACACATATCTTATATATCAAGTGTGCCATATGAAATACTGTTTTCTTCCTGAGGGACATCTAAACAACTAAGCTTTTATCCTTTGTATCCACATAGCAATAAAATTATCTGTCCATTCATTGCCTCTAAGAATTTTACAAAATACATAAAAGCCAAAAGTGTATTGGAGAAAACTGATATATACAAGTGTAGGTAAAGGACCAGGAAAATGGACTTCCATATTCACAAGCGCTCACTATGGATAACTCTAAAGCCCACTCCACTTTATTACTTAAAACAAAAAGACCATACTCAGGCTTTTTTCACTCTCCTGTTGATTGAGTGTTGATAATTGCTTGATTGAGCATCATGTAGAGAAAAAGAGAGGGAAACACACCATTTCTTTTAATAAGAAGCTTACCATCTACTAGGAAAACTATGACAAGTGTATTAATAACTGAAAGTTCTAGGTAAAAAGAGGTCACTACCAGAGGAAACCTGCAGTTCTCTGACAGTCCAGAGGCACATTGCATATTCAGATTCACAGAATTTAAGTCGAAATGTAAGGTGTGAGGGAAAAGCATGAGATTTGGAATCTGGGCTAAGTTTAAACCCTGGGGTTAGCAATTACTCTCTTCACTACTGCAAGTTATTTTGCTTTTAACTTTACTATAAAGTGAGGATAATAATCCTTTTCAAATTTTGTTCTCATGAATTTATCCAGAACTATGTTTGGCAAAAAATAAGAGCTCAATAAATATTAGGTATCTTCTCTCAGCTCACCACTCCACTACTAGGTAATTCTCAAAGCCAAAAGATTCATTTCTAAACTGTTATTTTTCAGGATGTCTCCATGTTTCTACAGCATGCATACCGTCTTTGATATAGTAAGGTATTAATAGGGTAAGTAGGGCATTTCTCATGTTTGACCTGAAAAGTTGAACTTTTCCTCAACCTTTATTTTCAATAAATAGCAGTAGAATATTTTGATACATTTTCAATAAGTATCTTCATCTTGGCATTTATCTGGCTGCAGGAGACCATTATCTTGTGATAAATAGTTTTATTCCATTGACATTTCCATGTCTGTAAAATGAACAAGATTTATTCATCCAATTAACATTTGAATGTCATGTTTAGCTACAAGTTAAAAAAAGGCTGACTTCAATATCTGTGTTATATTGTTTTCTGAACACATTTACAGAGTAGTGCTAAACTCTGCTCTTAATATAAGCACAATATCTCTTCATATATGCATGTACATGTATGTGTGTGCACATGTCTGTGTGTGTGTCTGCTGATGTTAGAAGACGCAAATAAGATCTTAAGTACTTCAGTGTCACGTAAGTTAAGTAATCAAATTACAAAAAGGTGATAGGCTTTTAAAATAATTTTTACATATCAAAATTAAAAGAAATCAAGTATACAGCTTTATAACTGCTAATTTTATAAATAAGGCAACCAGTGTCTTGAATAACACAAATCTCCAAAATTATGCAGTCAGTTCACAACTGAGCTGAAATCAGAATCTAGGTTTCAGGACTCACAATCCAGTGCTCTTCCTGCTCTGGGGACAGAGACGTTACAAATGCATTACAAGTATTTATTGAAAAAATGATAAAGAAAAGAATTCCCTCCTTATCATTATTTCCTCAAGACAGAAAGAGCTTTTCAGAACTAAAGAAGAATGCAGGGCTTAATATCTGATAATTTTAAAAGATTTTAATATTATTCCTTAAAATATTTCAATCAACAATCTAAGTATTGAGTACATGGTTTGATATAACCACTCTCAAAACCTCATACTCTCCTGGAAACATTCATACAAAATGTAATAATAAGCAGCCTAGCACCAATGTGCAGCGACCCAGAACAAACAGAATTTTTATCAGATTTGATACTAGAATTGAAAGTAAGTGCCATAAGCTTTCAGACATCAAATCTAGAGAGAAAAATGCATTCCTTAGAGTACAGGAATTAAAAAATGATCTAGTCACCTAGATCATTTAAAGATATTAACTGAATGCACTTCTACCTGTATCCCAAAAATACCATTTAATAAAAACAGAGCAATTAGTATAAATGCATTTCTCCATTGATTTTAAATTAATCAAAAGAATTACAGTGTGGAGGCTGGAGGTAGAGCTCAGTGGTAAAGTATGTGTTTGGCATGCACAAGACCCTGGTAGATTGATATACCTACCACCTTGTCCTTTCTCTATTCTTCACACAGTGCTGCAAAACCAGAAACCACGAGTCACTTTACATCCTTTTCTTTCTTAACCTTGTATTTCATAATGAAAACAATGGTCCCCTATTATATTTTAAATATCTCTAGAATCTGTGCTTTCAATTCCATTCCTGCTGCACTGGAGTACAAGTTCTAACCTCCAGCGGCAGACTCTGTCAGTCCTCCAGTCTCCTGGTGCTGGCTCCTAGGCCATGTCACTTTCAAACACAAATCTAATATAACTTCTCTCTTGAACACCACTCTTTAGTTTTCCTTCTACCACAGCATAAAATCCAAGCATTTGGGTATTCTGGATCCTGTTAAGTAACCTATCTTTGCCATTCTTCCCTAAGAATCAGCGCTTAGAGAAGGAGGAACTTCTAGCTCTCCACAGGCTCATTCTAGCAATCCTTTTCCCTGTTGGATGCTTTGCATAGCAACTATCACTCTTTCAAGTTATCTTAGTTATTTATAAATTTCTCATTTTCTGTTTTTCCAACTATGAAGCTCTATGAAAGTAGATATTGGTATTCTTAATCCTGCCTGTATGCCATCCCCTGAATCAAGGTCTGGAACACTGTAAGTAGTCAATAAAGATTTGTTAAATCATAAATACAGATGATGTTTCTATATTTTTTCCTATCCAGTATTATGAAATAAACATTTTCCCACATGAGTAAAAAAAAGTTATTATTATTTTTCCAAGTATGTGACATTGTACTAACATAACACACCATAATTTACTTAAGAATTCCACTGATGTAAGTCATTTAAATTATTAGCAGCTTTGAAACAGTGTCTGACACAAAATAGTCACAAAGTAAGCCATAGTGATTTTCCTTCTTTTCAATTATTTTTTGATAAATTCTCTAGCATGGAATTACTAAGTCAAAGTGAAAAATAACTGTTTTAATTCAAGACAGAACTAGTATCTCACCTCCCAAGATCTTCTCTGGGGTAATGAGATAAGATGTTAATTTTAGAAATGGCTATTTATATAATTTGTCACTAACTACATGCCAAGCATTGTTCTAAGCCTTTGTGATATATACATCAGTTAACAAAGCAATGTTTTTGTGGAGGTTACATTTAGCTGGAGAAAGGGAAGGATGTGACGATAAGTAATGAAAATAATAAATGAGTAAACCATAGTATATTAAGAGATGATATACTATGGTAAAAAGAAAGAGTAAAATAAGGACTGCCAACCAGGGGTGGGTTTGCAGTGTTAGATCCCACTGAGAAAGAGACTTGTGAGTGAACACTGGGAAGCATTAGCACTGATACCTGACTGTGAGAAGGAAAAAAGTTCCAGGGAGAGGGGAGAGTGGAATCACTTAGCACTGGCAGGGTATTTAAAAACATTAATTAAAAAAAAAAAACAGCTTTATGAAGATGTAATTCACATACCTACAATTCACCCATTTGAAGTATACAATTCAATGGTAGTCTCAGAGTTGAGTAATCACCACCTCAGTCAATTTTGGAATACTCTTTAGCATTTGAAAAAGAAACCTCAAACTCATTAGCAGTCATTAGTTATGGTCCCTCTACCTGTCCAGTCCTAGGAATATACTAATTAGCTTTCTGTTTTTATGAATTTGTCTATTCTATACATTTCGGATAAATGGAATCATACAACATGGGTCTTTTGTGACCTTTCACTTTGCCAACTGTTTATAAGGTTCATCTGGTATAGCATGTATTGTAGTTCATTTCCTTTTATAGTTAAATTATATTCCATGTTAATGGACAATGGGATTTTTTACCCACTTTTTGACTGCTTTGAATAATGATGCTATGAATATTCATGTAAAAGTTTTGTGTGAACATATGTTTTCTTTTCTCTTGAGTGTACCTAGGAGTGGAATTGATGAGTCCTATGGTAACTCTGTATTTAACCTTTTGAGGAACAGCCAGTCTGTTCTCTAAAATGCACTGACATCCTACCAGCAGTACACGAGGCTTCTAAACTTTCTATATCTTTTCCATCACTTGATTTTGTTTTTGCCTTTTAATTCTAGCCATCCTACTGGGGGTGAAGTGGCAACTCACTGTGATTTCCATATGCATTTTCCCTTACAATATGTGACACTGAGCATATTTTCATATCACTATGTTTTTTGGATAAGTGTCCAGTCAGATCCTTTGCCTCTCTTTAAAATTGGGTTATTCATCTTATTATTAAGGTGTAAGAGTTCTTTATGTATTCTAGATACAAAATCCTTATCAGATGTATTTATTTGCAAATATTTTCTCCATTTCTGTGGTCTATCCTTTAAAGCACAAAAGGTTTTAATTTTGATGATGTTCAGTTTAAAATTGATTATTTTCCTTTGGTTGCTGTGCATTTGGTGTCATATCTAAACCAGTCCATAATCCAAGATCATGAAGATTTAGTCCTTTATTCCTTCTGAGAAGGGTGCTGACTTTTGGAATGAGGAGATACTGCAGGGTTTTCAGCAGATGAATGACATCATCTTACTTAGGTTTGAAAAGGGTCAGATTCTGTATCTCTTTCAAGAATTTGAACCAAAAGAAACACAAATGTTTATTTTTCTTTACTTTTATGTTATCTTCTGATATTACTTTATTATTATTTGCGGGTCTCTTCCATCTACAACATAGATTTCATGCAGGCTGTCTGACTCCTGGCTATGCTCCTAGCACACAGACGAGTGTGGGCTGAACCTGTAAGACAGTATAAAGTGGGGACCAGGGCTGATGCTACAGCAAGGCACAGACACACACAAGTGCAAGTTATGGGGACCGATAAATTGGAAATTAATAACAGGAGCTGGCATACAGAGAGAGAGGAGTGTGACTATATAAAGAAAGGCAGGGACGAGAGACTAGAAGACCATCTACCTCTATGGAGTGCCTGGCTATAGTCCAAATGAAGCCTGACCAAGCCTTATTTCTGTGAGGCCTTTTGCTTCACATAAGCCCCATTCTCTTCTCAACCCACTTTTCTGAACCAACTTGAGTTCTTTTCTGATCCTTATAACTAAAGAAAAGTTGGAAACATAACAGAGTGTAAGCCCCCTAGAAAATGCATCTATAGGCCATTCTGCCTGGTATGATTTCCATAGCTGTGACTTCCTTGACTAGCCTCTCCAGACTGTGCCCTCCAGCTTCCAAAATCTAATCCCCTTAGGAAAACTGAAGATCAACAAGCAATTATAATACCCTTGTCAAAACAATTGCCTCTGTGTGTGTGTGTGTGTGTGTGTGTGTGTGTCTGAAATATTTGCTTCTGATAGGCCATAACCTGGCTAGTTCTCTTGGGTATCTCTAGAAGTTCTGTGTTTGGCAGCTTCTGCTAAAGCATGGCATATCTGGTGGGACTATATGGATTAGAAATTAAGTGCTTAAAACATACAGGTCTTAAATAAATATTTCAAAGACCGCTGTTCTTCAAAACAGCCACCTAGAAAGGTTTACTGACTGCTCACCAAATTCAACCAATATTTATGCCAACAAAGCCATAAAACTGTCAATTGAACTGCTCTTTGGAATGCCTTCAGAGCCAGACAAGAAACTACTTTGTAGTCACAAATAAATTTTAATAAGAATTTTAAAAAGTACACTCACCTTATTCCCAATATTTGGCTCTGAATGATTTTATTGTCTCAAAATAAATTTCCCTTTTGCCAACTTTTAGCCATAAGGATTAGAATTGTCAAAACCAGTAGTTGCAAAAATGTGTTGAGCCACAACAGTGTGAATGATAAAAAGCCATGATTTGCTTTTCCTCTGCATCTCTGTGAATCTCTTCGGTTTCTGCTAACCATTTACACTGTAAAAGACCTGGTTAAATGTAGCTTTATCTCCGACAATAATGATTTAGTAAAGTATGAAGTGGGTTCTCTTCCCTAAGCCTTCATCATTTGTGTATCTAGTTATAGATAACACTTTCATGATCAAATATAGATGAAAATTAATTTTTTCAATCTTTTATAAACAAATAAAAATTTTTTGACCTAATCAGCAATATCTTTAAACCCTGTCATACACTAGTGGCACTGAAATATATTCAAATGTGATTGTGACTCTATTTAAAAACCAAAAAGTAAAGTCACAGAGAAAAGAAAAATTAACAAATGTTGCCCAGCCTGGCTTCAAACTCTCAATTCTCCTGCCTCAGCCTCCCAAGTGCTGGAATTACAGACATGTACCACCACACCCAGCTAACAAGTGGTAGTTTCTAAAGGTTGGTTTACAATGTAGAATCTAAAACAATATTGTGAACTTTTTATACTCAGTTATATTAAAACCCATTAGCATATAAAAATGGAGACTTCAGAAATACCATTAAAACCATTGAATGGTGATAGCCAAACATATAAAGAATGACATCATAGAAATAAAGCAAATAGGATAGAAACTTGAAGTATTTTGTACATATCTATCCTTTATAAAAACTGAAGAATCAAAGCTTTAACTTAAATTAAAACATGGGCATAAATAAACGCTTGGTCAAGTAAATAAAACACATTATTAAGCATGTACATGTTCAGTTCAAAGTAGTTCTAATCAGGAACTTTCAACCACATTTAAAAAAAATGCCTATTTTTTTTGTCTGACCTCACTGAGGGGAGATATAACCACACTCAATCAACGACTCCCTAGTTTCAAATAGAAGATACTCAACAGCACCAATTTTAACATGTTCAGAAATCTCATTAATCATATCCAGGCTACCAAGTTCAGTAAAAATCCCAGAAATACTTGAAAAATTTAAACATAAGTCAAAATGATTTCAGCAGAAATCTACCAAGTGAGCACAGTAAATTGAGGTCATTTATTTAACAGATGTTTATTGACTGCCTACTATGTGCCTAAAGCAATGTTCTGTCAGCAATCTAAAATGTCAAAGACAAAAGAGGAAGAGACATTGGGCAAAAAAATGGAATAATTAAAAAGTACAATCTTTAGCAACTGCCAGTAGCATTTAATTTAACATTTTCATATAAAGTCTCTCAATCGAATAATAACCTACATGTCAAGTAATCTATATATTACTCAAAATGTGCAGCTTTCTAAATTAAATTTCTCAGGGCTATTAGTTTTCATGAATCCAATAATAGCATGAGATATTTCACTAGCACTACCTAACTCTAGTGCATGCACTCCTAAGTCATCCTTACCCTTATTGTATGTGGTTTCACTAACATTTTCTCACTCCTAAAATGAAGATTAGAAAAAGTGAAAATTATCAGTAATAAGTTTAAGAGTGATGTCTTAGACATGGTCATTAGAAATCAAAAGGAAAGAGTGGATTTTTCACAATAAAATTATTTAATAGATTGTCTTCAACAGAGCTTTGATGGATATAAAAATTCATGTCATACTCCACAGTGAGGCAAAGATGATGCTCCACCAAAGGAGAAAATGCATTTCTGCTTCAGTGAGAAAATTATACTGTGAGATGAAATGAGTGTAATTGTTCATGTACATCACATCAGCCATGAGGCTAGCTAATTCTATAATTTTTATTTATTCCTACAAACATTTTAATGCTTTGTATCTCTATTAATCTCAGGAAATCTGAGCGAAAATTCCAAAAATACAGACTATGGCAACACCTTTTTATTTAGTGTATACACAACTGCATCAATTAACTAATTTAAGGCATATGTTTCTTAAATTTCTGTTAATTATTTGAAAGACAGTGTCATGTAATGAAAACTAGGCTATGAAGTTTGAGTCCCAACCCCATAGTTTTTGTGTACCCTTAATAAATTATTTATCCTTTAGAAGAACTCAGCTTCATGTCTGTGCATAAAGAGAACAACACTTCCTACCTTCCAATCTTATTGTAAGGATCAAGATACAGCAGGCAGGACTGAAAGGTCCTCAAGTGCCAAGTCTAGTTTCATAATTACCTCACAATGCTCAAATCTCAATGAAATAGGTATTATTGCCTCAAATTTGTTTTCAGATGAAAATAGAAAGGTAAAAGAAAAGCTCAATACCCTGCAAAAGTTTGCACAATTAGTAAGTAGCAGAATTAGGAATCAGAACCAAGGCTTTCTGGCTCCCAACTTTGCATTTTTCAGAACACTAGACGTGTCTGTACCCCGGAGCTCTTTGTAAAGTGCAAAGTAACACATACATATTAGTTGCAGCTACTAGTGGTCTCCACTTATCCTGGCTAACCTAGGATATCTAGAATAATGCCCTTTCTGGTTTTCTTCCTGGGCCTGACCTGTCTGCCCCCCATCACTGTACAGACAAACCCAATGTACACCTAATTTTTTTTGGTGGTAGAAGGATTGAACTCGGGGTTTTGCACTTGCTAGGCAAGCACTCTACCACTTGAACTACATTCCCACTTCTTTTTTCAGTGTGTGTTTCATTTGTTTTTCAGATAGCATTTGATGCTTTTGTCTAGCTGGCCTTGGACAATGATTCTCTTACTTCTGCTTCCTCAGTAGCTGAGATTACAGGCATGAGCTAACACCCTCAGTCCTCAGCCAAGATTTTTCTTGATCACTTCAGCTCAAAGTCTTCTTAGGCCTTCTACCCCTCTTATTATCAACATAGTATACTTGTTACAGTGAGTTTTAGACCTGTCTTATTTTCCTCACTAGACTGTAAGCTCCTTGAGGGGCATCATCCAGCTCTGGTTTCCTTTTTTCATCTACATTTGAGAAACATCTTCAAGCCATATACATAAATATTTTCAAATGGATGGCAGATGAAAACTCAATATTATTTCTAGAGCAATAGGCATAATTCTTACTAAGAATAAATAATCATAATTCTTAACTGAATGTTTTGCATTTATATAAAAAGCTGCATACTTATGTAAATCCAGATAAAGATATAGTGGACATTTGTTTTCTCAGTATCCAAACATACTTTAAATTTGGGAGATAAACTCTGAAATAAGTAGAAATGAGAGCTCCATTTCCCACCACTAAAGCCAATGGAAGGTAGGCATTCCTTCACTCTGTCATTATCAAATCTGATTTTTTAAATAATATATCTGTCTGGCAAACTGAATAAAAAAGTAAATATAAGATAGTTTTTAATTATCTGAAAACGTTATGTATATTATGGCCTATTTTTATGAGACATATTGCCAAAAGCACCTAAAGGAGCAATTCTAAGTCATTTCAGTCCATTTGTACACTGTTAAAAGAAACTCGTAATAATGCAAGTGATGCTATAACTTCTCATTTAAAAATTAACACTTAAGCTGGTGAAGGTACATGTAAGACCTTCTTGAGGAAATGGCTAAGCAAGAAAATGTTCTAAGAGAAACAACACTAGAGACATCAATCCTGAGATGCCACTGTTGGTCAAGGACTCTAAGGACAATTAGACCCAACAGACATCTACTACAACCTTAGGTCTGCTGGTCTTAAAACAGAAAATACTCACTTACAATCTTATCCAAAGTACTCCAAGGTTTTGATCCCAACCCCTCCATCTAATAACCCAGTTCTAAGCAATTTGGACTCTTGGCTTGTCTCAAAACTTTAGTGCCACAGATCATGGGTCTATTACTCCTGTGACAGCATTTTGACTATCCTTATTCCATATCCAACTTGGTCCCTTCCCATATAGAATACAGCATCTACCTCCTCATAGCACCTAATGTGGGGGCTCGAAGAATTCTGCTTTGATGACTTTAAACAAGGAGAAAAGCAATAAGCTAGTTACAAGTTGGACAATGACTTTTTTAGCATATTTTAAAAAGAAGATAATGAAGTTTGTGCTACATACACAGTAGACACTTATTTTTAATAGATGAAATTTTCATTCGTGTATATTAATTGCACAAAATAGGTTTCATTATTATGACATTTTCATATATGTATATAAGTTATTTGATCATATTCACACCTCCTTTATTACCCAGGCTTATCTCTCCTCCCCCAACCAGCTGGTCTTTCTCCTATTCTCTAATAGCTCCCCCTCTATTTCTGTGTCTTTTTTCTTCACCTATATTCAACATATGAGAGAAGATGTGTGATATTTGTCTTTCTGAGTCTGCCTTATTTTACTTAACATGATGATCTCCAGATCTATCCATTTTTCCTAAAAATATGATTTCATTCTTCTTAATGGCTGAGTAATACTTCACTGAATAGATAAGGCACATTTTCTATATCTATTCACCTGTTCATGGATACCTAAGATGATTCTATGACTTTTGCTATTGTGAATAGTGCTGCAACAAACATGGGTGTGCAGGTGTCTCTGTTGTATGCTGACTTTGATACCTTCAGGTGTACCCAAAAATGTGACAGCTGGATCGTATGGCAGTTCTATTTTCAGTTTTGTTACAAACCTCTATACTGTTTTTCATAGTGCCTGCACTAATTTACATGCAAACCAATAGTGTACAAGGGCCCTTTCTCCCATATCCTTGACAACATTTGTTATTTCTTTTCTTTTTTTTTTATTATTTATATGTGCATACAAGGCTTGGGTCATTTCTCCCCCCTGCCCCCACCCCCTCCCTTACCACCCACGCCGCCCCCTCCTACCCCTCCCCACCCCCTCAATACCCAGCAGAAACTATTTTGCCCTTATTTCTAATTTTCTTGTAGAGAGAGTATAAGTTATAATAGGAAGGAACAAGGGTTTTTACTGGTTGAGATAAGGATAGCTATACAGGGAGTTGACTCACATTAATTTCCTGTGTCTGTGTGTTACCTTCTAGGTTAATTCTTTTTGATCTCACCTTTTCTCTAGTTCCTGGTCCCCTTCTCATATTGGCCTCAGTTGCTTTTAAGGTATCTGCTTTAGTTTCTCTGCGTTAAGGGCAACAAATGCTAGCTAATTTTTTAGGTGTCTTACCTATCCTCACCCCTCCCTTGTGTGCTCTCGCTTTTATCATGTGCTCAAAGTCCAATCCCATTGTTGTGTTTGCCCTTGATCTAATGTCCACATATGAGGAAGAACATAGGATTTTTGGTCTTTTGGGCCAGGCTAACTTCACTCAGAATGATGTTCTCCAATTCCATCCATTTACCAGCGAAAGATAACATTTCGTTCTTCTTCATGGCTGCATAAAATTCCATTGTGTATAGATACCACATTTTCTTAATCCATTCATCAGTGGTGGGGCATCTTGGCTCTTTCCATAACTTGGCTATTGTGAATAGTGCCACAATAAACATGGGTGTGCAGGTGCCTCTGGAGTAATAGGTGTCACAGTCTTTTGGGTATATCCCCAAGAGTGGTATTGCTGGATCAAATGGTAGATCAATGTCTAGCTTTTTAAGTAGCCTCCAAATTTTTTTCCAGAGTGGTTGTACTAGTTTACATTCCCACCAACAGTGTAAGAGGGTTCCTTTATCCCTGCATCCTCGCCAACACCTGTTGTTGGTGGTGTTGCTGATGATGGCTATTCTAACAGGGGTGAGGTGGAATCTTAGTGTGGTTTTAATTTGCATTTCCTTTATTGCTAGAGATGGTGAGCATTTTTTCATGTGTTTTTTGGCCATTTGAATTTCTTCCTTTGAGAAAGTTCTGTTTAGTTCACTTGCCCATTTCTTTATTGGTTCATTAGTTTAGGGAGAATTTAGTTTTTTAAGTTCCCTATATATTCTGGTTATCAGTACTTTGTCTGATGTATAGCTGGCAAATATTTTCTCCCACTCTGTGGGTGTTCTCTTCAGTTTAGAGACCATTTCTTTTGATGAACAGAAGCTTTTTAGCTTTATGAGGTCCCATTTATCTATGCTATCTCTTAGTTGCTGCGCTGCTGGGGTTCCATTGAGAAAGTTCTTACCTATACCTATTAATTTCAGAGTATTTCCTACTCTTTCCTGTACCAACTTTAGAGTTTGGGGTCTGATATTAAGATCCTTGATCCATTTTGAGTTAATAATGGTATAGAGTGATATACATGGATCTAGTTTCAGTTTTTTGCCAACTGCTAACCAGTTTTCCCAGCAGTTTTTCTTGAAGAGGCTGTCTTTTCTCCATCATATATTTTTAGTGCCTTTGTCAAAGACAAGTAGGTTATAGTTGTGTGGCTTCATATTTGGGTCCTCTATTCTGTTCCACTGGTCTTCATGTCTTTTTTGTGCCAGTACCATGCTGTTTTTATTGTTATTGCTTTGTAATATAGTTTGAAGTCAGGTATTGTGATACCTCCTGCTTTGTTCTTTTGACTGAGTATTGCCTTGGCTATTCGTGGCTTCCTGTGTTTCCATATAAATTTAACAGTAGATTTTTTTTAATCTCTTTAATGAATGTCATTGGAATTTTGATGGGAATTGCATTAAACATGTAGATTACTTTGGGGAGTATCGACATTTTTACTATGTTGATTCTACCAATCCATGAGCATGGGAGATCTCTCCACTTTCTATAGTCTTCCTCAATCTCTTTCTTCAGAAGTGTATAGTTTTCCTTGTAGAGGTCTTTCACATCTTTTGTTAGGTTTACACCTAGGTATTTGATTTTTTTTCAGGCTATTGTAAATGGAATTGTTTTCATACATTCTTTTTCAGTCTGCTCATTGTTAGTGTATAGAAATGCTAATGATTTTTCTATGTTGATTTTATATCCTGCTACCTTGCTATACCTATTGATGATGTCTAGAAGCTTCTGAGTAGAGCTTTTTGGGTCTTTAAGGTATAGGATCATGTTGTCTGCAAATAGGGATATTTTGACAGTTTCTTTACCTATTTGTATTCCTTTTATTCCTTCTTTTTTTTTTTCCATTCTCAAGAATTTCTTTATCAAGAATGCTTAACCTGTATTTACAATTTCATAGATTTAGCCTTTGCGTGGATCTTTTTCTTTTTTTTTTTTTCATTTTTCTTTTATTATTCATATGTGCATACAAGGCTTGGTTCATTTCTCCCCCCTGCCCCCACCCCCTCCCTTACCACCCACTCCGCCCCCTCCCTCTCCCCCCCCTCAATACCCAGCAGAAACTATTTTGCCCTTAGCTAATTGCTCTGGCTAGGAATTCCAGTACTATGTTGAATAGGAGTGGAGATAGTGGGCATCCTTTTCTGGTTCCTGATTTTAGAGGGAATGGTTTCAGTTTTTTCTCCACTAAGTATAATGCTGGCTGTAAGTTTGTCATATATAGCTTTTATAATGTTGAGGTATTTTCCTTCTATTCCTAGTTTTCTTAGAGCTTTTATCATGAAATGATGTTGGATCTTATCAAAGGCTTTTTCTGCATCTATTGAGATGATCAAGTGGTTTTTGTCTTTGCTTCTCTTAATGTGGTTTATTACATTTATTGAATTTCATATGTTGAACCACCCCTGCATCCCTGGGATGAAGCCTACTTGGTCGTGGTGAATAATCTTTTTGATGTGTTGTTGAATTCGGTTTGCCATTATTTTGTTGAGGATTTTTGCATCAATGTTCATTAAGGAGATTGGTCTATAGTTCTCCTTTTTGGAGGTGTCTTTGCCTGGTTTTGGGATAAGTGTAATACTGGCTTCATAAAATGTGTTTGGCAGTTTTCCTTCCCTTTCTATTTCATGGAGCAGTTTAAGGAGGGTTGGTATCAGTTCTTCTTTAAAGGTCTGATAGAATTCAGCAGAGAATCCATCAGGCCCTGGACTTTTCTTTTTGGGGAGACTCTTGATTGCTGCTTCAATTTCATTTTGTGTTATAGGTCTATTCAGGTGATTAATTTCCTCTTGGTTCAGTTTTGGATGATCATATGTATCTAGAAATCTGTCCATTTCTTTAAGATTTTCAAATTTATTTGAATATAGGTTCTCAAAGTAGTCTCTGATGATTTCCTGGACTTCCATGGTGTTTGTTGTTATCTCCCTTTTTGCATTCCTGATTCTACTAATTTGGGTTTTTTCTCTCCTCATTTTAGTCAGTTTGCCAGGGGTCTATCAATCTTGTTTATTTTTTCAAAGAACCAACTTTTTGTTTCATTAATTCTTTGTATGGTTTTTTTGGTTTCCATTTCGTTGATTTCAGCTCTTATTTTTATTATTTCTCTCCTTCTATTTGTTTTGGGATTTGCTTGTTATTGTTTTTCTAGGAGTTTGAGATGTATCATTAGGTCATTGATGTGTGATCTTTCAGTCTTTTTAATATATGCACTCATGGCTATAAACTTTCCTCTCAGGACTGCCTTTGCTGTGTCCTACAGGTTCCAGTAGGTTGTGTTTTCATTTTCATCGACTTCCAGGAACTTTTTAATTTCCTCTTTTATGTCATCGATGATCCATTCTTCATTAAGTAATGAGTTGTTTAGTTTCCACCTGTTTGCATGTTTTTTGTCTTTCCTTTTGTTGTTGAGTTCTACTTTTACTGCATTGTGATCAGATAGTATGCACGGTATAATTTCTGTTTTCTTATATTTGCTGAGACTTGCTTTGTGCCCTAGGATATGATCTATTTTGGAGAAGGTTCCATGTGCTGCTGAGAAGAATGTATATTGTGTAGAGGTTGGATGAAATGTTCTGTGGACATCAACTAGGTCCTTTTGATCTATTGCATATTTTAGATTTTGGATTTCTTTATTGATTTTTTGTTTGGATGACCTATCTATTGATGATAATGGGGTGTTAAAGTCTCCCACAACCACTGTGTTGGTGTTTATATATGGTTTTAGGTCTTTCAGGGTATGTTTGATGAAATTGGGTGCATTGACATTGGGTGCATACAGGTTGATAATTATTATTTCCTTTTGGTCTATTTCTACTTTTATTAGTATGGAATGTCCTTCTTTATCTCGTTTGATCAACGTAGGTTTGAAGTGTACTTTGTCAGAGTAAGTATTGCTACTCCTGCCTGTTTTTGGGGGCCATTGGCTTGGTAAATCTTCTTCCAGCCTTTTGTCCTAAGCCTATGCTTATTTCTGTCGGTGAGATGGGTCTCCTGTAAGCAACAAATTGTTGTTTCTTCCTTTTTAATCCATTTCGTCAAGCAGTACCTTTTGATGGGTGAATTAAGTCCGTTAACATTAAGCATTAGTACTGATAGGTATGTGGTGATTCCTGTCATTTAGTTGTCTTAGTTGTTTGAAGGTTTGATTGTGTGTACCTAAGTTGAGGTTACTCTCTACTGTCTTGCTTTTTCTTTTCCTGTGGTTTGGTGCTGCCTGTTTTTTCATAGTTAAGTTGGGTTTCACTTTCTGTGTGCAGAATCCCTTGCAGAATCTTTTGTAGTGGTAGCTTTGTGGTCACATATTGTTTTAGTTTCTGCTTATCATGGAAGACTTTTATTGCTCCATCTATTTTGAATGATAGTTTTGCTGGGTAGAGTATCCTGGGGTTGAAGTTATTTTCATTCAGTGCTCGGAAGATCTCACCCCATTCTCTTCTTGCTTTTTTGTTTCTGTTGAGAAGTCTGCTGTGATTTTGATGGGTTTACCTTTATATGTTACTTGTTTTTTCTCTCTTACAGCCTTCAATATTCTTTCCTTAGTTTCTGAACTTATTGTTTTAATGATGATATGTCATGGTGTAGTTCTATTTTGATCTGGTCTGTTTGGTGTCCTGGAGGCCTCTTGCACCTGTATGGGAATATCTTTCTCTAGGTTTGGGAAATTTTCCGTTATTGTTTTGTTGAATATATTACGCATTCCCTTTGCTTGCACCTCTTCTCCTTCTTCGATGCCCATGATTCTCAAGTTTGGTCTTTTGATGGAGTCGGTAAGTTCTTGCATTTTCTTTTCACAGGTCTTGAGTTGTTTAATTAATAGTTCTTCTGTTTTTCCTTTAATTACCATTTCATCTTCAAATTCTGAGATTCTGTCTTCTGTTTGTTCTATTCTGCTGGATCGGCCTTCCGTTTTGTTTTGCAGTTCTGTTTCGTTCTTTTTTCTGAGGTTTTCCATATCCTGGGTGGTTTCCTCTTTAATGTTGTCTATTTTTGCCCTGAGTTCATTTATCCATTTATTCATTGTGTTCTCTGTTTCACTTTGGTGTTTATACAGTGCTTCTATGGTTTCCTTTATTTCTTCTTTTGCTTTTTCAAATTCTCAATTTTTGTTGTCTTGGAATTTCTTGAGTGTCTCCTGTACATTTTGGTTGACCCTATCCAGTATCATCTCTATAAAATTCTCATTGAGTACCTGTAGTATGTCTTCTTTTAAATTATTCTTGTGGGCTTCATTGGGTCCTTTGGCATAGTTTATCTTCATTTTGTTGGAGTCTGGATCTGAGTTTCTGTTTTCTTCATTCCCCTCTGGTTCCTGTACTAATTTTTTGCTGTGGGGAAACTGGTTTCCCTGTTTTTTCTGTCTTCCCGTCATTGTCTTTGGTGTTGTTACTGTCCCTGTATTGTGTGCAATTAAGTATTTTCTAGCTTGTAATAATAACAATGGTAATATTGAGAATGGAAGAGTGAGCTGAGATGGAAAGCAAGAAGTTAAAGAAAAGGGGAAAACAAATACACAGACAAGAGGGAGAAAACAGACAAGGTTTCAGACAAGAAAGTTTCAAAGGTATAATCAGGGAGCGTTAGTGTACTAATTGACAGTAAGGTGGTCCGCGTCTTCTCAAGCCATCTGGGCACCAGCGACTGGCAGCCCAGGAGCCCTCCTGGTTTCTCCATTTAACGTGAAGTGGAGATTCTCTGCACCAGCTGGAGGTGTGGAGGGGTCAAAGTTATGCCTCTTCTCAGTGATTATGCCTGCAAAGTGTGTCTCCAGTGTCTCTCCAAGATTTCACTATAGGAGGCTCGCTTTCTGCTTCCTCCCTTTAGCCGCCATCTTTGAATCCCGCCTATTTTCTTGATGATAGTCATTCTGACTGGAGTGAGGCAGAATCTCAATGTAGTTTTGATTTGCAGTTCTCCGATAAAGATGTTGAACATTTTTTCATGTATTTATTGGCCATTTATATTTCTTCATTTGAAAAGTGTTCAGTTAATTTGCCTATTTATTGGTTTCCTGTATGTTTAAAGGGATGTTTCAAACAGGGCTCATTTTGCCAAGAGTAAGCAAGAGATTTTCCTTCTGTAAGGAAGCACAAACATTCACCTGTTCAGAAAAGCTACAATATAGTCTCTTACAGGCAAGAAGATATGTTTGTTTTCCTTTTTTATGTCCTCATTCAAGCCTCTGGGTCATTTTAAAATCTGCTGCTTTTTGCATATGTGGTATTTTGTAGTAACCAGGTGAGAACAAGACTTCTAACTCTAGTTTTTCACATATCCTTTGCACTATTCATTTAGTACGTTATTAAACCAAGGCTTGGTTTTTTTCAGTGACATTCTATTCCTATCATGTTCTAACCCAGAATCCTACTCTACCCTAATTCCCCATAATGTTTCAAACATGTACATGGCTCAACAAGTAATTCTCATTAAATTTTCTGTACTATCTGGAATATTCAGTTTGGATTTATTTATATAGTTAAATAATTTTTCATTATTTTCTTAATAACATTCATTGTTTGCTCTTCAAATTCCATTTCAGTCCCTAGAATCTTTAATTGACCAAAATTCATGTTCTAGTTCATTATTTATTAACTGTTTACACATTGCATAATATAAATACATAAACTTTCTTAAAGATTCTTTATAATTAAATGAGATTCTAAATTAAATTATCTGTCAAGTTATTTTCTGTTTTCCACTCACTGTAATTTACTTATAACCATTTTGCCCTTCTCCTTAGTATAATTCCTTTTTCTTCCTGTTCAATAAGCTGCCTTAACTCCCACTGTACTACAATGATAAATTTCCCCCTGGAAATATGAAATTTCTTCTTTCTGGCTCATTTTCCCTAACAAGTTATTATTTTAAATTTTTAATAATGCTAATATCAACAAAAATTCATTTTCCTTCCTTTGATTCTCATCCTTCATTTATTCCTCTTTCTGCCTTACTCAGTCATAATTTCTAAGAAATTCTCTCTTCTGGTTCAACTTACTTCAGCATTCACATTGTTTTAAAAAGGCACAAATGGCTTATTTGGTAATAAGGAGTAAAAAATTCTTAATTCATGTTCTTTCTTCTGTCTTTTACATTTTTAAGGTCTGCCAACTCCTTCCCATCTATTATCTCATCTATAACTTGATATTTCTTCCACAATTCATCTTAAGATGAATTCCAAATGCTCACTCACTGTTATCCCAAACATGCTATGCTCCCTCCAGGGCCACAGCTTGGAACATACCTTTTCCCTTCTATAAGGACTTCCCCATTCTCTTCAGAAAAGTCACCTGTTACCACCTTTTCCAAGTTTTGGACAGAGCTACAGATACTCTACTTTTGTTCTTCAACTTCTGCCAACCCCTATCTTTCCTGTTTTCCTGTCATTCTGCTCTGCACACTACAAAGACTTCTTTATGTTCCAAACCTTCCACATTCTCCTTAATGACTTATATACCACTTGATTTCCAAACTTCATTATTCTTTTTTATCTTGGCTTTTAATGGGTTTTGGCTCACACTGCCTTTGAGAAGGGATTATTTTTTGGCTACTTCTTTTACCTTGTTTCTCTGTGAGCATCCTTTAAGCCTATAACAAATGAACAAATCCTCTACATGAAGAATCTGGGGCATATTCTTAATTCTATACCCTTATTTCCTGGATCAGTAATAGACATTCAGTGGTTGAATGGAAGAAATGCTTCCCTATTCAAGAGCAGCTCCTCTGACTAATTAAAGAAATATGTCAAAACAGCTCCCAAAAAACCCAAATGTCAACCAAAGAATTAAATATTTTGAAAATGAGAAGAACCACTTGGTCCATTTCTCAACAGAGGTTGGGAACAAAGAAAAAGAAAGGGAAGAAATAAATCAGAATTCAAACTGGAATAAATATAAAAATGTCTAGTTATAGTGTAGAGGGGTGGAATATTTGAGCCTAAGACTCTGGTGAAGTTAAAAGCTATTTTATATATCCTAAGGTTTTTACCACTTTTGTGACATTTGCCATCAGCTTTTGATCAAGGCCAAATCTCCAAAAGAGGAAATGAGATATAAAAAGCCCATGAAATGATAAGAATGATAGAGCCTGGAAAAAGGAAGTTTTGACATGATAGAAATAACTCTTTAATACTGTGTGCCTCATGAATAGTGGGCAAAGAAAAAAAAAAGCAACAACAACCAACCAACAATGTACATTTGACAATATCAGTGCTTTGTGAGAATGGACTTCATAAAACAGGAAATACTATTTGAATGTGGGTTATTTATTATTATTCAACAGAAGGGCAGTTACCTCTCAGCCACATGGTATTAACCATGGCCCGCCACCTTTCCCAAAACTACTATAACAAAAGTACTTAGAGACAAACAGAACACTGGAAAGGACTTATTTCTTCTCTTAAATTCATGCTATCCACTTGAAAACTGAGCTCCTATGGGCCCAAGTAATAGAAATGAGGCATCCAGAAGCAGAACGCTATCTGAACTTGGCTGTCTGCCTTCAAGGATCAAATAAAAAATATGTGTTTAGAGAAGCGGAACAGCTGCTCAACTAGCTTAGATGACTGGTTTTGAGTCCTCAGGATGTTCCATTTTTCTCAGTCCACTATTCCCGGAGTCTCTAAGAAGTCAGACTAAATATAGATTTTTGATCCGGGATCTCCTGAAGACAAAAGCATTTCTTCCTCTTTATAACTCATCATAGCATTTAAAGCATATACCATCACAATGTTTTAGCCTTTGGGCTACATTAAGAAATGGTTAGAAAGTCTTCATTATTGGCTCATTCAATAAATATTTGTTGATGCTGTGTGTATCAAAAGGAATAAGACAAGCCACATATATGTATTATATATGATGTCATGTAAGTATCACACAGAGAGCAATTAAATAAAGCTTCTCACTTTGTAAGTACTCAATATTGATTTCCTTCACTACTGTTTCTACTTTAAAGCCCTACCTTCCAGTTCACCATCTTAAGGGAGACAAATAAATAATTCAGTTAAAGTAAACTTGTGATATGATAGAATACAAGATATGATAAGACAAGGGAGTGTCAAGCGTAGGTGGCATGTTAGTTGAGTCTTGGCAATAGCTGCCTTGGAAGATACCAGATCATATAGAGGAATAAGGGAAACTCACAGTTCAATTGATTTGCATCTCAAGAAGCAAAAGAAAAATTTCTTCTGAAATCTAAATAGTTGATAACAGAAAGAATAATGTCAACTTAAATTGGAACTACCTACTTTGCCTTTTCTATTTAAAAAATTCACTTCTAGACAGAAGTGAATTTAAAAATACCTAACACCACTCTATACAGCACAAAATTGGGGTGGGGGAGAATGTTTCCACATAAAATAAGTGACTTGCTTGTTTCTATTCAAAGGAAATTCAGAGCAAAGAAGATAAATTAATCTTTACTAAAAATTAAATGCAAAAGAACTTCTAAATATCTGTCAAAAATAAGGCTAAGTGAACTATATATCTGATGCAACAACAATAACAATGGAAAAAAGAAACCCCTGGGTAAGAAATTTTATAATCAACTTCTTTCTACTTTGGAACACTCCTAGAATGAGACAAAGAAAAATCTAGACCTGGAATAGTAGAAAGACATTAGGAATCCATTCACCACACTGTCAGAGATTTGTTTAACAAACGGATGAACAACAGGGTCATCAGATATCAAAGGAAAAAGGAATGGATTGAGGAAAATTAATGAAAAATTAAGATTCTAGAGTAAAGGAGTACACATTTTTAGAATACCCATGAGTTTGAGTTAGGTAGAAAAGAAATTATCAGGATAAAATAAAGGAAAGAACCATTTTTATGCTTCCCTACAAAAAAAAAATTACAGAATGCTTTGTAAAAAAAAAAAACTAAATTTGACATTTTAATGTACCTAAACAAGTACTAAATGAATTCTAGACAGAAGTGAATTTAAAAATACCTAACACCACTCTATACAGCACAGAATTTGGGTGGGGGGAGAATGTTTTCACATAAAATAAGTGACTTGCTTGTTTCTTTTTTTAAAACTAAGCATAAATGAAGGACATCTTAAAAGTATTGTCAATAGAATCCAAGCATTCCAATTGTGTGTGTGCATCTGTTTTAAGGAATAGAAAATCATCATGAAGAAAGGATTTTAGGAAGTATACTAATGTGGTTAAAAAATAATTGGACTTGCAGGAACAATTACTGTGCTGTACTGTAAGGGGAGCTGTTGGCACATAAGAGCAAAGCGCATGTATGAGCTCATCCACCAGCTTCAGCAAGACCCACTTCCAGCTAGAAGCAGTCATGTTTCAACACCTCCGATTCCCTAATGCTGACAAGCTAAACAACTTGTTTTGTCTCTGGGAGCTTTTCTCTGGTGATTAACTGCTTATGGTGAATACTAATTATATGAAAGTTCAGTATTGAAGAAGTGGTGTCCTACTTCCTCTACCTCCAACTCAACTTGACTTTGAACCTAGAGAAGGTGCTAGGCACAGCCATTGCAAAGCACATTCAAGAAAGACATTCCTCTCCTCTACCCCCAAGAAATAAGTGTATCTCCTACTTCTTAGTAGAGCACAGCTCATTGACAAGAAATCTCCTTTAACCTCTGGGCTCCAAACCAAATATAATTACAATAAAGTGAGGTTTTAAAATCTTGCAATAACCACATGAATAAATCTGCAGCAAGAGTTTGTGAATTAGTAGACTATCAGTGTCCTTGATTCCCCATGCCCCATGTTGAAAAATCACCCCAAATTGCCAGTTCTTAGGAACTGCACGTCAGATTAAAATCTTCTCACCAGGGACTCTATGAGAATTTGTTCTTGTTTTAAATCCTAAGTGCTTGTTAAACTGCCAGCACGGCAAAATTAGAGACCATTAAACAATATAAGGCAGCAAGCGATTAAATCTACCAAATACACATTCAAAGCAGCTTAAGTTACTTTTTAATTAAAAATAAAATATCATTGGCTAAATTCAGATGTCTTAGCAATCCAGAAGTTAGAAGGCTGTTCAAAATGCAAAATGATAAGACTACATATAAAAGGAGACAAAGGGTAAGAGGCAGACTGGTCAGCAGTCTCTGTTTGGTCCTAAAGCCAGGGCAGCAGGGTGTTTCATTCCTGACCTGATTTAAGCAGTGGCCATTAAGTGGGGACTCTCTGCTACACTGCAGAGTGAGGATTTCATGTGGCTGCTTATTAAATATTAGCAAAGGCCTCCAAGAAGACAGGGTGTTCCACCTTCTTGGCACAGGAATGAGTAGAGTAACAGCATTGCAGGAAGCTAAAATATTAGAGATTTAAAGATGGCCAAAGGAAAGGTTAGTGCTATTTTTAAATACAGCTTAAGCTAACTGATAAACATTTCTTGAAATAATCATTAGTTTGGGGGGAGAAGGCATGGGAGGTTTTCAGTTAATGGGATCACTTGAAATTGAAAGAAATTTTTACTGTAAAGTTAGAAGTAAATAAACATTGTAGCTTTAAGTTGTTCCTACTTGTTTAAAGTAAAGAAAAGAAAAAGAGCCAGGGGGCTTAGTCAACTTCAGGCAGAAAGCCAAGAATTTGAAGATCAGACTTAAGGCTGGGATGATATCATTCACTCTGAAGTCTTGATTCTGTTTCTGAAGCATGAGAAAATTTACTGGTAAAACCTTACCTCACCCACAGTATTATTTTTAACTCTATTTTTTCCTCTTGAGAATGATTTTCCAAATATGTTTTCTGCCTTACATATAAATGCTATGAATTTACTTTTAGTTTCATACACGGTCTTACCTAAAAAGCTTGCTCTAAAGTAAAGTACGGGTACTTGGTAGCTGCAGGAATATAAGACATGATACTCATATTTGATCACTTCGGACATTGCTGCAATCTCAGTCACTTCAGAATCATCTGAGGGTTGCTCTAAAGCCTCCTGAAAAAAAGCAGTAACAAAAGGAAATGTGTTTTGTCAATTTAAAAAAATACTAACATGGAGAACTAAGATATGATTTTCTTCTTGCAAAATAATAGTTAAGTAAATATAAGGCTATGAGGTAAGGAAAAGGGAGTACCCCATATTAATGTTTAACATTTGAATCCTGGGGAAATAGTAAAACCAGAAAACATTAGCATTAAGTAATTCCAGATTGTTTGGGGAGACAGCAGCTCTGAGTAAAGAAACAGAAAGGAGGAAAAACAACAACTAAAAAAAGCAAAAGGATTTATTGCAACAGCAACTCTAAAAGTCTTTACTGTACAATTTTAGCAACAAGATGATGACTATACAAGCTACCTTCTTCCCTACCTGTGAAAACTAAAAACATCCTAACAATTGAATGAGATGCTATGAAATGTCCCTAAAGATTCTATTGTGCGTGCCAAAAGATGATTCATTGTGTGGGGAACAATTCCCAGTTCCATTTTAAATAAGAAAGTTATTTTGCAAGAGGTTGAGTTTGTTAGGTATATTTCAAATCCTGAGATGATTCTGTTTTCTTCATTATTATGCTATCTTTAGTATAGTTCTACAATAAAGCTTGATTTGTAATAGAGTAGACGGCAAATATTAATGTCAAGTTAAACAAGGTTTTGTAAGTGGACGTGGTGATGGTCATTTCACTTTTCACCTAAGCATTCTTTACTGGCTGATTTTTTAATTATGCATGGAGATTTCTTAAGAATGTACTTTAATGTTTAGAAGCAATTAATTGGACACATTGAATCTGAGTCTGATTTTATCCACATGCACTCACTTATTTGGGTTGAAGAATTTCCTTTGAAATTAAATTAGTAGAAAGAATGAAGCAGATAGGTTTAGTTCACTTCTGCCTCTCATTAAAAGGGTAATGGCAACAATAAACAATCAGAAAGGACTACAAGAAAGATTCCAACTTTATCAATATGAAATAAGGTTGCCTGTGGAGATAAGTAAAGCTGGGGCTGCTTTCCAGATCTGTATCTCCTTTACTAATTCCCAGCTCACAGTCAGTTCATTGGGGAGATGCAACAATGGCTAAATCAAATGGATGAGATTTAAAAATTATTTTTCATTCAACCCCAATAAACACTACCAATTAAATATAATGAATTAAATATCCAAAGATAAGTCACTGAAAAATCCCAAATACAGAAAATTAATGCAGCAACATGAAAAAGGTTTTATTGTTTGCTTGTTTTTAATTTTCATTAGTTATGAGTGTCTACATCTTTTATAGCAGTTCTTTTAACCAAATTCTTTCACTTTGTCAACAACTAGGTTGCTTAGTATATAACTTCTTTCTTCCTTAACATTACAAAAGAATTATATCTTGGTGTTATGGTTTGGATCTTAAATGTCCCTCAAAGGTTATGTTGATGGCTTGGTTGCCAGCCTGTGGTGCTTAGGAGGTAGTAGAATTTTTAAGAGGTAAGGCCTAGTGAAAAAAAGGTAGGTTACTGGGGTGTGCCCTTGAAAGGATACTGGGATCCTGGTCCATTCCTCTCTTGCTCTCTGCTTTCCTGCTGCCATGAATTGAGAGTTTCCTGCCAGACGCTCATGCTACAATGGTCTGCCTCACCACAGACCCAAAGGCAATAAGGCCAAGATATCATGGGACCAAAACCACTGAAATCATGAGCCAAAATAAATCTTTCTTCCTCATAGCTGATTTTCTTAGGAATTTTGTCATGATGGAAAACTAATACAACTTGTGATTAAAAAAAAAAAAGAACTGCAAACATTGCATAAATACATAAAATAGTATCTCAGAATTGTAACTATTTTAAGAGTCCAGCATATATTTTTTCCATGTTATTTTTTAGCACAAAAACACATATAATAATACATACACACCTCCTTCCCACCATCTGCCCCCCCAATTCAATGATACATATATATACACTAGGGTTGATTTTTTCACTTATGAATATCCTGCCACCTGCTGCCTGGTCAGTGGTATAGACTTGGTGCCTTCACTATATTCCATCCTAGGAGTTCCTTGCAAGTGGTTTATTTTTTTTTTAAAAATTTCCATACTGTTAGATATTTTAGGATGATTATGTAATTTTCTTCTATTACACACAACGCTGCAGTGAATACCCTAGCTCATATATTCTTATACACCTCTGTTTTTCTATGGTACAGGTTCCTAAAGGTGAAATCACTTTATCAAAGAGTATATGCATTTTAAATTTCAAGGGATACTACCAATTTTTCAGAAAAAGGCTGTGACATTTACATATGTGCTTACAATTTATCTTAATTAGAGTCACCCCTTGCTTATTGCACTCTTATCATAGTCTTTTTTACTGTTATAGTCAAAGCTGTATGTTTTCTGTTTGTAACTTCTGAGTTATACTCTTTCTGTAGGGCTCCTGCTATACCATACCTCACTCTTAATAACTATAAATATGTTATATTCCTTTATTATACACACATGTTGTTAAATTAACATTTAGATCATTAACTCATCTAAATTTTGGATTTGTACATAACTGTCTTCTAATAGCCATTTCCTTTCTTGTTGATTTTAAACATAACCATCATCATAATTTAGGGATGTGTATATGTTCAGCTTCTTCCGAGCTTCTTCTCTTCTTAGACCATCACTGTGCAATACTGTATACATAATCTAAGGAATTTATTAATTTCTGTAGAAAACTGTACAAATACACTGCCTCAGACCCCACACTGCTAGGGAGTATAAAATTTTCAGAAAGAATGTCCTTCACTCAAACCCAATCAAGCACACTTGAGGTTGACACCAAGTATTTCCAACTGGTGGCTGATTAGGCATAGATACAGACTCACTGAAAACAGTTACGAGGTTCAAAGCAGTAAGAAACAGAACAAGCTTCTTGAAGAGATTGTTAGAAGTCTCACTCTAGTCACTGTCCTCACTGACAGATGAGTGACTCTAGGATTTGAAGACCAGGAGTGGTTTTCTGATTGGGACTACTACTGTGTCACCCAGTCTTGTGTGGGGTTGCTACTCATGTTCAAAGGTTTGAATAATTTATTCATATTAAGTAAATTTGAATCCTCAGGTTGTGTCTGTTAAGATCTTTCTGTCATTCACAGTCACCTTTGCCCATGCAAATACCACATTTAAAGTTATTTAATTTGGAAATCTCAGACTTCTACATATTTTCTGCTTCATCTTTCTAGCTAAAAGTGCCAGATGGTTTTAGAAATTGAACACTAAGTTTCTTATGTTATTCATCTTTGTATTCCCAGAGACTCTAATACAAACCAAGAACCCTAGGAAGCAACATTTTCTATTTCAGTCTGTTCCTTATCATCTAAGCATATTATAAGAAACTGCATAGATAAATTACTAACAACCAAAGTCCCCACATGTCTGAAAAGAAGTGAATGGAGGAGTAAAAAATAGAAAATATCACCAAAGAGGATACACAAATAGGAAATAAGCACATGAAGAACTGTATTCAACATCATTACCCATTAGGAAAATGCAAACTAAAACAACAATGACATATACATTTATGAGAATGGCTAAAATTAAAAATAGTGGCACCACTATTTTATGTTAGTGAAGATGCAGAGAAACTAGACCATTCATATTCTGCTACTTAGAATATAAAAGGACATAACTGTTCTGGAAACCATATGCAGATTCTTATAAAACTAAACATATAATTATATAAAACCCACCTATTGCACTCTTGGGCCTTTTTCCCAGATAAATAAAAAACCTGCATATGAATGATCATAGTAAAATAGAATAGCCAAAAACTTGAACAGTTCAGATCCCAGTCAAGGTAAATGGTTAAACAATAATAGCACGGTGCCATGCTATTTAGCAATAAAAAAGGAGCAAACTATTGACACACACACAACAACCTGCATGTATCTCTGGGGAACTATGTTAAATGATAAAAGCCAATCATAAAAGTTAAACACTGTATGAGTCCAGTTATACACCATTTTTCGAAATGACAAAAGTTTTGAAATGAAGAACAGAGAGATTAGTGTTGAGAGTGGGGCAAGTGAGGTGGGCCAGGTGAGAAGTACTTATAGTGATAGAATGGTTCTGCATCTTGACTGTGGCAGTGGGAATCATCACATGGTGTACATATGTGACAGCACTGAATAGGCCCAGACACACACATGAGTCTAAGTAAAACTGTGGAAATATGCGTAAGAGCTGTCTATTACATCAACATCAATGTCCTGATTGTGACTGTACATGATCCTTTTGTAAGAAGTTACCCCTGGGGAAAATTGGGTAAAAGGTATATGGCATCTTTCTGATTGCTTCTTATTCATGTGAATCTACATTTATTTCAAAAATTTCAAAATATGAAAAAGCAAAGATATAATAAGACATTTTGAAGCTTGTTAAAAACTAAATAAAATTTCTAATACCTCAAGGTTACAATATAGATGGTAGATGGATCATGCTCGTAAAGGAATTCTAACGTCTGGAATTTGTTTAAAATTATAAAGAGTAGTAAGTAGATGGAAGTTAAGAGGGGGCATGATTGGGCATGATTGGCCATGGAGTGATGGTTGTTGGGATCGTATCAGAGGTCCCGTGTATTCATTATACTATTCTATCTACTTTTATGAATATTTAAATTCTTCAAGGTAAAAAAATATGGTAAAAATTTTATGCTATCATGTTACAGTACATATGATCAGAAAATTCTGATAGTAAAAGGAACCTGAATGCTTCCATCTAGCCCAACACTCATCAAAACAGGCCCAGAAATGTTGCTGACTTAAGCAAGTCTGCTGATACTGAAACCATTACTCTTTGTACTGTGGTGTGCCACTTCTTAACTATTGTAATACTCCCTTTGGACTGATATTCTAAATACCATAATATTAACATTTTTAGTTTGTTAGTATTTATTTTTCTTTTGCAATGTGATTTTTAATAGATGTCGGTATCAATTTGATACTGAGTTACTGGAAAAAGAAGTCACAATATATTAGTTTTCCTCACAATGTTTCTATTTTATTAAATGAGAGGACACCTATGTTTAGAAAATTACATTCATTCAAGGATCTAAAAGATTAAGTGGTTCAATTAATTACAGAAACCTTGATTTTATTGAATTCAATTAACAAGTTGACAGTGATCCCTCCTTTAGAAAATCTGATATGAATTAAGCTTTATAACTAAATCTCTTTAAATAGGGATCATGCTGAAGACACTTCATAGATTTTTTATTTAAAGCAAACCCAAATAGCATATTGGGCTTTGGAATGAGATCCATTTCACTATTTATCCTACAGGGAAAAGTAACTGAAGAAAGAAAAAAATTTTTTCTATCACTAATAATCTCTATTACTACTACTGAGCAAACACAAGTAACGAGCTTTATTCATAACATCCTTTAAGGAAAAGAGTCAATCTGTTTATCTTCTACCAGCCAGTTCTTTGGTTTAAACCTAACATTAATGAGCTAGAATCACAGCCACAGAGCCAACAAATGACATAGGGGCAGTGCTCATTCCAGGAACTTTTAGCTATACCCATGACTGGACATACTGAAATCTAATTGCAATGGAAAGATATGCTATGTAATGAACTCTTCATTTGTTAGTTTTCCTGAGTCAATAGCCATTTAATATTTTGAGAAGTGATAAAGACTAATGAAGCATTTTGGCAGACATGGTGAAAAATCAATTCTTTAAGAAAGAATTTGATTATAATATTTATAGTGAATTATACAAATAATCTGTAGGAATTTAAATAAGCTTCTTTTTTGCTCCATGGCTCATCATTTTACTGAGGGGTGTCTTTTCACTATCTTAATTCCTAGAGTGACTTTTTCATAACTCTGTGGCTTTTGGATAAATGACTATCACAAACATGTTGCAATCCATGTCATTCTCTTAGCAAGTATTGATGCTGTATCCAGTACATGAAAGGGTTCCACACAGGCAGACGTGTCTGACGGTATCTGGGGCAACACTGAAAGAGCAGAGAGGTCACAAGATGATCCCCCAAATAGCATTTTTGTGAGGCTGCTCCTTTACCAGTAATTTTATCACTATTACAACTGATTTTTGAGAAAGGAAAACAAGAGGTGCCATTCTTTGCTCTCCCTGCTGCATCAGAAAGGAGAATTAGAATCAGCAAGGCCAATGTGGGTTCCCACTGAGAGGAAGAATCTGTCTCCAGTAAGGTATTAAACCCTCCTCTGCAGACTGTCACACTCAAAGGCAAGGGGGGACAGAGAAACCCTATCTGGCAGTTTTCTGGGTGTTTACAGATGGCTTCATTGTGCTTCTTAGGCCTATTTCCTATGCTGTTTCCATGCACAGGAGACTGCAAGACTGCTAGTGTCTGGAATTGGGCAATTAGCAAACAGGCTGAACAAAGTTTAACCACAGAGAAGACTGTGCATTAGATTTCATGCTAGAGAACACAGGTGCTTATAGTACCTACTGTTTATTAAGAGCAATTAGTCCTTACATCTTAACAATGTATTGGAAGCATTGTTTTCCTAGGGGGGAGGGGAAAACCAGAAGGGCTCAGAGGGACTTTTTTTTTTTGGTGGTACTAGGGTTTGAACTCAGGGCCTCATGCTTGATAGGCAGGTACCCTACCATTTGAACCACTTCACCAGCTCAGAACTTTTTAAAAGACAGGTTCTTCTCATCTACTTTTTAAGATTTCTACACATCTAATTAAACACATCCAAAAAATTAACAGGCTAAGGAATCTGAAAATCAGAAATTCCTTATGTAAGTCATACGAAAAAAAGGATTTCAGGTATTCTGAGCTTCATACATAGTCAAATGCATTTCTCTTCATGATGCATAAGAAAGCAGCATTACAAGGATTCATTAAATTTTCTAAACCTATTGATGTGTATTATGTCATTTGCTCCTCTGCTATAGGAGGAAAGTCCAAGATTGCCCAGCAACTGAAAAAACTGAGCCAGGTCACAAACCTAAACCTTCAGCCTCCAAGCCTAGGCTCTTCCATTCTGCAAAGACCATCAAATTCTTGGGGATGGGGAATGTTAAACAGATGTGTTCCTGGACTCCACCCCTAAAATTCTGGTTCAGTAGTTCTGAAGTAAGACTTAACAATTTATCTTATTAGCAACACTCCTCAAGATGCCAATGCAGGTGGCTAGTGGACCACTTTAAGAAGCCTTACCTCATGTACATGTACAGCGTCTGCTCTGGAACGCTCTTGTACACTTTTAGTCACTAAGACCCCAAATTATGCCATAAGCCAGTTTACCCTCCCTAGCTGTTCAGGCACACTGTTACCTCATTTGGTCTCTTCTCAGCAGGAGCCAAATGTATATCCACTAACTTAAGACCTCAGCTCATCACTCCACTCCACTCCCAGTTCACTGCCTTTTTCCTTTATGTGTTCCTACCTAAAACCTCCTTCATTTTCTCCTTCTAATTCATTCGTTTATTCTTGCTAAAGTAGTAATGATTTAGTATGTTATTGCTTTATCAAGTACTACATTCAACAGCAGATCTGTGGCTGATAACCCTAATCAACAGAAATCTTTAATAGTGGAATTTGGGGTGCTGTAGAGGAACAAATTTTGTACCATACATGTACCCACCAATATGTGACACTTGCCTGATAAGGCATTCTATGTTTTAACTCCAGAGCTAGAAAATTCTTTCTTATTACCTTACTACAGGGTAAATCAGTTTCCACTAGACTTATCCTTGCAGAAAATTAAGAGCAAAGAGTCATCCTTTTTATATAATATCCTCTCAAAAATATGAAGAAATTTATTATCTTCAGATTTCTCTTCCTTATATTAGACAGTCCTACTTCTTCTAATTTTTCTTATGTCCCTAATTCCACAGATCTACAAACTTTTTCTTAAAGAGCTAGATAGCAAGTATTTCAGGCTTTGTGGGCTATAAGGTTTCTGCATTTGTAGCATGAAAGCAGCCACTGGCAACCTGTAAACAATGGACATGGTGTATGCCAATGACATTCTGTGTACAAAAAATAACCTGCAACCCACATACTTGAATTTACCTTCTCCTAAGAATCCATCTTAAGGCCTTATTTAACTTAATTTTATTGCATTTCTATAAGCAGTAAGTAGACCCCTTACTAAGGGACTTGTGTATCCATTTGGTGAATTCTTCCCCCTGTATCAGTTTTTCCAATCTTAGGATGCTACATTAAATTTCCTCCAGGGATAAGAAATTCTGAGCCTTAAATGGATGATGATGATTAAATCCAATGGGCTGAATTTGGCTGAAGCCATTTTCTCAAGTAAGATAGGTCCATTCTAACTTAAACAAGTGAGGTTTTTAATGCCTTGATGAATAAACTGCAAATTATTTCAACATATGAATAAACTTCTATACTCCAATCCAGAAATGAGTAAATTTTGCCATAAAATAACAGAAATGATAAGGTTTTGATAAACAGACCAAAAGGTAAGCATTGTGGTAATTTTAGAGGGCTGTGAATCCTAAAGCATGGGCCTTCTCCAACACATGCACAAAAAACACTGCTGATAGGATTCTGCAAAAGACTCTTCAAAGGACCTTCAAGTAATAAGCCATGAGTTCTCTCCCCATCCTCAAAACTGTCTGTGGACTATATGGCTATAAATGGGGGTCTCCCTTTTACCAAGCCTGGGTATTCTATCACTTCTTTTATTTGCAATGCTAATGATAAATCAACATTCAATAGAAGTTTCTGAAGAAGAAAATAAAATAAGTTTAAGCTAGCAATTCTGAATTAATGTATTTTCCTGGTTACTTGTCATTACAAGTAATAAGATTTATTTGCATAGTAAGAAAAATGCTAATTTTATTAAAGTGCTATTAGATGAGGCTTTTAGACTAACTTGTAGCACCCTAAAAAATTATACGAGTGACTTGAATTGTCAGTTCTAACCTCTTTGGAATCATTTGCCTGCACAGTTGCCACACTTGGAGGAAAAACCCAAATACAGAACCGACTTGTTTCCTAAATGAATTGGGAAGTTGTCATTAAGAAGCAGCTGCTACTTTATTGCATTCATGTAAAAGCATTCTTGTGTCTGTATAACGGACTATTGAGCAGATGTTTGAGAGCACTATACCCACAGCAATGCATGTATCATAAAAAAGAAAAGGAGCTACAACATAATTAACGATTTCAGTTCCTCTATAAATGAATTTCACTTTTCTTCTAATGGATTAAAAGTGTGTCAAGAACTTCTAACTAAAGCAATTCACTTGTAATAAAGAACACAAACTCATATACAGAAGTAAAACAAAAGGTCAGACCCAACTTACCCTAACACAAAAAAATCTGAGAATAGAAGGAAGGCCCCTCAGACTGAATCACTCTACTACCTTCCCATATATCAGCCAGAGAATTTGCCATCAGAGATCAATTTCTTTGTGCCTTAAAGGTCTTCAAGCCAGGACAATATGAATTTTCTCTGAGAATGGGGCAAATATTTAAAATCATTACCAGCTAAAAAACTTTAAACCTTAGCTAATATTTTTAAGCCAACCGCGGACTCACACCATGGGAGGCAGGAACAGGACCCAGGGCAGAAGGCCAGCAGAATGTGAAACATGCAGTATATAATAATTTGGTAGCATGTTCCTGTTGCTGTAATAAAGTGCCCAATCTTTAACATAAGAAATTTTAAAACATGAAAAAAGTAGTTAACCACCACATTGAAAGTCTGCACAAAAAAAAAAAAAAAAAAAACTTAACCCAAGATCCTTGTTTTGTGGGGACTCCATGTATTAGCAAGAGTTACTCTCACAAGCAGATCGAGACAAGGATTTGATTGCCAGCAATCAATTTGGAAAGTGAGTTCAAGAGCACCAATAAGGGAGTGGGAAAGTGAAAAGGGAAGGGAATAAAATCAATGCAGGTGTACAGGTTATATGTTAGGCAACAAGGACTCATTCCTAATGGAAACCTCTGAGAGGATAAAACATGTCTCAGTTTCCCACCTGGGGAGTTAGGATGATGGGGATGTGTATTCATCAAATCTCCCCTATTATGGGTTGAGAATTGCTTTAGGATATTAGGTCCTGGAATTCCAGCAGGACATGTTCTTGCTATCACAGAAAATCCTCAGGCAGAGTCCCAGGGATAGGGTATTGACACTGTCATGCCCAGGAACAGAAAGGTCATGGGGACATGGGTGCGGATGGTGACCAATAATCTGGGCACCACCCCAACAACAGTCCCTAATCCCTTATCCACATATATGAACTCTACATGGTTTTGATAATTGGAAAAAAATTTTCCCATAAGTTTGATGCAAAACTCATTTGGTGGCAAATTCTTACCTGAGGCATTTTATGTATTTATTTATTTCATTTGGTATGAATATAATTTTATTGAAGCATCATTAATATGTTTAGACATGGGCTGCTGCCCAGATACCACTAGGAATGCCATATAATATAGGATGTATTTTTATAAAATTACACTGCTTTTCTAAAATCTCCCCAATTCTGAATTCCAAAACTGATCTGGGCACAAGGATTGGAGCTTTTTTTGGTAACTTCTACTTCTATGTTAAATTTGTCTTAAGAATAAAAAATTAATATAGGGAGAAACATATTAACTTCTTTGGACAAGAGGTACTGAACATTCCTGAATAGTAGCCAGATTATGATATCCAGGGAAAAGGGAAAAGAAGATGAAACAATGGAGGAAGTAAAAAAGTAAAGTATTTTAACTATAGGAAATAGTTAAAACACTGCTAAGCAAGTGTTCTATAACTTCAGCCACACCACCAGTTCTTCAGGAGCATTTTTTTGTTACTGAGATTCTTGGAGTCTTTTCTTTACCATGGCACATCATGGTTAACAGGCTTAAAATTCTTACTTAAAATATTAAAAATCTATACCTTTAAAAACCCTCAGAAAAATCAAAACCCAACCTAAAGTAAAGAAGTATGAATATTAATAACAATCTAAGTTTTTTAAGCGGTCACATTAAATTAACACATGCATAATTAAATTTAAGTCTCTCAAGATCATTCATTGCTTCAGAAACTCAAACCAATACATTGAGATATAAAATCATAAGCGTTTATTCATTCAATAAACATTTTTAAGTGTATAGTATACCTAAGCAGGTATATTAAGTAGATTTTTTTAAGAGAAAAAAAAGGAAATCCCACATGCAGGAATTGTGTAATTAGGTACGGAAGCCAAGTCACATAGATCATTATTACCAATGACTATCGCCCATACAATTTGTGACAATGGCTGTATGGATTCTACATATGCTTAAGGAATCAAAGATAAAAACCTCAATCTTAGCTAGAAAGGACACAAAAAGCTTCAGTTTAAAAGATCCCAGTTAGCCTAACTGAGAAATGATTCCAAGTGGTAGAAATGAGGCATAGGTTAATCCAGGCAGAAGTAATAGAAAGATCTATGGTACAAGACACTGAAGTTCTTATCCAACTTAGCAAACCATCCTGTTTGTTTTAAACACAATGGTATATAAGAAATCTGAAACAGTATGGAATTGCTACCTTGATAACAAAACCAGATAAAGAAAGTAAAAGAAAATTATAAATCAATACTCCTCATGAACAGTCACAAAAGTTCTTAGTAAATTTTCAGCAAATTGAATCTATCAATATGTAAGAATGTGAAGGTCAAGTTCAGTGGTTCAAATGTAATCCCACTACTCAGAAGGTGTAGGTCAAAAAGTTTGAGGTTGGATGCCAGTGTGGGCAAAAAATTAGTGAGATTCCTTCTCACTAACAAACTAGCAGGGAGTGCTATTTTACACCTGTAATCCAGCTATGTAGGAAGTGCAGGTAAGAGGACCATATTTCCAGGCCAGTCAGTGAGAAAAGCTCAAGATCTTATCCAAAAAAAATAACTAATGCAAAAAAGGTGGGGAGGCTGGAGGAATAGATCAAGTGGTAAAGTGCCTACCTAGCAAGTACAAAACCCTAAGTTCAAATCTTAGTGCTACAAAGAGAAAAGAAGAAGAAATGTGAAAACATGACCAAGTGGGATTCATCGCAAGATGCAAAGTTAATTCAACATTCAAAATTCAATCAAATGAAATCACTAATTAAATGAATAAAGGAAAAAAAACAGGGTTTTCAATAGATGCAGAAAAAGAACTTGAAAATTGAGTACAATAAGTCTGCTTTGTTTACAGGTTTATTACATATGGTTTTGACAAAGCAAGCATGGTCAAATAAAAATAATTAATTAATTAAAATCAAAAGGAATTTCAAAAACAAAAAATTTTAATTCCTATTTGCACATTAGGCAGCTCAGTTGATACAGAGAAACTCTCAATCAGTCCCACATTATCATTAGTTGTGTTTAAATCACTGTGTGACCTACTCAGTATTTCCCTGCCTTTAGTTTTGTGAAAATCTGGTCCCCTAAAGGCAAATGTTTTCTCCAAAGTAAGGTAAAAGTTAACGTGCTTAATTTAAATGATAAAGTGAAAACTTTGGATTTATTGAAAAGGCAGCATGTCTGTAGCAGAAGTGGGGTGGTGTTATGGAAAAAATGAATCAAGCGTCCACAATGTTCATTATAAAGAGCATGAAATAAGATCAAGATTTGGGTGAGCAGTATCAATGTATACAATAGTAATTTCTGTAGTAGCAATGCAACCTATGTCATGAGATTTCAAGTTATGGATACTTAGACCAGTGCACATAAAAAAAATCCTTAAGGCTGGCAGAGTGGCTCAAGTGGTAGAACACTTACCTAGCAAGCAAGAGGCCCTTAGTTCAAACCCCAGTATTGCTAAAAAAATCCTTCAGGGAGCATCATTCTCAATAATGAAACACTACATGCTTTCTCTTATGATCAGAAACTATCCACTCTCGCCATTCTATTCAACATTGTTTCGGAGGTCCAATGCAGTAAGACATCAGAAGGAAGAGAGAAGGAAGGGAGAGAAAGAGAAAAGGAAAAGAGAAACAATAAAGAAGGGAAGAGAGAGACAAATAGGAAGGAAGGGAAAATGGAAGGAAAATAAGGAAGAGAGGGAAAAAAGGAAGAAAGATTGGAAAGGAAAAAGCAAAATTGCCTAAGTTTATGTAAGATATATTATTAATATAGAAATCCATAGGAATCTACAAAACAATTACTAGAATGAATATATTCACTTACCAGATTGCATAATTCAAAGTTAATATACAAATCGATTATATGTATGTATAACAACAAATAAAAAAACAAATAGTTTAAAAATTCCATAGCAGAGCTCAGGGTGTGGTTTGGTAGTAGAATGCTTGCCTAGCGCGCGCACACACACACACACACCTGACATAGTAGACTTTGTCAAAGCAAATATTTTGTTAATAAAATGATAGGCAAGCCACAAAAAGGAAAAAAATTCATAACATATACCTGACAAATAACTCATTTAGGTTATATAAGAATTCTTACAAATGAATTTAAAAAAAGACAAGCAATCGGTTTTTAAGTGCTCTAAAAATTTAAGCATACACTTCCCAAAGAAGATACAAATGACTAAGGAACACATAAACAATGTCAGAATGGGATAGCATTAGAAAAATTTAAGTGATTGGCGATAATAAATGTCAGCAAAGGTGTGTGGTGGCTAAGCCTCTACACTGCTGGTGGAAATAAAAAATGCTGTAGTTATTTTGGAAAACTGGCAGTTTAAAAAAAGTTAAACAAATTTGTCATAGGAAGAAATTTAATGAAAGACCTAAGAGAAATTCTTAAAGGCCTAAATAATCTGAGAGATACATCATGCTCATGGATCAGTAGATTCATAACCAATCCACTGCCAGGTATTTACACCAGAAAATGAAAACACATGCCCATGAAATACTTGTACATCAGCATTTATAGTGGCTTTATCCACAATGGCCTCAAATGGGAAAAAAACAAATATTCATCAAAAAGTGAGAAGATTATATATTCAGCAATAAAAGAAAGAAGAAAGGAGAGGAGAGGAAAAAGAAAAGAAAAATTAAGGAGAAAAAAAAAAGATCTCACAACAATTAGAGATATGCCAGAGGGACACAGAAACCAACTAAAAGAACCATTAATAGCCAAAGCTGAAACAATTTGTGTATCAAAATAAATAATATAGTATTGGATTATAACCCAAAGTATACTATAAATATGCATGAGATCATACTGATTAAAAGGTTGATTGACTAAATAGAGATGAGAGAAAAATCTCTTAGGTAGACAAATTCTAAATAATTTATGAAGACAAACTACCCTCAAAAAGGTGGAGTATAACTCCCACCTTGAGTGTGGATTTAGTAACTTCTTTACAAAAGAGGTATGATTACAATAGGGATAGTGAAAATAATGACAATTCCCTGAAACTCAATCTCATTGTACTTCTAGTTCCATGACAGAAAATAGGTGAGTTGGAAACTGAGAAAAAGATTTCCTCTTTTGAGAAGAAGCATGGAAAGAATTGTTTAAATGGCAGTTTTATTCAGCAACTGCTTTGGGCACCCCTGTTCTCTCACCACAATATGTTAAGAACCAATCCTAAGTGGGCAGAAGGAACTGTAAGGCAGGACAGTGATAACAAGCTTGCTCCTATATTTTGATCCATTTGTCTCTAATCTGTCTTTCTCAGCATATGAGAAGTATGTAAAAGTGTCTTCCATCTTGAAAGTCCACACATACATGAATACTACTAACTGAAGAATGTGTTTTCCCCATTAGCTATTGTATAAATCTATCCTGTGCTCGCAAACATCAATTCAGTGTCTGGGCTTCCTTACCTCCTACTCACTGCATAGGGCCAGATGGTTCCTGTCCTCAGTCCAGACAGACATACTCTCACTCTGTAATCTCCCAGTTAGAACACCTTCCAGGTGTCCATCTGAAGGCAAGATCCATTTCCTCCGATTTGAGGTTCTGGGACTTTTTACTCTCTCTACTATCACTCCCTCCTTGTCTTCCTGCTACCGTTCTGGTCCTCCTCCCTTGCTGAGTCTATCAAAAGTGTAGGATTCCACAGGCATAAGGCCTTGGCCCTTTTCTCACCTTATATACTCTTTAGGTGACCTGCATTCCCATGTGCCCATGGTCCACCTGAGTCATCCTTTCTTCTTACCCCTGTGACACTGATGACTACTCTGTGCAATCCTTATTTACTGACATTGCTCAGACAACAATCTGTGTGCTGTCTTTCATCCTCATGGCTCTGACTCTCTATGATGATGGTCTCAGTCACTCCCAAGGTCCAGATGGCCATCTCTGTATAGATGTGCTGACTTGTTCTTGTATCTGTACCACACCAATGTAGATGTAGATGGGCTCAATCTTTCCCATGACTCTGGCTCCACTTCTGAGTGGAAGTAGACACTCCTCACTTGTTCTCACTCCTCACTCTCTCGTCTGACTCTGACAACCACCTCAGTGCTGGTGGTCTTGCTTACTTCCTTAGGCTGATGATTACATCTCTGCCAAAGGATCTGAACTTTCTAACATCAGTCCAGACCTCTTTCTTGAGTACCAGATTGAAACTAAATTCCCTTACCTCATCAAGCAAAACAAACTATTATTTGTGCTCCTCAATTCACTATTTTGGCAATGACATGCACATAACACCCAGATGTCTAAGAGTCATCCCAAACTTATCTCTTTCCTCTTCTACCCCAGATTAATCACAAAATTCAGTGATTCTACCATCTGCGTATTACTGTTTTCTCTTCTCTCTTCCATACTGACTGCCACTTTCCAAGTTCAGCCCTTAATACCTCTTACCTGGAATACTAAAATAGTCTCCTTACTGATGTTCTAACTCACATCCAACCCTCCAATGTACCCTCCACACTACCACCACAGTAATCCTCCTAACACATGCTGCAATTACACAGGTCAAAATTCTCCCATTTCCAAGCATGGCATTTAAGGCTCTTCAATAGCCAAAACTACCCTGCCCACCCACTTATTCTCTATTAGCATCCTTTGTTCTGGCTTTGTGCAAACTTGTAGTTTTCCTGTTCTCTCATTACTCCTGTATCTTCACACATGCATCAGCCCAATTGGGAAGAGCCCTTCAACTCCATCTACAAAATACCTACTACCCATCCTTCCTGTCCAGCTCAAATCTTACCTCCACTATGAAATCTTGCACATACTTTCTGGCAAGCTCAGATACCACTGATCATACTAGTACATACCTTACTGACAGCAATTATTTTATTGAATTTTCATTGATTGTGAAGGAGTCTACCTTCTGAACTATCAGCTTGGCTTGAGAAAAGAAATAGTGTCTTTTAGTATTTATAACTCCACACTTACAACACAGAAGCTCAAGAGATATCTGTTGATTGGATATACAGTCATTCAAGGATTTATCCCAATGCTGTCATTTCTCACTGCATCATGCATTTCTAAACTTCACATACTCCAGAACATGCACAGCACCACTACATTCACTGAGCAGAGGAAGAATTCCTTCATAAATCAAGTCTTAAACTAAAATAACTTGTGTTTTATAAAATTTAACATAAATTTCAAGTTTTAATAAGTGACGTGACAGGGAAGGAAGGTAGAATCAGTGGCATAAGATGAAGCTCTCCTCTGAACAACTGAGAGCTTTCAGGTCTTTTTTTTTTAATGGCCTTACAGTATCTCTGTGTGTGTGTGTGTGTGTGTGTGTGTGTATGTGTAACTGAATCCCTAAGAATTCTCGATTATATGTAAGAATGATCCTTAAGACAAAAGAAGAATCTATCCCGAACAAAGTAAGAAAATTACCGAATTCTATTCATAAATTTTATATATTTATTACTATTTTTCTTTTTTTGTCTAAAGTAAGCTGTATTTGTTGGCATCTCTGGGCATTTTGCCCAGTTTAGCCTAATTTTTTTCATCTGTTCAGTCTTTTCTGAGTATTGTGACTGATAATTTTTAAATGATAGTTTAACATTTCCTCTATATTTTTATGACCCCTCCAAGCTAGGATTATAACTGAAACAAAAAGAGGGTGTTAGGCATCAAACACATTTTCTGCATAGTCCACAGATAATTTAAGTACATGACACATCAAAGTTGAACCCCCCCAAAAGCAATCTTCTTAATTAGCATTAGTAATGATTATGATCAAATCAAGTGAATCAGTTCAAGAAACCACTTAAACATGATAGGCTTCAACAAAAAACTTTAACAGGAGGAAGGGGGGAGAAATGACCCAAACATTGTATGCACATATGAATAAAATAAAAATTTTTAAAAAAAGAAGAAAGGTTCATATACACACACACAAAAAAAATCCAGGTTACTCATTCTTTCTTATAGTTTACTCTATTTTCAATCTTCACTAGATGGCTTCAAATTCTGTTCTCACCAAAACAAACCCTCAAAATTAAACAGTAACATTGTTATTGATACTACTTTCTATAAACATGCCAAAATATTAACTGTTGAGTATACTAAAGAGAATTCGCAGAATATAATGGGAATAAAACAAGAAGTAGATCGCCTATTTTTAACCCAATCATTTTCTTTTAATTGTTGTTAAGGGTTGGACTAGGTTCTACAGGCTTCATCTCCTACTTCAAATTATAGAAATCAGTCTCCATAAATATAGCAAAATACTTAGCTTTCAAAAGGAACTTAGTCTACCTCACTTTGTAAATGTTTATGTTCAAATGTGAGTAAACAAATAGAAAACGTGTGAAGACAGCATTCACACTCTGTGTCACCTTCTTAGTGGCTCCTATGGGCAGAACATGGTATTGAAGCTATGTGAACTACCTTAGGAGTCCCCATGCTCCCTACATTATAATTCCTGTTACACAAAACTGAGGAATTAACTACAAAAGAACTGATGGCATGAAAAACACTCTGGTATAACCCTTACTCTTGGGTCCATGACTGAATTATTGAATCCCTTTTTGCTGAGTATAATTCTATCATTTCACTCATTTAACAAACATTTTGATTATTTGATATATACATATATATATGCATAGTTCATAGAATTTTCAAACAAATGCAGAATGATAAATATAGATTCCTGTCAGAAATATAAGAACCTTTTAAATGTAAATATTAAATACTTCTCCTATCCACACTGGTTTAGGTCACTTGTCCTCAATCACCTTACAGTTTCCTATCCTAAATCTTGACTGAGCTATGATAATTGCATTGAGGCCAAATCCTTACTATTCTGCTCAGTCAAGGGAAACAAAAATTTTGCCTGTGGGGCGGAGAGAATATAATATCAACTAAGACAGAAAAATTTGTTAAAAGTGTCTGGAGCTAATAGAAACAAAACAAACTGAAAACATAAAAGCAAAGATTCTTTCTAACCTCCTCTTTTATCCATCAATCTCAAGAAATCAGGGGGAAAGTTATTACATCATTTCCCTTTAAACAATCCTATCTAATTCCAGATCAAGATTTGCCTGAATCAAAATGCTAAACATACTTTCTACAGTTTTTTCCTTCCTAATTAGTCCTACTACATATTTGGTATATTTATTTTGTGACTTTTTATCACATATTTTCACAGACTCTGAAACTTTCTGTTGGGCTAATGGTACCTGGGCAAACTATGATACTGTCAAGTATCATACTGATACCTGGCTAAAAACATCAGTGGCTCTAACCTTACCATCCATGGGCTAGGGAAGTTTCTATAGCATAAAACATCTCATGAGTAACCAGGAGGCTAGAAATTTTGTATATATTTGCAATGAGTAAGACATTTTTGAAACATTAGGTAATTTCTAAAGTTTGTCAACGATCTTTCAACCCAAATTTACTGATCACTTAGAGAAAGAAAAGGACAGCATTGATGGAACCTATTTCCAGGAAATATGTCATACACATCAATGAACAGAAACCTACCCAACTTTTAAATTCATATCTACAAAACAGATCTTCATGGGAACACACACACACACACACACACACACACACACAGTGAGCTCATATAGCCAAATAACTTTTCACATGTGTCTATTTCCAAAAAAAAAAAAAAAAAGATGAGGTGTATTTTTGTTGTTTTGTTTTTTGTTATTTATCTATAATTTAGTTCTCTCTGGCTAGTTGAATCTAAATGGAGCTAGTCTACTGCTAATATAATTTCTTTTCCAAAGAAAGTAAGAATAAAAGCAAAACTATGATCTTTATTACTATTTTTTTTAAAAATCATGATAATTTAAAAAGCCTTACAAATCAAACAATTATAGCTTCCCCATTCCACCATACATATTAGTATATGCACAAATATTATAATACCCTTATGTATTAGCAATCATTCATAATGGCTAGAGATTCATTTATCTTTTAATTGCCTTAAAAGTGTCTCCTAATTGAAAATCAAAATTTATTTAAGTAAAAAGAGCAAGGAATCAGGAAAATTAGAAGAGAAAATAGTTTAGGACATACACTTTACCTAAAAGTTAGAAGCTTCTTTCCAAACTTTGGTATTCTCCTCATGTAGTTAGTGTGATGTAATAATCGTAAGGATTTATAAACTGATCCATACTTGTAAGGAAGGGATTTTATTTGGATTTCATATGTTTAAGGTAGTAAAAACCTCCAAAGATTAAAGTAATTTGACCATCAATTAAAGAGTTAAAACAAACTCTTTTTTTGTGAGGCAAAACACAGGATAGTGGAATATTACAGGAATCCCTAGCCTTCCTAAAAGTTTTCTAGGGATTCAGATTTCTCAAAAAAACCTATGCCAACATGTATTCTTCCTTGAGCTCTCCCCCTCTTTCCCCTTAAGAGCAATTTTTTGTCCTAATACCCTAAACACCTTTCTTAGTTGCTCTGATTAGCTTTTTTTCTCTACCTGTTAAATGTTTGTATTCCCCAGAGTTCTGTCTTTAGCCACTACTATGCCTCATTTTTACTTCTTTTATTAATCTCAAACATTTCTACGGCTTCAGCATCTACTTATAGCCCAAATCTGGATCTCCAAACAAGATCAATCACCCTCCTGAAGTTTAGATAGTTTCCTATCTACAACTGTATGACGCATGACACCACAATTTGATATGTCCAAATACAATTATCTTTTCATTAAACCTACTCATCCCATGTATTTCAAGTCTTACTTAAAAATATTAAAATTCATATAGGATAGTGCCTGGTAGTCAATAAAATGCATTGATTGAATTAATAAAACTAGTCAGCTGGTCAACAACTACTAATTAGTATATTAGCATAACCAGAGAGCAGCTCAAGTGTTAGGGAATAAAAGAGACATAAACAAGAAAAACAAAGTCCTTGCCCTCATGGAGTTCAATCTAATAAAGAAGATATTCACTAAATAAGTAATTACTAGTGTACTTCTTAACCCTAATCACAAAAGACACATAACATATCAAATCACCCAAACCAAAAAACTTGAACATAGCTTCAATATTTTTCTTCAATATTTTCACACTCAATTCCCAGTTAACTCCTAAATCATGCTGGCTCCATTTCTTAAATTTTTCTGGTCTGCTTCTTCTTCTCCATCACTACTGTCTTGTTCAGTTCAGGGCTTTATTACCACTTTCCTTTAACTGGTCTCTCTGGCCTCAATATCTCCTCTTTGTGGTCCAGTCAGGACGCTGTTGTCTTTCTCCACTACACGTGATAGTGTCATAATCCTCTGCAAAACCATTTATAGGTTATACTTGGCAGGAAGAGGGCAGTCCCAAATCCTTGGTTCTCAGGGTTGTCACAGTCTAGTCTTTACTTGTCTTTCCAAACATAATATTCCTTCTCAATCTCTGGAATCCTTGGTCTCTAGCCATATAATACCTGTATCCTCCCAGAACTTCCTTTCAAATTCTTGGTCTCAGAAAAATAAAGTTGGCTGGAAGATATGGGAATTCTGATTGAAGTAGGATTCCGGAGGCCTAGCTAGTAAAGCAACTCTTGCTTGGAGTTGCAGTAGGTTAAAGACAAGGGTGGTCTCAAGCAGTATTATATTTTGAGAATTCCAGTAGATAGCTCAGAGTCAGGTCAATCATCTAAAATGGGAGAGTTATCAATCAGGATCCAAAGAATAAAATCAGATAGGACAAAGATCAAAGTTTGCAGAATAGAATATCCAAAATAGACAATAATACTTGGTTCTATGGGAAAGTGGAACCAGAAATAACTTCAAACTTAAGGACAGATACCTTGTATGGATTATCCACCTTACCACTGTTAGACTAACCATCATCAAAAACACCACCAACAACAGGTATTGGCAAGGATGTGGGGAAAAAGGAACCCTCATACACTGCTGATGGGAATGCAAGCTAGTGCAACCACTATGGAAAAAAAATATGGAAGCTTCTTAAAAATCTAAACATAGATCTGCCATATGATCCAGCAATCCCACTCCTGGGGATATACCCAAAGGAATGCGACACAGGTTACTCCAGAGGCACCTGCACACCCATGTTTATTGCAGCACTATTCACAATAGCCAAGTTATGGAAACAGCCAAGATGCCCCCACTACAGATGAATGAGTTAAGAAAATGTGGTATTTATACACAATGGAGTTTTACTCAGCCATGAAGAAGAATGAAATCTTATCATTTGCAAGTAAATGGATGGAACTGGAGAACATTATCCTGACCAAGGCTAGCCAGGCTCAGAAGACCAAAAATCGTATGTTCTCCCTCATATGTGGACTTTAGATCTAGGGCAAATACAGCAATATGGTTGGACTTGGGTCACATGCTGAGGTATGGGGATAGGGAGGAAACCCAAAACATGAAAGTGTTTGATGTCCCCACTGCAGAGGAGCTAATACAGAAACCTTAAAGCAACAGAGGTCAATATGGGGAGGGGATCAGGAACTAGTGAAAAGGTCAGGTAGAGATGAACCAACTTGGGTTGTAACACATTTGTACATGGAAGCAATGCTAGGAATCTCTCTGTATAGCTATCCTTATCTCAACTAGCAAAAACACTTTGTCTTTCTTATTATTGCTTATGTCTTCTCTTCAACAAAATTAGAGATAAGGGCAGAACAGGTTTTGCTGGGAAGCAAGGGGGATTGGGGGGAAGAGAGAGGGAGTGGGTGGGAGGGCAGGGGGGAGAAATGGCCCAAACAATGTATGCACATGTGAATAAATGAATAAAAACTTTTTTAAAAATCTAGTTCTCACCATTCCTAATATTAATGTAATAAGAAATTTAATCAACCCAATTTAATCTTCAAAGTTCTAAGTAAAAACTATCCACATCTGTGATAGTTAGCTTTCTTGTTGCAACAAAATACCTTAGGAAAGCAACTTAAGGGGAGAAGAATTTATATTGACTTATGACTTCAAATTTCAGTTCATATGGCAGGGAGCTGGTATTGGAATTTTCATCATGGTGGTCAGGAAACAGAACCAGAGATTGCATGTGCTAGGAGAGTTTCTTCCTTCTTTTCCTTTTATCCCATCCATTCCCAGCCGACAGGATGGTGCCATCCAAAGTCAGGATACGTCTTCGCCTTTAGTTAGTTCTTTCTGCTTTCTGGAAATGCCCTCACAGAGACACTCAGAGATGTGCTTTATTAATCTCCTAGGCTCTTCTTAAGCAATCAAGTTTACAATCAAGATTAACCATCACAGCAGGGTATGGTACACATCTATCCACAACCTCAGCTAAGCAAGAAGTGGAGATGAGAGGAACATAGCTTGAAGCCAGCCCAGATAAAAAGTATGAGAGACCCTATCTCAAAAATAACTCAGGCATGGCTGAGTATTCCTAGGTATGTGAGAGGTAGAGGTAGGATTGTGGTTTGAGGCTGAACCAGGTAAAAAGCAAGAGTCCTTATCTGAAAAATAAACTAAAGCAAAAAAAGAGCTTGCCTAGCAAGTTTGAAGACTTGAGTTCAAATCCCAGCACTGAAAAAAAAATTAATATATTAACTATTTCAATATCTAAACTCCATTCCATCTTCCTAACCCCTTTTCTTATAGAATGTTTCCAGAGTCCTTTGCATATGCTCCCATTACAATTGACATACTCAACCACAGCTACTTATTTACATGCCTGTTTACTCAACTAAAATATGAGCAACATGATAGGGGTTATATTTTATACATCCTTTTATTCTCAGTAGGAATATACACTAAGTTTGTTAAATGAATGAATACAACGGACTAATGAATGAACACATGATTATAGTAGTCCTAATACAATGTACCTACAATACGAATGTCTGTTATTAAACTTAGAAATTGACTTTCAGAGCTTGTTGCTTTTGACTACCAAGTAATTTGGGTATAAGATGAGAAATTTAATATTTTTCTTGGTTTTGACAAAAACCCTCAAAAGTGGAACTCAAAAAGAAATATTCCAATAGCTCAAGAAATATGTAAATAAATATAATTATAAAATAGCATAATGATAATATGATGCTATTCAATAATGTTTTGCTTTGCTTTGCTTTGCTTTTAAATAGTTAAGTCCCTGTGAGGCAATGGAATAGTGAGCATTATGCTCAGCAGTTTATTCCTAACTTCTAACAGCTTAGTTGCTGAAACTCCTCCCCAGCCCTTGTTTCTGATATGAAATAGGAACAAACATGTAAAAATGCTTACTGTGTGACTCTTCATTTCCTGATGGGAGAAATTACTGATGAGCAAAGCTCTGAGACTGGAAGCATCAGTTCATAAGCTATGTTCCATATATCATTTTTATTCATTTTTATTTTGTAATTTTTTTTTGTAGAGCTGAGAATCAAATCCAGGGCCTCACTCTATCACTAAGTTACATGTCCAGCCCTTATTTTTTTTATAACTAAAGTTATTTTCTACTTTAACCAGTAATAAATTTAACCAAATAGCTGCATTACTTCACTAATCATACTACTCATGTTACCTACTTAGTACTGCAAAGTCTTCTTGAGAACATACATAACCAAAATCCTGTAATTCTTTTAGAACATAATCTAATGCCAACTCTCCTTTGAAAATGCGATATGAATTTGCTAACACTTAGAAATGAGTTAAATTAGATGACATCAACACCTCCTTCTAGACAAAAACTCTATTTTATTACAATTATTTTAGATTAAATAGACAGTCATTCATAATAGAATAAGCATTTCACAATAAGAAATGTCAATGTGGCTATATGCCAAGTCAGCTAAATTGCTTTTGAAATATTTAGCTATCTTCCATTAAGAATTATTAGTTAATACTTAACTTTCTATACAAACTGTGCTCTCACATTTCTTACCTGTTCCCTCCTTGTATCTACTATAGATCCTTTAGGAGTTTGACCTTGCCTCTTCTTCTCCTCTTTAATAAGCTACTGCTACCTCTCCTCTGATTTCCTTCCCAAGCTACTGTTGTATTCAGCCCTTAAATCTGGCATCAATAACATCCCATCCTGATCCAACTTGCCATGAAAGATCCCACCCTCTGCTGACCTATATGGCCAAATCTCCTACCATTTCTGCCCTTACCACATAGGAGGGAGAGGTCCACAATAACTTATCAAAAGTCATGGAGTAGGTGGGGTACAGAATCATGTGTCTAAAGTAAGATACTATGTGACATCACAGAAAATAACAGAATTTAGAGCCAAATGACTTAGATTTAAATCCTAACTACCGTTTGATGACTAAGTAAATGAATTTGGATTTGTACAGAAGACTAGACTATACGACCTACAAAGAGCTCACTCAACTAAATACCATCTATAATGAAAAGTTTTCATCACAAATAAAATATAATGAATTCCATATGTCCATCAGCCAAAATAAACTGTCAATATTGGTCAATCCTGACTCATCCACTTCCTTGCAACTACTTCTTTTTCCTAAAGCAAACCCTAGGTATCATACTAGTTCATCTGAAAACCTCCTTTGGTGCATTTTAATAATAAACTTATTGCTATTACACATCTAAAACACTAACACAGTTGTGTGCAATTACCTAGTACCTAATTCATGTTCAAATTTCCAAGATTATCTAAAAAATGTCCCTTGAACTTCTTATAGGTGGTTTCTTCTAACCATGATCCAAATTAGATCTATGACATTTTTTAACAGATAAAAGGAAAGAAAATTAATTCTGCGGTTTACGGCATCAACACATACCTCTAAAACAATGCTTTTTAATATAATAGCCATCAGCAATATATGACTATTTAAATTGAAGTTTTAATTAAATTAAACCGCATTAAATGTTCAGTTTCTCAGTCAAATGAGCCATATTTCAAGTGCTCAACAGCAACATGTGATTATGCTGCTATATCTTAGACTGCTAAGATACAGATATTTCTCCTATCAGTTAGTAAGCAGCCATGTAGTATTATTTTACATAATAAATTCTGTCTGGCAAATGATCTTCTAGATTCTAGAAACTTACACATACCACCCAGACTGCACCCAACTTCACAAAATTTAAAAACAAGTCTTGTGAAGTAGCAACAAAGAAACCAGAAAATTGGAAGACATGTCTTCTGCTCCTGGACAGCCCTCTCTAGCCTGAGGTAAAGTGGTTGATCATACATATGGGATATTTGTAATTGAGTCATTATAAGTAAAAAGCATTCAGTCTAACAAAGGAAATTCTTTAGAACTTTTTAAGCTAAGCAATAGAAAGTCTTTGATTATTCCCTTATTCATCACAATGTCAAAAGAAAAATCAAATTATGTAATGTAGGGTTGATGCAAGTCTTTCAGACATTAACAGAAAGAGATCATAGACTAAAAGATTAATAGATTTGACTATAATTATTTTTAAATACTATATATGCCAAAACACTGAAAAAAATTAAAATATAAAAAACTAGGCAAAACATTTGTTACATACAAAGTACTAGCCTCATTAATAAACAATCTCATAAATCAGTAAGAAGTGCCTTAAAAGAAAAAATAGACAAAGAACAAGGATAAGCAATTTACAAAAGAAGAAATACAAATGGCTAAACAAATAGAAAATTTTCCAGCTTCACTGGTAGTCTAAGAAATCCAAGTCTAAACAAAGAGATAATTCTTTCCTATCAAACAAGCAAAAAGAAAAAATAGGTTAATTTTGAAGAGTAATTTCTAGTACTTGTTTTTAAAAAGAGTCTTGCTAGAGGGAGCAGGGCTATTGGCATCTCTGAGGTAGAACTAGTATTTCTGAGAACAAATACAAGACACTTAAATAAGTCCTCACCCATGCAAATGCATCACATAAGCATAAAGTATCATTTCCAATAATTGTAATTTGCAATTTTATAAAGGGGACAAGAATTTAAAAAATGAAAATTTTGGCTTTTTACATAATACATAATATTAATTCATTTCTACTATATTTCATATTACACCATTTTAAAACTTTTTTATTCTGCTAGTCTACATCTTCTCTGCATTGCTTCTTAACATTGCCTCATTAAGTATTCTTCATCTGATTCAAGGCAAAATATGATTCTGATCAAATATGCACTCACATGCTCTTTGGCAAGCTACAAACCAAATTAGAAAAATCATAAATCTGGTACTAAATGTTCTAGAGGAATGGTATATGCTATACCTTCCTTATCAGAAAGGCACACATATGGATTGCAATATGTCAACAAACTGCATCTGTGACTTTTCTCACTACTCATTTTAAAAATCATGGAAAGATCAATAAAATAAGCTATATTACTATGTTTGGATTAATAACTAACAAACCTAATTTCTTACTTCTCAAATGGAAATCATTCAAGAATACTTTGAAAGACAGTCAAAATGTACTTGAAATGTATATTTTAATGACTATATTTGCATAAAAGTTAAAAATAAGTACATCTGATATCCCAAGGCTGATACCAATTTTAATATTACTAACCACTTATAGAATATGTTTCTCCAAATGAAGTTTGTAATTGGCTTATAAAATCATTTCTATCATTTTGATATAAGAAAATATTCAGTTTTCCTACTTAAACCAATAAAATGATCAAGTATCACACACATTACTGATCATATACACGAAGCACGCTTTCATGTCACAGTTTTGTTATTTCAGATTTTAATCATTTTTAAAGTTTCCTAATGATTATAGAATTAGTACCCAATAAATCAAATATGTAGTAAACACAATTTTTTCAATTGATAGGAATCAGGATCTAAAAATGCAATTCTGCATGTGATCATTCAATAAAATTTATAATAACACAATTTTTTGCAAAGTGAGATTTAGGTATACAATTACTTTTGTAAAGACATAAGCCTTTCTGTTTAAATAATGAAAGCATCAATCAAAATCTAAGCATAAGGTCAATCGTAAATTACTAAAAAAAAGCAAAAAAAACAAAAAAAAACTACCTTCACTAAGGTGTCTATACAAAACACTCTAAATAAACCCTCTCAAATGTATTTTATAAAATAAAACAAAGACTAATTTTTAAAAATTCATTAGCATTTTTATTTTAGAAATGCTATACCAGGACCATTACAGGCAAAGTTCAACACCATGAAGAACAGAATGCATGCCACATCTAACAGCAAGGAGAAGGCACATACATCCCAAAACCATGGGGCTTCATAACTTGAATGCATGTTCAAATTTATTTCATCCACTCTATGTAGCTACTCCTCGGAATTGTGTGTTTAAAACAGGAAAATTTCTGATTTTTCAAAAGTTCACCTTTAGACCTAGATTAAATACATAGCTTTCTCTTCTCTTGAATTTTTCTTTTTTTTTCCAAAAACAATACTATATTCCTTTATTTGGTATGATTATTGAAAGTTTAAGTTTGCTCAATTTTCAATATATTCTAATATAGAAATTAAAAAGTGCACAACAAAATAACCCCCAAACCTTACTTCAAATCAAACTCCTCTTTGTCCACTGACGTCTCTGCTTACAGTTCCCTCAACAGCTTTAGTCCTTTCATCAAAAAGCCAAGTGACACTCCAGTAAAGGGACCAGGATTTCTAGGTACCTCTCCAATATGTTCAGAGTTTGCTTATGATTGTCATTTTTCTCCTTTCCTCTTATCTTGATCACTTTTTTTCTGTCATGGACAGTGTCTTTGCCTTTCTGTATTCAATTTATAAATAGCACTAAAATTTCTGAAGCATTTCCCTTTTGATAACATAGTAAAATGACTTTGTAATATGGCATATAAGTAAATCACTGAAGTTTTAGCCATTATGTCAACAATTTATAGACTAAAGGGCGTCATTAATATGTCAAGTGTCATTCCTCTATCACTCTTTACTTTGTGGATGAACGTTAGCAATGTTGGGGAGATCGTGCACCTTTTAATAGATTAGCTACATATGTTTGTAAATTTCTCAGAGATGATTTCCGTGAAATCATCCACTTGTGAAGCCTCTCTTTACATGGTAACCACTTTCATTGGTAGTGTTGGCTTTACCATGAGTACAACACATATATACAGATATCAATTATCTATCATATGTTATAAATATTTTACCTGTTGTAATTTTCCTGGTCATATTCATATTTGTTGGACTTTTTTGTTTTTATCTTCTTTGTGATGCAGAAAAACTTCTGTATCATTCCTTTATGGTTTCTATCTTTAGGCTATTTGTTGAATGATTACAGAACCATCAATGTTTTCACCTACTAGTTATGCGGCTTATTTAAAACAGTGTACTCTATCCATCTAGAATTTTATTCTAGGACAAACTGTAAAATAAGAGTTTACTTTAATTTGTTTTCTACATGCTTATAACATTAAAATTGAACAGTGAAACAAAAAAAAGAATAAAAGAAAAAAGAAGGAAAGGAAAATAGAAATCACGCACAAAACTGAGAACAATTAGGTCAGCCTCAGACTTCACAGCAGCTTTCAAGACTAGAAAACAGGGGCCCAGCATGTGCAGAGCTGGAAAGAAATCACAACCCAAGAGCAGACTGCTGCAGAATTAATGTGACTATAGAAGATCGGCACAACAGAGAACATTCTCAACATGAAATTGTCACCTGCGGGACCTTCCTGAAGAATTCTGCTTAACAAGAAAACTGGGCAATTAAAATATGAATCAAAATTACAATTCTGGGATCAATGTATGGTGGTATAGGCCTATAATCCCAGCTTCTTGGGGAACTGAGGCAGGAAATCTGGGCTATGTAGCAAGTTCAAGGCCAGCCTGGAAAACTTACTGAGACTCTGACTCAAAACAACAAAGGGCAGGGGGTAGAGTTAAGTGGCAGACCACTTGCCTAGCACACACAGCCCTGGATACAATTCCCATACTGAAAAAAATTATTTATAATTCAGGAATGGAAATTTTAAGGTTTTAAAAAAATACACACATGGGGCTTAACTACAAAACCAAATGTAAATATTATAAAGTTTGATAAAAAAATACCATTGTAACAAACAAAAATAGGGGTCAGCAAAGACAACTATATGTGAGCATCTTTCAAAGCAGATCAAAGTAGAATATGGTCTAAACAGAGACACAGGGGTTTGTCTATTTGCTATTTGTTTATTTTTTGAGACAAGGTCTCACTATGTTGCCCAGGCTGGCCTTGAACTCCTAATACTTCTGTCTTAGCCTCCTAAATGCTGAGATTACAGGCATGAACTACCATGCCCTGCTGGGACATGTGGTTTTTTTGTTTGTTTGTTTGATTTTTTTTCCTTTACTGTTGTGCTGGGTGGGGATACACTGTGGATTTTACAAAGGTTCTTACAAGGTATCAACTATATTATACATGAATTCACCATTCCCCTTTATCTCCCCCTCCTTCCCATTCATGGAATAGTTACAACAGGTATCATTATTGCATTTATGTGCATGTGTACACATTTTTTGCACTGCATTCACCCTCTTACCCCTTTTCCCTGCCACTTCCCCCTTCCCCCTGGTGCCAACCCTCCCTCTGGGGCAGGACCTGTTCTGCCCTCCTGTTCTCCGATTTTACAGAAGAGAAAAGAGAAAAAGAAAAACATGACATTTTTGTTTGTTTGGGATAAAGGTAGCTATACAGGTAGTTTCCTTGTGGTATTTCCATGTATATATGTGTTATAACCCCAATTGGTTTATCTTCTCTAATTACCTACATTCTACTTTAGTGGGACTTGTGTTTTAAAATCATGATTCTAACCTTGTTACATGTATCACAATCTCCTTTCTCAACTTTAGGCAATAAGATCTTCCAATATATATATGCTATCTCTTACAGTAAAGAAGCACGTATTTGGAAGTTCTATATTTTTTGAAGTACCTTTAGATTCTTTTCCTTTTTATAAATTCAAATGCTTTCTATTTCAGATAGTAGGCATAATATGATCAGCAGATCAATGGAGAGGAAAGAAAGAAAGGAAGGAAGGAGGAAAAAATTAAAAGGGAAGAAAATTGTAGTTTTAGTTCTCAAGTGTATTATCATATTTATTTGAGGGATAGCATTTTAATTTCTTTGTATTTGAATTTTTAGTGAGTTTATATCATTATACAAAATACTGTTTTTCCCCTAATAAAAAATCAGTAAGTCATACTAAAATAAAGATACATAAGTAAATTTTCAGGTATATGCCTTTTGAAAACTAAAAATGAGTTTGATCCACAAGCAACTATGCTGGATATCAAAGTTATAGTTCATAGATTTCAAGCCAGTAGCTAAGTCCTCTGGGATTTCTTAACTTCTCATATACAGAGTTATGAGGTGGAAGTCTGCTTTGTATTTTAGTATACAATTAAAGATCAAGGCATATTTAAGAAGTCTGATCTCCCAAGTAAACAAGCCCAGTGACCTCCCTTCAGCTCCCCTCCTAAATTGTCCCCTGCAAGAGCTGTTTCTGCTAAGGCACCCTATGTTACACTGTAGGCAGAGGCTTCAGGGCCCTGCACACAACAGGAATGCAAATATCTGCTGATTGATGAAAGGGGCATTCTCACAGCTACTATTACCTGTCAGTATCCATGCAGGCTCCTTCTGACTTTCCATGTCTCCTACATGTAAGCCTCGCCTAAGGTTGATTCTTACTTCTCTCTTCTTCTCATCTATATCCTTTCCCTGAATTGTCTCAGCCAATGCCAAGGTCTAGTTGTGGCTTCTCTTCTGAGTTCTGAAACTATAATTTGAAGTATGTGCTACGTATCTAGCACATACTAGACAAGACTGTCATCCAGCATCTCACATTTGACATGCCAAAATGGAAACATTTTATCTCTTCCTGCCTGTCACCCACTCATCTCCTTGACCTGCTTCTCCCCTTATACTTCCCATGGGAATAATGACAAAACCATTTTACTCCCTGTACGCATAGACTGGAAACCTGGGAGATGCCTCCAATTCCTTCCTCTGCCTTGTGTATATATTTTTGTACCTCCATAATGTCTCTCATGCACATTCCATCCTTCCACCCACAATGACATCATCTAATGCAAAAGGAGCAAGTATGATGAAAAAATATCAGGTTGGTCTCAAAGCCCTAGGATTTGAGGACCAGCTGTGCTCTGAATTTGCTGTGAGGCTTTGTACACATTACCTGACATTTTGAGTATAAATCTTTAAATAATAGGATAACATATATGTTAGATATATGTTTTTTATATATACATGTATAAATATATATACTTTACACATACAAATATGATATATATGAGCATTATTATATACAATATACTTTATAATATGTATATAGATGCACACATGTAAGTGCCTAGGTGTCTATATATACATACAAAAATGTATATATGTGTGCAGATGTATAATATATATACATATATACAAATTAAAGACATTATTATTATTATCATTACCCAGGATGTTACATGTCTGACCTTATCTAGAAATATCTAAACTTTATCTCTCAGTTGTCCAGGCAACCCTGAAACAATTTTTGTTTTATTACAGCATAATTTGCATCCTCCTTATTTTCTGTAATTTTCTTTCCTTTGCCAACAGAATAAAATCAAAAGTCTTCACCACAGATTTCAAGGTGCTTCTTTATCTAACTCCACCTTAGCTTTCTGATGTGTTCTCCCAGTACATCCTCTTTGTCTTCAAGGTTCTATGTAGCCTTGACACTGTAACTTCCCCCAAAATACACCCTTCATTTATGCTGTTCCTTTCAGTCTAGAATTTTTGTTTTTGGAAACCTCTACTTCAAGGTCCAATTCAAATGTCACCTTGTCTATAATGCCTTCACATTGGCCCATATTCTACATTTACTAGCATTCTGCTTGGAAATGACCTTTACATTTCTTTCTCTCCAACTAAATTATAAATTCTTGAAGAATATAGGCTATGGAGTATCATCAAAGATGATCTAGTCTTATATACCTTAAGCATTTAGTGAATGTAGAACTGAATTGCATAAATAAGGCCCCTTTAAGTTTTTTAATTTCAAATAAGCATTTTTAAGTAAAAAACTATTCAGTGAAAGTATATAATTAATGAATGATTAGTTGTAGACATGTCAAATGCAAACAAAAAAAACCATATTTTAAATACATTATTATGCTTTAAGTGAAACAAAAATATTGTTTGGTGCTCCCTCTGCTGGTTTTACAGCAGCAACTTAAGAATGTGGAACAATACAGCACAAAGAAGTAAACAGATTCGGCTTACTGCTCCCTCTGCCTCCTGCAAGTAACTAGAGTACAATTTTTCCACTGAGCTCATTTGAAAATAATCCCATCTATAAAAAAGATTTGTCTTTAAAAATTGTTTATAAAGAGACAAACTAATCTTATAATTTTGATGATAATAATTCCTGTCAGAATTCCTCTTTATATCTTTGTTTTCTAATTCTACTTTATATATAAACAATTTAAAATTTTAGCTGACATATTTTAGAATAAATAGATGAGATGTTTTTGTTTCCTAACTAATCTATGTATTTTAAAAAAACTGATTAGGAACATAAGCAGTTAAATTCTCTTGTGTTTCTAAACAGAGTTATTCTGAGTACCCTGAAGGCATTTAATTCCAAAACAGGAAGCCACAGAGAGGAACACTTGGTTACACTAATGTTATGCAGAGCTTTTGGAACACATTTTCCTAAGCACTTGCTGAAAGAACCTTTTCTATACTGCATGCCATCACATGAAGTTGGAGAAGGGTTCCCAGGACACAACAGCACACTTACTCTCAGATTGCTCTTTGTTTCTCTTCTATTTTCCTCCACTTTTCTTACTTTAAAATGGTCTTCTGCTTGCTCACAGAAAGAGGAGTTAAAAAAAAATCAGGTTGAGGTCAGTGAATGCATATATGTGTATAAGAGTTATGATATGGCATATGACAATGTTTTTTCAAGAAAGAATACCAGAGTAAGATTAATCCAAGTCTGACAGATATCACTGTTAAAGATCAATGAGGTTTCTAACAAATTCCTGGTTATATGTTTTTAATTCTACTATAAAACCTTTTTCATCTAAACCATATTAAATTAGATCTCACCTCTGAGTTGAAACAAAGAATAACAGAAAACCACGGACAAGTGGGAAAGGCAGTAGATTCATGTAGCTAAAAGTTATAGAGGCAGTCAGTATCTCTTACTGAGCAAATCAGCTGATTCCCAACCTCCCAGACATGAGTTCAGACCACAAGCTGCTATCAATAATTCCATAACTAAACAGGTTCACTTTAAGTTACTTAGATGTCAGATGGTTTAAAAAAAAAAGTCAGTTGGATATCAATTTGATTCTATAATATCATTTTAATGCTATTTTTTAAAAGAGCTTCTTTTCTTAATTTGTCTTAGTTTATATTCAGTTACGTTTTAAAGAAAGTAAATGATCACTAAGCAATTATCCTTCTGTGCTGGAAATTAAGGTTTCATGCACAATCTTGATTATCCATAAAGATGAAGTGCAGTAATATTAAAAGCACTAGGCTAGTCAGATGAAACCAAACAGGAAAAATAGTCAATATATTTGGATTTGCTTATAGTTGCTTTAAAGGAATTTATAAAAATGTTTATTCTATTCTTCATTATCAGACACTAAGAATTTTGTTGAAATCAGATATGAGAAAGTCAAAACAGTATTTTTAATCCATTCTGCATATCTTAGAAATTATTTTTCCTTAAGAAATCTTTGTGTGAACAAGAACGATGCTCTAGCTATTACAGTAGGCTGGTATTGACATTCTTTTGTCGAGATTCTTGACTATTAACCTATGTAACTGCTGAGACCAAAAGCTGAGTGTAAGTGGGTGCCTCTCTGGTAGATATATTGAGACAAGAATGGGCACAGGAGGCTCAGATTCCAGAAGTATATTCCCAAACTCACTCTGACTCTGTCGTCCAGGATATGCAATCTCTAGAATGTTGAGCTTTTATCTTTTGAGCAAAGCTGTCAAATCATTAGATTTGTTTTTAGAATTTCAACTCAGGAATATGTCCTCCAGTGTTCAGAGGGTATCCTCAGTGAAATGTACAATTACATATATGACTGTGGCAAAGAAATCCTTACACCCCCAAAGATCTAACAGCAATTCTTCACTGTATGATGATTCATTTCACTTTAAATTATCCAACACTCTATTCCAAATGATACAACAGGTTTCAGAGCTGTAAATTAGTTGGCAGTTAGACAATATATAAAAAGATATGTTGATGTGTAGAAGAAAAATATCCAGAAAATGTGATTCATTTTCATTTAACATAATATAAGCCCAATAATGAATGATGAATGAGCATGGGAAGCTTATGGTGTGGTTTGTCGCAAAATAGAAACACTGGTATCCAATAAAAGTTCTTCCTGCATTCTTTATGGTAATCCATTTACCCTATTAGCCAATACCAGTACAACAAACTTCTAACCAAGCTCTGTAGAGAAGATGTCAAGGAAAGTCATTTACCAGGCTTCCAGCTGTGTTGATATCATTATGTGCAAGACTGTGGTGACATCAAACATTGACATCACTAGATATTCATCATTGTAACTAGTTCTTCCTAGACTGGGGCATCCTGAACTGATGACAAAAATCAAACATGTCAGTGTTATTTCAAAACACCTACAACACCAATAAATACTAGACACTTTGAAACAAAAAATTTAAAGGAATACAACTTTATATTCAGATGTTTCCTCTAGATAATAATAGTAATAGACCTCTCCATGATTATTCAATATAATCTCATATATTATTTCAACAATAATGCTTAATTTTTGCCTTCCCTTTAGATCAGCAGTCTCTAATATCTCACACCGTTGTGGAAAAGTTAATATAATCAACTAATGTTATTTAAGAAAACAACTGCCAGCTTTAAATTACCTTTACCTAACCCCAATATGACAGCCAATACCAATACAGAAACTTGTAAGTAATGTTACTGTTAGTAGTAATATTAGTAGTAATTCAGTCAACCAGTTGTCTGACTAGCATACAGGAAAACAATTACTCATATTACTTTTTGTATTTTTTGTAAAAACCCAAAACTGCCAAAAATATTTTAAAACTCATAATTAATTTTAAACAGAGAAGATGAGAAAATGTCAATACAGAGTTGACTTACTTAGCCTGTAGACAAATAGACTCTGAAAACTATTAGGTAAGCAGGACTACAAGCTATTACAATTATCTTAGAAATTGTTAGGCAGAATCTACTAAAGATGGACAGATAGATATGCAATGATACAGTTCCAGTCCCAGCCATAATCCAACAGAAATATGTACAGACATTCACCAAAAGAGACATGTAAGAATGTTCATAGCAGGAGTCTTTTTATAATAATCAAAAAATGGAAAGAGCATAAATGTCGACCATTTTGTAAAATGTATGAACAAAATATGGTACATTAACACAGTGGAATGGTATACAGAAAGCAGAGTGAAGAAATGACTACATGATATTTGAATGAGTTTTACAAATACAAGGACACAATGGAATATGTAGCATAGGGCATATTCATGTAAGAAAAAGAGAAAAAGAAGAACTACAGGGACAGATAGATATATTTAGTAAGAATGAATTCCAAAACCACAAACTCAGAATGTACCAGCTAGAATTAGAGGTCTGTGGAATAAGACGTAAAACTATACATTCAGCAGGGTCCTTATAAATTAGAATTTCATTTTAAAATACAAAGGGAATCAACAATCATTGGTTTCTATGTATTAAATACTATGTTAATAGCATTACAAAATATTTCACAATTTACTAAACCAAGATTACAGAACTAGTTCAAAACACATTTATTGAAATTAACTTGTCATAATTCTTAAATGATAGCTATTATTATCTTTATCTACAGATAAACAACTTGTTGCATAGATGAGCTATTTGCACTGTTTTAGATTTAGGAAATGGAAGAATGCTAGCCCTTTATTTTTTCCCATGGGGAAGAGTTGGGAAGAAAGAGACTGAGAAGACATTCCAAAATGGTGGCTACAGGGAGGAAGCAGAAAGCGTGCATCCTAAAGTAAAATCTTGGAGAGACTGCTGGAGATACACCTTACAGGAAAAACCACCGAGAAGAGGCAAAACTTTGACTCCTCCATACCCCCAGACTGAGCATAACATCTCCACTCCACGTTAAACAGAGAAACCAGGAGGGCTCCTGCGCTGCCACCAGACGCCAGTGCCCAGATGGCTTGGGAAGACGAGGACCACAAGGTGAGCTAAGCGGGACGTAGTACTCCCACAGACAACCGTGGGCCAGATCAGCATAGCCCTAAACAGACCAACCCCCACCCAGGGAAAAAAGAAAAAAAAAATGAATAATAAGCAATAACAACAAAAAAGACATGTAGCAAAGAGGGCGGGGCACCATGAGCACCAGAGGGAGGGAGGGGAAATCCCTCACAACAAGCCAGCTGGAGAAGGCAGGAGTGGTGGCACATGCCCAGCAACTGGGAGCAGGAAAGCTTCTAAAAGTGGTGGTGGGAGGAAAACTCCACAGGAGTGGGGGAAGACCCACTTCCCACGTGAGCTGTAAATAAACACGCAGGCCTGAGAAAGCTGGTGCAGTGTCACCTCCCTCAGTGTGCTTGGAAAGGGGAAAGCTTGTAGCAGTGGCAGTGGCCCAGAAGAACTCTAAGTAAACAAAGCCTGAGGGGCTAGGTGAGTGTTAAGCTCACTCCTGAGATCTACATAAATAAAACATCCAGCAACAGCAGGCTGACAGCAGCGGGCAGGTGAGCCACAGCCTCAGAAAGCCATTCAAAGAACAGTCTCCAGACTCTTTTTTTTCCCTCCCTACCTTTGATGAGACAACAACCAAACTACACCTGCATGCTGAAAAACTTACTGAAACTGTATTGCATTTGAGCTTGGGACACTTTGTGGGTTTTTTTTGTTTTGTTTTGTGTTGTGTTCTTTTGTTTTGTTTCCTTTAGTTTTTTTCCCCTTTGATGAGACAACTACAGAACTACTTCTGAGACACCATCTCCAGGATTGGAGGCTGAGGGACAAACAAAAAAAATTATTTAGACTGAAACTTTATTGCATTTGAAGTTTTTTTTCATTTATTTATTTATTTATTTATTTATTTATTTAAAATTTTTCAATCTTCTCTCTGTCTATCTAATGCCTGTTCAGCTTACTGTTGATTAGTACAATAACTCTCCCCGTTTATATCTTTGAAACTTTTTTTTGTTCTTTGTTTTGTTTTTTTCTACTTGTTTATTTGTTTTTCCCCTTTTCATTAACTTCTTTGCTTTCCATCTCCTCTCACCCTTCCATTCTAAGTATCACCATTGTTATTATTACAAGCTAGAAAATACTTAATTGCACACAGTACAGGGACAATAACAACACCAAGAGCAATGATGGGAAGACAGAAAAAACAGGGAAACCAGTTTCCCCACAGCAAAAAATTAGTACAGGAACCAGAGGGAAATGAGGAAAACAGACACTCAGATCCAGACTCCAACAAAACGAAGATAAACTATGCCAAAGAGCCCAATGAAGCCCACAAGAACAATCTAAAAGAAGAAATACTACAGGTAATCAATGAGAATTTTATAGAGATGATACAGATATGGTCAACCAAAATGTACAGGAGACACTCAAGAAATTCCAAGACAACAAAAATAGAGAATTTGAAAAAGCACAAGAAGGAATAAAAGAAACCATAGAAGGACTGCATAAACACCAAAGTGAAAAAAAGAACATGATTAATAAAGAGATAAATGAACTCAGGACAAAAATAGACAACATTGAAGAGGAAACGACTCAGGATATGGAAAACCTCAGAAAAAAGAACGAACCAGAATTGCAAAACAAAATGGAAGGCCAGAATAGAACAAACAAAAGACAGAATCTCAGAACTCGAAGATGAAATGGTAATTAAAGGAAAAACTGAAGAACTATTAGTTAAACAACTCAACACTTGTGAAAAGAAAATGCAAGAAAACACTGACTCCATCAAAAGACCAAACCTGAGAATCATGGGCATTGAAGAAAGAGAAGAGGTGCAAACAAAGGGAATGCATAATATATTCAACGATATAATAACAAAAAATTTCCCAAATCTAGAGAAATCTATTCCCATACAGAGGCAAGAGGCCTCTAGGACACCAAACAGACCAGATCAAAATAGGACTACCCCACAGCATATCATCATTAAAACAACAAGTACAGAAACTAGAGAAATAATATTGAAGGCTGTAAGAGAGAAAAAACAAATAACATACAAAGGTAAACCCATCAAAATCACAGCAGACTTCTCAACAGAAACATTAAAAGCAAGAAGAGCGTGGGTGAGATCTTCCAGGCACTGAATGAAAATAACTTCAAATAACTTCAACCCTAGGATACTCTACCCAGCAAAACTATCATTCAAAATAGATGGAACAATAAAAGTCTTCCATGGTAAGCAGAAACTAAAACAATATGTGACCACAAAGCCACCACTACAAAAGAGTCTTCAAGGGATTCTGCACATAAAAAGTGAAACCCAACATAAACATGAAAGGACAGGCAGCACCAAACTACAGGAAAAGAAAAAGCAAGACAGTAGAGAGTAACCTCAACTTAGGTACACACAATGAAACCTTCAACAACTAAGACAACTAAATGACAGGAATCACCACATACCTATCAGTACTAATACTTAATGTTAATGGACTTAATTCCCCCATCAAAAGGCACCATTTGACGAAATGGATTAAAAAGGAACATCCAACAATTTTTTGCTTACAGGAGATCTATCTCACTGACAGAAATATGCATAGGCTTAGGAAGAAAGGCTAGAAGATTTACCAAGCCAATGGCCCCCGAAAACAGGCAGGAGTAGCAATACTTATCTCTGACAAAGTAGACTTCAAACCTACATTGATCAAATGAGATAAAGAAGGACATTCCATACTAATAAAAGGGGAAATAGACCAAAAGGAAAAAACAATTATCAATCTATATGCACCTAATGTCAACACACCCAATTTCATCAAACATACCCTGAAAGACCTAAAAGCATATATTAACTCCAACACAGGGATCATGGGAGACTTTAACACCCCATTATCATCAACAGATTGGACATCCAAACAAAAAAATCAATAAAAAAATCTTAGATCTAAAATATACAATAGATCAAATGGACCTACTTGATGTCTACAGAACATTTCATCCAACTTCTACACAATATACATTCTTCTCAGCAGTCCAAGGAACCTTCTACTAAATAGATCATATCCTAGGGCACAAAGCAAGCCTCAGCAAATATAAGAAAATAGAAATTATACCATGCACTCTATCTGATCACAATGCAATAAAACTAGAACTCAACAACAAAAATAAAGACAAAAAACATGCAAACAGCTGGAAACGGAGTAACTCATTGCTTAATGAACAATGGGTCATTGATGAAATAAAAGACGAAATTAAAAAGTTCCTGGAAGTCAATGAAAATGAAATACAACCTACCGGAACCTATGGGACACAGCAAAGGCAGTCCTGAGAGGAAAGTTTATAGCCATGAGTGCATATATTAAAAAGACTGAAAGATCCCAAATCAATGACCTAATGATACATCTCAAACTCCTAGAAAAACAAGAACAAGCAAATCCCAAAACAAATAGAAGGAGAGAAATAATAAAAATAAGAGCTGAAATCAATGAAATAGAAACCAAAAATCCATACAAAGAATTAATGAAACAAAAAGTTGGTTCTTTGAAAAAATAAACAAGATCGACAGACCCCTGGCAAACCTGACTAAAATGAGGAAAGAAAAAACCCAAATTAGTAGAATCAGGAATGCAAAAGGGGAGATAACAACAAACACCATGGAAGTCCAGGAAATCATCAGAAACTACTTCGAGAACCTATATTCAAATAAATTCGAAAATCTTAAAGAAATGGACAGATTTCTAGATACATACGATCATCCAAAACTGAACCAAGAGGATATTAATCACCTGACTAGATCTATAACACAAAATGAAATTGAAGCAGCAATCAAGAGTCTCCCAAAAAAAAGAAAAGTCCAGGACCTGATGGATTCTCTGCTGAATTCTATCAGACCTTTAAAGAAGAACTGATACCAACCCTCCTTAAACTCTTCCACGAAACAGAAAGGGAAGGAAAACTGCCTAACACATTTTATGAAGCCAGTATTACACTTATCCCAAAACCATCAAAGACATCTCCAAAAAGGAGAACTATAGGTCAATCTCCTTAATGAACACTGATGCAAAAATCCTCAATAAAATAATGGCAAACCGAATTCAACAATACATCAAAAAGATTATTCACCATGACCAAGTAGGCTTCATCCCAGGGATGCAGGGGTGGTTCAACATACGAAAATCAATAAATGTAATAAACCACATTAACAGAAGAAAAGACAAAAACCACTTGATCATCTCAATAGATGCAGAAAAAGCCTTTGATAAGATCCAACATCATTTCATGATAAAAGCTCTAAGAAAACTAGGAAAAGAAGGAAAGTACCTCAACATTATAAAAGCTATATATGACAAACCTACAGCCAGCATTATACTTAATGGAGAAAAACTGAAACCATTCCCTCTAAAATCAGGAACTAGACAAGGATGCCCACTATCTTGACTTCTAATCAACACAGTACTGCAATTCCTAGCCAGAGCAATTAAGCAAGAACAAGGAATAAAAGGAATACAAATAGGTAAAGAAACTGTCAAAATATTCTTATTTGCAGATGATAAGATCTTGTACCTTAAAGACCCAAAAAACTCTACTCAAAAGCTCCTAGACACCATCAATAGCTAAAGCAAGGTAGTAGGATATAAAATCAACATAGAAAAATCATTAGCATTTCTATACACTAGTAATGAACAAACTGAAAAAGAATATATGAAAACAATTCCATTTACAATAGCCTCAAAAAAAATCAAATACCTAGGTGTAAACCTAACAAAGGATGTGAATGATCTCTACAAGGAAAACTATAAACTTCTGAAGAAAGAGATTGAGGAAGACTATAGAAAGTGGAGAGATCTCCCATGCTCATGGATTGGTAGAAACAACATAGTAAAAACATCTATACTCCCAAAAGTAATATACATGTTTAATGCAATTCCCATCAAAATTCCAATGACATTCATTAACGAGATTGAAAAATCTACCGTTAAATTTATATGGAAACACAAGAGGCCAAGAATAGCCAAGGCAATACTCAGTCAAAAGAACAATGCTGGAGGTATCACGATACACAGCTTCAAACAATATTACAAAACAATAACAATAAAAACAGCATGGTACTGGCACAAAAGCAGACATGAAGACCAGTGGAACAGAATAGAGGACCCAGATATGAAGCCACACAACTATAACCAACTTGTCTTTGACAAAGGCGCTAAAAATATACAATGCAGAAATAGCAGCCTCTTCAACAAAAACTGCTGGGAAAACTGGTTAGCAGTCTGCAAAAAACTGAAACTAGATCCATGTATATCACCCTATACCAAGATTAACTCAAAATGGATCAAGGATCTTAATATCAGACCACAAACTCTAAAGTTGATACAGGAAAGAGTAGGAAATACTCTGGAATTAATAGGTATAGGTAAGAACTTTCTCAATGGAACCCCAGAAGCACAGCAACTAAGAGATAGCATAGATAAATGGGACTTCATAAAACTAAAAAGTTTCTGCTCAAGAAAAGAAATGATCTCTAAACTGAAGAGAACACCCACAGAGTGGGAGAAAATATTTGCGAGCAACACATCAGACAAAGGACTGATAACCAGAATATATAGGGAACTTAAAAAACTAAATTCTCCCTAAACTAATGAACCAATAAAGAAATGGGCAAGTGAACTAAACAGAGCTTTCTCAAAAGAAGAAATTCAAATGGCCAAAAAACACATGAAAAAATGCTCACCATCTCTAGCAATAAAAGTAATGCAAATTAAAACCACGCTAAGATTCCACCTCACCCCTGTTAGAATAGCCATCATTAGCAATACCACCAACAACAGGTGTTGGCGAGGATGCGGGGAAAAAGGAACCCTCTTACACTGTTGGTGGGAATGTAAACTAGTACAACCACTCTGGAAAAAAATTTGGAGGCTACTTAAAAATCTAAACATTGATCTACCATATGATTCAGTAATACCACTCATGGGGATATACCCAAAAGACTGTGACACAGGTTACTCCAGAGGCACCCGCATACCCATGTTTATTGCAGCACTATTCACAACAGCGAAGTTATGGAAACAGCTAAGATGCCCCACAACTGACAAATGGATCAAGAAAATGGGTATTTAGACACAGTGGAATTTTATACAGCCATGAAGAAGAACGAAATGTTATCATTCGCTGGTAAATGGATGGAATTGGAAAACATCATTCTGAGTGAGGTTAGCCTGGCCCAAAAGACCAAAAATCGTATGTTCTCCCTCATATGCAGACATTAGATCAAGAGCAAACACAACAAGGGGATTGGACTTTGATCACATGACGAGGTGAGAGCACACAAGGGAAGGGTAAGGATAGGTAAGACACCTAAAAAACTAGATAGCATTTGTTGCCCTCAACACAGAGAGACTAAAGCAGATACTCTGGGGCAACTAAGGCCAATAGGAGAGGGGGACCAGGAACTGGTGAGAAGGTTAGTTCGAGAGGAATTAACTTAGAAGGTAACATATATGTACAGGAAATCAATGCGAGTCAACTCCCTGTATAGCTATCCTTATCTCAACCAGCAAAAACCCTTGGTCTTTTCTATTATTGCTTATACTCTCTCTTCAACAAAATTAGAGATAAGGGCAAAATAGTTTCTGCTGGGTATCGAGGGGGTGGTGGGGGGGTAAGGTAGGGAGTGGGAGGAGGGGGGAGAAATGACCCAAACATTGTATGCACATATGAATTAAAAATAAAGATTCAGAATAGAAAAAAAAAGAGACTAAGAAAAATAATCCTTCATTTTTAACCCAATCTCTCTCCCTCTGCCCAAACAAGTTGTGATGTTTAGAAAGAATAGATTAATTCAGTTCAACACAGTGTATATTAATTATACTAGCTAAAGGTTTCATCTGAAGATCAAGTTAGGTTTTCTTAAACTAAAAGTATTCAAGTTAGATGTGAAATGAGGCATAGATGCAAGGAAGAGGATGACTAATTGGCTAGGACTCAACAGTGGTTTTCACAAAGCACAGCTGAGCTCTATGTGGTCTCATATGTATTGAAGACATTAGCTACACCCTCGCAGGAAAGATGGCCTCCCCCAAACCTCCTCCCCAACCCTGTCCTTCTATGTCTTGTGCCATTAAAGCTCCAGTTTAAAGCAAAATGCTTTCTAGAATTGTTCTCTGTAACTATAACAAAGATATATATAATCAAATCTAGGCCTTGAAAATGTATATACAAGCTATGTGTGGTTTGTATTTTTATGTATTAGAAAAATCCCTTGTCTTTAAAAGAGCACAATTTAACAGGGTTTGTCATTGAATTCTTATTGATATTTGTTTTCATTATTTGAAATCTTATGAACAAAGTTTCTTTTTTTATATGACAGGGTTGTAATTTGAAAAGTAATAGATTTTCTCCTGTTTCTAATGGGATAGGTATTTAACACATATTGGTTTTATCTACTTAATATTATCTGTGTCAGCAAGAATGAGTACAGCCCTGAAGTACTGGAGTATTTTCTGTCTACTTGCTATAGAGTTATGGTGCAGGGAAGCATACTACAGTGTAAAATTAAAAAATCATAACTAATGTGGCTAGATCTTATAGATCTGTGTATGTAAATCCAAAGTACATAGCATATCATGCAAGTCAGTTACCATAATAAAATAAAAACCAATACAAAATAAAATTAAAACTGTATATTTCATGTGCCACAAATCTTGAAAGGTATGTATCTCATAGCTACATTGAGTGAAATTTGGGTCAACTGACCAAATCTCTCTGTAGCAAATTATTCAATAATAAAAGGCATAAGGCATAGAACTTCATGTATCAGAAAAATTGCGAAGTATGTGAAGTCAGAATGTGTCCACAAAATCCTATTTCACCAGTGCCTTCCATTAGCAGAATATGCTGAGTATAACATGAAAACAAGAACTGTGTACTAAGTATTTGCTTTAAGGATCACTTGTCATTACTGACTGTAGTAAATACAAATCTTGTTTTACTGGAATTTCTTATAAGAAAATTTAATCCAAAACTCAGAATGGCTTCTGCACTTTTATTAAAATAGTATTGGCACATAGTATTGGAAGGAAGCTATGCAAACCAGGTCTTCCCTACAAACTTGATAGGCAATGTCCTAGTTGTTTCTGAATGTTCAACAATAGTGGTATCAATACCCCTGAAAAAAAAAATCTCATTCAACTTAGAGCCAATGAAGCTAACAGGAAATTCTTTCTTATGTGTGTTAAGTAAAACTTACTTTATTTCTAACTTCTACCAACTGATTCTATTCTGCCTTCTAAATTCAGATATGCTATGCAAAGCTTCAGTAAACCCACCTTATTTTGGATTTATTACAGTTTTGATCAACTGTGATAAATTTTTTTTAAAATCAACAGAAATTTCAAAAATGAAAATTTTCTTTTTTCAGATATTGCCAAGGAAAGAATTAAAAACAAAAAAATTTAATTCCTGAGTGTGCATTACACAGCTCAGTTGATGCCAGAAACTCCTAGCCCCACTATACTGTCAGTTGTGTTTAAATTGTTGCATGATCTGCTGAGTGTTTCCCTACCCTTAATTTTGTGAAAATATGCCTCCCCAAAAGCACATAGTGCCCAAAAAGCAAGGTAAAAGTTATGGTAATCCTCACAAATTGAAAAGGGCATGTAATGTTCTTAATTGAAATGATAAGGTGAAATTTTTAGATTTGTTGAGATGCAGCATGTCTTTAATGGAAGTCGGACAGCATTATGGAAAAATGACTCAAGTGTCTGCAATACAGCACTGAACTCTAAGCATCCTGAGATTCAGTTTTTCCTCAATGGTGGTGCCTTGGAACCATATACTCATAGATATCTAGGGTCTATTGCTTTTGCCTCTCCAACATCCATTGTCCTCTTTCTTACCTAATAATAAAATCCTGGGCAAAATACCTACTTATATGTGGAGCAGAAATTCTGGGAAGGCTTTTGAAATAAGAGAAAGTGTGCCTTTCCTCATACCAAATCCACCCTTTTTCCTACTGTGAGATTGCAGGAGTTTTAGTAGTTTACCATACGTGATCTTGAGAATGGAAATAATTACATATTGAGGATATCACAGTCAATGACTTCACGAAGCTGCTTCCTCAGTCCAGGATTTCAGCCACCTCCAGACTTTGTTTACATGAGAACAATTCTATTCTTGCATTCTTGCTGTTCACACCTTAATTAGGAACTTAATCCCTAACTCACATACTGAGCCAACAAATAATTATCAATATTTAAAGAGCAATTTCACATTCCGTCTACATGCTTGTTTACTTTAAAGGTAGCATTTTCACCTTCCTCTATACAGGTTCAAGGTTTTCAGAATCCATCTTAAAAGTTTCAGAATAGAACTTAATATGATCTAGCCAGTACAGAAAATAGGGGACTTATTAGCTTCCTTTTCCTCTTCCCTGCCCTCATTCCAGATAACCCATACATAAGCTTCTTCAGTAGTCCTTAAAAGCACAAATTCACGCAAGACTTTCCCTGCTTTGCATGTGTTCAGCCATTTTCTTCTCTTTAACCTAAGTACAGAACTTAAAATTTCCCCAATTGATCTCTTACTTGTTATAGTCGGTTTATTATTGTATACAGTGGAAATAAACTCTGAACCCCCAATTATGGTATCAAATCACTTAATTATCCTTCCTACCTTTTATCTTCCCTTTATCTGGTTAACAAGTGCTCAGTGTTCCTACTCAATCCTTATTAAAGATAATGGTGTGATCAAGGCAAAAGACAGAGCCCTTCAGTGATCCACTGAAGGCCTCTCTTCCAGTGGGCACCGACACATGATCAATGCCCAGCTCTGTGACCCAAAGGTCTGCTCCTTCTTCCAAGAACTGAAGACCAAGCACAGGCTCATGGGAGGGATGGCAGGTGTTGCTCAGGAATCACCCTCTTCCCCAAAGAGAGACTGACACTATGAGTTAACAGACTCTGGAAATAGGTGAACAGTAAGGGAAGGGATATGAGGACTAGAGGCAGTCTAAGCAAAATCATTCATTAATGTAACAAATAAAAAAAAATTACTGTCCCTTTAACCAGAAAAAAATCCACTAGTATATTGAGTGCAGGGTGGGAACTTGAGTAGTGATTGATTGACAAAGCAATGTAAATTCCATAACCACTCCATTTGCATAGATATTGATTGCAGTGGGCTTCAAAAGACTGATTATGTGCTTTTCAGATTTGAAATGTCTTCTACCTTAGCCCTTAAAAAAAAACACACCAAGATTGCAAATGTTAAAGGCTTTAAATATTCACATGTAAAAATATATTTATGATTAATGATAATTTATTAAGTGTAATACTGTGCTAAATTAATATATGCAGAGTAAGACTGACTTATGCTGATGGGATTATCTTGTTTATGATTATTATTATTGACTTTAAAAGAGCTACATAACTATTTTCTGAACAAAGGCATAGTCTAACATACACAATGCAAAACATTTAAATATTGACTTCATTGTAGCTGTTAGTTTCTTATAATTCTATCACTATGAAGTAAAGTTTCTCTAATTGTCATTTTATTATAAAAAATATACAAAAATATTTAAGTATACTTTTATTAATGTTCTTCAGACTAAAAGATAAAACATACAAATTAGAATATTATTCCTTAAAAATTACAGCAAGATCCCTTAAATAAGTTATATCTTTATTGAAATTATCCAATACTTAAATAATCATTGCTTTAATATTATTAAATGTTTATCAAACTTTTACCTAATCAATGTATTTTTTAATTTATGAAGCTACCATGAAATAGGGGTCAAATTACATTCGATTTTTTTCTTTTTGGAGCTGAAGGGTCTTTTTCCCAATTAAATAATATATTTAGATATATTATTTAGACAGATATTTAGATTTTCAAATTTTTTCCAATGACTAATCTGAGAAAACATAAATCTTGATGAGGTTGCAGTTGGAATCACTCTTTTAGGTCCCCTTTTAGTGAGGGAAAGAAACACTTCCAAATTAGTATAGTTTATCTAGTTTTTAGGCAGTAGTTCATGTCAAGTCCCTGTTAAATCGGAATTGAATTCAAGATGTAGGACTAGGGATATGGCTCAATGGTAGAGTGCTTGCCTAGCATACCCAAGACTCTGGGTTCAATCCCCAGCACCAGAAAAAGAAATCAAAATGTAATATTGTTTTATTGCTCTTACAAAGTTAATTTTCTATTTTACTTCAAGGCTGCCAACAGGCCTGTATATTGTGAGTGATCTGGGAAAAGATGTGTGCACTTTGGCCAGGATGACCTGCTGGGGACCGTGTACAAGAAAACTGTCCACTCAGTACTTGTAAACTCATCTTATTCTCGGAGGTGACTTTGACTATTTCTGTAAATCTTACTCAGTTCTAAATGATCTGAAAAATTTTCATTGATATTATGAGATAACAGCTTTTTCTGTAAGTTAAATCAAGTATAAAAGTATAGAAACAATGATTTCTTCATTTGCAGCAGTAGTTAAAATTAACACTAGCAAAAAATTAAAAAGAAAAGTCAGAGCTTAATTTAAAAAATTAACTCCCCTATTACCACATAGTATATTAGTTTAGATATTAAAAATACTAATCTTGGGAATGTGATTCAGTGGTTAAGCATTTGCCTAGTATGCATGAGGCCCTAGGTTCAATTCACAGAACCACAAAAAAAAAAAAAAAAAAAAAAAAAACCTAAAAGAGTTAAATGTTTCACTCTTATAGCTTTAAATTGATTAATTAAATCAAAAGAAACTAACACGTTTAACTGACCTGACTTTAGCTTTTGAGAGCTAAAAGAAACTGTCTTGACCATTGTTGAATGAGACTATCTAGACTGCAGCAGAATCCAGACTCAGTGTCACAGTGAGAAACAACAGTTCAGACTTTTCCGTATAGTATCTTTATTGTTTGGGGATTTTGTTGTTGTTGTTGTTGTTGTTGTTGTTATTGTCGACCCAGTTTAAAGATAACCATATTCTTCTTTCTACTTCTCCAGCTCCATACTCCAATTTTCTTCTAGGCCCACACACTATGAACTGCCTCTTTTAGACACATTGCTTTGGGGACATAGTAAAAAACACTTCAATTTTAAAAGATTGCTTTGGCTTTAGGAGCAATAAGAACAGTTTTTAAAAGGCTGCTAGAGAAGAAATATGCTCATTATTTTACATCCTAAAATCTAATATCTTTGATTATTAAAATTGAACTAATATAATGGAAAAATGATGATATATTTGAAAATTAGATGGAGAAAATGATTTATGTTTCTAATTTTGGATCAGGCTTTATACATGGCTTCCTTGCTGTTGAAGCTGAAATACTTCCAGCATGGATCAACTGTGAGTTCACCTGAGACTTCTTTGGGCAAATACTCTACTTTAAGACGCCCCTAGATATTTTAATAAACCTTTTCACGGAATTTAAACTGTGTAAAGGAACTAAATACAGTCTTCCTTTGGTGTCCATGGGGGAACTGGTTCCAGGACAGATAGAGACACAAACGCACACATATACAAACACACCATGGATACCAAAATCCGAGTATACTCAAATTCTTTACATTAAAAGAAACAGTATTTGCACATAACCTGTGCACATCCTCCATATACAATACTTTGACACTTTAGTCCTTGGCCATTATAACCCTGTGACATTTGATCCTTAATGAAGAATGTCTGATTTTGGCAAAAAAGATTTTGAAAATTGTTATTTTTAATTTTAATGCTAGTATTTATGGGAATAAACATCGTTAGTAACAATAATAATGCTTATTTACATAACATTCTTATTTAAGAACAAAAATTCCTCCTTCAACAAAAAAAATTAAGGTTGATTAAAAACTCTTGTCTATAAAACATGACCAACAAGATTTTAGGGTTGGGGGTAAAGCACTTGTTTGGCATTTACAAGGCCTTAGGTTCAATTCCAAGCATTGCAAAAAAAAAAAAAAGAAAAAGAAAAAGAAGAAAGGAACAAAGCAGTATTTTAGGTACAACTGGCTAGAATTTTGTAGGGGATTTAGTCCTGCTAAATTTAAAAGGAGACTAAATTACTTCAAAAGCACAAACAAACTACTAAGTAAGTGGTGCTGATCTACCTTACCCTTAAGGTAGCTCACAAGATATTTTTATAGGTAATTCACAGGTATATCTTTATAGTTCTTCATAGATAAAGAAAAGAAATATGACAATATATAAATTAAAGAGAGTGAACAGAAAACAGAAGATATTATTTGATCATACGAGTTCACAAAACTAAGATGGGGCAATGGAGACACGGCAGTGCATGCTGTGAAAGCAACTTTATGTGGGCATTAGCCTAAACGTGCTTGTAGAAACTTTTACCTTACCATGAAATACTAAATTACTAAGTTAGCTCACATTCCTGGCCAACATGCTCACAACAGCAAACAAACTTTGACCATTCTGGATAGATGGGCCTATTATAACCTCTCAAGACTTCAATAGCAAAGCCGGCCTCGTTAGCCCAGTCTATAGACCCCTCCTTTCAACGCCTTAGAGCCTGGCACAGACTCTCATCAAGAAAATACAATAATAGAAGCTGAAGCCAAAGGGCTAGAGGGCAGCAAAAGAAATTGCAAAACAGTGTTGAGACCACAGCCTGGAAAAGATTGTGAGGCACTGAAACAGTAGTATTCCAATAAGAAGAGGGTTCCATTTTGAGCTAACTTTGGATTTAAGTCATTTTGCAGCAAACATATATCTGTGAGACTATAAAAGCTAACTTTTAAACTGCTCTACTAATAGCAAAAATGGTTTAAATTGACATCTGCAGAAAATTCAAACCCAAATCATCTGAAAAAATAGAGAAATCTTAGAAATAGATGTGTGAGTGCACCTGCTTTTCTCACAGCAGTGCATAAAAATAATCCAATCCCAGACAGACTGTGTACCATGGAAGCTTTGCGTCCTCGTTTGACTATAAAAACATTACCCATGTGATAGCTGGTGTGCCAGTGTTTTCATGTGAAAGATTAGCAATGTCTTTGATAATAAATGCTAGCTTCTATTTTCCAATATTATTAACAAGAAACTATATTTACAGAAAAGGGAGGAAGCTGATAGACTTCTCACCTCTGTGAAGTCTCCAGAGCTAAGCTGTCATAAGTGTGTAAAAGTGTGAAAAATGCTTTCATTTCAAGAGTTCAAGATCATTAATGTATATTAATTTTCCCACTTATCATACCTTGTTGTAAGAAAAGCACAGTTTCTCTTGTTCTTCAGATCCAGCTCCCTAAGAGTAAAGGAGTGGTTTGAAAGTGAGAGAAGTCTGAGAAAACACAATGAAGAAGTCACTGGACTTCTGCAACAATAACATAAGACTATGCCCCTCACTGCCTAAATCCAGGCCTACTTGGCGTGAAGGAGCCCTGAGCAGGAACCACAGTAGGCTGAGACCACACTGTGGGAAGAAAGGCCAAGAGGAACTTCCAGTTAAAGTACAGATACCACTCACTCCCAGAAAAACATTACATATGAATATATATATATTTGTGTGTGCATACATTTCCCATATATACCTTCAAATTTATAATTGCCTTTTTTTCATTTAATACAGTGAAGGCATCTTTTCACGTTAATACTATATCTACCCCATTACTTATCATAGGAGAATAGTTGGATCCTGAGTATATACATAATTTTTTGGTGGTACTGGGGTTGGAACTCAGGGCCTCAGGCTTGGGCAGGCACTCTACTGCTTAAGCAACTCAGCTAGCCCTTTTTGGTGAAGGGTTTTTTCAAGATAGGTTCTCCCACACAAACTATTTGCCTGGGGCTGGCTTCAAACCATGATTCTCCTGATCTCTTGCCTCCTGAGTAGCTAGGATTACAGGCATGGGCTGCCGGTGCCCAGTTATGCATATATTAGTTTTTAACAACTGAGAAAATAATTGCAAAAAATACAAAGATAATCATCATAGGATTTTAAAATAAATATTTGCACATACAAAGATTAATTACATGACTAATGATTGACATTAAAACTACTTCCAAGTTTTATTAATAATTCTATAACAAATATTTCCATAAAATTGTGAGATTATTTGTTTAGACTAATTTTCTAGATTTGAAGTTGGTAAATCAAATTATCTATTTTAAACTTTGGTATATATTACCAGACTGTCTTCCAGAAAGACTGTAACAATTTACATTCTCGCTAAAATGTATTAATACCCATTCGCCACCCACACATCATTTTGTTTTCTTCCTTGACAATATGATAAATAAAAACTGTATTTCTTTTTTGTTTTAGTTAGAACATTTTTATTAGCATTTACAAAAAATATTTTCACATATTTGTTCATCATTTTCATTCCTTGTTTTTGTCAATTGCCAATTAACAAAAATACTTTTTCCACATCTTCCTTTTGGAACTGTTTCTCTTTTTGGTTTTACTGATTTATAAGACTAAAATTATATATTGGGGCTATTCATTCTTAGCCAAATACAGTAAGTGAAAGTATTTACCACTTTGTTATCTTTCTTTCAAGTTGGCTTATAGTGTTTTCTACAGCATTGTTATTTATTTTTATTTCTATTTTTATTATCAAATTATTGTTGTACTGGGGGTACACTGTAACATTTACAAAAGTTCTTTCAATGTATCATAGTTGAACTTACCCCCTCCATCATTCTCCTTTATCCCCCTTCTTTCCATTCCTAGAATAGTTTCAACAGGTCTGACTTTTTATTTTCATACATGGTGAGTAATATTTCTACCATATTTACCCTCTTCACCCTTTCCTTATATCCTCCCCCCAACCACTGGTACCAACCCCAAGACAAGATCTTCTTGTTCTCCATTTTTGAAAATAAGACATTTTTGTTTGTTTAAGATGCCGATACAGGATGTTTCATTATGACATTTCCATGTAAATATGTATAATAACCCAAACTGATTCATGCCCTCTATTTTTCTCCTTTCTACCTTAGTCTCCTTCTTATGGTGATTTCAACAGTTTTAAAAATTCTCTATTCAGTCCTGTATAGAAAGTACATCAACCATATTCACCTTAACTTCCTTCTTTTACCCTCCCTCTCCCCTTAGGGTGATCTGTTTTTCATAATATTGCTTGTGTTTTTATTGGGTCTATTTATTTTTAATATGGCAAAGTAAAAATATCAGGTGCCATCTAAAGTTATTAGGTTTATGAGGATTTCTACTTCTAGCCAGGAAGGAATGACAGGGATGAGATTTATTTTGCCACCTGCAACACTGGACAAAATGTGTAAGAGAATGAGTTTCAAGATACTGAACATCAAGCAACAACGGACAACAATTGCTGAGAAATGGGAAGCAAACAAGGTAAGCCCTGAGATTGCCTTCCCTATTGCCTAGATAGAATTTTCAGGCCACAGCACAGAGCCCATTAGGTATTCCTGAGTTGAGCAGATGGAACTGAGAATCCAAGGGGATTAAGACAGTAAAGAATTAGCTGGAGGTTGAGGGCTTGGGGGGTTGGATATGGTCAATTTATGATGAATGCAGGCATGGAACCATCACACTGAACCCCATTAATTTGTGTAATTAATATGTGTTCATAAAAAATAACACTTTTAAAAAGAGTTCATTGGGTAAAGCATTGGAGAAAACAGGTGCACAGAAAAAGAAGTCCCTCAGATATTCAGTTAAGTACAGGTTACCTCAGTGTATGAGGAAAGAATGCAGGTCAAGGAAAGTCCATCGAAAAGAATTTGAGACAACAGCTTACACTAACATAAAGCTGGGAATAGTCTGGATCCCCACCAGTCATAATTCATGGAGCATGAGGCAAAAGTCTCAGAAGACTGCCTCAGTAATGGTGCAAAATTACCCAGGAGTAAAGGCTGCTCTGGTCCCTCCTAATAACGCTTAAAATTTTAAGCAAGACTTGGAAAGATCCAATCATTTCCAATTCACCCAACTATATCTCAGAACAAACTTCAAGAATGGATATAGGATAAAGACTGTGACTTTAAAAAAAAAACAAAAGAATGTATATATTAATATAAAACTATCCAGCATTTAATGAAGTAAAATCTACCAGTATCTGGCATATAATAAAAATTGACCATGCATGCAAAGAAGCAGAAAGAGATAAGCCATGATGAACTGAAAAGTAATCAATTGAAGCCATTCCTGAAATACATGAACAAATGAGCACAACAGTTGCTAGAATTGGCTCCTAGCCTGTGGGGAGGGTGGTGGCATCTTTAAGAGGTGGGGCTTAGTGGGAGGAACTGGAGGCATACCCTTGATAGGGAAGTTGGAACACCAGACCCTTTCTCCTCTGCTCCTGGCTACCATGAGGGGTAAGTCGTTTCCTCAACTACACTCCTGCCATGATACATTGCCTTGCAACCAGCCCAAAGGCAATGGGACTGAAACCAAAATCTGTGCTGCCCAAATGAATCTTTCCTCCTTATATATTCATTATTTCAGGCATTTCATCACAGTAATGGAAAGCTGACTGACACATCTTTTTTCAATTTTTTTACTACCAAAATGCATGCTACTGAGCTAGAGGAAAGATTTAACATGTTAAAAACAGACAACGATGTCTCTTCTCTTCATATCTCTCTCTCCCTCTCTCAAAATTAAACATTGGAGAAGAAAAGGTTGGTGAATTTGAAGACATAACAATAGGAACTATCAAAATGAAAGATAAGAAAAAAATATTTTTTAAAAATGAACAAGCTGGGTATGGTGATGCACATTTGTAACCCCAGCTACTGAGGAAGCAGATATCATCAAAAGGATCAAAGTTTGACTAAATTCTTCCAAAACTAACGAACCAATAAAGAAATGGGCAAGTGAACTAAACAGAACTTTCTCAAAAGAAGAAATTCAAATGGCCAAAAAACACATGAAAAAATGCTCACCATCTCTAGCAATAAAGGAAATGCAAATTAAAACCACACTAAGATTCCACCTCACCCCTGTTAGAATAGCCATCATCAGCAACACCACCAACAACAGGTGTTGGCGAGGATGCGGGGAAAAAGGAACCCTCTTACACTGCTGGTGGGAATGTAGACTAGTACAACCACTCTGGAAAAAAATTTGGAGGCTACTTAAAAAGCTAGACATTGATCTACCATTTGATCCAGCAATACCACTCTTGGGGATATACCCAAAAGACTGTGACACAGGTTACTCCAGAGGCACCTGCACACCCATGTTTATTGCGGCACTATTCACAATAGCCAAGCTATGGAAACAGCCAAGATGCCCCACCACTGACGAATGGATCAAGAAAATGTGGTATCTATACACAATGGAATTTTATGCAGCCATGAAGAAGAACGAAATGTTATCATTCGCTGGTAAATGGATGGAATTGGAGAACATCATTCTGAGTGAGGTTAGCCTGGCCCAAAAGACCAAAAATCATATGTTCTCCCTCATATGTGGACATTAGATCAAGGGCAAACACAACAATGGGATTGGACTTTGAGCACATGATAAAAGCGAGAGCACACAAGGGAGGGGTGAGGATAGGTAAGACACCTAAAAAACTAGCTAGCATTTGTTTCCCTTAACACAGAGAAACTAAAGCAGATACCTTAAAAGCAACTGAGGCCAATAGGAAAAGGGGACCAGGACCTAGAGAAAAGGTTAGATCCAAAAGAATTAACCTAGAAGGTAACACACACACACACACACACACACACACACACACAGGAAATCAATGTGAGTCAATGCCCTGTATAGCTATCCTTATCTCAACCAGCAAAAACCCTTGTTCCTTCCTATTATTGCTTATACTCTCTCTACAACAAAATTAGAGATAAGGGCAAAATAGTTTCTGCTGGGTATTGAGGGGGTGGGGGGGAGAGGGAGGGGGTGGAGTGGGTGGTAAGGGAGGGTTGGGGGCAGGGGGGAGAAATAACCCAAGCCTTGTATGCACATATGAATAATAAAATTAAAAACAAAAAGAAGGATCAAAGTTTGAGACCAGCCCAAGCAAAGAGTTAGCAAGATCCCATCTCAACCAATGAACTAGACATGGTGGAGTACACCTATAACCCAAGCAGTTGAGATATACTAAATAAAAACTTTTTTAAAAAAAGGTGGAGCATATCCATCTTCTTCATCTGGCTGACTTCACAACGTGTTTGGACCAATGAAATATGAAAATAAGCATGAGTTCTGTGGCTCAGGCTCCAAGCCTCACAGTTTCTGCCTTGTGTCCCTCAGGCCCAAGCATCATATAATGAAATTTAGGCAGACAACTGACACTACTCTGAGACATCAGCAGAAGGGAGAAGTCACAGCCTCTAGGCCCTTCAGCTCTGGCCAACCCACCAAATAACAGCAGCCTCAACCGTGAGTTCAGGTGAGACCCACAGAAGCACTGCTTAACCAATCGATAAACTCTTAAGAAGTAATAAACCACTGTCATTTTAGACCATTAGGTTTTGGGATGGTTTGTTATATACCAATAGATAACTTTTGAGGTTGTCAGTACTATGTGTAGAAAGTCCTGTCACTTCATATTATAAAATTTTATTTATAAAAATAAAAACCTATATTTTTCTCTAGTGATTTTATGCTTTAATTTTGTACATTTAGAGTTTTGAATTTTTCTGACATATGATATGAGTATAGTATCCAATCTAATTTTCCCAATAGTTATCCTAATAACATTTAATAAATAATAACATTTATTCAAATACTTCTACTACATGCTAAATTTTGAGGACACTTTAGTGGTATACATCCAAAAGAATAATGTTCAAGCCCTGCACATATAAAAGCTATTAAAACAAATTAGTAATGTTTCTATAAAAATTTCATATTTTCATTTTAAGTATGAATGTGCATATTTTATCCTAAATATTTTCTCTACATTTCAAGAAGAAAATCAGAAATGTGTTTTTCTAACATTTTGACATGGAAATAGTTTTATTATTTTGAAAGCTTTTTAACATTGTATTTACTATAATATGATTTTACTGCATGCACTAATTAACCCTGGTCTTATAATGTGGTTTCTATAGCTCCCTGACTATTATTAACCAAATGACCCTAAGTCAGCACTTATCCAACTAAAAATGCTTCCCGAGAAGCCTTTACTGCAATCTACAAATATGAGATAAAATTCAATCAATTTTTTCCCTTTGTAAAAATATGGGGAAAAACACATTTCATTAAATTCCATGTAGGATTCTGTCAGCATGCAGGTCTCTAGGAGTTTCTCAATCCCATCATATGAAATATATAAGACAACACTTTATGGAATTGCTATAATAACAAAATTAAATCCTATGCCCTTACCAACAAAGCAGGCAAATGGAATTCAAGGAGATCTCTGTTAAATGAGAAATCCAACTCCTAACTTCCAGACACACACCCCAATGATCACTGTTGATTTGCGTCATTTTAGCTCTATGCTACTGTCAAATTTCCATATGAGCATTATGGAAGTCACCGAAATGGAGGGAGGAAAGCAGCTTTAAAAGGTAGAAGTAGCAAAGTGGAGCTGACTCCTCGATGGGACCCTAAAATGGACAGCCTGACTCCCCCACAAGTCTCTTATGTTGTTAGCAATGCTCACTGATTTGAACATGTTTACTGGACTCACATTAGACACTCAATTCAGTCAACAAGCTTTCTCTTTCAAAAGTAGTAAATATTTTGAAGATGTTTAGCAGCTTGTCAAACGTCATCACCTTTGTATATATTTGTTCTTTCATTGGATTTTTCTAATAAATTGTCAAAAGTCATTTTCCTTAAAGGAATGGAATTTTCCCAATTATATTAAAAACATCTTTGCTCTCCAGTTATTAGCTTTGAAATATCAAGTCACTTTAATTACACTTTTAATCTCGAGATAATTATAGATAAACATGTAACATACACGTGTAAGAAGTAATCTATACAGATCTGGCATGTTCATTACCCAATTTCCCTCAATGGTAATAACTTGCATAATCATAGTACAAAATCACAACAATGCTGACATTGACATAGTTAAGATTCAGAGCACTGCCATCATTACAAAGACTCTTTGTGTTACCTTTTTACAGTAATACTTAACTTCACTCCTTTGTCTGGCAACCATTAATCTGTTCTCCAATCTATTATTTTTATCATTTGAAGAATGCTGTAAAAATAGAATCATTCACTATGTAACCTTTTGAGGCTTTATTCACTCAACAAACTACCCTGGAGATTCAGTTAGGTTGTTCATTCCTTTTCATAGTTAAATAGTATTTCACAAGATAGATAATGCCACATTTTGTTTAACCATTCACTCATTGAAGGATATCTGGATTATTTCCAGTTTTTCTCTGTTACAAATAAAACTGCTTTGAAATTTGGTATGCAGGCTTTTGTAGGAATAAGTTTTTATTTCTCTGAGATAAACGCTCAGGAATACACCTGCTGGGTCACATGGTAACTGCACATTTAGTTTGTTTTTCAGTATGGCTACCCCATTTCGCAGTCCAACAGCAATGTCTGAGTGATTCCGTTTCTCTGCATCCTTGCCAGCATTTGGTGCTGTAACCATTTCATTTGACTTGGTTTTGGTGTGGTTTGGGGATTTCTTTAAGACATCTTGATAGATGTGTAGTGATAATACGGTTTAATTAACTTAAATTTCTTTAAAGGCTAGCAATGTTAAACATTTTTTCATGTGCTTATCATCTATAATCCTCTTCAGTGACATTCCATGACTTTTGCTTATATTCTAATGGACCATTCTCATTCAGCTCTGAGAGTTCTTTATTCTTATTCTTAATGCTGGTCCATTGTTAAAATGTGTTTATGAACATGTTCTCCCACGCTATGGTTTGTTATTATCATCCTAATAGTATCTTCTCTAGATCAAATGTTTTTAAGTTTAAGGAAGTTAAACTTACCATTTTTTTCTTTCATTAATCATGCTTTTGTTCTCAAATACATGATTTATTCCTAGGCATAAATCCCAAGATTCTCTCTTATTTCCTTCCTTAAAGTTTCTAAATTTATATTTTATCTTAAAGACCATGATCTGTTTTGGGAAATGTAAATCAAAACCACACCTCACTCCTGTTAGAATGGCTTCCATCAAGAACACCAACAACAAATGTTGGCAAGGATGTGGGGGAAAAGGAACCCTCATACACTGCTGGTGGGAATGTAAACTAAATAAAACCACTATGGAAAACAGTATGGAGGCTCCTCAAAAAGCTAAAAATAGAACTGCCAGATGATCTAGCAATACCGATCCCATGGGAATACCCAAAGGAATGAAAAGTCAGGTTACAATACAGATACCTGCACACCCATGTTTATTGCGGCACTATTCACAATAGCCAAACTATGGAAACAGCCAAGATGCCCCACTCCTGACGAATGGATTAAGAAAATGTGATATTTACACAGAATGAAATCTTATGTAGTCATAAAAATGAATGAAATTTTGTCATTTGCAGGTAAGTGGATGGTACTGGAGAGTATCATCTTAAGCGAAGTTAGCCAGGTCAGAAAGCCAAACACCGCATGTTTTCTCTCATATGTAGAATATAGGCTGAATACAAATACAGCAATATTATGAAAAATAGGTCACACTAAGGGGAGTTATTAACAGGAGAGGGAGGGTAAAAGAAGGAAGCTAAGAAAGTGAATATGGTTCATGTACTTTCTACACAAGAATAAATATAGAATTTTTTAAACTGTTGAAATCACTATCAAAAGGGGACTAAGGCAGAAAAGAGAAAAACAGAGGGCATGAAGCAATTCAGGTTACAGTACATGTATACATGGAAACATCACATGTGTTCCCTGTATAGCTACTGTATACAAATAAAATTGTCTTTTTTCAAAAATGGAGGACAGGAATGTAAAACAGGTCCTGTCTGGGGATTGGCACCAGTGGGAGGAGGGAGGATATTAAAAAAAGGGTATGGGAGGATGAATGTGGTAGAAATATTATGCACTTGTATAAAAATGGAAAGATGAAGCTGGGCACCCATGGTTCACGTCTTTAATCCTAGCTACTCAGGAGGCAGAGATCAGAAGAATCATGGTTCTAAGTCAGCCCAGGGAAATAGTTCATGAGACCCTACCTCAAAAAAACCCATCACAAAAAAGAGCTTTTGGAGAGGCGGAGTGGCTCAAGGTGTAGGCCCTGAGTTCAAACCCTAGTACCATAAAAATTTTTTAAAAAAGGAAAAATGAGATCTGTTGAAGCTATTCCAGGAATGGTGGAAGGAGAAAAAGGAGCATGATGAGGGGCACCCCCTCACATTCAACTATGAAATATTGTAAAAATTTGGTAAATGTCACAATGTACCCCCAGTACAACAATAATTTTTTAAAAGTGGGGGAAAAACCATGATCCCTTCTGTTTTGTTTCGATTTGGTTTGGGTTTTTTAAGTCTCACTGTGTAGCCCAGACTGACTGGAACTAGGAATCCTCCTGCCTCTACCTCTGAAGTGCTGGGATTGGAGGCATGTGCCACCACATCCAGATTCAGCACCATTTATTAGAGTGGCTCATGGCTCTCTTGTCCACAGCTGAATTGCGTTTACAATTTTGTTGATGATCAGTTGGTCATCCATGTGTAATAGCACACACTTTTAGTACCAGCCACTGGGAAGCTGAGGCAGTAGCACAGTCCTAAGTTTGAAGTCAGCCTGGGCAACACAGCAAGACTCTAGCTCAAAAAAAATCACTTGGACGTATTTGCACAGGTCTGTTTCTGGATTCTGTATTCTATTCCACTGTCCTGTGTTTCTATCTCTCCATTAATATCATACAATTTTGATTCCTGTGGGTACATAATAGGTCTTGAAATCTTCACTTTTTGGTTCTAACTACTCCAGTTCCTTTGTGTTTTCAAATAAATTTTAGAACAATATTGTTTGCATCTACAATAACTTACTGGAATTTTGATAGGAATTGTATTAAATCTATATATCAATTTAGGAAGAATTTATTTCATTGTTATGTTGAATTACTCAGTTCATGAGTTCAGTATGGTTCTCCATTTATTTAGATCTTCTTTGATTTTTTTTAATCAGCACTTTGTAATTTTTAGCACATAAGTCCTGGGCACATTTTACTAGATTTATATATATTTTTTCAGCTTCCTTAGCACAACTGTAAGTCATATTTTAATGTTACTGTACATGTGTTCATTATTAATATATAGAAATACATTTTAGATGTTTACCTTGTACCCTTTGATCTTGTTATTAGTTGTAGGAGTATTTTTGAAGATTTCTTAGAATTATGAACATAAAAAATTATCATGTCATATATAAATCAGGACAGTTTTTTTTTTCTTTCCAATCTGAATGCCTTTGATTTCCTTTTCTTGCCATATTGCACTGGTTAGAACTTCTTTCACTATTTGATTTAAAATGGTGAGAACAGACTTCCTTGACTTATTTCCTAATTTAAGGGTTAAGACTTTAGTCTTTTACTATGAAGAATAAAGTTAGCAGACTGGGGGCACAGGTCAGTGGCAGAGTGTGTATGCCCTGGGTTTAATCCCCAATTAGTTACTAATTAATTAATAACAATAACAATAATGTTACTTTGTAAGTTTCTTTATCAAGCTGAGGAACTTCCCCTTTATTCCTCTTTTTCTAAGTTTATGTCCCAAATGGATGTTGAGTTTTGTCAAACACTCTTTTGGCATTGACTAATATGATCATGTGATTTCTCTCAATTAGCCAGTCACTGTTGGAACTATACTGATTAATGCTTGAAATAGTGAATTAGTTTTACATCCCTGGAATAAACTACAGTTGTTCATGATGCATAATTCCTTTTTATATTGGTAAATTCTCTTTGCTAATATTGTTCAGGATTTTTGGAACTATGTTCATAGGGATAAAGGTCTATGGTTTTCTCTTGAGCACTGCCTTTATTTGGTTTTGGAACAGTGTAATGCTAGTTTGAATTGGGAAATGCTCCCTGTAATTCTAATTTCTGAAAGACATTGTATAAAATTGGTACTAATTCTTCCTTATATGCCTGGCAGAATTTTCATTTTAAAATTCTTTTTCTTGCACCCCAGCTCTTTCCTAGCCTAGGTGACCTAGGCTTTTCACTGAGCTTCCTTCACATTATTCAGCAAGAAAAGGAGGTAATAAGACTTATTCCACATAGGCATTTAAGCATTAAGGCAGAATAGCCATGCTTGTCATGGCATTATTCATAATAGCTAAGCCATGGAATCAGCCAAGGTACCCATTAACAGATGAGTGGATAAATAAAATGTGATATGTAAACACAATGGAGTATTACTCAGCCATAAAGAAAAATGAAACCATGTTGTTTGTAGGAAAATGGATAGAACTGGAGAACATCATGTTAAATGAAATAAGCAGATTCAGAAAGACAAATATTGTATGGTTTATCTCACATGTTGAATCTAGTTTAAAAAAATAAAGATATGAAAGTAGAGGGGAACTAATGGGAAGAGGAAGTGGAACAGAGGAACAGGAGAAGGGAGATAAGAAAAGGTAATGGGAGGAGTGAATATGATTTAAGTGCATTTTATATATACATATATATGAAAATATCATAATGAAACCTCTTTTATACAATTAATACACTAATCAAAAATTAAGAAAAAAGGCATGTTTATCAATTTTCACCAATTTTAACAATGACCACCATAGGTGAGAAGAAATCATCTGGTTCCTGACTCTAAGGAACTCTAAGCTACTCAACAAGAAGGAGTGAGTGTTAGGAGCTGGTCTCAATCCATATTTTTTCCCTAGAGAATTTTTATGACCTATTGTCACCTCTCAAAGCAGCTTACCACTTTTGATAATGCTGTAGATTTTATTAGCATAATCTGTCTCCTTCTCATGACTTCTTGATACTTCTTCTTGTTTTGTCCTTGCTATTTTCTTATTTCAAAGCAAAACTATATAACTGAATTTTAATTTTTTAAAAAAATTTTGAGAGTTAAAGGCAGAGTTCTTAGAACCGTGCTTGTATATTGTATTTTGATTATGGTTACTCCTGTATCAAATCAGTCACCAAGTCCTTCAGGATTTTCTTTAATTACCATCCCTAGGACTGAGACTAGGATAAGGTAGTAGGGGCACCTAGGAAACAAATGTAAGGAGACACTCATTCCAGGTGAGTGTGCTTCTCTTCTCTTGCCTCAGTCCAATCCTGGTCCTGCTCTTCTCCATCACTTCTTTCTTCCCTACAATCACTGAAATTTAGCCTTTTATTCCTACATGTAGGAATTTCATTTCATTCCTTCACACCACTCAGTCACTCAATCTTTACCTTTTTCTGAATTCTATTACAAAGTTTTCCTAAATAACTCAGTCCTCCTTTACTTGAAAACTGTGTCACTGCTATAAAATTTCATTTGACTCCTGGTGTATGAACTGTGTCTCAAAAGTAACATTTTCTCGAGTGCTGGATCAAAATCAAGGTCTTATAATTCCCTGAATCTTTCCCCTAATAACCTGTGCAATATATTTTATCAGTAGATACTCAATATGAATTCAAATGACAACATTGAAGCATTATTTTAAAGAGACTTTAAAAGTTTCTCATTGCAACTAAAACTCTTACTAATACTATATAAGTGAAAGTATGTTTGCTATCACATAATTTTACCAATAAAATGTGTTTTTAATTTTGAATCTATGCTACATAAATTTTATCAACTATCTGAATAATTATTATGCATTTATTAATGAATATTACACATTGTGGAAACTAATCTCTACAGATCCCCTTTCTCTCACGTCCTTCCTATCCCACAAATCATACCTCCCGTATACATACATTTGTGTGATTTCCTGCCTTTAACTCTGGGGTGGACCTGAGACTCACATTTGACCAAGGGAATGTGGTAGAAGTGATGCTACATGATTTCCAAGGCTAAGTTATAAGAAACCCTTTAGCTGCCCTCTAGGTCTCTTGAACTACATGCTCAAGAGAATGAAGGCCAGCAGCTAAGAAGTCCAACTATCATAAAACAACCAGGCTGGATGAAGCCTAAGATGACCACATGAAAAGGCCAGACAGAGAGAGAGAGAGAGAGAGAGAGAGAGAGAGATGTCTTCCCAGCCTCAGGTATTCCAGTCATCCCAACTGAGGTATCAGACACTTGAGGGAAAAAGCCAGAACCATCTGGGATATATAAACCAGTTGAGTCGAAGTTTTGTAGGTTTTTTTAGGCAGTAACATATAACAAAAACACATACTTAAAATATAATCACTCAAGCACATACAAAATAGGACTACAATAAACATATGTTTTTTATTCCAGTGATATCCCTAAAGCTATTACTAGTTTTCATTTGTCTATTATTGCTAGTTTTCATGGTTTTTATTTTGTTGGTTTTATTGTCATTTTAATTTGATTTCATAACTTCATATTATAAATTATAATTGGATTATTAATAAAAGTAACCAGAAAACATTTTTCTATGTAAAATCCACTCAATTGTTTATTAAAATATGTAGTTTTGAAAGCATCTTTTGTAAGTAAGGATAATATCTTCATTATTTTCCTCTATACTAAGTAGTACATAGTCGTGACTCAATAAAGGTTGAGAATTAAATTGGTAAGTGATGGGAAATGAGCATTTGGTGAAAAATTCAATCAAACTTTTTTTTTTACAGAATCCACCATTGACCCATTTGTAAGACTTGTATTTGGGATCTATTGTCATGTCTGTTTAAAATTCTTAAATGTTTATTCCAATTTAATATTCTCCATTTTAATCCATTATTTCTCCAAAATTCATATCATACTAACCACCAGTCAATTCAAAAATAAAAATAAAATAATTTGATTTTTAAAAGCATTTTGAGGGCACAATATGAGATAATTTGAAATAATTAAATCAGTTCTTGAACAAAGATAGGAAAACCTTTCTAAAAACCTTTCTTGACCTTTTTTACAAAGTTTTTGCAAATACCCATAGTTTTTATTAGCTTAATAGAGTAATGGCTTCTTTAAAGTAGTGAGTACTTACTGAAATTCTATGCTTTATATATGCCATTAACAATTTTTCATTTTTGGCTATAGCCAAAAATTATTTATCTACATAGTTTAAAAACCCAATTTCTAAGAAAACCTTGATTGTAATTACCTGGAAAAATAATAAATATATTTCCAGTCTTCCATGTTCCCTGATTTGCTTTATATTTCATAAAAGTAAATGGACTTCTGGCCATTTTAGCTAGTTTGGTTTTAAAAAGAATAAAACATTACTAACTGTGGATAAAGGCTGAGAATTTATGTTAGTCTCAATGCACTTATAGTATAATTTTAAAAGAGAAAAATCTATTAGTTTTATCCATCAGAAAATATATTATAAAAGGGATTTAGGATAAATTTAGCATGTTCAAAGGCTCTCAAATGGGCTTCAAAATAAAGCTGCCCACAAGACACAATGTTAATCAAGTAATTGAAAGGAAGGAAAAAACAAACAAACAAACAAAACTCAGCCAGGCTAAGTGTTTATTTACTAAGGTATTTCTAGGTCCAAAAATGAGAAGGTTTAAGAACATATATGATCTGGTATCCCTGAATTACACTTCTCATATTTTAACTGCCTTCTTGAGAACTTTTCATAATCACTTAAATGAATGCCAGAATATATAGATTGTTATAAATCACTGTAGTCAAAAGGCTTGGAGAGAAAGACAGGCTTGCTTTACCCTTTTCATAAGACAGCAGTTCACAGGTCAGGACCTGAAGTCTGTCCAGATAACTGAATGCTGACTTAGTCAACACTATCCACAGAGCATCAAACCAAATTGTGAAACAAAGGAGAGAGACCAGGAGTTTTAATCCAATCATGAAAATGAGGATAGAAATACATAGACAGTCACATAGGACAATGTCCAAAAAAAAAAATCAGCAGAAGGAACAATCTTTGGAGTCATCTTAGTGGGCTGGGTTTGGACTTCCAAGTTCAGATTCCCCAAGGGGAAGGTGCAGCACTGAAGTTTGGATCGCACAGCTTCCTGGTAGAGAGAAATGGTCTCTGCAATCTACCAGGAAGCAAGTGATAGGAGTTCTACCTCTACTAACTGTATTAATGCTTACATTAATACAGTATTAGTGAATCCTAAACTCCAGCCCTAAGGATCACAATGTAGCTCTTAAATACTTTTCAAAGCCAAAATGTTGAAAAGTTTTCCCCTGGTGTTCCATAGAGCAGTGTCAAAGCAGACAAATGATTGTGCCACTGTATGATCACATCAAGGCATAGTAACACAGGAAATCGCAAAATAACACCAAAGAGGTAAGATAATCGTTTTATCTTCTAAAATAGCTGGTATCTTCTTTAGATTTAAAAATGTATAGTGAAAAACTTCACTCTAAATTAAAGTAAAAAACTAAAAGAAGAGAAACTATCAATTTAAAATGTATAGTAGATAGTGGCTAGACAGGAATGCATATCCTTTGTATAATATAAATCATACAATCTTGGTATTAAAGAACCTTTGGCCAATTGAGACACTTGAAGAGTATGATGGAAGAAAAATGATTGTATTAGACTGTTAAAAAATCAGTATTTTCCATTGTTAAAAACCATGATCCCAATGCACTAAGACCTTACTCCCTAATAATAATTGATCAAAGGAAAGTAATTGCATCGCTTACTTTACTGCAGTGAGTGAAAGATCAGAACCTATAACAACAAAATACTCCAGACAAGAACAAAATCTATGAAATATAAAGAGTATATACCCCACACTATAAAGAAAAGAAAATCTTACAGCTTTTTCTAAAGCATCAATCAAATCAGAATGAAGTGCCACAGAAAGGATTTTGCTTTATGAAGTGCTGACTTCCTTCAAGGTCATTCATGATGGTGATGCAAAGACATTTGCACTATGGTGCTTTCAGACTCAGCACTGGAGAACTGCCTAGGGTCCTTACTTAATGAGTTTACTAGCTGAGCTTCATCTTAATAGAAGCAGTTGAATTCTGAAAAAAATTTTTTTTTAAATCTCAGCTCAATACAGTCTTTTCTACAGCTACAAAAAAATAAACACTATAAAGTAATGGATACTGAGCTAAAATAAATGTGGCATCCAAAAAGAAGCAATATTATAATGCCAGTTTTTCTCATTCATTGTCCTGCTCAATATCTGCATAATGTGTTTACCCTTTAATACTGCATCTTATATTTTTGTTATCCTTTCTCCTTTAAGATACATTTCATTTATTAAACCTCAAGTCTTTGAAAGGTGATACAAGTTACAAAGACAATCAAAAGCCTAAACCAATGAATTATGACGCAAAATTAGAATTAGGCAATGTAAAACTAGGGACATGGTATACAATTTTTTTAATCTATCAGAATGTACCTATGCTTCAGCACTAAAAAGGAAAGGCAAGGGGAAGGTTGTGGGTTGTGGATGAGGCACATTACTTAAAACACTTGCTTAGCATATGGGAGACCCTGAGTTAGATCCCTTGCACATCAAAAATAAATCAATAAAATTAATGGTTTAAAAACTGATGGGAAATAACACTTTGAAAACATAAAGGAAAGAGATCACTCAGTATTCTTCACATATTTAACATATTATTAAAACAGTATGCTATTGGGAGAATCCAATTTGATCTGTTATTCTGTAAATGTTTTTGTATGATAATTTTGTCTGGCTTTCCAGTATAAGATTCCTTACTTATGAACATCATATTTAGTAAACTCTGGATATAATAAATAATTCCATCCTAAACTATCTTTTCGAGAATATTACTATAATGAGAGGACCCCAAAAGGATCACTAGAATGTGCATCTTCTTCACCCTCCCATGACAAGAACTAAATGGCTTCAAAAAACAAAGGTAAATTCATGAGTGGTTAGCAGGAAAGACCTGTGTATTCTCCCATAATACTCCAGTATTTTAGGACAAGCCAATAAAGCCTGGAGAGGTCTTTAAGTACATGAACATAAAAATAATCCAAATAATGCTGCTGGAAAGAATCTCACAATATAGTCAGGTGCCAATGGCTAACACCTGTAATCCTAGGTATTTGTGAAGGTGAGATTGGGAGGACTGCATTTCAATACCACCAAAACAAATAGCTCATCCATCTCCAAAATAACCAAGGCAAAAAAAAAAAATGAAGTGAAGGTATGGCTCAAGCAGTACAGCACCTACTCTGCAAAGTGCGAAGCCCTGAGTTCAAACCCTAATCCTACCAAAAAAAAAAAAAAAGGAATTTCACAATTTAAAAGTGCCATATAACCTAAATAATAATAATACTCAATACAAATATTTATACTAGTAATGAAGAAAATGTAGAAAACCTAATACAGATAAGAAAATGCCAGAAAAATACTCTCACTTTCCAAACTTTCCTGAAAAGTACATCACTACTTCCTAAGAGAGTTTTGTTCTTTGTGGTATTCTTCAGCATAGTACCTGATATTTAATAGATGCCCAAAAGTATCTGTTGAGTGAAGTAGTGAGAGAAGAAATGAAAGGAAGCAAAATTTAGGCAGTTACTTCCTAAAGTTGAAGGAGTATTGTTCAGCATTCAGAAGTAATACATTATAAATTATCTAAGTATAACCACAAATCCTAGCATATATAGATAATCTATATACAAAGACATTTTTGCTTTAAAAAAAACATTTCAATGAAAACTTGTAATTTATTTATGCTAGTTACTTTTACTGCTAAATGATAAACTATGCATAAACATGGAGATACTTATAATTGTTTTAATTCTTTATTAAAACAATTGTAGAATAACAAATCCTAAATTTGCTAAATAGTACAAAACCTTCAAAACAGAAACAACTAAATTCAAGCTAAATGTTTTTTTCTTAATAAGCTCAACAATGTTGAAAACTCTTAACCCCATGATTTAAAATGAATGTTGGATGCCCATTCAAAATATCCTTTTATTTCTTTTGCCTACATGGATCCAGACACTGAAAAAACCCTGATCTAACCTCTGCATGTCCTCCCAGCAAGCTCTTTATATCTTCCCCTTGTGGTGTTTTCCAACTGTCTGTCTTAAACAAAGAGTCCTTGCTGGCATTGGCTTGTTGCTAGTCAGTATTTAGAGCTCTCATTCTGTAGCTAAGACAGAGCAACCATCTGCTTCACACAGCTTTTCAGTCCTATGATAGCTTTCTGCTCTTTCCTCTTCCAACTCAGAAACAGAAAGCAAGAGATAAAACAAAGCATCTTAGGTCTACAAGAAGCTGCAGAACACCCAGGAGAGTTTCCTCCCAATCAGGAAAATGCTTCCTTAGCAACAAAGTAACTAAGACCAATTAACCTTCCCTTCACTATCAATATTCACTTTACATTGAAGCCCTTTTTGGTAAGCCCTTTAGTTTTACACTGAGCTTTTTGGCAGGGAAAAAAGTGCTTCTGTCTTAAAGGAGCCAGGTCCTTTCTCCTGAATCTCTTAAGTGCAATCTGAATTTAACATCAAGTGTTAGGTGCTTTTTCCTAACTCAGTGTAAGGAGCTTGAAACTTAAAATGACAGAAATTAAGTGTAACTGACTAACATATGCCTAAAGTGAGACTGAAATATTTCAAAGCAACCAGAGGTTGAATATGGGAGAGAGTAAAAAGTAAGGGAAGGACGTTTTGTAACTGTCATTGCTTCATACTTGTCTTGGTTGATTACACCCCTTCTACACAACCAAGAAAGCTCAGGTTACCACTAAATAATCAGTCTCAGTAGCATCCCAGAGAAAAGATGAGTGAAAAAAAGGAGCACAGACAGTTACAAAGCCAAGGCATTTTCTTTCCGGCAAGGAAATCCACAATTAAAATTAGTGAGGAACTAGCATTTCAAAGTCATGAGCTATTTTAGAAGTAGTAAAATATTACAGCATACTTAAAGAAAGGGAGGTGTATTTGTAAAAATGTACAATGAAAAGTGTCAAGCTGTGAGACAGCAGTTACATTCTTCTAAGTCTCACAATTAAATTATCACAATTTATACCCATTAAGTTAAGAAATTCTGGCAGAAATACTAAACAAGGGAAATTAGTTGTCTTCTGGCATTTACTTTCCAGGTATTGATGAAGCAAAGTCTCATGTGCAGTAATTTTAACGTTTCTTTAAATTATACATCGAATGTAACATGGAACTTCAAATGTACTTTTTAACTTGTAGCATACACTACACATCGTCTTCCGGCAGTTTTGGCAGCAGCATTCTGGTATTAACATGAAACACCACTGTATCTCAAAACAATCTATGTTACTAACAGTTATGGCACATGATTTCAAAACCAGTTTTTTTCTTTTCCTAGTTTTGTCACCTAACATTTTCAGGACTTACCATCCTACAAAGATCTGTTCTGCAACAGTAAAACTGCCTTAAAGTTGCACTAATAAAAATGAACATATGTTAAGTCTTGGCTTCCATAATCTTATTTGATCCTCCTAACCACCCTATGAGGCAAAGATTGTAACTATGTCCTTGTTCAGTTGTGGTTTCTGAGGTTGAGCAAGTTGGGAGAAGAAACTAAACTTGATGAATCACTTACCATAACGTGCTTTATTCCAGCATTGGCCAGGTATTTTCTTTCATGCTATCATTTAATGCATACATCATACACATACACACACACACACACACACATGCCTCCCAACTCCCCACCTCCTGACTCCTGTGAATATCTGGAACTCTGTTTTACGAATAAGGATTTGCGACTCAAAGCAGTTCAGTAATGTTCAAAATCACACGGTTAAAATGAGAAAAAGTAGGGATTTAAAACAAAATTTATCGAAATCCCAAGCCTTTGCTCTTCCAGCCATGCCACACAACCTGCTCCATAAAGCCCTTGGCAACCCACTGTTCCACTCCCTGACCCCTGACACCTGACCCCTTCCTCTGACGCTAGACCACTAAGAGCCCAAGGCTAAACTTTTCAGATGTGACTCGTGAGCCATTAATAGGTTCTGAAATCAATTGGTGGGCCTCAGCTAGCATTTTTAAAAAATAAATAGGGCAGAACAGATTGATAGAATAGATCAGAAAGAATAAGAATTGTCTCACAAATCTTGGTTACAGGTATGCAAGTGAAGAATGTACTAGGCTCTGATGTAAACTGTATTTCTTACTGTAGGTTTATATGAAAAAAGTTTGGAAGGCACTGGTTTCAGAGGATGTTCTTACACAGGCCCAAGTCATGGAGAGATGTATCAAGGGTCTAGGATCAGCCCTCTTCACTTCAGTAACATCAGGAAACACAAGACAGGAAGCTCTTTCTCAGCCAAGGCAGAAAAAGGATTACCTGGAATCAGCATAGGAGGAGGTTGCTGATTGTATAATTACACACCTCCTCACAGCAGCTCCAGTCCATCAAGCAGATTGTATGGTTTATTTATTACAGCACTAATTATGTAATTATCCATAACATTAAATCAGTTCCACCTGATTTGGTCTATCACAGGTTTCCTGAAACATTCATTTATTTATTATTTTTAAAAAGAACACTAAACCAACAATCATCTTATATGCAAAAGTTCTAGTGTGGAAGCTGGATAAAAATTCTCTTGAAAAAGATCTGCATCAAATAAACAACTTGGGATACATAGTAATTGAAAGTTCATTTTATATACCTTAGAGTTGCTACAACCAACAGCTTCAAACAAGTATTTTCTCACTTTATTCTTCATGCTGCCCAAAATACCTATTGTAGGGCAATAACCACACTGGACATTTTCACAAAAATCTTTTCTATACAGTCAAACTTGGTTGTTCTTTATTCTTTCTGGTATATCTTTCATTCAAAATTATTTCCTAAGAAAATGCTATGAAGATAAATAAGCTATGGATCCTGCATTCAAGGAGCAAGCAGTTGATTGGGGGGGAGTTAAAACTCTAGACACTATGGCTTCTGTTCAGTTGCTTCCCAGTGCCTGTGAGCAGAGTTATAACCCACAGTTATAACCTACAGCAAAAGCTGTAGACCATCCAGAAGGACTCACCAGATACCCTCTAAAAAGGCAAGAGATTTATAAAAAGAATATACAGACAAGGACCAGTGCCAGGAGAACGCATGCAAGTGATGAATCCCATCTGGTTCTCCTAGCCACATATTCAGACTTCTTCTTGCCTCTGCCTAACCCCCCATACCTGTCCAACCCAGTCAAAACCATCCATGCACACACTGCTAATACGACCAAGTATCCTCCAAATTGACAGGGCAGTCATTCAGGATGTTCTTCACCTTTCCCTCCTCCTAACCTCACTGCAGTCTCATCTCTACTTAACTTCAAACCTTTGACACCATTACTTCCTCCAATTCTTTGGGCCCTTAATGGCATCTAAATCTGTTTTGTTTTTTGGTTTTCGGTTTTTTTTAATGGATTCTGACTCTTAGTACTCTCCACTAACCTGAATAGGGGTCTCAGATTCACACCAGCCACCTGGCTAATACCCTACCTAGTACAGCTACCCTACGAGCCCTCAGAAGAGATTCAGACAAACCTTCCTAAAAACTCTTACTACTTCTCAGACCAATCTAAAGTCATGACTCAATGCCCTTCAAGTTCCACCCACAATTTCTTTAGTTCAAAGCATCATTACTCCTTTCTCTACTCACCACCTCCTACAGCAATTCTCAAGAACTCAAAATTTAATATATGTTGGAAAAGGTACTAGATTCCTGGCACCAAGGTTAATTCCAACACTCTATGTCACCAAACGAGTATGCTTTGGAGAAACATTTTTGGAAATTGGTATCACCCTCAAGAAAGCACAGGATGTGCTGCAGTCTCTCTCCTGAGAGTCACTGTAACAGCCAGAATTGGTTAACAGGTTCATAAGGCAGACAGAAGGACAGATGGATTCCATCCTCAGCCCCCAAGTTTCTTGTTGCCAGATTTCAACCATGTGTTTTTAAGTCAATCTTATTTATCAGAATGCCAGCTGTCAAACCAGAAAGCTGTGGGCATTTCAGCTTTATTTATATAATTGCCCAAGATGCTCTATGACTAGCTCTGTGTTCATGACTCTTGACTTGGTTTCTCATTTTCAGCCCCATGTCTGGCCATGTATTTCATCTTCATTTGCTTGAATTGATCTTCAACACTCTCCAAAGACTCTGACTTAGGGGATCTGTTAAAACTACAGCCATAAAATAACAGTTTCAAGTCACCTGATAGGAAGGGTAATAAAAAGAATTAATTTCTCCTGGATTTCACAGATGACAAGAGGTAACTTCAAGCTGGGTATAGGGCTAAATGCCTAGAATCCCAGCACTCAGGAGGTAGAATCATGAGAATTATGAATTCAACACTACACTGGGCTAATGGCTAAACACTATCTCCAAAAAGCTGACAAAAGAAAACTACGTACTTAGGGGAGATATGGAGCATTGCTTAGTAGTAGAGCCCTTAACTACCATGCTTCAGGCTCTAGATTAAATCCCTAGCACCTTGATTGATTGATTGATTGATTAAATTTTGGTGGTAATCAAGTTTGAATTCAGGGCTTTGCTCCTGCTAGACAGGCACTCTACCACTTGAATCATGCCTCCAGTCCTTTTTTATTCTGGTTATTTCGGAGGTAAGGTCTCACTTTTTTGCCGAGACTGAGCTGGACCATTACCTTCCTATTTTACATTTCGTACCATAGCTGGGATAACAGGAGCATGCCCTCACACCCAGTTTTTTTGTTTTTTCATTGGATGGGATCTCTCAAACGTATTGGCCTGGGCTGGCCTGAAATTACAGTCCACCTGAACTCAGCCTCCTGCATAACAGGATAAGAAAGGAGCACCAGCCACCATGCCCAGCTACTGGTTGAGATAGGGTCTTGCAAATTTTTTGCCCAGGTTGGCCTCAAACAATGATCCCAAGTAGCTAGGATTACAGGTGTGAGTCACCAGTGCCTGGCCACCTTAAAAAAAAAAAAAAAGATAATTTTGAGAGCTTAACCAGTATGGTCAACTGTTGTGATCAAGGAGGATGAACACTTCATGTGATAAATCCAAGGTAACTAATATTACAAGGGAAGCAATTTCTATAGCTTGATTTTATTTTATTTTATTTATTTTTTGGTAGTACTGGGACCTGAACTCAGCTCTACCACTTCAGCCATTCTACCAGCAATACAGCTTAATTTTAAGAGAAGTCAAAAGAAAGAATAAAATTGGAATGAATAATTTTAAAAATGAAGGTACTAAAAAACTCTACTCAAAAGCTCCTAGACACCATCAATAGCTATAGCAAGGTAGCAGGATAGAAAATCAACATAGAAAAATCATTACACTAATAATGAACAAACTGAGAAAGAATATATGAAAATAATTCCATTTACAATAGCCTCAAAAAAAAAATCAAATACCTAGGTGTAAACCTACCAAGGATGTGACCGACCTCTACAAGGAAAACTATAAACTTCTGAAGAAAGAGACTGAGGAAGACTATACAAAGTGGAGAGCTCTCCCATGCTCATGGATTGGTAGAATCAACATAGTAAAAATGCCTATACTCCCAAAAGTAATCTACTTATTTAATGCAATTCCCATCAAAATTCCAATGACATTCACTAAAGAGATTAAAAAATCTACTGTTAAATTTATATGGAAACACAAGAGGCCACAAATAGCCAAGGCAATATTCAGTCAAAAGAATCATGATACGTTTTGTTTTTTTATTTTTTTGGTGGTACTGGGGTTTGAACTCAGGGCCTTACAGTTGCTAGGCAGGCACTCTACCACTTGAGCCACTCCACCAGTCAACTATATTACAAAGCAATAACAATAAAAACAGCATGGTACTGGCACAAAAACAGATAGGAAGACCAGTGGAACAGAATAGAGGACCCAGATATGAAGCCACACAACTATAACCTACTTGTCTTTGACAAAGGCACTAAAAATATACAATGGAGAAAAGACAGCCTCTTCAACAAAAACTGCTGGGAAAACTGGTTAGCAGTCTGCAAAAAACTGAAACTAGATCCATGTATATCACCCTATACCAAGATTAACTCAAAATGGATCAAGGATCTTAACATCAGACCCCAAACTCTAAAGTTGGTACAGGAAAGAGTAGGAAATACTCTGGAATTAATAGGTATAGGTAAGAACTTTCTCAATGGAACCCCAGCAGCGCAGCAACTAAGAGATAGCATAGACAAATGGGACTTCATAAAACTGAAAAGCTTCTGCTCAACAAAAGAAATGGTCTCTAAACTGAAGAGAACACCCACAGAGTGGAAGAAAATACTTGCCAGCTACACATCAGACAAAAGACTGATAACCAGAATATATAGGGAACTTAAACTGAATTCTCCCAAAATTAATGAACTAATAAAGAAATGGGCAAGTGAACTAAACAGAAATTTCTCAAAAGAAGAAATTCAAATGGCCAAAAAACTCAAGAAAAAATGCTCACCATCTCTAGCAATAATGGAAATGCAAATTAAAACCACACTAAGATTCCACCTCACCCATTAGAATAGCCATCATTAGCAACACCACTAACAACAGGTGTTGGCGAGGATACGGGGGAAAAAGGAACCCTCTTACACTGCTGGTGGGAATGTAAACTAGTACAACCACTCTGGAAAAAAGTTTGGAGGCTACTTAAAAAGCCAAACATTGATCCAGCAATACCATTCTTGGGGATATACCCAAAAGACTGTGACACAGGTTACTCCAGAGGCACCTGCACACCCATGTTTATTGCAGTGCTATTCACAACAGCCAAGTTATTGAAACAGCCAAGATGCCCCACTACTGATGAATGGATTAAGAAAATGTGGTATTTAGACACGATGGAATTTTATGGAGCCATGAAGAAGAATGAAATGCTATCATTCGCTGGTAAATCGATGGAACTGGAGAACATCATTCTGAGTGAGGTTAGCCTGGCCCAAAAGACCAAAAATCGTATGTTCTCCCTCATATGTGGACATTAGATCAAGGGCAAACACAACAAGGGGATTGGACTTTGATCACATGATAAAGCAAGAGCACACAAGGGAGGTATGAGGATAGGTAAGACACCCAAAAAACTAGATAGTATTTGTTGCCCTCAACGTAGAGAAACTAAAGCAGATACTTTAAAGCAACTGAGGCTAATAGGAGAAGGGGACTGGGAACTAGAGAAAAGGTTAGATCAAGAAGAATTAACCTAGAAGGTAACACACATACACAGGAAATCAATGCAAGTCAACTCCCTGTACAGCTATCCTTATCTCAACTACCAAAAACCCTTGGTCCTTCCTATTATTGCTTATATTCTCTCTTCAACAAAATTAGAGATAAGGGCAAAATAGTTTCTGCTGGGTATCAAGGGGGTAGAGGAGAGAGGGTGGGGGTGGGGGGTTAAGGGAGGGGGTGGGGGAAGGGAGGAGAAATGACCCAAACATTGTATGCACATATGAATAATAAAAAAAAAAAATGAAGGTACTATGGATTACTTACCCACAAAAATCTGATAGTACAGGAAAGAAGAGAGAGGACTGTAGAAGAGGATTTGGTCATAACAACATAGGTTATGGCATAAAGGTATAGGGCCACGGGTCATGTAACCTAGGCATTGTGAACATCGTTGAAATGGCCAAAGTCAAGACCATGTCAGAAGGCAAGAGAAATAAAAAGGAACTGACTGTCAGTGAGGCCCTTGAGACAGACTGTTCAGAGGGAGAAAGATATAAATACAGTTGAAAATAAGGAGGTCGTGAATGAAGAGAAACATTTCAGATGATCACATTTTTTATCTTTTGTAACGCATATAGCAAACAAAGGAGCGCTGAGCATAAACTGTTCTGTAAGTGTTACTGGGAAAAGGGCAGTCAATGTCACTTTAGAACAGCAATAGTCATTTTAACTGATCAAAAAAAAAATTTGTCACTTTCAGATTTTTGTCACTCTTTCCCTTGAAATCAGCTAGAGTCCAGCAACTGGAGTAGAGAGACTAGATTCAGTCTGCCAGCCTGAAAGACCCTCTGACCCACTGTCAGAAAAGGAATGTTGAGGCGTCATTGAGACTTTCTCCAGGTACCACTACCAGTTTGACAACCTTCCTTTTCTTTGCAATTCATTCTAAGATATAGTTGAGACAAACACATAATCCCTATCCTAAGGCTCCTTTCAAGACAAGTGGAACTACATATAGCTTCTCTCAATGTTCATCAAAAATGGCTAACACTAGTTTGCTAAGAGCAAGAACCATATGAAAGAACATCATTAAGGTGCCATATCCCATTTAAGCAATCAAAAACAATACTTCATAGAATATTTATAAATTAATCTTTTCAATTAAGTAAGGAAGAAAAATAATTTCAAATATAATAATTTTAAAACTCAAATATTTTAGAATTTATGTAGTCTTTTGTGAGAGCAAATCTCATTGTGATATATCCTAAACAACGTATCTCTCTCTCCCTCTCTCCACATACGGAGTTCGGAGTTTCTACTGGCCTCAAAAAAAAAAAAAAAAAGGGAAGGAAGCAAGGAAAAAGAAAAAGAAAAGAAAATCAAGTAGGGAGAAAGAAGTGTTATTAGTGGTTTCACTTTCATTTATTTTAAACATTAATAAAATCGAGATATCCTGTTCAGAAACTCTCCATGAAAAAAGACTCATATAAAGTTTGAAACCCCAATCAATTCATTAAATGCCTTTTAAGACATGTCACGGGAAGTATCTCAAACCCATTAAAAGAAATGAAAGGAACATATAATTAGGGCAATTAAAATAATGTACTATCCTTCCTTAGAAACAACTGGTTCCCAATTTAGACTCAACTGTACGTAAGTACCCCATATTGAAAGTTCATCAGTTTGGGCTTTTGGGGTTTTCTATTGTTGTTTAGTTGATTGATTTGGGTTTGGGGTACTGGAAATTGAACCCAGAACCTGGTGCATGTTAAGCACACGCTCTATCACTGAACTATATCTCAAACCCCTTGTCAGATTTTTGTACAGAAATATAAGCTCAGAATTCTCTTAAGCACACATCTGTTGCTAGAAATGCTCTTTTTATTTTAAAAAACACTCAATATTAGAATTATACATAAATTTTTACATAACTTATTCTAAGTTAAAAATTCAATGGCTATGGCAGGTGTCTTTACAAAGACTTTTCTAATGGCTTGATAGATAGAAAATTAATTACCTACCTGGATTTACTCAACTTGATTTCTCTTAAAATACACATTCCCTCTTTGAGAGAACAAAACACAAAAAACCTTAAGAAGCCATTTAGGCTACAGGCTAAATATGCTTCCTGAATTTGGAAAGTGGTATCAGTCAGGTAACAGAGACTCAGACAATAAAGAAGACAGTAGAATATGGAGCATACCCTGCCTCTCTGTAAGACTACCTGGCTTCAAAGCAGAATACTAAATTGCAGTAAGACTTCTAAATCACAGATTTCATTATTTACAATGGTGATAGTACATCTCAGTATGTTCTGATGAGTTCTAGGAAGAATACACAAACACTTCTGCATATACTAGTTAAAGAATATAGTTTGTATATTATATATTTACGTCTAGTGAATAATCCCCAGCTTTACTACAATCTAAAATCCTAATCAAACATGACTAGTTTTCAGAATATTCTATACCTTCCCCTCTAAAACACCATATCACTCTATGGCATATATTTGCACTTTAAATAGAATTAGGATTTACTTTGTCTTTGATTTTTCATAATAAATACCTTAAGAAAAAAATCACAAAAGTAGGAGTGGGGTCTGCTGCATTAGTAGTTATTTTCTTCGAAAATCAATTTATCTATCAGCTTAGATTTGTCAAATCAATAAATAAACATTTCCATTTGCTTCTACACACATAAAACATAATCCTGTCTGGTATCTTCATGCTGTTCTAATAATTACATTTCCAAATACTAGGGGTAATCATGCTTATTACTCATCATTTACATTTATCACCATGTCTATACTTCATTCTAAAAATAGCAATTGCTTTACAGAGAAGTCGTTAACACTTACTGAGAACTGTGGCTTGTCATTCGTTCTATTATAAAAAATAATAATATTCTGACATATGAGTCTATTTTGAACATACAAAATAGAACTCATCCTAGAAGCCACTTAATAAAATCCTGAGGGCACATGAGTTTATTTGAAGCCCTGGTTACCTCAGAAGACCATCATTCTCCGAATATATTCGTTGACAATTGAGATCATCTCCTGTTACTGATTCTCAGCTTCGTGCTTCAGGGAATTTATGATAGGTTGTTTTTTGTTGAGGACCTCATTGTCTAAAATATTCTACCTGCCCTGGTCTAAGGAAAGTCTCAGTTAGTGAACTACAAGGCCCTAGGGAAAAAAAATTTGTTTTTTCCAGTAGCACACTATTGCGATTTTTATGACTATCATTTTCATAGTTTTAAAAAATGCAATCTGAAGGTACAACCAGAGGCTCTAAAGTAACAAGGATACTAAATGAATAAATAAAATATGCTCAATACCCATCTTTGCTACCTCTGCAAAAGAAATGAGATGTTAATAATCAAACTTCAGAAAGAATCTAAACTCCAGTAATATAGAAATTCTTGACTAACTTAAAGTAAATATGTGTGGGTACTAATATGAATTGTATTAATCAAAGGATAAAATCTGGGCCATCTCTATTTTATTAAAAATGATTCAAAATTTCATAGAGGAAGAAGTTAGAGACAAAAAGAAAATGCAAAGCAATATCATCTAGGAAACCTAACAGAAGGGTTTTCCTTCTTCTAAAGCATTCAGTAAGTCTACTTTCTCTTCCACAAGAAAGACTTGTAGATATCAGAAGACTAAGTCTTCTGTTCTACTGTAGCGTCCTCAGGGCCACTAAATATTCCTCATAATATGTTTTCAAGAACATCCGTTGCTGTTGGCAGGCTATTCTGCACGGATGGATTCTATTTATAATTTACTTTTATCTATTATTTATGTATTATTATTATATTAGTTCTCAGTGTTCTTCACATGTAATGATATAGTATTTTCCTTGATCTACATCCATAGTTCTAAGACCTTTTGGCTTCAGGACTCCTTTACACTTTTTAAATTCATGCAGGATCTCAATGAACTTTTTGTTCAAGAGATTATATCTATTGACACTCACGAGATTAGAAATTAAATTTCAATTTTGAAAATCATTTACTAATTTATTTAAATATAACTGTTAACATGACAGCATATTTGTATGAAAATAAATATATTTTCCAAAACAAAATAAATTAGTAAGAAAAGTGGCACTGCTACATTTTCATAAAAAATTTTAATATCTGGCTTAATAAGAAATGGCTAGATTCTTATATCTATTATTACATTCAATATGCTACAATATCACCTATTAGTAGCCTCTGGAAAGCTAAAGGGAAAATAGGAGTCACACTGCAAATAACTTTTTTTTTAGTTACTAGAGTTTGAACTCAGGGTCTCATGCTTGCTAGGCAAACACTCTACTACTTGAGCCACCCACCAGCCATAATTTGCTCTAGTTTTTGGACAGAATCTCATGCTTTTTGCCTAGGGCCAGCCTCAGATCGCAATCCTTCCACCCTATATCTCCTACATAGCTGCAAGAGTGCACCACCATGCCAGGCTCAAAATTTTAATGTTATTATAAAAATAGTTTTGAATCTAAGGATGCTTATAAGCATCTCTAGGATGACTGGGAGTCACAAGGCAAAATATGAGACCCTCTTATGCCTTGATTAATGTAGCTGAAAATCTAGTTTTTCTAGCACCTCTGACATTCCTTTCACTTATCCTGAGCCTGTGGTCAACTAAAATCAGCTGCCCTTTCTCAAACAAACACTGTCAAGTCAAGCCTCCTCTCCTCATTTAAATGCAGATCTTATACATAAACAGTTATTCCTCAGTGTCCATGGTGAGTAAGTTTCAGGGTCTTCCCATGGCTACCAGATCTGCAGATACTCAAGTCCCTTGTACAAAATGGCATTGTATTTGCATATAATCTACCCATCTCCTCCCATATACTTTAAGTCATGTCTAGGTTACTTATAATATGTAATACAATGTAAATGTTAGCTGCACTTCAGCTGATGACTGACATGCCAATGATTATCACAGAGTACCAAAGGCTAGAGTATAATGACAGAAAGTGGGACTAATTTCTGTGTTGTAGTTGGTGCTCTGGAGCTGGGGTCAGAGTAAAATTGTCTCTAGTTAAGAACACATTCTTCCATGACTTTTACCCCTTGCTCTGTCCTGCTTACCTATTCCTTTTCAACTAAAAGCACATCTGTCATAAATCACTTGAACAGAACCCCTGTCTCAAGCTCTGCTTCTGATAAACCCAACCTAAGACTCCTTCTACCTAATAATGGTAATTGCAATATTGGCTCTGGCATGCACTATATTAACTAACTATCTCAGCTATGCAACATCTCAAATGTGCTAAGCATTCCACTATGGAGTAGAGTGGTGATCCTCAAAGCACAGTTCCTGGACCAGCAGCATCTGCCTCCCCTAGAAACTTGTTAGACCTGTATATTCTCAGGCTCCACTCTAGATCTGTTGAATCAAATATTCTAGGGGTGTGTCTAGCAATTTGTTTGAAAAAATTTCTAGACAACTTAATTTCTTTACAAGCCCCCAGGTGATTCTGATGCTCATTAAAGTAGTAACCATCACTTTTTTTTAATGGAATACTTCATTATTTTGCATGTCATCCTTGGACAGAGACCATGCTAATCTTCTCTATATCATTCCAGTTTTAGTATATGTGCTGCCAAAGCAAGCACAACCATCACTTTTTTTTTTTTTTTTTGGTGGTACTGCACCTTGAATTTAGGACTTCACACTTGGTAGGCAGTTGCTGTACCACTTGATCCACACTTCCAGCATAACCATTAATTACTTTTGTAATAGTTCAGTGCATGATCTCTGGAGTCAAATGTAATCACTTCCTAGATATTGTCCTCAGCCAAGTTTCTTACATTTCTTTTCTCCTTCTCCCCTTCTCCCCTTCTCCCCTTCTCCCCTTCTCCCCTTCTCCTCCTCCTCCTCCTCCTCCTCCTCCTCCTCCTCCTCCTCCTTCTCCTTCTCCTTCTCCTTCTTCTTCTTGGCAGTGCTAGAGTTTGAACTCAGGGCTTTGGGCTTGCTATGCAGGAGCTCTACAACTTGAGCCATTCTACCAGCCCTTTGGGCAAACTTCTTAACCCATGTGTCTCAGTTTCCTGATATGTAAAATGAAGATAATGAAGGTTTTCAGACCATAAAATAAAATGACCAAGTTGGCTTCATCCCAGGGATGCAGGGATGGTTCAATGTATACAAATCAATAAATGTAATACAGCACATTAATAGAAGCAAAGACAAAAACCACTTGATCATCTCAACAGACACAAAAAAAGTCTTCAATAAGATTCAACATGATTTCATGACAAAAGCTGTAAGAAAACTAGGAATAGAAGGAATATACCTCAACACTATAAAGGCTATATATAGCCAACACCATACTTAATGGAGAAAAACTGAAACTATTTCCTCTAAAGTCAGGAACAAGACAAGGGTGCCTAATCTCCCCACTCTTATTCAACATAGTCCTAGAATTCCTAGCCAGAGCAATAAGGCAAGAAGAAATAAAAGGAATACAAATAGATTTTTGAAAATTGTCAAACTATCCCTATTCACAGATGACATGATCTTATACCTTAAAAACTCAAAAAAATACCTCTACCCCAAAACTCCTAGACACTATAAACAGCTTAGCAATGTAGCAGGATACAAAATCAACTTACAAAAATCAGTAGCCTTTCTATACACCAACCATGAACAAATTGAGAAATATAAGAAAACAATTCCATTTACAATAGCCTCAAAAAAAATCAAATATCTAGGAATAAACTTAACAAAGGATGTAAATGACCTCTACATGGAGAACTACAAACCATTGAAGAAAGAGAAAGAAGAAGACTATAGAAGGTGGAAAGATCTCCTGTGTTCAAGGATTGGCAGAAGCACCATAGTAAAAATGGCTATACTACCAAAAGCAATCCACATGTTCAACACAATTCCCATCAAAATCACAATGACATTCATCACAGATATTGAAAAATCTGCCCTAAAGTTCATTTGGAAACACAAGAGACAGCGAATAGCCAAGGCAATACTCAGCAAAAAGAGCAACATTGGTGGTATCACAATACTAGACTTCTAACTATACTGCAGAGCCATATCAATAAAAACAGCATGGTACTGGCACAAAAACAGATATGAAGACCAGTGGAACAGAATAGAGGACCCAGATATGAATCCACACAGCTATGCCCACCTTATTTTTGACAAAGCTTCCAAAAACATACAATGGAGAAAAGACAGCCTCTTCAACAAATGTTGCTGGGAAAAGTGGTTATCTGCCTGCAGAAAACTGAAACTAGATCCATGTACAGTCACCCTGTACAAGTCACCTGTACTAGTATCAACTCAAAGTGGATTAAGAACCTTAAATATCAGACCCAAAAGAGGTTAGTACAGGAAAGAGCAAGGAATACTCTGGAAGCAATAAGTATTGGCAAGGACTTCCTCAGTAGAACTCAAGCAACTAAGAGAAAGGATGGACAAATGGGACTACATAAAATTAAAAAGCTTCTGCACAACAAAAGAAATGGTCTCTAAACTGAAGAGACCACACAGAGAATGGGAGAAATTATTTGCCAGCTATACATTAGACAAGGGACTGATAACCAGAATATACAGGGAGCTCAAAAAACTAAACTCGCCAAAAATCAATGAACTAATAAAGTGGGAAACTGAACTAAACAGAACTTTCTCAAAGGAAGAAATCCAAATGGCCAAAAACCACAGGAAAAAATGCTCACCATCCCTGGCCATAAAGGAAATGCAAATCAAAACCACATTAAGATTCCAGCTCATCCCTGTTAGAACTGCTACCATCAAGAACACCAAAAAAAAAAAGAAGAAGAAGAACACTACCAACAACAAGTGTTGGTGAGGATGTGGGGAAAAAAGAACCCAGATACACTGCTGGTGGGAATGTAAGCTAGTATAACCCATATGGAAAACAATATGGAGACTTCTTAAAAACCTAAACATAGATCTGCCATATGATCCAGCAATACCACTCCTAGGGATATACCTGAAGGAATGTGACTCAGGTTATTACAAAGGCACCTGCACACCCGTGTTTATTGCAGCACTATTCACAATAGCCAAGTTATGGAAACAGCCAAGATGCCCCACTACCAACAAATGGATTAAGAAAATGTGATATTTATATACAATGGAATTTTATTCAGCCACAAAGAAGAATGAAATTTTGTCATTTGCAAGTAAATGGATGGAACTGGAGAACATCTCTTAAGCGAAGTTAGTCAGGCTCAGAAGGCCAAAAATCACGTTCTCCCTCATATAGGGATTATAGGAAATATTATTGGACATGGGTCACACACTAAGGGGAGAACACACACAGGAGGAATAGGGAAAGGGAAGGAAACCTAAAACTTGAATGTGGCTGATATGCACACTGTATAGATGTGAATATAGTAATCTTAAACTGGCAGAGGTCACTTTGGGAAGGGGACTAGGAAGTAATGAAGTGAACTGGTAGAGGTTAACCAATATAAACTGTAATACACATATGCATGTAACAACACTAGGAATCTCTCTTATAGCTATCTTTATCTCAAACTAGCAAAAACGCTGTTTTTCTAATCTGTTTTCTCTTCAACAAAGTCAGAGAACAAGAGGGCAGAGCAGGTTCTGCCTGGAAGCACGGGGAGGTGGCCCAAATAATGTATACACATGTAAGGAAATGTAAAAACTATAAAATAATATCCACTTCAATAATATTATCCATAAATTAGTCTATTAATATCTATTGCATAGAGTTTTGTGAGGATTAAATAAGACAACATAGAACTAATATAGAAAATAAGCACATAATAGAGAATCAATAAATGGTCATTGTAAGTATTACTCTGTAAGGATTAAAATCTTAGTACACAAAGACATTAATACTGACACAAATGTTTGTTAAAAGAGAATCTGTTAAACTTATTGATAAATATATTGATTGGGGTTAAGTAAATAGAAGTGTTCTCTAATGCTATAGAAACTCTTCCCTAGAGTGTGAAATCCACTCACTCACATATCTACATTCCTTTGGTATGGTTGTTCAACTACCTACCGATGCAATACCATCAACTTAGAAAAGTCAAATTAGCCCTTTCAGAAGAATATTTTTAGGTGGTCAGAGACATTATTTTATGTAACTATTTATAAGGTCGTGAAGCTTATTAATTATCACAAAGCTACCAGCAATTTTTATGACTGAAAGATTGTATCCTATGAATGATATAATAACTTTCACAAATTAGAATTATACATCCCTCGAGTTCTTCTATTATAGGCATAATCAATCTTCTTCATGAAATTTGCTTAAATATTGAATTTTAAAAATACAACAATCCATTGCATTTTAGACAAACAGTAGATTCCTCATCTAATTACATTCCACCTAAACTTAAATATGTATCTAAATTGTCATAATATTTTCTCCTGATGTCTATTAAGATAAAAAATTAATTCTGAGATACTCAAATATGAAAAACTAGGAAATTTCACATAATCATACTTATAATCATACCATTGAAGAAATAAAAATTCTTTAAAAATCTATGCTGAAGAAAGGACTTAAAAACATAACTCTGCCCAGTAATGATATAGGAAAGTGAGACATCGTGTAAGCAGTTCAAATGAAATTCTTCAGATGTCCTAATTAGTCTACCACTACTTTTGAGTGAGAATCACTCTCAGCTGTCTCTGAACCACTCTCTGAGGCACTGGTAGCCAATTGTGGTTGAAGGAACTTTCAACTTGAAGATTATTCCCATCCTCTGAAATGCAAGAGAAGCACACAATAAGAAAGGACGGGTTACAGAAACTGCCTCTTGTTTCTCCATTCACTTTCTGCTCTTTACTTTATGGCAATGAGATCTTTTATTAGTATTAGTAAAGCACCTTATGCTCTTTACAGCCACCCCCCCAACCAAAAAATAGTGAACACTTGGAGAGAGAAAACTAAGGTTTACTCAAGGTTCCACAGCTAGTACATGGCTAAAGGAACTATAAAACACAACTTCCAACTCCAAGTCTAGTTCTCTTTCTTCTAGTTGTGCTATTGTTATAATACAAGTTAGGTGATCTAAATTTACTAGGGATTACCAAACAAAACTAGAACACTGGAGTTGACTGGAAGGTGAAGTTAAATGGAACCATTCCAACTCCTACAAACATAAACCACTAAAGACTCACTACAACTTTCTCTTTTTAAACATTCTTAATTATCTTATATAAGTTGATTTTTGGGGGGAAAAAAGAAATGAAACTCATTGAGAATTCAATCAGTTCTAAGTAACTCAATTAATAACTCAGCTTAAATCAGCATGCTAATGTATAGCTCCTTCAGGTGACTTAATTCTGGGAGGAACCAAATCGGAAGGCTTAGTCAAATTATAAATGGGGTTTACAGTCTAAGGAAGCAGTCTGACTTCAAAAACAATAAGTACAAGTCTAAGAAGGAGAAATAAAGTACATATACTTTTATGGGAAATCCTTGAGGAGAAAGAGCAGAAATAAAAATACTTTTCAAAAAGATGTGCAGCTAAGAATGGAAGGGCAAAACTTATTTCTACGTCTATACATGAATGTGTGTATTTTGTATATGTACATATAAGCTTTCCATTACTATTTCTGCTGGGGACTAGGAAGGAAAGCAGTAGATACACCAAGATGGGGTACTGTACTATCTTACTCTGAACTTCAAAATCTTCCTCTGTTATGTAGAAATTGAAAGAGTAAGATGCCCACAAGAACTGTAGCAGTGAAGAAGCTTGCATGGATGAATGATGACTCCAAATCAAAATACTGGAACAAATAAAAATAAACCCAAAGACTTCAAAAGCGTAAGAGAAAAAAAAAAAACTATGGGTATCACTCCATGAATAAATAAATTAAAGAAGAAAAAAGAGTAATTATTTAAAATCATAATAGTCAATAGCTTGATGTTAACCATACTTAAATTCCATTGTTTATACCACAAAAAAGTCTACCTTTTTTTCACTTAACATGAATATTTAAGGCTTGTAATGTTAAAGAGTCACCTAGAAAGGTCTTTTTAACAACTGCATCCATCACAGAGATGTGCCCTGGTTAATCAACCTTTTACTGCTGTAAATTTTAGTTGCTTCTATTTTTTTCCTACCAAAAATAGTGGTACAATGAATATAGTTGCAGGCAAATTGTCATGTACATTTAGGATTATTTTATGAGTATTGGTGTGTAATTTATTTCAATGTAAAAGTATTGCATCAAAAAATATGTTTGATTGATAGGCAGATAGGTATATAATAAAGCAAACACAGCAAAATGTTAACAATAGAATTTAAGTGAGGAGAATAAAGATGTTCCCCAGAAAACTCAATTTTTCCTTATGTTGAAATTCACTGGAAAATGTTGGAAAAAATTATATTTTATGAGGCTAAATTCCTAGATTGGAATAGATCACACATAGCATGTGCACAACTTTAAACTTTGTAATGTTAAAACATCAACTAGAAAGTGTCAATTCCCTCACACTGTCAACACCACTTTTTAGTACTTTTTAAATCTCTGTCAACTTGTTAGACAAAAACTGGAAATTCATCTCTTAAATCATCATTTCAATGTTTTTTAACATTTTTAAGTTAATATATAATGAACTGAAAAGTTTTCTAACATACTTAGCTTCAGACTGAATGGTGGCTATTTGAGCCAATGAAGCATATTCAAAATTCAAGCACCTGTCCTGGGCACTTAGCTTACTGCCGAGCACAATATCTTCAAGAACAACTGGCAAATCAAATTATATTGGTGAAAAAAAAGAAAAAAAAACAAGAACAAATTATTTTGGAGTAAGGCACGTCCAGACTATCATTATAGACAAGTCAAGGGGCTAATGCCTATCTACCAAATTGGCCTGATTTAACAGATTCTAAGAAAGACCTCTTCCTATGCACAAAAAAAGTCTCCTTTTTCATTTTACTAGGATGCTCAGAATTTAAGCATTAGTGATTTCTTTCTTTCTGCCGAAACAGTTATGTTCCCACCAATCTGCTTTCAAAATTCAAGCATTTTACTTTAGTATGAGCTCCACGTAACTATGGTGAATCCAGAGAATGGAATGCCATGGAGCCATGAAAGAGAACTATGGAATTCTGCATTTACTAATACGGATGTACAAGATACAGTTGTTCATTGCCAAAAGCAATATGTATCACAGAAATGGGTGGAATGATATTTACTAAAGTATTAACAGTGGTTATCTATCAAAAGGTCTATGAGAGGTTTTTAACCTTTCACATATTTCATTATTGTTTATTTTTAATGAACGTTTATAATTTTTTTTAATGACAAGAAATATAATAAAGCTATTTGCATTTTGATAAAAAATTGAAAATATCCCAGAAAACCACTAAGCTTTAAGCATCTTAATAAAATTTAATTTAGTAAGCTTCTCTAATCAAGGTTGAAATATTCTACGGAATGGCCCAGATTCCACATATTTTTAAGTGGCTAGGGAGAATAGTTTAAGGCAGACTAGGCAGAGTTCTCCAATCAAGTATTAAGCAGCCTAGGGATAAGTCTGTATAATTCTGAGGGGATTTCACTAGAGAAAAATCAATAGGCAAGAGAGGGTATCTGTGGACTTCAGGTGCAAGAGAAACAAAAAGTGTGAGGGCTAATTCCAATCAAATAGATTTGGAGTACATGCTACGATTTCTGCTTTCATTATTATAAAATAAAATAATTACTTAGAAATGATGTATGGATTGGCCCAGGATCCAATAACAGTTAATTTTTAAGACATATACAAATACAAAATTTAAAGTTTTTAAAATTATTCTTTACAAAGATTGAAAAGGAGAGAATGTGATACATTAAACTACTTACCTCCATGGGAAGACATGTCTGTACACTGGCAGATTTTCCTGGATGTGACACCACAGTCCCATTTCGTACTTGAAAATGTGTTTTGCACATGTAGCCATCAGAATAGTCCTGTGTTCCATCAACAAAGAATACATAAGAAAATGGCAATTAGTTTCAGAATTCATGCTAAGAACTGCCACTTTTCTTACATTCCAGGATAAGCAAAGAGAAATCAAGTGTATTACATGAGATGAGATAATACAGGTAAAAAGACTAGTCCAAGGTACCCTGTAGGCAACCAATAAATGCAAGCCCTATTCTTCTACCTTTCTCATTCATTGTCTCTCCTTCTCCTAAATTAAATACTCACTACCTTTTCTTTCCTACTAGTCCATAACACCAAGGTCAGACAGCAAAACTTCAGGATGGTAACCATTAAAAAGCATTTAAACTTACAGAAATACCTTGTCAAGTAATTAATATAGATATTCATGGTTTATATAAAGAGACAGGTTTTAGGAGAATTTCTAACAGATCTGGAGGCTGGAAGGGATCTTTTGTTTCCATTTCTTTTTTAGGACAGATCTCTATTAAATGTCTCAGGGGGGTAATTATGTAGCATCTGCCTGAGCACCTTGATGAACCTGGACTTTTTACTACTTTCTATGATAGCTGTCTCCGTTTTGATGCACTATACATTGGGAAAGTTTTGTCTTAGACTGCATTGAATGTCTCCCTTTAACTTTCTGGTTCTAGTTCTGCCCTCTGGAGTCCAATTCCTTCTCCACAGATTTTTTTTCTTTTAAGAGTTAAAGACAATTACACTGTTTTCATATATGTCTTGCAAAATATGGTTTCCAAGTCCCTCACTATTTCTATTTCTCTCCTGCTTTTTTGCACTTGCTATTAAATAAACTAATGGATGATATTCATCCAATTATAGACCATCATACTCAGGGGGTGGAAGTCCAGGAGAATCCCTGTGGGCAGTGGATTATGAGAAGCCTATGAGCAGTTAACATAAGCACAGTTATGCTCAATGATTTACAGGCTGAGTTTGGCATGGCCCCAGCTGCAGAAGGAACAAAGACAAAATGCTTTTCCTAAGTTGTTTACATTCAGAGAAAGAAGTAGAAACTCAGGTTTCTCTTGTTATAATGTCACGCTCCTCCCTGAGAACTGTTACTCCAACTCCTTGTTTACCACTGGATATAAAAGACTCCCTGAAGGAGGAGGAAATTTCAGGGAGGAAAAGGTTTTGTTGACGGGAAAGTTTTGTTTGGCTGGCTGCAGGCTGCTTAACGAGGCTGCCTCTGACTGTTGTGTGTCTCCACCAGAGCAGCTTTCTGCACTAAGAACTTCACACATAGGCTTTAGAAAAGCTATGCTAAAGAAAAGCTAAAAAGAACACGGGACAGTGCAAGTCTAAGGACCAGGACTTTAAGAGAGATTAAAAAGGAACATGGGACAGTGCAAGACTGAGGGCCAAGACTTTAAGAGAGATTGAGGAAAATATGGGACAGATCGAGACTAAGGAAAGAGACTTTAAAGAACAGAAAAGAAGACTTTAAAAGTAAGGTTTTAAAGAACAAGAGAAAAGAAGCAAAGTAAAAGAAGAGTTATTAGAGAAAAGAAGCAACAAGGCTGTTGTGCATCTCCATCACAGCGCCCAGCACACCTGACCCCAACTTTCTACATGTCTGTCTTCTATCCTTTGTCCTTTCTCCATCTCCAGCTGCCCCCAGTTAGGTCAGAAAACAGGAGCTCCTGAGAAAGCTCTTGACAGATCCCATTTTTTAAGACAAAATTTTTTGTTTAAATTACATAAAGTCACGTGTAATATATCTCTCCATGCTAAAATGTAAGAAATATTAATTCTCCAGCAAACTGTCACACCAACATTCACATTTTAACAGAATTCAAGTAATAACAATTAAGGAAGAAGTGGTTACTTAATCTTTTTATAAGAAGAAAATTTGGACATAGATACATAGAACATAGAAGTCTAAGAAAAATGGAAATGAAGATTAGAGTGGTGCAGCTACAATCCAAGGACTGCTGACAACTATCAGAAGCAACAAACAGGCAAGAGAGGTTCTTCTCCAGAACTTCAGAGGGAGCATAATCCTGCTAATACCATGACGGCAAACCTCTAGCTTCCAGAACTGTGAGAAAATAAATATCTGTTGTTTTATTCATCCAGTGTGTGGTACTTTGCTATGCATCTCTAGAGAAGAGATAGTCACTGTATTTCTTAAGAAATTTAAAGCCTTGGTGAGTACCTCAGTAGTAGAGCACTTGTCTAGCAGGCACAAGACACTGGGTTTGATCCCTAGCACCACAAAATAAATTTTTAATTTTTTAATAAAAACAGATTTAGTAACACCTTTAAATATCTTAAATATCATTGCTGACTGGAAAGTAAACTGCCAAACATCCAATACTATCACTTATAATTTTATTAAGGTTATGCATTTTATAGGTTGGAATTATTTATTGTTTTAAATTCCAGCTCTATATCATCCAACCTCAAAATACACCCTCTGATGGCCCTCAAGCACTGAAATCCAACATAAATTTAATATTGTCTTACATGGAGAAAAATAAGTATAGTGACTATTGTTGTCATCATTGCTGCTCAGTTTTATATCAAACATCCACTCCTGACAGTAACCAGTTTTCCTCAGATTCATTCCTTTCTCCACCATCTCTGTTGATATGGCCTCCCAGTTCCAGGAACAGGCACAGGATTCTGATCTGGCCAACTAAGGCTTCAGCCTTGCTGGCCTCAGAGACTCAGGAAAGCAACTGATCTCCTAACAGAGCCTTCAGTTTGGTTGGAGGGCGCAGGGGAAAGGATATTCTCTCTTCCATTGGATCTGAACAAGACAAATTTTATAAGCCCTAGCAGCCATCATGTAATTAAGTGGAGCCTGAGAATAAAGCCAACATAAAGGAAAACAAGACCAAGAGATGCAGAGAAATCAGATTCTGATTGTACTTTTTATGCCACTATACCCAAAGCTATACCCTCATAATTTTCAATTATAAGTCCCTTCTTTGCTTTGTCCAATGAGTTTTCTCACTTGCAATCAAAATAATCTTGTTATTAAATAACAAATATTATACTTAATAGAATAAAAAATAGAAATTTTCTACTGTTTTTATGGTTGCTTTCATTATGATAAACAACAGTTGATTATATAAAAGATTTACCAAATATAATAAAATTATAATGGTATGCACTTATGTGAAAAAGTACTGGCAGATTGCAATTTTAAAATGATCTAGTCATAGGCTGGGTGTGGGGGCTCAAGCCTGTAACCCCAGCTACTCAGGAGGTGGAGTTCAGGAGGATTGCAATTCCTGGCAAAAAGTTGGCAAGACCACATCTCAACAAATAATATGGGCATGGTGGTATGCACCTATGGTCCCAGCAACTCAGAAGGCATAGGTAGGAGGATTGTTGTCTGAGGCTAACCCCAGGCAAAAAGTGCAAGACCCTATGTGAAAAATAACCTGAAGTAAAAAAGGGATGGAGGCATAACTCAAGTGGTAGAGCTTGGACTGGAGGTGTAGTTCAAGCAGTAGAGCCGCTTTGCAAGTTCAAAGCTCTGAGTTCAAACCCCACCAAAAAAAAAAAAATCAAGACATACAGAAAAAAACAGAACTCTTAGAATATTCAGAGAACAGTCATATTAAACTGTGTTTGCTAAATATAATCCAAGAAATACGAGTAACTATTCTATGTTTTTCTATACCTGCATAATGATCATACAACCTCATCTTAAAGTAACATACAATTTAGTAAAACTAATTGCAATGAAAAACATATTTCCTTTGGCCAAAAGAGATGAGTTAAAAATTACTGCACACATACGTTATAAAATCTAAATAATTATATCATTGTTCTCTTTCCAATGGGTCAAGAAAAAGGGAATACCATTTTAAATCTTACTTATATTTGCTTTCATTTGAGGTAAAGACTAATGTTCTTTATTATTATCCATAGGGAGATACATAAGAACTTTTATTTTTTTTATTTTTTTTTTTTTTACAAAGTAAACTATGATTTTATTGTGAAATTCTCATAGGTGGAAAATTAAATTGAATATTTATTCTGTCCATTTCATTTTACAGTAATCTTACCACTTATTTTTGTACCATGTATTTCAATTGCCTGTTTAATGAAAAATAAAGTAACCTATAATTTTTGGCTTTTTTTTTGCGCTTAAATTTTACATTACAGACCCCACAGTAAAATGTGTTGCCAACACATCTGAGCTCTCATTGAAGAATGTTTGGCCATTACTTATATCTAATGGAACAAACTTTGATCTCTGTCACCTTAAAATGCTTATGTCGGCAAATGATTTTGTTTCTCACGATAAAATAAAAACCCTAGATCGTAGAGGTTCTAACAAAATTTATGCACAGGCAAAAATTTCACAGAAATAAATATATTTCTAGGGAGATACATAAGAACTTTTAACTCTTACTATATTTGGTAATGATTTTCTTTTCAGTATCAATCCCTTAACAGTCAAAAATAGCCTTAAAATTTTACATTTAGAAAAAGGAGAGGTCTGGGAGTTCCACTCTGAGATAGACTATTTGCTTAGCATGCACAAAGCCCTCAGTTCAGTACTCAGCACTGAAAAAAGAAAAAAGAAAGGGAATAGGGGACGCAGAAGTGGAAGTGAAAGGAGAAGGGGAAGGAAAAAGAAAGGGACAGGAAGAGGAGGGAAGGGAAAAGAAGGGGAGGACAGGGGAGAGGAGGAGAGGAGACCAGAGAAGAAGGAAGAGGGAAAGAAGGAATAGAGAAGGGAAAGACAAAAAAGGAAATATTGCTAGAAAAAGAAGGGTTTTTAATGTAAGGCAGAAAATTGATTTTGCTCTTCACTGTTGAAGGATGCTCTTTTAGAGCAAGCAAATATAAAAGCATGAGTGCTGTCACCCTACATCAGCTCTATATTCCATCTTTCCCAGTAAACAATGTTGAACTCAAATCTCGGCTTTGCAATGAAATTTCCCTGGACTGTTCCAATGAACAGTCCTCCTCTCCAGCTTCCCTGCTTTCTTCTTGTACTTATCATTGTTTACAATTTTATGTTTAATGTTTTTAAACATTTGTTAGTTTTATTTCCCACATTTGATCATAAACTCAAAGTATAGACCCAGCCCCTAAAGGAAGCCAGAGTCTTAACTATGGGATCCAGACTGCCATTCCATGTAGAAACTCAATACAGACAAAACCTAAAACATCCTGTATCAGCATGGGAGGATGCAAGAACAAAGGGAACCTTACAGTTTACCCAGTTCAACCCTCTCCTTTCAGAGATAAGAGTTTGAAGGATTGAACCACTTCTAAGAAACTTGTTTTTCAGCTAATTAAGGGCAGAGCCTGAAGTGGAAAGCAGGTCACTTGACCCAAGCATTCTTTCTAGTACACTAAGCAAATTCTGCCAGAGAACAAGACCTTGGCAGAAACATGCTTACTGACTCTAGTGGACTAGTACAGGCCAGCACTTTGACTAATAAGTTCAAACCACTCAAGTGTGGTCTAAGGACCAACAGCGGCAACATCACCTGAGAGCTTATTAGACATGCATAATCTCCAGCCCCACCCTAGACCTCCAAAATCTACATTCAACCAGATCCCCAGGTGATCTGCGTGCACATTTGGAAGCACTGAGGCAGCAAAAAGACTCAAAAAGACTGCAAACCAACTGTATTGCTGGTATCACATCTCAGACCAATTACTCCACATCTCCCCCAGAAGTTCGCATTGCAATGATCAGGACTGAGAACAGTTGCACTAAATTCACTGCAGCCCACCCTCTGAACTCAGAGGGTAACAAAATTAAGGAAGTACTCTGCAGCTGCTTCAAGAGAAAAGACAAAAACTCAAGGCCTTCATGAAGACCAGAGCTCAGCTGCTGTTGTCCTAATGCTAAAATCAGCTCTGCTGGTGCTTATCACGGAGCTTTGGCTCGGCTAAGATGGTCTCTTAAATGGTTTTTATTAGTACCTCAAACCTTACTTTCTAGCATGCTGTCCAGCCTTGACCTAATCTCTGCAACTGTCACTAATCTTACGCCTTATAATTGTTCCATGTCCAAGTACACATCAGCTATCAGGACGTCCTGCTGACCATCTAACACAAAGCAGATTGCTTTACTCTGTCACTGAAAAGAGAAAATACAGGAAATGTTCAGGTGACAACCCAAATACCACTAATACAGAACATTTCCTCACAGCCCAAACTCTTCCAGTTATCTAAATAAAATGCCCTTCACCAATTTAAATGAGAAAAACCATAAATACACTGGATGAAAATGTTGGAGCATATAAATAATATGTGCCTTTTAAAATATGATTAAAAACCAGACAATTGGCAATATAAGCACTAACTAGATTACATTAAAAGAACTATAGTTTTTTAGAAAAAATATGATAAAAACACAGACATCACAAGATTGATAAATTCTACAACACAGAGTAAAAAAATCTTAACAACATAAAGTCAAAAGACAAATATAAAATGTGAACACAAATGGTTTCTTGGCTTTTTGTCTAAGATTAAGCATAAAATGTGATTTTAAAAGGTTTTAGATAATACAGAAAAAAACCTAATTTTCTCAATATATAAATAGCTTTTAATTTCCTCATGATATAAAGAGTTCCAGCAAATTAATAAGAAAAAAGACTAATGAGCAGTCTATATAAATAGTTCACTAAAAAGGAAATATACACGTGGATGTTTCTTATGTTACCCAAACAAAAAATGTAACTTACAACTGATGTGATGACTTTTTTACAATCTAATTAACAAAGATCAAAAAGTGTAAACTACTAAACTACACTATGCAAACAAATATGTAGATAAAACAGGCAGACACTCTCCTACATTGCCAGGGGAAGGAGAGCTTACATTGGTACAATATCCCTGAAGAGCTAGTTGGCAATGACTATCAAAACTAAAAATGCACATACCTTGAACTCACATGTTACTTCCAGGAATTTATCTTGGAGATATAGGTACACATGTAAGAAATAAAACGCATGCTATATGATATGTATTAAAGTATTATTTTAATGGTATAAAATTAGAAACAGCCTAAATAATCATTAGTGAAGATTGTTTACAAAAATTATGGTATATCCAAATTATTGAATGCTATGAAGCCACAAAAAGATAATGAATAAGTTCTATAAGTATTATATTGAAAATTTACCAAGATAGATCATTATTTTTTTATTTTAAGTTTTACATGCGGTATACATGTCTATGTACTTCTACATATATACACATTGAAAAACATGTATATATGTATGCTAAGTAGTAACCTCTAAGGGTTTGGGTAAGCAAGGTAAGAGAATTAGAAAGTCACCTTAATTTTTTTTTTTCTTTTTTTAATGTTGGGTATTTTCGAGACAGGGTCTCTTGAACTATTTGCAGGGCTGGCTTCGAACCGCAGCCCTCCTGACCTCCGCCTCCTGAGTAGCTAGGATAACAGGCATGAGCCAACCAGTGCCTGGCTTTTTCTTTTCTTTTTTTTTTTTTTGGTGGTGGGACTGGGGTTTGAACTCAGGGCCTTATACTTGCTATGCAGATGCTCTACTGGCACTCCACCAGCCCTGATTTTTCTCTAACATGCACTTTTGTGCCTATAAATAAATAACACATTTTTTAAAAAGAATTGATTTCCCTTTGCACATGTGCCTCCAGGCTATCACACTGCTGCAGTAGATTCGATCTTAAATATTTAGGGAGAAAATGTCCCGTAGGCCTTACAGAACCCCAGACAGACAAGCAAGTTTTCTAGTGCAATGTTGATGGAAATCTAGGAATTTCCTAACAGAACATGTTTGAATCTGTTTTCTTATAAGCTATCATAGGACCATGCCACCCAGTAAGCTATGTTATGCCTACTAGAATCCAGCTACCCAAATAATTATGGGACTTCTCTTGCTGAATTTTTTTTTCCGAAGTTCTTACTGGAGTTTGAACTCAGAGCTTCAAGCCTGCTAGGTAGGCGCTCTAGTGCTTAAGCCATGCCTCCAGCATGCCAAATTTTAATAAACTTTTACAGATCATGTTTACAAAAATGTTGTTATCTTAAAAAAGAAAAAGTGATTCTCTTAAAGCCTCAGTTCTAGTTTGGAATAAAGCATTGTGTTAGGATTTAAAGTTAACTGCCCAGAATGACAGCTGCAGGAAGGGCTTGACGAGGCCATCAAGGAGGAAGACTTAACAGAAGTTTCGAGGTCATTGCCAGCACTAATCAAACAAGGCCTCAGAGGACAGTGGATCCCTGAGGAACAGGCCAAACCTAACAAGCTCAAAACCAGAGTTCAAACCCCAGTACTAAAATAAAAAGCCCTCCCTCAAGTGACTGTAGAAGATCCAACCAATATTACCAGTAGCTATCCAAAACTGATTAACCTTGGGGGTAAAAACTAAATAAAATTAAAACTGCTACTGAAAAACAAAGTTTACACTGGATAGATCAGAAATTAAACTACTATCTGTTCAATATTTTAAAAGCCAAATTTAGATGGTAGGAAAGTAATTGTTATGGATATAAAGGATCCTTCAAAACACAGTTCTGACTGTTAACTGTATCTCATCCCCACAGCCACCCCAAACCCCACCAATGCCAACAGCACTGGTTTCAGTTTTTGATAGTGTTACACTTTCTATATTCATGTGTGTATCTTGGCCATGGCTAACTCTAATGCCGCTGGCAATATTAAGTACAGAGTGACCAGATCCAGTCAAAGTAATTCATAGGGAACTGGTAACTGCCTCATTAAGATAAAGATCCTCACCTGAGGAAGCTGGACCTGTCCTGTGAAAGAACTGCATCTTGCAGATGTGTTCAATTCAACAAAGGTGGCTCCCCACTCCACCCCCATCTGCATGATATAAACCATTATTACTGCTTTTCTGTGTGACCTAACATTTTGAATCCCTATTGGATATATTTGTCACTAGTTGGGAATAAAACTACAAGAAAACACTGTGACTGTTGATCCTTCATTAGAGATTCTCTGCCCCTGCCCAGTTTAAAAAAAGCTTTCTCAGCATAGTTATGGTATGAAACTAAGAGAATCTGCAGATTTTTTTCTTTTTTTTTTTTTTTTTTTTTTTTTGTGGTACTGGGGTCTGAACTCAGTGCCTCATGTTTGCTAAGCAGATGCTCTACCACTTCAGACATTCTGCCAGCCCCTTTTTTTGTATGTGTTTAGTGTTTTCAAGATAGGGTCTGGCAAAATATTTGCCACAGCTGGCTTCCAGCCACAATCCTCCTGATCTCTGCCTCCTGAGGAGCTAGGATTACAAATCTGAGCCATCAGCATCTGGCTAAGAATCTGTAGAATTTTTGACCTAAAGTAGTTGCTATCCCATAGCAGGGTGACAGAGGATTAAACTGCCATCTATCACAATTCTTAGGACTGCAGTAAGTCATATTTATATAAGCAGACTTATTATATACTTTTATTAGATTTAGGTTTATAATCAACCTATAAACAAAGAACTGAGAACTAAAATATAGCTACTAAACAGAATCTAAGTATTATAAAGTTGAATGAAATAAAATAATATAATTAATCAAAAAATCAGAAGGAATAACAGGAGGGAGGGAGATAGTATAAGTACACTAAATACTTCATCTATCATAGTAAGAATCAATAGTCATTGTCCAAATATGAGAAATCAAGTATATTGTTTAAAGTTTTAGGATAACTATGAGAATAATTAAGGAATTATTTGTCATTGATAAGGGTTCAATTAAACAAATTAAAATCACTAATATAATGAAATATTACATAACTATTAGAAATAATGAAATAATTATATATAGATGTCAGGGCTGAAGGTGTGGCTCAGTGGTATAGTGCTTGCCTAGCATTTGTGAGGGTCTGAGTTTGATCCCCAGAGCCATTTAAAAAAAAAAAGCCAAAATTATGAGTCAAGTGTAGTATAACCCTAGCACTTGGGAGGCTCAGGCAGGAGTATCATGAGTTTGAGGCCAGCCTGGGCTACATACCAAGTTCTAGGCCAGCCTGGCTACATAGAGACACCCTGTCTCAAACAAACAAATAAATAAACATAAAACAAAGATGTAAATGATGTAATGCTACATAGAAAAAGTAGGTTATAGAACAATAATTCCATTTATTTGAACACATATGTATGTATACATGTATTTGCACAGCATTGGGTCAGGAGTAAAAGATTTTTGCCTTTATTTTAAATATCTATGCAATATTAGAATTTTTACAATGATAATATATTGCTTTTGCTTACAAAAATTAAATAAAGACCCAACTCAGAAAAGAAAAAGTAATAGTGCACTAGGAAGACTAAGATCCAAGTCAGGAGTAAAAGGTCATTAAAACTTTCCTTCCATTCTGTGATCAATATGATTCTCAGAAGCATGAAATACTCTGGCAAACAAAGCTCATTTTGTTTCTATTTTCCTTCCTTTTTGAACTAACCCTGTAGGTGCTAAACCACAATGAGGCCAATACTTTTTTCCTAGGTTACTACCTAATGATAGCATATGTTCACTTAATTTTTTAAGTAGACATTATCTGATATCACTTAGTACTTTCTATTTTCAATTCCATTCAATAAAGCCATGCTGAGAAACTCAGCACTATACTCATTTGTATAATAAGTTAGCTTCCTTCCAATATTCCTGGCTCCCTTTTCTTCACTAGACACTAAAATAGAACAAGTCTCCCTACTTTTCGTTTACCTCTGGTCCCTTCCTGACTTCTTGGATGAGCAGAAGACTCCTCCCCAGTCCCCTGATGCAGGCCAAAGCACAACAAGGACAGCAGCCCCAGGAGAAGATAGCAGAAGAAAACCAGCTCCTTGCCAGGTCAGAAAAGGTTACCAAGGACTATTGGTGACCTTATTGGAATGAGGAGGGGAAGAAGTACAGTTCACGTGGGTTTACATATTCTGAATTTCCACAGCCTGCTTATCTCACACAAGTTTTTACAGAATGATTATAATTTAAATGATGTTAAATCCCTTCCCTTCTTAGAACCAAAGCATTAAAACGCACTAGGTACCACTTTCCTTATTAACACCATCAACAGATACCGCTAAATGTTAGGTTTCCCTATGAAGCATTTTCTTTTCCTTTTCTCATTTTTTAATAATGCTTTGTTTTCAGGTTTTCCAGCTTGCCCATTCTGAGTCTTCAATTTTCAGCTCGTGGAATGGGACCTCCATGTGTGCCCTCATACTTTTTATTATATTAAACAATTTCGTTCTTAGTCCCAGAGTGTTCCTGCTTATTTGTGCCAGAGGAATGGCCAATGGATGTTATAACTGATTGGAGCGGTACGGGGGCTGCCATAGAAAACTAAATTTTTCTCTCTTTTTTCCTGTTTCCAACTGCGGTTTGTAGAGATTTTGCCATATTTTGTCTGTTTGCTCTCTTCAAAACATTCTCAAAGGTTGAGTTTTGTTTTTCAAGTATCACAGATTTTAAAAAAGGAAAAAAACATAGAGAAGACCCAAGTTCTGACCTTCCCCATCTCTCTGAATTTCGTTATTCCAAATCTTACTCCTTTTAAATGTAAATTAGTGCATTTAAAGCCACTGACTGTTACAAGACTGTTATAAGAAATTATAAATTTTGTACTTTGCTAAACTGAAAGAAATTTGGTAATACTAATGGTATAAAAATTATCAGTGTAGCAAGCTGTCATTTTGAGTTCAAAGCACTATCCTTACAAAGCAATACAAATAATTTATTAACCTTCCCAGTATTTAGGGAAATGAAAGGTACCCGACCTTAAACAATTGAATTCCTCAGAGAAGAATCCTGAAAGGACACAGGAAGTAAGAAAGTCCTCCCTGGAATGGGTGGCATAAGAGTCATAAACCAGTGTCTTACAATGGAAACAGCAGGCCAAGTGGCTCAAGTGGTAGAGCACCTGCTTAGCAAGTGTGAGGCCCTGAGCTCAATCTCTAGCACCACAAAAAAAAAAAACAAGAAGAAGAAAGACAGAAAGAAAAGAAACATATTCTTTCAGTATTCTAGAGGCTAAAAAATCTGAAATCAAGGTATTGTTGGGCATGTGTTCTCTTCAGGCTATAGAGAAGAACCCTCTCTTGTCTCTTCCTGGATTTACAGACACCTCACTCCAATCGCTCCCTCTGTGATCTTATGGCCTTCTCTGTGTGTCTGTCTTGTACCCCAAGTTCCCTCTTCTTATAAAGACATCAGTCAGAGGAAATTTAGGAGTCACCCTAATCTAGTATGGCCTCATCTTAACTTGATCACATCTGCAAATGCCCTATTTCCAAATAAGTACCATGAATTTGGGGGGACACTATTCAACCCAAAACAGGTGGAGAGCCAAGAAGAAATGAGAGAAGGCACACATCCTGCACCTAACATGGACAGCTTGCCTAGAACAGCTGAAGTCAGGCAGTCAATGGCCAGGGTTTCAAGAGTTTGCTCCAACCTGAGGACACAAGCCAGAATCTCACAGCTGTTGCTGGAACCCAAATGGTTTGACCAAGAATACAGCAGAAGGACTGACAGCTTTTCTAGAAGGGTACACTGTAGTTTAAGCACTGCTTTTAAACCCAACGAGCCTGGATAATGTGAGATTAAAACTTTACTGGGGTCATTTTGTCAAAACAAGCGCTCAATATTCACTACTTGGATCGGTGCCAGACATGTGGCAAACTCAAACATCGGCAGAGAGGAAGGACAATGGAAGACAAGGAAGGAGAGGAAGGGTATAATCCACTCAGCATTCTTTATTACTGTAACAAAAGTTTCTTGAAATATTTCCCAGAATGAGTCACAATCTCTGCCCTTCCAGTCATTTCCATCCCAGGCCTATGTCTAAAGTTCTTACACTGAATTTCTTCTACTTCTGTATCATCTATCAGGACCCCTGCTTCCCATAGCTTGGCATTAATGTCTCAGAAGGAGAAAACATGCTCCTCTATATCCAGGCAGGAGCCACCCAATACAAGTGTAAGAGGAACAGAAGCACACCTCCTCCTTGCCCCGCCACAGGGGGTCCTCCTATAATACTTGGTCTCCTTAATATCCATGTGCTCCCACTGCCGTACTCCAAATTTTACGGTTGGAAACAGACCAGTTGACTGAGGATGTATCTTAACCTAAAACTTACATTTATTAAATTTGTATTTCATATAAATGAGAGCCTGCACAAGTATCCTACAAGAATTTTGAATTCTTAAGTGTTTCTTTGACATACTACCCATGATACAAACAATGAATACTAGATTTACCCTCTCGCCTTAAATAATTACAAAGCCAAATAAAAAATATGAAATAGGTGTTTTCAAACATTGGACACAGACAGTCCAGGACAATGATCTCTGGGAGAAGGAAAATAAACCAGGTTAACCCAAGAAGTGTCCCAGGTCACTGCCTACAGAAAGATTCTATACCACACCACAGGGAAGGGCAATCCCAATAGAACCCCCAATAGCATTTACTTGAGGAGACAGAGTTCAGAGTTTAGGAAAACAGTGACTAGAATCTGTGGATCTGAATGCAAGGCAAGCACTGAGACAAAGACTTCTGAGATTCTCAGAGGAACACCATCCCGTCTTCAAGTAGAGATCTGCACATGCATGTGAAGAAACTACTGAGGGCTGGGGAAGTGGCTCAAGCAGTAGAGCGCCTTCCTGGCAAGTGTGGGGCCCTAAGTTCAAATCCCAGTACTGCCAAAAAAGAAAGTTGTGTGACTGAGACTACTTATTCTGTCTGTCCAGAATAAACTTACCAAAGAAGGGAAGGAAGGAAGGAGGAAGGAAAGAAAGAAGGGAGGGAGGGAGGGAGAGAGGACTGGGAAGAAACAGTGAGACAAAGCAGGCAGAATAGTTCTCAGAAAAAACACAAGGCCAGGAATTGCTCATATGCCCAACTACCCAGAGCAGAAAGATGTCATAACATGCACAATGAGTAGCATCCTCAAAAAGGAAATGCCTTAATGGTGGTCCAGATTAGACCTAGTTTAAAGGCTGTTCAGGACCTGTCCCGACAGATCTTAAAAACAAGCTTTGAAAGAATCAAACAGACTGGGGCTGGCAGGAAAGGAGAGAACACAGTTTCCCTAAGTTCTGCTGTTACATTGCACGGCATGGTGACTATAGTTAGTAACACAGTATATATTTTAAAACAGCTAAAAGGAGGATTTTAAATGTTCTCACCATGAAGAAATAAATGATAAACACTGGAAGTGATAGGCTTACTAATTATCCTGATTAAATCAATACTCAATGTATACATGGATTGAAACATCACACTGCACTCCATAAATATATATCAATTATTATTTATCTATTAAAATTAAGATAAAACTTAGAAAAAAATTAAGCTAATCCAAACCTTTAGGTCAAAAAAAATAAAAAAACAAAACTGATTCCAAGGTTCCTTACTGTGTTTCAGAAAAAGGAAAAAGATTTTACCATGCACAAAGTAGGAATACAGTGAAAACTTACCAGGCATGTGAAGAAACATAAAAAATATGACTGAAACCAAAACAGAAATATATCAGCCAATAGAAAAGGACACAGAAATATGCAACTGATAGAATTAGAGACAAGACAGGAAAACAGCTATCATGAATATACTCTGTATGTTCCAGAAAGCAGAGGAAAACATGAGATTGATGAGCACAGAAATGGAATATATAAGAACAATCTACGTCAAATTTCCACAGTTAAAAACCAAACTATTTATATTTGCTACATTACAAGAACCTCTGTAAGTGCTACAATGTACCCACATCCAGCACAACAATGATAAATAAACTATTTGAGGGACCAGGCATGGTAGTTCATGCCTGTAATTCCCAGCTACTTAGAAGACAGAGATTTGGCAGACTGTGGTTCAAGGCCAAACAGGCAAAAATTTAGCAAGACCCCATCTCAACACATAACCCATGCATGTAGAACATTTCTATAATCCCAGCTATGCAGGAGGCTATAGGTAGAAGGATCACGGTCTGAGGCCAATGCAAGCAAAAATACAAGACTCTTTCTAAAAAATAGCTAAAGCAAAAAAGGATGGGGTGTAGCTCAAGTGAGTCACCTGCCTAGCAAGCTCAAGGCCCTGAGTTCAAGCCCTACTACAACCAAAAATAGATAAGTAAATAAATAATATTTTTTAAATAATAAAATATTGAACTGAAAAATATACTGACTATAATTAGCAGCAGCATAGAAACTTCAGAAGACAAGCTTACTGAACTTCAAGATACAGCAACAGAGAAAGAACCCCAGTCTGGAAGATGGGTCACTTAGTCAAATACCCCAGCCCAGACTCAGCCAGCGATGCTTCTGTGCTGTGAGATCACCTCTCCCATTTCTGTTTCAGGGCTGTGGGTGTAGCTCACTGGTAGAGAACGCCAGCACAGAGACAGCCCTGGATTTGACCCAGCACTACAAAATACATAAATAGATACGGCAATGCAAAGACCCTGAGGTGAAAGACAGAAAAATACTCAATAAATAAGCAAGCATAGTGAGCTGCAGGGAGTTAAGTGGCCTAAAAACTTTGAAAGTGGAGCCCTGAGCACCGTTTTCCATTCAATTCAATTTTGAACATTTCAGGGACTTCTGGAACTAATTAACCTAAGAGCAATTCAACTTTATTTTCACATTTTAAAAGTATTAGTAAAAATAAATGTATTTCACTTACTGTATGACTAGATCCATTTTGTATTTTTCTGTCTTGTCAGACTTTTATTTTGTTAATTTTGTGCATTTTATGCACTTATTACTCAGTTACTCAAAGGTCTCTGAAACCTAAAACACTATCAAATGTTTGCTACCAATTTTAAGAGCACTGATTTGAGAACAAGAGGTAAATATGTGACAAATATCTCAAAACTAAAGTTCCTTTACAAGATATCTAAATTCATTCACACATCCAAAGGTATTTACTGCATGCATACTACATTTTGCTCTTTCTATGTGTATTCACAGTGATAAGACACATAAAATCTTCACTCTGCAAGATTAGATTTTGATAACGGAAACAAAATAAACACCTTTATTAAAGAATAAAATATGTAATTTCAGGTAGTAATAACATAAAACGAAAACAAAATTTTGGTTTCATACAACATGAGCGTAAAAAGACAGATAATAAATAAAGGAAAAGTTATATTATGTCCTACTGATCAGGACACTAAAGATTAAATAGAGAGGGTAACTGTTGGAGAGGTATGGAAAGAGATGCAATCAGAGAAATAAAAATAGTAATCAGACAAAGCGTCTCAGAAATTTGAAATTTGAATAAAACAAATAGATCTAATGAAGTAAACATGAGAGTGAAGTAATGGTTTAAAGGCAAAGAATTCCAGATAGAGAGAACAATTAGTGCAAAGGTCCTGTGGCTGAGTAATTTTGGTGGTTGTAGGAGACAGCAAAAAGGTCAAGTCAAATCATGTATGGATTTTATTGGCCATGGTGAGGGGTTTATATTATTATCTGTCCTACTGAAATTATTCTAAAATAGAATTCAAGATCACAAAACACTAATTGCTTTTTCTTCAATAAGTAATACCATGGCAGGAAAAAAAGTCATACTTTAATCATACAAAGACAAGCCCTATTAAATTCAAGTGTATTTTCTTCTTGTGTATTTTTAATGGATAGGAATTGTTTAAACTTGTTTTGAATCATACTATAAATACAACTTTGTAAACTACTTTTTCAGACAAGAATGCTATGTCATGAATACTAAGTTACAGTTAGGGGAATAAGTTCTGGTGTTCTACTGTACAGTGGGATGACTATAGTTAACAATAATATAATGTAGATTTTAAAATGTCTAAAAAAGAAGGTTTCTAAATGTTCACACCACAAAGAATGATAAATATTTAAGGTGACGGGCAAGCCGATTGCCCCGATTTGATTATAACACAGTGTAAACGTGTATTGAAGCATCACACTGTGCCCCACAGACATGTACAATTATTATGCTTCAAATGAAAAAAAATTTAATGCTATCATGAGATTTTTCTCTCGCAGGATTTGGGAATATCACTTTTAAAGACTATATAAAGTTGCATACAGGTGGTCCTAACATTTACCATAAATACACTCACTATTGGTAAAATTTTATTCAAATTTTGATTGAAAGTTTTCACAAATAACGTATATACTTGTGAATAAAATTTCCCCCCCTCAGATTTCAAAATTTTTTAGTTAAATATTGATAGATATCTTTAAAGTTTCTGATATACATTGCCAAGATCTTTTCAAGATCTGTCTTCCATGGTCACCATATAATACGAGAATGCTTGTGTCACTGCACTCAAGCTAGCATGGTTTTATCACTCTGGCAGTTTTATAAATCTATATTGTTTGCTTTTATTCTTTGCTAACTTAATGTGTGAAAACTTGTATTTCATTGTTGCTCTTATTTTGTATTTCTTTATTAATAACTACAGCAGAATAGCCAGGTACCGGTGGCTCACATGTGTAATCCTAGGTACTCAGGTGGCAGAGATCAGGAGGATCGTGGTTCAACACCAGTCAGGGCAAATAGTTCATGAGACCCCATCACATAAAGGGGCTGGTGGAGTGGCTCAAGGTGTAGGCCCCAAGTTCAAACCCCAGTACTGCAAGAAAAAAAATAAAATAAAACTACAACAGATTAGAAATGGCTACAAGTTTTCAGACAATCCTTCCCTTATTGAAGAATTTGTTTCCCTACCCTTGAACATGAACTAGCTGTGACCTGTTTGATCAAAATATAGGGAAAGTGACTACTAGGCCTACCCTTGAAAAGAATTAGACGCTTCTGGCTCAGGATACTGGAGCCCTGAGAGGCTATGTAAGTCCAGATACCCTACCTACCAGAGCAACCTCATGGCCCCCATGTAAAACTCCATCCACACTTTAACGATTGTCGTGCTGCGCACCAGGCATGTGCTTGAAGCCATCTTGAAGTGAAGCCTCCAAAAAGTGTTGCTGCCAAGTGAATGCCACCAAGTAACCTCAGACAACACCATGCTCAGAAGAAGAATTACCCAACCAAGCCCTGAATGAAGCCCACAAATCATGACACATAATAAACTGTTGTTTGTTTTATGGGACTTGTTTTGGGATAGCCTGTTGTAAATCAAGACATAGTTGATCTTTCTTTTTGTTTTCTGGAGTGGGGGTGGTTTCTAACCAGGCATTGACCTATTTCTAAATAAAATAGAAAACTGTATTTAGGAATGTCAGGAAAAGAACACACCTTCCACCAGCCCAACTGCCTTTGCCCTTTGCTTTGCATCTGCAGCCTCACCAGAGCTCAAAATGGTCCCCAGCTGCTCCAGTGCCACTGGTGGCTCCTGCTCCTATGCTGGCTCTTATGAGTACAAAGAGTGCAAGTGCACCTACTGCAGGCAGACCTGATGCTCCTACTGCCCTGTGGCCTGTGCCAGGTGTGCCCAGGGCTGTGTCATCACAGGGGCATCCGACAAGTGCAGCTGCTGTGCTTGATGTGGGGGACAGCCAGGTGCCCAAGTGTAAATAGAGATGTGTGTGCATCTAAATTTGTTTTTCATATTACTCTGACCCATTTGCTAATTTTTTTCTATGAAGTTTGTGAATGATAATAAAAGTCAGTGATTTGAAAAAAATGGCAGAAAAGTAGCAAAAAAGAAAATAAATGAGATAATAAAGTAAATGAGATAAAATCAAATTGAATTTAGGATAATGCAGTTAAGATTTGTAACAAAAATACAAGGATGGCTTAGCGTTAAGAAATCTTACTGCTCTAATAGCTACAACATTAATTATTTAAAAGGGTAAATCCATACAATTACTTTGATAGATATTAGAAAAGCGTTCAGTAACGATCAACCCTCAGGGGCCAGGCACGGTGGCTCCCAACTGTAATCCCAGCTATGCAGGAGGCAGAGGTAGGAGGACTGCAGTTGGAGAATGGCCCCAAGCAAAATCCAGAAACCCTATCTGAAATATAACTAAAACAAAAAGGACTGGAGGTATGGTTCAAGTGGTAGAGTGCTTGTCTAGCAACTGCAAGGCACTGAGTTCAAACCCTAATACCAAAAATATAAAAATAAAAATCAACACCCAGATGCAACTCTTTTTAAAAAGTTATTAAGAAAAGTACAAATACATTTCTCCTAATTTAAAGGAGAAACACTAATAAAAATAACAAATACAGTTAATGATTACATATAAATATTTCCACCTAAGCAAAGAAAAATAGAAAGGTGCTCACCATTCTGACTACAATTTAACATTTTACTAGAAATGATTATACATAAAAAGCAAATAAAATTAAAATGTAAAATAAAATTGCAGGTGATTTATTTGTTTGCCTAAATAATCTAAGAAAATAAAATGAAAAATTAATAGAGTTTCAGAGATTGGCCAGGGGAAAATCAACATATGCAAACAAATAACTTTTATAACAGTAGCCATAACCAACTAAAATTATAAATGTAAAATACACCATGCCAATATGAACAAAACCTGTCAAAGATTCAGGGAAATACCTGTCATTATATCAAGAAAACTCAACAATTTTAATATAGGACATGAAAAAGATCCTAAGTTTTAAGAAATCTGTAGTCATTCAACAGCTATCTGAAGAAGAAAATCTACAGGGCTTTTATTTAAAAAGAATAATTAGTAGTAGGACTATAGGATATCAAAATCAACTATAGAGTAATTCATTAGTAATAACTAAACTTATTATAATAGCTAAGAAAACTAAGTCAAGAAACTAGAGTATAGAGTTTAGAAGTAGACCACTTATAAGTCAGAATTTAATATATGGTAAATTGGGATTTGGGATCAGAAATGGAACAACGCATGAATCAAATAATCAATATGAAGCCAGTAAGTTCACCATTAAATAAAATGAATAAACTGCACTGCCACATCACACAGTCCTTACAAATAAATCCCAGATGGCTAAAGCCCTAAATATAATAATAAATGTCTAGAGAAAAATACAAAAGAATGTTTTTCATAGTTTAGAAGTGGAAAAGGATTTCCTGAGCAAAACACCACCCAGAGCCATGAAGCAGAAGACTGGAAGATTCATTAAAAATTAAAAACTTCTATATGTCAACTGGTAATACTATCAAGTTAAAAGAGAAATGACAGACTGGGGAAAATATTTGCAATACACATAAGAAATGAGAGATTATAGTCATAATATATGTTACTCTTACAAATCAACTTTAAAAGACAAATGATCCATAATAAAACAAAGGACACAAATAAGATATTCCTAGAAGAAATACCCATGACCAATAAGTACATTAAAATATACTCAACATCAGCAGTAATGAGGAAAAATACATTAAAACAATGTATCACTGCACAGGGTGCTACATACCTGTAATCCCAGCACTCAGGAGGCTGCGTCAGGAGGATCATAAATTCAAGGCCAGCCTGGACTACACAGTGAGACCCTTTCTCAAAAACTCAAAACAGCTAAGCATGGTGGCAAATGTCTATAACCCCAGCTACTCAGGAGGCAGAGATAGGAACATAGGGTTCAAGGCCAGACCCAGCAAAAGTTAGTGAGGCCCTATTTCAAAAACAAGCTGGGCATTTTGATGCACTTTGGTAATTCCAGCTACTCAGTACAGTACGTAGGAGGATCAAGGTTCAAGGCCAGCCTGGACAAAGTTAGCACAAGACCCTATCAGAGAAATAAACTAAAAAGTGAAGGTTCTGGGGGTTGGGGGTGACTCAAGTACGAGACCACTTACCTATCAAGTGCAAGACCCTGAGTTCAGCCCCCAGTACCACCAAAAAGAATTCATTTCTCATCTTTTAGAGGAAAAAAAGGTGAATAAATATCCAATTTTATAGAATGCATGAGAAAATGGATATATTCATACACTTTTTGATTGTAGTATAAATTGGTACAGTCTGGAGGAAAAAGTTGTCCAAATTCTAATTCATTCATTTACTCAGTAAATATCGAGTTCCTACATCAAGCAGCATAATACTAGGCCCTAAGAACACAATTGTTCTGGGGGTGCTAAAATGAGTTAAATTTACAGCATCTAGTAGGTAAAAAATGGGATGTCAATTAGGTTAATGGATATTAAAAACTCAAGTTCAGGGTCATACTAGGCATTGAAAATATAAATTCAGGAGTCCGTGTGTGTGTGTGTGTGTGTGTGTGTGTGTGTGTGTGTAGTTCATGTAGTGTGTGTACTGTATGAGTGTGTGTTGTGTGTAGTGTGTGTAGTACATGTGTAGTGCGTGTAGTGTGTGTGTGTAGTGTGCGTAGTGTGTGTGTGTGTGGTGTGTGAGTGTGTGTGTATAGTGTGTTGTGTAGTGTGTGCTGTGTGTGAGTATGTGTTGTATGTGTAGTGTGTCTGTGTGTGTAGTGTGTGTTGTGTATAGTGTGTGTGTAGCATGTGTGGTAGTGCGTGTAGTGTGTGTGTACTGCGTGTAGTGTGTTGTAAGTGTGTGTGTAGTGTATGTCTGTGGTGTGTGAGTGTGTGTGTAGTGTGCGAGTGTGTGTGGTAGTGTGTGTATAGTGTGTGAGTGTGTGTGGTGTGTAGTGTGTGTGTAGTGTGTATGTGTCTGTGTAGTGTGTGTAGTATGTATGTGTCTGTAGTGTGTGTCATATGTATAGTGTGTGTGTGGTGTGTAGTGTGTGTATAGTGTGTATGTGTGTAGTGTGTGTGTGTAGAGAGGGGGTGCATGTAGTGTGTGTAGTGTGTGTGTGGGGGGGGGGGGTGTTCAGAGCCAATGAGCTGGATGATCCCCTGCAGAAGTGTAATTGGAGAAGACCAAAGATTGAGTCATGGGGCGTTCCAATGTTTAGCAATTAGGAGATGAGGAGGAAGCCAAAAGGAGCAGTCATCAAGATTAGGGGAAACCAAGAGGGCAGTGTCTAAAAAGCAAGGAGAGTGTTTAAGAAGGGAGTGGTAATTGTGCCAATTTTTCATTATCTATCAAAAGGTAAAGTGAGCATATATTCTCATTCAACAATTCAACCTTGAATTATCTATTCCTTTGAAATATATGTGTATACATAAAAACTGTATTGCATGGATATTTATTAAAGTATCATTTGCAGTAGTAAATGAAATATCCCTCAATAGGAAAATGCTTAAATTATGATTCATCAAGGTAACAAAATGTGACAATTTTAAAAAGCCAGCACAGGAAAGCTGCAGATAGAGAATGGCTTCTGAAATACTAAATTTTAAAAAACTATTTGAAGAATGTATAGAATGATTGATTCTAAACATAAAAATATACACGCATGTGTACCTGCCCCAAGAGCAGGTAGAATAGCGTGAGAGAAAGCAATGGCTCTAAAGCAGACTTATTGGCATTTAACTGAGGAGTGTCACTTCGGGTGTATCTCTTAACTTCTCTTGATCTTCCTTTTCCCTTCTCTCAAAGAAGGTTCTAAGGAATACACAAAAAAGGTGTGAGCAGTATCTGGCACACAGCAATCTACTCAGTAAGTGTTAGCTATTAACAATATCTTAACAGTGTATATTATCATCTATAATAATAACATATAAGTGCATAGGAAGAGGCTTCAAAGTTCTCTGTTAACACTGGTTATCTCTGAGAAGTTTGAGTTTATGAGTTGGCAAGTAGAGTAAAAAGAAGCTGAAAGGGACTTAAAATATTTTACCATAGACAGGATGTGGGGTAGCTCAGTGTCAGAATGCACACTTAGCATACACACGGCCCTGGGTTCAATGACCCAAAAACATTTTTTACCATATATTCTTTTGTATTCAGTGATAGGGACTGAACCCAGGGCCTCATGCTTGCTAGGCAAATGTTCTACCCTCATCCCTCATAAATATTTCTATATTACTTGAATTTTTTAACAACATACTGATGCAAATTTTTAATAAAAGTACATGTGCTTTCCTTTTGAGGTTTTTTAAATTAAGAGATGAAAAAGAATAGTAAAATTTATAAATCTCAATGGTTATTTCTGGCAATTTTTATTCAGTGAGCTACAGTATAATTGACACCAAAAAGACCAATCAAAGAACTGGACTAACGTGTAGCAGGCAATATACCATTTTCTAGACATTTCCAAGAAAAACACAGACAGACATATGGCAATAAAAACAGAAAAGAGCTGAGCAAAATAATATAAAATAGAGAAAAGAGAACTAAATTGAGCACAGATTTGTAGCCACTGAGACTAACCATTAATGCAAATCAAAGACCTTACACATTTCCAGTGACATGACAACATGTGTTATTAGTCAATTACACCTTATTTTAACCAAATAGAGTCCCTTCTGGTCCTATTTGTCTTGTGTGAAGCAACATAGAATTAAGTCTTCTCTCTCTTTTGACTACATACTCTGGTTCCACTGCCTTGTCTGTGCAAGCCCAGTCCTGTCCACTGTGGGCAAAGAGAGCATTCCACACACAGCATGCTGCAGATGTTCCAAACCTAAGCCAAAGTGTAAGAGTCTGTCCATATAGTGATGCCAACAGGTGGAACAGTTAAGACGATGTGGACATACAACTTTTTGACTTCTGACTGACTTCTCTGCTAGAGAAACAGCAGGTATTTGTAGGACACAAATGCTAGAGTGTGCTGCATGCAGACTCAACTTAGCCCTTTCATGCATAACGCAAAGTCCTTCGCTCACCACCTCTTTCTTTGTCTTCAGTTACAAACCCTTCTTCACCAGCTCCTCCCAAACCTTCCCAAGGTAGAGCTCACTGCTCCATGTAAGGCTCTGCCTCTAATTACTATTTATTGCATTTGCATGTGGTTTTTTTCTCATTACAATGTCATTAGCATGCGAGGGAGCCCTGTTGCCAGGGCAACCAGTGAATGCACAGCACAGCCTTTAATGAAAACTTAACCCTACTTCATTTAATTTCCACTGTGTTTTTTGGCTTACTTCACTTTTGTGGTCACAAGAATTGAAATATACTACAGTTACCCTTTCTTATTTGGTGTTGCTCCAAGGTGTTAGTAACCTATGTGTGATCTCCTGAATATACTAACACAGTATATTTTTCATAACTAACCATGGTAACTTTTCCTCCAATATAATAAATTCTTCTAATCAACACTGCTCACTCAACACAGTCCTTTGAATGTCTAAAATAGTCTCTTTTTTCCCCAGATTAAATGTTGTCAGGTTCTTCAAATTTGGTTTGATCTCCAGAGTTCTTACTCACATGACTATACACTTCTGAAAGCATTCTGAATTATTTGATTCAGAGTAAACTCACTACTTGTAATGCATCCTGCTAATCTGGTAACCCTCTCCAAAAAAAACAATGTTACTTTGATGTAAACTTTTTAGCCAACCCACCAAGGTATGTTTACATCAAAGCTGGATATGATAATAACAAGGTGATCAGATTAAGAATTTATTTAAAAAAAAAACAGTCACAATAGGCAAAAGTGAGATGTACTTAGCATGAATAAAAATAAAATCCTAAATTTAGGCTTAAGAATCCAACTAAAGAAATACAGGAGCTCCTTCTTAACACTAAAACACAATTTTAAGACACAAAAACTAGAGGTCTTCAATAAGAGGCAAAGTGGGCCAGGCTGTAATGCAGGAAATTTTCAGAATTCAGTGGTAAGTGTTATACTTTCAGGATAAAGTAAGGACAACAGTATTTGTTGCAGACCTACTTTAAAGAAAGTAAATCCTACATGACTAGCAACTAGTGACCACCAAAAAAATTGCATAATTTTCTGGCATCATTCTTTTGCAAGACAAGGAGAGACAGCATCAGGGGGCCAACAAGCAGTATGGCCAAAAATAAATAAATAAATAAATAAATAAAGCAACCTAAGGAATTAGGAGCCAATAGGAAATAAGCTCTCACTTCCGGTGATGTATGTGATCGGGGGACTGGGGAGATAGACTGTGAGAATGCTGTTGTCCAATAAACCTGTATGAATAATGGAAATGCTCTTTGTGCTGTCCGAACCAGCAGATAGGGAAATGCAGCTAGTACAACTAAGGAACACGTTTTTTTCCATTTTATCTTACCTAATTTAAACTTTGACTTGAACTCCCTCATTTGACTAGTGGCTACCATATTCCAAAGCACAGCTGTGCAGATGTGGGATTGGCAACATCTGAGGAGGCACTGCAATACAGTACCCATTGCAGGCCAGGTCCTCCACAGAAACAGTCCCAGGGCATAAGACAAGAGGTGAGGTCCAGAAGGAGACCGGTGACTCATGTCATCACTGCATCCTTGAGAAGCAATAGAGCAGAGTCAAATACGCAGACTCCAAGGCCAAGTTATTCAAGCTCATGTCCCACTTTTACTCTAATAGGTGTGATCTCAGTTTCCTCACCTGTAAAATGGGAATAATAGTAGCTACTGTTACCAACCAGTGTGAAGACAAGCTGATTTAATACATGCAAAACACTTAGACTATAACTCAATAGAAAGTAATTGCAAACAAAGGTTATTTTCCTCAAAAATACAGGTTTCAAGAGTTAACTTAAGCCAGGAGTGGTAGTGCACATATGTAAACCCAGCACCCAGGAGGCAAAGGCAGGAGGATCAGGAGTTCAAGGCCAGTCTGATATATAAAAAGACTGTCAGACTGTGGGTGTGGCTCAAATGGTGCAGCCCCTGCCTGGAAGCACAAGACCCTGAGTTCAAACCTCAGTGCTGCCAAAAGAAAGAAAGAAAACACTGTCTCAGAAATATTAAACAAAAATTACACAGACATACAAGCAAAAAGCACTAATTTATTTTGACCAAGTTGCATGAGTAAATTGCAAAGAGTTAGAATAACCTATTCCTCCTCCAGGCCTTTATTCTTCTATATTATTCAGAGGCCATCTGAACAACTGCTTGGCCTAATTCCCCTCAAGCTGGTTCATCAGCCTCCTGCCACTTCCCATTCCACTACTGCTGACCCTGGCTTCTCCATCACTAAGATAAAAGACATAGCAGGTCTTGCTCTTCCAGTCCTCTCTTTATCCCCTGAAATCTCTTAGCTGCAGAATTTGAGACCTGTTACACTTAACATTCTTGCCTCCTCACCTTCTAGATTGTCATATGATTCAGTTCAGTGCTTCCTAATACTTTCATATAATAACACACATAAAATCTCATATTTGAATAGTATAATAAACTGGAGGGGATTTGCTAGTGTTTATATGAAAAACTTCATTTTATGAAAAATCCTTTATGTTGTGTGATTCCTACAGTCAATCTCCATTCCTACACCAACACTAGGCAGTGACTAATCTAATTTCTATTTCTATAGAGAAGAATAGTTATCAATCTTCTCCAAATGATGGAAAAGTCATCATTAACTAGAATTTGGATAACTCAAATCTAAATTGTACTTCAAAACTGCAATAATTTAGTAAATCAAATAGATCTTCTTTTAGTTTCATTGACAAATGTAATATGAAATTTTCTTATGATAATATACATTGTCAATATATAGACCAGGTATAATAATGCATGACTGTAATCTCAGCACTTGAGGCAGAAACAGGAGGATCTTAAGTTCAAGGTCATTCTGGACTACATAGCAAGACCCTGTCTTTAAAAAAAAAGAAAAAAGAAAAAAAAAATACAGCTGAAATCATGTATTTCAAACAAATGGTGCAGCTTTTCCTTAAGTATGCAAGATGTTGCTCTACTTGTTTTAATCATTCTTTAATATTCAAACTGTGACAAACTAAACACTAATTTTTCTTGTTGTTTTGGTGGGACTGGAGTTTGAACTCAGGCTTTGTACTTGCCACAAAAATGACTATTTAGTCATTTTACATTTCCGAGCCACACCCATAGTCCTTTTTGCTCTGGTTATTTTGGAGATGGGGTCTCATGAACTATTTGCCCAGGTTGGCCTTGAACTGTAGACCTTCGGATCTCACCTCCCTGGTAGCCAAGATGATAGGTGTTAGCCACTGGAGCCCAGATCAAATGGAATCATTTTTAACCTCAAATTTCTAAGACTAGATTTTGCCTTTTATCCATCCAGTTGATCAGTACTTATGAATACATTATCATGAAGTCCAGAAAACTTTCTACTACATTTATTAGGCTAATTAAACTATTTTTTTCAAGCCAATAACTACCTTTTAACAAATCTTTAAAGTAAGAATTATCCTTCTATTTCATAAACTTCTGTCAAAACTCCTGGACATGTACTACACTTTAGTATGGAAGAGCAGAAAGCTATATTCCAATCCTTTTTCTTCAGATACAGATCAAAAAAGATGTGAATGAAACAGCTTCAGTTGTATTGGATTCTCCACTTAAATATATGAGACTGTGTAACTCACAGGCAACAGTTTCTCTGTGAATAAAACATTGTATTACTTGAATCTCCCTCAGTGTTTTCACAATGACTCTTAATGTAAAGCCATTACACCTTCCTGTCATTGCAGTCACCCATCAATATAAAAATTCAAGCAGGTTTCCATAATACCTTGTTTCAAAGTATGAGTTACCACCTTCAATATTTCATCCCCTGTAATTTGTTTTGATATTTCTTTACAAAGAATTGTTATTCTTCCTAGCATTTCTCCTTAGGAAGTCTAACTTGTGCTGCAATTTAGCAGTTTCTAAGGTGTGTAGATTCATCAATCTGAAATGAAAAGCTGTTCCATCTCATAGCAATCTGGATTAATGTTGTCTTTATGTTATGACATATTATCAATACATTTACTAGTGTCATTTGAGAGTGCTACTTTCTCCATTTCCTTTGCTTTCCTGGCCTCAAACAATTTCCATATCAGGAGGCAAAATGAAGGCTTCTGTCCTTGCTTGAGACAGTTTGGCTTCTGCTTTTAGTGGTGTGACCTTATAATTGATTTATTTGGCTTAACCTAACATGGCTGGAACCAGTCTTTTAAAAAGCTCTGGTTTTTTGTGTTGTTTTGCAGAGCATTGAAATGTTTGAATCTTTTCCTGATGAGTTTTTGTGGTGAGGTGCCAGTGCAGTTTGTCTGGTACCTTGTTCTCCGATAACTTTTTACAGCCAGTAAGGCATTCAGCTGAAGAAGAAAGAGTTACTAAGCACAAAGACACCCAAATTTGAGATGATTGTCATTTCATTACCAAACTAGTGACTTTAACTTTTTAGACACTATGTTCATCTTGTGAACTGATGGCTTTCTAGCTTTAATTAAAATTTCTCTAATAACAGTGAAAATTATGGTATCTGTAAAAATTAATTTTTTTAATTATAAAGAATGGAACATGTAGGTTTTTTTTGGGGGGAGGGGTTGTTATTGTTTTTTGGTTTTTGTGATGCTAAGGATTGAACCAGAGCCTCATACATGCTAGGTAAATTCTACCACTTAGATATACCCTTAGCCTGGCTTTTATAACTATATAAAATAGATTTACAGGAACAGGAAATCTATTTCATTCATTATAATGTTTTAAAAATGAATTTCATTACAACTCAAAGAATTAATCATTGGTTTTTGTTTACTTCAAAAATTAAAACAGAAATATTCACAAAACCCATATACATGTGTTCCACATCTGTGGATTCAATCAACCTTGGATCAAAAATATTCAGAAAGAGAAAAATTGCATCTTTATTGAACATGTGCAAACCTTTTTCTTGTTATTGTTCCCTAAACTACACAGTACAACAGCTATTTATAGCATCCACATTGTCTTAGATATTAGAAGTAATATAGAGATTATTTGAAGTCTACAGAAAGATGTTTATGGATTCTATGCAAATAATACATGATTTTATATGAAAGACTTAAGCATCTATAGATTTTGGTATCCATAGGGGTCCTGAAACCAATCCTCCATAGACACCAAGAGTCAACTGTATAGTAGTTTCTACTTATTTGCAGTTTCTTTTCATAATTTCAGCTACCCACAGTCAACTGTAGTCTCAAAAAATGAAAATTCTGGAAATAAATAATTCATAAGGTTTAAATTGCAAACCATTCTGAGTAGTATGACAAAATTTCATTCCGTCCTGCTCAGATGTGAATCCTCCCTTTGTCTGGCGAACCCACACCAAATGTACTACCCACCTGTTAGTTACTTACTAGCCATTTTGGTTATCAGACAGTGCTAAGTTCAAATAGTCCTTCAGTAGATGCTTAATGCTTACATTATTTGCCTCACTTCGTTTCATCACCTAGGCATATCATCTCACATCACCACAAAAAGTAAGGTGAATACAATAAGGTATTTTGAAACAAAAGCAGTGTGACATTCACACAACTTTTACTATAAAATACTGCAATGATTATTGTTTTATTAATAGTTATGGTTGTTAATTTCTTACTGTGCCTACTTTATAAATTAAACTTTGTCACAGGGATGTATGTGTAAGAAAAAATATACTATCGATGGTTCCTGACTTAGGATGTTTCAGCTTAACTATTTTTCAACTTTATAACAGTGAAATAGATGTATACATACAGTAGAAACTGTACTTCAATTTTTTGGTACTTCAAATTTTAATTTTTTTATCTTTGCCCAGGCTAGCAATATGTAATATGGTACTCTTTCACAATGCCAGACTGTGCCAGAGAACCACAGTTCCCAGTCAGTCACAGAAACAAGCTGATACTCTACAGTGTAATATAGTGCCAAGTGAGATATTTCACAGGTTAGGTGTATTAAATGCATGTTCAACTTGAGACATTTACTACTTATGATGAGTTTACCTGGCATAGCCTCATCATATGTCAAATAACATCTACACATAGTCATGTGCTATACAATAACATCTTGTCCAACAGCAACATGATGGTGGTCCCATAAAATTATATTGGAGTTAAAATTTTTGTATCATCTAGTTTTTACTACACCTTTTCTATGTTTAGATAGACAAATACCATTATGTTACAACTGCCTACAGCATTCAGTATAGTAGCGTTTTCTAACTGGCTATCCCACATAGTGTAAGCATGTAATAGGCTATTCCACCTAGGTTTGTGTAATATGAGTATACTCTATCATGTTCATACAATGGAAAAATCACCTAATGATACATTTCTCAGAATATATTCCTGTCATTAAGTGACACATGACTGTGTATGGAGTTCAGTATTCTCCTCAGTTTCAGGAACTCAGTAAGTCTTGGAATATATACCCTGTGGATAAGGGAGGACTAATGTATAATGACACATTCATGTGTGATTAAAAATATTTTGCTGAATTTATTTTCTGAAACTAGGTGCCTTTTAATGAACTTAACTAAACTCAGTCAATATTACTTGATTTTTTTTAAAAAAATACCCATTTTTTTAATTTTGAAAAACATAACTCATTACAAAATTCTATCAAGAATGTGACTGGCTAATTGTTAGCAGCAAAAGCAAATGCTAAGTAAATAAAGTAAGTATATCTAGAAGTAAAAATTAAGTCACTATTTCTGATATAGCAGCACCTTATAACAGAAAATATAGCTCAGTGCCAGTGGCTCATGCCTGTTATCCTAGCTACTCAGGAGACAGAGATCAGGAGGATTGTGGTTCAAAGCCAGACCCTATCTTGGAAAAACCCATCACAAAAAAGGACTGGTGGAGTAGTTCAAGAGGTACAGCACATGCCTAGCAACCTGAGGCCCTGTGTTTCAACCACAGAGCCACTAAAAGAAAATATATAATCCGCAAGCAAAATTATAAAATTATAATAATAGGATGCTAAACTGAAATAAAATGCAAACATTTTACTGCATTAAAAAGCAAAATTTTAGCCAGGTACAGTGGCTCATGCCTATAATCCTAGCTACTCAGGAAGTAGAGGTAAGGAGGATTATAGCTCAACACCAGCCCAGCAAAGACCCCATCTCAACAAATAAAAGCTATATGCACCTGTCATCCAGATACATGGGAATCATAACTAGGACAACAGGGGTCCAGGCAGCCTGGGCATAAATGCAAGACCCTATTCCCCCCTCCAAAAAAAAAAAAAGAGCTGGTTGTAGCTCAAGTGATAAAGCATCTGCCTGGCAAGAACAAGGCCCTGAGTTCAAACACTAGTACTACCCCCAAAAAAAAGTTTCTTGGGCATATGGTAGCACATGCCTGTAATCACCGCACTTCAGAGATTAAGGCAAAAGGATGGAAAGTTTGAGCCAGTCTGGGCTATACAGCAAGGCTCTATCTCAAAAAATAATAATTAAAAAAATTTAAATTATTGGTTTTTCCAGGTATACTGTACCTTGCAAGGAATTATCACAATGAAATCCTCTTGCATCATTTTTAAACATTAGCATATGATAGCTATTCAAGGGATTTCACTGTGACATTTCCATATGTATATATAATACTAATATATATATATTGTAACCCAGTTTGGTTCATCCCCTCCATTAATCTCCCTCTCCCTTGTATTATTAAGGCATGAAGATTCAAAAATAAAATTTTAATTTTTTTATACTAAAAAAAATAAAATTTATTGGTGACAAGTTTATCACAAGTATCTAATCAGACATATGGAGGTAACTGAAAGTTCAAGGTCAAGAGAAGAGCTATGTGATATGGCTACTACAGAGAACTTCCTGATTGCAATGCTATCCCTAAAACTTTTAGTTTCCAAATAATTAGTGAATTTGGGGAGTTACAAATAATTCTCAAATATTTCAACTACTATAGACTTCTGAATGATTATATAAAACAGTAATGAATTATTACCATTAGCATCTGGAGCCCACAAGAAGTCTGTTTAAGCACAGCAATGTGATGGAGCTTAAAAATTAGGAAGTTCCCTTAGAGGGAGAAAGCTCCCAAGTCCTTCCCAAGCTCAGTGTATTCTTAGATAATCCTCTGGGTAGATCTCATCCTAGCTCAACCAGGAATTGGAATTTCTGCTTCTTAAATGTTATACGCAAGGGCATTTTGCTTCCATCACACCCCACCCTCATGAGCAAAAAACTCAAAGAGTGGCTACGGAAAAAGCTAATGCATCATAAGCAGCCTTAATAGAAGCAATGTCTGGAACAAGGTGAATTATATGACCTTCTAACTCTAAACCTCTATTTCTATGACTTATGAACATTTTTATGACCCAAGGTTATACAACACATTAATCTCAGCTTTATATTCTGATTGCTTGTCTAGGTATCAGCAATGAATAAAATACATACCAAAGAGGCACGCCTCATGATTTTTAGTAGCACTGAGATATTCTATGTAAAGCTGAGAAGTAAATGAAACTTGTTATTGATGCTGTCCCAATTCTACCTCCACTTTGTTGTCAAGGCCCACATGGTATCCATGGTGGCCCAGGTCCTAACTGTCTTACATGACCTTTCAAAAGTACCAAAAGCAGATAACTCAGTTTTCTCTATTATTCCATTTCTTCCACCGAAAACCCTACCCTATCTTATTTTGGCAATAGTTTCCATTCAGGCACAAATCCTGCTCAGACTTCCTAATTTTCACATAAAAACGTTAACACCAACTGCCACTCGGGGGTCACTGAAATATATGGACTTGTCCTTAACAGGAAACAGAGTGTCTCTGCTTCAGGCTCTTCTCTTCAACCTTGAGCTTATTAGTCATTCAGTGCCATCAAGCTGTTTTCTTAGAGTGATTATAAAATGATTATAAATGATGTAGACTTTTCTCTTTCTTCAAAGTTTAATATCTAATATTATATTGCAGGGCAAAGGGACACAAATCAACATTTAAAAATCTTATCCTAGACCAAATGCTTTTCAAACCATCTGTGGTGGAAGATCAAGATTTTGATTTCCAATCTGTCTTAGATATACTTTTGTGAAAAACACTAAAAATGAATTACTAGAAGAAATGAAATTAAAAAATCAAAAACATACAAAATGCAGGTCCCAATTCTTTTATTAGATTTGACAGACATAAAACTACTCTGTCAAATCTCTTAAAGGTTTCTAGTCACTCATTTTTAATTTCTGTACTCCTTGCTCAGGTTCCAATCAAGGATCATACTTTGACCAAGTCTGCCCTACAACATAGTCTCTCATCCCAGCCCAAGTATCTTCCTCCATGCTGATGCCAGAGTCTAACAAGCCTCTCCAAAAAAAAGCTGGAAGACAAAGAACAGTACATGCTGTGGTTAGTGAAAGAGCCATTAGGGATACATCCACATCTGCGATCTACAGACCTCTAGTTCATAGAAGCTGGTCCTTTCTCATAAACTACTCACAACCTAACACACTTTCAGGTTTATAGGAATAATTGGGTTGGAGGCTTGTACATGCCTTTTACTTGGAAACTTCTAATTTTTTTAGCTTAGTTAAAGCCTCTATTCTAGTTTTGGGTTATTTACATAATAAAGATCCATTTATATGCACACACTCTACACCCTTGTTTAGTCAGCAGGAGGTGAACAAGAAGATCTGAGACCAAACTTCTCTGTATGTGTGCAAAGCATGTCTCCATTGTACAATCACTTGACAAATAAGAAATAAACACTGGGTTTATAAGACTTGCAAGAAAAGGTTTATGGCTTCAACTGTTTTCCATTACTGAAAAGTTTACATGTTGAAAAGTAGCATAAACCAGTGCAAAAGAATAAACAGCGGGTGCACTTCAAGGTCTTGTTTCTTTCAAGAATCAGGAGCAAAATTAGGTTTTATTAGCTGTTTCATTAAGTTTTACTTTGAAGAAAAACAAACAGTGAAAGCATATGTGCAACATCTGATGAAAAAGGTTTTTATTCTAAACAGTCTCTGTACAAAACTCATTAATGGAACATTAAATGTGAAGACTTGTCTAGCAATTTAGGGATAATTTTACTCATTTTAGCTTATTTATAATTTCTGACACAGTTTATTTAATATATTCTAATCTTTAAATCACCCTGTATACAAAACTAATTTATTAAATATGTCTTACTAGTGACATTTTGCAATAATATCTACAGCATCTGTTAAAAGCAATTACTATATAAAGTCTGTATCAGATGTAACACCTACAGTAAGATAATACAGCTGGATATTGTTAACTTGGAAAATTCATAAAAACAGATCAGTTCCTTTTAGTCAAATTCCTAATTATAAATGTTTTCCTCACTTTATAAGAATACTTTTTTAAAAAATCTAAAAATATGTTTCTATAATTCAATCTGAGTTCTAAGCATTAACATTTATAATATTAAATAAAAGTATCTTTTTGCTTAGGGCAAATTTAGCCATGCCAGATATTTATCATAGTCTCACTGAAAGAATTTGCCCATTTCAAAACTAAATGTTGATAAAAGAAAAGCAACTGAAGTTTGTGGCGGGCGGGGGGAAGAGGAAGATATATATATATATCTTCCTGTTCCATTGTGTCTACTATATAAAATACATAATACTGATATGGAGAAGATTAAACTTGAGCTTCAACTCAGTTGATGAATATTCAAGTACCAAATTATACATTAGGAGTTAAGCTGGTAAATCTTTGGAAGCAAACACACCTTAGCCTCAATCTTGACTCTGCCTTAAGTAAACATAAAGACTATGAAACCTTGAACAAGTCATTTAACTTCTCTAAGCCTACACGACTCATCTAAATTAGAAATAATTATGGCTTACTCATGGAGGGTACGCAAAGATTAAATTAAATAAGATACCATATGCAAACACCATCTCAGTGACAGGGCTTGAAAATGGACTTTACCCTTCAAAAATATTACTACACATTTTAATCAAGCTAATATAGCATATAGTTTAAAAAGTAAATATGCATCAAAATGCACAACACATATGAAAAAAGTTAGTGACCCCTTTCTCATCTCTCCACGTACTCTGGTCAGACTATTCACAGACAACCACTTGCAGCTTTCCATATTTATTCAACTCCAAATACCATGAATTTAATGTCTACAGCTTTCTCTGGATACAAATTAGGCATTATCTATTCCAAATTCAGTGTGACTCCTGAATCAAAAAGCTAGGATTACTAAAAAAAAATAACCTCTGCCAGATATGATGGCACATGCCTGTTGATTTCAGCAGTCAGGAGGCACACGCAGGAGTTGAAGGCCAGCTGGGCTACACGGAGAATGAATAAATAAATATCTAAATAAATAAAGCCTCAATAAATAAATAAATAACTTCTGTTAAATCTCATACATTGAAAAGAATATATAAAAGAAACAATCTCTACCTTAAGAGCCTACGTAGTCTGAATCAATTGTAATCTGTTTACTAAGAAGTCTCTGCTCCTCATGTTTACAAACGTGAAACTACTAACTGGTTTACTTTCCTGTGTGGACTCTCCTTTCCATTTGGTAAGTGCAGCAGATTGTGCTAATGACTCCAATTTTTCACCCCTTCCTATAAAAGAAAGGACTCCATGCCCTTTGGTATTGCTTTCTCACATGGACTCTGAACATGGCCCCTGTGAAAGCTCAAAAGGAGGTCTAAAAATGACCTTGAGTGTTTCTGCTTCCTCCCTTGACACCCTTACCTTCACCATGAGGACAGATGAGGCTACCAACCAGACATAGAACCAGGCAGCATCACCCCAACTGAAGACATCTTACACCAGCTAGCCCCCACCCAGCCTCTCAGATGATTGCATATACATAAGGAATCCCTGCAGACATCAACTGAGCCTGCTGCAGATCACAAAAACTGCCCAGGCAACTTGTAGACGTCTAAGACATAACAAATGGTTGTTCCAATGTTTATTACTCAGAAATACCTAAGATACTGGGGATCCTGAAACAGTAACTCAGTCCCTGTTTATTATCTTTGTAGATGCTTCTAGCTACCAGAACTCTATCATTCAGATAACTAAGACTCAATCATATCATTATTTGTATTACCCTAAAGACTTGAGTCTCAAATCAGTTCAAAGTACTGTTACCGCTACGGTTCAACCTACATCCTCAGCAGTTTAAAGTGGGGAAATGCAGCATGGCGTTCAGAAAAACTGCCTGCCCTTCACTACTCCTAGGAGCCCATGGCTTGAGAACTGGAGGGAGGAAAGAGGGTCATCTCCTGTCTTAGCTGAATGCAGTCACAATGCTCTCCTTGTTTGCTGTTGCTTCTCTGGCTGACACTGATTGTCAAAATCCCTCCATGTGGCAAATGTGCAGCTGCTAGCTTTCTTGTGGGGTTCTTCAGGGGCTACTGTAAGGAGACCAACCCCTGGCACATTTACCTGATCTAGGCAGTCAGTATCTACCCTCTGTTACTACTGAGGTACCTTGATCTGTCTGCCAACCTTCTTGAGCAGAACAAGAAAGAAACAGGTCAAGCCTAGATCCTCTCTGAAGTGACTACCCTAGCCATCCGAATATAGAAAATTAGTTACTTAGAGACGTTTGTCTTCAGCTTAGGGCTTTAACTTCAATCCTGGATAAAAAGGTTCCACTCAACACACGGTTACATGGTTATTTTTAAATCTAAAGTATGCATTAAATTCTACTATGCTGCATATCATTATAGAAAAATTCCACATCTATAGAAATGCCAGTTTTATTAAAAAAAAAGATTGCCCTGAAGAGGTTATTTGAATGATACTTATTAACTTCTTACATTAATTTTAGGGTGTTTTCATGGTTCTTAATTCATCAATTAAGGGATGAAAAGAAACACTGGCATTTTTTAATTTCGCAAAAATTTTCAGAAAAATAATCCTTACCTAAAAAAAATTCTTCTGAAGAACTGTGACTTTAAAAAAAAGAAAAGAAAAATTGCAGGGCGCCAATGACTCACGCCTGTAATCCTAGCTACTCAGGAGGCAGAGATCAGGAGGATGGAGGTTCAAAGCCAGCCCAGGAAAACAATTCCATGAGACCCTATTTTGAAAAAACCCTTCACAAAAATAGGGATGGTGGAGTGGCTAGAGGTGTAGGCCCTGAGTTCAGATCCCAGTAGCACAAAAAAAAAAAGAAAAACTGTGACTTTTAATTTTTTCTGGAAAATCTGGTATTTGCTCATTCATTTAAAAAATATTTATTTACATGTTTTCTTTATATTAAGTAATACTCTAGTTGCTATGGGAGTAGCAGCAAACAAAATAAAGCTCCCTGCCCAAACAGATGAAGCAAGGAAAGAAAGATACTAAGCAATAAACATCGTAAGTAAGTAAATTATTAAAACATGTAAGAAGGTGAAAAATAGGAATAAGAGAAAAGGTAGACGATGAGAGGAATCAGGAGTGTTCAGGAGTGAGGGTGCCAGGTAATAAACCAGGTGGTTCTAAATGTTGATAGGGTAGTTAGGAAAATGACATGTATCTGGGTATAGTGGCTCATGCCTGTAATCCCAGAACTCAAGAGGCTGAAGCAGGAGAACTGAAAGTTCCTGGGTTCTGTAGCAAGACTCCGTCTCAAAAACCAAACAAAAAGAAGGTGACATGTGAGCAACTACATGAAGAACCTGGGGAAGTTGGCCATATGTGGAGGGAGAACGTTCTAGATGGAGGAGCCATCAGTGAACAGGCCTCGAGCAGGAGTGTGTGTCTGGCATGTTTGAGGAACAGTAAGAAAGCCAGTGTGCCTGGATGTTATGATGAAAGGAAGAGATACAGGAGGTAAAGTCAGACAGGCAAGAAGGGTGTGGAAAGGAGTAAATCGCAGTTTATAGGGCATTATAACCCTTTGAAATAACACAGTATGACTTGTATTTTTAAAGGGTTATGCCAAAGGAAGGCAAGAATGGAAGCAGACAGATCATTCTGATGGTAATCCTACCAAGCATTGTTAGTCGTATACCCTCAAGGTAATAGCAAGAGAGATGATGAGAAATAGTCTGGTTCTTAGATAAGGGGAAGATAACAGGATTTCCTAATACACTGTATGTGAAGTGTGAGAGATATAAAGAAGTTAAGGCTGGCCACCTTAACGTCACCTATAATCCTAACTACTATAACTCACGCCTATGATCCAAACTACTCAGGAGGCAGAGATCAGGAGGATAGTAGCCCTGGGCAAATAGTTCTTGAGACCCTATCTCAAAAATACCCAACACAAAAAAGGGCAGCAGAGTGGCTCAAGCAGTTAAGAGCACTGAGGTGAGGCCCTGAGTTCAAATCCCAATGCCACCAAAAAACAAAGTTAAGGACAACTCCAGTAGCTTGATCAAGGGGAAAGATGGAGATGGAGTTGTCATCAACTGAGAGAAGGCTGGGCTGGGTAGTGGTAGGCAAGAAAGTCTGGGAAGCGGGGGATGAAAATAGGAGCTCAGTTTGGACATGAATTTGGAACCTAAGGCATCAAAGCAAAGCAGGTGTTTGTAAAAACAAAAAGAAAATTTTCCTTCTGCTCTCTGAAGATTCACTGAAATTAACTGACAAAGATATAAGAAATTGATTAAAGTGTATGGTGTAAAAATCATAGCATGGCAGTCATACACTAAGTATGAGACTCCCCTGAGGGCCAGATGGTTTAGGCTTAAATAATCACTAGAGCTACAGAGAGGAACAGAGGTTGGTGAAGGAGGGGTTTGAGGTATTCTGGAAGTTAGTAAGGACAACCTACAGGAAGAGGGAGGAGCAGAATGTACTCAAGTATAGCTTGTCTTATTAAGTATATAATTTTTTCTCAAGTAGTCCATTGGAGCTGTGTCTTGGTGTCCTATGGATTAAGTTTCTTCTTTCTTGGTAGTTAATCTTGGTAGTTAATGGTTAATTAGATTCCATGCCAAGTACATTCCTTAGAAAAAGAAAGAGAAAAAAAATTAAAAGATAGGGTTTTGAGAGTAAAGGGGGGTTAGTTCAAGGATGCCATATTAGGGTTTGGGGGGATCTCATTTTCTGAACCCACAACACAAGAAAGAAGTTGGCCTATGATTCTGAAATTCAGGAGAGAGCTCTGGGCAGTAGGTATACATTTGGAGGTGACTGGCATTGAGATGGAATTTAAATGATGAGATCTTCAGAGTCATGAGAATAAGACATAGGACTGAGCCTAGGTACTATTATGAGATTGTTGGTGGGGGATGGATGGGGGAAGAAAGCAAGCCAAGGAAACTGAAAAGAAATGAAGCATAATCTAAGAGGTAAGCCAAAACAATGAGGATACCAAATGAAGAAAATTTATCAAAGAGGAAAGAATGATCAGTCCTGTCAAGTACTGCTAGAAGAGCAAAGACTTAACCAATGAATTTAGCAACCTAGAGGTCATGATGACAGTACATTGCAAAATTGATCCAAGAGCTCATTCCACTAAAAAAGAATTTTATTATTTGATGAATTCTAAAACAAATAGGCTTTAAACACCACTCAGTGAACCACACATTTCAAACAATATATTATACAATGAAGTGAAATAAAATGGAATGTATTTACAGAAATGAAAAAAAAAAAAAAAAAAAACCCTGGGCTGAACTCTTTGTATTTTATATGATTTTATAAACAAACACATATAGAATGCTTATTGTGCTAAGCACCAAGGATATAAAAAGAGGATATAGAAACAAAAACACAGTCCTTGTTGTCAAGGAGCTTTCAGACTACTATGGGGAATTAGGCAGCTATATAGATAATCACCATAAAGAATTGTATGGACAAACAGAGGAGTACCTAAGCCCAGTTTGAAAGATCCGTGTTGCCTGTCTAGAGTAGGTAATTCTTAAGTAATTACTAAAGAAATATGTAGTAATCACAGGCAAAATTCTTAACCATACAAATCACAAAAGGAGGCATCAAATAATTAATCAACATGTGAAAAGGTGTTCAAATGAGTACGTTTTCTAAAAAAATTCAAATAACTATCACCATGTAACCTCAGGAGATAGGACTTTAAATTCTCTTCAACACATAACTATGAAACTGAATGAAACTGTTATAAACAACCATTTCAGGAATCTAGAAATCAACCAAAGGCAAACAATGTATTAAGAAGAACTTATTAGTGAAAAACTACTGAAATTTAACCACAAAAAGTGGTTGTCTGTGCCATTCCTCTCAGGAGCTGCTCCCTTCCCCCCTCCAGGTGGTCAGTGTAGTGAAACCAGCAGCCTCAGTGCTCCAGGGGCTCTGTTGATCTAAAAGCTGAAGGTGAAAATATTCTAGCCAGCAGCAGCACTAGTAAAAGTAGCCAACTCAGTAGTAAATCTAAGTCAGCCACCCCATTAAGGCAAATAATGGGACAGCAACATTACCAGAGAAGTAATGGGAAGATCCTGGAAATGTGAGATCCACAAAGGGGCCATGAAGTCTGCACCCAACCCTGGCTAGCTGACTTCCTTTCATGCATAGGGGAAACCACAGGTGGCCCAAGCTGTCCACACATCCTGGCTGATGGGGAAACTGTGAGTAGGAACAAAGGACATAGGAGAAACTGGAAAGCGGGGCAGACTTGGAAACTGCCTGAGGTCTGAACGTGCTCCTTAACCTACACACAGATCCATCAGAAAAGATGGAAGCCTGTTTGACATAACCTCTGACCAGTCATTGACTGGTGACTCATCTATGCACAGGTTTAACATCAAGAGAAAGAAGCCAGATTGAAAAGTATATCTTTTCTACACAAGAACTTGTACTCAGCAGCCTAAAATAAGGGAAAATCACTGAAGTATCTAAACAGAGAGTAATCGATTAGAACTGCATTTTATCAGATCAGTTTGGTGGGGCGGAAGGCAGGTTGGAGAGGGCAAGACTAGAGGGGAAAAAAGCACAAATAATAACAACCTAAACAAAGACAGTGGTGATGGGCAAGAAGGATGCAGAGGAAAGTCAATTTGATGTTTAAAGGTAGAATAAACTGATACAATGACCCATTAGGTACAGGTATTGAGGATACAGAAGAATGTAAAAGCCTTCTGGTTTATAACCTGAACCAGAAGGATGGTGAAGCCATCTACTAAAACAAAGAATTCAGATGGAGCAACTGATACAAGGAGTGAAAACTTAGGAGATCAGTTTTGATCATGTTGAGTTTGCTCTACAGAACTATAATCCATGAGATTACCTCAGGGCAAGATATAGATCCAAAGAACGTGCCCCCCAGTGACCTGCTCCCTCTAACTAGGTCCTACTTCTTACTCTGTAACACTTCCCAGTAATACCATCATATTATGAATCCATCAAGGGTTAATCTGTTCATTAGGACCGAGCCCTAGTAATCTAACTCTCTCTGGAATTGCCCTCACAGACATACTCAGGGATGTGTTTACTAATCTCCTAAGTGATTCTCAATCCAATCAAATTGACAATCAAGATTAACCATCACAATGATTAATCTTTGTGTAAAATCTATTATTTAGAAAAGAAAGGTCACATATGAATATCAGGCCAGCAGAGGCTCAAAGATCAGGGTTCTTATTCTAGTTTAGGCTCAAACTTGGGCAAGTCAATTATTACCTTTTTTTAAATAAATATATTAGTTGTACAGGGGGGTTTCATTGTGACATTTACATATGTGCTTATAATGTATCCTAATTAGATTAACCCCCTTCATTATTCTCCCTCAGCCCCCTCACCCTCAGGTCAATTGTTATTTTGATGTTAAGTTTATTCATGTATTTATATTTTCCTTATGCAAAATGAAGAAAATAAGACTTCCCTGCATACTTACAGAAGTACTGTGAGCATAAAAAGGATTCTGTAAAACCAGATTAAGTGCAATTGTTGCCATAGTGCACAATTTGTTCAGGAAGTCATAACTAACACAGTATGGCCAAAATGAAGCCATAAATATTGGGAAAGAAACCAGGTTTACTTTGTCAGATGATATGGAAGACATCCTTTGGTGCCTTTGCTGCTGAGTACAAGTTCTTGTGTAGAATCATTTTTAAAACTAACAAAAACGTTAGTTCAATAAGGTAACCATTTACAAAATATATCTAGAAAAATCAGTATCTTTCCTACATACCAGCAATAAGCTGTTAGAACTTCAAATGGGGGAAATCCTACTCTCTCTACATAATGAGAAATCTATAGCTATATCACCCTACCCTGATCAACTAAAAGAAATAAAGGAAGTCTATGAAGAAAATATCAAACTTCACTGAAGGCTTATCAAGTAAATGCCTACCACATTCCTATGAGGGAAAATGTGCTGCAGGCATGTAATTTCACTCTCAATTTGAAAATTTTAAAGGACAACCATTAAAATCTCAACTGGGAAATATAGCAATACTTATTTACCTAAAAGTACACATACCTAAAATGAAAACCTATATATATAGGGGAATTAACCAAAATAGTCATAAATGTATTAGGGTGGTGCGATAATTAGTGACTTTCCCCTTAATTTTTATAATAGTCATGATCAGAATACTACCAATACCTCTCTAAGACCTTGAGAATGAGAAATATAAGGAAGAATTTTCTAAGTTCAAGCATGAAATAGACTTAAAGTAGGTCAGGTAGGCAAATTACCTTAAAGAGAAAATGGCTCACTAGCCTATAAAAGTTAACTGAAACTCAATGGCAACCAGGAGAAAGACTGACCATTCATTAATACTTTAAAACAACAATAATATCAATGAAGCAAACATTAGCAGTGTCCACTACACTGGTCAAAAAAAAGGAATATTTTCAAGCATGCTGCTACATACCTGTGAGTCCAGCACCTAGGAGTCTAAGGCAGAAAGATTGAAAGATTGAGGGCAGCCTAGGCTACATAGGAAGACCTTGTCTCAAAAAACAAAAAACAAGAGGGGAGAGAGAAATGGATCTTAACCCTATACACTTTAAGCAATTTAGTCTCAATAGTAAGACCACCCATATTGCAGAACATGATGTATGATGGCTCTTTTACTTTCCATCAAAATATTTTATTCATTCAAATAAGCATGAGAATTTGTACTCATTTGATTACCTACAAAACAAAACTGAACTATCATACTCAGAGGAGTACTACATTTCCTTTGATAATTCTATTTATTATAACTTAATAAGTTGGATTCTGACAAATATATGAGTATATACATGTATATATATATATATGATATTTTATATAGTGTATATTTTATTATATACTATATAAAATCAGTCCTATGGCATTGTTTAATGTGAATCTCCCTTTAGGAGACAGCTTCATTCTTTTCTTTCTGAACCACAAAACCTGAGGGTCAAATCCTGGGCCTACAAAACTCATCAGTGTAAGGATAACTTTCTACAGGGCTTTTTGAAATTCAGTCTGCCAGCCTGACCAGTAGGCCAAACCTTTATTGTAACTAAGCTTGCTCTCTTATTTGTTAAACTTGTATAATTACTATCATTATTTAAATTTTAACTTATACATTTATAAAATATTATAGCTTTCCTTTCTCATACGCTTGATAATCTTTTTAAAAGGTGTTCAAAAGTACTTAATTCACAAATGATACAACCTGTTCTTGAAATGATTGCTTAAGATTTGCATATGCTATGAGACAAATCATATCACAACACTCAATAAATTATGAATGAAAAAAAATCTACTGAAACTGACTAGGATTCAATATTTATTACAAAAACACAGCACACAACTCCAAGTGTATTTTTTCCTAATCTCCAAAGATAAACTAAAAAAGAATCTACTTTAGTCTCATCAAGAGATGATATGAATGCAATATATTTAATTTTTATGTAGTGACATTTGGAGCCAGAAATGGTATCTCATTAACTCACAGTAGATGATTTAAACAAACAAAGCATTACCCAATAGCAATAAACACGCTCATAACCCCTTAAAAAGGGTTATTAATAAGGGGATATACAAAAAATATATAAGATAAACTAGAAGAATAAAGTTAAGCAAAGATTAACTACTGGAAACCAACACATATTGTTTTGTTTTTTGAGACAAAGTCTTGCTATGTAGTCCAGGTTGGCCTAAAACTGAAGGTTCTCCTACCTCAGTCTCCTGAAGGCTGGGCTTATAGAAACACACCACCATGCCCAAACAATACATACACTTATTTGTTACATAAAGCAACATTGGCTGGTGGAGTGGCTCAAGTGGGAGAGTGCCTGCCTAGTAACATGAGACCCTGAGTTCAAACCCCAGAATTGCCCCCCCTAAAAAAGCAATATTGCTCTTAAGAAACCATGGGAAATGTCTACTTCTTTCAATGAACCTTAAAATTGTCACTAAATTTCAGGAAAGTATCTAGACATACTGAGATTGAAATTTTAAGTGCACCCTTAATATTTCACCTTTAAAATAAAAATTATTACTTCTAACAGTTTAATGTATAATGTACAAATAACACAAAAATGAATGGGTTGTTTCACACAGGTGTACACCTGTAGTCACAACTAATCCAGAGCCTGAGGCAGGAGAATCACTTGAGAGCCCAGGAGTTCAAGACCAGTCTGGGCAACATAGCAGAACTCTATTTCAAAAGAAAAAGAGGGGGACGAGAAATGAATAGGCAAAGTTAACTATTTATGAGTTCCATTGTTTACTCTCTAATTTAATTATGTTTCTGATAGAAATACTCAGTTGGATTTATATATTATCAGCAAATGTGAGGCATAAGTGAAAATTAGTCATTAGATATACATGGAGAAATTTTTTAATACTTTTTAATACTGCTGTGCTTCAAAAATAAAAGAAATGCAATCTCTTAAAAGAATGAAACTGCATAATTCAAGATGCTACCATCTACCAGAAATTCACTACAAATTTAGTTTTCTAATTCTTAAAATTATAAAAATAGGGTAACATTGAGCAAAATGAAAGAAACCAGTCATTAAAAGGCAAATACTGTATGATTCCCCTGTGGCGTTTGAGATACCTAGAGTAGTCAAATTCTTAGAGAGAAAAAGTAGAGGGGGGTTACCAGGAGTAAGGGGGAGTTCTGGAGCCTGCTTATACAACAATGTGAATGTACTCAACACTACTCTACAGAACATTTAGAAAATGGTTAAGATGGTATATTTGGTATTATGTGTTTTATACCACCATGTTAAAAACAAGTAAATAAAAGTTTACAGGAATAATATTTCTTATCTCTAGGTTCTTGAATGCTTTCATTTATTGTAATATATGGTAAATAAATCTGCAGAGTTCACTTAAAGAACCTGTAATTTTAAGACATATGGGGAAAATAAAGAAAGCCAAGTTAATTAAGTTGAGATTTATTATGTCACTACATATGCCACAGATGCTTTAAAACACTATGTTTCTGGCTATGAGCTGATAATTTTGGGAGCTAGGTGATGGATACATAAGACTTCATTATATCACTCTCTTTACTTTTGTATGCTTGAAATTTTCATAGTAAAACATTGAAAAGAAAGCATGAAATTCATCAGGGCAGGAGGAGTGATGGGAAAGGTCGTGGTAGGCTTTTTATTCAGATGGTATTAAAAAATAGAATCAAGTAAAATAGGAAGATATTTTAGAATCTATTTTAAAATACGAATTTTATATACTTAACATAATGGGAATGGATTTTAAGAAAAGCAATGTTGAGTTACCCAAACAGAAAGATACCTGGAAAAAAGGAATCATAAAATCAGTTTAAATTTATACTTAGAAAAAAATGAAGTTAAAAAAATTTTACTCTATATAAATTAGAAAACAAGTTCTTTCAATAACCAGTTCCTAAGCTATAATGGAGGTAATCAAAATATTTCTGATGTGTTATGTACATTCCAAAACATAATAAAGTAGGTTTAAATGAAGAGACAAGGGATTAATGGGAAGAAGGGGCTCTTTAATTTGTTTTTAAGAATAATTTACAAAATGACCTGGTATTAGCTGCATAAAATCTAAACAAGGAAGCAGCATATTTTGTTTTCAGTGTCTGAATGTTCTGCCTTTCTGTGTCCAGTATACAAAAATGAGAGAAAGAAGGTTAAAAGAATATGGGAAGTTATTTTATCAACAATCTGTGAAAGGTAGAATCACAAACTGAGATCCTAAACTAAAAAAACAAAAACACAAGAAAAATTCTACAATGTAAGTTGGCATGATATATTCATTTATCGTTTTGTTTCTGTTTTTGCAATGTTAAGCTTGAACCCAGAACCGTGTGCATGCTAGTCAGGCACTTTACCAGGCTACCTCAATCTATTGCCATATTTAATTTTCAGATACATATTTAAGAGTTGTTCATTAATGCACAAAAGTAGGAAAGTTATCTGAGATTCAGGATGCCTCTTTTTAGAGAATGGTAGGGACTACTTTCTATAATATCAGGATTTATGAACTAAAATAAGAGTCTAATACCTCTGAAGGAAGATGCTTATATTTTTAATATATATATTTTTATATATATTTTAATCCACCATCATAAACACCCATTAATCATATGATGGTAGGGTGACCCCGAGGAGAATATTAATGATTCAGCCATTTGCTCCTATCATTTTTTGCTAAATACGAAAGAATCAACTCTATGAAACACAAAGGTTAAAGTTAGAATGAAATAAGCATTACCGTGAAAAAGAAGATACTAACAGGTAAAATTGATTATCCAAAATTATGTGGAAAAAGGCTTTAATTAAAGTTTGTTAACTTAGTATTTTTTACTTCAAAACAATTTATAAAACCAGAGAGAAAGGAACTCAGGATTGTATTTGAGTTTCAAAGTCTCTGAATTTGGAGCACTCCTTTCTGTCTCAATCTTCCTCCCCTTTTACCACAGACCTCCCTAACACCTGCTTTGGGATCTGGTTTTTTCCTTTCAATCCAATCTTATCTGTTTTCTACCTTTCAGAAATTCATCAAGATTTATGATCCTTTGATGATACTCTTGTTTTCTAGCACTGATAAAATTTTATTATCTGTTTTTAAAATAGCTCATCCTTCATTTCTGGAAATCTGGAAAAAGAATGGAAGGAAATCAGTTTTTAAGTGGACAGTGAATCTGGAAAGGCAGCAGGAAGCTACAATGTGGAATCTTGAAAACCTGGTTATGGAGTAACTATGTTATTCTATGATAAAATAGGTTAAGATCAAACTAAATACAAAGAAAAAAATGATGGAGAATATGAAACTTCACCAAAGATATTTTGTAGCTGGGGGCAGAACTCAAGTGGTGGAGCACTTGCCTACCATGCTTGAAGCCCTGGGTTCAATCTCCAGAATAACAAAATAATAATAGTAATAGTAACTTTGTAAAGGGTTAACCAAGGCAATTTATCAAATAAATTAGAGGAGAGTTAGTAAGCTGTTAAAAATGGTTCAGGTGAGAAGCTACATAGTCCGGAACTAGGGTAGAGACAGCCTAAAGCCCCTTTCACTAATTCAGATCAACAGCATATACTGAGGCAAGGGTGGGTGGGAAATCAGTCACACTATGACACTGCAGACACTTAAGCCCAGAAGTCATAAACTGGCCACCCACAGCCCACAGATTATGCCTCACCAAAATGTTCCATTTGATCTTCGTTATGTTTGAAATGTATGCTTTTGACTTAATTGCCAACATTTAAAATTCAGAGATTTCTCTGCTCAAATCTCAATTTTTTACTTTTCTTGAAATATCAAAAGACCTGGGAACATTTTGGGCCCATGTTTGGTCCCTTGGCTGCTTGACTCATTTACATTACCACCCTGGTCTCCACAGACATTTGAGTTTGTGCCCTAAAGCAACAGATATTTTTTTTGACCAGTGTTTTATTTGTTTTGATATTCTCTATGGGCCAATGAAAGAGAACTGTCCCTAATTAAAGCTGTAACTCTCACTCCAAAGAATAGGGAGTTTTCCTAACTAGCAGCCAATGGCAGTGAACCAGAAACTAGACTTAGTCATATCTTTTTTTTTTTTTTTTTTCGGTACTGGGGTTTGAACTCAGGGCCTTCATGGGACACTCCACCAGCCCTATTATTTTTGTTGCTGTTGTTATAGTTTTTTTCAAGGTAGGGTCTCACAAACTATTCACCCAGGCTGGCTTTAAACCGTGATCTTCAGGATCTCTGCCTCCTGAGTAGCTAGGATTATAAGCGAGCCGACAGCATCTGGCTATGTCATACTTTTTTAAGAGTCAGACCAGTCAGGCACTGGTGCTCATGCCTGTAAACCTAGCTTCTCAGAAGGCAGAGTTCAAAGCCAGTCCCAAGCAAATAATTTCTGAGATCCTATTTCAAAAAAACCATCACAAAAATGGAATGACAGGTGGCTAAGGTAGTAAGAACACCTGCCTAGCTATCATTAGGCCCTGAGTTCAAACTCTAGTGCCAACAAAAAAGAAAGTAAAAGTCAGATCCTGAAAAATGATTCTTGGGGCATTAGTTTACAACATCAGTGAGGAAACTTCTGACAGATATAATCCCCTCCTAAATATTCTCCCTAGCCCCAGTACCACTTCATCTCTATACACAAGCATATACAGTCCCAGATCCCTCTCTACCTTCCCCTTCCCCATTTTATTAGATCACTGAAATGGTAACAGTCATCCCTCCTCCAGCTTAAGATAAAAGAAAATTTCTTTAAAAAAAAAAAATCTGATGAAAAGGGAATGTTCCCAAGTAATAACCGCACAAATTATTTCAAATCAAAAGGGATCAGAAACCTATAGTTGGGCTGGGGGTGTATTCAGTGATAGAGGTTAGTAGGTAGTAGACCTTAGGTTCAATTCCCAACACCCCCCAAAAAAGAAGGGGGAGGGGAAGGAAAGAAAAGGGGAAGGGGAGAGGTGAACAAAGGGGGAAGAGGAGTTAAGGGGGAGGGAGAGGAGAAGGAAAAAAGAAATAAGATGAATGAATATTCAAACACCAAGAGTAAACAAAACTATAAAATATCCAGGAATGAGGTTAATAATAGGTACAAACAAGGTCATATTATCCTGGACAGGACACTACTCAGTCTGAGACTATGGGACTGGAACCTACCTCAAAAGATTGACCCTACACCTCTGAGCCATCCATGATCTGCCCTGTGAAAACTTACTGCAGGCATATATCAGGGGGAAATCATGGCTTCTCTCCACAATAATACTCTGGATCTGATCAAGGCCTGCATCTCCCTGGCTCAGTTCTAAATCATGGAAATCACTTTAAAAGTCATCAAGCTTCTCAGAGAGCACACAGAAAACAGAACTACCCAAAGAAAATCAGGATTCGCCACCCTTCAGGAACCAAATAAAATGTCAAGTAGAGAAAACTTATTTATTCTTTAAGAAAGATTTCAAGAAACATTTTTTGTGGAACTCGGGCTTTTTTTAATATAATTTTATTTTGATTAGCATATTATCATTGTACAAAGGGTACATCTTGACATTTACAAAGTGCTTACAATATATTTTAGTTAAATTTGCCCCCTCCATCATTCTCCATCATATCCTCTCCCACCATCCTGGAATAGTTTCAACAGGTCTCATTTTTCCATTTATATACGTGAGTACATAATATTCCACCATAGTCACTCTCCTTCACTCTTTCCTTATATCTTCCACACACACACCTTTACTGATACCAATCCCCAGACAGGAACTGTTTTACCTTCCTGTCCTTCATTTTTTGTTGTTTGTGTGTGTGTCCTTCATTTCTTAAAAAAGACACTTGTTTAAAATAGTTATGCAGGCAGTTTCATTATAACATTTCTGTGTAATATGTACTCTATCCTAAATTGGTTCATCTGCACCATTTTCTGCCTTCTACCCTAAGTTTCCTTCTTATAGTGACTTCAACAGATTTAAATACTTTATATTCATTCTTATATAGAAAGTACATCAATCATAATTCACCTTCTATACTTCCTTCTTTTATTCTCCCCCTCTGGTTAATACCCTCCCCTTAGCATGTCCTGTCTCATTATTGTCTTTCATTGTTCAGTGGGATTTTGGTCTTGGCATTGTACCTGTACACGCTTTGGCACTGGGGCTTGAACTTAGGGCCTCATGCTTGCTAGGCAGGCACTCTACCACTTGATCACTTTGTCAGCCCTTTTAGTGCTGGGTATTTTCAAGATAGGGCCCAGGAAGCATTTGCCTGCGTTGGCCTCCAACTGCAGTCCTCCTGATCTCTGCCTCCTGAGTAGGTAGGAGCTCCCAGCTCCCAGCTAAGGAACTTTTAAAAGGCTTTTGGCAGAGAATTTGACGAATTATATAAAAGAATATATAGGCCATTTATATTATTTCTGAGTAGAATCAAAGGAAAAAGTGTTTTGGAATGTCTTCACATTATTAATAGAAATCCCCAATTACTGCAGCCCTGTGCTTGTTTCACTGCGATTTGATTTCAGGATAATCTTTTTGCTCTCTGAACAAAAATAGTTTCCTAAGAATATTTATAGTGTAAACAAATGGTCTGAAGCACGAGAGAAGCATCTGTTTACATTCAGATAATTAATATGCTAAGCATTCTTATCTATTAAATTAGCCTATCTAAAGATTTTTCTAGATAATACTTCATTACCCTAATAATAATGAGTATATATAAATGAAACAGTAAAACGGACATCTGTTTTAAAATGCTCTTCAATTTAAGCATTTCATTACTGAGATTTTATATGAGAAAACTAAATAAATAACCCTCCATTGAAATAGGAAATAAAAATTTGTATTCTTACCTTTGATGTTCTCCATTCCCAACCATCACCTATCTGTTGTGAATGTTTAATGAATTCTGAACAATAATGCTGGAATGTTTTTTCTCCAAAGAACTCATCTCCTTCCATTTAAATATCTGCAATTTAAAAAGTCTCAGCATTAGCATCAGCTTTAAAATGAGTATTAAAAGGAATTCTGCTAAATGGTTTATTTCTTTAAACAAACCAAAGACTGGGCTGTACAATGACAAATAACTTCAGGGCCAATCAGGAAAAATATATTCTGTTTCCATCTTTCTCACCTGACCTCATTTTTTTTTTTCAAAGTGGACTTTTATTGAGGTAACAAAAAAAACCCACAAAATTCTCACCAACCGACCACCTGACCCTTATAAACTTGGTTGAAACTCTGGTCCCCATATATGTGTAAGTACAACATAACACATCCCAACAATAACAGAGCCCAACTGGAACATTTGACAATTAACAGAAAGACAATTTTCCCTTTCCCAAAAATGTTTTCAAAATTTTGAGTTCACACTGACCGCTTCTTAATCAAACTAGTCTAAAACTAGTCTTGCTTTGTTGTTTTTATGGTCCAGGGCTCACACATGCTAAACATGCCCTCTATCCCTCAGCCCTACTGTATGTTTTTTGACAAGAGTGATGTTGGTTATAGCATAAACACTTGTGGATGGTTACATTATATTTTAGTAGGACCTATATTTAATAAAGCTCATCCATATCTTTAGTTTAAAGGACTTAATTTTTTTGTGGGTTTTTTTTTTCCTTTTTCTTTTATTATTCATATGTGCATACAAGGCTTGGTTCATTTCTCCCCCCTGCCCCCACCCCCTCCCTTACCACCCACTGCGTCCCCTCCCTCTCCCCGGCCCTCAATACCCAGCAGAAATTATTTTGCCCTTATTTCTAATTTTGTTGTAGAGAGAGTATAAGCAATAATAGGAAGGAACAAGGGTTTTTGCTGGTTGAGATAAGGATAGCTATACAGGGCATTGACTCACATTGATTTCCTGTGCGTGGGTGTTACCTTCTTGATTAATTCTTCTTGAACTAACCTTTTCTCTAGTACCTGTTCCCCTTTTCCTGTTGGTCTCAGTTGCTTTTAAGGTATCTGCTTTAGTTTCTCTGCGTTGAGGGCAACAAATGCTAGCTAATTTTTTAGGTGTCTTACCTATCCTCACCCCTCCCTTGTGTGCTCTCGCTTTTATCATGTGCTCATAGTCCAATCCCCTTGTTGTGTTTACCCTTGATCTAATGTCCACATATGAGGGAGAACATATGATTTTTGGTCTTTTGGGCCAGGCTAACCTCCCTCAGAATGATGTTCTCCAATTCCATCCATTTACCAGCGAATGATAACACTTCATTGTTCTTCGTGGCTGCATAAAATTCCATTGTGTATAGATACCACATTTTCTTAATCCTTTCGTCAGTGGTGGAGCATCTTGGCTGTTTCCATAACTTGGCTTTTGTGAATAGTGCCGCAATAAACATGGGTGTGCAGGTGCCTCTGGAGTAACCTGTGTCACAGTCTTTTGGGTATATCCCCAAGAGTGATATTACTGGATCAAATGGTAGATCGATGTCTAGCTTTTTAAGTAGCCTCCAAATTTTTTTCCAGAGTGGTTGTACTAGTCTACATTCCCACCAACAGTGTACGAGGGTTCCTTTTTCCCCCGCATCCTCGCCAACACCTGTTGTTGGTGGTGTTGCTGATGATGGCTATTCTAACAGGGGTGAGGTGGAATCTTAGCATGGTTTTAATTTGCATTTCTAAAGGACTTAATTTTTATCCCACATCTAGGATAATGCTTCTCAGAACATCCTTCTCTGCCTCCTGCCTTAGCTGTTATACAGACAGTGCAGCAGTGACTCATGGAGGTAAGTTGAACCATTGGAAGGTTCAACTCTAACAAATGCTGTTCTAAAACTTGAAATTGTTTTTCAAGTGTAAGGTTTAATCACCTAACTAATTACCTACTTTACACACATGATGTTATCAAGAAATACCCATATATTTGTTATAGAAAGCTGCTCAAAACATGAAACATTGTTACAGAAAGAGAGCTTTCATGCATGAAGGAAATGCACAGGTCAGATCCTGCAGTTTAGGTCCCTCGATGAGAAGTTAGGCCCAATGACTATCCACGTTCTCATTAGTTACAAGCATCGCCAGGACTATGGTCTATTCTGCCAATTACTATGTGTGGTTACTATGCCACATTCCTAACATTCCCAACCCAAAGATTATTGTGAGCACTGATCCTCAGATGTTTTGGGTTTTTTGTTGTTGTTTGGCAGTACTGCAGACTAAACTCAGATCCTTATGCTTGCTATGCAAGTACCAGCCATACCCCAAGTCACCTTGATGACTCAGATGAGAAAGAGAAAGTAATCTATTCAAGAATATAAATGATAAGGGGCTGGGGATATGGCTCAGTGGTAGAGTGCTTGCCTAGCATGCAGAGGGCCCTGGGTTCAATCCCCAGCACTGCAAAAACATAAATCAGCTGGGTGCCAGTGACTCACACCTGTAATCCTAGCTACTTGGAAGGCTAAGATCAGGAGGATCACGGTTCAAGGCCAGCCCAGGCAAATAGTTTTTGAAATCCCATGTTCAAAATAGCCACAGCAAAAATGGACTAGAGGTGTGGCTCAAGCGGTAGAGCACCTGCTTTGCAAGTATGAAGCCCTGAGTTCAAACCCCAATCTCACCAAAAAACAAAAAATAAAGGAAGAAAAAGAAATTCACATTCAGAAATTTCATAATGCATCCCTTTACACTGTAAAACTAATATAGGCTAATAAAAAACAAATTTCAAAACTAAAAGAAAAAAAAAAGGAATGCAAATGAGAAAGGATTCAGAGCCCTTTGGCCCCAGGGTCAATGATCTTTCTATACTAGCTGATTCCCAAACCAGGATACTGATCATTCAAATTTAGTATAACCTACAAATATGTTCATTCATCCAATAAATACATAATGAATGTCTATTAAATAGTAGGCCCTGTGCATAGATAAAGGTTAGATACACAAAAATGAAAAAAAAAAGTCTTTGCCTTATTAAGAGTTTGTTTTCTAACAAAAGGAGATAAGTAACAAAATTAGAGTAGAAACTTTTTAACCAACCTCTCCATTCTATAACATGGGGGGGTAAATAAAGAATGGTGGAGGGGGTGAATTCAAGTATGATATATTTGATACATTGTAAGAGCTCTGTAAATGCCACAATGTACCCCCAGAACAACAATAAAAAATAACCATGACAGAAAGCGACATGCAGTCTCTTCTACAGTACACAAACTGATGTCTGCAGCATGATGATCTGCAGCACCGGGCTCCCATCAACTGAGTGTAATTCACAAACCACATGATTGTATCACCACCACACATTTTAATTAAATATTAAATTTCTCTCATAGAATGCACTGAAAATGACTCAATAAAGGCCTCATAAAGGTGAATCTCTAAAGGAAAAATAAGGTGGTATGGAAACAGTTATGGACAATGCCACTGGTCAGGATAAATAAATCATACAAACCCAGGATTCTCTATTCCAACTATTTGACAAATGGCTTGAATTCTCTATTTTAATCCAAAACTAAAAATATGGGCTGAGCATGGTAGCTCACACCTATAATTATAGCTACTTGGGAGGCAGAGATAGGGAGTATCAAGGTTTGAGGCGAGTCCAGACAAAAGTCAGTGACATCCTATCTCAACAATTAAGCCAGGCATTGTGGTTCATGCTTGTAATCCCAGCTACTTGGGAGGCCATATGTAGGAGGATTGTGGTCCCAGTTCAAATCCCAGTATTGTCCCCCTGCCCAAGAAAACCAAAAATCTAAAGGATGCATCTGGGTTCAGTTTAATTGAGAATAAGCAGTGAATTTCAATGTGGTACCCACACACAAAGAAAATAAATGCCTTGGTCATACGTTTAAAATTAGGTAAATGAGTGTACTTATACATTCATCTATAATTTAAGTTGAATTAATTTTTTCTAGTATACATTTTTTAAAACTCTAGATTAAATCAGCATTTTCTTTTATATTTGCTTTGTTTTCTTGCAGTGCTGGGGATTAAACCTTGCACATGCTAAGCAAGCACTGAACTACATCCCCAGCCCTCCATCAGCCTTTTCAGTGAACTGCTCAGCTAGCACTTATGACAACCCTGGACTTGTGGATGGTATGAGAGTGTGTGAAGGGTGGAGATGGAGACGAGTCTTTAAGGTAAGTAGCAGTTTATGCATGGGAAACTGTCAGTGGGTAAGGCACAGAGACTGCAGCAGGGAGTACAACAAGAATAAAGGCAAGTCAGGACGCAGAAAACATGGAGTATGGTGACACTGAAACATGTTTCAGGTAATGTAGCAAGACAGACAGAATCAAATCACACTTAAGCTAGCACCCACCTGCCCTCACTAATGAGCAGAAATGGATACAAGACTGAAGAGTAACAAACTGCCTAAAAAGAGGCTAGAGTGCCATGCAAGAGTCTGGACTGGTTCCATTGGACAGCAAATCAGAGATTGTAGTGGAAAGGGTCAGAATAATCCACCGTTGGAGCTCTTTGGAGGATGAAGTGAAGGGCAGAAGCCTGAATGCAGGGAGAAGAGTTAGAAGCTATTGCAGTGGTCTGGCTGAGAGGTCAAGAGAATCTGAACTCTGGCAATAAATGGAAGAAAGAACATGCACCTGAAGCTATGAGGAAAAGCCAAGATCATCCATATACAGCAGGCAAGTGAAACCATGAGGGTAAACAGCATCCAGCTAAAAGGCATATACAGATTTTTTTTTGGGGGGTAGGGAGGTAAGACTAAGGTTTGAACTCAAGGCTTCATGCTTGCAAAGCTGGTGCTCTACCACTTGAGCCATGCCTCCAGTTCATATAACAAATTCTTAATATGGCTTCTGGTGGTTCATGAAACTTTACACTAAATTTTTTGTGTATGCCTATCAATATGTTTTTCTGGGAAACATTCAGAATTTTCAACAGATATTTAAGAGATCTTATCCAAACAGTTAAGAAGCTCTGTGCATAATGAGAAGAGCAGAGGGTTGAGAAGCTTTGAGAATGCCATCATTTAAGGTATCTGCAGAGGAAAAGGAACCAACAAAAGAGCTAGAGAATAAAGAAACAAGATCCTAGCAGAAGTGGTGTTACACAGAGATAAAGGGTTTCAGGGAGCAGAGAATAACCCACAAACACCCAACAATGTCAAGCAGAAAGTGGGAAGATGGGGAGGAAAAAAAAAAGAGCAATCATTTAAGAAAAGAATTGAGCCAGCACCACTGGCTCACACCTGTAATTCCAGGTACTCAGGAGGCAGAGATCAGAAGGATAGCAGTTTGAAGCCAGCCCGGGGAAACAGTTCATGAGACCCTATCTCAAAAAAATAAATAAATAAATAAACCCATTTCAAAAAAGAGCTGGTGGAGTGGCTCAAGCAGTAAGAGCTCCTGCTTAGCAAGCACAAGGCCCTGAGTTCAAACTCCTGTGCCAGCAAAAAAAAAAAAAAAATCTAAAAGTGAGGAGATAGTGAAAACTTTGTGAAGTATGTTTTTAAAAAAATCAAAAAGCTTGTTTGGAAATAGATATAAATTGGAAATTGAAGTGGCACAAAGGCTTAAAGGAAGGAGGATCTGCTTTTTAGAAAGAGATACTTGAATAAGTGTTTAAACAGAGGGAAAGTTAAAAATACCAGAGAAAGAAAGTGACTGGGAAGCAATACCCAAAAGGGCTCAGGAGGGGAGAGAGTCAACTAAAAGAAGGATGGAATTAAATAACATAATAGGCACCTTGCCCCTTGCAGATAGAGGTTTTATATATATCCTTGGAGGATATATATAAAATTTAGAGAAGATTTTTTGAAAATCATTCCAAGTTAAGGAATCAAGATGCTCTGATGCAGGAGCAGGCAGATGTGCCACAGAGTGAGAGGGCAGCGGTGAAGGTAGAGTGCCTGAGAAAACAAGTGTGCATTTGGGGTTGCTGCTGAAGAAAAGGGGAGCAAAGCATTTAGGGAAGACCCAGCAAGGCTGGAGCTCCTGGATCTGTTGTGCAACACTCTTGAGTTGTTCCCAAGTGTGGGAACCAGTGGAGAGGGCTGTATCAGCGATGCAAAGCTATGGTTTTGCTGGGTTGATTCAATGGAAGGTAAGAGTGTAAGAAGGACAAAGAAATGCCAGAGAGAATAGCTCAGAGCTTCAGATTAGGTAGAAACGGGAAAAAATAGCAAGCGAAAGTTGATGGACTGGAAAAATATAGTGGCATCAAGGAATGTGAGGTATAAAAGCTGTAGTGAAGGAAGAGGGGAAATGAGAAGAATATGAGGTTTAAGATGTGAAGCTCAAAGCTGTGGACAGGGAGTGAAGATACCAAGCAATCTGGAGATGAATACAATTGAAGTTAGGAAATCAGAAAAAACGGTGAGGCTTGGATTCCTTCTTAAGATGAAACCAAAGGCAGCTACAACCACTAGACAGAGACAGTAGGTGAAAAAAATCTACCTTGTCTTAGCTTACAGATCTGAAATAGGTAAGCCTCAAAAGAGCAGGAATTTTTACATGAGTCTGAAGAAGCAATGACCTAAAATTGGTGTCAGGGTCTTCTTCCCTGGGCTGCCAGCAATCTCCATACTTGGAGTCTTGTCAGGGTGGAGGAAAAAAACATCTTTGACTCAAAGGGCTTCAGAATTGTTTTTAATTTTTTTTTCTTGGTGGCACCAGAGTTTGAACTCAGGGGCTCACACTTTTGCAAGGCAGGCAGGGGCTCTTATCACTTGAGCCACTCTGCCAGCCAAAATTGTTTTTAAAAGCAGCTTTCTTTTTTAAACTAGTAGTAGAAGCACTGATCTGCTATCATGCAAAATTTATATGCAAAAACTGATTCACATTATATTAACTCCCCACCCCCAACCTATAGATCCACAATGCCACTGTAGTAGAAACTGTTAACTAAAGGCTTCTCCTGTGTGTGTGTGTGTGTGTGTGTGTGTGTGTGTGTGTGTGTGTGTGTGTGTGTTAGTTACTGTGGTTTTTGAACTCCAGGCCTCTGCAACTTGAGCCATGCTCCTAGCCCTTCTCAACTCTTGACCATGGAAAAGATTTTCTTGGGAACTGTTCTATTTTTGATGGGTACTGGTGTTTGTCAGACTGCAATAGGCACAGAATAGATAGAATAGATAGGTGGGAGACCACTCAAACTCCAGCACAGAGTTTATTTGAGAAGAAAGCTGGGGAGGGGAGTATCTAGCTGAAGCCAGACCCCACTGCCACTTTCACAGACCTGGAGCAGATGCAGGAGGTTCGGAGACTTCCCAGGAAGGTCTGTTGGGCAGGAAAGTCCTCAATGGGCCCTGTGACCCTCCCTAGACAATGGATAAAGGGCAGGTCATTCTTTGAGGCCTGGTGGGGAGTTTCTAGTAAACGGCTAAAAGTGGATGTTTGTTTTTCTTTAGGGACCAGTGAAGAGTTTCCAGTAAGCCACCTATGAAAGGGAAGGTGTCTGGTCTGACATGGCTGCCCAATGTTCACCCTGACAGGGTTCATGCTTGGTAGGCAGGCATTCTACAGCTTCAACTATGTCTCTATCCCTTGAGAACATTTATTCATTTATTTATTTTTCTATTTTATTTTTTGCAGTACTGGGGTTTGAACTCAGTGCCTACACCTGGAACCACTCCACCAGCACTTTTTTGTGAGGATATTTTTCAAGATAGGGTCTGGCAAACAATTTGGGAGGGCTGGCTCTGAACCACGATCCTCCTGATCTCTGCCTCCTCATCAGCTAGAATTACAGACGTGAGCCACTGGGTGCCCAGCTCCTTGAAAACATTTTTTAACAACTTGCTCCACACAATGTGGTAAAGCACATACTTAGAGGGTTAGGAGTTAAGCTGAATTTCCTCACCGGATGTATGCCCCTGATATCACAATGAGAAAGTCCAGTGAGTGGGGAGCAGTAAGAGAACAGGCAGGGAAGAGAAAGCACCAGAACAGGAGGGCAGTGCTTAAGACATGATCAGCTGCAGGGATTTCCACAGTGGCAGTGTCAAACCTTCAGACATGTAAGTGCAATCTCCAGGTTACACACAGAATCCTAGTTTAAAAGGTGCTGAAATCCAGTGCAGGCACAAGTTGAGATGTAACACCTAAGAAGCACTAAGGAAACAAAAAGCAAAGCAAAAGAAGGGAAGTGAGTGAATAGAGTGTGCAAAAGTCTGAATAAAGAGAAAGTGTGGCTGAAGTCTAGAGCAGAACGGTATTAAAGAAATGGTGCTGAGGAAGACCAGAGGGCCTGGTAGCCTGAGGGTTCTAAAGTCCAGGAAGTTAATGATCAGATTTACATTCTGGCTTCCAATGGAGACTTCCATGTTGCCTGACTGCATGAAATCATTAAAAGGCTCTTTCAGCAACATAAGAGAGAGACATAGTGAAACTAAACAGAGCTGAAGATTGGGGGAAGAGCAGAAGAGTAAGGAAGGGTTCAAAGGAGAGCTTTGGTATGTGAGGGCTGGGGGAGGGCAAAGAATTGAGAATGACTCCAAGCTATCTGCCGTTAAATTGTGGTGTATTGCCTCAGAGATCTCTGGAAACAAGAGCGGGTTGGGAGTGAGGTGGGTGTAATTTGGCCAAAAATAACTTTGATTGTGAAATGTCTGTGGAACATGCATTTTGAGGGAAGTCTTGGACTCAGAAGGAAAGAGAAATCTGATTTCTGATTCTACATCAGCATTACATAGATGGTGAAAGAACCTATGTCATCACTCAAAGAGACAGTATAGAACTAGAATAGGAAGAATGACATGCAGCTATCAGAAAAAGTTTTTCAAAAATCCTGACATGTACTGAGAGATACTAAATCAAAGAAAATTGACTTTAATTCATAAAGAACATATATTTAGGATAGGTTTTAATTCCAAGCAAACTTACTAGCAAAATAGAACAAGTAAAAGACACTCCATTCCCTGAGCCCTCTCATTACTTGAGATTTAGTTAACTATTGAAAATATTAGTTGAAACATAAAATTTCACTCAGTAATCACAGTTTATCTAATTAGCAGCACTGTGCTACTAGCAAGATGACTGAACAGCAAAACACTAATTAATATTTGCTTGAATGCTTTTAAAATTATCTAAGGGCTGGGCTTTGCTGAAGGATATTACATACAGAAATATAAACATGGCTTGATTACAAAACTGGAAGCTGTACTATATTAAAAGGATAACCATCTCAACTAGAATCATCTTAATGTGCCATAATGATATTTCAGCTCATTAAAAATTTGAAAATATAATCCAATCAACATTTTCACACACACTTTTCAAATTGTACTACTCTCTGATCCTCTACCAAGTTCACTCACTAGTAGAAACAGAAATTACAGTCTAAGAACTTTATTCTCATATGGTTGAAAATATGATCAAAAATAGAAAAACTATAATTATGGCTTCCTAAGTAATAATGGCAAAAAAAAATTCTTATTTTGCAAATGAAAAACCTCAGGCATATAAACTGCCTGTGCTACCAGAGTTAAGCTATCGTAAACTAAATTCAGACTAGAGGTGACAGCAGAACATAGGTGAACTGTCAGTAAAAAAGATAAATTCCAATTCTTATCACATTTTAAACAATAAATTTCTCATTTCTAACTATAAGTAAAAGCTGGAAGTGAGTCAGAGTTCCATGTGTCATAAAGTGTAAGTTGTCAGTATATCTATTTTGTGTCCTACTCTAGTTGAACAGTTAGTTGGTTTTATTTTACACCCAACCAAAACTATTTTTCAAGTGCTTCAGTAAAGTCTAAAGATTGGAAAGGCAGAATCATTTTTCCCCACCAAGTGAAAATAGTCTTTCCAAAGTACAGGTTAACCCACAGGTGAGACAGTGTAAAGAAGCTTATTCTGCTGCTATTCAAATATATCTTTTCAGGAAAGCACCCCAGTGAATTCTAACACCACATATAATCATTGTTCAAATGATCCTTTCTTTTCTTTTTTTTATTATTATTGTACTGGGGGTACATTGTGACATTTACAAAAGTTCTTACAATATATCATAGTTGAATTCACCCCATCCATCATTCTCCTTTATCTCCAGCCCCCCACCACCCATTCCTGAAATAGTTTCAACACGTCTCATTTCAACGATTCTTTTTAAGGAAAAGCTACATTTTTTACTATCACTCTGCATAGTTTTATGTGATTTTTAACCTAATGTGTATTATATGAAACTAATTTTGTGTATTTCTTTGGTTAAACACATTTCTGTTGATGAGCCTATCAGGATGTATCAGAATAACTACAGAAAATATAACTAATTTCCCCAGAACTTAACATCATTTACAAAAATGTAAATATCACTGGATATACTGTGCATGCATTTAAATATTAAACATCATTCTTTTACTAATAAAAGTAGGAAACTTCCTCTATGCTTGTCCCTCCTGGCAAGAATCCACATTACGTGCTAACTTCAGCAGCACATATACTAAAATTGGAATGATACAGAAAAGATTAGTATGGCCTCTGCACAAGGTGACATGCAAATTCATAAAGCATTCCATATTTAAAAAAAAAGAATTCCACATTACTATAGCTCTAGACATATATTATTTCATTTAAAAACATTCCATTTCAAACCAGGTATAATGGCACAACCCTATAGGTATAGTCCCATACACTTGTAAGGCTAAAGGGGGAGGATCATATCCTATGAGCCCATGAATTTGAGACCAGCCTGGACAAAATAGCAAGCTCTTATCTATAAAAAAGAAAAGCTGTTTCTAACTAGGAGAGATAAACATCACTGATTACTCATTAACTTTATGGTAATTAGACATGAGTTCATTTAGAATGGTTAATCACTTACCTAACAGGATCCTTAGGCAGAGGTCCTCAATTTTTTTTTTCTTTATGCAGTGCTAAAGATCAAACCCAAGGCCTTGTGCATACTAAGCACTTGCTCTATCACTGAGTTACAATGGCAGCCCAGGATCCTCAGATTTTAGAAATCAAGGAATTAAGCAGGGAACAAATTTAAATGTAGAATGCTAGGCCTGGAACCAAAAAGATTACCTGATTCTGAAAGCCCCAAAATAAACATTTCTAATTATTACCAGGGAAACATATGAGAGAGAATATGGTAGAAAATTGAGACCAAATTAAAAAAAAAAAAAAAAGGACCATTTGATAGGGCTGGTGAAAGACCTGGATTTCAAAGCATTTGGCAGCCTGGGTGTGGCAGGTACAGCCCTAGGTAATCCAATAAAGAGCTCACAGGGTCATCAAAAGGGAAGTCAGGTCAGTCTTGAACTGCTAGTAGCTGACTAGCAGGTACAGTTCTCCACCCTTGCCTTCCCATAACACCCCATACCCCAAAACAACGTTTAAACAGAAGGTAAGTTGTCCCTGGTCTGAAAATGAGGGCTCTGTATTGGCAGCTGGTGTTTGCTCTAACCTCTGCAGCAGGAGGTCCCATTAGGAAGAGAAGACAGCACGTGACTCCCTCCCCTTCTATATCCCCTTCAGAGAAACATGAACTGTGCTTCCACTCTGTTTTCCAACCCCAGTGGTGATTCTCTTTCAAAGCAGTTCCCTCCCAATATTGTAATGTGCATGACCAGCTGACCAGCAGTAGGTGAGGCCATGTGCTATGCTGCATCCCAGGATAAAGAATCAGTGATAGTAACTAAGGGAACAGGATTAGCCTTTAAAACAGACCAGCCTCACCACCACTATCTCCCTCAAACTCACAAACGTATAAACTTTCTTTTTTTTTTTTTTTTTTTTTTTGGCAGTACTGGGGTTTGAACTCAGGTCCTCACACTTGCTAGGCAGCCACTGTACCATTTGAGCTACACTCCCAGCCCAAAAAACTATAAACTTTTAAACCACACAAAAACACTCCCCATGTTATGGTACAGGAGGAAAAGATTAAACAATGGGAAAGGAAACCTCTCCTGAGTACAGAAAAAGATGAATCAATAAATTGATTGCATGTATCTACCTGCTCTCCACTCAACACTGAGGAAGAATCCTCAGCACATAAGCATAGTGAGGGAGATGAATGGACTAACCCCATGCAAATTCCTCTTCTGTCAAGAGAAACAAGGCAAAAAAATCAATACCAACATGGGACCAATAAGAACCTCTTATATAAGGAAAGACAGCACTTCCATAAAGTTAAAGAGGCTAGTCAGACATAGTGGTGCACACCTGTAATTCCAGCACTCAGGAAGCTGAGGCAAGTGGATCATGAGTTCAAGGCCAGCCTGGGCTATATAGCAAGACCCTGTCTCAAAAATAAATAAATAAATAAATAATAGGGCCAGGTAAGCAGCTCAGTGGTAAAGCACTTGCCTAGTATCATGTGCAAGGCCTTGGGTTCAATCCCCAGCATCACAAAAAAGAAAACAAAGCAACAGTAACAACAAAAAGATCATAAAATTGAAAAGGGAAAGTGTAATTCTGGACTGGACTTATACTGGGTATTAGAGGGAAAATCTTAGAAATTATCTACTCTATGCTCCAATTTAAAAAGATAAAGGAGCCAGGTGCTGGTGGCTCATGCTTGCATTCCTAGCTAGTTGGGAGGCTGAGATCAGAAGGAGGTTCATGGTTTGAGGCCAGCCCAGGGGAAATAGTTTAGGAGACCTCCATCTCCAAAATAACCACAGCAAAATGACTGGAGGTGTGGCTCAAGCAGTAGAGCACATGCTTTGCAAATGTGAAGCCCTGAGTTCAAACCCCAGTCCTACCAAAGATAGCTAGCTAGACAGAAAGATAGATATACATAGATAGATGAAGAAAGAAAACAAGGCCTCTAAAAGCAAGACACAAGGAAGGAACAACCTGGATAAGGAAAAACAGGAAGAAAACCCAAACATGAGAGTAGAGACTTGAACTGGAGCATGGCTCCAGTGAAAGAGCACTTACCTACCAAGTAAGAGGCCCTGAGTTCAATCCCCAGTACCACCTGAACAAACAAACGAAAGAGTAGAGACTTAAACTCTGTACTATAGACATCAGAGAGAAGTATAAAAGCTGGAAAAAAATCAAATTAGCCTTTTAGCATATATTTGTGAGATGCTTTCCAAACACAGAAGAAAACAATACCTATTCATTGTCAGTAGGTCAAAGAACACAGATATAACATGTAATAACTGACATTTCTGAGCTGAAATCATAAGCAGATGTACAATTGAAAAAAATGTTCCTGAGCTGGAAAAAAAGATGAAAAATATTTACCTATAAATTGAAATGATTCATTATGTTTCTGGGAAAATCAATGGAAATAAACCTATGGCTAGACATAACCTAGTAGAATATCTTAATTTTTAAAAGTGTGCTGTGTGTGGTAATCTCAGCTATGCCAAAGATGGAGATGAGAGGATCAAGGTTCAAGGCTAGCCCTTGTAAAAAAAAAAGTTAGGGAGACCCTATTTCAAAAAACAAGCAGGGCATGGTGGTACAAATCTGTAATCCCACCTACTTCTAGAGACACAGAGGTAGTAGGATTGCAGTCTGATCTACCCTGGGGAAAAGAAAACCCTATCTGAAAAATCATCTAAAACAAAAGGACTGAGGGATCATAGCTCTAGCCCAAGACCCTGAGTTCAAACCACAGTGTCACACCAAAAAAAATTAAAAAAATACAAGAAGAAAAATGAGTTTACCTACACAGGAAAACCCAAGGTAGCCTCAGCCATTTTCTTCACAAAGAAATACCAATCAATACAACAGTATCCACATTGCATGGGGACTTTATAAGATACTTTGTATCTTCCACCTATAACAGGCACTTGTAAACATTAAAGTTATAAAGAAGAAAACCTCAAGAATGTAAATGAATTTATACTACGCATCTCTCTACCTCTTTATAGTACCTTTCTTCAACTCAACTTTCAAATCTATTCACCAATTGGATCCTTTCCCATTCAAACATATTTATATGATATCAAATCTTTCTGATACCAGCATCACTAGTTTTATAAGACTATAATTTTTTTTAATATAAAAACTTCTCCTCAAGTTCATACAAGAAATTGATCCACCACTGGTGACCAGTTGGGTTGATCCACCAATTCAAATTCTCTATTGCTTTTCAACCGTGCAATTTGTAGAACAAACTGCACATATGCTAATGAACCCCAAACTAGAAACTAATGGGTCATGACACTGGCCAAAATATTCAACAAATAAGGTACAGAAAAGATGAACATGAGGAAAATATGCTTACCATCCCTGGCCATAAAGGAAATGCAAATCAAAACCACACTAAGAGTCCACCTCATTCCTGTTAGAATGGCTATCATCAAAAACACCACCAACAACAAATGTTGGTGAGGATGTGGGGGAAAAAGGAACCCTCATACAATGCTGGTGGGAATGCAAACTAGTACAACCACTCTGACGAGATCAGGAGCATTCAGGGTAGTATGGCCGTAGACTAGGACAACCACTCTGGAAAACAATATGGAGGCTTCTTAAAAAACTAAACATAGACCTGCCATACAGCCCAGCAATACCACTCTTAGGGCTATACCCTAAGGAATATGAGTCAGCTTACAACAAAAGCACCTGCACACCCATGTTTACTGCAGCATTACTCACAATAGCTAAACTATGGAAACAGCCAAGATGCCCCACTACTGAAGAATGGATTAAGAAAATGTGGAATTTATATGCAATGGAATTTTACTCATCCATGAAGAAGAATGAAATTTTGTCATTCACAAGTAAACAGATGGAACTGAAGAACATTATCTTAAGTGAAGTTAGTCAAGCTCAGAGGGCCAAAAATCATGTTCTCCCTCATATGCAAATTATAGACCCAAAACACATGCAGCAATTTTATGGGACCCAGATAACACTAAGGGGAGATTGCACATGGAAGGGATAGGGAAAGGAAAGGAAACTAAAAACTTGAATGTGGTTGATGTGCTCTCTGTACAGGAATGAATAAGAAAATCTTAAACTGGCTTGGGCACCATAGGAAGGGGACTAGGGAGGTGTGAAGAAGACTAGAGGAGACAAACCAATTGGGGTTGTAATACACATATGCATGGAAACAACACAAGGAAACTCCCTGTGTAGCTACCTTTATCTCAAACTAGAAAAAACATCATGCTTATCTTTTTATCTTTTATGTTTTTTCTTCTACAAAATCAGAGAACAGGAGGGCAGAACAGGTCCTGTGGTGAGGGTGGGAGTTTGGCACTAGTAGGAGAGGGGAGGTGGTGGGGAAAAGGGGTAGGAGAATGAACATGGTGCAAATAATGTGTACACATGTATGTAAATGTAAAAATGATACCTGTTGAAACTGCTCCAGGAATCAGGGGAGAGGAATACAGGAGAGCAGTGAAGGTGAATTCAAGTATGATATATTTGATACATTGTAAGAACCTTTGTAAATACCACAATGTATCCCCAACCCAGCACAACAATAAAGGAAAAAAAAGGAATTAAAAAAAAAAAAAAGATGAACACAATGTAAGAAGTTACAGACTCAGTGCAGGTCTGAATATTGATGATAGAACAGTGTGTCTTTATTCTACCAAATGCCATTATGGTTTTGTGTGGGGGAATGTTAAATGGCTGAACATTTTTGTAATAAAAGAGCTATTCCCCTGAAATTTTTCTTCTTGCAAAGTCTTTGTTCAGAGATTAGATTATGTACCTTTTTATTTCCACAGGTTTTTAGTTCATTTACTTGACACCTAAAATATCCTAGTACTTGCTCTGTGTGACTTCATGGAAAGAAATACTGAACTTTTCCTGAGAAAATCATGGAATATTCCAACAAAACAAGTTTTGAAGACTTGAATCCAATTTTTTTTTCCAGTACTTGGGTTTGAAGTCAGGGCCTAATCATTGAACCACTCCACCAGGTGTTTTGTTTTGTTTTGGTGTGTGGGTGGGTGTGGATGTGGGTGTGTGTACAATGGGACTTTTCGAGATAGGGTCTCGTGAACTATTTGTCCAGGCTGGCTTCAAACCGTGATCCTCCTAACTGCCTCTTAAGTAGCTAGGACCAAAGGTGTGAACCACCAGTACCCGGCCTGACTTCAATTCTTGAAGAACTGAATTTTGAAATATAAGTAGGACCTACTAGGTGAAGACAAAGGCACTGCCAAAAAAAAAAAAAAAAAAAGGTGAGGGGAGAGTTTCTGCAAAGACAGGTCCTAAAATGTACAAGGTATAGCTAGATATAAAGGAAATGGATGGAACATAGGTTGGGTGGAGTACAGACAAGTAAAGCCCAGGAGTTCTGGGCTTCAGGGCCCTAAGTGGGTGTTTGGAAATGAGCAGGATCATACTGCCTTGTCAAAAAGAAAAGGGTTTAGTTTGCAATTGCAACTTACTGTTCAAGGACCAGGTACAATAAACATGCTACATAGTTGCCTAGCATACACAAGGCCTTTGCATCATCCCTGGGAAGAGAGGGGAAGAGTGTCCTTCGAGAAACAGTTAACTGCTTAACAAAATTCAGGAAATTCCGGTTTCTCAAACTATCCTTTCAAATGTGTTTGATCACAACCTGCATTTCACTACCTAAATATTTCTAAATATTAGAGGCTCCATCAAAGGGATACATGGCAAAGGTCTCTATAGAGAGAATGCAGAGCAAGGCAAAGGAAACATTTGATTGGTTAAAGTAGAGAAGTAGCCTAATTTAGATTATTCCAGTGGAAAGTCCTTAGTTCGAGGTTAGTTGGTAGGATGTTTAAGTTTTGTTTTCCTAGAATATGACCATTTCTACTGAGTTGAGTTTTGGTTTGCTTGTGTGGGAAACCACAGCCACGCAGCCTCCTCAGGCAATGACTTCCCAATTATTTTAACACAAAAAGCTGTGTTTTTGCAGAGCAAATGGTATGTTTCCTTCTTTCCTTTGACCACCATGAAGCTCAGAACTTAGTCTATGAGCTGCCTTTGTGCAATTGTACAAAACAAAAACAAAAGTATACAAGTTTTCACAGAATGTATTTTCAGTGTAACTCATCCTGGTCTCATTTTTCTACTCAAGCTTCATATTTTCATGATCCTGATTTATATTTGTTATTAGATCATATATGGTTTACAGACTATCTCAAACACTTTTGGAACAAAATAGGGTACAAACTTAAAATTATAAACAACAGAGAAAAGATAGACAATAGAAAGAAAGCTAGATAATAAGATAGGAATTTTAAGACTTTGTTCTTTTTCTTTTTTGGTGGTACTTGTTGGCAATAATGGCGCCGATAGGTTTTGGTTCTTACTACACCCTTAAGCTTCTGTTTCCAAGGGTCATGGTCCTGCCTCAAGTCTAGCTTGAATCCTCCTTCTGCCCCAACCTCCAATCAGCATGAACCATAAGATCCTAACCAATCAGATCATGCCGCATCTCACTGAAGGTATTTAAGCCCTTGCCCTTCTCTCTTTTCTCTCTCTTCTCTCTCTCTCTCTCTCTCTCTCTCTCTCTCTCTCTCTCTCTCTCTCTCTCTCTCTCTCTCTCTCTCTCTTGCTCTCGCTCTCTCTCGGCTCACTCCCTCTCCCACCCAGCAATAAAGAATCTCTTGGCCAGATCACTCCTCTCCATGTGGTCACTTTGGGGCCTACATCTGGTGCCATGACTCGGATCGGGTCTCCCCACTAATCCTGGTGGGACCCCAATTCCAACTCACCCCACAACCACCCTGAGGACGTGACTGGCCAGGACTCATCCTCCCAATCACCCTTGTTCGCATCCAACACCAGACATTCTTTGGTGAGTCCACATACCCTTCTTGGGCTCCCTTTGCAGTCTCTCCCTTCAGTGTCTCTGGGGTTTGAGCGTTTTCCCTGTTTGGCTATCTCTGGAGCTCAGACGGTAGAGGGGTTCCCTTCCCTCTCATGCAGCTTGGGTCTATTTTGTCGTGGGTCTCAGAGACTCCCCATCCAAAAAGCTGGCGCCAGGTGACCCATAGCCCCAGGCCCTTTGGCCTTGCATGCCACAAGAACTCAGTGACAACTGATTCTCATGCGCCTTGTGATGTTCTCAGGTATTTGAGTCATGGGGGGGATGCCCCACAATTCATAATATCCTCCCATTATACCCCTCCAGGACCAGGTCCCACAATGGGGGCCTCTACATTCTCTTTGCCATCTGACTCCCCACTGAGATGCCTCCTCAATAATTTGGACACCTTGGGTTTAACCCCAGATATAAAACCAAAAATTTGATCCACTTTTGCACTCAAATCTGGCCCACTTATCCTTTAGACAACCAAAGTCACTGGCCCCTTTTCAGGTCTTTAGATCCCAAACTTCTATGGGACACATAACTACTGTGAGCAATCGGGATGATGGGGAGAGATTCCATTATGCCCAAGCTTTTTTCATACCTCCATCTAAATCCAGCTCTCTGCACCACTTGCAAGCCAAGATATGTACTTCAAACCCTCCCTCTGTACTTTCTGTTCCCCTGCACAGATTCTATTAGCCTGTAAACCAGTTTCTAAATCAGCCAATTCCTCTCCAAAACCTCCTCCTTCCCCATGTAAACAGACTTCTTGCACTGCTTACCATACCTATCTCCTCCTATCTTCCTGAAAAACTTTCCCCGTCATGGAGTTAAGCAAGCCACTCCTTGCCAATTCTGGCCTCAAGGCGGTTCCAGCTCTCGGAGAGCTCATGCTCCCTTCCTGTGGGCTAAGACCAAGCCCCAGATCTATTTCGGTATGCCTTATGCTACATTGGTGGAGTCCTGTTTGATAATGGCATTTGACGACTGCTTCTCTTCCCCCCCCCCCCCACCATCTAATGTCCATTTTTCCTGAGACAGTGACCGGAGAGTGGAGGTTTCGTTTTGCTGAAAGCTTGCCAGTACCAATCAATGGGAGCAACCTAGAGACACAGGTGATGGCTAATCCCATAGGCGTGTGTCATGCCTCCAGGCTCTGCCTTCCCCTCCCTTACCTAAGATGTCAGCACACCTTTTCTGCCTCCTCCATGGTCTCACCACATGTCCTTTGTCTCTGTCTGCTTTCCCCTCCTTGGGCTTACGGGAACCCTGCCTCCCATGAAAATCCTATAGCACGGTACCTTATGACTTAAGTTATTCCAACTAGTTTGCCAGGCCTCTCAGTCTAAAGTAACTTTAAGTCAGCTGCTTTACAAAAGCGCTTACAAAAAAACTGCAGCTGCCACGCTCACGCTGCAACTCCGCCCCCACAAGGGGAGTAGGGAAAGCAAACAGGCACACCTGTGCACAGGATGCCAGCTTCTAGACACAGCAAAAATGCCTGCCATAGCTAAGAAAATCCAGAGAGGACCCAGTACATCCTGGGCCGCCAGCCACACGTGGCGATGGCTGCAGCCTGCCTCCACTTCCCCTAGAATAAGCATGCACAGGGTACACGGGAAAGAGGGAGGGGTGACAGGCCACAGGATCAGGCCTAGGCAGTCAGGGTCATTTGTCCCAGGTGTGTATGGAGGGAGTGGCACATTGCACAAGTCCTGCTCCTAGCCCCACCTCACACCTCAGGGCATCAGACCCAGCCCTTGTAAGCCAATTGTTAGCTCAAGGTTATAGTTCCAGAAATAACAAAATAGACATTAATGTGGTCTCTAAACTTCTAATTTAGAATTTTCTATACCTTTGGCCTCAACATAAATTTTTCCCTCCAAATATTAACACTAGTTGTCCCGTATGGCACTGTTATTGGCCTGAATGCCCTCCGAATGCCCTTCTCCAACTTTACAAATTATTTCTTTGTTAAAAAGGTAGCCTTTATTAAAGAGGCCACCTGCTGTTAGCTAAAAGACAGGATCCTAACGTTTTGTTCTTTCTAGATGGGACCTGCACCTTCCAGTCTTCTGGCTAGTAGATGTTGGAAGCTTTGTACTGAGGTCGGCCTCAGTATGCCTTGGGTGACCAAGAGAAGTGGCCTTCACAGGGCTCCTTAAATTACAATACCATACTCCAATTAGACCTTTTCTACAAAAGTAAAAGTAAACTGAGGTCCCCTATACAAATTTCTACCTTCTAAGCCACTCCTCATTAGAAAAGCAATGGGTTCTGGCCCAGGCCACTCAGGTCAGAAATGATTATATGGCTCAAGCAGTAGAGTGCTGCTTTACAAGCATAAAGTCCTGAGTTCAAGCCCAGTACAGCCAAAGTAAAAAATAATAATAATAATTATATTTGGGGCTGAGGAAGTAGCTCAATGGGAGAATGTCTGCCCAGCATGTGCAAAGCCCTGGGTTCAATTCCCCAGTATTACTAATAAATAAATAAATAAATAAATGGTAAAGAAGATAAGTGGCATTAATGTCACTTCAGCCATCCCATAATAGAAAAATGTAGTTTAACCTAGACCAGATCCCTCATTCTTCAAGCGAGGAAACTGAGGCCCAGAACAGTTCAGAGACTTGCTCTCCAGTGTGTCAGGTGTCAATGTAAAATAACAACTTTATTTTACAGCAACAACCTATCAGAAAGCATACCACGGTGGACTCAGAGTCACAGGTGAGAGCGGTTCTCCTCAAAGATAAATTTCTAACAGTCAGTCCCAGATATTCGTAAAAACTCAGACTGGGCTGAAGGGAAAAGTCATTGAACCAAGTAATACAGCTAGCCATGTCTGTATTTATAGCTATGTCTGTATGTCTGGGACCTTACTATCAGGAGAGAAAAAGATAAGAGACACTATGGCCTCATTGTTGCTCTCAGAGAGGGCCCCACCCGACTGGGGCCTGTATCCTGAACTTGCTACCGTGGTGGACAGGAGGGGCACTTCTCCAGAGAATGCTTAAGGGGGGACAGTCCAGGAGACAGCCCTGCCCCCAACTGGGACCCTGCCCTCTGCAAGGGTAACCACTGGAGGTCTAAGTGCCCCTGCCTCCAGATGGAAGGTGAGGTGCCACCTCCTATAGATTGATGGGTCTCAGCCTCCTGTCCACACTCCACTTCTTGGCATCAATGTTGAGGAGCCATAATGGCAGAAAAACAAAAGGTCATTTTCCTCCTAGACAGTGGAGCCCGTTTCTCTGTTTTACCTTTTTCTTCTGGTCCCCAGTCCAATGACAAAAGTTATCGTTCAAGACAAATCTGGCCAGCCCCTAGAGCACTACTTTACCTGGCCTCTGGCCTGCTCTTGGGGAGATCTCCTCTTCTGTCACTCTTTCCTCATAGTACCTAAAACTCCAGTGTCCCTGCTGGGATGGGATTTACTATCTCAATTAAAAGCTCAAATTCTCCTCCCCCAGGCAGCTATCTCTGCTGCCCCCTCCTTCAGGAACAAAGAGATTCCACAGTGTGGACTGATGAGATGAGTGTAGGGGGAGCCAGGATGGCCCTCCCTATTCAAATAAAACTCAAAAATCCCTCACAGTTTCCACACCTACAACAAAATCCCCTCAAGAGTCATCCCCTGAGGGAGGACAATGAGGCCTTATGCCTATTCCTAAAAACAATAAGGCTACTAATTAGTTGCTCCAGCCCTATAATAAATTTAAAATTCTTATAAAAGTTAATTTTAAAATACAAGTTACAAAGTAAACAACTGGAAAGGATATAGATAGGTAATAAATGTATTTTTTGAGTAGTTAAAGGAAAAAGGAATGGTTTTTTGGATAAGAAGGGATTTTGGAAAGAAGGGTTTGTCCTAAAGATTATAGGAAGGATAAGGACAAACAATCAAAGGGTTTAGTATGTTGTATGAAGATCTGAGTTAGTTTGAAAAGTGTATAATAAAAGCTTCGGTGTGTGATAAAGTTAAAGTTAAATATAATCTAAGAGTTGCCTAAAAGATTTTTAGGGTCATGTCAAACTAAAATCAAATCCTCTATGTCTATGAAACAACAAAGTTATCTTAATATTGTTCTGCTCTGAGTAACGTATACAAAAAACCATTAGAGAAAGATTTTATTAAAGAAATTATTTGTGTTTTCTGCTGATCTTGTCAAGCTTTAAGTAATACTAAATCAGAGTTCATTTACATATTTGCTTATATGTCTTAAATGACCACCTTGAAACAGTGTTATGTTATACTTTATCTAAATATGGTACAAACATTTAAAAGGTTAAAAGTGTCAATTTATATAAAATAATGAGCTAAAGCTCTCTTTTATCCAAGAGTGTTACATTTAAATCCTGACAGCCCCTGCCTCCCACAGGTCACCTACCTAGGTGTGGCCTTAAAGGGACAGATTCACTCCCTGAGTCATAAATGCATCAACCCAATCTTCCGTTTCCCAACCCCCATACCATAAGACAGCTTACAGCTTTCCTGGCAGTTACAGGATTTTGCAGAATTTAGATCCCTAGGTATGTAGTCCCTGAGCAGATACCTTTTTATGCTCTTCCTAATATTCCTATTTGGGTCTTAGATAATGTATGGCCACCCGTTTCTCTTAGAAAACTTGCCTCCAACAGACTCTGCTCCTCTGGCTGACTACCTGCCTTCTCAGGGAACTTTTCAGAGAGCATGCAAACCAGATCCTGCCCCACCCTATAACAATTTCTGTTAAACCAGGGCATCTTGTTCTCCAAAAAGGATCTTCTACCCTCTCCATTGGGACTTCGATGGACCAGCCTTCATCTGGTCATTCTCATGACACCCACTGCTGACACCCACTGCTGTCAAGCTCAATGGGTTCCCCCAATGGCAGCACCTCTCAAGAAGCAATTAGAAAATGGAGAAGGAAATTGGAGGACTCTTGAAATTGTCTAGGGAACATTTCACAGTGGTTCTCCTGGCCAATGCCCATCCTGATGCCTATGTTCTGCTCTCCTATTCTTAAGCTTCCTCCCTTGTGTCACACTACTGTCTGCTCTTGCTAATCAAAAATTTAACCAGCTTCTCCTCGAAGGATACCAACCCCTGATAGCACAACCAGAGGACACCTACAATGGACCCTACCAGGACACCGGATTATAAACATCAAGACCCCCTTACAGGACGCCTGCTACAATTCCTCGACTCCCTACATGAGGATAGTTGGCTGATACCCACCATACGGAGTTTGGAGGATTGGCTCAAGGCTCTTTATGACCTATGGCTGCAAGGGATCTTCATCAACTTCAGGGAAGAGGAAATTTTCATTTTCGGAGCCTGGGTGCACACCATCATGAGGCTCAGAACCCCAACACTGTTTGCCAACTAACCCTCCCTTCCCCTATGCAGCTCCTTGTGAGCTCAAAGAAGCCAGAGCGAACACAACGCCCCCCTTCCTTAACAAACAAAAAAGGGAGGAATGTGGGCAATAATGACACCGATAGGTTTCGGTTCTTACTGCACCCTTAAGCTTCTGTTTTCCAGAGTCACAGTCCTGCCTCAAGTCTAGCTTGAATCCTCCTTCTGCCCCAATCTCCAATCAGCATGAACCATAAGATCCTAACCAATCAGATCATGCCGAGTCTCACTGAGGGGTATTTAAGCCCCTGCCTGCCTCCCTCTCTCTCTCCCCCACCCAGCAATAAAGAATCTCTTGGCCAGATCACTGCTCTCCGCATGGTCCCTTTGGGGCTTACAGTACTAGGAACAGAACACAGAGCTCCAGCATGCTAATGCTTCCCCACATGAGCATGCCCCTAGCTCTTTTGTTTGCATTTGATTTTGAGATAGGCTCTCACTAACTTTGCCCAGGCTGGCCTTAAATTCTTCCTCTTTTTATTGGTTGCACTGTTGTTTTAACTCAGGGCCTCACGCTTGCTAGGCAGGCATTCTACCACTTGAGCCACTTAGAAAGCCCTTTTGTATGCTGAGTATTTTTCAAGATAGAGTTTTTCGAACTGTTTGCCCAGGTTGGCCCGGAACCTTGATTCTCCTGATCTCTGCCTCCTGAATAGCTAGGATTACTGGTTTGTCCTTGAACTCTTGATCTTCCTGCCTCACCTCTTCAGGAGCTGACATTATAGGTATGCCACTGAACCCAGCTCTTTGAGTTTTAAGACTTCTTAAAAATATATAATACATGGTCTTTACCTCCAAAAATTTGTAATCAAATATGTAAGAAAGCTTGAACTGAAAAGAACATTAGAGAATAAAAAACAGTAAAGGTCGTGGTGGTATACACCTCAGCTACCTGGAAGTGGGAAGTAAGAGAATCTAAGTCCCAAGACTAGCCCAGGAAAAAACACAAGACCCTATAGGAAAAATCAAACTAAAGAAGCAAAAAGACTGGGGACATGGCTCAAGTGGTAGAATGCTTATGTAGCAAGCACAAGGCCCTGAGTTCAATCTCTACTATCACAAAAAAAAAAAAAAAAAGGCAGAAAAACAAGGGACAAATTATGCAATCATTGTTTAAAGAATTAGTATAGAGCACAAAAACATTAGTATGAATTAAATAGCATTATTCCTGAGCTCAAATCCCAGTACTTCCAAACAAATATATAAATAAATAGCATTATTGTCTTTACTATGTATCAAGAACTATGGTAACTCAAATCATTATACCAACTCTATAAGTTACCATGATTTTCTGTTTTATTGATGAGGAAACTGAGACTTAGGATAAGTAACTTGCCCAAGGTAAAAGCTGTTAGGGCTATCATTTGATGTAAGGCAGTCTGGAACCAGAGCCTATGCCCTAGAAAAGTTAGATTTCAGCTAACCCTAGAATTATAAATTGAAAAGAAGCCATAGAGTAGAAAAAAGGGATGAAGGTAGGGGCACAGTGAGCCAAGGAACAAGCTGAAATCACACAGGGCAGGCAACTAAAAGAGGAGAGTAGATAGAAGATTATAGGAAAATTGGGAGGGGACAGCAGGATCAGGAGCCAGCAGTTTATAAATAGGCTTAAAACTCAAAAGACATTCCATTTAAAAGAATGAGCAGTAAGAAACCATTGTAGGTTCCTGAGCTCAGAAAGGATGACAAAAAGGTTTTCTTGGAAAGGTATTACATGACAGTGATATGAAATAACCCTAACTTCAAAGCTAACCTGCTATTAGTAATTACTCTTCTTGGATTCCACAAACCAATGAGAGGCATGGGGTGCCAGGCATGTTAAAGGGGCCTCTCTCCTAAGCAACCTCTTCCTAAGCAGGGTGTCCTCAGGTAGACCTTATTTCTCATTTCTCTATTTTTCAGTTGTTTTATACCCAGAATGCTTGGTCCCTAAAGACATTTTTTCAACTGTGATCACCAAATAATCTCTATAGTTCTTTGTTTTGTTCTGGTTCCTGATTTATTGATTCAAACACAACCATTTAAGGTTTCAAACACATTTTGAGGTTTCAAATCAAGTAATCTAAGCATTACCCTACTTATTTCTCCTAAGGGGGTGCTTACCTTTCTCAGAAATTTATTAAGCGTTAGGAACTGCTATCAAGACATAATTTGTGGGCTGGGCATGGTGGTGCACATCTGTAATACCAGTTACTGAGGAAGCAAAGATCAGGAGGCTGGCCCTAGGCAAAAATGTGAGATCCTATCCAAAAAATAACTAAAGCAAAGAGGGATTGGGCATGACTCAAGTGGTACAGCACTTGCCTAGGAAGCATGAGACCTTGAATTCAAACCCAGTAACTACCAAAAAAACCAAAAGGTAAGCTAGAATTTGTACCAGGCATAGAATATCATATAATCCTAGCACTTGGGAGGTGGAGGCAGAAGGAACTCAAATTTCAGGCTAGCCTGTGCTACACAGTGAGAACCTGTCTCAAAAACAAAAAATAAAACAAAGATAAAAGGCCTAACACCTAATTAATGCGTGACTCAACTGCCCCATGATATAGCAAGGTCTGTTAATCTTATTGTAAATAAAACAGGTTAGTGGGTGACCGGAGGGGGTGGGGGAAATAATCTTGTAAGGAGAAGCCTGTGATTATAGGTGTGAACATTTTTTTTTAAGTCTGTACTTTGTAAGAGTTTAATTTGTCAACACTTAAATCTTCCTTTTTGGTTAAGGTTTTCATTTTGTGTAATGTTTCTTTTTGTCCATAGCTGACCTTTTGGAAGCAAAGAGGAGGAATTCTACTTGGGAACCTAAAATAGATTTGAGACTATACAAGGCCTATGTGTAGTATAAATTTAAGCTTTGCCACCAAAGAGTGAAGGCCATTGTGAAATTATAATAGTGACCCAAAGTGAGCCTTTTGCAAAGATTTGTTGAACTCATAAAGGAGAAGCAAGGTGAACGGTGAAGTCCAGTCAAAAGCATTTGAGGAACTGAGTATAAACATTAAAATTTTTTTTAATGATGAACCCTATGGCCTGTAGTGCCTATAGTACCAGCTACTTAGGAGGCAGAGGCAAGACAGCAGCCTGGGCCAGTAGGTCCAGACCAACCTCAGGAACAGAAACCACATCTCCAAAAACGATGGCCTAAAATTGCTAGGTTAGATACCAAAATGATTAATATTCTGTAAAACACAAATCTTTGTAAATTTTTTTTTCTTCCAGTTAGATATAATTTGCATGTCAGTCAAAATGATGTATCTGTAGGGCTGAGACCCTAATTACCGTTACGTCAAAGTATAGCCCTTAGATAACTAAGTCATCCTCAGGTGGAACTGTTAATCATGGCTCCGTTTTGCCACCCTTTGCTCTATTTCTAAGATTTTCATGATTTCACCCATGAAAGTGTTTTCTATCACTGAGACAAGTATTCCTTTATCGCCTCCCCTACTTCGTGATTTTATAGGTGATGGGGTGGTGGCTGTCTGCAACCACCAGGCTGTTCCTCCAGACACTCCACGGGCGACCACTCCTCCAGCTTAGGGACCAGTCCCTACTCTCCTTTGTGTCAGCGCGCCGTGCACACGGCCCGCTCAGCTGGGCAGCTAACCCAGGTAGACCCACCCACGTTGTGGGCGGGGCCCGGGAGCGCGGGCGACGCGGCTGCGCAGACGGGGGAGGCAGGCGCCTCGGCTTGCCCTGGCGCGGAGCCCCACAGGGCCTGCAGATGACGCGGGAGCCCGATCCCCCCGCCTGTTGTGGGGGCTGGGCAGCTCCCCGCCCACCGCACCCGCCCTCCCTCCCTGTCGTGGTAGTGGGTGAGGCCGTACGGGAGGAGACAGCCGGCCTGGCGGTGGGAATACTCACCCCGCTTCGCTCGGCCCGGGACCCGCGGCCCGGCGGGGCGGAGCGAGACGGGGCGGGGCGAGACGGGGCGGGGCGACGGGGAGCGGGAGGGGAGGCGGGGAGCGGACCAGGCGCGCGGGAGAGCTGAGGCGCTAGGGAGGAGCGTGCAGAACGCGCGGGACCACGGGCGCGAGGGCGGTGGCGCAGCCAGCTCCTCCTCCGCACCGCGCCGGAGCATGCGCACTGCTCTTCCCGCGTGTGCTGGGCCCGCCTCGCGCGGGCGGGTGGTGTCGGCCGCGCGCTCTGGGCGGAGGCTGGGCCCGAACCCACCGGGTTGGAGGTGGGGCAGAGATCTCCCAGCAGCCACGCCAGGCCCCGCCCCTCTTCACCCTCGCCCTTCTCAGCTCCCGGAAACGAACCTTGACCTTCGCTCCCCTGGGGACCTTGGCCACCTCTCGGGGCCGAGGAGCAGAGGGGAGCCTGAACCTGGGGAAAGGGGTGGCTGCACATTCTCCTCCAAGAAATTGTCCAGTATGCGGAATATAAAGGGATGACCAGTACAGAAAGAGTGGAGTAAAGGCAAGGATGCAGGACCACTAGCATCCCCCTAAGAGATTACAGAGCCATTCACACTGCAGAAAGTGCCAGCTAACATCACAGCTAAGCGCATGCAGGGCCACCGAGTGAAAGTTGAGGATGGGGTGAGAATTTAGTAATTTGGGATATTGACCGTAGTATCATGTGTGGCTCATGTCTCAGTTACAACTTCCAGTAAAATTTAATTGGGAGAAAAGGGTAGGGATAAGGATGGAGTCACAGTGGTAGTGGCACTAGAATAAGCTATCTGAGGGAAAAACATATCTGCCCCTCTAAACAACCGATTCAAAGGAAAAGAGTAAACGCAGGCAAAAAAGTGAGAGGAAAACCTGTCTTGGAATTTTCAGAGCGTGGTTTTGAGCTTGCACCACCATAAGATGTCACCACTGTAAACTAGGTAATAAGTACCAGGGGCCCTAGGTAATATTTTTGCAATTTCCTGAGTCCGTAATTGTTTCAAAATAGTTGTTTTTTGGGGGTTATTTTGGTTGTTTTTTTCCAAAGGGGATAATACAGATCAGTGATGACCAGGGACAAGGGATGGAAGAAGGTGCAGACTAAAAACAGGCCTGAGGGAATTGGGAAGGGGGATGCAGTTGTTCTATATCTTGATTGTTGATTATATTGATGATTAAACCACTGTTTTGTCAAAACTCATCAAAAGAATAAATTTAAACCTGGGCTGGTGAAGAACACCTGTAATTCTAGCACTTGAGAGGCTGAGGCAGGAGAATCCTGAGTTCAAGGTCACACACACACACCTGGGTACACAGCAAGAGCCTGTCTGAAAATAAAATCCTCATTTCGGGACTGGTATGTAGTTCACTGGTAGAACACTTGCCTAGCATGCTCAAGCCCTGGATTCAATCTCAGGGACGCCCCTCCCCCCAAAGAAGGATAAGTTTTACTTTACTGCATCTAAATTAGTTTAAATTAGTTTAAAACTCATTTTTTAAAATACTATCAATAAAAACAAGCCTCCACTTTGTTTTTGGCAGTACTGGGGTTTGAACGCAGGACCGCACACTTGCTACACAGGCACTCTACTGCTTGAGCCACTCCACCAGCTTTTTTTGTGTGTTGGTAATTTTGAAATAAGAGTCTGCTTTCATTTTTGCCTGGTTGGCCTTGAACCACAATCTTCCTGATCTCTGCCTCCTGAGTAATTAGGATTACAGGTGTGAGCCTCCATCTCAAAGGAAAGTGAAGACGCTGAAAAGAGACATACTGCGAAAGAATCTGCAACCTCCATAAGCAGCAGGTCTTTACTGGGGAGAGGAGACCTGAGAGGGACCCTCAACCATCAGAGGGTCACTCTCAGGGTTCACTCTCAGGCCCTGAAAGAAGGCTGGAGTCTTCTTCCCCCATCCCCACTCTCCTTTGCACACCACTCTCCCACCCTTTCCTTTCTTTCCTTTTTTTGACGGCTTCACCAGAGACCATCTTCCATCATGGATTCCCAGCACCTTACCATTCACAGCTGTATCACCATTAAAAACTTCCTCCTCTGACTTCAACCCAGATCTGTGCCATCCTTTCCTTTTTTCTCATTTCACAAAGTATAAATAGTGTATAACTTTAAAACTCATCTCTCTAAATCTGTCTCAGCCATAATGGAGGTTACTTTCACCCCTCCTACTCCATGTCTAGCTACTGTCTCATCTCCTGGACTGGCCATCCAGGTGAGAACAACAGAGACAGAAATGGACAGGGGAAAAGGAAAAAAAAAATCATATTTAAGTCACATTGTCAATTCAGCATTTTGAATGACTCACATGGTCCCACGACTACAACCATAAAAATCAATCAAAAATCTAAATCACATATGGCTAATGATTAGAGCTACTTTCCTGTCCTGACTTCCTGGTTTCCCACAGAAAACTAAGCCTCTAAGTCTGCCTAAACACTCTACTAACAGTTTTCTTCTGTAAATCTTTCAGACATGTCAAGATCAGGAGGGAAATCAGGTCATATCTAGGTCACTGCAGGTGGTGACACTGGGCTGGCCCATTCCCTCTCCTGGTCAAAGCACCATGCAGTTGGGATGATGGACCCACAACCTCAGCCTCATGGGAGCACAGGCTGGAGAAACCAATGCTAAAATTTCAATTCTCTGTCTAAAATGCCCCATGTATTTAAAATTAAAATCTCAGTTTTCTGGGTTGTAACATTAACTAAAAGGCAAGGGAGCAGCCTTCCTGAGTTGCTACAAATTCAGTAAGGCATTTGGATTTTTTTCATTAAGCCCCTTACCTAAAATTAAGTCTTGAGGGGCTAACTCATTCTACCGTTTCCATGTTTACTATCACCAGTTTCAATGGAGATGTAATCCTTTTTACCTTGCACTCTGCGCTTTTCCCAGCCTGTCATACAAATTCTAATTTAAAAACAATTTTTTTAGTACATCCTGTATCCTTTGTCCTAACAAGGATATGGGATGCCAACACTACCCCAAGTCTAGGCTCCCTAAATTTACTTTAAAGATTTGACTTGTAACAAAGTTACTGTAGCCCAATTTAAACTATTACTAAAAATTATTAAAAACACCCTCTAGAGGTAAATCTAAAGCCTTCAGTATCTAAGAATGCACTCAAAATTAATGTAATTGTTTTGTGTATCATTGTGTAAATTTTGTGTATGGCTATTGTATGATTAACTTATTAGAGACAAAAGTCTGATAGCTATGGCAACAGTCTTATTGGAAACTGAGACTTATTCAAAACACTATTCCTAGAATTGACTTTTTCCTCAGCTGTTAAGCTGCCCAAAATGAATCCTAAAAGAACAGAATGGGACACATTCAATCTGCTCCTAAAATTTTTTTTAAATAACTGATCAATGTACTTGTGGCCACTTAGTTAATTTTTACATGTTCTTGAGCTCTTGAATCTATGTGCACTTAAATTGACATTTATGGCATGCCTAATTTAAAACTTTTTTGCATATGCATGTGTTTAAACATCTTTAGTATGATTCTTATTATAGAATTAATGTAAAGAAATGAGAGGCTTCTATTCTCTCCCCCACTTCTTCTGCTGCTACTTTTAAGAAAAAACAGTTTTTCAAGGGTTATGTCAATCAGGTGTAACCAAATTATAGGCATTATTTTATGGACAGTAATCTCAATCTGTTTCATTTCATCATAAGTGTAATTTACATTCGATTCTTTTATAATTAGATGTATTAACAAATGGTGTCTTTATAAGTTACTTACTGTATCAAAAACAGTTTAAAATTGCCCTTCTGTATTGGTCTATATTATGAATATATAAGTCTAATTGGAAAAATAATTTTATTTAAATTTAAAATTCTTATAAAAGTTATTTTAAAATACAAGTTACAAAATCAACAAGTAGAAAGGATATAGATAGGTACTGAGTGTATTTTAGTGGAAAAGTTAAAGGGAAAAAAGAGTGCTTTTGAATGAGAAAGGATTTTGTAAAGAAAGGTTTGTCCTAAAGATTGTTCCAAATATGGAAAAGAGGGGTAAGGACAAACTATCAGAAGGTTCAAAATGTTGAATGAAGGTTCTGAGTAAGTCTTAAAAGTGTATAATAGAAGCTTTGGTGTATGATAAAGTTGACTATGATCTAAGTGTTGCCTAAAAGATTTTCTAGGGTCATGTCAAACTAAAACCTAATTCTCTATGTACATAAAATAAGACTATCTTAATGTTATTCTGCTCTTAGTAACATCTGTAAAAAACTGTTATAGGGAAAAATTTTATCAAAGTACTCCTAAATCAGAGTTCATTTACATATTTGCTCATGCAAAGTTCTCTTAAATGACCACCTTATAACTGTGTTCTGTGTCTAGACTTTATCTGAATATTGTACAAACATTTGCAGTCAGTTTATGTAAAATGATGAGCTAAAGCTCTCTTTTATCCAAAAACATTACATTTAACTGACCAGCTAAAGTTGTTTATCCAAAAGCATTACATCTAACCCTTTGACATATTAAATGGTTAATAAAACTTTTGGCAGGTGTGCTGTTTGTAATCAGTAACATTCAGAAAAATCTTGCCATTTGGGCAATCCTGCTACTTAAAACCTGGACTATATTAGTCTTAGTCAAATAAGTGTCACTCTATATATATGAAATGTACTTGTACATTAGAAAATAAGGCTATTTGGGATCACAGGCATTGGCCCCTTAACTTGTAAGAGATTTAAAGTTAATGATGGTAGAATTTTGCAAGCTTGTGTCCATGTGTTCCTAAGTGTAACAAGGAGCATTTAGTGCTGCTGTTTTAATACTGTCAGTCATAACTATTCTCCTAATGCGGTCCACAATGGAAATACCTAAATAAACATTGGCCCATGTGTATTTCACTACATGTCTCATTTTATCTCCCAAAAGCTATATATCCTTTATACAGGTTGCCACCCAAAACCATGCTGCTTCTATAGGGAAAATGCTGCTTTTATGTCAACCAGTCCAGGATCATTCACGATGCCGTTAAGAGACTTCGAAAACATGCTGTGAATCTCCAACAGTGAACAACGGACAGCTGGGAACAGTGGTCTTCCTGGGCTGAGTGGATGCCATGGGTCTTCCCTCTACTGGGACACCTTATTTTTCCCATTGTGACCTTGCCATCAAAACAGGAGGGGATTAGATGTCTTCACAGTTAAAAAAGGTGGGCTATGCTTCTTCCTAGGAGAGGATTGTTGTTTCTTCACCAATAAGTCTGGCATAGTTAGGGAAGGGATTTTTTAAAAACTCAGGGATAGGGCACAATAGCTAACATCCTCACAACCTACTAATATTCTTTCCTCTTTGTGCCCATGGCTCATCCCTCTAGTGTTCCCTCACATCCTTGTTTGTCTGGCTCTAATGTTCCTACCATGCCTCATTAATATCCTCCAAAAATGTTTATAGGAATGTATTACTGCCATTTCACATGCTACCTCAGGGGAGCAGTTCAAGGCCATCATGCTTCTACAAACTCTCCAGGCTCCACAACCCCCCACACCACCCCTAGCCAGCAGGAAGTAGCCAGAAGACAGGCAGTGCCCCCTTGCCACTTATATATATGTATATATCAAAAATCCTGGACTGCTGGAATGTCAAGAAACACTGGAACAATGCAAACAGCTACCTCTGATAAGAGAGCCAGAGAAAAACAACATGCATAACTACCCAATCCCAATGACCTTCCTAGTAATGTCCAGCACCTCTCCCCATCCTCCTTCCCAACCATCTTACCTAACGCCCATCCCCCTCCAACCTCCCTTTCCCCACCACAGGATGTTTAAAATACCCAGCCTGTAAGAAAGAGTGTTACTCTGATGGGTGAAGGTCCCTCTCAGGTCTCCTCTCCCTAATAAGGACCTGCTGCTTATGAAGGTCACAGATTCTTCCCAGTATGTCTCTCTTTTCAGCTTCTTCACTTTACTTTCACCATCACCCAGCTTTAACATTTTTGAGTAAGTATGAGTTGGTATCCTCCAATTTAAATTATCCATTTGATTTTTTTTTAAATACAAGGCAGTGAATTATGAATGAGAACTCTAATACATGAGTGCCTCCTTCAACTTTAAGCAGTTACCTTGAAAACAAAACTTACACATAGAAAAATAGGGATTCATTACATTATACTCAATCTTTTAGAAACATTTTTCATAAACCAGTTGTGCCATATTTACTAAAATAGTTGTCTGCACTGGAGACGTTTTTTAAATTTTATGATTCACCTACAAAAACTAACTAGAAATAAATCAGGTAACCTCTATGCCCTTTCTAACATTGTATCATCATGGTACAGGACGTGTGTTTACCTGGGTGAGTGCTTGAGGGTGCTGATCCTTATTCATAGCATCCCTGGCTTCAAACAGGACACCTCACTAGTGCAATTGAATCACAGAGGAAGGAACCTAAAATTTGAACTTAAATTTATTGAATACCAAAAGAAGCTATGGACATAGCTAATTTCATGACAACTTCATGAAATACCCATTCTGTCTTGCTTCCTTTAGCTTGCCTAAAGCTACTGTGTTTCTTCCAGCTCTCTAACCATTCTTCTTTCCCACCCTCATAAGCTTCTATTTGCCCCTTACATTTTACTCAGGACTTCCTAAAAGCTGAAACTTTGGGGGGTTTTTGAGATTTGTATAAAATAAAAGAAAAATAGGGTTGTACAAACTGCTACATTAGAAACCATTTTCTGCACTGGGGATATAGCTAAGAGGTAGACCGATCACCTACCATGTGTGATGCCCTGAGTTCCATCCCCAGGACCAGAAAAAACAAAAAAAGTCATTTTCCTTTAACCATTGAGCACTTTTATTGCCAAAAATTACAATGTAGTATAATTGTCTTTCATGATACAATTACAGGATTCACTTAAAAACAAGACTTCATAATAATTTCTACATAGTAATGTCCTTTAATGGGACACTTGCACATATCATTTCTGCTCATATCCCAAGGCCACACCTAGATAATATGAAGGTAGGAAATGTAGCCTTGGGCTCAGTAAAACCTTGACAGTGTGCAGTTGTTTTATTATTGAAAGGAAGAAGAGGAAAATAGACCCAGGGAAACAGAAGTTCTCTCTCACCACCCGGCACAAGCTCCTTAGGGAAACTACATAAAAGAGGTAGAGGAGGTAATCAGGTTGGATGACAGATAAGAAACTTGTCTTGAAACTCCATGTGGCTAGTACTTACCTAAATGTTTAAGAGAAAAAACACAATAGATGACAGCCCTAAAGAGACGGAAAAAAGATCAGTGGTTACTAGAGTTGACCAGGAGACAGGCAAAAAAGGAGAATATGTGGAGGATAGGACACTTATTAGGGCTAGGAAACTATAATATGTGATACTGTAACTGTGGATATATGACATATACCTATCAAACCCATAAAACTGTACAATACAAAGAATGAACCCTTACGTAAACTAGACTTTCCTTAATAATTATATATCAATACTGCTTCATCAGTTATAACAAATGTAGCACATTAATGCAAGATGTTAATAAGTGGAAACTGTGGTGTGTGAGAAGTCTTTCTACTCTCTGCTCATTTTTCTGTAAGTCAGACTTTTCCTAAAAATCAAAAGCCTATTAATTTAAAAGAATGATATTGATTTTAAAAAAAAGTTCATGTTAAGAATGGAGTTGAGAGAATTGAAGACAACTAGAAAGAGATGATTCAATCTTTCCATCAGACCACTTTTTTTTTAATTTTTATTTTATTCATATGTGCATGCAATGTTTGAGTCATTTCTCCCCCCTTACCCCACCCCCTCCCTTACCCCCTGCCCCTCCCTCTCATCCCCCCACCCCCTCGCTACCCAGCAGAAACTACCCTACCCTTATCTCTAATTTTGTTGAAGAGAGAGCACGAGCAATAATAGTTGAGACAAGGACAGCCATACAGGGAGTTGACTCGCATTGATTTCCTGTGCATGTGTGTTATCCTCCAAGTCAATTCCTCTTGAACTAACCTTTTCTCTAGTTCCTGATTCCCCCCTCCTATTGGCCTCAGTTGCTTTAAAGTATCTGCTTTAGTTCCTCTGCATTGAGGGCAACAAATGCTATCTAGTTTTTCAGGTGTCTTACCTACCCTCATACCTCCCTTGTGTGCTCTTGTTTTATCATGTGATCAAAGTCCAATCCCCTTGTGTGTTTGCCCTTGATATAATGTCCACATATGAGGGAGAACATACGATTTTTGGTCTTTTGGGCCAGGCTAACCGCACTCAGAATGATGTTCTCCAATTCCATCCATTTACCAGCAAATGACAACACTTCATTCTTCTTTATGGCTGCATAAAATTCCATTGTGTCTAAATACCACATTTTCTTAATCCATTCGTCAGAAGTGGGGCACCTTGGATGTTTCCATAACTTGGCTATTGTGAATAGTGTTGCAATAAACATGGGTGTGCAGGTGTCTCTGGAGTAACCTTTGTCATATTCTTTTGGGTCTATCCCCAAGAGTGGTATTGCTGGATCAAATGGTAGATCAATGTTTAGCTTTTTAAGTAACCTCCAAATTTTTTCCAGAGTGGTTGTACTAGTTTACATTCCCACCAACAGTATAAGAGGGTTCCTTTTTCCCCGCATCCTCACCAACACCTGTTGTTAGTAGTGTTGCTGATGCTGGCTATTCTAACAGGGATGAGGTGGAATCTTAGTGTGGTTTTAATTTGCATTTCCTTTATTGCTAGAGATGGTAAGCATTTTTTCATGTGTTTTTTGGCCATTTGAATTTCTTCTTTTGAGAAAGTTCTGTTTAGTTCACTTGCCCATTTCTTTATTGGTTCATTAATTTTGGGAGAATTTAGTTTTTTAAGTTCCCTATATGTTCTGGTTATCAGTCCTTTGTTCCATCAGACCACTTCTTATTGTTAACTTTACTACACATGAAATATATACATACCTTGGAGTTTCATTTTATTTTTATGATTTAGTAAATTTTTAAGGTACAATTTATATATAATAAAATGTTCCAAAATTAGGTCAATAGCAATGCATTTTGATAAAGATACACATGTATGTCCTGTGGTCTATATGCCTGTACCTCCCCAAAATTCATATGCTGAGCTCTGATGATATTAGGATATGGGACTTTTCAATGAACCCAGAGCCAGGCCCTCACTAAACAACAAATCTGCTGATGTCTTGATCTTAGACTTTCCATGCTCCAAATCTGAGGGAAACTTTTCTACTTTTAAAAACCAGATTGCAGGGCACAGTGGCTCACCCCTGTAATTCCATCTCCTTAGGAGGTAGAGAGAGATCAGGAGGACCTTTATTCAAGCCTAGGCAAAAAGTTAGACCCTTCCCCATCTCAACAAATAAACTGGGTATATAGTGGAGTACTTCTGTAATCCCTGCTACTCTGAAGGCTGTAGATAGAAGGATCATGGTCCAAGGCTGGCCCAGGACAACAATTTGAAACCCTATCTGAAAAATACCTAATGCAAAAAGGAGTGAGGGTGTGGCTCAAATGGTATAGTGTCTGCCTAGCAAGCACTAGGTCCTGTATCCTAGTACTGTCAAAAAAAAGACACTCAGTTTATGGTAATTAGTCCAAATGTACTAGAACACCAGGTAACCATTACCCTAATCAAAATACAGAACATTTCCACCATCCCAAAAAGTTACATCCTACTCAGTACATTGCTCCACCCCCCGACCCCCACCTTAAACCCTTAGTAACCACTAGTTTACTCTAGATTAGGTTTTGCCAGTTCTAGAAAATGGTATCATATAATATATATGTGTCTACCTTCACTTTTGCTCAGAAGATTGTTTTTGAGATTCATTTGTGTCATTGTATTTATCACTAATTAGTTTCTCTTTCTGGCTGAGTAGTATCTCATTGGTTGAGTATAACACAATTTTCTGAAAAGGACATTTAGGTTGTTTCCAGCTTTTGGCTCTTATTTAAAAAGCAGTTATGAATAATCATATTCAAGTATTTTTATGCCATGTTTTTTGTCTTTTCTTGAGTAAATACATGATCATTACAGAAATAAAAATTGTATTTTACTAATATTCTATATTGATCACATTTCTTAGCTTAGAACTTGTCTTAATGATTCTACTTTAAATGCTAATTTAGAAAATATTTGTTGCTGAATTTAGTTTTCTTTATGTAATTAAACATGTTTGGAAGTTACTATACTTGGTTGGTTGGTTGGTTGGTTGGTTTCAAACAGGGCTCAGGTAGCCCAGAACTCACTATTAGCCCAAGTAGCCTCAATCTCAGGATCCTCCTGTCTCAGCCTCCTGAGTACAGGGATTATGTATGTGCACCACCATTGCCAGCTTGAAATTTACTACATGGTTTGTGTGGGTTTTTTTAGTAGAAAATATGTGTGACACAATCTATAATTCTATAATTGTTTAGTTGCAAAAGCAAAAGCTTTGTTGTTAGCAAAGGATAAATGGAGGATTGCAGCAGCAATGTGCTATAACCAAGAGTCCATAGCATGGGATTGGAGCTCTACTTGTGTTTTGAGAATCTTATTCTTGAGGGTCTAGTTTTTACTTTGAATAGCATAGCACATTTCAGGAAATTATTCAATTTGAATAATTTACATGTTGAAATATTCTACTTACTGAATTTTGATATTTGCTTTGGCTATATTTTCCAGCATTTTGGGTTGGACTTTTTTTTTCCAAGCATTTAAGAACATTTGGGAACTATAATTTGTCTTTTACATTTGTCAGAGGAACTCAGTTTTCTAAAAGGATCACTCTGGCACTGGTCTGGTATTACCCAGGATGCCTAGTTTTTTTCCTCACTGGAATGGTTGGCAGATTCATGGGTCCCCTTACTTTTGGAGTGTAGAAAAACTATGCATGTCTATAGCATCTCCTGGGTTATCAGAGTCTAGCCTTGTTTATTCTTTGGGCTATTTTGCAGTTCTTTATAAGTTGTAGGTAATTGATAGATATGTAAATTCCATTCTGTCCGGTAGTGATTTTTTTTTTTCTTCTTCTTCTTCTTCTTCTTCTTCTTCTTCTTCTTCTTCTTCTTCTTCTTCTTCTTCTTCTTCTTCTTCTTCTTCTTCTTCTTCTTCTTCTCCTTCTTCTTCTTCTTCTTCTTCTTCTTCTTCTTCTTCTTCTTCTTCTTCCTCCTCCTCCTCCTCCTCCTCCTCCTCCTCCTCCTCCTCCTCCTCCTCCTCCTCCTTTCTTCTTCTTCTTTTCTTCTTTCTTCTTTCTTCTTCTTCAGGTGGAACTGGGGCTGGAACTCAGGGCTTCTTTACTCTGGTAGTGATTTTAACTAACTCACTTCTGTCCCATTTCACTTGGTTCCTTCATATCAAATGAGTAAAATTGATTATTTTTTTAAATATTTTTTCCTTTCTTGTTGTGCTGGGTAGGGGGTACACTGTGAGAAAGCAGATCAATAGCAAAGTATCTGTGTAAAAGAATGTAGATCGCCTTTGGACAACGTGGAAAAGAAAAATTCAGCAGATATTTTCAGCACTCTATCCAGAATCCATTGATTTGGAAATCAGCAGGTGGAGAATAAAGAATGTGCAAGTAATAAAGAACTCTAACGTCTCCTAAACCCTTCAAACATTGAGGTTCCAGCACTCTGTGCCTTCATGGATCCAGGTTAAACTTCCTGATGTGACACAGCAAGATGGCCTCTCCTGAGGCTTTCAACTCACCATCTAGGGAAGAAATACCGGGGAGGGTAATGAGACAAGATCAGTGCATGTACCCCAGGACCCCTTGAAAAATCTTGCTCTATGATGATCTGTTTTCTTTAATGTTGTGTGATATGGCTATGTTTTCTGATCGGGAATTAATTCTGATTGTAGGATTCAATTATATATTAATATTGATATGGTGTGTTTTGTGTTAGGACAAGTTCAGTCTCTAAACCCTGAAGCTTTTGTGCAGATTTAATTCAAGAAACTTCCCTAGAAATCCAAATCAAAGCCACTTGATCAAGAACACCACCAACAACAAATGTTGGTGAGGATGGGAAAAAAGGAACCCTCATACACTGCTGCTGTTGGGAATGTAAACTAGTACAACCACTATGGAAGACAACATAGAGGCTTCTTAAAAAACTAAAAATAGATCTGCCATACTATCCAGCAATACCATTCCTAGGAATATACCCAAAGGAAAGTGACTCAGGTTACTACAAAGGCACCGGCATACCCATGTTTATTGCAGCACTATTCACAATAGCCAAGCTATGGAAACAGCCAAGATGTCCCACTACCAACAAATGGATTAAGAAAATGTGGTACTTACACACAATGGAATTTTATTCAGCCACAAAGAAGAATGAAATTTTGTCATTCACAGGTAAATGGATGGAACTGGCGAAAATCATCTTAAGCAAAGTTAGGTTCAGAAGGCCAAAAATCACATGTTCTCCCTCATATGTGGATTATAGATCTAAAACAAATGCAGTAATGTTATTGGACACAGGTCACACACCAAGGGGGAACCTGGGAGGGATAAGAAAAGAGAAAGAAACCAAAAACTTGAATGTGGATGATGTGCTCAATGTATAGGAGTGAATATAGTAATCTTATACTGGTAGAGGTCACTATGGGAAGGTAACTAGGAAGTAGTGAAGAGATCTGGTAGAGATGAACCAATTGGAGTTGTGATACACATATGCATGGAAACAACACAAGGAATCTCCCTGTATAGCTGTCTTTATCTCAGACTAGCAAAAATGCCATGTTTTTCTTATTATCTTTTACATTTTTTCTTTAACAAAATCGGAGAGCAAGAGGGCAGAGCAGGTTCCATGGGGGTGGGGGGGTGCAGATAATATATACACATGTAAATAAATGCAAAAATGATAAAATTTTAAAAAAAGAAACTTCCCTAAATTCAGAACAAATCAGGAGCTGGTCCTGAGACAATGATTCTCTTTAGGCTACCTTTCAAAATAAATAATAATAATATGGATTTTCTGGGCTCCTCATGTGCATGCCTACACAAGAGCACTAGCTTGGAGTCAAGAAGTCATGATGCAAGCTTCATTTCTGTTATTTCTTGATATGTAAATTTGGGACACTAACCTCAGGATGACTCAGGATATATATTTCTATGAAACGGAATGAGTAACAGTCCCATATTTGTGGGAATATGGAGACCAAAAACTACACATTTTCAAATATTAGGACTGGTCCATAGAGGGAGTGAAATAATATCATCATTGTAATGATTGTGTTTTCTTTCCCTATATCTTTCTTTCATATATGTATATGATTGTTGTTCCTGCTTCAGCTCCCTGAGTGCTGGGATTACAGGCTAGTACCACCACACCTGGCTTGATTTGTGTTTTCTAACTGCAGATAAAATAAGAGTGTCAAAGAATGATCTTATTTATGGTCCTATAGAAAACCAGTAAAAGGTTATAACCAGCCAAGTGTGATGGAAAATGCCTGTAATTCCAGCACTTGGGAAGCTAAAGCAAGAGGACTGTGAGTTCAAGGCTAGTTAGGCTATATAGAGAGCTCCAGGCTAGTCAGGGCTACATAATGAGATCCTATCTCAAAGAACCACAAGAAAAAAAAGTTCTAACAAAAATTTAACAATGGCACAATGGCTACCTATAAATGCCAGGATGGTGTATGACTTTCCTTCTTCATACATCTTAGCATTTTAGTTAAAAGATGATATATTATCATCAATGTGTTAATTTTTTTTTTAATTTGGTGGTACTGGTATTAAACTCAGAACCTGTCACTTGCTAGGTAGTCACTCAACCTCTTGAGCCATGCCTCTAGCTCTTTTTGCTTTAGTTTTTCAGGTAGGGTATTGCTTTTTTCCAGGACAAGCCTCAAGTCATGATTTTCTGAATCTCCCACTCCCGATGCCAGGGATAACAGACATCAGTCCCACACTTACTATAATAAAAAATGTTGTTTCTAGGTTAAAAAATTAAATTGATTCTGTGATTTTACATAGAAATAAATTGTTATATATTTAGCACAAAGAAATGATTATTATCTGAGTATAAATTGTATCCTGTTGTTTTGTAAAAAGAATAAAAATTAAGGAAAGGAGGTCAACTTCAAAGGAAGAAAAGCCCAAACATAATGGCCAGCGAAAATAACAATGAGACATTTCAAATGTGCCGTTTCCTACCTACTGCAACCCCGGGTTGGCAATAGAGAATGTTCCTGCTTGATTCAGTCTCCATCAGATGAGGAACTGATAGTATGAATATGTAGACATAGACAGAAAGATGGAAAGAAATGATCCCTATCCTATCCCCATACCTGGGGATTGAACTCAAGGTTTTCCTTGTGCTAGACAAACACTCTACCACTTGAACCACTCCCCCAGCCCCTTCAGTTGTATTTTGATTTAGAAATAGGGTCTCCCTAATTTTGCCAGGGCTACCCTCAAGATCACAATCCTCCTGCCTCCACCTCCCAAGTAGCTGGGATTATAGATGTCACCACCATGCCCAGCTTAATCCTTCTGTATATACATACAAGGGAGGCATATTATGGGACATGAATAATGATGTGGAAGAAAGAGGACACCATGAAAACTGTCTAGTCCCATTATAATTACATGTGGTTAAATGCTGAAAGTGGAGTAAAGCTGCTCACAGTTGAGTACTATTGCTACATTTTTTACATAATGTTTGTTCTGTACTATGAAGCTTTTCATTATTTATGCTATTTGGTGAATGTGATAAAGAGGAGGTAAAGTGTACAACCATATATGCTTGTTTCTGACGTTGGCTCAATACACACAACACAAGCCCTACTTCTCATCGTCAGATATTTGGTCTCGTCAGTGAGGAAATGCTGGGATTTCACTTGGCTGATTGGTCAGGATGTCCTCATGAGAAAGGCCTGCAGGATGATGTAACAGCCAGTGGATGAAGTTCAGCATTGAAAGGACCAATAAAGAACTTCAGTGCCTTCCAAGACACTCACAAATTCTACTAGTCTCAATAAATCTATTCAGCTTGAGGTTACTGGCTTCGTGATGCGTGGCCTAAAGATTCCACCAATCTGAAGCAGCCTTGGTTCCAGCCAGGCAGTCTGAGATGTAGGCAGCTGTATAGTGTTAGATGACATCTGCCTGAAATAAGGACATCAGTCAAGATGATATGAATATACTCTAAATGTAAGCTGTAACCTGTCACATTGCTGTAACCTTACAATAAATGCCTTTGCTAAGTAGAATGTGGGTTATTTCATTTCTTCAGCATTTAGAAATATAATTAAAACAATCTGGGCTGGATATCCAAAAGACAATTTGGTGCATAAGTCTAAAGCTCATAAAAGAGGTTAGGCTAAAAATACATACAGTGGCATTATCTCCTATGCTTAGTTAACTTGTATTAACTATACCATATGCACTTGGCAAAAATCAAAAACATATTTTTCTTGTAACTTGGCCCCCAAATGCAAGCCAACAACTTCATCTGGTGTTCAACTAAAGCAACAACCTTCTGTTCCAATGGTGGAAGAAAACTGGCTGTGCAGGCTTTCTTGACTGATAGTATATACATTCAAAATGGTATACAGTATTTTGCAGGAAATTTTAAAGATTTTCAAAGATAATTTTAACTCGTTCTATTTTTACCTTTCACACTGACTAAATCCTAACCCTCTCAAAACAAGTCACTACTATAATTGAGTGTCATTGGTATACAGGTGGTTGCAGTTATGGTCACAGAAGAAACTATTTAAGAGACAGTAGTGAGTCAGAGAAAAACAGTGAAAGCAGAATCTTAGGGAACATCGATTTAAAGAGCAGGCAGAAGAGCCCATGTAGACTCTTAAGAAAATTAGGAGATGGACAAAGAAAGAGTAGTACAGCCAAAACAAAACAAAAAACAAGAAGATAGTTTCCAGAGAGTGGTTAACAATATCAAAAACAAAGCAAAAAGGCCAGGTGTTTTTGCTTAGCAATTGGGAGACTGAGGCAGGAGGATATTCAAGGCCAGCCTGGGGTACATAGTAAAACCCTGCCTCAAGAATCAAACAAAACCAAAGAATCAAGGAAGATAAACACTGAAAAGTGACTTTTGGCTCTAGAAATTAAGAAGTAATGACCTTAGCAAAAGCAGTTACGGTGGTGGTCTAAGTCTATTTCACAGGCATTGCTAAGCTGATATGTCTTTAAAAAATAAGACAACAAAAACACAAAGGGGTGGTAAGACTTCAGGATTGCCTGTGAAGAAAAGGAAGAGGGCAGGGTGGCAGGTAGGAGGAATTACAGCCAGAGGACAGAACTTCGGTGTTTCACATTTTAAGTGGATGTGACTCAATCCAGTTTATAGGCTAAGCACCAGAACCAAAAGGAGAGAGCAGATAATTTAAACAACACAGCCCTGAAGAGACAGAAGTTGAGCTGCAAGTACTAATTTGCATTAACTGGAAGGAGGGCAAAGGAGGAAGATGTACTGACAGAAGTAGAAGCAGATGCCTTTGTATTTGGGAGGGACAAAGTGCCTGGAAGGAGCGGTTGAAGAAAGTTCATCTCTGATAGCATCCACTTTCTCTGTGAAGTAGATGAAAATCAGAGCCATCTTCTATAACTGAAACTTTAAAAAAAACAAGTAAAATTTCCTATTTTCCATAGAACTTGTGAGGACTGGATTCCTTTATCTGTGGAGGTACTAATGCCTATATTTTATGTGATTGTTGTTTTGAGTACCACTCATCCTGTTTGAGTGAAAAAGTGTAAAGGACAGATGAATGGGTAAGTCCAGAGTTGCAGGCTTGCAACAGTAAGGAAGAGAATTGAAAAGGTAGAGTAAATTGAGGTCACTGGTGGGAAAATAATAGAAGTGAGACCCATAGGGTCTGAACAGGACAGGAAAAAAGTGATGTTAAGAGAGAAACAAGACACTTAGAGAAGATTCATGGGACTAAGGATGATCATGCTATCAATCAAGAGAGTGGGCCTGTAGAAATATGAAGGAGAGAAATGGCAGGATGGGAGGGTTTGTTTGCAGTGGAGGAGACTGATACATGAAATTACAAATGTACCAGTTAGTTCCAGGTAGACACAAAGCACAAATGGTCAACCCAAGGTGATTTGCTGATGTAGAGTGGAAGTGAAAGCCATAAGCATTGAATACATACACAACTATGAGACTAAAGTAGTTGATGGATCATTCATGAAGGCCTTCAAATTTCTTCCAGAGTGGGGTAGAAAGTGAGTCTGATGAATGTAAAAGACTAGGAGAGAGATGATGGTGAAGACAGGAAGCAGTGCAAATGGGTTGGTAAAGAATTCAATAAAAGAAAAATTCCAAATAAAATGATTTGGAATTTGCACATTGGAGAATGCTAGCAATACTTCTAAAGTTTGAGGAAGGAAAAGGAAAGTGGAAACCTCAGGGGCTCTGTATTTCAAATGTGGAAAATGGAAGGTGTTAAACTATTTAATATTCATCCATTCTTTTCAAAAATACATCAAGAATCTAAAATATATGCCAGGCACTTTGCTAGGTGCTAGAAATATGGCAACAAACAAGCATTACCCTTACCTTAATAGAGGTAAAAGTCTTTAGTCAGCAATACTCCAAACAATCAGAAAAAAAATTTTTTTGAGGTACTAGGGATTGAACCAGGGTCTCATGCATTCTCGGCAAGTGCTTTACCACTGAGCTACACCCAAACAACCTTACCCAATTTTTTTTTATGTTATTTTGAAACAGGGTCTAGCTATATAGCTAGGTTGACCTTGAACTCACAATCCTCCTGCCTCATCCTCCTTAGTACTAGAATTACAATAGTGCACCACCACATCTGACTAGAAACAAATTTTTAGCCTGAACATGTATGAGGGGAGGCTGTGTAGATCTACTCATTGGAGTAATGTTAAAGGCTAAACCAGCCAAAGCTTTCCTAAAAATAAATATATGCACACAATCTGGCAGGCGTTGATATTGATAATGTTGAAAGCCTTCCCATACCTTTGAAGAAGTCACTGATAGAGCTGTTTACTAAAAAGCAAACACCAGTTTATTGTATCTTTAGAGGTTATTTACATTACAACAAGGCACAGAATCTATTGATATGGAAATCAGTTAAGAATACTTTAATAGCAAAACAGCCACAGAACTGTATAATGTTATTCTAGAATATAATACCTAAGAACTACATGAAAGTTAAATTTAAATGCTATATGCATGCAAGATGGAAAATTTCCTAGATACTTTTAGAAACACTCATAGATTGCTATTCTGAGTACCAAATGATAAGAACAGTGAAAAGAACTACAGACGAACTATGGGTAGATAATATGTGACAACCACATGTAAATTACAGGTAGGATCTTCCTGCCTTTGACATTTCAGAAGCTTTATCTAATAAAAGTATTTATACTTACAATTAAGAAATTTCAGAAACATTCAAGCATTTAGATCCATTTTGAGAATCTTTTCTTATGTGGCTATATCAGCAAATACAATTACTATATTAATAAATTGCTATTAAAACCTAATAGTATCGGGAAGCTAACATTTAAGCTAAAAATATTAAATCATCAGCGGTAACTTTCCATAAATAAATGTAATAAAAATAATCATATAAAAAATTGAAAACCAAAAAAACCCACCAAAACTTTAAAAAATAGGTTCTAATGTGCTGTGGAAGAAGGAGAATAAAAAAGAAGAAAAATTTCTCTGACAAAAGGAAAAAAAAAGAAGAACACTGACAAGCAACAGAAAGTTCACAATGTTCAATATTCTTTGAGTACAAGAATGTTCACACCTCAAATCCTGAAGCCAACAGTCTCTTTTAGCCTTCTTAGCACATCCTCACAACTGAGGCTTGAACATAAGCTTTTATGGCCTTGTAAAGCCTTTGGGAGGCTTGCCATTTGAGTGTCACTGGGATAAGGCTCAGTGAACAAATACCAGGTTAAAACACAAGCTGACCTTCCTGTAAGAAGAGGGATTTGGTTTAGGATAGGTTTAGGGATTTCAATCCTGTATTTTCTTCCTCAGCCTCTATGTAATTGTGTCAGCAGCCCCTGATCTTCCCACTGCTTTGCAAAATTTTTATTGGAATCATGTGCCTTATAGGACATATGTATTGTAGAAAATATTAATTAATATTTCATAAAATGAAGTGTTTCTGCCTTTCTGCCTATATGAAATAAAGTCAGGGATACTACAGAAAACATTTAGACACAGGGCGAAATGTGATAGCCACATAATCATTCAACAACTACTTAGTAAGTAACTACTAAGTTCAAAGCACTTCGAGTCAAGTAGCATAAAAATGAAGCTCTTGGTCACAAGAAATAGAAACTGCTTGATTTTAGCAGTAAAGGAATTTATTGGCTGAAAATAAAGTAACTCATAGAATCAACAATAGAAAAAAATGAAGAACCAGGGGCAAAGAAGGGAAGGAGACAAGGACAATCAGCCAGTAGGAACCACAAGGTCATATCCAAGTTTGGTAGAGAATGCTTCTTTTGATCCTGTCACAGGTGAGCATACTGCAGATACCATACTGGAACCACAGGACACTGGGAATATATTTTAAACAACTTTTTCCATTTGTATAATTCACTTTAGGTTTAAGGTCCAAGTCTGATTGGCTAAGACTAGCTTCCATTCTGCTGAAGTTGGGAGAAGGGACTATCAGATCAATTCGGCTTTTGGAGAAGGAGTCAATGCCCTAATGCTCACCAACACTCACATAATGGGGTGATTACCCTCAAAATAGAAAAAGAATTTAGAGTTTCAATGTACAAGAAAAATTTAAATATCCACTTTATTCATAGCTTTGATCATGTAAGCATATCTTTTTAACCCACACTTTCCCAAAAAGTTGCTATGGCCTTCATGCTGCAAATCATTTTCTCTCCTCCCTTCCTCCCTATCTTTTGAGCCCAGGTTTTGCTTTGCAGTCCAGACTGGCTTCAAACTATTGATCCTTGGTCAATAGTCTCAGCTTTCCATGTGCTGGGATTATAGGTATGTGCCACCTTGCCCAGCTTTATATTTTGTATATTTTATATTATTTATTGATTTATTTTTTGGTGGAACTAGGGTTTGAACTCAGGGCACACTTCCAGCCCTATATTTTGTTGGTTTTTTTTTCCTTCAGTGCTCCATTTTATTAGCTAAGTTTTTACACAAATATTACAGAATTGTGAGACCTATTTTTAAAAATCATCCAAAATCCCCAACCCTTCACATTAAACATCAGTGTCCATCTGTTCTTTCCTTGTCCACCCTCACATACAATGTCAAGTTGACAAGACTAATTGTATTTTCCTATCCTACCTTCCAGCACCTCAGAGTCTATGTTCTAAGATGTCCTGCCCCAGGGGGGGATTTCACTTCCTTATCTTTGAAATACTATGTGAGATAACGGTCATAGCACATATCGAAGTTTCTATTTATGTGCCTTAAGGTATTTGGTTAGGTATTAACGTTAATTGAGTAACTTCATAGACTTTCAAATTACAGCACATTTGGTAACATTTTTAAGAAACTGAAGAGGAATTTGACAGCATAGATGTCATTCTCAGGGCTGCAGCATTGCAGGCTCTGTGTGTTTCCAACATCTGTGTTGTTCCCCCACACCCCACAACCCCGGCCTCCCAACTGCCATACTGGTCCTGGCACTGGGCTGAGCTTTTCTATGCATTTGTGCCTTGTGCCCTGAAATTATCTTGGCATCACATCCTTGGATGTGCCCTTGGCCTAGACATCCCCTGCCTCTTCCACAGGGTAGTACTTCACCTTGAGCCATATACTGAAGTTTTAAAAGCCTCTCCTACCCTACCATCCCAGGCTTTTCTTGCCTTCAATTGATTAAAGTTATTTATCTAGTAGGACAACACTGCTTGTCAGCATCTTCATCCACTAGACTTGGTTAAGTAAGGAGATATCCTAAAGACTCCATGTTCATACTTCTCTGTTTCCATTTTATGGAGGATTCTTACTTTCCTTTGATAAACTCCAAAGAGGCTGTAATCTCTTCTTTGACCCTTTTACTCAGGAGAAGAGCACCAAATGGCATGCCAGGAGCCTCAACGTTTCATTCCAATAGAGTCATTTTTTGTGTCCTCTGGAATCTTCACTCATCTTCTAAAACCACAAATATCCAGAGTTGGGAGAATAAAGCAGTATTACATTAAGTGGTCACTAGGAGTAATTATAAGGACATTTGTGCCCATTTTCAACCCTGGTTTGCTTGACTCATTTATGGGAAAAACATCATCATATATAGTTGCTGGTTCAGAACATGTTATGGAATCATAAACTAACCTCATAAGGTTTGTTTTCCTTCCAGCTGGAATTGTAAATGAAAATTGGCTTTCATGTTACATAAGTAAACTCGTTTCTTCTGTCATAAAACAAAGAAATCCTGTGGGCATTAGCACATTACTTTTTTCAGTGTAATCTGGGTTCCTTTGTCAGTAGCAAATAGGAATTTATGACAATGTATAAGACATCCAATAGGTTCACAATAATGATGCTAGCTGAGGTATGATGGACAAGAAAAGCAAACTCAGGAGGAAATCAGTGTTTCTTCCATGAGAGAGGTCTGATGTTGTCAGGTTACCTCCAGATGGTCTGCTGGTCCCCACTTCTCATCACCATAGATATGGTCCCACATCAGGGGATTTAGGATTGATAGCTGTTGTTGACAAATGAGAACCCACTGTGACCATAATAAGTCAGCCTTAGTGAGCAGCAAAAGAGAGGAATTCTTTTGTTGAGCCAAAGCATCACTTCCATCTCTGTCACCAACAGACTATTTTAGCTAACACTGAGGTGATTGGGGAAGAGGTTATTTGTTTTCCTTGGAATAAGCCATCTTGTCCACCTTCTGCAGTAGGAATCTCTTGATGACCATTCCTATGGGGTACAAATTATATCATAATCTAAACCCATTTCCAAAGATAAGCCATCCATAAAATTCTTTCTCAAACCTTGTTTTCAAAAAAGTTCCTGACCAAAAAACATAACATGTATCAATGTACATCTTTGCCTCATTCATGATCCATCTAGATAGGCTGAGGATGGATCAGCAGTTCTGTGGAAGTGTCACTCTGGGAATTTATATGACCTATTCAAAAAACTTGCTTATGCTTTTGTCACTTTGTTCTAGAGGGTCACTCAGATAAACCCTTTGGCTTAGCATATAGATAAACCTTTTTTATACAGCTAACTAATGTCATATGATCACCTAGTTTCCTAATGATATGGCTTTCTGCCTCCACCAGGGCAATTAGCAAGCTAAGAAACCATTTCTCAAAAGGATACAGTACTATTAGCTTGCCAATGAGCACATGGCTTTGCTCCAAATCTTAGGTCCTCTGTTGTGAGTTCTACTGGGATTTTCCACAAGATTGGTTTACAAACCATTAGGAGCAGCGCACTAAAATGTACTGTAAGTTATCTCCAAGATCTAAAGAGACTCACCAAGTATTATGTCTCTTTCTCTTGATGATAGAAGGTAAAATTTACAGCAATTTTTCTTTTGCTTTAGAATGGTGTGACAGGTTGTGTTGTCCAGGATAGCTACAACCAAGTGTCTCATCTTACAAACTCTTTTAAAAATGTGATATTGACTCTCCTACCATTGAGAAGTTGGGTCACTGTTGCTCCCTTCCCTTGAATCTGAACTATGGGAGAAGTGAAACCATGAGGTCATACAAGGCAATATAGTTTCCACCTAGTCTTTAAGGACACTCATCCTTAGAACCTTAACAAAGGCCACAGGGAAAGTTCACAGATAGATATTCTGGATGAAAAGGAAAGTCTAAAGTCACTTAAAGAAAATATAAGGCATAGTCTTTGTGACCTTGAGTTAGGCAATGATTTCTTAAATGCAACAGATAGAAAAATATGATCCATATCCATACCTCAAAAATTAGTATTCCTAGAATACCACCAAGAAAATGAAAACGTCAAGGGGTGGGGAATGGCTCAAGTGCTAGAGGCCTGCCTAGGACGTTCACGGCCCTGAGTTCAAACCCCACTATTGCTAAAAAAATAAAATAAAGACACACATAGATTGGTAGAAAATATTTCAAAACATGTATATAGTAAAGGACTTATATACAGAGGAGATAAATAACACAACCTGAAAATAAAGACATACAATCTAATTTTCTTTTTATTGTCCAGGCACTTATCTGGTTTTGGATTACTAAACATTTATTCATTGTGTTTCTTTTTTTAATAAAATTTTATTAGGATATATTAATTTTATGGGAGGATTCATAGTGACAATTCTGATTAGAATTATATTGTACATTATTTACATTGTCCCCATTGTCTCTCCTTCTCAACCCCTACCCCATTCCACTTAAAGAAATTGCAAGAAGTTTCTTAGTTCTGTTTCATATAGGTAAATTAAGTCCGTCTACCATATCACCTTAATTTCCTTCATTCACCCTCCTCCCCCAACTGGTACCCCCCGACTCTATACCTATTTTACAGCCCTGGTTTTCATTATTAATATTTAAGTTGATGTTCAAAGGGATGTCTCAATATATGCCCACTGTGGGTGTGCTTTACTTTGATCCATTTAACCCCTTCCACTACTCTCCCTTACTCCTTTACCTCCTATCCCCCATTTTTCTTTTTTTTTTTTTCATTTTTCTTTTATTATTCATATGTGCATACAAGGCTTGGTTTATTTCTCCCCCCTGCCCCCACCCCCTCCTTTACCACCCACTCCACCCCCTCCCGCTCCCCCCTTCAATACCCAGCAGAAACTATTTTGCCCTTATCTCTAATTTTGTTGTAGAGAGAGTATAAGCAATAATAGGAAGGAACAAGGGGTTTTGCTGGTTGAGATAAGGATAGCTATACAGGGCATTGACTCACATTGATTTCCTGTGCGTGGGTGTTACCTTCTAGGTTAATTCTTTTTAATCTAACCTTTTCTCTAGTTCCTGGTCTCCTTTTCCTATTGGCCTCAGTTGCTTTAAGGTATCTGCTTTAGTTTCTCTGCATTAAGGGCAACAAATGCTAGCTAGTTTTTTAGGTGTCTTACCTATCCTCATATCTCCCTTGTGTGCTCTCGCTTTTATTCTGTGATCAAAGTCCAATCCCCTTGTTGTGTTTGCCCTTGATCTAATGTCCACATATGAGGGAGAACATACGATTTTTGGTCTTTTGAGCCAGGCTAACCTCACTCAGAATGATGTTCTCCAATTCCATCCATTTACCAGCGAATGATAACATTTCATTCTTCTTCATGGCTGCATAAAATTCCATTGTGTATAGATACCACATTTTCTTAATCCATTCGTCGGTGCTGGGGCATCTTGGCTGTTTCCATAACTTGGCTATTGTGAATAGTGCCGCAATAAACATGGATGTGCAGGTGCCTCTGGAGTAACAGTCTTTTGGGTATATCCCCAAGAGTGGTATTGCTGGATCAAATGGTAGATCGATGTCCAGCTTTTTAAGTAGCCTCCAAATTTTTTTCCAGAGTGGTTGTACTAGTCTACATTCCCACCAACAGTGTAAGAGGGTTCCTTTTTCCCCGCATCCTCGCCAACACCTGTTGTTGGTGGTGTTGCTGATGATGGCTATTCTAACAGGGGTGAGGTGGAATCTTAGCGTGGTTTTAATTTGCATTTCCTTTATTGCTAGAGATGGTGAGCATTTTTTCATGTGTTTTCTGGCCATTTGAATTTCTTCTTTTGAGAAAGTTCTGTTTAGTTCACCTGCCCATTTCTTTATTGGTTCATTAGTTTAGGGAGAATTTAGTTTTTTAAGTTCCCTGTATATTCTGGTTATCAGTCCTTTGTCTGATGTATAGTTGGCAAATATTTTCTCCCACTCTGTGGGTGTTCTCTTCAGTTTAGAGACCATTTCTTTTGATGAACAGAAGCTTTTTAGTTTTATGAGGTCCCATTTATCTATGCTATCTCTTAGTTGCTGTGCTGCTGGGGTTTCATTGAGAAAGTTCTTACCTATACCTACTAACTCCAGAGTATTTCCTACTCTTTCTTGTATCAACTTAAGAGTTTGGGGTCTGATATTAAGATCCTTGATCCATTTTGAGTTAATCTTGGTATAGGGTGATATACATGGATCTAGTTTCAGTTTTTTGCAGACTGCTAACCAGTTTTCCCAGCAGTTTTTGTTGAAGAGGCTGCTATTTCTCCATCGTATATTTTTAGCTCCTTTGTCAAAGATAAGTTGCTTATAGTTGTGTGGCTTCATATCTGGATCCTCTATTCTGTTCCACTGGTCTTCATGTCTGTTTTTGTGCCAGTACCATGCTGTTTTTATTATTATTGCTTTGTAATATAGTTTGAAGTCAGGTATTGTGATACCTCCTGCATTGTTCTTTTGACTGAGTATTGCCTTGGCTATTCGTGGCCTCTTGTGTTTCCATATAAATTTAACAGTAGATTTTTCAATCTCTTTGATGAATGTCATTGGAATTTTGATGGGAATTGCATTAAACATGTAGATTACTTTTGGGAGTATCGACATTTTTACTATGTTGATTCTACCAATCCATGAGCATGGGAGATCTCTCCACTTTCTATAGTCTTCCTCAATCTCTTTCTTCAGAAGTGTATAGTTTTCCTTGTAGAGGTCTTTCACATCTTTTGTTAGGTTTACACCTAGGTATTTGATTTTTTTGAGGCTATTGTAAATGGAATTGTTTTCATACATTCTTTTTCTGTTTGCTCATTGTTAGTGTATAGAAATGCTAATGATTTTTCTATGTTGATTTTATATCCTGCTACATTGCTATAGCTATTGATGATGTCTAGAAGCTTCTGAGTAGAGTTTTTTGGGTCTTTAAGGTATAGGATCATGTCGTCTGCAAATAGGGATATTTTGACAGTTTCTTTACCTATTTGTATTCCTTTTATTCCTTCTTCTTGCCTAATTGCTCTGGCTAGGAATTCCAGTACTATGTTGAATAGGAGTGGAGATAGTGGGCATCCTTGTCTGGTTCCTGATTTTAGAGGGAATGGTTTTAATTTTTCTCCGTTAAGTATAATGCTGGCTGTAGGTTTGTCATATATAGCTTTTATAATGTTGAGGAACTTTCCTTCTATTCCTAGTTTTCTTAGAGCTTTTATCATGAAATGATGTTGGATCTTATCAAAGGCTTTTTCTGCATCTATTGAGATGATCAAGTGGTTTTTGTCTTTGCTTCTGTTAATGTGGTTTATTACGTTTATTGATTTTCGTATGTTGAACCACCCCTGCATCCCTGGGATGAAGCCTACCTGGTCGTGGTGAATAATCTTTTTGATGTGTTGCTGAATTCGATTTGCCATTATTTTGTTGAGGATTTTTGCATCAATGTTCATTAAGGAGATTGGCCTATAGTTCTCCTTTTTGGAGGTGTCTTTGCCTGGTTTTGGGATAAGTGTAATACTGGCTTCATAAAATGTGTTTGGCAGTTTTCCTTCCCTTTCTATTTCATGGAACAGTTTAAGGAGGGTTGGTATCAGTTCTTCTTTAAAGGTCTGATAGAATTCAGCAGAGAATCCATCAGGTCCTGGACTTTTCTTTTTGGGGAGACTCTTGATTGCTGCTTCAATTTCATTTTGTGTTATAGGTCTATTCAGGTGATTAATTTCCTCTTGCTTCAGTTTTGGATGATCATATGTATCTAGAAATCTGTCCATTTCTTTTAGATTTTCAAATTTATTTGAATATAGGTTCTCAAAGTAGTCTCTGATGATTTCCTGGACTTCCATGGTGTTTGTTGTTATCTCCCCTTTTGCATTCCTGATTCTACTAATTTGGGTTTTTTCTCTCCTCATTTTAGTCAGGTTTGCCAGGGGTCTATCGATCTTGTTTATTTTTTCAAAGAACCAACTTTTTGTTTCATTAATTCTTTGTATGGTTTTTTTGGTTTCTATTTCGTTGATTTCAGCTCTTATTTTTATTATTTCTCTCCTTCTATTTGTTTTGGGATTTGCTTGTTCTTGTTTTTCTAGGAGTTTGAGATGTATCATTAGGTCATTGATTTGGGATCTTTCAATCTTTTTAATATATGCACTCATGGCTATAAACTTTCCTCTCAAGACTGCCTTAGCTGTGTCCCATAGGTTCTGGTAGGTTGTGTTTTCATTTTCATTGACTTCTAGGAACTTTTTAATTTCCTCTTTTATTGCATCGATGATCCATTCTTCATTAAGTAATGAGTTATTTAGTTTCCAGCTGTTTGCATGTTTTTTGTCTTTACTTTTGTTGTTGAGTTCTACTTTTACTGCATTGTGGTCAGATAGTATGCATGGTATTATTTCTATTTTCTTATATTTGCTGAGGCTTGCTTTGTGCCCTAGGATATGATCTATTTTGGAGAAGGTTCCATGGGCTGCTGAGAAGAATGTATATTGTGTAGAGGTTGGATGAAATGTTCTGTAGACATCTACTAGTTCCACTTGATCTATTGCATATTTTAGATCTTGGATTTCTTTATTGAGTGTTTGTTTGGATGACCTATCTATTGATGATAATGGAGTGTTAAAGTCTCCCACAACCACTGTGTTGGCGTTTATATATGCTTTTAGGTCTTTCAGGGTATGTTTGATGAAATTGGGTGCGTTGACATTGGGTGCGTACAGATTGATGATTATTATTTCCTTTTGGTCTATTTCCCCTTTTATTAGTATGGAATGTCCTTCTTTATCTCGTTTGATCAATGTAGGTTTGAAGTCTACTTTGTCAGAGATAAGTATTGCTACTCCTGCTTGTTTTCGGGGGCCATTGGCTTGGTAAATCTTCTTCCAGCCTTTCATCCTAAGCATATGCTTATTTCTGTCGGTGAGATGAGTCTCCTGTAAGCAACAAATTGTTGGATCTTCTTTTTTAATCCATTTTGTCAAACGGTGTCTTTTGATGGGTGAATTAAGTCCATTAACATTAAGTGTTAGTACTGATAGGTATGTGGTGATTCCTGCCATTTAGTTATCTTAGTTGTTTGAAGGTTTGATTGTGTGTACCTAACTTGATGTTACTCTCTACTGTCTTGCTTTTTCTTATCCTGTGGTTTGGTGCTGCCTGCCTTTTCATGGTTAAGTTGGGTGTCACTTTCTGTGTGCAGGATCCCTTGCAGAATCTTTTGTAATGGTGGCTTTGTGGTCACATATTGTTTTAGTTTCTGCTTATCATGGAAGACTTTTATTGCTCCATCTATTTTGAATGATAGCTTTGCTGGGTAGAGTATCCTGGGGTTGAAGTTATTTTCATTCAGTGCCCGGAAGATCTCACCCCACGCTCTTCTTGCTTTTAATGTTTCTGTTGAGAAGTCTGCTGTGATTTTGATGGGTTTACCTTTGTATGTTACTTGTTTTTTCTCTCTTGCAGCCTTCAATATTCTTTCCTTAGTTTCTGAACTTGTTGTTTTAATGATGATATGTCGTGGAGTAGTTCTATTTTGATCTGGTCTGTTTGGTGTCCTGGAGGCCTCTTGCATTTGTATGGGAATATCTTTCTCTAGATTTGGGAAATTTTCCGTTATTATTTTGTTGAATATATTACGCATTCCCTTCGCTTGCACCTCTTCTCCTTCTTCGATGCCCATGATTCTCAAGTTTGGTCTTTTGATGGAGTCGGTGAATTCTTGCATTTTCTTTTCACAGGTCTTGAGTTGTTTAATTAGTAGTTCTTCAGTTTTTCCTTTAATTACCATTTCATCTTCAAGTTCTGAGATTCTGTCTTCTGTTTGTTCTATTCTGCTGGATTGGCCTTCCGTTTTGTTTTGCAGTTCTGTTTCGTTCTTTTTTCTGAGGTTTTCCATATCCTGGGTGGTTTCCTCTTTAATGTTGTCTATTTTTGCCCTGAGTTCATTTATCCATTTATTCATTGTGTTCTCTCTTTCATTTTGGTGTTTATACAGTGCTTCTATGGTTTCCTTTATTTCTTCTTTTGCTTTTTCAAATTCTCTATTTTTATTGTCTTGGAATTTCTTGAGTGTCTCCTGTACATTTTGGTTGACCCTATCCAGTATCATCTCTATAAAATTCTCATTGAGTACTTGTAGTATGTCTTCTTTTAAATTATTCTTGTAGGCTTCATTGGGTCCTTTGGCATAGTTTATCTTCATTTTGTTGGAGTCTGGCTCTGAGTTTCTGTTCTCTTCATTCCCCTCTGGTTCCTGTACTAATTTTTTGCTGTGGGGAAACTGGTTTCCTTGTTTTTTCTGTCTTCCTGTCATTGTCCTTGGTGTTGTTACTGTCCCTGTACTGTGTGTAATTAAGTATTTTCTAGCTTGTAATAATAACAATGGTAATATTGAGAATGGAAGAGTGAGCTGAGATGGAAAGCAAGAAGTTAAAGAAAAGGGGAAAACAAATATACAGACAAGAGGGAGAAAGCAGAACAAGGTATCAGACAAGAGAGTTTCAAAGGTATAAACAGGGAGTGTTAGTGTACTAATCGACAGTAAGCTGAACAGACAATAGAGAGACAGAGAGAGGATTGAAAATCAAAGATAAAAAAAATAAAAAATAAGTATATGAAAGTAATATCTATTTATAAAAATGAATTAAAATAAAATGGAAAATAGAAAATTAAAAAAAAACAAAAAAAACCAAAAAACCAAAAAACTTCCAAGTTTATATGCAATGCAATTTCAGTCTTAATAATTTGGATGTCTGTCTCAATCTCCAGTCCTGGAGTTGGTGCCTCAGATGTTGTTCTGTAGTTGTCTCATCAAAGGGGATGCATAAAGTAGAACAAAACTACACTCACACACACACAGAAGAAAAAAAAAAAAAAAAGCCCCACCAAGTGTCCCCAGTTCAAATGCAATACAGTTTCAATAAGTTTTTCGGCTTGCAGGTGTAATTCGGTTGTTCTCTCATCAAAGGTAGGGAGAAAAAGAAAAAAAAAGCGTCTGGAGGCAGTTCTGAGAGTGGTATCTGCAACTGTGGCTTGCCTGCCTGCTGCTCTCAGCCTGTAGCTGGCGGCGTTATTTATGCAGATCTCTGGGGTGAGCTTAGCACTCACCTGGTCCCACAGGCTTTGTTTGCTCAGAGTTCTCCTGTGCGGGGGAGGGGGGCCTCTGCTACAGGCTTTTCCCTTTCCAAGCACTGGGAAAGGCGACACTGCCCCGCGTTGTCAGGCCTGCGTGTTTATTTACAGTTCACGTGGGAAGTGGGTCTTCCCTCCTCTCACAAGCGTCCCCACTCCTGGTTGCTGGCGCGCCCCGCTCCCGCCAGAGCCTCTCCGGCCCGCCCGGCTCGTTTATTTACAGTCCCGGGAAGGAGTCCCTTCCCCCAATCTTCAGCGCTCAGGGCGCCCCACCCTCTTTCCAGCGTGTCTTAACTGTTCTTATTGCTTAGTACTCAGTTTCTCTTTTTTTCCCGGGTGGAGGTCAGTCTGTCCAGGGGGCTATGCTGCTCTGGCCCAGGCTTGTCTGTGGGGGAACCGCGGTACCGCGAAGCTCACCTGGTCCGCGTCTTCCCAAGCCGTATGGGCGCCGGCCACTGGCGGCCCGGGGGCCTCCTCGGTTCTCCGTTTAACGTGAAGTGGAGATTCTCTGTGCCGGCTGGAGGTGTGGAGGAGTCAAAGTTATGCCTTTTCTCGGTGATTATGCCTGCAAAGTGTGTCTCCAGCGTCTCTCCAAGATTTCACTATAGGAGGGTCGCTTTCTGCTTCCTCCCTCTAGCCGCCATCTTGGAATTCCTATCCCCCATTTTTCAACAGCTTTCAGTACACATCTTATATCCTCTACTTTCACATCTTACATTATGTGTTATATTACTGATGTTCTATCACTCTTTTCCTATCCCTCTTTCCCCGAGTTCCATAGAGTAGTTCCACTGTTATAAACATGTTCTATATCTGAGTTTATATATGATCATGCTTATTTTTGTGTATATGTTTATCTTTGGATTTATGTTCCAGGTATGAGAGAAAACATGGCTTTTGTGTTTCTGAGCCTGGCTTATTTCACTTAACATGATGTCTTCCAATTGCATCCATTTACATTCAAACCACATGTCATTATTCCTTATGGCTGAGTAATACTCCATTATATTATACATTATATTATACATTTTCTTGATCCATTCATCAGTTGTAGGGCACCTGGATTGTTTCTAGAGCTTAGCAATTTTGAATAGTGCTGTGATAAACATTGGTGTGCAGGTGTCTCTATTGTATCCTGTCTTATGTTCCTTTGCGTAGAGGCCCAGGAGTGAGTGGTATCACTGGATCATATGGCAGTTCTATCTTTAGGTCTTTGTGGAATCTCCGTACTGCTTTTCATAGTGGTTGTACTAACTTGCATTCCCACCAACAGTGTATAAGGGTTCTTCTTTTGCCACATCTTTGCCACCATTTGTTGTTGTTATTGCCCTTGATGAAATCTTAAGTGTTGTTTTGATTTACATCTCTTTTATAGCCAGAGAAATTAAACACTTCTTCATGTATTTACTGGCCATTTGTACCTCTTCCTTTGAGAGTTCCCTGTTTAATTCTTGTGCCCATTTCTTCACTGGGGTGTTGATTCTTTGGAGGTTCAGTTTTTTGAGTTCCCTGTAGGTTCTGGATATTGTCCCTTATCAGATGAGTAGCTAGAAAAAATTTTCTCCCATTCTGTGGGCTGTCTCTAGAGTCTGGTGACTGTTTCCTTTGCTGTGATGATCTAATTTTTAAAATAAAAAGTAACTAATAAGTATGTAAGTGTATGAAAAAATTCTTAGCATCATTTGGCTGCAGATCTATTGATACACACATATGGATATCCAATTGTTTTAGCACCATTTGTTGAAAAGATTATCCTTTCCCCACTGAATCATCTTGGCAAAAACACCATACTATGCATAGATCTACTTTTGGGCTCTCTGTTCTGTTCCATTGATCTGTATGCCTATACTTACACAAATACCACACTGTATTGATTGCTGTTACTTTATAGCAAGTTTTAAACTAGTTAACTGCTCCTACTTTGTTCCACTTGTTCACAATTATTTTGGCTATTCTAGATCCTTTGAATTTCTACTCATCTTTTAGAAACAGCTTGCTAATTTATACCAAAAAAAAATCCTATCAGAAATTTAATTGGAAGAACATCAAATATGTAAATTAATTTGGAGAAGAAAAAAAAATTGGAAAGAATTTTTAAATACTAAATTTTCCAATCTGTGAACATGGTATATGTCTACATTTTATTTATTTATTTATTTTTGCTATACTAGGGCTTGAACTCAGGGCCTTCACCTTGAGCTGCTCCAGCATCCCTTTTTTGTGATGGTTTTCTTTCAGGATAGGGTCTCACGAACTATTTGCCCAGACTGGCTTCAAACCTTTATCTTCCTGATCTCTGCCTCCTGAGTAGCTAGGATTACAGATGTGAGCCACTGGCACCTGGCTCCCACATTTTGAAAGGTACTCTAATTTCATCTATATTTTTTTAGTTTACAGTGCATATCATACAAATCTTTTGTTAAATTTATACAAAATATTCATGTTTTAATGCCATTTTAAAGCATAATTAATTAGTCCAGTACTCTTAAATGCACTATTCTTCCTTTCCCCTATATTTTTTAAATATTCATATTTTAGTATGAATAATTTCTATTGACATATCTTCAATATCACTGATTTTTTTTCCTTTATTTTATCCAGTATGCTTTGTGTTGTTGTTTTGTGATGCTGGGGATTGAATACCAACCTGGCCTTGTATGTGCTTGGCAAGTGCTTAACCACTGAGCTACATCCCCAACCTTATCCAGTCTGCTGATAGGCCCTTCTAAGAATCTTTACATCTGATACCGTATTTTATTTCTGGCATTCCCATTTGGTTTAATAATACTTTCTATCTCTATGCTGAAATTCCACACTATTTATGAATTTATCATGCCAGTAGATTCTTGAACATATCAATCATAATTACTTTAAATATTTATGACACTTAGAGTATCATTGGATCTTATTTTGTTGACTGTTTCATCTCTTTTTTTAAATTTCATTTATTTTTGAATTAGCATAATTTAATAATATGAGGGATTTCATCATGATAATATGTACAAAGTACTCTGAACAAGGTCACCCTCTTTATTATATTCTAATATTCCCCTTTTCTCCTCTCTCTTTTTTCAGTGTTTGGAAGGTTTGATTATGCTATCTTCATCTATATTATATAAATTATGTATATATATATATATATATATATATATATATATATATATATAATGTACTTTAATCCTCTTCATCCCTCAGTATCCTTTCCTTCCCCTCTCCCTTCCCATTGACGTCCTCCTAGACAGTCCCACTTTTATATTCATGTTCCATTATTATTATCATCTCATGATTATCATCATCTTTTAGGTCTAGATTCTACAAATGAGTGAGAACATGTGATATTTGGCCTTTTGAGCTTGGCTGATCTCATTAAGCATGATGATCTCCAGTTTCATCCATTTTCCTACAAATAACATAATTTCATTTTTCTTTGTGACTGAGTAATAGTCCGTGTTTATATGTATATATATATATATTTTTTTTCTTATCCATTCATCAGTTGGGCAACTTTGCTGATTCCACAGTTTGTGTATTGTGAAGAAAGTTGCAATAAGCATAGGTATGCAGATATCTGCCTTGTATACTGATTTATACTCCTTCAGATATCTGCCCAAGAGTGGTATGGTGGGCTGGCAGAGTGGCTCAGGTGGTAGAGTGCCTGCCTAGCAAGTGGGAGGCCCTGAGTTCAAACCCCACTTACCACCAAAAATAAAAAGAATAGGATGGTAGAGTCATAAGTAGGTCTATTTTTAGGTTATTTTTAAAGAGTTTTTATTTTATTTTTGAATTATTATACATTAATAATATGAGGGGATTTCATTGTGATAATTCCATACATGCGTACATTGTAAATTGAACAAGTCCACCCCCTCTATTATATTTCCTTTCCCCATTTCTTCTTCCCCCTTTGCTCAATAGTGTTTGGTGGGTATCATTATGTTGTCTTTATATGTATTTGTGTAACATACTTCATCCCTATTTTTAGTTTTTGAGGAATTTCCATACTGATTTCCATAGTGGTTGCACTACTTTACATTACCATCAATAGTGTATGAGTGCTCTTTTCTCTCCACATCCTTGCCAGCATTTATTGCTGTTTATTTTCTTGATAAAGGCCATTCTGAATGGAGTGAGATGGAGTCTTAGTATAGTTTTGATTTGCATTTCCTGTATGACTAAGGATGTTGAATATTGCTTCATGTATTTATTAGCTATTTATATTACTTTTTATTTTTTGTGGGACTGGGGTTTGAACTCAGGGCTTTGCACTTGCAAAGCAGGCATCCTTCCACTTTAGCCACACCTCCAGTCCATTTCTGGTTATTTTAGAGATGGGTTCTTGAGAACTATTTGCCCAGGCTGGCCTTGAACAGTGATCCCTCCTATTTCAGCCTCCTAAATAGCTAGGATTACAGGTGTGAGCCTGGCTTATATTTCTTTTGAGAATTGTCTGCTCAACTCATTTGCTATTTATTAATTGGATTATTTGTTCGTTTGGCATTAATTTTTTGAGCTTTTTGTATATTTATCCATTGAATAGCTGGTTAAGAGTTTCTTCCATCCTGTGGGTTGTATCTTTATTCTAAGTAATTGTTTCTTTTAATGTAAAGAAACTTCTTAATTTGATGCATACCCATTTGTCAATTCCTGCTCTTATATCCTGAGCAATAGGAGTCCTATTCAGAAAGTTATTGCCTATACCTATATCTTCCAGAGTTTTCCTGTAGTGTCAAGGTTTCACATCTCACATTAAAATCTTTGATCCATTCATAGTTGCTTTTTGTATAGTGTGAAAGATAAAATTTTTATTTCAGTCTTCTGCATGTAGATATCCAATTTTCCCAACACTATTTGTTGAAGAGGCTGTCTTTTCTCCAGTGTATATTTTTGGCCCCATTGTCAAAAAATCAGTAGATTGTAGCTGTGTGGTTTTATTTCTGGGTCTTCTATTCTGTTCCTTGTTCTCTGTGTCTGTTTTTGGGCTAGTGCCATGCTGGTTTTGTTACTATAGCTCTGTAGTATAATTTGAACTCCAGTATTGTGATACCTCCAGACTTACTCATTTTGAACAATATTAATTTTGCTAGTCAGGGTCTATATGCTTTTATATGAATTTTAGGATTGATTTTTCTATTTATGTAAAGAATGACATTGGGATTTTGACAAGCATTGCATTAAATCTGTAGGTTGCTTTCAGTAGTATGGCCATTTTTACTATATTAATTCTGCCCAATCCATGAACATGGGAGGTCTTCCCATTTTCTTGTGCTTTCTTAAACTTCTCTCTTCAATGTTTTATAGTTTTCATTGTAGGGGTCTTCCAACTCCTTGGTTTAGTTTATACTTAGGTATTTTAATGACTGATTGACTGATTGAGATTGATGCTATTGTGAATGAATTGTTTTCCTGATTTCTTTCTCAGCCTGGTAATTGTTGGTATACAGAAAAGCTACTGATTTTTGTATGTTTATTTTATATCCTGTTATATTGCCAAAATGTTTACCAGATCTCTGAGTTTATCTTTGCAGTTTTTAGGTGTTTTAAGTATAGGATCATGTCATATGCAAATAGGAATAATTTGGCTTATTTCTTTCTTATTTGAATCCCTTTTATTTATTATTTATTTTTTTGTTCTCATTCCCCCATCTCTCTTTCTCCCTTTTTTTCATACAGTGTTTGGTGGGTTTCCTTATGCTGTCTTCAAACTTATACATATAGGGTATTTCTATCCTCTCCCCCGTCTTCTGTTGATAAGTATAGGATCATATCATCTGCAAATAGAAACTATTTATTCCTTCCATATTTGAATTTCCTTTATTTCTTTCCTTATTGCTCTGGTTAGGAATTATAACATTATATTAAATAACAGTTGGGAGACTGGACATCCTTGTCTCATTCCTGACATCAAGAAAACAATTTCAGTTTTTTCCCAATTAGTATGATGTTGGCTAGAGGTTTGTCATATATAGCTTTTATCATGTTGAGATATATTCCTTCTATTCCCAGTTTCTTCAGAGCTATTATTATAGAAAGATGTTGAATTTTATCATAGGCTTTTTCTATATCAATGATGTGATCATGTGATTTTTGCCTTTGATTCTATTTATGTACTTATTGCATTTATTTATTTATTTACTTATATTTGTAAGGGGCAGTACTAGGGTTTGAACTCAGGGCCTCATGCTTGCTAAGGAGGTTCTCTCACTTGAGCCACTCTGCCAGCCTTTTTTTGGGTTGAATATTTTTGAGATAAGGTCCACAAACTACTTGCCCAGACTGGATTAGTAATCTTCCTGATCTATGCCTCCTAAATAGCTGGAATTACAGGCATGAACCACCAGTGCCCGGCCTGCTGTATTATAGTTATTGACTTGTGTATGTAGAGCCACCCTTGGATCCCTAGAGCGAAACCCACTTGATCATAGTGTATTACCTTTCTAATGTGCTGTTGAATTTGGTTTGTAAGTATTTTATTGAAAATTTTTGTGTCCATGTTCATCAAAGAGATTGGCCTACAATTCTTTCTTTAGTTTTTGCCTTATTTTGGAATGAGCATAATACTGGCTTCATAGAATAAGTTTGGTAGCATTCCTTCCTATTTCATGGAAAAATTTGGGGATTATCGATGTTATTGCTGGGTGCCTGTGGCTCACACCTGTAATCCTCTACTCAGGAGGATTTTGGTTCTAAGTCAGCATGAGACAAAAAGTTCACAAGACCCTATCTCATAAAAAACTCATCACCAGAAAGGGCTGGTAGAACTCTTGAGGATATACCCAAAAGACTGTGACACAGGTTACTCCAAAGGTACCTGCACACCTATGTTTATTGCAGCACTATTCACAATAGCCAAGTTATGGAAACAGCCAAGATGCCCCACTACTGACCAATGGATCAAGAAAATGTGATATCTATACACAATGGAATTTTATGCAGCCATGAAGAAGAACGAAATGTTATCATTCGCTGGTAAATGGATGGAATTGGAGAACATCATTCTGAGTGAGGTTAGCCTGGCCCAAAAGACCAAAAATCATATGTTCTCCCTCATATGTGGACATTAGATCAAGGGCAAACACAACAAGGGGATTGGACTTTGAGCGCATGATAAAAGTGAGAGCACATAAGGGAGGGGTGAGGATAGGTAAGACACCTAAAAAATTAGCTAGCATTTGTTGCCCTTAACTCAGAGAAACTAAAGCAGATACCTTAAAAGCAACTGAGGCCAATAGGAGAAGGGGACCAGGAACTAGAGAAAAGGTTAGATCCAAAAGAATTAACCTAGAAGGTAACACACACGCACAGGAAATTAATATGAGTCAACTCCCTGTATAGCTATCCTTATCTCAAATAGCAAAACCCCTTGTTCCTTCCTATTATTGCTTATACTCTCTCTTCAACAACATTAGAAATAAGGGCAAAATAGTCTCTGCTGGGTATCAAGGGGGTGGGGGGGAGAGGGAGGGGGCGGAGTGAGTGGTAAGGGAGGGGGTGGGGATGGGGGGAGAAATGACCCAAGCATTGTATGCACATATGAATAATAAAACAATAAAAATAAAAAAAAAGGTCTGGTAGAGTGGCTCAAGTGGTAAGAGTGCCTGGCTAGCAAGTATAAAGGCCTGAGTTCAAACTAGTGCTGCCAAATAAATAAATAAATGAAATAAAAACAAGAAACGTCTGGTAGAATTCAGCAGTAAATTCACTGGGTCCTGGGCTTTTCTTTGTTGGGAGACTCTATTACTGCTTCAATCTTACTGCTTGTTATAGACTTGGTTAAGTGATTTTTAGCCTCTTTGTTCAATTTGGGTAGGTCAAATGCATCTAGAAATTTATTCATTTCTTTTAGCTTTTCCAGTTATTTAGATGTAGATTTTCAAAGTATTTCCTTATGATCCTCTGGATTTCATTGGTATTTGTTGTGATATCCCCTTTTTGTCTCTAATTTGAATAATTTAGATTTTTTCCTTCCTAAATCCCAGATTGGCTAGGGATTTATCAACTTCATCTTTTAAAAAAACCAACTTTTTGCTTCATTGATTCTTTGTAATTTTTTTGTTATGTTTTTAGTCTCTATTTCATTTTGCCCCAATCTGTATTATTGCTTTCCATCTGGTAATTTTGGGTTTGGTTTGTTCTTGTTTTTCCTAGGAGCTTGAGATGCATTATTAAGCTATTTATTTAAAATCTCTCTTTGGTTCCTTTTTTTTTTTTTTCATATAGGCTCTCATAGCTATAAACTTTCCTCTTAACACTGCCTTTACTAAATACCCATAGGTTCTAATAGGTTGTATTTTCATTTTCATTAGATTCTAGGAACTTTTGATTTACCCCTTTATTCCTTCAATAACCCATTGGTCACTCAACAATGTGTTGTTCAGTCTCTAAGTGTTTGACTACTTTCACAGAAAATATTTCTTTTCTGTGAATTTTCTTTTGCTGTTAGAATCTACTTTTATTCCATTATGATCTGATAGAATACAAGGAGTTATTTCAATTTTCTCATACTTGCTAAGACTTGCTTTATGTCCTAAAATATGATCTTTTTAGGACTAAGTTCCATGGGCTGCTGAAAAGAATGTGTATTGTGTACCTGTTGGGTGAAGTACTCTATAGATGTCTATTAAGAGTTAATTATCTATCATGTCAATTAACTCTGAGGTTTCTTTGTTGATTTTTTTTTTTTTGTGGATGACCTATGCATTGATGAGAGTGAGGTATTGAAGTCTCCCATTATTATTGTGTTGGGTGTCTATCTATGCTATTAAGTCCAGTAGTGTTTGTTTAATGAAGGTAGGTGGATCAACATTTACAGCATGTGTTAATATTTGTTATCTCCTCTTGATGGACTGTTTCCTTCCTTAATATGAAGTGACTTTCTTTGTCTCTTCTAATTTTGGTTTGAAGTCTGCTTTATGAAATATAAGTGTAGCTATTCCTGTCTGCTTTGAGTGTCCATTTGCTTGGAAGATCTTTTTCCACCCTTTCATCCTAAGCCAATGTTTGTCCTGATAAGTGAGATGTGTTTCTTGTAGGCAACAAATGGTCAGGTCTTACTTTTTAATCCAACTTTCCATTCTATGTCCTTTGATTAGAGAAGTGAGACCATTAACATTCATTATTACTATTGAAAGGTATGTAGTATTTCCTGTCATTTTATTGTTTTTGTTATTTTTGTTATTTTCCTATCCCTCGTTTGCTAATCTACTTGCCTATTGGAGTTTATTCTTTCCTGTATTTTCATAGTTGTGATTATTGACCTCTTCTGTGTGTAGGATTCATTTAAAAGTATCTTTTGCAGTGCTGGCTTGGTGGTCATGAATGCCTATAGTTTTTGTTTATTGCAGGTTTTTGCTTTTCTTTCAGTTATGAAGGATAGTTTTGTTGGATACACTAATCTAAGTTAACAGTTGTTTTCTTTCAGGGATGAAATATATAATTCCATGCCCTACCTTCATTTAGAGTTTATGCTGAGAAATCTGCTATTATTCTGATTGCTTTGCCATTATATGTGATTTTTCGCTTCCAACTGGAGCTTTCAATATTCTTTCTTTGTTTTGTATATTTAGTGTTTTAATTGTAACATGTCTAGGGGTGTTTCTTTTTGTTTTTGTTTTTGTTTTTGTTTGGTGATACTGGGGTTTGAATTTAGGGTTTTGCTGAGACTTTCAAACCAGTGGATAGCAGCAATCTAATTAGAGCCATGATGCTGGAATGGTGTCTATTTGTATTTGTTTGTAGGGGGCTGGGTTTGGAGATCTGAATATAATCTGCAGTGAAGCCTTCTGAGGTCTGTGTCCTCCACCTCCCTCCTCCACCCAGTTCCACACAGTTCCCACTAAGCTGTAGTTTTTCTTTCTCCCATCAATTCACAGTCCATTGGTGTAGGTTGCACTGACAGCAATCCTTTCCTGGGTCAGAAGCTGCCACGTGTGTGCTTCCCATCTCTTTGCAAAGATAAATGCTACTATAATTTCTTAAATGGAGCTGGGGCTCTTAGCAGTGCCAGCCTGACCTGACGGTTCTTTTGTCTTGGTAGGGGTTTGTATTTAGTAGAGTCCACTGCCTGTTGTTTGTTACTGGTTTCTTTGCTGCATTACAGTCTGCACCTGGTGCACTGCTGGCTTCTGAGCCCATGATATAGTCTGTGCATAGGGTGTGGGGCACCAGGTTTCTGGGCCCATGGTCTGTGAATCTGCCCAAAGTTATCTGCAGTTCATGGAGTATTGATTCTTTGAAGTCTGCAGGGAATTAGGTGTGAGACTCACTATTCAATAAGGTATGTCCATGAGGAAGAATATTGGATGATGTCACTCTGTTGCCATCTCATTCTCCTTGCTTTTTCTTTTTCTTTTTTGGTTGCACTGGGATTTAAACTCAGACTTGTGCTTGCTAGGCAGGTGCTCTATCATTTGAGTCACTCCCTCCCACTCTCAATATCTCTCCCTATTTATCTCTCTCTCTCTCTCTCTGTCTCTGTCTCTCTGATTTTTCATTCTTTGAGTGGGAATCTCAACATATAGCCAAAGTTGGCCTCAAACTCACAGTCCTTTTGCAGCCTCCTGAGTGTTGGGAATACTGTCATGTACCACCATGCCTGGCATTGGGTTTGAGTTTCTTTTTGCTATATTTAGTTTCATTACACACTGGTAAGCTACTACTACATTGTGCTTCTAATAAGATCTAGAATAATGGAGTATTTTCCTCAAGCTGTCTGCTCCTCTTTCAGCAAGCCTGTTTTCTTGTATCATGAAGATCTCTCTCTCCCTGTTTGTCTGCTTCTGTCTCTCTGTCTCTCTGTCTCTCTCTCTCTCTCCATCTTTGCTTCAGTGCAGCAATAGACTGTTCTTGCTTATTACTTATTGCTCACAGCAGAGGTGGGTGATTTCTTGGTTCTCCTTTTCCCACCTCAGTTCTAAGTGACCCTTAAGACTGACCTTCAGAGTTGGGACTTTCTCAGAGTTTCTTTGCTTTTTCCACTGGTAGACAACCCTTTCCCTTTCCTTTTCCCTCAGAGTACATTTAAGAGCAAGAATTCTTTTCTTTTTTGGGGTGGGGGAGGTATTGAGACAGGGTCTCATCATAGAGCCCAGGATGGCCTAGAACTCCAAATCCTCCTGTCTCAGCCTCATGAGTGATGGAATTATAGGTGTGTATCACCACACCTGGCTTTCTTTTTCTTTTCTCTTCTCTCTTCTTTTCTTCTTTCTTCTTTGGGTGCTGGAAATTGAACCTGGATCTCACACATGCTGAGTTATACTTCCACTAAGCTATAGGCACAGCCAAAGATTTCTTTCTTTTTTTCTTTCTATCACTCCCCCTTTCCATCTCCTTCCTTCCTTCCTTTTTTTAAATTTTGTTTTGTTTTGAGACACTGTATAGCCCCAGGCTGTGCTCACACTATTGATCCTTTTCCTCAGCCTCCAGAGTACTATAACCATGGACATGTGTCACAACTTCTGATTAAGAATCTTTTTCTTGAAGGGTAGTAAATATAGACTGGAAGGTCATGCATTCTCCATACATCCCAACTTTTTAATTCAGAGGTTATAACATAAAAGCGACCACAGATAGGTAAAGAAACTTTTATGCCTATACATACACTTTTTATTTACAAAAAATGGTGGACACCCAGTGTAGATCATAGCAGAGTTTCCTGCCCCTTCTTCCACATAGCAACCAAATTCTATCTTGTATCAGTTGGGGTCTTTAACATGAGCAAATGTCCTACTCCTTCCCCAGTGTCAGTTGTCCTTCACTTTCTATTAGCAAAGGATCCTGGATGTCAGCAGGTTTCCTCTTGCCAGGGGGATGGCTTTTGTTTAAGAGAAGACTCTGGGGCATAGACAGGCTCCATTCCTGTCATCCATCAGCATTTGACCACCACTTATACTTATGTTGGGGCCAGTATAAGGACAGGCTGCTCCAGGTATTCATGCTGCCCCCTTTTACATCTTCTGCTTTCTTGTGCATTTCACAATCAGTCTTTCTTCTGAGTTCCTGGAGTAAATTCATGGAAAATGGTTGGATAGGAGGTACAGAGTTCTCTCCTATCTTGAGCTTCCAGAAATCCTAAACTTGGCCCTTAAGAATTTGTTACATTTATTCATTTGCTCATTACCCACTTCAATGATCTGCCCCCCTTCCTCTTATTCTGTCAAAGGTAACATAGTTGTATGTCTCATTTCTCTTCACAGGGGCTTGTCATTTAGTAATTCAGTTCAACTGGTTATCTGGAAAACTCAGTTTTCTGATATATTAAAAACATTATGATTTTGTAAATTATCTGGCCTTTTTTTTTGGTACTGGGGCTTGAACTCAGGGTGTATTCCTTGAGCCACTCCACCAGCCCTTTTTTATGATGGTTTTTTTTGAGATCAGGTCTTGCATACTATTTGCCTGCTGGCTTCAAACTGTGATCCTTCTGATCTCTGCTTCTTGAGTAACTAGGACTACAGGCATGAGCCACTAGCATCTGCCTTATCTGGCCTTTTCTTATTGTTAAATTAAAACATTCTCTTGTGGCTTTCTCCTTCTAAACCTAACCAAAAAAAAAAAAATTGTATGTGTGTGCGTGTGTGAATGGAGTTTGAACTCAGGGCTTCATTCTTGCAAAGCAGGTGTTCTACTGCTTGAGCCACACTACCAGTCCATTTTACTTGGGTAGTTTTGGAGATGGGATCTTGAAAGCTATTTTTCTTGGGCTAACCTTGAACCTCAATCCTTCTGATCTCAATCCAAGCAGGTAGGATTACAAGAGAGAACCACTGGCACCTGCCCCCCCCCAAATTTTTAATGAGTAGAAAAAATAAAAGTGTATTATCCATAGTTAGGAGTTGGAGAATAATTATTTCCACTTCATTTCTTAGCCAGCTCTCTCTTACCCTTCACATCTAAGAAACCAGTCTTAGATGCTGTTATTGTGTGATGTAAGCTTATCTCCACTATGGATCACTGCTGGGAACTCCAATAGCATTTTATGTTTTTCTTATTTTAGACTTTCCCATTCATGCAGTTTAGGTTACTTTACCTACTCTCAGAGGATAGGCCTGGAAGAAATGGGAGAAAAATGAAAGGACCACTAACCAGGTCAACAAATCACTAAGGGAGTTAGCGATGATGTACCTGATAGAATTCTCATAATCTTCTCCCCTGACTCTTAGAAATTCTTTCTTGGTCTGTGCTGATCATGATTTTGGGGTAATAATAAGGTGCATGTTCTATAGAAGCATCAATATTAGGGGAAAGAGGTTATAATGATTCATGCTCCTAGCAGTGAAAAGATCAATAAAAGAAACACATCTTTTTCAAGGTGACAAAGCATATAACAGTGATCCATAGTGGAGATAAGCTTACATCACACAATAACAGAGTATAAGAGGGTTCTGATATTAACATTGTGTTAGGATCACAAAAGCAAATAAGATAGAGTCCTTGCTTCCAAGAGCTGAGAGTACATCAGAGTGACAGACATTTGAACAAACCATTGGAACACAATGTAAACAGCACTATAATAGAAATATGTAGAGTTTTATGGATGCATGTGGAGAGGCTGCTAATCTCAAGTGTCAGGGGTAGGATGGGGGGTGGAAAGGAAGACTCACTGGAGGATGTGAGGACATGACAACTTGAGCTGCCTTCTAAAGAATGAGTAGGAGTTAGCTTCTATCTCACAAGCAGATTTTATAATCAAGAGCAATAAATCACTCAGACAGTAGTTTCATTGCATTTTTATTGAGAACAGTTCCAATAGCACCCTTTATTTCACCTATCATAACACTTATCATGCTGTATTATAATTACCTGTGCTCGTGTCTGTCTCTCCACCAACCTCTAAGCTCTGTGGTGACAGGGACCATGTCAGTCAAGTCACAGCTGTATTCTCTGCATCTAGCACAGGGCCTGGCACAGGGTGATAAATAAATGCTTGCTAAAGGAAAGAGCAGCATCAAAATATTTTACACAGATGTTAGAAATAACTGCTGGAGAAACAAGCTTGACACTCGGTGAAAATAATATAAAACTTAAGTGTCAGCTTTATGTACCTTACTTTTAGTCAGTACTTACGATAGTAAGGGCATAAAACTTGGGTTGTATCTTTGAGCTGATGTAAAAGATCCAGAGACTGAACTACTGTTTACTATATAGAAATGCAAAAGAGATTAAGAGTAATGTTCTGATCCTTTTTTTATTTTACATAAAAAGGAGGGTTAAATTCCAAACTCTTCAATGTCCCATGAAATTTAATGATAAGGATTCTTTAAAAAAAGAAAAGAAAAAACTCACATGTTTAATGGTAAATATTACATGTTATAACCTGATAGGAAGGAGAAGCTGAAAGGGAACCCAATATCCCCATTTTTACTGTAGAGGCAATAAACTTCAGCTTGAAGTTTAATGCTTTATGATGTGTGGATACTTACTGGGTCACATGAAAAACATCCCACTCTATAAAGAACATTGGTATTTGCAATAAATTAAATCCTAAATAGATGATAGTAATGGTTCTCAAACATTAGGGTACATCAGAATTACATGATGGGATTGTAATAATATAGATTTCTGGGCTCCATACCCAGTGCTTCTGATTTAGTAGATCTGGGGTAAGGCCAAGAATTTATATTTCTAAGAAGTTCCCAAGGACACTAATGGTGGCTTTCTGTTGCTGGGGGAGGAGGGGAGGAGCACTATTCGTTAGGAATCCTACAGCTACCCTTTACCTTCACTGAAGCTTTAATATCTCACTTATTATATCCTTCCACTCTTCATTTGAGCTTAAACACCTCTCTCTATCTTAGACAATTTGAGACTTTCTTTTATAAATTTTTCTACTTGGAAATCCTTTAGAAATGCTTAGAAATAGCCATGGGCCATTGCAATAAACATACATTTTTGTTACATTTCCTTAACAACAGGATAAGGTGAAAGGTTAAAAATTAATTAGAGCACCATGAAATTGGTAAGGTTGGGACTTTGGCTTTCCTTTTCTGGCAACATGACAGTTGAAAAACCCAAAACTCCATTTTAAATTCATAATCAAAGTTGGGCATGCTGGAACATGTCTGTAATCACAACACTCAGGGGCTGAGGCAGGAGGATCTTGAGTTTTAAGCTGTCCTGGGCACCCTGGTGAGTGCCTGTCTCATCTGCCTCTCCTCCTCCCAAATAAACCATAATCAAAGGCAGTGTTTTGTTTTCCTTCCCTCCTTCATTCCTTCCTTTTTCTCTTTCTTCCTCTTTTTTTCCTTCTTTCTTCTCTCTCTCAATTTCTCTCTCGTTCACTCTCTTTCTAAGACAGGGTCACTATGTAGCTCAGCCTGGCCTGGAACTTGAAATCTTTCTGAGTGCTGGGATTATACACATAGCCAGTTGAGTAGTAGTGGTTTTTATTTTTTTGCTTGTTTTTTGTTTTAGTTTTTTAAATTATTAAAACACAGAACTTGGAGCCACACTGCCTGAATTTGAATACCTGTTCTGCCACTTCATAGCTGTGTGGTTTTGTGCAAGTAATTAATTTAGTCTGTGCCCCAGTTTCCTTACCTGTAAAGTACGGAAAAATATCTCTTGTTCTTGTGTTTTAGCATGCTTGGGTTTGAGCTCAGGCCTCACCCTTGCTGAGCAGGCACTCTACTGCTTGAACCATGCATCCAGCCCATGTTATCACATATCTTATAGAGAGTTATATGAATACTAAATACAAAATTCTTAGAACAATATCTGACCCATTGTGTATACTCTATATAAATACTAGGTATGTATGTATCTATGTATGTATATATGTTTATTTATGGTGCTAGGGACCAAACCCAGGGCTTTGCATATGGTAGGCAAGTACTCTAGAACTGTTCTAGTCCCCCAACCCTGCTCGTACTATTATTTTGTTATTATCATTATTGAGTAGACCCACCCTATCTGAGGGTTTGCAGAGTCAAACAACCTTACCTTGTGTACTATGTGGTAACTATTGTGTATGTTACAATGTTTTGGTCTGTACTGAAAATGTGTAGTTTTTTTTTTCTTGTCATTATTCTCTAACCAATATAGTATATCACCTATTTACATGGTATTTATATTGTATTAGGTATTATAAGTAATCTAGAAATGATTTAAAGTATATGGGAGGATATGTGTAGGTTACATGCAGATAGTATGCCATTTTATAAAAAAAGGACCTGTACATATGGATCTTGGATCCATATGTACATGTATATGTATGTGTGTGTGTTCTAAAACCAGTTTACCATAGTGAAAGATGCACATCCCTCAAGACAAGTGGGAAATATGCAGGCATTCAAATTAAATAGAACAGAAAACCAGACCAGGCACTGTGGTTTATTGGTCTCAGTAATCTAAGGATGGATTTTTTATGCCTGAACAAAATGGTCTGCTTAAAATCTTATCCTTAATAAGAGTCAACAAGTTTTCAGTTATCAGATAGGAAAGTTAGTCTACTTTGTGTTGAGTTCTGGTTATGTAGACCCTTATGACTACAGAGTTCAAATTTATACTATACCTGCTCATGGAGTTCTTCAAATTGAGAAATTAACATAAAAATTAATCCTGAGCTACTGTATTCCTAGGAAATATCAAAGAAGAAAATACAAAAGTTCTTTAAAGAGACAGTCTAGGGTTCTGTAGATCAAACCTCTTTGAAATGAAAATGAGCTTAAAAATCAAAACTTACAAAGCATATGTAATAATCTACCACGAATTAGAATGAACAGACACAATAAACAGTAAGACTTGGCCCTAAGAATTCTGTATAATAGAACATTCTACTAGAGACCATCACATAAAAACAAGGTCATATCATAGATATTTAAAAATACAAATTCTATTTTAAAAATTAAGGAAGATGGCAGAGTTGGACATCAGGCAGTATAGTCCTATGGACCACTACTGTCAGTAAGATTTTCTTCCATTTGTATGAAATAGTGGTTTAGGAATAAAATTTTGCCTTGAACACAGAAGCAAGGACTGTCATGGTTGTCCTGAGGTGACTGTAATCAGCAAGAGACTGAAATAAACATACATCGTACCCACATTCATTGAAGGAGTGTGCTGAACAAGAGCACATGGCAGTTATATATCCTGATTATGAGAGTTTTTGCTTAAGACACCATTATCAGTCAGGTTATGAGTACAAAAAACTGGAAATCCCAAAGTCTCATATGGCTTCCGCTCAGAAGCTAGTTAAATACATAATTGATTCCAAGATGGGAGAGACAGTCAGTAAACAATGGGAAGGTATAAAACATAGTGAAACAGATACAAATGTTGCATTGATGATTAAAAATGTACACTGATGGGGATAAGTCATTGCCACAAGCAGAAAGAACTCATTTTCAGGTTTTCTTAGCAAAGAGGAGAGCAAACTTGTGTTCTTTTTTCCACTCATGGAACATTGGAAAGTTCAGAGATTTTGTAGCTTCTCTAGCTAATCTTAAAAATGACGATTACAAGTTAACTGCTAAGAAATTAAGGTTATGTCACACTACTTCAAGAGAAGCTTTATTTTGGGGTCATACTTTTAAAAGCTGGATTGCTAAAGAAAATTCTTAATGTTATAATTCGCAGGTAAATGGATAGAATTGGAGAACATCATTCTGAGTGAGGATAGACTGGCCCAAAAGACCAAAAATCGTATGTTCTCCCTCATATGCGGACATTAGATCAAGGGCAAACACAACAAGGGGATTGGACTTTGATCACATGATGAAGCGAGAGCACACAAGGGAGGGGTGAGGATAGGTAAGACACCCAAAAAACTAGATAGTATTTATTGCCATAAACGCAGAGAAACTAAAACAGGTACTTTAAAGCAACTGAGGCCAATAGGAAAAGGGGACCAGGAACTAGAGAAAAGGTTAGTTCGAGAAGAATTAACTTAGAAGGTAACACCCACGTACAGGAAATCAATGCATGTCAACTCCCTGTATAGCTATCCTTATCTCAACTAGCAAAAACCCCTTGTTCCTTCCTATTATGGCTTATACTCTCTCTACAACGAAATTAGAGATAAGGGCGGAATAGTTTCTGCCTGGTAGAGAGGGGTAAAGGAGGGTAAAAGAGGGAGCCGTGGGGGTGGGAAAGGGGGGAGAAATGACCCAAGCAATGTATGCATATATGAATAAAATAAAAATTAAAAAAAAAGAAAATTGTTCTTTATGTAATGGTGGAAATATTATTATTTTTGGAATATTTTAATGATGAAGAACAGTTTCTAAAACATGTTTATTCTTACTTGAATTCAAAAATTCAAGCCAGACTAAGAAAGAAGTCAGGAAAACAATCTCATTCACAATAGCCTCAAAAAATAAAAACTTAACCAAAGATATTAAAAACTTCTACAATGAAACTCCAAAACATTGAAGAAAGAAGATGAAAAGACCTTTCATCTTCATGGACCAACAAAATAATATTTTGAAAATGGCTATACTACCTAAAGCAATCTACAGAACCAGTGCAATGACCATCAAAATCCCAATGTCATTCTTCACAGGAATAGAAAAATTGTCTTAAAATTCATATGGAGGCACAAAAGACCTCAAATAGCTAAAGAATACAGAGCAAAAAGAGCAATGCTGAAGGCATCCCAATATCTGAGCTTAAGTTATACAACAGAGCCATAGTAACAAAAATAGCATGGTTCTGACCAAAGACCAGACAGACAGTCCAATGGACTAGAAGACTCAGAAATAAATCCACATAGCTACAATCATTTGATTTTTTTTTAAGGTGCCAAAGCCACATGTTGGAGAAAAGAAAGTCTCTTCAACAAATGGTGCTGAGACAACTAGATACCCATATGCAGAAGACTGAAACTAGACCCCTATCTTTTACCCTGTACAAAAATTAATTCAAAATTAATCAAAGATATTAAAGTCCTGAAACTTTGAAACTGTTACCAGAAAGCTTAGTGCTAGTGAGTACCTCATTCTTGCATCCAGCCAGAGAATAATTCATGCATGCAAAAATGTAGTAAAAGTAATAGCAATTTATTAGGAAAATATTTAGTATAATAGGATAAAAGTGGGAGAACACCCAAGTGTATTGCAGCACCATCCACAGTAGCCAAGCTATATAATCAGCCTAGGTACCCAACAACAGATGAATGGATGAGGACAATGTGGTATATATACATACATTTAGCCATAAAGAACAATGAAATTGTGTCATTTGTAGGAAAATGGACAAAACTGGAAATCATCTTATTGAACAAGATAAGACATACTCAAAAAGACAAATACCACGTTTTCTCTCATATGTGGACTACAAACCTAAATAATGATAATTATTATGATGATTATATGACATGAATATAAAAGGAGACTGGGGAAGGAACCAGTGGGGGGTGCAGGAGAAAAAGAGTGATGGGGTGTAAATATGATTGAAGTACATTGCATGTGTGTATGAAAACAGCATAATGAAACCCACTAAAAACTGTAAAATAAAGTGGGGGCCATAGGAGGAGTAAAAGCAAGAGTAGTAGAAGGGTGAATTGGATCAAAGTACAATGTACATATGTGTAGAAATAGCAATAAAACATTTTTGTACAATTAATAGATGGTAATAAAAATTTTAAAGAAGAATTCAAGGATTGGAGGAGTGGGACAAGCAGTAGAGTGAGGCCCTGAGTTCAAACCCCAGTATTGCAAAAAAAAAAAAAATGTCCAAGCCAGAAATCACATAGAAAATTCTATGTATATGTTTAAGTCAACTTCTTGTACTACAGATATTTTTTTTTTATTTTTAAAAGCCGTTTTTTAGTTTATTTCCATTGTATCATAATTTGCATGATTAATTTTCTAAGTTTTTGTGTTTTAAAGCTTAACTATGAATTGATACTCAATTATTAGCAAATTCTTGTATTTGATAAGCATTTATTAGTTTTTGCTGTATAAACAGCAAAAGTGTATTTCACGCTTAGTTAATGTCAGCTGTTGATCAGCTGTGGCATTGCTCCATGTCATCTTCATGCCAGGATCCAAGATGAAGCACCACTCCCCCAGCCAGCCTTTTTGTGATTTCACCATTCTTATGACAAAGAGAGCATTTCAGTTGATGCTTAGAAGATGGATTTGCCACTTTTGCTTTCAGCAAGTCACATGGTAAAGCCTACTATTATGGGGCCAGAATGTATAGCCTTACTATCTTTCTACATTGTAATGTGTAAATTGATATGTGTACATGAATTATAGAAATGTGGAGATTATCTCATTCAGTTGTTTAAACTTTTGGATGAGGACTCTCTGGTCCAAGAAAGGAAAATTATTTTCTTGGCTCTGGGGTATCTTTTTTCTTTTTTCTTTCTTGAACTCAGTGCCTTGCACTTGCTAGGCAAGTGCTCCATCTCTTGAGCCACACCCTCAGGGGCCTATTTCTGATAAAGAACTACCTTCAGTAGGATTCATTTTTTTGTTTTTGTTTTTGTTTGGAGAAAGATGAGATAACCAAACTTCATTACAGACTCTATATGTATTAAAGCAAAACATAAGCCAAAAGTAACTACATTTTACCAACAAACAAAAATTAAGGTTCCAGACTAATGTTTTCTGCATTTATCCAATGAAGAATGACTACAGAAGGAATATAAATTGTTACTGTTTGATTTTTATCCCTCTTCTGTGCTAATTATCATGAAGATAACAGTGGCTTTAGATTTAATTATAGGAATAAGCTTAGCATGTTCAATTGGTCTAGAAAAAGAAATTGAAAAGAAGAAAATCTTGACTACAAAGTACAATTTCAAAAATACATTCACAAAAATTTTAATAATCACAGCTAAAGTGACAATTGATAAATTGTAGGATCTTAAACAATTGGCAACTATAGATAGAAATATAAGAAGTAAAGAGCAGGGGACTGAACATCCTGGTTTGTCCAGGACTTTTCTGGTTTATGTACTAAATGCCTCATATCCTGGGAAACACTTTAGTCCTGGGTAAATTTGAATGGTTGACCACTCTATTAAAAGATATGAAAAGAATGAGAAGGTCCAGCCTAGTAATTCCATTATGAAAGAATATTAACTGGGAGAGAGAATATTTGAAGAGATAATAACTGCAAATTTTCTAGAATTGAAGACTATGAGTTCTAAGAAAAACTGAATAAGAGATTCCGGAATCATAGATACCAAGAAAGAAAAGTAATAAAAAATATTCCTTGACTCATCATAGTGAGATGCAGACATCAGTGGTAGCTAATCAGAATTACCATGCAGAAAAACCATTACCTTATAAAGGAATAAAATGCATACTGGCAAAAGATAATATTAACATTATGCAAAAGTCAATATAATAATAATTTTAAAAGCCTGAGATGAAATAATTTGGTAAATAGATTCTATACCAAACAAAAAGTATTTACAAATTGAGGCAACACCCCACACTCTGACACCATGAAAAGCTATTCTCACACTCATTGCTAAAAAGGGAGCCAGCATCCCTGCCTGTGGCCCAGCCATACCCTAGACCCAGCTTCTCTCTTCCCTAGGTGTTGAGAGACAGGAGGGCTATGTACCACCTGCTGGCCATCTTTGCATAGTGCTATTGCTGGCATTCACTCTGAGCCTCTTGGTACAACAAAGGGAAATCTATAGTAGCCAAAGTTGAAAAGAGAGCTTAAACTACAATAGTAAGGAAACACCACAGTTTACTCTGAGGGATCTGCCAAAAAAATGAAAGTTAGAGTTTCATGATTAATGGCAATGTAGGAGACAAGTGAAGAAATACATGAATGAATGAAATGTCCATTTGAGGCTTTTCCAAACATCAGCCAAGATCTTAGAAGGGCTACAGTGAAAGAATGAGAGAAAAAATATTCTCTGCTGGAAAAAAGAACCATTTAAGGAAAGCTGGCTTTTATAGATTTTGACATGGAGTGGAAGAGAAAAAAATTTTACCTGGTGAATTCATAAGTGCAAACTTGTCCACATATGAGTTTATGGAACTTTGTTATTCAAGTAGCTCAATATATCATTAGTGCTAAAATTGAATTTCTTTTAGAATGAATAGTTGCCAGCCCCCTTGTTCAGGTATATTCAGGAAATTTCTTGCTCCATATTTTATAAAGGTATTATATAAAGTTCAATGAACTTCCTTATTTGTGACAATCAATATTTGACATTCTAAAAGTTGAAGTCATTTGGTCTACAGTTAGATTTTAATAAAATTATGCAACTCCCTAGATCTTTAATTACATACTCACCAAGCCACATGCAATCAATGCTTCCAAAAGACTTCTTTTATTAAAAAATAATAACCTTCTTTTTAATGCTTCCTTAATAACTACTGACTTCTAATAAAGGTTGTCATGATTGTTGGGGTTTTCTAAAAAGTTATATATATATTCTGATATTTTCTTTAATTTTAGCACAGTAAAAATTATATGCTGAATTATTTAATGTCTATGTGATTAGAGAAAGAGAAGGAATTAGGTATGAATAGAAGTAGAGAAAGATTGGTATTTTGAGGATTAAGCATTAACATATCCTAAAATGTTTTACAGCTGTAAACCAAATATTTCCAAGCACATGGATATGGTTTGAGGGTGCCATAGACTATGACTTTCAGAGTCATGGTATTTCAGTGAATTGTCAATATCTCCCTCTACCTCAAGCCCTCTAGGCTTCTTGGGTGGTATTTCAGATGCATTCAAGGGCTCTGCTACTTACACCAAATCTCCTCTCCACATCTACTGAGTGTGATCTTCCCACGGGCTCACAGTCTCCACTAGGGTGCTCTGTAGTTCCTTAGGAAGAGACTTGTCTTGCCAAGGGTACTGACTTTTGTGGCAAATCCATCACAGTGTCACCCTGACACTTTCAACCTCCCTGCCCTGGGGTCAAGTTCTTTAAATGCACACATAGGGAAACTGGACTTCTCTCCATGGGAATAAGTCCTGGCCCCTGAACAGACCTGAATTATCAGTTGTCATCTGTGCCTCTCATCTCATTGTTGCTTCAGTCCCTGGCCAAGTCAAAAAAGTATTTTTCCCTACTCATGTCACTCAGCAAATTGATGTCTGCATTCCAGTTTAGGTCCAATTGGAGTATCTACCTACAAAACATCTTATTTATTCAGAAAACACCTGTGTAGTACTTATTATTTGCAGGATGCTATGTTTGGAGCTATGACAGGCATAGGAGGAATCTCTACTCATGAGATTTGATGTGTTTGCACCTGAAACAGATGGCCGAAAGAGTCCAGTCCACCAAAGAAAGCCATTAACCCTGTGACATTTTGAAACTTGACATTTAAAATATCCACGGGAGGCTAAGCCAGATAAAGAGAAGACTAAATTATTCCCAAAGGTTAAGGAATAAGGGTGAGGAATTTTATCATTCAGGAAAATGAATAAAAATTCAAAGCAGCTTTAGTCAAGTACACGGTTGTCCATGAGAGGCCGTCATCTGGGGCAAAAACTACCACCAAGCTGTCAGATTCATATGAAAGCCTCATTAAGTCTTTCACTAGAGTCTTGCCATAGACCAGCAAATGGCTAGGGCTGGACCCTGTCTCCCCTAAAGAAAATACCCGATCACACTCCTCTGATGGAGCATGGTAAGTAGATAGAGTGTAGACAAATGAATTCTGTGAATTTTGTATCTAAGAGCTCACACCTGACCAGCTGATCGTCAGGAGGAACTTAAGCCATAATGCTGATGTCTGCAAGAGATGTGCTTATGACCATAGGGAAGAAAAACATAACAGAAGTAGTTTCCTACTGTGTGTGAATGTATCCCAGATGGGAACATTTACCTTGACAAAAAAATGAAATATTCTGTATCTTGGATTTCTTTTTCAGTTCTGAAACTACAGGGTCTGTATCCAGATGTGGATATTCTGCATCTGTGCTGTCAAATACAGTAATCACTGTGGCTACCGAGCACTTGAAATGTGGCTTGTCAGAATTGAGATGCACTGTGAGCATAAAATATGCACTATGTTTCAAAGATTTATTAAAATAGACAATGTAAAAAAGCTCATCAAATTTTTTAAATAGATCATAAATTGAAATGATGTTTTGAGTAAAATAAAATACATTTTTAATTGATTTCACACCTTCCTTTCATATTTTATTTGTTTGTGTACATTAATTGTACAAAGGGGTTTCATGGTGTTATTTCCGTGTATACATACAATGTTCTTTAATCAAATTCACCCCTTCTATTATACTCTTTTTAACCCCTTTTTCAAACAGTAGTTAGTGGTTTCATTATACTATTTTCATGTATATATAATGTACTTCATTCATGTTAACCCCTAATCACCTTGTCTTTTCCCCCTCCCTCCACTGACTCCTTTTACCAGACATATCCCATATCCCACCACTGTCATTATTACATTACAGCTAGATTCCACACAGGAAAGAAAACATGTGATATTTGGCTCTTTGAGCTTGGCTTAGCTCTCTTAACAGGATGATCTCCAATTTCATCCATTTTCCTGCAAACAATATAATTTCAATATATTGTTTGAATGTTGGCTGAATAATATTCCACTGTGTGTATATACCACATTTTCTTTATCTATTCATCGGTTGTTTGGCACCTAGTCTGATTCCATACCTTGGCTATTGTGAATAGTGTTGTAATAAACATGGGTGTTCAGGTATCTGTATTTATGTTGACTTAAATTCCTTCAAATACATTCCAAGGAGTGGTATAGCAGGGTTATAAGGTAGTTCTACTTTTAGTTTTCTGAGGAGCCGCCATACTTAATTCCATAGTGGCTGCACTAATTTACATTCCCACCAACAGTGAATAAGGATTCTTTTTTCTCCACATCCTCAACCAAAATTTGTTTTTCTACTGATGGGCATTCTCACTAGGGTAAAATAGAATCTCAGTGTGATTTTGATATGCATTTTCTTTATGGCTATGCCATTTTTTTTTGAGAACTGTCTGTTCAATTAATTATTAATTGAATTATTTGTTCTTTGGGTATTTAATTTTTTGAGCTCTTTGTATACTCTGGATTTTAATCCTTTATCCTATGAACAGCTGGCAAAGATTTTCTCTCATTCTGTGGGCTATTTCTTGATTCTGATAATTGTTTCATTTGATGTGCCAAGCTTTTTAAATTTGATACAATCCCATTTGTCAGTTCTTGCCCTTAAGTCCTGGGCAACTGGAATTCTATTCAGAAAGTTGTTGCCTATATTTTTGCTCTTGGGGTTTTAAAAAAATCTGTGTGTGTGTGTGTGTGTGTGTGTGTGTGTGTGTGTGTGTGTGTCTGTGTGTGTGTGTGTGTGTGTGTGTGTGTGTGTGTGTGTGTGTTTTATCTTTGATCCTTTTGAGTTGATTTCTTTTGGGGGGATAGTACTAAGGTTTGAACTTGACAGGTAGGTGCTCTATCACTTGAGCTATGCCCCAGTCCTTTTTGTTTTAGTTATTTCAAATAGGATCTTGTATTTATGCCAGGGTTGGCCTGGAATGCAATTCTCCTATTTATGCTTCTTATGTAGCTAGGATGACAGGTGTATGCCACAGTGCCCAGCTATTATTGGTTGAGATGGGCATTTCATAAACTGTTTTTGCTCCAGCTTTTCTCAAACTGCAATCATCCTGACCTCCACCTCTTGAATAGCTACAATTACAGGTATGACGCACCACAACCAGTCTTGAATTGATTTTTGTTTCATTCTTTTACATGTAGATATCCAGTTTTCCCAGCACCATTTGTTGAAGAGGCTATCTTCTCCATTGCATGTTTTTGGCACATTTGTAAAAATCATGTGGCTGTAGTAGTGTGGGCTTATTTCTGGGTTTTCTATTCTATTCCATTGGTCTATGTGTCTGTTTTGTACTAGAATCATGCTGTTTTTGTTTCTGTGGCTCTGTAGTATAGTTTGAAGTCAGATATTGTGATACCTTTAGCATTGCTCTTTGGTTAGGATTGCTTTGGCTATTTGAGGTATTTTTTGCTTTCATGTGAATTTTAGGACTGATTTTTCTATTTCTGTGAAGAATGACATTGGGATTTTGATGGAAATTGCATTGAATCTGTAGATGGCTTTTAGTAGTATAGCCATTTTCAAAATATTAATTTTGTCAGTCCATGAAGATGGAGCCTTTTCCATCTTCTACTGTCTTCTTTGATTTTTTTCTTCAGTGTTTCATAGTTTTTATTGTACACAAAAACTTCTTGATTTCTTTCCCAGTATATCCATTGTTGGTGACAGAAAGTTGCTGATTTTTGTATGTTAATTTTGTATATTGCTACTTTTCCAAAAATGCCTATCAGAGCTAGAGTTTTTAGATGGAGTCTTTAGGGTCTTTTAAGTATAGGATCATATTGTCTGCAAATTGGGGTAATTTGACTTTTTCCTTTCCTATTTGCATCTCTTTTATTTCTTTTTCTTGCTTTATTTCTCTGGTTAGGAATTCAATACATTTTGAATAAGAGTTGGAAGAGTGTACACCCTTGTCTCATTCATGAATTTAGAGGAAATGGTTTCAGTTTTTCCTCGTATAAAATGATGTTGGCTATTCGTGTCATACTTAGCTTTTATTATGTTAAGGTGTGTTCCTTCTATTCCTAGTTTCTTCAGAGCTCTTACCACAAAAGGATGTTTAATTTTGTCAAAAAATTTGCTTTGAGATGACTGTGGCTTTTATCTCTAATCCTGTTTAGGTTCAGTATTATGTATATTGATTTGTATATTTGAACCATCCTTGTATCCATAGAGTAAAACCAACTTGATTTTGATGTATGGTCTTTTAAATGTGTTGTTGAATTCAGTTTGCAAGTATTGTATTAAGAAGTTTTGTATCTATGTTCATCAGGGAAATTGGTCTATAATTTTTTATTTTGTTGTGTCCTTATTTGGTTTCGATAGCAGGGTAATAGTAGTTTCATAGAATGAGTTTGACAGCATTCCTTCCCTTTCTGTTTTATGAAATACTTTGAGGAGCATTGATGTTAGTTCTTTAAATGTCTGACAGAATTTGGCAGTGAATCTACCTAGTTCTGTGTTTTTCTTTGTTGAGAGAGTCTTTATTACTACTTTAATGTCATTGCTTATTGCATAGATCTGTTTAAGTGGTTTATATCCTTTTGATTTAATTTTGCTATCTAGAAATGCATCCATTTCTTCCAGATGTTCCAGTTTATAAGAATGTAGATTTTTAGTCTTCCTTAATGATCCTCTGATTTCATTGGTATTTATTGTGATATCCACTTTCTCATATCTAATTTTATTAATTTGGATCTTCTTTTCATTAATTTGTCTAAGGTTTGTCAATCTTGCTTATATTGTCTCAGAAACAACTTTTTGTGCTATTGATTCTTTGTATAATTATTTAGTCTTCATTTCATTAATTTCTGTTCTAATCTTTATTATTTCTTTCCACCTACTAACTTAGGGCCTTGTTTGTTCTTATTTTTCTAAGTGTTTGAGGTATATTGTTAGGTTATTTAGTTGAGGTCTGTTTTTTAACTATAAACACTCAGAGCTATAATTTTTCATCTTAGCACTGCCTTTGCTGTATCCCAGAGCTTCTGGTAAATTGCGTTTTCATTTTCATTTGATTCTAGGAATTTTTAAATTTTCTCCCTTATTTCTTTTATTACCCGATGGTCATTCAACAATGTATTGTTCAAGATCTGTGTTTCAATATTTTCTGTGGTTTCTCTTGCTATTGATTTCTAGTTTTGTTCCACTGTGGTCTGATGAAATACAAGATATTATTTCAATTTTATTTGTTAGACTTACTCTATGTTCTAAAATATAATCTATTTTGAGAAAGCTCCTCAGGCTGCTGAGAAGGCAGCAGCTTTGATGTCCTGCTTTTGGTAGTACTGGAGTTTGAACTCAGGGCTTTGCACTTGTTAGGCAGATACTCTACTCCTTGAGCCATGCTGCCAACCTATTGTGTAGCTTTTGGATAAAATACTCTATAGATGGCTATTAAGCCCATTTGGCCTATAGTGTCATTTTATTATGATGTTTCCATGTTGATTTTTGTCTAAATGACCCATTAGATTATGAGAGTGGGGTATTTAAGTAACCCACTATTGTTGTGTTGGGGTCCCTATGTCCAGTAGTGTTTGTTTTATAAAATTGAGTGTGCTGATGTTCAGTACATATATGCTTGCAATTGCCATATCTTCTTTAATGGATTGTTCCCTTCATTAATAAGAAGTGATCTGTGTCTCTTCTGACTAATTTTGGTTTGAAGTCTGTTTTGTCAGATTTGATTCTAATTACTTGTGCTTACTTTTAGACTGCATTTGCTAGGAAAATATTTTTCCAACATTTCATGCTAGGCCTATATTTGTCTTTGTCAGTGAGGTGTTGTTCTTGTAGGCAACAGGTGGTTGGATCTTTCTTTCCTTTTTTTTTTTTTTAAATCCAACCTGACATTCTATATCTTTTGATTAGAAACTGAGACCATTAACATTCAGTGCCTCGATCATGAACTGTGAGAAAATAAATGTCTGTATTTAGACCACCCAATCTGGGGTATTTTATCATGGCAGTCTAGAACAAACTAATATACTTTTTTTTTTTTAAGAGACAGGATCTTGGCAGGCATGGTGGCTCACACCTATAATCCTAGCTGCTCAGGTGGCAGAGATTAGGAGGATTACAGTTTAAAGATAGCCTGAGCAAATAGTTCATGAGACCTTATCTCAAAAAAACCCATCACAAAAAAATAAAGGGCTGATGGAGTGGCTCAAGGTATAAGCCGTGAGTTCAAACCCCAGTAATGCAAAGCTGATTGTGATAGTACATGCCTGTAATTTCAACTACTCAGGAGGTAGAGGTAGGAGGATCACCATCAGAGGCCATCCCCAGGCAAAAGTGAAATATAAATAACTCAAGCAAAAAGGACCAGAGGCATTTAAGTGCAGAGCATTTGTCTAGCAAGTGTAAGGCCCTGAGTTCAAACCTCAGTATTTCCCAAAAAAGACACAGGATCTTGCTATGTTGCCCAGGCTGATCTTAAACTCCTGGCCTCAAATGATCCTCCCAACTCAGTCTCCCAAGTAGCTGAGATTATAACATGCACCACTGTGCTAACTAATAGAACTAATAAAGAGGATTTCACAGAAAGAATGTGTAAAATAACTTTAATGGGTCTTTAACTGTCTCTCTTTGTTGCTGGTGTGACACCATAAAATGGAGAATATATTCTGATGTCTTAACAGTGACATAGAATTACTCAAGAAATCAGCCACACAGTCTCAAGAATGGTCAATTTCTTATCTTTGAAAGAATATGTTTTGAAATTTTCCAATTGCTGGGAAAAGACTGCTGAGATATGTTCCATAGGCACTTTCCAGGATCTCTCTTGCTGAGAATGTAGCTCAGAGTTTCAAGACAAGCCTAAAATCTTAGCTGTAGATGTCGTTCTAATGAATACCACAGAGATTTTTGTCTTGTTCTTTCATCTTTATGTTCAAGCTAGTCCTTAATTTAACACATCTTTACCTAGGTATCTCATTAATAAGAGAGTACCCTAAAATCAGACCATTAGCTATACTAAATTAATGCAGTGGACCATTTGTTTTAATTTTAGACAGATATCAAACTTTACCAGCATTAAGAATCATATGTGAAGCTTGTTAAAAATATAGATTTGGGGTCTCACCTCTTGGGGTTTCAACTGGAGAGATGTTAGAGCAAGATTCAGACTATATTTAAAATACTCTCCAGGGATTCTCATGTTGACCCATAGATATGTTTTCAGAAGCACTATTCTAGGTTTCAAGCAAATTTGAAGATAATTCACTTTATTTTTTTTAAACTTTTTAAATTTTTTAATTTTTATTCATTTATTCACATGTGCATACATTGTTTGGGTCATTTCTCCACCCTGCCCCCCTCCCCCACCCTCTCCCTTGCACCCCTCCTTCATCCTCTCCCCTCCTCCCCTCCCCCACTTAGTTCCAGGCAAGTCCTGTTCTGTTCTTATCACTAATTTTGTTGAAGAAAAGACACAAGCATAATAAGGAAGACAAAGTGGTTTTGCTAGTTGAGTTAAGGATAGCTATACAGAGAGATTCCTAACATTGCTTTCGTGTACACATGTGTTACGACCCATGTTGATTCAACTCTAACCGATCTTTACATTGGTTTCTGATCCCCTTCTCATGTTAACTTCTGTTGCTTTAAGGTTTCTGTATTAGTTCTTCTGGAGTGGGGACATCAAATGCTTTCATGTTTTGGGTTTTCTACCTATTTCTATATCTCCCATATGTGCTCTCCCCTTGTCATGTGATTAAAGTCCAACCACATTGCTGCATTTGCCCTAGATCTAAAGTCTGCATGTGTGTGAGAATATATGATTTTTGGTCTTCTGAGCCTGACTGATCTCGCTCAGAATGATGTTCTCCAGTTCCATCCATTTACCTGCAAATGATAAGATTCCATTCTTCTTCATGGCTGAGTAAAATTCCTTTGTGTACAAGTACCACATTTTCTTGATCCATTCATCAATAGTGGAGTATCTTGGTTGTTTCCATAACTTGTCTGATAATTCACTTTAAATTTAAAAAAAAACATACTTAATGTTGGCTGTGTGCTTACCATGGGCACAACTATACTATGAAATATGTATGAATCCTTATTTTTTCACTCTCATTTATAGCTTCAACAATGGCAATTTTAGTGACAAAAATTTTGTGTTATCTCATTTACTGTTTATCACACCAAGTACATGTTAAAAAGCATGTCAATGCTCCATCTGAAGGGGCATCTTTAAGGTGTACAGAACATTTGTATTCCACAATAAGCTTTGATCTAAAATGAATAAAGAAAAGAAAAGGGAAACGCATTCATCCATCCATGAACACACTAACAACAGCATTAGTGAAATGTATTCACTTAGGCAACAAACAGATTAACACACTGTGTGTGGGACAGAAGGTGATGCAGAGAGAGATTGGTCCTCAAGGAGCTTAGAGTTTAACAAGGGATAAGTGACATGACACAGACAACTGACAGAAGAAAGGAAGTGATGTAGCACAGGAAGTACAAAGTGAATATTGGGGATTCAGGGGGTTCAGTATGATCACAACAAAGGCTCAATGTGGGAAAGTAGCAGAAGAAAAGCAAGAAAGAGAGGTAAGGGCGCAATCATGAAGAGTGTTCTGTGCTAAGCCGAGGGGGGTTGATATACTTCCTAAGAGTTATAGCTAGTCACTGGCAGGCTAAAAAGGATGTGTCATAAATTCATTCCCTCAGGAATTACTGAACACCTGCTGCACATCCAGCACTGGATGGAACTGCCCACAAGAATCACCTGGGGAATGGGCATACTCTGCACTCAGACCAGAACCAGACCTACCGATTAGAATCTCTAGAGCTGGTGAACACTACTATGTTTTTTAAAAATCTCTTCTAGCAGTTCTGATGCACAGCCAAGTTGAGTAGGTCACCACCCCTATGTTTCTATACAAGAAGAGCCATTTGAGCAAAGGAATTGAAAGAATGATAAAATCACTTATTTGGCAAATTTTCTTAAGGGCAACAGGACAGGAAGCAGTATAAGAAAAGTTGGACTGATAAGGTGCTACCAATTGATTTGTTTGATTAATTTTTGAACAAAGAAAAGACAATGAAAAAAATATTTTAGAAAATTGTCCTGCCTGTAATGACAATAGCCTAGAAGAAGAAACTGAACACTAAGAAGAGCTGAACATATTAATCCAAGCATGGGATTATGGCAGATGGCTGACGTGTTGACTAGAGGAATGGAGAAGTGGATGAAACTCAATAACAGTGTCTTAAAGCTGTTGCATGGCTTACGACATGTGTTATTAGTGAGAGAGGAGAAAAACACGAAAGAATGGGAGAGGAACTGTCAGGATGGAAAGTGGATAAGATGGTCATGAAACTTACATTTTGGGGTGGGGGCAGGGTCTCACTGTGTAGCCATGCTGGCCTGGAACACATTATATTCCTTCCTCAACTTCTGAAATTCTGGGATTACAGACATGCACCACCACATGGCTCTGAAACTTGTATCATGAAACATAAACTGCCAGCAGTTTATATAGAAAGCAGATTACAAGCTCAGACTTCACTGAAAGTTGCTGTTCTGTAGACGGAAAACTTAAGAAGAAAATGACAATATTTCAACGTGTCAAGTCAATGTAGCAATGCATTTACAAACTCAGACTTGGGATTTATTACTATTTATTACTATTATTATTATATTACACGTACTATGCCTACAGTCTAACTACTAACTTATGTTTAATTTATTATCATTAATTACTCATATATATATACATATATATATATATGTATACATATATATATATATATACATATTACTTTCTTCATTAAAAACAAAAACTTCCTCTCTGTTCCCTCTTTGTCCAGGTATCTCTTCTTGTGTCTATTTTTTTACTGGAAGCCAATTATGGTAACAAGGGTAAAAAGGGAATAAGAAGCCTCTTGCCAGAGCCTCCTGCCAGGGACAGATGTGCTTTCTCTCTGGTGCTTCTTGTGCACAAAAGATGCTTATGCTTTAAGTGGAAAGCTTGAAAAAAGACAAGGCCTCATACATGTATGCATTGATCAGTGGAAGTCAAGTTTCTTTTCATTTCTCTCTCTCTCTCTCTCTCTCTCTCTCTCTCTCTCTCTCTCCCTTTCTTTTGAGACAGGGTCTTGCTATATAGCCCAGGCTGGCCTTGAACTCATGACCTTTCTGCCTCAATCTCCCCAGTGTTGGGATAACAGGCGTGTTTCACCATGCCTGGCTTGGAAGTCATGTTTCTTGAGGAAGGAGTGTCTTTTCCAAGTTCATACTCAGGCACTATATGGAGGAGCAACAATGCTGAAGGATATCCTCTTTTCCCAGTCTTTCTTAAACCATAGTTTTGGGGTTAACTGCATCAGAATACTTTGGAAATTAACTTAAAAACAGATTTTTAGATCTCACTTGAGACTACTGAGTTAGACTTGGAATCAGCATTTTTTTATATGTACTGTGGTTTGAACTCAGAGCCTCATGCTTGCTAGGCAGGTGCTCTACCACTTGAGCCACTCTATCATCTGGAATCTGCACTTTTAACAAACTCCAACTGGGCAATTCTCACATTCTAAAGCATAAAATTTGAATTATGTGGGCAGATGACCTCAGGGATAATGACATAGAGAAGTATGTAAAATTTAAATCATTTACTAGAAAACAAAATTGACATCCTTCCAATTTCTAAATGACCTGTTTTAGAATAAAAGTATGGGATAAAAATGCAGATGAAGACAGTGCGAAATGAGGTTACAACTTCATTTCATAGATATAAAGAGGTGCCTCAGAAGAATGTAGGAAATGCCCTCTAGGTCACATATTTGTTCTACCCAACCCAGAATATCAGATTTTATCCGTTGTCATGAGCTCACAAGTCAATACCAGGAGTACATTTCAAATATCCCTAACATACTCATTGTGGATCATTGATGCATGTTTGCAAACTCTTATCCAGCATGTTTATATTTGCAGTTTGCAAGACCAGTGAAATAATACAGTTCCAATTATGACCTCATGTGAAAATTGTCATTTACCTTTCTGTGCCCTGACAGGACCTTTGTCAGGCTTTAAGTGGCACTCTTGGCAGCTGCACAACAGGATCTCCTAGACACCGTGGTGTTTAGGCTCACCTTCTCAGTGCTTCTTGATATATGGGCTGCAGTCTGAGTCCCTTGCAGGACAAACAGCCTAAATCTTTTCAGTTTGCTTTCAGATCTCTCTCTCTCTCTCTTCCTCTCAAATCCAAATCATCTTTAAGGCTTGGTGATCTGAAACATGCATAGTTAAAAACTGTCTCTTTATATATCCATAGACACCAAAATTTTCTCATAGTGTTAGATCTCGCATGGGCTGCTTCTACTATTTTTCCTCATTGCGACATCATCTTCTGGGCTTTTGGAGCTATAGTTTGAAACCTCAAAAACAATCCCAGATACTGAAATATCAGATATTGAAATTTGATAATGGTGAAAAATTACAAATCTTTTTTTCACCCAAGTAGAGGAGCCAAGCTGAATTAACTAACATTGGCCAACTGTTTTCCCTGGACTGACATGAGCTTTCTTCTTCCCTAGACTCACCCTCAACTGCTTGGCTTCCCTCCAAGTCCCCAGTTTGTTCAGGAACTGTCCCAGGTAGGAGACTATGCTGTAGGAATCTGATGAAAAGGAGGCAGGTAGCAAAGCATGACCTGTAGAGTTGTGATGCTGCCTCTTCCGGATGCCTCATGATTTTTTTAGAAGAGTCAAACCTGACCTCCAGGAGGATTTATCCTGAGATGTGCAACTAGTGATAAGTAAGTCCTGCTTTTAAAAAACAAATAAATAAAAGAATGGCTCAAAGACCAGCATGAAATACCCAAAGCCAGGTATTTTTAAACCTTGCTTTACAGTGAGTTTGAGGTACAGACTTAGGTGCTATATTAGGGTTCACTAGAGAAACAGAATGGAATAGGTCAGTATTTGTTATGTTGTTAGGAAACCGGCTCTTGTGATTATGGAGGCTAAATTCTACAATCCACTATCTACAAGACTGAAGACAAGGAAAGCCAGTGGCCTAATTCATTCCAAGTCTGAAAACTTGAGAACCAGAAGCACCAATAATGGAGGGCAAGAGAAGATATGGATGGACATATGTTGCTCTCTCTCACACAAGGAAAACAAATTTGCCCTTCCTCTGCTTTTTGTTCTATATAGAACCCTGACAGATTGGATGGCTACCCACATTGGTGAGGGTAAGACTTCTTTTCTGTCTGATGATTCAAATGCTAATCTCTTCTAGAAACATACTTCAGGCACACCACAAGAAAGAAATAGTTTTATCAGCTCTCTGGGTCTCTCCTAGGCCAATCAAGCTAATACACAACATTAACCATCACAAGTCCCAGTAACATGACTTGAGAGTCACTCTATACCCAGCAGTGACATCACAAGCCAGCTGAGACAGAGAGGCATACTGGGCTAGAACTGTATTTTGGGGAAGATGTGGGAGGCAGAAGAGGAACACTGCTGACGAAAGATACAGAGGAATGATGTAGTATTATGAATTAAGTAGGAAATAATAATCTCAAAAGCCCCAGAAAGGTTGAGGAGGAAAGACCCTCAAAAAGTATTTAAAGGAATGCAATACAAAGAGGACCAACCTGAAGGAGACAGGACTTGTCTTTGTGTGACGGCTTCCTAGGCAAGGTTCCTAAATTTAGTGAAAAATTTTCTCATCTGTGGCAATAATAATAACTATCATGGATAAAACAATCATCTTTTATTGACTATATGCTGGGTCCTGGTATAAGCACTGCATGTATTAACTGATCTAGTCCCCCAGTAACCTCATTATAGGGATTCCAATATTATCTCCGTTTTATAGATAAATAAATTGTATCACAAAAATCTTTTTTTTTCCAGGGGTTTATTTTTATTTCTTTTCTTGTTCAATTGCTCTAACACTTTTATGTTGAATACAAGTGACCAAAGTGTGCACCCTTATCTTGTTCCAGATTGAGAACAAAAGCTTTGAAGTTTTCCATTCAGTATCATGATACTATGTGTTTGTCATATATGTTGAAGTAGTTTCCTTCTATGCATAATTTGTTTGGAAAAAAATCCTAAAACTTTTATGAAAGTACAAAAAACCTCAAATAGCTAAAGCAGTACTGAACAAAAAGATCAATACTCAATGTATCATAATACCCAACTTCAAATTATTCTATAGATCCATAGTAAAAAAATAGCATTGTGCTAATATAAAACAGGTAGATACAGTAATGAAATATATTCTTATAGGACCCAGAAATAAATCCATGAATCTGAAACCATCTCATTCTCAACAAAGGTGCCCAAAACACCTGCAAAATATGATACTAGGATATCTCATTTTACACTCATGAAGGACTGAAACTAGATCCCTACATCTTGCTAGTTACAAAATGAACAGGTATCAATTTGATATGCAGAGTTCATTTCTTTTGGATAAATACCCTTTCAACACATCACCACAAGCTCTTCTTATGTTTCATCTTTTTAATGACAGCAAATCAACTGTATTGAGTTGATAACTCATGTGATTTTTTTTAATTTTTATTGTTTTATTATTCATATGTGCATACAAGAGTTGGGTCATTTCTCCCCCCTGCCCCCACCCCCTCCCTTACCACCCACTCCACCCCCTCAATACCCAGCATAAACTATTTTGCCCTTATCTCTAATTTTGTTGAAGAGAGAGTATAGGCAATAATAGAAAGGAACAAGTGTTCCTGGTTGAGATAAGGATAGCTATACAGGGAGTTGACTCACATTAATTTCCTGTGCGTGTGTGTTACCTTCTAGGTTAATTCTTTTTGATCTCACCTTTTCTCTAGTTCCTGGTCCCCTTTTCCTATTGGCCTCAGTTGCTTTTAAGGTATCTGCTTTAGTTTCTCTGTGTTGAGGGCAACAAATGCTAGTTAGTTTTTTAGGTGTCTTACTTATCCTCATCCCTCCCTTGTGTGCTCTCGCTTTTATCATGTGCTCAAAGTCCAATCCCCTTGTTGTGTTTGCCCTTGATCTAATGTCCACATATGAGAGAGAACATACAATTTTTGGTCTTTTGGGCCAGGCTAACCACACTCAGAATGATGTTCTCCAATTCCATCCATTTACCAGTGAATGATAACATTTCATTCTTCTTCATGGCTGCATAAAATTCCATTGTGTATAGATACCACATTTTCTTAATCCATTCATCAGTGGTGGGGCATCTTGGCTGTTTCCATAACTTGGCTATTGTGAATAGTGCCACAATAAACATGGGTGTGCAGGTGCCTGTGGAGTAACCAGAGACTGTGTCACAGTCTTTTGGGTATATCCCCAAGAGTGGTATTGCTGGATCAAATGGTAGATCAATGTTTAGCGTTTTGAATAGCCTCCAAATTTTTTTCCAGAGCGGTTGTACTAGTTTACATTCCCACCAACAGTGTATGAGGGTTCCTTTTTCCCCGCATCCTCGGCAACACCTGCTGTTGGTAGTGTTGCTAATGATGGCTATTCTAACAGGGGTGAGGTGGAATCTTAGTGTGGTTTTAATTTGCATTTCCTTTATTGCTAGAGATGGTGAGCATTTTTTCATGTGTTTTTTGGCCATTTGAATTTCTTCTTTTGAGAAAGTTCTGTTTAGTTCACTTGCCCATTTCTTTATTGGTTCATTAGTTTTGGAAGAATTTAGTTTTTTAAGTTCCCTATATATTCTGTTATCAGTCCTTTGTCTGACGTGTAGCTGGCAAATATTTTCTCCCACTCTGTGGGTGTTCTCTTTGGTTTAGAGACCACTTCTTTTGATGAGCAGAAGCTTTCTAGTTTTATGAGGTCCCATTTATCTATGCTATCTCTTAGTTGCTGTGCTGCTGGGGTTTTGTTGAGAAAGTTCTTGCCTATACCTACTAACTCCAGAGTAGTTCCTCACAAAAATCTTGAAAGGGCAGCCTCAAGCAACAGAGCCAACAAATGGCAATGATGAGTTTGAATGGTGAGATGGCTTATTTCGTGTAGGAGATCATAGCTTTGTCATTTTAACATGTGCAAGCAGGAAGGTTGATAATGACCTTCCAGATGTGTTTTAAGTAGAGGGAGAGAAAGGAAAAAGGCATAATGATAATGAAAGAAAGGCAAGGTGGTGATAAAAAAGAGAGAAAAAGGATTGTGAATATTAGAAGCAACAGGGCCAAATCCGATTGTTTCAAGAAAGATGAGGTCTGAGTGTGCTGTTGCTTGAGGGGAAGGAGCCAATGAAAACCAAGAGACTGAAGATGCAGGAGACTGGGAGAAATTAACTGTGATGCTTCCAGAGAAGACAGGCTGGACTTGAAAAGGGAAAGAGCACTGGAGATGGCATGAGAGGCAGACATCAAGAGGCAGAGAAGTAGGAAAGATGGGAAATTCATGTCTGAGGTCCTTGCCTTAAGGAAATAAGAATTTAAAAAGCAATAATTTTCAAGTAGACACAGGCCCCTCTGGAAACTTATTCAATTTTTATATCATAGAAGCAACATGTAGTCACTATAGAAAACTTGGAAAAGTTACAAAAAAAAGTATAAACATTATCTAAGTTCCAGGAACCAAAGATAGTCTATTTCCTTCTAAATAGTTGGTGTTTACCTTCTCATATTGATATTAGCAATTGTAATGATCATTTGGTTTTCATGAAGTTCATCTCTAAAGTGTACCATAAACTTAGCTACTTTCCACGTTGGCTTTCATTTCTAAAATTATTGTATAAATAAAGCTGTACCAAACATCTTTGCCCATAAATATGTTGTACTTTGAAGCAGTTTCAAAAGATAGAGCCTCTGAAACTATACATACTCAGTTAATTCTTGTGTGTAATAGCTGAACATTGTTAGGTCTTTAAGTCTTGTATCATTCTACATTTTACTAGCAATGAGTAAGAACATCATTTGCCTACACCCTTGCCAGAATGGATTATTTACAAACAACAAAACATCTTTTAATTTGACAGATGAAAAACTAGTGTATTATTTTGTGACATTTCTTTTACTACTAGTGAAGCCTAACAAATTTCCATTTATTTTGTGTTGTGAGATCATAGTGTTTTTTATTATTTTACCCATTTTAGCAGTTATTTCTATAGTAAAGATGTTAGTATGTTCCTGTTTAAAATCTCCTAATTACCATATTTTAATTTTGATTAAATACATTAATGAAAATAGATTTCTCTATATTACAAAAGGCAGTATATATACTCTGAGCCTGGTTCTTCAATTTCTCTTCAGTCTAACTGCTACAGTTTGGATCTGGAGTGCCCACAAAGGTTAATGTGTTAAAGGCTTGGCAGCCAGCCTGTGGTGCTATTGGGAGGTGGTAAAACCTTTAGGAGGCGGGGCCTACTGGGAGGAAATTAGGTCACTGGGGCCATGCCTTTGAAAAGGATAGTGTCCTTTTCAAGAACACTATCCCTCCTTTCTCCTCTCTGCCTTTCCTCCTTCACCCTCCTCCCCTCTCTCTTTACTTTCTGACTGCCATGAGGTAGATAAACCTCTGCCTCCATTCCTACTTCCTACCATGATGTACTGTGCTGCCACAGGCCAAAAATGATGAGGCCAAGCATTTATGGACTAAAACCATGAACCAAAATAAACTTTCCCTTCTAAGCTAATCATCTTGGTTATTTTGCCCCAGCAACAGAAAGCTGCCCAACAGACACATCGACAGCCCATTTGCTTCCATTCAGTTCTTTTTGCTTATGTTAGCCAAAGTTAGTCTCTGTGGTTACATTGAAGAACTCCGATAAGCCTAGTATAATCAATTAAGGAGTACAAGAAAAAGAAGATTATATATGATAGCACCAAGAACCATAAACTGCATAGGAATAAACTTATGAGCAAGTATGCTAGTCCTCCAAGAAGAGAGCTACAAATCATGGCTGCACATATGAAAAAAATCTGAATGGAAGAGAAGTATGCCCTCTCCCAGTGAGAGGGACCAAGTACTATGAAGATGTCAATATTCCCAAAAGTCAGTGCCATCTCAATGAGATTATTGAAATAAAATAGGTTGGTACAGACCTAGAAAAAAATAATATGTGAGGGCAGCTGAAATTTTTTAAACTGTTTTTTTCTTTTTTTAGTATATAAAATAATGGGTTTCATCATGACACTTTCACACATGGGTGTATACTCTGACCACATTCACTCCACGATTTCCTCCTTTTATCTCCTTCCTGCTGGAATTTATACTTTCATGTATAAATTCTGCTTATGAAAGTAAACAAGTAATATTTGTGCTTCTGAATCTACAGCCAGAAATCTTTTAAAAATTATAGCATTATACTTAAAGAAGTATACTTGGTATGGTACTTTGCTTGTGATTATGGAAGAACAGACAAGAAGAATAGAAAAATCTGGAAATAAACTTGTATAAATATGAAAAAATAAATATGATAATGACAGTATTTCAGGTTCCTGGGGAAAGGGATGGTTTGCTTGATAAATTGTATTTTGAAATTGTTGCCTGGTGACTGACTTCCAAGACACACTTGGATGTTTTACCCTTACATCTCAATCTCTTTCTATCTCTGTCTCTGTCTTCCTCTTTCTCTCTCTCTGCCAGGTGTCACTGTTTAGCTCAGGCTGGTCTTAAACTTGTGATCTTCCTACTTTGGCCTCCCAAGTGCTGGGATTATAGAGGTATACCACCATACCTGGATTCTTTTACTATATTTTTTAATTGGCTTTTCCTTCTCTAACTAACTGTACAAGAACTTAAACATGGGCTTTATTTTTTCTTTTCTGGATTTACCTCATATCTAGGGCTTTGTTTTTTTTATACCAACTCACCAAAGAGTCATAAATTCCTCTCTGCAGTCTTTATCTAGCAACTAAATCCAAGCTCTATACACTCAACTGTCCACTTGGCATTCCACTTGAGATCTCTAAAGTGGAATGTTTCTAAAACATAACAAGTATTTCTTCTTCTACCCCCACAACACATGCATCCATTCTTCAATTAACAGTTTCCCTAACATTTTCAATCTTAGTAAATAATTATCTACTGAGGTACTCAACCCAAAAACTTGAATAATCTCTGATTTCTGCCTTTCCTTCAACTTACAACATTAACTCTACCAACATGACCATGGGCTCTGAAAGACAGAGAGAGACAGAGACAGAGAGAGAGAGAGAGAGAGAGAGAGAGAGAGAGAGAGAGAAGATAGTTAGAAACAAGAGCCCAGGAATCAAACTATTGGCTTTAGATCCTGGCTTTAGCACTTACCAACTTATATGTGATCAAATCATTTCATCTGTTAACCAAAAACAGTATTATCTAATTTACAGGGTGCTATAACTTGGATGCAGTTTGTCCCCCAAGGGTTCATTATGGGAAGCTTGGTCCTCAGTGTAGCCATTTTAAAAGATGGTGGAACCTGAAGGTGGGGACTAGTGGGAAGTTTTTATGTCTTTAGCGACACTGTCCTCAGAAGGAATTGATGTAGTTCTCATACGGTCCTGGTTAGTTCTCATGAGTGGGTTCTTATCAAAGAACAAGCCTGATCTCTCGCAGACTTCCTATTTTTCCATGTTATCTATCTTTTCCACATGCACTTCCACCATTGTGATGCTCTCCACCATGAGGTCCTCGTAAGAGCCATGCTGGTCAGTCACACCCTTGAACCTCCCAAACTGTGAGCTAAATAAATGTCTGTGCTAGTTTTTCCATATCACTATGACCTTAGAGAAATAATTAAAGGGGGAAATATTCATTTTGGCTTGTAATTTCAGAGGTTTCAGCCCACTGTTAGCTGGCTCCATTGCTTTTAGGACACTGGGAAGGCAGAAAAATTGTAGAGGAATGGTCCAGGAAGGCCCTTTTGAACATTGCTCCTAAGGATTCTGACTTTGCTGCACATTGCCTGGCCTCCCAGGCTTTCCTTTGAAATCTGGGGAAAAGCCTTCTTGACCCCATAACTCTTGCATTTTGCATGCCTGTAAAACCAGCACTATATGGACAATACTGACAGCATATATATATATATATATATATATATATATATATATACACACACACACACAATTTGTATTAGAATTTTTATTATATAGGGGGGATTTGTAGTGAGAATTCAGATTAGACTTACATTGTACATTAGTTAGGTTGCCCCCATTGTCTCTCCTCCTCAACCCCTTCCCCATCCCACTTAAAGCAATTGCAAGAAGTTTCTTAGTTCTGTTTCATATAGGTAAATTAAGTCCATCTACACTATACCATCACCAAAATCTCCTACCTTCACCTCCTCATTCCCACTAGTAACCCCTGTCCTATGCACACTGTGCCTATTTTTCAGTACTAATTTTCGGTATTAATATTTAAGTTGACATTCAAAGGGGTGTCTCAATGTATGCCCTCTGTGGGTACACTTTATTTTGATCCATTCAACCCCTTCCATTACTCTCCCTTACCCCTTTACCTCCCATCCCTAATTTTCAACAGCTTTCAATACACATCCTTATATCCTCTACCTTCACATATTACTGATGTTCTATCATTTGCAATATTACTTTACAATATCTTTACAACATTACTGATGCTCTGTCATTCTCTTTTCCTTTCTCTCTTTTCCCAAGTCCCATAGAGCAGTTCTACTATTACAAACATGTTCTACATCTGAGTTTGTATACAGTCATGTTTGTTTTTGTGTATATGTCTAGCTTTGGATCTATCTTCCATGTAGGAGAGAAAACATGGTTTTTGTGTTTCTGAGCCTGGCTTACGTCACTTAACATGATGTCCTCCAATTGCATCCATTTACCTTCAAACCACATGTCATTATTCCTTATGGCTGAGTAATCTCCATTGTGTATCTATACCACATTTTCTTGATCCATTCATCAGTCATAGGGCCCCTGGGTTGTTTCTAGAGCTTGGCTGTTGTGAATAGTGCTGTAATGAACATCGGTGTGCAGGTGCCTCTATCGTATCCTGACTTATGTTCCTTTGGGTAGAGGCCCAGGAGCAATACCAACATTTTTTGCCAGAGAGAGAAGTAGCTGGGTCCCCTTGGAACATGGCTGCAACAGCCTCTGAATTTCTGGGCAGTTGATCAGGATTCATAAAATGAGTCCTGAGGGAACAACTTCCTAAGTAGCCCTATGCCAGCAGAGTACAAATCTTTTGAATGAGTTGACAGTTTTATACCCTGGAGCCTGCTATCAGTGGGGTCCGGCCAATTCCTCAGAGATTTGCTATTGTCCTGGTGCAAAGTATTTGACTTCTTTTTGATTGTGCCAATCTCTTTAGATACCACACTTTCCCTCGTCCAAATTTTACAAGCTGTTCTTTTCTGGGAAAACTACAAGTTTTTCAGATTTTTCTACTCTGTCTTTTGCTCTTGATCCTCACTACAAATCTGACTAGGTAAAGCTAGCAATAACCATGTCTCAGCCTGAATGCTGGGCTGCCTTGAAACTTCCTCCAGCAGATTAACTAGTTTATCACTTTAAATTCAGCTTGACATAAAGTCTCAGGACACATGGCCAGGGAATCACAGCGATGACCACACTTCTTTGTTACCAATTTTCTGTGTTAGTCAGACTTTAATCATTGTTACAAAAATAACTTAAGCGAGGAAGATTGTATTCTGGCTTATAGTTCCAGAGGTTTTTGTCCATGGTGAGCTGACACCATTGACTTTAGGCCTGGGATAAGGCAGAACCATGATGGAGGAAGGGCACGGTGGAAGAAAGCTATTCATCTCATGGCAGCCAGGAAAGAAATAGAGAGAGATGAGAAAAGGACATGGTGAGAAATACACTTTAAAGTCACATTCCCTCAGTTGGGGCCTGTCTTAGTTCTTCCAAGTAAACCCTACCTTCCACAGTCCCACCACCTCCCAACTATCTGAATTGTGAATTTAAGAATCTTATTAAACCATTTATTAGATCAGAGCCCTAATCTTCTCTGGAAATACCCTCACAGACAAACCCAGTGATGTGCTTTACTAATTTCCTAGACACTTCTCAATCCAATCAATTTGACAGTTCAGATTGAGACAATTTGACAGTACTTTATAAAGTACCCAGACTCAGGTGTTTCTTTATAGCAATGAAAACCAAATTCATATGACAACAGCAGGGATTAATGAGTATTTAAGAGATTAGAATAGTAATGATGCATATTACGTGTTCAATATGTGTCAGGTATTATTATTGTATCCAAACAGATCTCAAATCTGCCCATTTTCTCTATATTCATATACATTCCTTAGTTCAACCCACCAGCATTCCTTCCACCTGATCTCTCTGCTTTTTCTATTGCCCCACAGAAGTCAGACAGATCATTTAAAGTTTAACTTTGATCAGCTGCTTTCCTGCTTAATAATTCTTATGGTCTTCCTTAATGTAGCCTGAAATTCCCTTCATGAGCTGATCCTTCCCCAATTCTCTGAACTCATGTGGTGCTTTCTACTACTCATTACACTCCATCCACAGTGACTTCATTCTGTTGTTTAAATATGTTAAGCTTACTCCTGCCTCTCAGCTTTTGCTGTGCTTGATCCTCTGCTTGGCATACTCTTTCCTTGCTTCTTCACATGGCAGGATCCTTATTATGCTCTTACCACAAATGTGCCACCTTGGAGGGACTTTCCCTTATTGTTGTATCTAACAAAGCTCTATTATTTGCCATCATAGCATCCTGAATTATTTTCTTTAAACTACATCCAGCAATTTGAAATTGCCTTGCTTGATTAATTGAATTATTTATTTATTCATTAATTTTGGTGCTGGGGATCAAACCCAAGGCTAAGGATGTACTGAATCAGGAAATACACCCCAGCCTACCATTGTTGAATTTCGCTTCCATATAAGCTGTATTAAGGCAGAGAACTTGACTATTTTCTTATAGTTATATTTGCAATGCTTTGAAAGTATTGAGCACTGGGCATAGGTGGCTTACACCTGTAATCCTAACTATTTTTTTTTTTATTTTTGAGTCTGAGATTGTGAGAATTGAGGCTTGAGATCAGCCCCAGGCAAACAGTTCAAAAGACCCAATCTTGAAAATACCCAACAAAAAACAGAGCTGCTCAAGTGATAGAGCTCCTGCTTAGAAAGTGTGAGGCCCTGAGTTTAAACACCAGTACCATCAAAAATAAATAAATAAAGTAAAACAGCCAGTGTGGTGGTACACACCCATAATTCCAGCACTCAGGAGGCTCAGGTAGCACGGTTGCAAAGTCAAGCTCTGTTTGGGTTACATAGCAATTTCCAGGCAAGTATAGATTACATAGTGAGACCCTGTCTCCACAAAACTAAAGCCAACAAACAAACAGAAAATAAAACAATGATTATATGAAAAAAATGTGGACAAATACTTTTATAATCTTGGGAAAGGAATGGCCTGTCTCAGCAAGAAAAACAATGCTACTAAGTCACAGGGGAAAATACTAAACAATTTGTTTACATAAAAGCAGAATTTGTACAATGCAATGGGCAAAGTTAAATAGCTAGATCAAGGGAAAGCATCTAAAAGACAAAAGAGCTTAAGTGTAAAGTGCCTGCCTAGAAAGCACAAGGCCCTGAGTTCAAACCCCAGTACCACCGAAAGAGAAAGAGAGAGAGAGAGAGAGAGAGAGAGAGAGAAAAGAGCTCATCAATACAGATGCAAAAATCCTTAACAGACACTAACAAACTAACTCCAGTGGCATAGAAAGAAAATTATATATATGACCAAGTAAAATTTACCCCAGGAACTAAAGGTGAATTTAACATACGAAAATCACTCAACTTCATATACCATATTAGTAGAACAAAGAATACAAACCATAGAGCCAACAAAATGGACATAGAAAAAGCATTTAGTAAAATCCCACATCCATTCATGATTTTTAGAAAAATGTCAGGCATGGTGATACACGTATGTAATCCCAGCAGTTGGGGTCAGACTGAGGCAGGATTGTGAGTTCAAGACCAGTTTGAGGTACATAACGAGACCCTGTCTCAAAACTAAACAAACCAAAAACCTTAACAAATGTGGAAATGAGGAAAATGTCCTCAGTCTCACAAGTGGCACCTACAAAAGCTCATCGAAAACATCCTACTTGACACTTTTCCCTAATAGGGAGCAAGGCAAGGATGTCTGCTTGCACATCCTCTAGTTAGCATAGAACTGGAGGCACGAGCTAGTGAAGTAAGGCAAGTAAAAGAAATAAAGCACATTCTAGCTAAAAGGATAACTGAAAACTATCTCGACTTGCAGGTACAAGGATGCTTCATGTAGAAAACTCTAAGGCCTGCACTAAAGGAACTTGCTTATTAACAAGTTCAGCAAGGTTGTAGGGTGTAAGGTCAATATGCAAAAATCGATGGTTTGCTTATTCACTCACAATGAACAATCCCCAAATAAAATTGCTTAGGCAATCAATTACCTAATATCTGCCTCTACAGAATTGCCTATTCTAGATATTTCATATAAATGGAATTATTCTGTAGGTAGTCATTTGCAACTAATTTCTTTGTTGGCATAATGTTTTCAAGGTTATTCCATGTGGCCGTATGAATCAGTTCTCCATTCCTTTTTAATGTCAAATAAAATTCCATTGTTTGGAAAGGCTTCATTTTGTTTATCAATTCATTAACTGATAGACATTTGGGTTGTTTCTACTTTCTGGCTATTATAAATAATGCTGCCATGAACATTCATGTATAATGTTTTGTGTGGACACATATTTTCAGTCCTTTTGCATAAATACCTAAGAATGGGATTTGGGGGTTCATATGGTAACTCTGTGTTTAACTTTGTGAACAGCTGTCAAACTGTCTTTCTAAAATGGATGCATTGGTTCACATTTCCACTGGTACTATATGAGGACTCCAATTTCTCCACATCTTCATCAACATTTATCATGTATCTTGTTTATTTGCTTGTTTTGAGACAGGATCTCGATTTATAGCCCAGGCTGCCCTCAAACTAAAAATCCTCCTGCTTCAGCCTCCGAGTTCTGGGATTATAGGTACAAGACACAATGTCTGCCTTGTTATCTGTCTTTTTCTTTATAGCCATCCCAGTGGATGTGAAATGGTATCTCACTGTGATTTTAGTTGCATTTCCTGATGATTAATAATATTGAGTGTCTTTTCATGTGCTTGTTGGTTATTTGTATATCTTCTTTGATAAAACCTCTATTCAGAGTGTTTGCCCATTTTTAGGTATTTTTTCTTTTGCTGTTGCAAAAGTTCTTTGTATATTCTTACTAGATATATGATTTATTCATGTTTCTTCCCATTTAAAAAAATTTCTTGATGATGTACTTTGAAACACAAAAATCTTTAAATTCTTGTGGAGTTTGTCAGATTTTTTGTAACTGTGACAAATACCTGAGGAAAACAACCTGAAGGAGGAAAGATTTCTTTGGGCTCATGGTTTCAGTTGAAAGTTCACTTGCTCCACTGCTTTGGGCATATGGTGAAGCAGAGCATCATGGCAGCAGGAGAAATGGTAGAGGCTGCTTACCTCATGGCAGCCAAGAAGCAGACAGAGAAGGTGCAGAGGACAAAATACATCTTTCCAGGGCACACCCTAGTGACCTACTGTCTCTAAGCAGCCCCATCTCCTACTTCTCACCACCTCTCAATAATGTCAACATATTATGAATCCATCCAGGGATTAATCCATCCATTAGGTCAGAGCCTCAGGATTCAACCAGTTCCCAAAGTCTATCAGCTGGCAGTCAAGCCAAAATACATGAGCCTGTGGGGGACATTTCATATTCAAACCATAATATAGTCCAGTTTATCTACTTTTTCCTTTGGTTGCTCATTACTTGGCTTGCATCTCTAAGAAAATGTTGCCAAAAAGATTTGGTTCTTTCTCCTATGAGTTTTATAGTCTCAACTCCTATATTTAAGTCTATAATCCATTTTAATTTGTCTTAGTGGTACTGGAATTTGAACTGAGGGCCACATGCTTGCTAGGCAAGTGCTCTATCACTTGAACCACTCTTCCAGCCCTTTTTTTGTGTTGGGTATTTTTGAGATAAGGTTTCACAAACTATTTGTCCAAGCTGACTTTGAACCATGACCCTCCTGATCTCTGCCTCCCGAGTAGTTAAGGATTACAGGGAGAGCCAAACTGCTCTCTAATTTTTACACATAGTATGAAGTGGGGTCACTTCTTTTTTTGCACATAAATACTGAGTTGTCTAAGTAACTTTTGTTGAAAACACTATTTGTTACTAAGCAAGACTCAGCAAATATAAGAAAATAGAAATAATCCCATGCATTCTATCTGATCACAATGCATTAAAACTAGAACTAAACATCAAAAACAACAGTAAAAAAACATGCAAACAATTGGAAGCTGAACAACACATTGCTCAATGATCAATGGGTCATTGATGAAATAAAAGAAGAAATTAAAAAGTTCCTGGAAGTCAATGAAAATGAAAACACAACCTACTGGAACCTATGGGACACAGCAAAGGCAGTCCTGAGAGGAAAGTTTATAGCCATGAGTGCATATATTAAAAGGTCAGAAAGACCTCAAATCAATGACCTAATGCTACATCTCAAACTCCTAGAAAAACAAGAACAAGCAAATCCCAAAACAAACAGAAGGAGAGATATAATAAAAATAAGGGCTAAAATTAATGAAGAAAAAACAAACAAACAAAAACAAACATACAAAGAATCAGTGAAACAAAAAGCTGGTTCTTTGAAAAAATAAATAAGATTGACAGATCCCTGGCAAACCTGACTAAAATGAGGAGAAAAAAAAAAACCCAAATCAGTAAAATCAGAAATTCAAAATGAGAAATAACAACAAACACCACAGAAATCCAGGAAATCATCAGAGACTACTTTGAGAACCTATATTCCAATACATTTGAAAATCTTGAAGAAATGGACAAATTTCTAGATACTTATGACCATCCAAAATTGAACCAAGAGGATATTAATCACTTGAACAGAAATATAACACAAAATGAAATTGAAGCAGCAATAAAGAGTCTTCCAAAAAAGAAAAGTCCAGGACTTGATGGATTCTCTGCTGAATTTTACCAGACATTTAAAGAAGAACTGATACCAACCCTCCTTAAACTGTTCCATGAAATAGAAAGGGAAGGAACACTGCCTAACTCATTTATTAAGCCAGTATTACACTCATGCCAAAACAAGACAAAGACACCTCCAAAAAGGAGAACTACAGGCCAATCTCCTTAATGAACATCAATGCAAAATCCTCACTAAAATAAAGGCAAAACGAATTCAACAACACATCAGAAAGATCATTCACCACGACCAAGTCAGCTTCATCCCAGGGATGTAGGGGTGGTTCAACATATGCAAATCCATAAATGTAATGCAGCACATTAATAGAAGCAAGGACAAAAACCACTTGATCATCTCAATAAATGCAGAAAAAGCCTTTGATAAGATCCAACACCACTTCATGATAAAAGCTCTAAGAACACTAGGATGAGAAGGAAAGTACCTCAACATTGTAAAGGCTATATATGACAAACCTACAGCCAACATCGTACTTAACTGAGAAAAACTGAAAACATTTCCCCTAAAATCAGGAATGAGACAAGGGCGCCCACTATCCCAACCCCTATTCAACATAGTCCTGGAATTCCTAGCCACAGCAATTAGGCAAGAAGAAGAAATAAAAGGAATACAAATAGGTAACAAAAGTGTCAAAATATCCCTATTTGCAGATGACATGATCCTATACCTTAAAGACCAAAAAACTCCTAGATACCATAAACAGTTTCAGCAAGGTGGCAGGATACAAAATCAACTTACAAAAATCATTAGCTTTTCTATACACCAACAATGAACAAATTGAGAAAGAATATATGGAAACAATTCCATTTACAATAGCCTCAAAAAAAAATCATATACCTAGGAATAAACATAACGAAGGATGTGAATGACCTCTACAAGGAGAACTACAAACCCCTGAAGAAAGAGATCAAGGAAGACTACAGAAGGTGGAAAGATCTCCCTTGCTCATGAACTGATAGAATCAACACAGTAAAAGTGGCTATACTCCCCAAAGTAATCCACATGTTTAATGCAATTCCCATCAAAATCCCAACAACCTTCATCACAGAGACTGAAAAATCTACCCTAAAGTTCATTTGGAAACACAAGAGACTGAAAATAGCCAAGGCAATACTCAGCAAAAAGAGCAATGCTGGAGATATCACAATACCTGACTTCAAACTATATTACAAAGCAATAGCAATAAAAACAGCATGGTACTGGCACAAAAACAGACATGAAGACCAGTGGAGAAAAATAGAGGGCCCGGATATGAATCCACACAACTATACCCACCTTATTTTTGACAAAGTTGCCAAAAACATACGATGTAGAAAAGACAGCCTCTTCAACAAATGTTGCTGGGAAAAGTGGTTATCTGCCTGCAAAAAACTGAAACTAAGTCCATGTTTATCACCCTGTACTAGTATCAACTCAAAATGAATCAAGGACCTTAATATCAGACCAGAAACTCTGAAGTTAGTACAGGAAAGATCAGGGAATACTCTGGAAGTAATAGGTATAGGCAAGGACTTCCTCAATAGAACCCCAGCAGCTCAGCAACTAAGAAAAAGGATGGACAAATGGGACTACATAAAATTAAAAAGCTTCTGCACAACAAAAGAAATGGTCTCTAAACTGAAGAGACCACCTACAGAGTGGGAGAAAACATTTGCCAGCTATACATCAGACAAAGGACTGATAACCAAAATATACAGAGAGCTCAAAAAACTAAACTCCCCCAAAATCAATGAACCAATAAAAAAATGGGCAACTGAACTAAACAGAACTTTCTCAAAAGAAGAAATTCAAATGGCCAGAAAACACATGAAAAAATGCTCACTGTCTCTTGTCATAAAGGAAATGCAAATCAAAACCACACTAAGATTCCACCTCACCCCTGTTAGAATAGCTATCATCAAAAACACCACCAACAAGAAATGTTGGCAAGGATGTGGGGAAAAAGGAACCCTCATACACTGCTGGTGGGAATGCAAGCTAGTGCAACCACTCTGGAAAACAATACGGAGGCTTCTTAAAAAAACTAAACATAGATCTGCCATATGATCCAGCAATCCCACTCCTGGGGATATACCCAAAGGAATGTGACTCAGGTTACTCCAGAGGCACCTGCACACCCATGTTTATGGCAGCGCTATTCACAATAGCCAAGTTATGGAAACAGCCAAGATGCCCCACTATTGATGAATGGATCATGAAAATGTGGTACTTGTACACAATGGAATTTTACTCAGCCATGAAGAATGAAATCCTATCATCCACAAGTAAATGGATGGAACCTGAGTGAGGTTAGCCAGGTTCATAAGACCAAAAATCATATGTTTTCCCTCATATGCGGACTTTAGATCTAGGGCAAATGCAGCAATGTTGTAGGACTTGGGACACTTGCTAAGAGGAGAGCACATACAGGAGGAGTGGGGATAGGTAGGAAACCCAAAACTTAAAAGTATTTGATGTCCCCACTGCAGGGGAGCTAATACAGTAACCTTAAAATGACAGAGGTCACTATGGGAAGGTGACTGGGAAGTAGTGAAGAGATCAGGTAGAGATGAACCAATTCGGGTTGTAACGCACATGTGCATGGAAGCAATGCTAGAATCTCTGTATAGCTATCCTTAACTCATCTAGCAAAACTGCTTTGTCTCTCTTATTATTGCTATGTCTTCTCTTCAACAAAACTGGAGAAAAGGGCAGAACAGGTTCTTCCTGGAAGTGAGGTGGGTTATGGGGGAGAAGCGGGGGGCACAGCGGGGGAGAAATGGCCCAATGTATGGACACATGAATAAATGAATAAAGAAAAAAAAGAAAACAAATCAAAAAAAAAAAGTCTATTCCCTATTGAAATGTTGACACCCTGATTGAAAAAAATCTCTATGTTAAAAATTTTGCTGTTTTGTCCTAGTAAAAAGTCATACGACGTCGTTGGTGTGCTTTGGACTCTTGTGCACTTTTGACGTAGTATTGAACGGTTGTACAGGCGGCATGATGTGTACAGAAGGCTTTCATACAGGGAAATTGCTAATCCTGCAGCTCATCTAACTGACATAGGACTTCAAATAAGACTCTGTCTCAGTTTTAAGCAAAACTCCAAAGCAGTAGGTGCCTTTGTACAAATTAGCATAAGAAAAGAGCACACTCTCTGGGCAAATAAATGACAATAAAGTGCCTTTCTGACACCCTGTGTTGCTAGGGGAGCAAGGGAAGGATGTCCTCGATAGTCACTCTTCCTCTTAGTTGACATCTGTCCGTAGTGTACAAATCACAGAATGACTTGCAGTATCATGAATTCCACCTATAGCAACAGTTCAAAGTAAGTTGTGAGGTCATCAAAGCGCATCTTAAAAAGAGTTGATAAAAGTTACCAAACTCTATATTGAAAAAAAAAGGTTAGAGAGGCCAAGAGAGGGAATGCCTTTGGAGAGAGCTGGCCCCCTTAAATATGGCATGCAGGGGACATTTCCTCCTCACTTTAATGGGAGAGACTCTCTTTTGGGACCATCCAGAAAGCATCTTGTGTGTTCTCTGCAATATAGAGAATCACATCTGATAGAGCTTGAAAAACATATATCCAGCTCAAGCTACCTTTACCACAGAGTAGAGGGAAATAAGCTAGAATCACTGACATCAGTCAGGTCAGTGCTTTGTGACCAGACAGAGACATGAACAAGCAAGTCAGGTTGAATTGTGTAAGGCCCAGCCTCACCTGAAAGAGGAGGAGACCTCAGCATAAACAGGTTAAGATTTTTTGCTAGCTACTCAGAGGCTAACAAAGGAATTAGAAAAGACCAGCAAGAGAAGGTACACTCCCATCTTTCAAGGGATCTTTCATGACAGAGATCTCCAATGATACATAAGCCAAAAAAAAAAAAACCAAAATCAATCCAAGTGCTAATGAAAGAAAAGTCAGGCTTAAATTTTGTCCCAACACAACAGCAGCTAGAGAGTGTCACGTAAAGCCTTTGTCTGTTTCCTTATCTTCTGTTTTCTCCCTTCCGCATGTCCAAACTCTAGGGCTTTTGTTTGTTTGTTTTGTTTTTGTTTGGAAGTACTGGGATTTGAACTTGGGCCCTTGCACTTGCTAGGCAAACACTCACATCCCAACTCTAGAGTATATAGAAGTCACAGAGTGGCAGGCAGAATAAAGAGAGAAATCAGCCAGCTTCTTGCCATTTCCCATTAAAGGTCTAAAGTATGAAGGGAGTTTTAACTTTAAATCAGTGTTTCAATTTTTAACACAAAACTAGTTGGTTTTTTTTTTTTTTTTTTCCTTTTGAGACAGTCTCTCTCCAGCTCAGGCTAGCCTCAAATTTGCCACCCTCCTGTCTCAGCCTCCTGAGTAACTGGGATTACAGTCATGTATCACTGCACTCAGCTATAATTAAACATTTTAATTACTGATATGTGTCTTTTTTATGATTAAATTGCTCAAAGACATTTTGTTTTAGACATATGTGCTTGTGTATATATGTATTTATAGATATATGTTAGCCTGTGCCAAAAAGGCAATGAAAACTAGTGGCAGAATGAGTCTGAACAGGCGCTGTGTGGTGTGTTGTAGATGGCACAGAGAGGTGAGAGGGAAGTACAAATGCATTTGTTTGCAGTCTCACAGTGCCGCTTATTTAATGTGTCCATGTCTGAACTATCAAGATCAAAAACATACCATATGATAGGTAGCCATGTCTTTTTAAAATCAGATAAAGCCAGTTCAAGAATGTCTGTAAGACTAACTTTGATTCAATTCAAATAATATTTGGAATAGTTCCCTAGAGAAATAATTGTACTGTACTTTGGGCATTGATAACGCCAATACAATTTAAACATGGCTTTGATCTTTCTGTCTTTACCTGATTCCCGCCCACTGCATCCTTCTCTGTGTAGTTTTGATGATCCTGTCACTTAGGGTTCTTTGAGCTCTATTTTAAGGAGTCAACGATTAATGACATGAACTCAGCATATTAGGATAGCTTTTCGAAGAATTCTCCACATAGTTTGAAGGCATCTATGTAACTTCATCCTACTTGATTATAACACAAAGGGAAACAAACAAGAATGCTAATCATGACATAGAAGCAACTTCATGTCAAATAATGAGCCAATTCAGTAAACTGTGAATTTACTTAGCTTATTTGAACATCCATAAAGCGGACTTAGCAACAACAGTATTTCCATATGCCAGGTGAAACCCACAGAGGGAATAGGCCTCAGTTTAATAATGAAAGAGAAGGGAAAGGGCTGATAATTATTCTGTCTAAACAGTGTTTTGTGGCCTAACATTGATTGTGTCTTGAAATCTCCTTTGGGAATGGAGCAGGCAGCTTTTCCTCTGCTTTCACAAACCTCATGCAAATTATTTAAACATTTTTGCAATTATTTTCCTGAAACTGAGTTTTGGCTCAATGCCTAGAAACACTGAAAAGTGACATCACGCTGCACCCAGAGATGCAGGTTCCAAAAAATTCTCTGGGGATCCCTACAACTGACTGTCTTGGAGGCCAATTTCCATATCACCGTGTAAACATGTGAGTCTACTGTTACTTCGCCTTTAGAGAGGAACCGATAAGGACACCACAAGTAAGCAAATGTTTAGGTAATTTAATTCTAGTTATCTTGCTATAACTTGACTGTCTGTGCAGTTTTTTTAAATGTCCTTTTTAACTATCTGTGTAAAAAATGTCTCAGTTGGCACTTTCTTAAATCCTTGATGTGTCTATGACCCCTCCCCTTAATGTTAATCACAGAAAGAAACCTGCTTCCCTTTTTCTCTATCCCAGGACTTATATCTGGTTATTCATAAGGGTAATTTTATAATTGATGCAGATAACTGGCCTAAAAATGATGACCCTCTTTTGTACTATTCATGAGGAGGACAAAGAGGATATAGGAAAATTACTCCTTGGCCCAGGAAGTTTATTAAAATGCTAAATGAAGGCCTGGCGGCAGCTCAAAGAACTTTAAATAACCTTGTGGTGGCAAACCTCTGAAACCTCTTTTTACCATCAGCTCAAAGTAGGCTGGCTGTGACAAAGAGTAAGAAAATCAGTAGTTTCAAGAGTACAAAAACACATCTATTTTTAAAAGGTGGGTCTGTCCAGTGGTTGCGGGCAGATGTGACACATCCCCTGAGGGAGGATGACGACAGTTTATCGTAAGGCATTTTTGCTGGGTTCACAGTCAGTCCTCTGCAGACTCAGCACGTCAGGCATGGATGTGGCCCAGCAGAAGGAAGTGCAGTTACACTGTGGTCCATGTGGTGCTCTCTCGTTAGTCAATCAAGGCCAAATACACCAACACTCACTGTGAATAACATTCTTGGCACTAACAGTCCATGGAACTAAAACACAAAGTTACATGCAGTAGAATGACACTTTCTGCTCCAAGTAATTCCCTTCTATTACTGGAGTGCTCTAACTCCAAGTGTGGTTTTGGCTCTCTGTTGGCTCCTTGGATCCCTCAACATTCGACAAGTTGCAGACTCTCAAACAGTTAAGAATCTCCAGGAAAGAGTTAAACCATGGTACAAATGGTTATAAATGGTGGCTGGGATAGCTGAGACTCATTTTCAGGAAATTCGTGGGGATCAGAACACCACATACCAAGTGCACTGGAAGGAAGCTAACCTTTTAATGGCATCCTAGGGAGAACCCAAGAGGTGAACTCCACAGCCTTAGAAGCAAAACTCTCCTCAGAGCCCTGCTGTGGGGCTCTCGTGCACCCTGTGCTGGTGACCTTCCTTTCTGACCTGATTTCCTGACACCCAGAGGCACAAGTTTGGCTAACAGAGCTTGTTTCCCATGGCCTTGTTTTCAGCCTCTGCAGCAGTCCTCACTGGGGGTTCCCTGAACTCCATCTGAAGCTGTTCTGTTAACTTCTTCCTTGCAGATGAGTTCCCAGGCCCAGTTGTAGTCAGGAACAACTTGAGGAAATTGAACCTGAAATCTAATGTCAGGTTGGAATGGTCCTTTCAGCTTCTGTAGCTGGGCTGTACCCACCACCTGCCCTAGCCTTGCAGGCAGAGGCAATTCCTCAGCCTTCCCCTTCCACACTCTCCTGCCCCGCTCAGATGAACTAGAACACCTCAAGACGTGAAGGCTTTAGCTCCAGAGGCCGCCTTCTCCTTGCTGAGTAACAGCCAAAGCTGGAAAAAGAATTTGGATACCTCTGTGTTAAATGGATGTGTCTACCTTTGTAACTCCTATGCCTTTCAAGCCTTTCACGCCTTAGTGAGGACAATTAATATAACATATGCTTTGCACTGGTTAAACTGAGACTGTTACTACATAGTTATTGAAAAAAATCTTAATTTTGAAAAACAGCTCATGTTCTAGGAAAATATACATGAGTTAATATAGCAGGGAAAAGCAGGGTACAGAGCTATATAAAGCTGTGTGAACTCATCATGTGGGATTTGGCCGCTCGTCATCACCACTCCCTTACCAAGTTTGGGGGAATTTCCCACTGTGTGATTCTTCTTGTGTGTTTAAAATCCTCTATCTTTACAGAGGTCAGAAGTTAAGAGCCTTTCTGTCACCACTCCCTTACAGCTGGGGCAGACAAGTGGCTTGGGCTGGATCAGGCACCCAGACCCATTCAAACTTGGAATTAGAAGCAAGGAATAGGGGAATCCCCCTTTTTAATGAATTTCAGGTGTCACCTTTACTGGCTTAAGGGATGGTAAAGTATTGCCTCTGGTGTGTCTGCAAGGGTGTTTGGAGGAAAGTGGCACCCAACCCAGTGGACCGAGTGCAAAATATCCACCCTCAATGAGGGTCGGGAGCATCTGATCAGCTGAGGGCCTGGATAGAACAGAAAGGCAGAGGAAAACAAACTGGTTGTCTCTCTCTCTTGGAACCTGGACATGAGCATTCTAGGCTTTCCAGCCTTTGGAATTCAGGATTTGCACCAGCAACGTACTGGGTTCTCAGGCCTCTGGTCTCGGACTAAGAATTACACCATTGACTTCTCTAGTTCTGAGGCTTTTGAACTTGGACTGAGTCACACTACCAGCATCATCCCTGGGTTTCCAGCCTTCAAACTCCCCTCCCCCACCTCCTGTCTCCTACTGAGTCTGTCAGAACTCTGATTCCTATATTGTCCCACCAATGAGGGCAACAATGCCTCCAGGACTGAGAGCTAGCTAGGTTGGCAGTGGTGGAAGCAGAAGTTTCTGTGGAAGGTCCTCTTGGCAGCATAGGAATCTCACAGATAATTCCTCAGCACTGTCTGATCTCTAGCTCTGACTTTCAATTTCCCTTTATCACTTCTATTCCTACTCACTTTCCAAGAATGGTTCTTCAGACTTTTTATTGTGAATTTCAGAGCTACCTAAATATGTTTTCAATAAATTCCTTTCTACTTAAAAGAGTGACAGCTTATTCCATTGCTTATAACTGAGAATGCTGACTAGTATACCAATGCTGTTTAAAATGCAAAGAGAAGAGACTTGATGTGCACCAAAGATTAACGATAACTATCTTTATGGAGGATCACAAATTCATTTAATTTTCTTCTCTTTTCTTATGTGCAAAAATTTAGTACGATGGCCTTACCTTAGTAGTCAGAAAAAATAAGTTTTAAAATTTGATATTGGTCTGGAGCTTTGGCTCGAGCAGTAGAATGCCTACTTTACAAAGTGTGAAGTCTTGAGTTCAAATCCTAGTCCCACCAAAAAAAAATGCTATTACTTTAGATCCCTGGTGTCCTTAATTATTCAGAAGCAATTAAGTACTTAAGCAGAATCCAAAAATTTTTCCTCTCATTCATTACCTCTCATGAATAATGTTCATAGTGACTTCCATTTAGTAAATCATAGGGATTGGGGTAAGTGAAATGCATGTCTATCTCAATCTCTCTCTCTCTCTCTCTCTCTCTTTATATATATATATATATATATGTATATGTATATAATCTGTGGAAGATCTTCATCTTGTCAGCATGGGAATCTCACAGATAATTCCTCAGCACTTTCTAGCCTCTGGCTCTGACTTACCAAGTTCCCTTCATCACTTCTACTCCTACTCACTGCATCTATCTATATAGTTAGATATGTCTATATCTATATCTATATCTATCTATCTATCTATCTATCTATCTATCTATCTATCTATATATATATATAGAGAGAGAGAGAGAGAGAGAGAGAGAGAGGTTGAGAGATTTTAATCCTTGAGACTCATTCTTATGTCTCAATGTTAATACACACATTTTTATTTGTTTCAGAGCTTGATAGTCATTTGAAAGTTGGCCTGAGAAAATTAAAATATGTTTAGAGAACTTTAACACAATCTAAAGAATAAGGAATTTCTCTTAGTATTGATGTTTGTAAAAGTGTTTATAAGCCCAGGAATGCTAGGAAGCAGTCATGGGAGGAAAAGAATTTACATTTAGAAGGTACCCATTATGAACTAGAAACTCTGCTGGGAGTTTTGCATACATACATTATCTCCTTTAGGAAGTAGGCTCTCCTATTGGCTTAGAGTTCCCTATTGACTTCCCTTAGCCAGACTTCCCAATAGTTATGTGAATACTAAGAAAAGTCTGTGATACTAGGGTATTGAGCCTACTAGCAACACACACAGTTGGCCTGAGTAGTTATGAATAATGGTATAGGTAGCACAGAGGCAAATGTGTAATAGCATTCCTCCTTATAGCAAAAGCCTCACTGCCATGAAAAAATGAAGCCCATTATTATTATGAAGCAGTGATAATTTTTAATCTCCCTGTAAAATCACCCAGAGGTATTGGTATCTCATAGCCTCACCGTACCAGACGGCCTGCTCTTGACCATGAGTGAGATCCAGGTAACATGGGAAAACAGTCTCCTGTCACTCCATTAACACCACTAAGAAGTCAAGAGAACTCTTGAACCAGATCTGAACCAGCTGGGTCACAGAGCTGCTGTAATCTGAGGTGTAGACACTGCATTGCTTTTATCAATGCAAATAGCAAAGCCCCGTGGACTGAAAAGGAAAATGGAAGTTAGTCCTAAGGACCTGATATTAGAGCCCAGGCTAAACATTAATTAGCCGATTGCATGAATTATTTGGCCTCTCTGAACCTCAGTTCACCACCTACAGAATGTTAAAGGAGATAATGTATGTAAAACTCCCAGCATAGTTTCTAGTTCATAATGCGTACCCAGTAAATGTAAATTCTTTTCCTTCCATGACTGCTTCTTCCCTTATTTTTCTGGGAAACTATCTTTTACAGACTGACTTTAGCTAAATTTTTTACAATAAAGATAATTTCCTTAACGCTCTCCAATCTGGTAAAATAGTATAGTTACCTTCTAATTATTCCCTGGAAAGAGATGTCTTGCTCACACTATGAAAAGTTATTGATAAAGGGAAACAGTCTCAATTAGCAGAGCAAATATTTTATGTCAACATTGCATGTGATAAATGGATCGGTTTGAACATGTAGCAACCAGTATTCAAATTCAGGGGGAAAGTATTAGCGCTCATGGGGTTGAACAGTTCAACAACAAAAAAAGGATTGGCATTTGCCTGGGAGCACGCCTTGCTTCGATGGATGATCAACACGTTCTTCTGTTTATTGAATAAGAGGAACTCTCCATATTGTGCAAAATGCCTTCATAAATTGCTCGGGTGTGGGTAATTAGCTTGGGCATTAAGATATAGCTTCCCATTATCCTTCCAAATAGCATTTCTCTTGCCAACGTGTAAATGGGACTTCAGTTAGTGTTTGAGAAAGGTGACACAAGAGTAGAAGTACAGAAAAGAAGGAAAATCAAACTGGAGAAGAAGCTCTGTCAAAGAAAAAAAAATCAATAATTTTGCTGCTGAGAAATTGCTACCATCCTTATCCAAGAAGGGGTGGAAAGGTCAGACCAAGCTAACTTGTGTGATAAATGAGTTTATAAAGTAGCCTCTGTCAGGAGACTAATGTAATTGGCTGCTTTAAGTGTGATAATGCACCACACTTCCTACAGATTTTTTCCCTTATTAAAATCTTAAAAATTAAGCTGAGCGTAATGTACACCATGTCTACCTTAATGATACAAACAGAATCACTGACAGCCAGCGCATCAACGCATTCGTTATTATCACCAATATCTAGCCAAAAATATTAAAAACAAAATGAGATTTCTTTCTTCCTGACATTTTAGACAGTTCCAAGCCATATAAGGACAAAAGAAAATATGATTTTTGTGATACTGCCCTCTGTTCCAGGATACTTGGGCCCTCACTAAAACCCTACTGGTTTTGCTCCTACATTGACAAATTAGTCAATCTGAGGTTTAAATTAAGGAGATTAGGACTAAGGTGTGTTTTAAGTGGTAGAGTACTTGCCTAGTAAGCCCAAGACCCTGAGTTTAAACCCTAGTACAGCCAAAATTAAGAAAACAGTTTGGATTGTACATATTTATAAACACCTAGACATGCATTCTTGGGTTTTAAACTCAGTTTTCCACATCTCTGCTAGTTGTATGTTGTCAATGTAGTTCACATCTGAGGGACAGTCATTTTCTATATAAAAGAAAAAAGGGATGTTGGAGATAAGCCAATTTTAGCAAAATTTACACAGGTTCCCTACCTCTTTTATAAAAATAATAATTCTAGATTATACTTTTAAAAATTTAAAGAACAATGTAATCCTGACTGCATTTGCTTTCCAGGGATAAAATCCAGTACAAGGTTAAACCCTCAAGAAGTGCTCATGAAGAACTGTTTTGGCACCAAGCACACTAGCCTGAGATTACCACATGCAATCTAACTGCTAAGGGTAAGGGAAGGCTGCACTGGGAGCCATGGGGAAAAGACCAAGGCAGTTCGGATCATGTTTTCTGGAGATAATTGGTAGGGATGGCAATAAGTGCTATACAAAAATATTAGCAAAAAAAAAAAAAAAAGATTCCAAGGTCAATTGAGGTTAGGAAAGTCTATTAAGCAAGGTAAAACAGGTTTTTTGCTTCAATTTTTTTTTTCCTCCAAGTCTATAATCCTCCGGGTCTATATGGTAAGGTACACTGAAATCTTCAAAATGATAGCAATAATAGTAGAGTTTTTCTTGTTCAAGAAGAGGCAGTACATGCTAAAACTGGTAGCCTGACAATATTTCCCAGGTTTTTTTTTTTTTAATATTGATCATGTATTAAATTTTTCATCAGGGAAAACCAGAGAACCCTCTCCTTTTCTCACTCTCACTTCAGTCCTATAGTACATCATGTCCTCTCTACCTCTAAAGGACATTCTGAATCCAAGTCCTTCTTGGTAGCTTCCAAGACCACAACCCAAGTCCTGCTACCACCTTCACTCTCCTGCATTAAGGTAGTGCCCCATAAGTGGTCACTGCCACCATTCTTGCTTCTCTTTACTCCATCCAATTGCTCCACGGAGCAGCAAAGACCTCTCCTGACCCAACAGATAACTGTCCTGTCACAGCCTAAGCAAGTTTGCACCATCTGCCTTTCTGCTCTCACAGCCTAGGCCTTTCCCTGTGTCCACACGCTCTGGACAAAATGCCATCTAATGTGTCCACGCAAAGCAAGTTCATCCCATTCTCGGGACTTTCATCCTCTGGTACTCTCTGCTTAACACATTCTTGTCTGGGGCCCTCATCCAACTTCCCAGTTTTACCACTTAGATTCAATGCACAGGTCACGTTCCCAGAGAACTTTCAACCATGTAGATAAAGCAGCTTCCACCTACTTAATCTTCTTTGGTAAGGCTTATTGCAGCCATAAATGGTTATATTTAGTTCTCAACATGCTCACCATATCTTTCTTTAACAACAGGATATAATCTCCTTAACAACAGATTCTCCCATCTAAGTACTAACCAGGCCCAACCCTAGTTAGCTTCCCAGGTGAGACGAGATCCAGGACATTCAGGGTGGTATGGCCTTAGAAAACAATAGATTCTTATTCAGCTGTGTCCACAGTATTTGGAATGAAACATAGCACATAGTAGGTGCTTGTGATTGTGTATCTGACATCAAAAACGATGTTGTGCCAGGCGCCAGTGGCTCACGCCTGTAATCCTAGCTATTCAGGAGGCAGAGATCAGGAGGATAGTAGTTTGAAGCTGGCCTGGGCAAATAGTTTACAAGACCCTATCTTGAAAAACCCTTCACAAGGCAGAACAGGTTCTTCCTGGAAGCGAGGAGGGCAGGGAGGGAGACAGGGTGGGGGAGGAGGGCAGGGGGGAGAAAATGTATGCACATGTGAATAAATGAATACTTAAAAAAAGAAAGGGAATTTAATTGACATTCTTTCAAGCATAGTGTATAAACAGATCAAAATAGTTCTATTATAAGAAATAGTATTTAACATATCTCTAAAATAAAAATGCTTCAAAAATCAAAAAAAAAAAAAAAAAAAAAACCCTTCACAAAATAGGGCTGGTGGAGTGGCTGAAGGTGAAGGCTCTAAGCTCAAGCCCCAGTACAGCAAAAAAAAAAAAAAAAAAGTGATGTTGTGATTGAATGAATATATCTAACAAACACAATGTGAAATAATCCAATCAAGACAATTAACATATCTTCACCTCATATACTTACCATTTTTGCAGTAAGAAAATTTGAAATTACTCTCCTACCAATTTTGAAATGTACAATACACTAATATTAACTATAGTCACTATTCTTTGCAATAGGTCTCAAAAAGAAAAAAATTTTTTCCCACTACAACACTTTGTACCCTTTGATCATCAGCATCCCATTTCCCTCTACCCCTGGTCTCTGTAATCAGCAATTTATTCTCTGCTTCTGTGAGTCTTTAGATTCCACATATATGTGTGAACATGTGGTATTTGTCTTTCTATTCCTGGCTTATTTCACTTAACAGAATGACCTCCAGACCATTCACATTGTTGCAAATGACAGAGAATTTCCTTCTTTTTAAAGGCTGAATAGTATTCCCTTATGTATACATACCACTTTTTCTTTGTCCATTCATCTGTCAGTAGACACTTAGGTTGGTTCTATTACTTGGCTATTGCAAATAGTGCTGAAGTGAACACGAGAAGGCAGACATCTCTTTGTCAACCTCATTTCAAATATTTCGGGTAAATACCCATAAATGGAATTGCTGGATCATATAATAATTCTATTTTTCATTTTTTTTGGTGGAACATGCATATAGCTTTTCATAATGACTATACTAATTTGCCTTCCTACCAAGAAAGGGACATTTACTAAGTACCTCATGTGAACTGTGCTGAAAATTTGTTCTGCATAGACTTGTCAGCCTCATTTTACAGAAAGGGGAACTAAGAGGAAGGGAGAATAAATGCCTTGCCCAAGGTCTCACAGCTACTTCTTTCCTATATGTTACGCCAATAACAAACTGGGGAACGATATTTGCTCCTAAAGTTTTACTTCAAAACCCCCCAAAACCTTACCAACTCAAACTCCCCAACTTCTAATCACTGCTATCTCAAAGCCTGCAGTTTCTCCTTTTCTCATTGTTGCAAAATGTAGTGACATTTCTTTTATCAGGTGTTTGGCTATTCTTAGTAAATGAAGTGTTTAGATAACTAAAGCTTACCTATTAAATGTCAAATTTTTCATTTATTTATATCATGTTTGGTAAGACGTTTTTCAAATATATGGTACATTCCTTAGTCTTCTTAAACAGGACTTATTTAGTAGAATTTAGTGTTTTTTGAATAACACATGATAATCAGTTCCTATTCTAAAAAAAAATTCCTGTCATTCATGGCAGAGTTGGCTAAGTACTGTACAGTGCCTAGTGCAGAGTGAAAATACAGAGCCTTTTGTTCAAAACTTCTTAAGAATTACAAGACACCAACAGTGGAGCATGACATCAGGCTAGAGCCCTGTGTGACCAGACAGGCTGCATGCCATGCAGTGACTCCATGTACCCCAGTGTCTGGCACACAATGGGAATCCATGGGATCTCCACCCTCATGACTTTATCTAAACCCAATTACCTCCCAATATCATCACAGCTAAACCTAATTACTTCTTAATATCATCATCTGAGGAGTTAGGGCTTCAACATATGAATTTTGGGGTGACACAAATATTCAGTCCATAACACTCATACAATGCTCGTGTGAATGTAAAATGTACAGCCACTGTGGAAAACTGTTTGGCAATCTCTCAATAAGTCATACATAGGATTACTATATGACTGAGCAGTTCCAATTCTAGGTATATACCTAGAAAGGATAAAAAACAGAAGTTTAAAAATTTACACAAAGCTGGTGGAATGACTCAAGTGGTAGAGCGCCTGCCTAGCAAGTGTAAACCCTGAATTCAAACCACAGTACTGCACACACAAACATCTGTACACAACTGTTCATAGCAGCTCTATTCACAATAGCTAAAAAGTAAAAACAACCCAAATGCCCATCAACAGATGAATGGACAAACCAAATGTGAGGTATCTATACAATGCTTATTATTCAGCTATAAGAAAGAAGTGATATGTTGATACATGTTATAGGGTCAACCTTGAAAACATACTAAGTGAAATATACCAGAGACAAAAGACCACATACTGTATGATCCTGTTTATGTGAAATGTTCAGAATACACAAATCCATAGAGCCAGAGAGTGATTGCCTAAGGCTGAGGGCAATTATGGGGAGTGGTAGCTAATGAGTTTAGAGTTTCTTGGGGGATGATGAAAATGTTCTGGAACTACGTAATGGTGATGGCAACAAAATGATGTAGGATATATACGAAAACCCGCTGAACTGCATGCTTTACAATTGTTTGGGCTGCACTGGGGATTGAATAAAAGCCTGAATTTTATGCTATGTGAGTATTGTTTTGGTAACATTGTTATATATATAAAGAGTAAAGACCCTAAACAGCATGCCTGATCTTTTGGAAAGTTAGGGAGAGGCTTTGTTTGTTTCACAACTTCTTTATACCACAAATATGCAAGTTGATTAATAAAACTCCATAAAGTGGTTCCAGTTAAATGGAACTATTTTTGAACAAAATGAGGAAATTCATTTGGGGACCAGGGAAAAATAAAACAGTTCCTTATGCTGGAGTCCTTGTCACTGCTCCTGTGCTTGCTATAATGCCCTCAGAGAACTCCCTGCTGACCTTCCTGAGTCCTAGAATTCAATGTGAGAAACACTGGTCAGTGACATCTGATAGAGCCAAGATAATGTGTATCAGTGCCTCATCTATCTCAGTGTCATATGTCTAAGAGGCTATAATAGGTCACCTCAAAGTATTACAAAGTGTCTGGCACTGTTTGACACTCTTGTCAGAGACTTAGTGATGAAGAGAGACATTGAAGAAATCTAACCGCCTACAGATGTTAAGTGCTTTTGTAGGTAAGTATCTTGGTTCTATACTTCAAAAATACAACAACCTGAAATTTATTCACAGGATTCAAATTGAGAAACTTGAACAAGCTGAAGCCCAGTTATATTGTGAGAGACCTATATTATAGGGGAAAGAGAGGAGCTCAGAGGAGTGACTCGTTCTAGGAAAAAGCTCAGTAAGATCGCTGCTTAGAATATGCCAACCCCCAGCTCAGAGGGAGCAGCCTGCATGGTCAAGAAGACAGGAGCAGAAGGAGAGGGTTGCTTCTCATACAGGAAAATCCTGTTTTTGTTTTTGTTTTCAATTTGGCACTATGTACTACAGAATAATTAATATAGCTTCATTTACAAAGTGGAAAAAATGTAAATTCTGCAACTGCTTCTGGATTTATCAAGAATCTCAATTGCAAAGCTGGTAATGAGGGATTTGTAAACTGGGTTTATACTATTGCTCTAATGCCACTTGCAGCTGAGCAGAAAATACCTTCTCGTTTGGTCATGATTGGGTTGAGTTAAAGGAGTTTTGAATTACACAGTGTCTTTTGAAGCTCTTCCTTCATACAATCCTATTCCCCTCTACATCCAAGAAGACACTAAGCATGGGAACTCCTAATTTCATGAACCTCATCAGAGCAATTGTGAAAGGAAGTTCCACACAGGGCCCTCCACACACTCACTTTTGTTTTTTCACTCCTGGGGGTGGAACTCAGGGACTTGCCCAAGCTATGCAAGTGCTCTACCATTGAGCTACATTCAAAAGCCCTTGCTTTTGTTTTTGTTTTGTTTTGGAACAGGGTCTGCTCAGGCTGGCCTCAAATACACAATTCTCCTGCATTGAGCTCCTGAGTGTTGGAATTATGGCTATGTACCACTATGCCAAGTCACAGAGGCCCAATTATCCAATGAAACTAGGATAGGGAACTGGTTGGTTAATGGAAGATATTGGTTAAAGAGGTACATTTTTTAAAAATCCATAGACACACATATCAAATTTTTATTTTAAATTAGACCAACTGCATTCTTTTTTTCAGGCTTTTGCTTTAAGTCCCAGTTTTATAATTCGAATGTTGGTGAGTTGATTAAATTCTCCTCCTCTTTCTTGAATCAACTATACTATATATTCTGTACTTTTTCCAACTATAATTTCTTTAAAAGGAAGCAAAAACTTAAGACATCTCTTGGACAAATCAAGTGCAGAATCCTTCTAGGTTCTTATAATTGCATTTCCATTTTAACCACTGCCCAGCAACTTAATTCTTTAAATTGAAGTTATATGGATAAGCTTAATTTTTAGTGAATATTAATTATACAAAATAATGGATTTCATTATGACATTTTCATACATATATATAATAATGTACTTTGATCACATTTACCTCCTTTTCCCCTCTCTTCTTTTTACTCTTATGACCTTCTCTTATCCCCCTTTCTCCATCTTGCTGGTCTCCTTCTTCCCAAATAGTCCCCCTTCTATTTCTATGTCTTTTTTTTTAAATCTAGATTCTACATATGGAGGAAATGTGACATTTTTCGTTTTGAGCCTGGCTTATTTTGCTTAACAAGATAATCTCTAATTCCAACCATTTTCCTGCAAATGACATAATTTTGTTCTTCTTTATGACTGAATAATACTCCATTATGTATATATTCCATATTTTCATTGTTCATTCATCTGTTGATGGGTGTGAGGCTGATTCTATAACTTGGCTATAATGAACAGTGCAGCAATAGATATCCTGTACACTGCCTTTGCTCCTTTGGATATATCCCAGGGGTTGTACAGCAGGGTCATATGGCAGTTCTATTTTAAGTTTTTGAGGAACTTCCATACTGATTTCCACAGTGGCTGTCCTAATTTACATTCCCACCAGCAGTACATAAGGGTTATTTTTTTTTCCCTGTATCCTCAGCAGTGTTTATTTTTTATTTCCTTGGTGACAGCCTTGTTGACTGGCATGAGATGGAATTTCAGCAGCTTCATTTTATGAAAGCTTTTCAAAATATCAACCAAATTTTCATAGAAACAATTCTTGCCTTTTCTATTCATGTTTCATATATTTATATAATATTTAACTTAAATTTTTAACAATAGTGACAAGTTTAACCAACACAGAGCAAGCTGGGGAATGAATTACCCAAGTCTGGGTAAGCATAGATTTCAGCTGTGGTAGTAGAAGCACATGGGCCAGGTCTGCTCATTGTGAGGACATTGTGGGTATGAGTCAGCATGCTTCCCTGCAACATCAAGGGACATCTCTGATGTCCCAGCAGTGTGTCACACAGCCAATTGGAGTGTTCTGTACCACCAGTTCCTCACTGCTTCCCTCCTGCAGGCTTCCTCATTGCTGAATGTTCACTTGCAAGCCCTGCCCCTTCCTCAAACAGCTGAGCTGCTGTTGGGGACCAGCCTGCTGGGTGCCTCCTGTACAGACCCTTCGGCTGTACAGCATGTGCCCTCAGATTGGAGATCATCACAGTGTCGTCATGGTGTGACCATTCACTTTAACATGCCTAGGTGTCAGCTACAGTCTGTGGGGCTCTATGGAAGACTTCAGACGCCTAGTTTTCAAAGCCTGACAAACCTAGCATCATTGCATTGTTTGTTGACAACGTTACAATTTAAGCTGGACAGGGTAAACAGAGTGTATGGCCTAAAGAATCTTGAAACGTGATGCTCAGGAAAACCATCTCATAGAATACTAGCCTGCCTTCCTTTCCTTTTCAAATCAACTTGCTAGTCAGCTACCCTAGAATGGGAGTGGAGACGGAAATGTTGGAGTGGTGGCACAAGTTTTGAAAGGTTTAACGTGAAAATTAAGGGAAATGAGAATCCAAAAGACATGTTGGGTTAGGAAATTCTTGAGAATCATCAGCATTAAGAATGGAATAAGAATTCATAATGATGTATGTACAGCAAAAAAGAAGTTAGAAATATACAGAAATTACACATTTCAGAATTTCATAAGAGGAATAATAGATTTTGAGAAAACAAAGTCACTTGGGAAATAAATGCATGTGAAAGAACATGAAAAGCCAGAAGCTATTGGGCAGGCAATAACCAATGGGTCCTGAGGGACCCTGTGACAGAAACAGAATCTGTGGCTTCCAGGCCACAGACTGGGTAGTTTGCTTATTTCAGGGTTCCAGGTCCTCTCTCCATCTTCCCTCTTTGCCATCTTTGTCAACACTTTTCAAAACAGAGCAGGATTTCTATGTTGCCCCAAGAGACATAGCACTTTACATTGGCTCAAACTCATACCTCTTATGTTGCCGAAGACTGTACCTCCCATTTGCTTAAATATTTGTCCATCTTTTTGTTTTGTTTTGTTTTGTTTTGTTTTGTTTTGAGACAGTGTCTTGCTGTGTAGCCTAGGTTGGCCTCAAACTCACCATCTTCCTGCCCTCTGCCTCCTGAATGCTGAGAATTCAGATGTGCACGACCACGTCCACCTTTTGCGTCATTTTTATACAAGAGACTACAAACTCCCTCGCCCCATTCCTGGGGCTGTAATCCATTGCCCCAGAGTCAAATCCCCCCAAACTTTTTCCCTCACACAGTACTTCTCTTCTACTCATTTCTAGCTGGACTAGATGCCTAGGGCCTCCTTTGGTGTCCTTCAGGGACTTGCACAAACCTGCCAGACCTCACATCTCTTGGACATGTATGAACAAAGCCATCTCCATTCTTTATTTAGGTCTATGTGCTTGAAAAGTCTCCATTAATTGTCTGGTCCACCTGGCAGATGTCCTTTTGTCTGTGTGGGGTAACTTAGCACACACCACACTGACAGAACTCTCAGCCCTTTCATCAGTAGCTTCCAGGAATCTGGTCACCCACGTACCACCTGATATATGTGGTTTTATTGGTAATTTGTGGAGAAGGGTCACATTACACAATGCCAGCAGTTCACCAAGACATCCGTGTACACACATCTTCCTTCCATGCAACTACTCTTGGGGCAGCCACCACACACCTTCCTTCCTCTGACTCTGTCCCCTAGCCCAAGGTTTTTCCAGCTCTGTCTGCTTATCATGAAGAGGAGCTCTCTTTTCCAGCTTGAAACCATGTCATGAGGCTTCCTTCTACCCTGGTTTACCAAAACATTTTCTCAACCAAGGTTTCGGCTCTTCATACATGGAAAATCCCTCTCACACAAGACAACATTGAAAAGTTCCTTTCATTTAGTTACTGTCATACCTCTGATTCCCGTTGGTCAGCCAGCTTCCCTTTGTCCCCACTGTCTGATTCTTAACTGGGTCCTCCTGTCAGGTTCTACCTCTCCCTCTACTGCTGAGACTCTCCTTACTTGTGGACTTCTGAGTTTTGGCAGCATTCCACCTCTACCTTATACACATGCCTTCACTTCAATCCTAGCTGTCACCTGCTGCCTAGGTACGTTCTCTGATAAGATTTATCAGCAGTATAAACTGTCACACAAACAAACAGCAAAGCAACTCTCATGGGGAGTCATTCTTGTTACAAAAGAATCTAGGGAATGTCTTGTATTTTGCAATAATTAGCTCCCCCCCCCCCAGGGTATCTCTAAGGCTCTCCTTAGCTACCTCCTGGGGAGCTCTGGCTCAGTTTTGGATTTCATCTCGATTATCTTGCTAAATTCTATAATTACTTCAGATTCAATATGGAATCTTTGACCATTACACATCCTCTTAGGAAATCTATAATGTGATTATTCTTAAACTTTAGGCTGAGTGAGTCTCTCTTGGAGTATGTTTAAAAAGCAGACCTGTCCCTTCATTTCTGATTCAGAATGTCTATAATGGGGCTGAGGAATCTGCCTTTTTCCCTGGTAAACCTAAGTTAGTCTAAGGTAGAAATAGTGGATTCCATTTTTTCCCGAAGAGGGCCATTCATATAGCATTGACCCAAGAGATTTTAATAGCCATGTGTTTGTTTTAATTTATGTTTTCAAAACCCTACAGAATAACAAAAGCATGATCTCCTAGCTGATTTTTTAGGAAGCCAAGTAAAAATCATCAATTAATTTAAATAATTTTTCTTCCTTTTAAAATTTAAGTCATTTTTAAATAAATAAGAGTGGTGATAGAACTATACGGCAAAAATTGTGAACTTTGAGAATCAATGCAACAAGATCTCAGGTAGCTTCTATGAGCGTTTGACATAGTTGTTTTTAAACTTTCAGAATATTTTCTTTACAATAACATTTATCTTTTTTCACATTTTCTGTTTTTTACATTTATCTTTCCTTAATTTAAAAAATTTTTATGGTGCTGGGGATTGAACCCAGGACCTTACACATGCTTTACCACTGAGCTACATCCTCAGGCCTTATCATTTTTTATAGAAGCTATATTTTCATTATAATAAACTTGCAATTCTCATAAAAATAGTAAGAAGAAAATTAACATTCTGAGATACCATTGAGAGTTTGCCACTGTGCATGCTGCTCTATCTACTCTCTCTTAGACTTTCTTTGTCTCTCTGTCTCTCTCTCGCTCTCCCCTCTCCCCTCTCCTTTGCCATGTATGCACACTGTCTCACTCTCCTTTTTTCATCATACTTTTAAATTAGAAGCACACCTTCTGTACACATTTGCTACTGTTTAAAAAATGTTAACACTTTACCACACCACTAAGTAGTTTTCAAAAGCCTGTTCTAAACCTTATCATGGACTGGAGGCATAGCTCAGTAGTAGAGTGCTTGCCCAGCAAGCATGAGGCTCTGGGTTCGATTCCCAGCACTGCATAGATAAGTAAGTGAATGCATGAATAAATGAATAAATAAATAAATTTGACAGCATTCGACCATAGAGCATGTGCACCACAAGGTTCCAAACCCTGGCTCTGCCTTGGGTAGATTATTCAACTGCTCTGTGCTTTGTTTCCTTGCCAGTAATATGGGAATAGGAGCACCTAATTCATAAAATTGAAGCGTAAACAAGCTATTTAGGATAGAGTAGGTACTAGAAAACTTAGGACATTATGATCTCCTATGCCTTACTATACTTAAAGCATTCCTTTATTTTTGATGTTTCATGTTCTTTATAATGCTCCTGATTTTTATAGGACCTGATTCTAGAAGCAGAAAATCCATGTATAATAATGTAGGTATACCAACAACTTAAATGTTCACTAATCCCTGTGGTCCATCTATGTTGACTTTTTGGTTTTTTTCTTTGCACTTACTTTTTGTTGTTGTTGTACAAAATATCTTATCATTCTAGGCCACTAAAATCTAGCTCAAACAAATACGACTATTCTCTCACACCAGAAGTAGGGACTCTGTAGCCTTCACACACAACTCTTATTGCTTTGATCCTGTGACTATAGAACACAACCAGTGAAGGTGGGGATTATTCTTTTAAATACAATTTGTTGTCTGAACTTTCTCTTTTTTACTACTGTGGAAGGAAGTTTATGCCCTAAGTTTGAAAAAAAGAATTACTAAACACAACTTTACCAAACTGTAAGATAGCAACTGTAAGTTACTCTGCCTAAGAGTTGGACATGTCTTCACAACCCTACAAGCAGAAATTCAGCCTTGCCAATTTTGGGGTACCTGTGGCCTATGTGCATTTTCTGACCTTGTGATTTGGACTTTACCCTGAATCCTAAAAATTAGGGTTTTCTTTCTTCCATTTGGATCTTGTTGACAAGACTGTAAAATAAGTATAAAAAATCCCTACACTCTTTCTGGTCAGGACCATCTTTCCACAGTGGTGACATCCTTCTGTACTTACTTAACAATTTGTTATTCAGTTGGTGGATCATAGTGTTGACCTTTTGTTCTTGCTCACTATACCCTCTACTAGGAAACTTTCACTCAAGCAATCTCTTTCTCCATTAGCCCTTGGGCCTATTTTGTCAGACACTTCTCCTGAACTTTTAAGTCAGCTGGCCTGAGGTGATACATATCGTACGATTTCTATCTACCTTTAAAAAAAATTCTCATGACATCTTTTGGCCTGTTTATTTTTCCTAATCCTTTCAACAATGAAGAATTTGAGTTGAAATATTACCGGGGAAACTCTGGTGACTAACTTAATATGCTAATGACAGAACATCCAAGACCCTGTCAGAAGACCAGTTCTTCACTTCGTCTTCTGCCATCAAATTTCCTTAAAGTGTGCATATAATCTACTTAAAGGTATCAGATCTGCTTCTGCTTTATTCTACAAGAGGGTTTTGTACACTTGAAGATGAGTAGTAGCTATAGAATAGACTATGCCACAGAGCAAACCTACTTCTGGATAATAGGCAGAGCACATTTTTGCAGATTCTGTACTAGCTTGTCCAACATTGCACAGAGCAGTACTTAAGGCTATAGATATGATTTTACTTCCCTTAACTTTTATTTTGGAGCATTAAAAGCCTACAGAAAAGTTCTGAGAATAGTACAATGAATACCTGCATAACCTTTATCTAGAGTCCTCATTTGTTATCATTTGTCACATTTACTTTTTCTTTTTCTGAGATGTGTGTACTTGTCTATGTATACGTATAATGCATGTTTTTATATATATATATACACATCATTATTGTACTGATACTTTGCCTCTAAAACACATTGTCCTATACAACCATAGACTAGAAATTCAATAGTGTTGTGATAATATCTATCTATCTATTGATATATTATACAGGCCATAATATATACTATAAGGTCATATTCAATGTTATCTCTTTAATATGTTTTAGTCTATCTTTTTCTTTCTTTAACAACATTGGTATACATATTTTGCTGCAATGCTGTTTTGTTTTTCAGACTGTTTCTCAATATGGATTGGTTTGATTACTTTTCACAATTAAGTCCAGCTTAAACTGGGATTTTGTAGAAGACATTGATGATGTTTCATACATCAAATTAGAGGGCTCTTGGGCTGGGGCATGGCTCCTACCTAACAAGTAGGAGGTCCTGAGTTCAAACTCCTGTACCACCAAAATAATAATAACAATAATAATAATAATTAGAAACCACTTGATGTCAGTTTGTATCTCAGTGGCAGTGCTAAGTGTGGTCTCTTGGTGAAGGTGGTATTCATTAGATTTCTCGTTTGTTAAAGATACATTTCCCTTGGCAATAAATAGGCATCTATGGGGTGAAATTGTTGGACCATCCCATTCCATAATGTTCTTTCATGCAATGCCTGTAGCATCCATTGGTGATTTTTGTCTAGTTGCGAAATGATAACTTATTTCTATTTTTCCATTTCCATTTATTAGTTGGCATTTTTCTCCCCCTTAAAATTTATTTCCCATCCTCATGAATTCATAAATATTTTATAAATTCAATGTGTTTCATCAATTCTTATCATTGTCCATTCTAGTGCTTGTATTGTTCCAGATGTGGCCAGCAGAACCTCCTTCAAGTTCATTGATATTCTTTTGATGATGGCTTTCTACTCAAGGTCTGAACTTTGGACAATAATACTCAAAACCTAAATGAATAGAGGCCAAAGCTCATTAGCTCTGTGCTAAACATTCTACATACATCGCTTCACTAATTCTTAGAAAAGGCTGAAAAGTACTATATATATTTTATTGAAATAATTTATAATTCTACAATTAATGTAAAAGCCCTGCTATGTAGATATTACATCACTAATGAACATCTGGGGTAGAACACTCAAGGTGGGGTTGGTACCCATAGGAGGGGGAAGCATATGGGAAGAGTGTATACGAGGGCAAATATGCTGCAAATACTGTGTACACATACACATGTATGTAAATGGAAAAATGAGACCTACTGAAACTATTCCAGGAATGGGAATAGGATAAAGAAGAGTGATGGAGAGAGTGAATTCAACTATGGTATATTGTAAGAACTTTTGTAAATGTCACAATGTACCTCCAGTACAACAATAATAATTAAAAAAGAGAAAGGAAACAGATCTATTAACTACAGAAGAGGGAGATGAATAAATCACAAGCTGCAAAGCCACCCTAATTCATATCTGCCATAATGACAAGGGCCACATGTATTGATTCTTTCTCCAAGAAGCAGAAGCAGTTTGTGTTCCTGATGCAGGTGTGTATGTGCTTGTATGTGTGCTCATACATGTACATGTGTGTGTGTGTGCTAGCCATCTGGAACAGCAATGAACAGAAATACAAACAGCTAAAGTTACAGGCAAAACAGGACAAAACAAGAATATTAACGAAGAGACAGAAGATCCCAACAAGGCCAGAACCAACATTTTCTTTATGTATACATAGAAAAATAGTTTTGCTTTCAGGTCTGTGTGTGTCTAGCCAGTCCTTTAATGATGCTAATCTAGATGTGCTCTATCCCTCTTGTGTACTGAATTTTTTGATATGCACAGCATGAGGAGCTCTTGAGGGCAAAATCTAACTACTCTCTAAAATACCCAAGGACCTCTGCTCCTGCTTCTGCTCTTGTTTACTAACCAAAGTCAGTTGTATTTGTTCCCAAGACTGTTTGGATTAATTAAACTTATAGTATATTCTAATTACTTAATCATATTTTAATTAAATATATAAAAATCATCAAATTAGAATTTTAAAATGTAGTTGTCATTCTGAAACTAAGGGCAGAATGCTTTGGAAAGCCTCAGTTAAAAAATTACTATTTCAATAAGTATGAGAAAGGAAAAGTTTAAAAGACTGAAATATGAATGCTAAAATGTCCATCAGGTTCTAGATTCAGCCTGCCTTAGAATCTCTGCTTCATGATAAAAGCGAGAGCACACAAGGGAGGGGTGAGGATAGGTAAGACACCTAAAAAATTAGCTAACATGTGTTGCCCTTAACACAGAGAAACTAAAGCAGATACCTTAAAAGCTACTGAGGCCAATAGGAAAAGGGAACCAAGAACTAGAGAGAAGGTGAGATCAAAAAGAATTAACATAGAAGGTAGCACACACGCACAGGAAATTAATGTGAGTCAACTCCCTGTAGAGCTATCCTTATCTCAACTAGCAAAAACCCTTGTTCCTTCCTATTATAGCTTATACTCTCTCTACAACAAAATTAGAAATAAGGGCAAAATAGTTTCTGCTGGGTATTGAGGGGGTAGGGGGGAGAGGGAGGGGGTGGAGTGGGTGGTAAGGGAGGGGGTGGGGGCGGGGGAGAAATGACCCAAGCCTTGTATGCACATATGAATAATAAAATAAAAAAAATAAATTTGATAAAAAAAAAGAATCTCTGCTTCACTTTAGAGAAACTAAAACTGGAAGTATATATATTACGGATGTGATTTATGCAAAAAGATTTCACCATACAGATCTACTCTAGAGAGGGAGGTACATCAAAATATTATGAAATAAACACGAATATGTTGTTGTAATGTAGCTTTTAGAACTTAAGGCTTTCATAAATTTTTGATTAGTTGACCCATTGCTGTACTTGATCCTATCAAATAAGGGTTTCTCCTTAATGTTTTAATTTGACAAGAGTTTCAATCATTCTTTGGGATCTTTAAAAAGTCTCAAGTTAACCATTTTAGGTACTGTGAAAATTCTATATTTAGGACTATGGGAACCCAAGTGACCACTGTAGACAAGTTTCTGGTGTCCAGAATAAAAAAATGGGTCATGGAGACCTCTGGCAAAATGGTGCCAAGATGAGGTTTATATGTACTGAACCTAAGAGAAGCAGAAAACATTCTGGAACTTCCTAGTCTACCTATGTAATGTATGTTATACAGTATATATTATTTAGTTTATATATCACATATATTGTATATAATATATATTTACTATATTATTATAGGTGGACAGTTCTGTTGAATTTCTATTTTAAGAATATCTCTCACATCTTTTGATTCCCCCTGATTTTCATAAATTAGACCTTCAAAAAGTTAGCTGAGAAAGTAACATATAAAAAGTACAGTGTTGCAAAGGTATGGATTCCATGGCTTGTCAAAAGGGTGTGCCATTCCTGGCACTATCCTTTCAGACAAGAATCTCAGCTTTTGTATGACTTCTGGCTGGGATCAACATGACCACCCACCTACCATCTACAGCAGTGCAAAATTGCCGCAGTTCATCTAGTAGGCATTTAACAAATATTTGAGTGATGATTTTTTTTTTTTTTTTAGCTACCCCAAAATAGTCAAAAGCTCAAATGACACCTAAGTAGCCAGGATACAGAGACCTTACTTAGCAGCTGGAGTATTCCTTGTATGAAGAGGGAGGACAGTGGGAGCTATATCCAAATGTCCCCTATAGTGCTCTGTTCTCCAAGTAAATCTGCAGTACAGAACCAGTCTCCCCCAAAGGCTGAGATCCACCCTCACCTTTTCAGTAGGTGACTCCAACTGAATACGAAAGCTTGGGCACTAAAGCATAAACAGAGCAGTGTCACATCACATCAGCTCACATCGATTTTGAGGCAGCCCCACTGCTGACTGAATCTAGTCCTGACTTCTCAGGCTGACATCTGAGCCCAGAGACCCCTTGACTGCAGTCACCTTCCTAGATTTTTCCCATGACTCCCACATACATATGCAGAACTCCAACAAAACAGGAGCCCCTCTTAAATATGCTCCACCGTCAGTGGAATTGCTTATCTTATTCCACTCAAAACAACCCCATTTCTGCCTCCCCTAGTTCTTGAAGCCATGGTCATCCATCCCTTGGGACCCTTAGGGCACTGAGCATATTTGGACTCTTTGCACTATCATTTTTCACTCACCTCCTCATGCTCTTTGGGGCAGGCCTAAGGCTTACTCAATTTGCATTTCCTGCAGTACCTTGCTCAGTCAGCACCCTGCACTCAGAAAGTATTATTAACCTTTAAATAAATGTTCGATAGTTGTTAGTTGAATTTTGTAGGTTCTTGACTCTATAACTAAGTCCTACAAGGCTGGAAATATTTAAGAAATATTTGGGGGAGTTAAAAGGTACATAGATTTGGGAGGAAAATATTCTACTCCAAACCATGAAATTCTCTGAGCTGAAACAAAATGCTTAGAATTTAGATAGCATATTTGACTTCCAGAGCTGTTCCTTTATGCATGCTATAAATAGATTGAATGTTGATTCCAAGGCAATTTTTATTTATTGAACACTAGGAAAAATATTACTTCTACTTTTGGCAATTTTAAAATTCTTGCCTTCAATATATTTACTAATATTGTTAACTTAGTTATTAAAGTACTAGTAGTCTTTAAAAAATGATTTAAGGTCTTTTTTTTTCTTTTTTGTCATTGAGTGATTAAATACATGATCCTAAATATTGATACATCAAATAAATACGGGGAACACCTCCTATATATATACAGGGCATTTGTATAATTTATTATTGATACAGTGTACAATTTTCTTCTTGCTTTTCTGCTACAGAATTGGGTGGCAGGCAGCTGAACAAGCACTAAAGAATTTTCTCTATTAACTTTATTCCGCTGTTCAGCATGGATTGTGACATTGACAGCATTATAGATCAACCGGCTTCCTTCCCTCCCCCTTATTTTTTCTTGAACTTTGTTCCCTTGGGTCTGGGGGCCATTTCAAGATGGGTTCAGTATATTAAGTCTGTGTGTGGTCTGACTAGAGTACCAGGGTGGTATACAATAATGATCTCATTCCAGATTCTGGCTTTATTTTAATATCTTGTGTGTAAAATACACTCAGCTAGATCATGATCGCAGACACCTTCCTAGTTCCATTCATCTTGCTGATTTGCTGAAGAGTTTCCACATGTGCCATCCAGCCAGCGTGTCTTTTAAGTTTAGGGGCAATTTTCCTTAAATGTGGTCATCAAGTGTGGAGTTGAGCATCTGAAAATGAAATGAATGGTTTACAACACAAAGGAGACAAAGAAACACATTCTCTTGGCTTCAGAATAATAACTTGGGCTTCACTGTTTATATGCAAAATTGCTGGTCTTGAGTGATAGCAGAAAGTAACTTAGTTACCTCTCTCCAAATTGTGGCCTGGCAATGACCTATAAAAGGAGATCCTGTTGTAGCCTGTCAAGCTCAAATACTTTTAAACAAGTGACTCCATGTTCTAAATGATACGTAAAAGGTGTTCAGCATTCCTTTGGCTCAGTGCCCCTTCATATAAATGTGGGAATTTACGCACAGCTCTCATAACACACTGTGGGCTTTGCATCTACAATTCCTTCTGTCTAAAATTCTCTTCCCACAGATAGGCTCTGGGCTTGCTCTGATCAAATGTTCCCTTGCTGCTTGGTGGAAGGTTTTATTTTACAGGGCCAAGTGGTCACCCAATTGAAAGGGCTGTCTCTGTCTTCCTTCCCTGCACTCATCACTATCTCAGCCTTACATATATTTTTGTTGATAACCTGCTCCACCACTTGAAGTTACATGAAGGCAAGAACTTTTAACAGTTAATTCACTGCTCTCTCTCTGCCCCTGAGAAGATGGCTGACATATGGTGGGTACTCAACAAATATTTCTGCATAAAAATTTGTGTTTTTAAGTATGATATAGGCATGTATGAAATACCAAGGTAAAAACCCCTTGAAAATCAATATGCACTTACAAAAATGAACCACAAGAAGGTAAAATAGGTACTGTCCTGTGATGGGTACTAGTCAGGGGGAGGGTAAACAGTGAGGGTGAAGGACAGAGAATATGGTAGATGTATTTTATGTACATGTATAAAAGTAGAATAATGAAACCTGTTGAAATTGTTCTAGGAAAGGCTGGGAGGGAGATGAGGGAGAATGATGGAGGAGTGAATCTCATTAAGTTACATTGTAAGCACATATGTAAATGTCACAATGAACCCCCCCCCACCACCATATAACTAATATTTGCTAATGAAAAAAAAGAAGAAGAATAGGAAAAGTGATTTTCTATGAAGGCAATATCAGTGCAAGTTTCCCACTCCCCATTCAGCTCCATTGCTGGCCTTAAGCAGCTTCTGGTTAAGAATTTCTAGTTTCCCATTGAGCACAAGAGGCTTAAATCTAGGTCTGATTCCACATCTAAAATTAAAATTGAATCAGTAATATCTGTAGTAGTTTCCATACTACTACATAGTATGGCATTCTACTTGACACATACAATTTTATTATCTGAAGTTCTGGAAGTCAGAGCTCTATAGGAGAATCAGCTTCCTTTCCTTGTCCACCTTCCAGAGGTCCTGGCTCCTTCCTCCATTTCAAAACCACATCCAGTGTTTCTAACACTGACCTCCTCTTCTGCCAATCTTTTCCTCTTTTAAGGATCCTTACAACATTGGGCTCACCCAGACAACCCATGGACTGTCTTCCTATTTGAAAGTGCTTAGTTTAGTAACATCTGCTAAATACCATTTCCCTTATAACCTAACACATTCACAGGTGCCAGAGATCAGTACACAAACAGCCTGTGGACCATGTTAAGCATATTCTCAACTGGAAATAAAGACTTTAAAAGTTTATTAAAAATTTTATAAATAAAAGATTTAATGTTTTTAAACTTTCCCCTCTTTCCTTATTTTCCCCAGTCATCTTTCCAAAATATAAAACGGATCATGTTATTCTCATGCTTACGAACCTTCAAAAGCTCTCCATTAACTACAGAATAAAAATTTTTAGTTTGGTATGCAGAGTCCCAATCTTCTTCTTCAAACTTTTCCTCTTAGCATGTATGCCACATGCTTTAAAACTAGCTCCACTGAACCACTTGGCATTGCCCAAACCTGTCCCGTGCCTCACATTTCCACATTTTTGTGCTTGCTTTTCCTACCTCAGCAGCTCCTGATTATCCATCTGGAACCAGGTGAAATGTGACCTCCTGTGGGCAGCTTTCCTCCTCCCACCCAGGCATAGTCAGCTGGTCCACTTCCTGGGCTCCTACTTTTCTTGTAGCACAGATGACACAGAAATACAGCTATTTCTCCATCTGTCTTCTACAAAACTGATATTAGCCTTTGCTTTCCTTAAGCCCAATCATTAAGTAAGATTATATATGTTACAAATAGAAGCATATCATATATACATATGTGAGTGTAGAACATGTTCCCAAAAGTGGCACTGTTAGAGGAGACTAAGGGAGGGGGAAAAGAAGAAAAGAATGATAGAGTGAATTATAATGAAATATGAAATACATCACATCTGTGTAGGAACAAGACACAGTGAAACACACTAGATGTTGAGCAATACAGGGTAAGGAGAAAAGGGTAAGGGAGAATAACAGAGGGGGTTAGACCAATTAAAGTACAATATAGTCACAAGTAAAATGCCAAGGAAAAACCCCACTGAACAATGAACAGACACTAAAGCATTGAAGCACAGGAATGTAAAACAGGTCATTTTAAGGGGAGGGTAAAACAGGAGCGGGAGGGAAAATGAAGAGGGTAAAGGAGAGTGAATATGGTTGATGTACTTTCTACACATGTATGAATATGGAACATTGAATCCTGTCAAAGTCATTTCGAGAAGGGGAGTGGGAGAAGAGGGAGATTAGTGGAGGAGATCAACCAAACTGGGGTACAATATATGTTTATATGGAAATGTAAAATGGCACCCCCTTATACCTATCATATACTAATAAAAATGTTTAAACATAGAAAAGATTATATATGTAAAGCTTTGCATAGTCATTAAGATGCAGTTGGTGCAAAATCTCCCCTCCTTTCTTTATTTGCAGCCAGGACTCAGAACTGAATCTGCACAGGTTCTGACATATGAAACATCTTACAATAATCTTTGAACCCTATGAGTTCTGTGGACATGGACACTTTGCAAGATTTTTGAATGGAATGATGAATGAATAATAGATGGATAGACATAGACAAAATTTCAGGTACTTTCCTATGCACCCTCCCCTTTAAATACTACTTTTATGCATAACTGCTTCATTACTGTTATTTCTGATAGGTACAATTATCTCCTCATGTGCCCAATTAGATGATTCCACATGATTTGGAGGATACAAATGATTAATTGAAGATCCATGTGATTAACTTTGGGGACCTAAATTTTATGTGTAAAAAAATTAAAAAGAAGAAGAAAAGGTTCATCTGAGGTCAGGCTGAAAAACCCAAGCAAAAAAAGCTAAATGCTCTGTGTACAAAGCAGCAACTTGCAATTTTTAAGCTTCTCAATGTACTATTCAGTCTTCAGGGAATAAACAATGAGCAAAGAAAGTTAGAGGTGAATGTATTGGAGATTGTTTCATACTTGATTCCGAAAAAGAATTAAAAAGACTTGACATAGAATGGAGTGATTTTATCAAGGCAGAGGACATTGTGAAAGCAAGGTCATAGAATGTAGCTGAATACACAGGGGCTGCTATAAATCACATAAGTCATCAATACACCAAGCACTCTAGCCCACCAGAAAAGAAGAAAGGTATAAATCCCTCACCCAGAGCTAAATTTTACAATTCTATATGGTGAAAACCATTTCTTTCTAAGCCCACCCAGTGATCAGAATGTGACCCTGATGAGTAGCCCCATTTTATTCCAGTTATTACATACATGAAGTGGTAAGTGCAACAGCATCCTCGGGTAGGAGCTGGTGACAACAGCCCTCTGGAAGTACCAGTGGTTTCAGTGTGTGAGACTTGTAGCCTGTGGGCCCTGACGTCTTTTAGTCTGAGAATCTCATTTATCATGCCTTGACTCAGGCAAGCAGACTCCTCCACCAGAGTCGCTCTCTGATCACAGAGTTCTACTTCTTCTACATGTGCTTCCCCCTGCTGACCCCATCCTCTTCATGACCTTCAGGACCTCACCTTGAAAAGACAATGGGATGTTTGTAGCAAAGAGTGTTGGTTCCTACAATATCTCATTTTTTACCCCTCTTAATATAGAAGCCCCAGGTTTTTTCAAGGCACATAGCTGCTCACATTAGAGGTTACATTTCCTTACCACCCTGACAAGGGGTGGCCTTGTAACTAAGATCTGGCCAGCAGCAGGATGGAGACAAAGGGTCACGAGCAATTTCTAGACTGTTTCCACAAAAGGCAAGAGTGTCATTTTGCTGAGTACTATGTGGACATAGTGGTGAACTGTTCTGAATCATGTGGATGAATGCAAAGGAGCCATATAAAAGGAAATTAGGCTTCTGATAACTTCTCAGAGTAGAGTTGCCCACTAACTCAGTCTGTAGCCTGAGAAATAACTCTTATTATGTTATTTTGGATCTCCGTCATAGCAGCCAAATCTAGAGCCTAAGTTGTACAGTCACTACATGAAGTGACTTCCCACTAAACATATTTTTCCATCTTTGTTTTACAACTCCTTTCATAACTACCAAACTCACTACACACATGGAGTTCTCTGCCTTTTTCCAAGGGAGGCACTCCCTTGCATGACCCTGTCTGTACATGCTATTCCCTCCAGCATCAATATCACAACCTGTCAAGACTTCTTTCAACATCCAGGACTTGTCTCAGATGTAACAACTGTTGATCTTTTATTGTAATTATCAGGTACCTGTCTATGCAGTATATTCTCTGTTTGGCTCTGTAAACTCATGTTCTGCTCTTCTCCATCCTACTCTATGACCAGGAGGCTGATGTCTACAGACTGCATAGCCCCAAGTCCATTGACCTCTGGCTACCAGTTGGATTTGGCCAATGGAAGTCAGGAGATTGGAAGGTCATGGAGGTAGGGGAAGATCTTAATGTATTTATTTTCCCAGCTTCCTTCTGTCAGGTCAGATTCCAAGATCTGTATTCTTTTACATAAAGGCCTACCTTTTCCTTGGCAGCCCTTCCTCATGGCTTGCAGATTTCACCAGGCTGGAACAGGAACAACTTTTTGCAATTACTAGTCTGGGGTGCTTCCTCACATCTATGGTTTCATTAATTTTACTCATTCATTTGTAAATATTTCTATTATTAAATTCTCTTCAAAATACATTTTTTGAGTTTGCCTCTGTTTCCTCCTGGGAACTTGATTCACAGTATCTCACATTAGACCATCACTAGACTCTGACAATCTCAAGGTCAAGGACCAAAAGTAAGATGTTTTTTCATCACAAGTCTAGTTCAGTACCTGGCTTGTAATTTTTATACAACTCTTCATAGGTTAAAAAACATACTGTCCATTCAAGAGTCTTAGATAACTTCCAAAGAAGAGAACTACTGACTTGACAGAAAGTTTAGCTTACATAAATCTACATTATGAATTTAAATTTTCGCTTTAATTTTAAAAGATGATAAATTCTTTTCTACTTCCTTAAATAGTGATGTAGTAGCTAAATTTCACTCCAAATATTCACTACAATCATTTCTTCAAGTTTGCTTCATTTGTTTAACTGATATCTCATGTGGATATTGTACAGTTACTTATGACTTCATTCAAAAAAAACCTTTTTTTTACTGAAAGTACTTTTCCAGGAACTAATGACAGATATTTGGGGTGCTACTAAAGAAATTTCTTCTGGGCAACATTGACCTCTGAATCAACTCCATTTCAAGTACTTTTGTTCCGCTGTTTTGACACAATTGTGGATGGAATTATTTTCTTAATTTGAGTTTTAGAATGGTCATATAGAAATACAACTGATTATTCATATTGATTTTCACATTTGTCTGGTTTTGTTTTTTGGGTTTTGAAACAGGTTCTTACTCTGTTGCTCAGGCTGGCCTTGAGCTTACTATTCTCCTGTCTCAGCCTCAAGTGCTGAGGTTACAGGTGTGCACTTCCATGCCTCACTTCTATTTTGTTCCCTAAAGTCTTTATGAATTTTTTTTTCATTCTAATAGGGGTGTGTGTGAGTGTGTGTGTGTGTATGTGTGTGTGCTTGTGTGTATTCTTTGGACTTTTCTATAAGTAGCTCTTCCTTCTCCACAGGGATACCTTCAAAAACCCCAGAGGGATGACTAGAACTGCAGATAGTACTGAACTCTCTAAATTTCACTAAAAGGAGGCGCTATGGCTTCTCTTTGGTGCATTCAAATTGCATCACTGCTCTTGTACATTGGGGCCAACATTAAGTAAAATAAGGCTTCCGTGAACAGAAGTTGTTCAAAATTTTGGAAACACTCAGTGTTTACCTTAGTAGCCATATTTAAGTATAAGTGAAAAATGAATCCAATGTAGTGTTTTTATAACCTTTTTATTTACTAATCTTGATTTTTTCCATGACTCTGACTTCTTTCATGGTTTAATATAAGTTGAATGACATAACTAATGTCTTCCAGAGTACCACATAGATTAAAAAATACTGGAGCCACCAAAGAGGACATCTCCAAACTTTCCATTACCTAAAAAGTCAAATTTACCGCAAGGAGTGACTAAGTTCTTGGAAGAATTTTTTATTCAATGTTTAAAATATGCAGACCACTTCTCCATGAGGCAACAAGCTCCCAGGCCTGCAAGATTTGTAAAGGGGAGTCGGGGAGAGAGGCCAGCAGAGAGATGGACGGTTATAGCTCTTGAGTAGCCATTAAGGTTCAATTCCCTTGCCACACACCTCTCCCTCCAGTCACTCAGCTCCTGTAAATGACTTCTCTGATTTACAGGACAGAGGAGGGGCTATTCATTTCCTGTATATTATTCCATTACTTACTAATCTTTGAAACTAGACTGAGAGATAGTATAAGCTGAATGGGAGAAGGGTGGAGAAGTTGTAATTGTATGAATTTATGCTTTGGGATATATGTTTTGTTTGTTTGTTTTGCCATAGCTTCATTTTATCTGCCACCTTGTATGACAAAAATACTGTAACAATTTGAGAGAGTGTAAGAGGAAAAAGCCATATTATTATTTTTTTTAATTTTAAGTACCAAAGAGGTAAGTCCTCAACTGATCACTTTTTAAATTTCGTTAGTAATAGAAAATCTGAGCTAATGCACACTGTCATGACATTCCTAGGCTGTTCCTCAGCTAACGTTCCTTTGGGAACTAATGCCCCTTCTCAGAGGATGTTCAGTGGAATCAAGATGCTATGTTTTGCTAGATCGAGCAAAGTTGAAGAGATGGTTTTTATTTCTAAGAAGCACATTCTTACATCTTAGATTTAGCTTTAAGGAAACAAGGAATAATATAAAATGAAGTATCACCGAGGTAGGGCATGAACAGTGGATAAACAGTGGATAGCCCATTTAAGCCAGCAGGAAGGGGTTGATTCTTAACAGCTTGCATCTGGATTATCAAAGCTTAGTTCAGGGCAAGAACCAAAATTTAAAATGGCCTAAGAGAAAAGAGTAGCAGATTGACAGGAGCTGTGTGCCTTGTAATTAATCACAGATCCTACACTTAAGTGTACAGAAACTTGTTCACTAAAATGTTAAAACAATCACTTCAGAGGATCTGTACTTCACAAGAAAAAAGCAACTACTGTGTGACCAATTAGATACGCTTCAGAACACATAAAAGCAACAGGCTGAGATTCACGTTTATGTAAAATTTTATTTGTTGTCCTACTGGGTTTTCTTTACCAGAAAGTTACAATTTGAGGGATTGTTTTTTATAGCTCAATTTTTCATTATAATCTCATTTTTATAAAATCTCTCATTAAAGGGCAAGAACAATATTTCTTTGGTATGGGGTATAACTAATTATTTTATACATAAGCAAAATATATCAGAAGGACACTATTGGGCGGTTCTCCAACAGTTATTCTCTGTTCTCCTAATTGTTGAAGCTCTAATTTTGTTTGTCACAATGTGATTAGCTCCATGACGAGTCCAAGGCCCTATGGTTCGGCACCACTCCTTCTTCGAGACATTTCTTTTCCCGGCTTTCCTTGCTGTTAGTTGTAGTCATCTGACCCAATTTGTCAAATGAGGGTAAGGGGATTGTATGGGTCTTTCTGGATAATGTTTTGCTTTCTGACAAAAGGGATAGGTATTTAAGGAAACTTCCTTTTTTAGTTTTTTTTATAATTATTAATTTTTATTGATACAGCTGGATATTGAACCCAGGGCCTCCTGCTTGCAAGCACTCTACCACTCGAGCCATGCCCCTAGGCCCTTAAGGAGACTTTCTTAAGGTACATCTGTTCTTTGTCTGTGGTATTAGTGTTAGTGTTTGATGATGAAAGCTGAAACATACATTCTTGTAATTGTTGTTCATGAGACAATAAGCATAATGGAAAATGAAGATATCGAAAATGCTGGCTCAGAGCCCTGGCATTGTTGATCCACTCAATAAGCCTTGGAACTGCCAACAATTAAACTCTTATTAAGTCAACAATAAATATCCTTTTAACTTTTGGGTTTTCTGATCTTTGCAACCCCAAACATCTCAACCAATACCATCGCTTTCCTTTCAAGACATAGGTTTTTATTTATCATGTTATTATGGAGATGGGTCTCCTTCAGCTTGCCTTATTTGATTTATTAATGCAGTTTTATATGAATTTTAAATAGTTTGTAACCTCTTCATGAAAAGATATGCAATTTTCATGAAACCTAATAATTCTTACTTAAAAGTGTTAATTAGCCTCAGAAATATTAGCCATGAACATTCAGTGTAACAGTTATATCCAGTTAGGATTTTTCATTTGAAAGTTTGGTCCTATGAGTACAACAGTGTATTGTTTCCATGTTGATGAATGGACATTGCTGTGTATTTGCTCTAAAAAGGTAATTTTTTATTGGACTTCAAATTTTACAGAGTGCTTTTACATATATTAGTTCTATTGATTCTCACAACATCATGAGGCAGATTATTTTTAGCTCTGTTTTATGGATAAAGACAAGACTAAGGAAAAGTAAGTGACTTGCTTCTGCTAATTCAATTAATAACTGTAAGAGGTTGGATTTAGATCAAAGCCAATATGCTTTCCATAATACCATGTCATGAAGAACTGTTCACTTGGAGAGCTCTGAGACTCTTGCCCTTAATCTTCAGCCCAAATATCCCATGTTGTATATTTAGTATATTGTATTGAACTTCCTAGAACTTAAAGATATGTGATTTATTTGCCACCCCATAAGTTACTAGCCCAAGGAACAAAAACAGTATAAGTTGCAGCAGCATTGGCTTAAAACAAACTTTGCATGGTCCTAAAAGAACACCAGGGTGATATTTAGAGGTGCCCTTTCTCCTGAGACTTTCATAGTAATTTCTCTTACTATTTATTATTGTCTACATCATATTAGAATTAAGATATAAGCTCATTCAGGTCAGAGACCCTATCTTAGTTGTTCGTGTATAGCAGTGCCTGCCATATAGTAGGCTCTCTAAAAATACTTATTAAGTGAACAAATCAGTTGTTAATCTAATTATCCATAGTCCCAGAAATGCTCTCTCCTTTTTTTCTCTTAAGCAGTCCATCATCTCAAAAAAGTTGTTATATGCATATACGAAAATGTCATAATGAAACTCACTTAAAAATTTTTTTTAAAGTTTCTTTGAATGCCCAAAGCTGTTTGCAGTTTCAAGAAGTATTATGAGTAGCAATAAAGTGAAGTTTCTTCACCCTTTTTCTTTCTTGAACTAAAGGAAATATCCAAAAAACAAGAGGAAATAAGTTAGTTTTTTCACTAGCAATGGTAGGTCCTAGAAATAGCTTATCCATCTTCCACTGGGAAATGTCCCCCTTCTAATCACCTTTCTCTTCATGCTGGATCAGTTTAGGAACATTAGCACCAGAGTTTAGTGCATGCCTTCGGTTTTAATATTGCAACCACATCACCACAGGTAGTGAAGAAAGACTACTGGACTGGGGACAGCTACACATCTATTAAACTGTCAAACGGTGAAATTATAGCTCATCGTCTTAATTCTCTGTGAAAGATTAAAAAATGGTTTTTAATGGAAATTCACATTCCTGGTGTTTTTGAGGTGTGTTTCTGTTTTCACTGAATTTAATTGTTCCAATACAGGAAGGAAGCTTATAACAGGAATCCAAAATGTTTATGAGTTATCACAATGACAAAACAGGTTTGTTTCAATGGGAAAAACAATCACATTAAAAAACGTTCAGGCTTGGATTTTGGTGGTGGTGGTGGGACTGGGATTTGAATTAAGGGCTTTAGCTTGCAAAGCAAGCACTCTACCGCTTGAGCCACACCTCCAGTCTATTTTACTCTAGTTATTTTTGTAGATGGGATCTCACAAACTATTTGCCCAGGCTGGCCTCAAACCTCAATTTGCCCTATCTCAGCTTCCTGAGAAGCTAGGATTACAGGCATAAGCCATCAGTGCCAGGCTTGGGTTTGGTTTTTAATGGTGTATTCAAATTTATTTTGTGATAGAGTTTTTTTAGAATAAAGGGAAGAAAAATGAACAGCCAAACCTTTAGGCACTAAATAGTCTGAATTAACTTTGCAAACATTAGCTAACTAGAAAAACATAAAGCCCATGGGAGCTAAAATATAGGCCAGTCCATGACCCAAAGAAGACATGTCTAACTACAGTCACCATAATGTTAGAAAGAGGGATCTTATTATTAATAGTAGCATGCAAGAAAACTCAGAAAATTGTGTACTGTTATTAATCTGAAATCCAACAACATTTGTATTCCTGGGGAAGAAATTCTTGAAAAAGAATAGAGCTGTGAAAATAAATGGTCCTGCTACATAATAGTATGAATCCAATAGACTTCTAGCCATTTATACTCAACAATACATCATGCTCCCACCAGGTGAGTGCTGAGTGAGTTTATTGAAACCTAAACTTGCTTGGTTTTTTATTTCTTCTCATGATCTCTACCATATTTTATTTTTTGTTCTGAAATAGCTAAGTAGCTTACTGGCAAAGTCAAGGGAAAAACTTGATTGTGAAGTAAAATAGGATGTCATCCAATTTTCTCATCTGCACCTTTATCTGTGGGAACCATTTATGGTGCATTTACTTAACCAATTTAAATAAAAATATGTGGAATGCAAACAATTTAAAATTTCATACTATTATTGAGTAATTGCTATAGGGAAAGAATTTCAAGCACCATTTGGATTTGGATGGATAAGATGTAGTTACCAATTTTAAAATATATATACTAGGATCCTTGTTTCTAATTTAAATCTGTAAGTGGTACCACAATACATAAAACACTTAAAGCAGTGATTCTAGTTGAAAAAAATGAGAAATCATCACCTTTCTTTCATAAGATAGCCTTAAGACACCTCCAGAGGCCTCTAAGTCTCTTAGAAAGGCAGTTTGAAAATATCGAGAAAATACATTGACCTTGAATGTGGGCACTAGATCTGGCTCCAACACCAGAGCTGTGCATCTTTGGAAGTGATTTTTGCTCTGTTGGGCCTCAATACCCTCACTATGGAATGAATGGTTTTTAAGAGCTCTGATACTATTATTTTATTATGATTTCTAAATATAACTACTCACACTAAAACATCGCAAAGAAATCTATTGGGAGTAAAATATGAAGGAAGACTCCTGTGATTTACATTAGCATTAAAAGTGTGTTGAGTTGAAATATGATGCACTTATTTACTCTTGAAAAATACAATAAAAACCAGCCAGACCCTCGGGGTTACATTTCTTGATCTACAATATCATATTCCATCTTCAAACTAAACCATGCACATCACTACCCATGACAGTCAATATTTGTTACCTCATGCATCTGGAGCCCTCATATTTTAAGGCCTTTAAGGTTACATATGTAATGTTTTCAAGCTCACATTAGCAAGTTGACAAGGGTCTCATTTTCATCTGGAAAAGTTACTATTACTATTCTGTATGACCAGTATATAATTTGGTTGTGGTATTTGCTTGGTCAGGTTTACATCATAGTAAAATATACATTTTTATTCTAAAAATGTACCCTTATCTTCCATAATTCTTCATAGGTTAATTTTTTTACTCCCTACGTAGCCATTCTATATTATGCAGCTATTTTGCACAGTATTTGGTGTATAAATAATTGTTCAGGTACACCTGATATAATTAGAAATTCTGTGGGTGTTGAGGAAAATTTAAGGGCAATGCTCAAGTGATTTCCCAGGCTGGGCAAAAGATAAATATATTTGTAAGGGAATTGATAACCAGATAGTGAGAAGAGAGGTGGCAAGGGATTTTATATCCTAGATTGTTCAAGAGCAATGAGAAGGGTAGAAGGTTGGTCATAGGGAGACCAAGAGTCCAGATCTCAGAGGCAGAGAAGAGCTGAGCCATGGGTTTCAGGCCTGGACATTCATTTCATTGTTAAAGGAGAGTGATGGAAGGGATTTCTGAAATCAAGAGAAAGTAAAACTGGTGACTAAAACTACCGAGATGTGAGAGTTCACACCTGTACCCTCGCTTCAAAATGCCCACACTCAGACAGGATAAGAGTCCCACATAAGGTGGAAGGTAGATGGGAGAGTTTCCATGGTGCCTAATTATTCCTAAAATTCTGTTATTTCCTCAGGGGAAAATTATGAAGTTAATTTGATCTTGCACAAGGCATAAGCACTTATAATTTGAAGTCAGAAAGATTCAGAGTGTATAGCAGCTAACCACAGATAGTTTCCCAAAATGCTAAAAAAAAAGTTGCAAATTGTAACACAAATATGCAAATGATCATACCTAACCATTTTACTTGAGAAGTTTTAAATTATATATAAATACCTTATTCTCCATTTCACTTAGGTAAGTGCTCAATACATGATGATAGTGGTCTCATCTCTGAGAGGTTGCCATAATAAATAATTCAGGTGATGAATACAACAAAAAAAGAGAGGAAAGTGATTAAACATCATCAGCAATAATAACCATGAGAGCAAAACATCTCTATGTATAATCCTTGTCAAAAATGCTGAAGTCCAACCCTCAAAATAATGCAAAGCGTTCTACAAAATGACAAGCCTGAGGTATTTGAAAGCATCACCTTCTGTTTTTTGGGGGGTGGTGGTAGTGGTACTAGGGTTTGAACTCAAGGCTTCTCACTTGTTAGACTGGTGCTCTACCACTTAAGCCATATCTGCAGCCCTTTTTCCTTATTTTAGGGATAGGCTCTCATGTTTATGCCTGGGCCTGGAAGATGATATTCTTGTGTATTCTCCCTGCATAGCTGGGATGACAGACATGTACCACCATGCCTTGCTTTTTATTGATTAAGATGGGGTCTCACTTTTTGCCTGGACTGGCCTCAAACTGCAATCTTTCCTATTTCTGTATCCTGAATAAATGAGATTAGAGGCATGAACCACTGCACCTCACAATGAAAAGAAACTGAACAGCAAAATGCAATACACAATTCTTGCTAAAATGCAGGTGAGGAAAAAAAAAACAGTTAAAAGACCAGAAATGGAACAACTAGGAAAACTTGAATACTTTAATATAGACTGTATATTAGATAATCTACTGTATCAGTGCTAAATTTCTTGAGTATGATAATGATGTGACTGTATAGGAGAACGTCCATAGTCTTAGGAGATATGTGCTGAAGGATGAAAGAGTGAAGTGCAATTTATTTTCAGACTGTCCAGCCATAAAAAGGTGGGGTAGAGGGAAAGGAGGGATAGAGAGAATAGTGGCAAAATGTGAACAGTTAGTAACTTTAGGTGAAGAGTATGATGAATTGTCATTGTGTTTGAAATTTTTCAAAATAAAAGGTTAGAGGGAAGTATTAAAAGCTCTATGGGTTCTTGTCTTTCATATAAAAACTATACAGTAGGAAATGAATAAAATGAGAACCTTTATACCTTGTCCAGTAAATTATGACTGGCCCTTGGCAAGCATCAATTAACAAGTCTATTACAAAACATTTTATAAGCATAACACTTGAATAAAATGCTAAATAAATGACAGATTTAGTTTTGTATGTTCCCTAAGGGAGTCTCTCTCCATTTACTTCAAAGTTCAATTTTAGTAACCACACATCAGAAATGGTGTGTAAGAGATCATCCACCCTCTAGGATTGCAGAAACTAAGGTTTCTTAATCACAAATAATCAGAGGCAACTAATGTGGCCTTTTCTTTTCTCTTTTAAAAATCCCACCATACTTACCTAGGTCTACATTTAGCATGTAGCACATTTTTTGCCCCTTAAACAGGAGGTTGTTCGCCATGTAACTAGAGAGTAATCTAGCATCTGCGATCTTGTAGACAATGCATGGGCATGTGTATGTGGTGTTTCCTAGTACCTGTGGTTGGTTGGATTGGCTAGGAAATTTTCTTAGAAAATATGATACCTGAGCTAGTAGAAGGTAGAGAACACAAAAGACTTGGCAAAATGTGGCAGCAGGATGAAAAAAAAAAATTTGCCAGCTAATCAATTTATTTAAAATATAGGACTAGATTTACTGTTCCCAGAACAGTCTATAGGATTTTTTTCTTCTTTCCGGCCTCCTTTATAATTCCTGTTGTTTGCCTTCATTCATTAACAACAATCTAATGTCTGTGATCTTCATATATATGTATCAAATATTTCTGTATGGATAACTAATTAAATATTTCTGAGCTATTCTTTGACAGAATTATCATGATTGACTTAGAGAAGACAAATCAAGATTCATTCTTTGAAGCTGGGCTGAAACAGATGCCAGATTCCCCTCAAGCACATAGCTTTTCAGAGTTATGTGGATGCCTTTACAAAATTGACATGTTGTTAGCAAGGAAACACAGTAAGTTTTCTGGGTAGATGGCCATCGGTGTCTGCTACAAAGAGGAAAATCAATTCCCTAAATATTTTGGAAGTTCAACAAGATGTTTAGAGGTGAGGAATTCCAAGATGGCGGCTAGAGGTAGGAAGCAGAAAGCGACCCTCCTATAGTGAAATCTTGGAGAGACGCTGGAGACACACTTTGCAGGCATAATCACTGAGAAAAGGCATAACTTTGACCCCTCCACATCTCCAGCCAGCGCAGAGAATCTCCACTTCACGTTAAACGGAGAAACGAGGAGGGCCCCCCGGGGCCGCCAGTGGCCGGCGCCCATACGGCTTGGGAAGACGCGGACCAGGTGAGCTTCGCGGTACCGCGGTTCCCCCACAGACAAGCCTGGGCCAGAGCAGCATAGCCCCCTGGACAGTCTGACCTCCACCCGGGAAATAAAAAAGAGAAACTGAGTACTAAGCAATAAGAACAGTTAAGACACGCTGGAAAGAGGGTGGGGCGCCCTGAGCGCTGAAGATTGGGGGAAGGGAGTCCTTCCCGGGACTATAAATAAACAAGCCGGGCTGGCCGGAGAGGCTCTGGCAGGAGCGGGGCGCGCCCAGCAACCAGGAGCAGGGACGCTTGTGAGAGGAGGGAGACCCACTTCCCATGTGAACTGTAAATAAACACGCAGGCCTGACAACGCGGGGCAGTGGCACCTTTCCCAGTGCTTGGAAAGGGGAAAGCCTGTAGCAGAGGCTCCCGCACAGGAGAACTCTGAGCAAACAAAGCCTGTGGGACCAGGTGAGCGCTAGCTCACCCCAGAGATCTGCATAAATAACGCCGCCAGCTACAGGCTGAGAGCAGCAGGCAGGCAAGCCACAGTTGCAGATACCACTCTCAGAACTGCCTCCAGACGCTTTTTTTTCTTTTTCTCCCTACCTTTGATGAGAGAACAACCGAATTACACCTGCAAGCCGAAAAACTTACTGAAACTGTATTGCATTTGAACTGGGGATACATGGTGGGGCTTTTTTTTTTTTTTTTCTTCTGTGTGTGTGTGAGTGTAGTTTTGTTCTACTTTATGCATCCCCTTTGATGAGACAACTACAGAACAACATCTGAGGCACCAACTCCAGTACTGGAGATTGAGACGGACATGCAAATTATTAAGACTGAAATTGCATTGCATATAAACTTGGAAGTTTTTTGGTTTTTTTTTTTTAATTTTCTATTTTCCATTTTATTTTAATTCATTTTTATAAATAGATATTACTTTCATATACTTATTTTTTATTTTTTTTATCTTTGATTTTCAATCCTCTCTCTGTCTCTCTATTGTCTGTTCAGCTTACTGTCGATTAGTACACTAACACTCCCTGTTTATACCTTTGAAACTCTCTTGTCTGATACCTTGTTCTGCTTCCTCCCTCTTGTCTGTATATTTGTTTTCCCCTTTTCTTTAACTTCTTGCTTTCCATCTCAGCTCACTCTTCCATTCTCAATATTACCATTGTTATTATTACAAGCTAGAAAATACTTAATTACACACAGTACAGGGACAGTAACAACACCAAGGACAATGACAGGAAGACAGAAAAAACAAGGAAACCAGTTTCCCCACAGCAAAAAATTAGTACAGGAACCAGAGGGGAATGAAGAGAACAGAAACTCAGAGCCAGACTCCAACAAAATGAAGATAAACTATGCCAAAGGACCCAATGAAGCCTACAAGAATAATTTAAAAGAAGACATACTACAAGTACTCAATGAGAATTTTATAGAGATGATACTGGATAGGGTCAACCAAAATGTACAGGAGACACTCAAGAAATTCCAAGACAATAAAAATAGAGAATTTGAAAAAGCAAAAGAAGAAATAAAGGAAACCATAGAAGCACTGTATAAACACCAAAGTGAAAGAGAGAACACAATGAATAAATGGATAAATGAACTCAGGACAAAAATAGACAACAATAAAGAAGAAAACAGCCAGGATATGGAAAACCTCAGAAAAAAGAACGAAACAGAACTGCAAAACAAAATGGAAGGCCAATCCAGCAGAATAGAACAAACAGAAGACAGAATCTCAGAACTTGAAGATGAAATGGTAATTAAAGGACAAACCGAAGAACTATTAATTAAACAACTCAAGACCTGTGAAAAGAAAATGCAAGAACTCACCGACTCCATCAAAAGACCAAACTTGAGAATCATGGGCATCGAAGAAGGAGAAGAGGTGCAAGCGAAGGGAATGCGTAATATATTCAACAAAATAATAACGGAAAATTTCCCAAATCTAGAGAAAGATATTCCCATACAAATGCAAGAGGCCTCCAGGACACCAAACAGACCAGATCAAAATAGAACTACTCCACGACATATCATCATTAAAACAACAAGTTCAGAAACTAAGGAAAGAATATTGAAGGCTGCAAGAGAGAAAAAACAAGTAACATACAAAGGTAAACCCATCAAAATCACAGCAGACTTCTCAACAGAAACATTAAAAGCAAGAAGAGCGTGGGGTGAGATCTTCCGGGCACTGAATGAAAATAACTTCAACCCCAGGATACTCTACCCAGCAAAGCTATCATTCAAAATAGATGGAGCAATAAAAGTCTTCCATGATAAGCAGAAACTAAAACAATATGTGACCACAAAGCCACCATTACAAAAGATTCTGCAAGGGATCCTGCACACAGAAAGTGACACCCAACTTAACCATGAAAAGGCAGGCAGCACCAAACCACAGGAAAAGAAAAAGCAAGACAGTAGAGAGTAACATCAAGTTAGGTACACACAATCAAACCTTCAAACAACTAAGATAACTAAATGGCAGGAATCACCACATACCTATCAGTACTAACGCTTAATGTTAATGGACTTAATTCACCCATCAAAAGACACCATTTGACAAAATGGATTAAAAAAGAAGATCCAACAATTTGTTGCTTACAGGAGACTCATCTCACCGACAGAAATAAGCATATGCTTAGGATGAAAGGCTGGAAGAAGATTTACCAAGCCAATGGCCCCCGAAAACAAGCAGGAGTAGCAATACTTATCTCTGACAAAGTAGACTTCAAACCTACATTGATCAAACGAGATAAAGAAGGACATTCCATACTAATAAAAGGGGAAATAGACCAAAAGGAAATAATAATCATCAATCTGTACGCACCCAATGTCAACGCACCCAATTTCATCAAACATACCCTGAAAGACCTAAAAGCATATATAAACGCCAACACAGTGGTTGTGGGAGACTTTAACACTCCATTATCATCAATAGATAGGTCATCCAACAAAAAATCAATAAAGAAATCCAAGATCTAAAATATGCAATAGATCAACTGGACCTAGTAGATGTCTACAGAACATTCATCCAACTTCTACACAATATACATTCTTCTCAGCAGCCCATGGAACCTTCTCCAAAATAGATCATATCCTAGGGCACAAAGCAAGCCTCAGAAAATATAAGAAAATAGAAATAATACCATGCATACTATCTGACCACAATGCAGTAAAAGTAGAACTCAACAACAAAAGTAAAGACAAAAAACATGCAAACAGCTGGAAACTAAATAACTCATTACTTAATGAAGAATGGATCATCGATGCAATAAAAGAGGAAATTAAAAAGTTCCTAGAAGTCAATGAAAATGAAAACACAACCTACCGGAACCTATGGGACACAGCTAAGGCAGTCTTGAGAGGAAAGTTTATAGCCATGAGTGCATATATTAAAAAGATTGAAAGATCCCAAATCAATGACCTAATGATACATCTCAAACTCCTAGAAAAACAAGAACAAGCAAATCCCAAAACAAATAGAAGTAAAGAAATAATAAAAATAAGAGCTGAAATCAATGAAATAGAAACCAAAAAAACCATACAAAGAATTAATGAAACAAAAAGTTGGTTCTTTGAAAAAATAAACAAGATCGATAGACCCCTGGCAAACCTGACTAAAATGAGGAGAGAAGAAACCCAAATTAGTAGAATCAGGAATGCAAAAGGGGAGATAACAACAAACACCATGGAAGTCCAGGAAATCATCAGAGACTACTTTGAGAACCTATATTCAAATAAATTTGAAAATCTAAAAGAAATGGACAGATTTCTAGATACATATGATCATCCAAAACTGAAGCAAGAGGAAATTAATCACCTGAATAGACCTATAACACAAAATGAAATTGAAGCAGCAATCAAGAGTCTCCCCAAAAAGAAAAGTCCAGGACCTGATGGATTCTCTGCTGAATTCTATCAGACCTTTAAAGAAGAACTGATACCAACCCTCCTTAAACTGTTCCATGAAATAGAAAGGGAAGGAAAACTGCCAAACACATTTTATGAAGCCAGTATTACACTTATCCCAAAACCAGGCAAAGACACCTCCAAAAAGGAGAACTAGAGGCCAATCTCCTTAATGAACATTGATGCAAAAATCCTCAACAAAATAATGGCAAATCGAATTCAGCAACACATCAAAAAGATTATTCACCACGACCAGGTAGGCTTCATCCCAGGTATGCAGGGGTGGTTCAACATACGAAAATCAATAAACGTAATAAACCACATTAACAGAAGCAAAGACAAAAACCACTTGATCATCTCAATAGATGCAGAAAAAGCCTTTGATAAGATCCAACATCATTTCGTGATAAAAGCTCTAAGAAAACTAGGAATAGAAGGAAAGTTCCTCAACATTATAAAAGCTATATATGACAAACCTACAGCCAGCATTATACTTAACGGAGAAAAATTAAAACCATTCCCTCTAAAATCAGGAACCAGACAAGGATGCCCACTATCTCCACTCCTATTCAACATAGTACTGGAATTCCTAGCCAAAGCAATTAGGCAAGAAGAAGGAATAAAAGGAATACAAATAGGTAAAGAAACTGTCAAAATATCCCTATTTGCAGACGACATGATCCTATACCTTAAAGACCCAAAAAACTCTACTCAGAAGCTTCTAGACATCATCAATAGCTACAGCAAGATAGCAGGATATAAAATCAACATAGAAAAATCATTAGCATTTCTATACACTAACAATGAGCAAACGGAAAAAGAATATATGAAAACAATTCCATTTACAATAGCCTCAAAAAAAATCAAATACCTAGGTGTAAACCTAACAAAAGATGTGAAAGACCTCTACAAGGAAAACTATACACTTCTGAAGAAAGAGATTGAGGAAGACTATAGAAAGTGGAGAGATCTCCCATGCTCATGGATTGGTAGAATCAACATAGTAAAAATGTCGATACTCCCCAAAGTAATCTACATGTTTAATGCAATTCCCATCAAAATTCCAATGACATTCATTAAAGAGATTGAAAAATCTACTGTGAAATTTATATGGAAACACAAGAGGCCACGAATAGCCAAGGCAATACTCAGTCAAAAGAACAATGCAGGAGGTATCACAATACCTGACTTCAAACTATATTACAAAGCAATAACAATAAAAACAGCATGGTACTGGCACAAAAACAGACATGAAGACCAGTGGAACAGAATAGAGGATCCAGATATGAAGCCACACAACTATGAGCAACTTATCTTTGACAAAGGAGCTAAAAATATACGATGGAGAAATAGCAGCCTCTTCAACAAAAACTGCTGGGAAAACTGGTTAGCAGTCTGCAAAAAACTGAAACTAGATCCATGTATATCACCCTATACCAAGATTAACTCAAAATGGATCAAGGATCTTAATATCAGACCCCAAACTCTTAAGTTGATACAAGAAAGAGTAGGAAATACTCTGGAGTTAGTAGGTATAGGTAAGAACTTTCTCAATGAAACCCCAGCAGCACAGCAACTAAGAGATAGCATAGATAAATGGGACCTCATAAAACTAAAAAGCTTCTGTTCATCAAAAGAAATGGTCTCTAAACTGAAGAGAACACCCACAGAGTGGGAGAAAATATTTGCCAATTATACATCAGACAAAGGACTGATAACCAGAATATACAGGGAACTTAAAAAACTAAATTCTCCCAAAACTAATGAACCAATAAAGAAATGGGCATGTGAACTAAACAGAACTTTCTCAAAAGAAGAAATTCAAATGGCCAGAAAACACATGAAAAAATGCTCACCATCTCTAGCAATAAAGGAAATGCAAATTAAAACCACACTAAGATTCCACCTCACCCCTGTTAGAATAGCCATCATCAGCAACACCACCAACAACAGGTGTTGGCGAGGATGCGGGGAAAAAGGAACCCTCTTACACTGTTGGTGGGAATGTAGACTAGTACAACCACTCTGGAAAAAAATTTGGAGGCTACTTAAAAAGCTGGACATCGATCTACCATTTGATCCAGCAATACCACTCTTGGGGATATACCCAAAAGACTGTTACTCCAGAGGCACCTGCACATCCATGTTTATTGCGGCACTATTCACAATAGCCAAGTTATGGAAACAGCCAAGATGCCCCACCACTGACGAATGGATTAAGAAAATATGGTATGTATACACAATGGAATTTTATGCAGCCATGAAGAACGAAATGTTATCATTTGCTGGTAAATGGATGGAATTGGAGAACATCATTCTGAGTGAGGTTAGCCTGGCCCAAAAGACCAAAAATCATATGTTCTCCCTCATATGTGGACATTAGATCAAGGGCAAACACAACAAGGGGATTGGACTATGAGCACATGATAAAAGCGAGAGCACATAAGGGAGGGGTGAGGATAGGTAAGACACCTAAAAAACTAGCTAGCATTTGTTGCCCTTAATGCAGAGAAACTAAAGCAGATACCTTAAAGCAACTGAGGCCAATAGGAAAAGGGGACCAGGAACTAGAGAAAAGGTTAGATCAAAAAGAATTAACCTAGAAGGTAACACCCACGCACAGGAAATCAATGTGAGTCAATGCCCTGTATAGCTATCCTTATCTCAACCAGCAAAACCCCTTGTTCCTTCCTATTATTGCTTATACTCTCTCTACAACAAAATTAGAGATAAGAGCAAAATAGTTTCTGCTGGGTATTGAGGGGGGGGAGCGGGAGGGGGTGGAGTGGGTGGTAAGGGAGGGGGTGGGGGCAGGGGGGAGAAATGAACCAAGCCTTGTATGCACATATGAATAATAAAAGAAAAATGAAAAAAAAATAAAAGGATAGAATCATTAAAGAAGAAGAAAAAAATTAAAAAAAAAAAGATGTTTAGAGGTGAAAGTCAGAAAACAAAAATGGTTTTCAAGAAGAATGAAATGCTGTCATTTGCAAGTAAATGGATGGAACTGGAGAACATCATCTAAAGTGAAGTTAATCAGGCTCGGGAGCCCAAAAGTCACATGTTCTCCATCATATGCAGATTATAGACCCAAAATACATGCAGTAATATTATGGGACATGGGTTACACACTAAGGGGAGAACACACATGGGAGGAATAGGGAAAAGGAAGGAAACCTAAAACTTGAATGTGATTGATGTGCTCACTGTTCAGGAGCGAATAAAGTAATCTTAAACTGGCAGAGGCCACTAGGGGAAGGGGATTAGGAAGTAGTGAAGAGGTCTGGTAGAGATGAACCAGTGTGGGTTGCAATACAAGTGCATGAAGCAATGCTAGGAATCTCTCTGTATAGCTATCTTTATCTAAACTAGCAAAAATGCTATGTCTTTCTTATTATCTCTTACGTTTTCTCTTCAACAAAATCAGAGAACAAGATGGTGGATCAGGTTCTGCCCAGAAGTGGGCCCAAAACATGTATACACAGGTGAGTAAATATAAAAATGATAAAATTAAAAAAATGGTTTTCATGAATTTGGCTTGTGTGGCTGGGCAATTGGGAACTACAAACTGAGATAGAGACCATAGGCAGAGAAAGCAGGCTTTGGAGTAGGATAATAAGTTATGTTTTAATTAAGTTGAATTTGAGGTATTCTTGGAACATCGAAATATAAATTTACACCAAATATTTGAAATTCTAGGTAGAGCACTGGATTGAATACCTAGAGATTAACATATGGTAAAATTTGAAACCATGGAGTAGTTAGATCACCCAAAGAGAGTTTATGGCATGAGAACAGTGAGCAGAAGAGAAGCCTTATAGGAGACATAGGGAAGGAGTAAATAGAAAGGATTTAGAAGGGCTGAGAGAGAGCAGTCTTCGAACTTCAGAGCAAGACAGAGGAATAAAGCTACAGACGTTATCCTGTATAAAAAAAAGATGTCTAAAGATGTCACTGGATTTGCCAATGTGAAATCACTGATGACCCAGAGGTACTGGAATGTGAAAATTGTAAACAAAGAATTGAATAAAAGGTGAGGAAGTAGAAATAATGATCTAAACTAAATTAACATATCACTCACAACTGAAATGGTCCTGAGTCATATACCTTCCTTTAGAGTCATTGATAAAATGTTAGGTCTAACTGTTGCTTTCCTTGATGCCTGCTTCATCAATGCATTTCTCTATGTCATGTCATTGTTTCTTGACCCAGAAAATGAGTGTCACTATTCTATTCAAATCTCACCTCTGCTCCTTTGCAGTCCTTCCAGACTTGTCTTACAACCTCAATTACTCTCTTTGTACTGGTCCTTTATTTGTGGCACTGGGGACAAACCCAGGGCCTTGCACACACTACAAAGTGCTGTACCATTGAGCCACACCCCAAGTCCAATTTCATTCTTTCAGCAGCAATGATTTCAAGAGGAGAGAATGTCTCTTTTGAAGTCATGCTTCCAAGGTCCTAGGAAAGATTCTGATTGGTTCATATTGATTTAAGTGTTTATCCCTGAAGAAATCACTACGCCAAGAGGATATGGTCATCCACACAAACCATAGGCTGATCAATGGATGGCTCTGTTACCAGAAGAAAAGAGGAGTGGATGCTGAGCAAGCAAAAAGAAGTGACCATTGCTAATGTTATCCGCTGATGGTAAGGGTATTGGAAGTTGACTAGAGGACTTGTGAAGAGTAGACAAGATTTGGAATAGTACTCAAAAGATTTGTGGGTGCTTAACTTTGCCAAGTAACAAGATTGATGGGCAGAAACATTAAAGATCCTGCTGATGTTGGCTAAGTTAGCACAGCCAAGTTTTTGTCCAACAGTGCTTAGCTAGTCAGGGATAAATAAAAACAATAATATGGGCTCTATGCAACAATGCTATGTATTGTCCTTAGAGAGAGCACGCACTGACTCATTTAATGCTCATAACATCTCCATGAGGGTGTGTGAGGATCAAATTTGCAGAAGCAAAGGATTGATCATGGTATTTGAGCTTTCAATGATCAACATAAAGAAAGTATGGAAACATGGTGAAACTAACAACAGAAGTGGAACTGGAAGGAGGCCAGTAAATAGGGAGAAGAAAAAGTCAAGGCTCTTGACTTTTTTGCAATTGATAAGAGTTGGAGATGAGAGAAAAAACTGACATGGAAAGACGAGGTTGTGGCCAGAGAATAGGACATTGAGTGTGAAATTATAGGAGAATTTTAGATTCATTTCTGACCAACCTTCATTCCCAACTCTAATATCCAAAAATACAACTTCAATGTCATCCAGACATTGCGTTCCAGGTGAGCAATCTTGAACAAGAAATTTAATTTCTCTGAGGCTCCTATTTCTTAAGCTATAAACTAGAGATGATAAAATGCTTACCTCATAGGCTGTTGTGTGAAAATCAAGTGAATTGATGAATGTATGGCACTGACATTATAGTTTGCATAGATCAATCTACTTTACACACGAATGTGCTTATGTTATTATCATATCAACATTATCAGGAGTTTATACATAGTTAAGAGAAGTTTTAAGGACAAGAGAGGGTTAAGTTCATTCATCTTGTATCCTTAAGACTTAGCTGAGAGCCTGGCACACCAGAGATATTCAAAGAATGGAAGTACAACCCAAATATCTGCTACCTTTTTTGGGGGGGAGGGTATTGTTTTTTCTTATATATGCTTCTGATTCAGTCCACACAAGATCTGCTTCTCTGACTCCACTCAATGTATATTTATTTAGATCTTCTCTGCATCAGCCACTACGCTAGGAACTGACAATATAATGGTGCAAAATGGACAAGGTCTTTGCCCTCATAGAGCTTATACCTACAGGTAAATCAGATTTACCTATAATGAAATAATTTTACAAATAAGGATAAAATTGAAACTATCATGCTTGCCAGTAAGGAGAGGCCATTGAAGGAGTCTGCCTAGTCAGGAAGGTTAAGGAAATTCTCCCTGTGGAAATGAGGATTTTGCTGAGAATGAGAAGGAATTGACAAAAGAGGAATGGAAGAGCTTTCCATGCAAAGGGAGCAGCATATGCAAAGTGTCTGTAAGGAGAAGCACATCAAGAAGACCTGTGTAGTTATAGCAGAGAGATACAGAGTCAGTGTTGTGCTAGATAATGCTGGAAAGAAAGAGCACGAAGGGCATAGAGCCTCCACTCTTCCTATCTCTAGTCACCACATGGAACAACAGGATGCCATTTTCCTGGACAGAGGTACTAGTTTTACCAAAGAGAAATGAAGAAAAAGCTTTCTTCTGTTTTCCTTTATTTCTTAACTCCCTATGTACTACCAGCTGAAGACTGCTGTAAAGAGCAGAATTTTTGTATAATGTTTAGGAAAAATGGAGGAGGAAACATGGCATAATTTATTAACAGCAGATATCAGAAAAATGCACAGCAGACATTATTGGTCTTGAAATATTCCAAGCTCATCTTTCACTCCAATCTCAGCCAGGACACTACACCACAGTTATCTACTCTGGGTTTCCACTCCTAGCAGTGCAGTTATTGTTTCTGTTAGTTGTCTGATCACTTATTTCTTTGACCTACTCAGGTTATGTTCTTTAGCAACACTTGCACTCCTGCAGAGTAGAAAGTATGCATGTGCACGAAGACAAGTTCACGTCTCCTCTCATAATGAATGACCAAAAACTCCTAGGTTGGCCACTGAAAATCAACGAGATGACTTTGTAGAATCCGACTCTCTTTAATTTAAAAAAAAACAAAACAAAACCCTATGGCACTTAAACCTTTTAATTCATTTGGCAAGTGTTGGACACCACTTAACATATACCATAGACTTTGCTGGTTCATGACATATGTAAGATGAGTAAATTGTGGTCCTTGGCCTGTAAGAGCGCATAAGACAAATCATCTCAGTGTTCGGGCTTATAACTGTGCTATAATCCAGTATAATTGTGTTTTGTGGGACCACAGAGGAAAGTAATTCTCTCCGGAGAAGTGGGGTAAGGGGACTTCAGATAGAAGGCAACATTTGAGATATGGCTTTGAAGAATGAACTGGAACATTCCCAGAAGAGAGAAAAGAAGATATATTCTGAGCCCTGGGAACAAATGTGGGAAATCATACTAGAAAGTATGAGAAGGTCTGCCTGGGAAGATGAGCCAGGCAGGGTTGAAAGACTTTATGGCCTTATAAAGCAAAGATGCAACCAAATCTCCTTCTTCTGACTTCAAAGCTCTAGGGACACCATGTGCTTATTCTTTTAAGAAATATTTCTTAGATTTTATGTACGTTAGTTAAGACAAATTAGCCAACTGTCTTGAGTGTTTAGAAATGATTTTCAATTTGCATCCAGATCAACACTAGATAAACCCCAGCAATCGATCTCCTTCATCTCCTATTCATTGTGCTCTCCAATTAGAGCATTGCTTGGAGACCACAAACTAAAGATGGGCTGGGTGAGTAGCCCAACTAAACTTGTAAAGATTAAGTAACTTGCTCAGAGCAGAGTGAGAAGGAGCAGGGATATACTGCCACATGCCTGGTTTGAAATTTGGCTTTACCACTTACTGTGACTTTGCAAAGTTCCCTAACCTTTTTATGTCCAGGCTCCCCATCTGTGAAATGAGGATACCATATTTTAGCATTAGAAAATTGACTTGTATTTTTTTTTTGTTGTAATTTTTAATGGCTAGGTTAAGAACTCTCAGTAACCCTCTGGTACCAAATATTACCAATATAAAAATCAGCCTTATATGAAGATGAGGAAGGAAAATATTCCACAAAATGATTATAAGGCAGGGACATCTCTATTTCCCTTCATGAGTTGGGAACAATGAAACAATGATATTACCCTTAAGCTGTGTGGCTATAACTCTCAAAATTTAGCATGTATAATACCACTTTTCATAAGTGTTGAAACTTCAGATTCCTGAACACTTTCTTCCTACCACACTCAGCTCAGAATCTAGTCATAGAGAGAAGGAAAAATGATTTTTCCTGTTAATTATATGAACCACCAGCTCAAATTCCCTACTACTAACCTAAAGCCCATTTGGGTTTTTGCAAATCTAAAACTTTATTGTCTTTCTTGTTCTCTTGGCTGCAACTCACTGCCTATATTCATTTTCCCTGGGGTCCTGAACTCTCTGAAACTCAGACTATTCTGCTTTCCTTTAGGATTAGGAAGTAGAACTGGCTTCCACCCTATAACCCTTGAGAAATAGCTGCAGTGGTTAGCACATCAAAAATAGGCACCTGCTTTGGAAGAGGAGAGGGAATGTCGCACAGCGTTCGATTTTCCTTTTTCTTACAAAATTAAGGTAAGCACTAAAAAAGAAGAAATAAAATAAAAAGCTGAGAAAATTTTGCCCTTCCTCTCTCAAAGAAACTTCTAGAGATAAATCCTGGGGCAAGGAAGTTCTAACATTTTACAGAGATTATAAAGCATGGAGACTCACAGGGAAAGCTCTGTTTCAGAGCCCAGTGTTAATCTGAGATGTTCTGAATAGTGCAGGATGCTACATCAAGGTTTTTTCCCCAGCAGGGAATATACCAGGCCTTTCCTCCTACCTTCCTGAGCTGGGTGCCCAAACTCTGCATATTCTCTGGACTCAGTTCCACCTCCACCAGCGACCCAAGCAGTAGGAAACCTGAATCTGCTCCATCCCTGTTGCCCTAACAACTGAAAACTCAAGTCCAGGGAGACAGCCTCCAGGGCAGCCTGTTTTTGCTCTTTCCCAATCTGTTCAACTCAGTTTCCTGCTGGCAGGAGTGTTCCTTTTTTTTTTTTTTGCCAGCTTTAAACCAGTGAGTGTCCTGGGCCTGGGCCCGGCCTCTGGAGCTGTGCCCAGTGCTTGGCCCACTGCTTGGCCCACAGCCCAGGAGTTGTCAAGTGTCTGGGTTGGGTATCTGTCCCTTCAGCCACTTGTCCTACAGTCTTCTCCTTGCAATGGTGAGATGGGAAACATCCATCCTTGTCAATTTTCCAGGACTACCCAAAAGCTTCTCCTTGCCCTTATTATGGAAATGGGCCCAATGTGGTTGCAAGCACTAGCTAAATGAGGAGGGTTCTGGGACTTTTAAAGGCATTTAGGGATTCCTTCTGAGTCCTTCAATGATCATAAAACATTTTAAAGGTCTTTGGGGCCCTGAGCTGTGGATTCTCCAGGAACCACAACCTGAATGTGGCCTCAGTTTACAGGCCTATTCTAGAACTTCTCCATCCTTAAGATCCTTTGGCTAAAAATAGCCTTTCTGGGTAGGGGGTGTGTGTGTGTGTGTGTGTGTGTGTGTGTGTGTGTGTGTGTGTGTGTGTGTTGGAGGTGGGACCTGGCTAATTTTAGCAGCAAAGAGCTTGTAAGTGAGGCTGAACCTGTCAATCTGTGTCCTTAGGGTATTATCCAGCCTTTTCACAGCTGCCTACTGGGGCTCCAAAGGAGGCCCAATGGGGCATAAGGGCAGAGGGGAGAGTACTCTGTGGCTAGAAAGAGTACTCTGATCAGGAAGAAAGACAGACAGGACTGGAGGCCCCTGGTAGGTTACAATTCCCATACCAGGCTCCTGAACACAGGGATTCACACCATCTGTAAATCTCCAAAGTTGAAAGAGTTCAGAAAATTACAGGAAAGTAAACATGCTCTTTAATGGCTAGGTGGGTGGTCATCACACACGTTACATATCTGAAATTTTAAGTTGGAACAGTTTGAGCCTTTCCATATCTAATTCTCAGTGGTAATTCCCAGCTGACTTAGTATTGCTTGCTAACAAAACCAAAGTTTCTTCTCCCCCCACCACCAAAAAAGGCATTTTGCCTCCATATTTTTTTTCACTTTGTTTCCAAAACCATAAGCAAGAGAGCCAATTTTTTTCCCCTAATTCAGGATTCTTTGTTTCCATATGTAAACAGAAAGAGATGCCCAGTTTGGTTTTTAGAAAACAAGGTTGGCTTGCAGAATAGGCCATTAGAAAAAAAAATCTCATTTAACCTTTATATCCAGCAAAAACCCAAACCGAATGCTAAAATGTAATTGCCATGATGACTGACTATATCCACAATCAAAAGATAGCATAAACTTTTAAAGCCACAGCTTAGTTAGTCCATAACTTCTTGTTCATGTCTATTCATTGCGATAACAAGTCATAGAGTAAACGGTCACTTACAGCATTATTTATCGAATTCCCATGTTTGTAGTAAGCAAGGGATACTTTCCACATTCTACTTTTAAAAAGTCACTAAAAATTCTTTGGGTCACAGGAGTAAAACTGAACATCCTGCCATGATAATGGTAAGTAAAATTGCAATCTATAGTCCTAGGAGGACAGATTAGTTACCCTCCAAAGCTTTTCCAAATAAAATAACCTCAAATTATAAACTTTTCTTTAGTGTTCCTCATGGACAAAGAAATTCCATAGCAACATTAGAAAAAATAACTATTCTGTTCAGTATTTAAATGTTAAAAATATTTTTTAGCCATAAAACTAAAATTATTATCAAGGGTTTACTAACCTATTTAGGATTTTAGAAACTTTCTTGTCTAATCTTACCACACTACACTTTTTGGTTTTTTTGGCTAAACACATAAACTAATTATAACATCAACACAGAATTTTTTTTTCTGGCAGCAAAAGCAACTCCTAAACATGTAAAAACATGTTACAAGTTATAAAACAGCAATAGATTTCAAGTGCAGTCCAAGTAATCTCAGATTAAAACTGGTATCAAGTCCTAATAAGCACATGTGCCTGTCAAATAGCACCAGACAGTGGACTGTTATTAAAAACAAAGAACAGAAATAGAAATAGGACACCAGAGTACAGCATAATATACTCACACTCACACACACAGAATAGAGTGCACAGGTATTTAAAATATACAGAGATATAGATTTCATAGACAGAAATCCCAAACAGCCCTATGGGAAACAGGAATGTCTCTCCCTCCCTGTCTCTTCCCCCTCCCTCACACAGTACTGCTTTCATTTTGACCCAAATTTGCTGACTTACTTGAAATGATTTCACCTTTCTCATTATAAATTCATTTGAAGTAAAACTGTAGTACCTTGAAATTTAGAGTATTAAAATTATTTATCTTAAGGAAATGGATTCTGCCAATAATTTAATTTCATATATTATTTTTCTTTTGTCATTCATTTGGTGTTAAATTTTACGAATTTAATCTAATGCCAACCAGTGATCTGCTTGGGAAACTGGCTTCATAGGCAAGATCAAAAAATAGCCTAGCCTATCTTTATGGAAGAAATATATAAAAACACACATCATACAAAACAAGGTTGAAATGGGTGGGGCCACTTGATTGTCATCCATTTGTCACTTTCATTGGAAAATTTCATGGGCAACTTCCAATATGCTTAGACAAATTTAGATGAATGAAAGCACTGACTAATGATACTATTATCTATAATACCAAATAAAAATGAAGGCCTGAAAACTCTGAGTTCGCTTATGTGAACTACTAAAATCAGGGTGGAGGGGAACTTAGAAAACTGAGAAAGGAATGTCTTGAGATGGCAAATTGATGAAAAGAAATAATGTTCAGATACATCAAAAGACAAAACAGATTTAGTTTGGAGGACGAGATCTAAGTCTAGCAAACAGGGCCAAGTCTTACAAATTACCAAAACTGCTTTATTTACAATCTTTTGAGCAATACAATTATTTTAACCATCAATAACTAAGGGTGGTCTTTTCAGAGAATGAAGTCAATGCATTTGTCTTCCTGAGGCAGCAGGGGCAGTACTGTGCCACTCATGAACGTCATTAATATTCATTAATTTTTAAAGTAGTTTGGTTAGCTTTGGTTATTATCTATACAGATGCTTTGCCCTTAAATAAAAATAATTACTGAACTTCGTTATTGAAAATGTAATTAGCATGAAATTCAAAACCTATGTTTTCATTAGTGGACATTATTCATTGGAAAAAATATATTTTTCAGGATGGTCTGTTTTAATTGAATTCCTGGGGTAAAATTCTAATAATCATACTGATTAAAATAACCTAAATGCAACCAAAATTAAACTAAAAATACTTTTGTAAAAATTTCCAATTAATCTCCACTTTACAGAATATCATGGTTGACCCAATTAGTTCTGCAAAGGAATTCTGTGACTTGACATGTTGTAGCGTTTCATAGCGGACTGTTTCCACCCGTCCAGCGCCTTAGAGTCCCAAAGATCCCGGTGCAGGTTTAGTGATATTTACTTATGAAGTAACTAAATCCAGATGAGCGTAGAGTTCACATCGCCGTAAAAAGAAATTGTTTCCTCATGCTTACCGCTCCCGTTCCGGAACTAGGAACTGAAAACTCTAAAATTATCCCTGTGCAACTAGGAAATTGTAGAAATGAGAAATATTTTTATTTGTAAATAAGCTAAACTGTATGAGACGTCCAATACCTTATTCTGCAAAAGTCCTCCGGTCTTTGTAAGTCAGGCTTTTTACACTATGACAGATTAACAAGCAGGACAGATAATTCATGCATGCAGAGTTGAAGATGGCATCTGCCACATGCCCTTCTTGAGTCACATCCACACTGTGGTACCACATGTGGAGAACACTTTGTGGGTTATAAGAGAATAAATAAATAAACTACTTAAAGGAAAGAAGTCCCAATAATTGAGGAAAAAAACAAAACAAACTGAAGCATGGCCGAGGGAAAATTCACTACAGCTAAATTTTAAAGAAAAACATCCCTCTCTCTCTCTCTCTCTCTCTCTCTCTGCATGTGTGTGTAAGAACATTCTGCTCTATGACTCTTAGGACTATAGTTGATTCAGTTTGTTTCTCAAAATTATCATCTAACCCAGAGAAACACCTCAGTTACCCAGATTCTTTGGATTTTGTTTTTGTGGTGTTCAAGGTAGGCTGGCTGGCCCCTTGGGGCTCTTACAATTTCCCTGTTTAGCGCAGTTTGAAAAACAGGGGAAACAGGCTGGCTTCTCCTTATTGAAGTTACATGCCTACAGACCTAATTTTTCTAAAAACATGGTCGCTAACAGCTGACCAACAAGAAGAGTAAATTGAGTTCCTGGCTCCCTAAATGGATTAAACCTGCCTTCCCATTCCCACACTATAGTTGGATAATGGATAATATTCTCCTCAGAGAGATTTAGTTCTGAAGAGCAGGGAAGAAATTGCTGTATCCACATCCACAAGTGGGTGCATTTCCAATCCAAGGGAAGAGGCTTTGGGTTGCCCACTGTGGGGATACTGAAACCTCTCACCTGCCCACATCTAACTTGACATTACATGGGGCTAGGGCAACCTCTTCTCTGACGTCCCCCGATTGAATGCCTTGGTACAAACTAGAGACAAAGTTAATGCCTAGGTTTGAAGTTCCACCTCCTCCATGAAACCTGTGACCCCCCCCCCACTAGCGGCACCTGGTCAGGAATGCCTAGGGTCTCAACTCTGCAGTGCCAGCTTGGCCTCTGAAGCATCTGACTGGATGGCATGTATCCAGGTGAAAATATAGAACAGAAAGGGTTAATCAGAGTCCCCCAGCTTTTAGGGGGGCGTCAGGAGCATTTCAGCCGAGGTGCAACTGGACCCCACAAACACCCACACTAGGTAGCGACCACGAGCTAACCGTGGGAACTGGCTTAGGGAAAGGAGTCGGTGAAGTTCAGAGAACGATTTCATCAAGGTATCCGAACAGACCTATTAAGGACAGAAAAGGTGGCACATCTCTGCCCTCAGATCCCACGGGTTTCTCTTAGGTGGCAGTTGAAGTCTCAAAATGCATTTTATGACCCCAATGCCCTTTATTCCCGAAGATCCCGAAAGGTGTCTGCAGACACATCCTGCCGGAGTGTTGAATGCGCAGTGGGCATCCGCGCCCCCAGCTTTGCCTGGCCCCCGCTTCTCCGTAACCTTTGTGGCGGGGTTGGGGACGCAGAGCCACCCTCGCCCTGTCTGTGCATCCTCAACGCCAGCGGCGGCTGCAGGACCAACTGCCGACCTCCGGCCCCAGCCACCTGCGAGCCCTCCCTGCCCCCAGCCCCAACTGTCCAGCACCCCGGGGCCTTGCCATCCTCCCCACCCCCAGAAACCCACAGGCGCTCTCAGAGCCCACCAGCAAGTTCCTAACAGCCCCAGCCTTCCAGGAAAAGAAAGAAAGAAGAAAAAAAAAGACCATGACATCACGGGCAGGTTTATTTGGGTTTGTTTGTTTGCTTGTTGGCTCGATTAAATACTCGTGGAAGGTGAACGTACCCCACACAGGAGAAGTTTGATGTTGACAAACTTCTGGTGGCAGCGAGACTGTGTCAGCACAACTTCCGGGATAATGAGAGCTGCTTTGCAGGGAGGCGGCGGCGGCGGCGGGAGGCGGCCGCAGGACGGAACAGCAAATGCTATTCAGCCCGAGCAGTTTCAAGCCGCCCGAGCTGGGGAATTACTGTAGTCGAGCTACGGCTCTTACCACCGGCGCTGGATCTGGGCGCGCGTTAGGGGGGGAAGCTGCAGGCACAGGGCGCCGAGAGGGGAGCTTTCAAGTTACTTTGCTCCATCCCTGCATCCGGCAGAGGCTTGCAGGCGGCGTGGTAACTGCAAACCTCTTGCTCCCTGCTTCTTTGGGCAGCCTCCCTGGAACCAACCAACTTTTCTCTCCCCCAAAACTCCCTCTTTGTTTCAAATAGGACTCTCCAAAATTTATTCTTGGGAAGACTGACAGCCGGGGTCAAGAAACAGCTGTTGAAGTTAATGTTTCTTCCTCCCACTTCGTCTGATGGTTGTGCCCTGCCAAGACAAAGTGAGAGGCACTGCCTGGTGGCTTCTTTAAACCGACATGCATTTAGCCACAAAAAAAAAAAAAAAAAAAAGAGATGGGGGGAGGTATATTTTCCTGCTTAACATACAATCTGATCAGAAATGCAACAGCATGTGCCTTTCAACTTGTGCTGATTACTTGCTGAAAAAATGCAGCAGCTTTTAGTTTTGAACACTTTATGCATTGGGGGGCAGGGATGGCGGGAGATGAGGTTAGTACTTTCCATGGTTGGGTAAAGGGGCAAGAATTTCAAAGCCTTCTTCTTCTGACCCACCTTTAGACCTCTAAGAAAGGTAGAAGAGCCTGGGACAGGGTGAAAAGGGTTGCATTCTTTTGCAAGGTTTAGCACATTTCAAAATTCAAATCATTATGTAGAACAAGGGCTGGCTTCTAGCTGGGTGAACCATTTTTATTTGGAGAAGACTTGGGTCCAACCTAGGGTGCTGCCTGGCCTTGGTAGTTCTTAGTGCCTTTCTCCAGACTAGGTCCTTCTCTTCCCTTCCCCAGTGCAAGTTGGCCTTTGCCCAGAGGACACTCTCTTCTTGTTCTTTGTGCTGATCTTTCAGGGTGAAGGCTGGTTTTGCACAACCCTTCCTCTTCTTGACTTTCAAAGTCTCTTGTGGACTGCTGAGGGGCCCCTTAGGCTTGTCCTTCTGAGTCCCCATCCCCTGGCTGTACTACTCCTCAGATACCTAGCCCTCTGTAGTGAGAACTCTAGTCTTTCCACATCTGAAAGCAAGAGCTTAACCACTCTTCCACCTGGCTGGTTCTCCTTTGGGGATACTGGGCACATTTGGCCTCTCTCAGATAAAATTATATGAAGACATAAAAGGCCCTCCCTTCCCACCACCAGGTTATCCTGTCACCACATCGCAATGCAGTGCCATCACAAAGTGCTATTGCATCAGGCCTGAGGATATTTTAGGAAGCTCTCAAGCTGGGTCCAGCAGGCCTTCCACACAGGCATCAGGACCACACTGCCAAAACCAGGGCTGCAGAGCTGCTGGACAGGTGGCACTGATGTCTTCTCTATTCTCAGCCCCATTACTCTCCCACGTGTTCCCGCTCACAACCCAAAGCAAAACCACTTGCTAGCTTCCCACCCTCCTTTGCCTAGTCCTCAGATGCTACTACCTTTGTTTTTCCTCCAACCTCTTTGGAAAGTGTTCCAGGCCACCACCTGATGTATTTCCTGTCTTCCTTCCTATCATGGTCACTCACAAAGATCTTTATTAGTATTTACTCATATTAACTATAAATCACAGTGACTCACCCTTGGAGTCACAGCAGCTGCTGCATACACAGCCTGCAACTTGGGTGTCTGCACATTGTAGATTGCCTTGATTGGTTTGACTTGGGTTTTCTCATCTCTCCCCATTCCCCCCACCCAGAATCTACATCTCCCAGCTTGGCTGGCACCAGGGTCATGAATCAGTATGCCACCCTCAGCCAGCACCCCCTTCTCTGGGTCCTGCTAATGCAATCCAGCAGCCAATTGACTTAAATTCTTTCCGCTTTATTGTTCTCAGTCCTCAGAGAGGCCAATCCTCAGCATCTAACCAGGCTGAGGCAGACCTCTGCTGATCCTGGAGTTGTAATTCCCTACTGCTGGCTCCAGCAGTTTTATTACGGCCTCCTTTTTTCTAAGATCCACAGGCATAAACCTCCAGTGTGGAGGCCTGCAACAGCACCCTTAAAGGCTTCTTTGTGTAGAAATGTAACCGTAGGGCAAAGTCGGCCCAGCTCCAAGAAGGGCCATTATCCTGCTACAGGGAAGTGTTCCTCTGGGATTTCTCCTAATTGCTGGAACCCAGAGAGCCTCCCACGGACAGTGCCTTCTTCCTAAGTAGAAGATAAGCTTGTTGAATTGTTTTGGGGGGTGGGGAGAAGCAGGAACAGGAGAGATGAAGAATGAGAGAGTAATGGTTGTAGAAGACCTATCATGGCTGTTCAGGGAACCCTACGTACAACCAGAACAAACAGATTTTCTTCAGTGAGTGAGTTACTAAATGCGACCATTCTTAAAGCCCAATGAACTTTCCAAGTCAGCATGTTCCCTGGTGGGGTGGGACTTAACACCGTTTGCTTCTGTAAGAGCCAACACTAACAAATTCCCATCCAAAATGGGATGTCTTTGGATCACTTCAAGGATCTGATCAATGTTTTGCAGGTGTTGGGTTAGACAAATTATTCCAAAAGCAAGGTTGAAAAGATAGAGAATCTTAATTTATCATAAAGGCTTATAGTCAGATTTAAGTCAGGTAGAATCATTAAGGGATTTAGAAGCTAAATTATTTTTCTCAACAAAGACTGAAGAATCCTCTTTCATTGAATTATAGTGTAGCAATTTATCTCTGGGATTCTCTTTTTCCCCCCTGTACCTTTTAAATGTTCACTTATTCTTTCAAAGAGAACAGTAACAGGAAATTGGGTTATCAGATGCCATATGACTAAGCATCAATTGTTCCATATAGACAAGCCCAGGACTGGAGAGAGTAAGGTACATATTTATTTTTCCCCCCAGAGGGCTCCCTATCGGAACTGAGACTGTGCCTAGATTAAGGCACAAGTGAAAAAGAGCTAGTTAGAGAAGATGAATTTGAAATATAATCAGGATCTGTAAGAAAGACCTGAGTATAGTTCCCTTGGAGTCTACTTTAGATGTTGGTATTTAATCCTGTAGCCCTAGGAGCTGGAGTTAGAGAAGTGAGCACAATGCTTTCGCAAATGTATTCTCACAGAGTGAATGAAGACCATGAGCAGTGAACAAAGTAGAAACAAGGACCACTCTTCAGATGGTATATGAGATTACAGAATGTGAACAAAAATAAAAATATACATGCAATTATTTCCTCTTTTTCCTTTTCCTCCTAAGTCTAGGCAGAAGTCTAACTTTGGGTTAAAAGGCTCCCCGTTGTTTCTTCTCTAGCTTCTCTTTCAGTTACCCCATCCATACTCCAGTTCTGGTTTTGGGCAGAGCTGCAATTGTCCTTTGTATGGAATTGCATGAAATCCTGTGCTGGTTTTCTAATGTGGGAAAATGTCTACTAGGGAGGCTAAGACCACCAAACTAGTTTCATTATGACCCAAGGTGCACTTAAATCTAGCCATTCCGTGATGGGCAGCTGGCCCAGCACACTCTTCTATAGTGCTCATTAAAGTGTTATTTACATTTTACAGTATGGTCTCAAGCCATAAATTGGAATTTTTATCTTGGCAAATAGAAAAGAATAGTTTTGTGACATCGCGCTGCAAAATTTTAACTTCTACCATGAACCCGATGGTGATTTGCAAAACCAGGTCATAGCATTTGAGAAAGAGATCTTCCTCCCTTTTCACCTCAGAGTAGTTACAGGGAAGAACAAATGAAAAAATTGTGATCACAGAATCAAACTTACCATCCAAGTGTATTTTAACATTCACCTTCCTCTTAAAAGTGGGTTTAATGTTTGCCAAAAGTGCAAAATCAACAATCAGATGTGAAGACGGCACATCTGATACTTTGGTCCTGAACTCGTGATGAAGGTAGAGTTTCTTCCTAGATTCTCTCACAACTCATCCATAGCACCAAAATTATTTTAGATCAACAACAGTACCATTAATCCTAGTCACTTTTAGGTAAACTAAACTGTCTGGATTCTTACCTCAGTAGGTCAAATTAAATTAACATTTTAATGATGTGTTTCTGGCATTCTTCATGCTTCATAAAGGATAATTCACTGTATTTAACTCAAGGCAACAAACCTAAAAGAGTGGTTCTAAATAAATGGATCTTTTCTAGGTCTGGAAATTAAGTTTCCTTCAGTTCTTCTGAGATAACAAAGATTCTTCAAAGTCTATAAACTCAACCATATGATCCTACCACCTTTCCAAGACAGCCATTAAGAACTACAAATAGAACCAGTTACAAGAATAATTTTTTGCAATATTCTCATGAAAGCCAAATGAAAATCAGAGGCCATTTCTCAAATGGCAAAAGGCCAAACATCTAAGACCTCTGGAAATGCTTGACATCTTGCCATGTGTCATCACAATTGCATCCTGGATAGGGTATTCTCGTCTGTGTTACACTGACTACCAGTAAGGGGCATGTGCAGAATAATAAATGATTCAACTCAGTGCTCCACTTAGAAGCTAGCATGCCTAATAATGTTCCCAGGAAGAGGATATAGGGGAAAAAATGTATCAAAAATGGTATCCACTCTTCCCCTGTCAACAACCTGGTGATATCTGGTTGGAGGGCCACCTTAGTTTTGTGGCTTGTATAATTCTGAGATTATTGCCATTGTTATGTGGAACTTTCAGTTGAAAATAATGAACCCTTTCTCAGCTGTGGAATGGTGACCAACAAGTTCAACTAGAGGTGTTGTTTTTTTTTTTTTAAATTTAGGGGGAAGCAATCACTTCAAGAGCTTTTATTGCCAAATAGCAATCTCGGACCTTGGCAGCTACACAGCACAGTCAGTTTACCAAAGGTGTTGGCTATGCAAAACAACATAGTAATATAATATATTCCTTTTTATTTCCCTACCAACATGTAAAGCCAGAAGGTGTCTTGCCATCTTTGTTCAAAGAAAACATGTGCCAGGCCGCAGAAAAATGTCTCTGTACACAGAGAATTTTCAAATTCACTATATCCAGAGGCTGTCAGCATCATGCATCTAATTTTAATCTAAATATAAATATAATCATGCAATTATCTAAATATAATCATGCAAATTAATAAATGCCATCCCTTTTCAGTACTAGCACTAGCAGTTGACTTTTTTTTTCCCCCTTAGGCCATTTTTCACAATGAAACAAAGTTATTATCTAGTCACAGGATTTACTGCATGTGTGACAATTAGAGAACCATAACATCTTGCTTGAGATGTGAATATCAGGTAGATGGATGGGCCTACTCACTAATCAAGAGATTCGTTCACATGCAGTAATATTTGGGGTTCTGGTGCTTGCGTCAACAAAACTGCAAATTATTATTTCGCATAGACTTTGGAGTTCTCCATAAAACATTGTTGTGTTCAATACTAAGTTCTTATGTTCTCAGAGATAAGGAGGGTGAAGAAAGAGAAAAAGAATTCATAACTTATAACCCAGAAATTATTTTTCTGTAGTTTAGGATGTTGAGCATGCTTTTAAAAACTTTTCAAGGCCAGGACTCCCAGATATTTTCCATAAAGAAGTATTTTTGTATTTCATGTGCTATCCCAAAGTGGATCTAAGAAGCAGTTTACTTTCATTCTACAACAGGGGAAGTGAACTAAACAACCTATTTTGTATTTGACAATAATAGTAATGAATTCAAACCATTTACTTTTATTTATTTCTTTAAACTTATTTTATTTGAATGTGGTGCTGGGGAGTGAACTTAGGGTCTCATACTTGCTAGGCAAGCATTCTACCACTTGAGCCATACCTCTAGTCCCCATTTTTCAAACTATAGTCATTTCTTCTTTGATACTACTTTATAAGCTAACAAACTTTGCCTGATCAAATTGTTTTACTTTTTTAAAATGTACACTTTTTTTAAAAACGTTAACTTTTCTGGAATAGCTTATAAAACCAAGCTAAACAATGAGAGTTAAGTAGTACTCTACTTATATTTCATAAAATTTAAAGAGTAACTTGGTACAAGTTAAGTAACAAATGTTAAGGCATACAACATGATGACAATAGGTTATGTTGGATAGCATATGTAAAACGCTTTTATCATAGATTTAAATGTGCCATACAAAATGAGTCTATATTTGAAGTTTCTACAACAGCAATTTAAAAAAAGTAATTTGTTACAGCCGAATTCAGAACCCAACTGTACCTCTGACTAGTCACTGGCTGACAGAAAAGTGTTGCTCAGTTAATGTGCTTCAACTCTGCCCTAAAGGGATTATTTCCAGGAGTGGAAGGAAAGACCAAGTGCACAGAAATCTTGGCAACTTCTCATCCAGAAAAACTATAGTGATTTCATGGGTAGTGCTGTTGTTTGCCAGGAGATTTTACCTTTCTCCAAATTCCATTCACACAGTTAGTTTCCTCTTCTCTCCTGGGCAAACTAAATGGTAAGTGTGTGTCTCTATTAGTGCCAGATATCTCTTCCTTGCACAAGTACCATGCAATGATCATCCTTAATCTACAGTGATAAGACATGTGTCATAAAACGTGTGTGCTCTGGGGTCAAAGGTCCTGGGTTCAAATACTGATTCTGTCCTGCGCAGCAGAGTCCACTGTTCACCATCTCATTTCCTAAGTATCCCTATCGAAAAACCCCTGAAACTCTCATAAAATGTGAACAGAACTCTAACTGACTTTGGACCAACCTGTGGATTAGAAGATAAAAAACTGCATTTGCACTCAGTGCTGAATTTCATCCACTGCTTGGACCCAGAGAATCCTAGAGGGAAGCCAAGACTAAAAGATGGCCTAATGTAGTTCTCCACCTTCCCAGTTGTAGCGCCTGATTCAGGCCTTGATCACTGAAGTCCACACGTTCCTACATCAAGCGATGATCTTATCTTCTCAGCTAGATTATTGTTCTTTATTTTTCCTTTGAAATCCCAGGGCCTCCCACTTGCTAAGCTTGGTTTGTGTTTTGTTTTTGAGACAGTCTCACACTAACTTTCCCCAGGCTGGTCTCAGATTCCTCATCCTCCTTTTTCTGCCTCCTGAGAAGCTGGAATTCCCAGGCTAGATTGTTAACTTTTTGAGGGCACCTATAAAGTCTTACAGACCCTTAAATTCCTTTGAGTACAAGTGCAACATACTACCTTGAAAATAACAGATTGTCAGCAAATATTTGTGGCTTGATTATTTTGAAGAGGAGCCTTTGGGTGTTTGTAACAAAATCAGTCCTAACTGAGGAATCTTCTTACTGAGGAATCTTCTTACACTCCATCTTACACTCCATCAAAATAGGTTAATAAAGAGTCTATGAGAGCCCTGTTTGGACAATGGTCTATTTTCAGCTTGGTTTTCCTTTCTCTTTGTTTTTTATTTCTTTCTTTGTTTCTTCCTTTTATATTTTCTTCTTCTTTGGTTCTCTCTCAGATATACTAATGAAAAATATTCTGAATTGGCTTTTATCATATTTAAAAATGTAGTAAATACTCATTAAAAACGAAGGCTATAAAATGGGCTTTCCCCACGCTACACACACATCAGAAATGACTGCTAATAATTTAGATTATCATCAAGGCTGTTTTATTTATTTATAGTAACCTTTATTATTATATCATAGAAACATGGTCACACTACTCAATTGCAATCTACTTTTTTCATAACAATGCATTGTGAATTTTTTTTATGTCAATACATAAACCTCATTCCTTTTCAGTGCTGCAAAGTACAGAAGTCTCTTATTATCCAACTATTCATTATCATTATCTGAATCCTAGTATTGCTAAGTTGTGTAGGGAAGCAGAAATTGGTCATAACAGGAAAATATCCACTAATGAACTGACCACTTACTAAATTAGTCTCCATTTAAATTGCCCCCCCAACTTAATACCAGCATCTATTCCCACTCAGCCAGTCAATTTTGCTGATTGTAGATGTTATAAACTTCCCACAATACAATGTAAATAAAATACATTTCAGTTGCAATGTAAAATTGCTAATCTTGCAGAAGACGCAGGATTCTATGAAGTCATTGGAAGTGATTTTAGAAGAGTTTCATAAGCAAATGAGCGTCTGGCGGTGTTAGGCCAGTTAACAATTAAAGATGAGAAAAACAACATGATGCTAACGGGTACGTTCTTCAAAAGGAAATTATTTGAATCTCAAAGGATTAAAAGATGCTCTCAGGAAAACTGATGAAGCCTCTATATCTTTTTCCAAAATGACCAGTGTCTTTCTGCTATAAAAGACAGTGTAAAGTAAATGGTGTCAAAATATGCTATTGAATAATTTTTTTTAGAGAAATGATCCCTCTCCACCAGATCAACACTCGATTCATTCTTCATTCATTCTGAAAATTAGAGCAATGCTGTAATTAGAATATATGTTAAAATCTGCCATATATATTCTTCAAAGATAATTCATGTTTAAAGATTAAATAAGATAATCTTTACTTTTATTTTCAAAACAGACTCAATCAAACCTTCTTTTTCAATCTTTATTTTGTGATGCTAGTCCCTATTTATTAGGTTTGCAGCTTTCAACAGTCACATTATAGCAAACAGAAGCAACAGATGCTGAAAATAAGGCTCCTAATAGATTAATCAGATTCTCCAGTCTCTCTCCAGGAGGCATTTAGAAGCAGGCCTGGTCACTTTGCAGGGAGAAAGCTGCAGGGTGGTTGGATGATTCAGGAGGAGGGGAAGAGGCCTTGAGGGAGGAGGCAGGCAGTGGACTTCCTCTGGCACTAATCTGGCACATAGATGTTTGGTCCTAATGTAATTTGAAAAAATAAAAAAGATGTAACTTCATTTGTGTCCAAGCTGGTAAAGCAAGTTATACCAGTTAAACGTGGGTATATCAGGATTTATTTTTAGCAGTTACCTTCTGACTGATATTTGGATTGTTTCCAATTTTTTGTTACTACCAGCCATGTGGCAATGAACAACAGTGTACAAATATATCTTGGTGCACTTGTACAAGTTTGTCTGTAAGAAAAATTTCTAAACATGAAACTCAGGAATAAGGTATATTAAACTTAGGAATAATGTATATTAAAAATGCTAACAGATATTAGCCAATTGCTCTGCAATGTTACCTACAATATCTGGGAGTGTGTTTTTCTCTATAACCTTCCCAACAAAACTAGTACCATTTTTTCTCAATCTGTTAAAAAAAAATGTGGCTATATACGTTGTTTTCATTTTCAGTTATAAATTCTTGATCTATAAGGTACACTTTGCTCACTGCCTAGAATCTTTACAATCTGTAGAGTCTGCATACTGGAACTTGGGAGAGATCATGTCTCCTTGGCAATGGATAGGAGTTAAAAATTGAGTTCAATACACATTTTTCTGCTTAAAAATCTCTCTGAAAATAGAGTAATCCGTGCTTACAGAAAGTAATATGTTTATAGTCAGTAGTGAAAGAGAGAAGTGATTAATTTTGTAAATTCCTTGCTGGAGGACTGTGGGAGCCTTTGCAAACCTCAAAACGTGTGCTGAGAGAAGGCCAGTGGATCCTGACCCTGGACACCTTGATGTCATCTCAGCCACCCTCTCTCCATGACTTTGGTCATAGAACTCATCACTATTCTGGTTGAAAACTATTTTTTATATCAAGGACCTGAAAAGAATAAAACACAAAAACAATCCAGTGGAATACACATTTGTCAGGCCATCAAATGGTCTTCAGCACTGTGCATTTTGCTATGTGTAAATTCTACATAAAAAAGAAACCGTAAATTCCTAAAACAAAAACAAAAAAAACTAAACATAGACTTAGCCCACGATCCAGGACTTCTACTTCTGGGTACATACTCAACAGTAGTGAATGCATGCTTTTGAACACAGATTTGTATAGCCATGTTCATAGCAGTGCTACAATAGCCAAAAGCTGAAATTTGGAGAAAACCACATTTACTCTGAAAAAGTAAAGTCTGGATTAAAAAAAAGATAGATGCCAAATGAGATAAAGAAGGACATTCCATAGTAATAAAAGGGGAAATACACCAAAAGGAAATAACAATTATCAACCTATATGCACCCAATGTCAACACACCCAATTTCATCAAACATACCCTGAAGGACCTAAAAGCACATATTAACTCCAACAGTGTGGTCATGGGAGACTTTAACATCCCATTATCATCAATAGATAGGTCATCCAAGCAAAAAATCAATAAAGAAATCCTAGATCTAAAACATACCATAGATCAAATGGACCTAGTTGATGTCTACAGAACATTTCATCCAACTTCTTTCTCAACATTTTTCTCAGCAGCCCATGGAACCTCTCCAAAATAGATCATATCCTAGAGCACAAAGAAAGCCTCAGAAAATATAAGAAAATAGAAATTATACCATGCATTCTATCTGATCACAATGAATTCAAACTAAAACTCAACAACAAAAATAAAGACAAAAAACATGCAAACAGCTGGAAAATGAACAACTAATTGCTCAATGAACAATGGGTCATTGATGAAATAAAAGATGAAATTAAAAAGTTCCTGGAAGTCAATGAAAATGAAAACACAACCTACCAGAACCTATGGGACACAGCTAAGGCAGTCCTGAGAGGAAGGTTTATAGCCCTGAGTGCATATATTAAAAAGATTGAAAGATCCCAAATCAATGACCTAATGATACATCTCAAACTCCTAGAAAAACAAGAACAAGCAAATCCCAAAACAAATAAAAGGAGAGAAATAATAAAAATAAGAGCTGAAATCAATGAAATAGAAACCAAAAAAAAACCATACAAAGAATTAATGAAACAAAAAGTTGGTTCTTTGAAAAAATAAACAAGATTGACAGACCCCTGGCAAACCTGACTAAAATGAGGAGAGAAAAAACCCAAATTAGTAGAATCAGGAATGCAAAAGGGGAGATAACAATAAACACCATGGAAGTCCAGGAAATCATCAGAGACTACTTTGAGAACCTATATGCAAATAAATTTGAAAATCTTGAAGAAATGGACAGATTTCTAGATACTTATGATCATCCAAAATGGAACCAAGAGGATATTAATCACCTGAATAGATCTATAACACAAAATGAAATTGAAGCAGCAATCAAGAGTCTCTCAATAAAGAAAACTCCAGGACCTGATGGATTCTCTGCTGAATTCTATCAGACCTTTAAAGAACTAATACTAACCCTCCATAAACTGTTGTGTGAAATAGAAAGGGAAGGAAAACTGCCAAACACATTTTATGAAGCCAGTATTACACTTATCCCAAAACCAAGCAAAGACACCTCCAAAAAGGAGAACTAGAGGCCAATCTCCTTAATGAACATTGATGCAAAAATCTTCAATAAAATGATGGCAAATCAAATCCAACAATGCATCAGAAAGATCACTCACCACGACCAAGCAGGCTTCATCCCAAGAATGCAGGGTGGTTCAACATACGAAAATCAATAAATGTAATACACCACATTAACAGAAGCAAAGACAATAACCACTTGATCATCTCAATAGATACAGAAAAAGCCTTTGATAAGATCCAATACCATTTCATGATAAAAGCTCTAAGAAAACTAGGAATACAAGGAAAGTACCTCAACATTATAAAAGCTATATACAACAAATCTACAGCCAGCATTATACTTAACAGTGAAAAACTGAAACCATTTCCTCTAAAATCAGGAATGAGACAAGGATGTCCACTATCTCCACTCCTATTCAACATAGTACTGGAATTCCTAGCCAAAGCAATTAGGCAAGAAGAAGGAATAAAAGGAATACAAATAGGTAAAGAAACTGTCAAAATATTCTTATTTGCAGATGATAAGATCTTGTACCTTAAAGACCCAAAAAACTCTACTCAAAAGCTCCTAGACACCATCAACAGCTCTAGCAAGGTAGCAGGACAAAAAATCAACATAGAAAAATCATTAGCATTTCTATACACTAATAATAAACAAACTGAAAAAGAATGTATGAAAACAATTCCATTTAAAATAGCCTCAAAAAGAATCAAATACTTAGGAGTAAACTTAACAAAGGATGTGAACGACCTCTACAAGGAAGACTATAAACTTCTGAAGAAAGAGAGTGAAGAAGACTATAGAAAGTGGAGAGATCTCCCATGCTCATGGATTGGTAGAATCAACATAGTAAAAATGGCTATACTCCCAAAAGCAATCTACATGTTTAATGCAATTCCCATCAAAATCCCAATGACATTCATCAAAGAGATTGAAAAATCTACCCTTAAATTTATCTGGAAACACAAGTGACCACGAATAGCCAATGCAATACTCAGCAAAAAGAACAATGCCGGAGGTATCACAATACCTGACTTCAAACTATATTACAAAGCAATAACAATAAAAACAGCATGGTACTGGCACAAAAACAGACATGAAGACCAGTGGAACAGAATAGAGGACCCAGATATGAAGCCACACAACTATAACCAACTTGTGTTTGACAAAGGCACTAAAAATATATGATGGAGAAGAGACAGCCTCTTCAACAAAAACTGCTGGGAAAACTGGTTAGCAGTCTGCAAAAAACTGAAACTAGGGTATCACCCTATACCAAGATTAACTCAAAATGGATCAAGGATCTTAATATCAGACCACAGACTCTGAAGTTGGCACAGGAAAGAGTAGGAAATATTCTAGAATTAATAGGTATAGGTAAGAACTTTCTCAATGGAACCCCAGCAGCTCAGCAACTAAGAGATAGCATAGATAAATGGGACTTCATAAAATTATAAAGCTCTGCTCAACAAAAGAAGTGGTCTCTAAACTGAAGAGAACACCCACAGAGTGGGAGAAAATATTTGCCAGCTAAACATCAGACAAAGGACTGATAACCAGAATATATAGGAAACTCAAAAAACTAAACTTTTCCAAAATTAATGAACCAATAAAGAAATGGGCAAGTGAATGAAACAGAACTTTCTCAAAAGAAGAAATTCAAATAGCCAAAAAACACATGAAAAAAATGCTCACCATCTCTAGCCATTAAGGAAATGCAAATTAAAACCACACTAAGATTCCACCTCACCCCTGTTAGAATAGCCATCATCAGCAACACCAGCAACAACAGGTGTTGGCGAGGATGCGGGGAAAAAGGAACCCTTTTACACTGCTGGTGGGAATGCAAACTAGTATAAGCACTCTGGAAAAAAATTTGGAGGCTTCTTAAAAATCTAAACATAGACCTGCCATATGATCCAGTCATACCACTCTTGGGGATATACCCAAAGGAATGTGACACAGGTTACTCCAAAGGCACTTGCACACCCATGTTTACTGCAGCACTATTCACAATAGCCAAGTTACATAAACAGCCAAGATGCCCCACTATCAATGAATGGATTAAGAAAATGTTATCTATACACAATGGAATACTACTCAGCCGTGAAGAAGAATGAAATTTTATCATTTGCAGGTAAATGGATGGAACTGGAGAACATTATCCTGAGCAAGGTTAGCCAGGCCCAGAAGACCAAAAATCGTATGTTCTCCCTCACATGTGGACTTTAGATCTAGGGTAAACACAACAAGGGGATTGGGTTTTGATCATATGATGAGGTGAGAGCACAACAAGGGAAGTATGAGGATTGGCAAGAAACCCCCCCCAAAAAAAAAAACAAGATAGCATTTGGTGTCCTCAATGCAAAGGAACTAATGCAGAAACTTTAAAAGTGACAGAGGCCAATAGGAGAAGGGGACCAAGAACTAAAGAAAATGTTAGTTCAAGAAGAATTAATTTAGAATGTAACACATATGTACAGGAAAGCAATGCGAGTATACTCCCTGTATAGCTATCCTTATCTCAACTAGCAAAAACCCTTGGTCCTTCCTATTATTGCTTATACTCTCTCTTCAACAAAATTAGAGATGAGGGCAAAATAGTTTCTGCCTGGTAGCAAGGGGGTAGAGGGGGGAAGAGATGGGGTGGGGGATGTGAGGGGACGGGGGGAAGGGGGGAGAAATGACCCAAACTTTGTATGCACATATGAATAAAAGAAAAAAAAGGTAGAAGCAATCCAAATGACTATTGAATAAGTGAACAAACAAAACATGGTATACACACAGTGGAGTAGTATTCAGTCTTAAAAAGGAAAGACATCCTGAGCCTTGAAGACATTATGCTAAATGAAATAAGCCAGTGACAAAAGGACAAATAGTATATGAGTCCACTTATTGAGAACAGAACAGTGCTTCCAGACGCTGGAGGGTTTACTGTATAATTTTTACTTAGTTTTCTTTGAGAAAAAGGAAAACATTTTGGAGATTGATGGTGGTGATACTCACACAATGATAACGTGACTATAATCACTACCACAGAACTGTACACTTAAAAAAATTATGATGATAAACTTTATGTTATGCATATTTTACACAACACTTTGTATGTATGTGATGCTGGGGATCAAACCCAGAGTCTCATGCATACTGCTAGACTTCAATATTGTTAGGTGGATGTACTAATGTCTGCAATTTGCTTTGAAATATGTAAAAATGAGGATGAATCAATAGATTAATAGAGGAAAGAATGGATATGTATTAAAGTATATATAGCAAATGCTCATTGCAGAATATGGATGGTGAATCTGTGGGTATTTACTGTGTCCTTCTTTCAACTTTTCTGCATATGAAAGTTTTTTTTTTCTTTTCTCTTTCTTTTTTGGTAATGATGGGGATTGAACCCAGGGCCTTACACCTGCCAGAAAAGTACACTACCACTAAGCTACATCCCCATCCCTCAAAGATTTCTTATTAAATTTTTTTTGGAGAAATTACCTAGGCTAAAAAATTGCTAGCAAGTGAAAAACTCTTTTTAGAACAAATTCACGTTTTGCTATTGTTATTTATGGGAAAAAAAATTTGCCATGAAGAGATCACCAAGCTCAATTAAGGAAACAGGACCTATTTTTGTTTGTTTTCAATAACTATCAGACAGAACCATTTATTAAACAAGCATTAGACAGGTATTGATTCACAAGTGACTTCATGATATTAAAAATGAAGTCAATATCACCAAAGTTGATAAGTATCTCTCTATATCTATGTTGAAGGTAAGGGTCATTGCTCAGCTTTTTCTTCCATTTGTAGGACCTGAGCATGTGTTGAGGGAAAGAATCCCAGGCTATTCAGTCAGATGGAAAAGATGATGCAAATAGATTGCTTGTGATGACACACAACTTAAGAGCATTTGAGAGATGAAGGCCCTTCTGATAAATATTAGCTCACTGTAGAAGGATAGTAGATTATAAATAGCACTCTTCATTTCCTTGTAGAAACATTTTAGAGAGCTCCACATTCCTTTTCTTTGGTTCATTAAAAAGTAAACAGAGAAAGACAGCCTCCATTTTTGGGATCTCTACATTACAGGCATGCTTAGGCAGTTGGGATAATTATAGAAGCATGTGATCATCCTACCCCAACAACATTCCTATTGCAGTGGAGTAAACATCTAAAGCTTCAGAGGTGCAAGCTCAATGCCTAATGGGTGATGCATGCCAGTGCAAACGGGGTTTGTAGCTTTTTGGAGAATCTTTATCCTGACTAAAGGAAAAATCAATGGCTTAGTCCTAGCAACTAGTCCAAGATAGCCAGATATGTTTTTTTCTTTTCTTGTTTTGTTTTTATTCCTGATTGACACAAAATAATTGTACATATTTGTGGGGTACAATTTGATGTTTCTATACATGTACACATTGATCAGATCTGGGTAATTAGCATATTCATTACCTTAAACATTTATCATTCTTAGCGATGAGAATATTCAAAATCCTTTCTTTCTTGTAGCTAATTTGAAATAAACACCTATGCCAATTTTTTAAGAACAAAATAAAATTTGAATTTTTATATGAAATCTTCCAAATTTAAATGTGGGCAATGAATTCAAGTGCTTTTCAAAAACATTGTAGGGGTCAAACAAAGTACCTTTCTTGGCAGGCTGGCCAATGTGGCCTCCAATGTATGTGAACAGGATAGGACAGTCCAACTCTTTTTGGTGCTAGTGTTCAGCAGAATTCACATTTAGCATTGTTTCAGCTGTTTGGGATTTTGTGTTTACCTCCACTGTCTCCAGTTTCTCCCTTATAATTGAGGAATGTGACTAGCTCAGGTCTTTATCACTTTAAATAGAAACCAAATATTTGGCCACTGCAATGTTTGAGCAATTTATGAAGTAAATGTGTCTTTAAAAGTCTCCTTTGGGCTGGAGGTGTAATGTGGTGTTACAGCATATGAGTAGCATATGCAAGGCCCTGGGTTACACAGTACCAAAAAGAAAAAAAGTCAACTTTGTATCATAAACTTTTTGCATTTCCCCAAAAAAGGTGAATTTAAAAATATATATAATTATAGACCCTCATTTTATTTACATATAATGATCCCAAAATGTATGTGTTTGGAATGAGGAACATATCTTCCCATAAGACATAGCTACCCATCTAATGAATTCCACCTCTGGGTCATTCACTATATGAGATCTCTTATACACTCAGCTTCTTTAATTCTCAAATTATTATTCCAACTTTGCAGATGAGAAAACAGGATCAGAGTTGTTGCGTGATTTGCCAGGGTGGTGAATGTTACAGCCAAGAGTCAAACACATGTTTGGGATCAGGCTCCAAGACTTGCTGCTTGTTGATTCTTCATTACCACAGTGTCTACAACTCACAGTGCTCTACCTGGTGTTAAGGCCTTAAGACAGGCTACAAAATACTGTCGTATCCATAATGCACTTGCAGAGCTACACTCCGAATACTCTGCTTCCAACAGAACCCAGCCTCAGGTATGATTGCACGTCTTCTTTTTTTAATCTTCCTCACTTTTATGTAGGAAAAATATGTTTAATTACCCAAGTGATGCATGGATAGATTCCCACTGTGAAATATTCAAACAGCACAGTTGTCTACAGAGCCCGGAGGAAACTTCCTTTTGGCTTTTTCCCCTACCCCTGATCCCACTTCCCTTCCTGTCTCTGACTATTTGCAGTTTGATTTATTTCTTCCAGGCATTTTACGTGCATCTTTGGGCACTTGCACACATATATAAAATGCATGTAGCTGTGTCTCTATGGAAAATACTTTCAGAATTCCACCTTGAGTTGTCGGAACGCTTTTCTGTTGCAGCCCTGAGAACTTCCCAGCTCCAAGGCACTGGGGAAAGACCTGGGAGTGTAAGATGAGACATGATTCTAAGCCTCATGATTCTAAGTGATTCTAAGATGGCTGGACTAGTTGTCTGCTACATCACAAACTATCCCACAATTTATCAATGTAAAACAGCAAGCATTTATTGTGTTGTATGCTTTCTGAGGGTCAGGAATGTGGGAGCAGCCTAGCAGGATGGTTTCAGTTCAGGGTCTTTCACAAGGTGGCACTGAAGATGTTAACCAGTGCTGTGAGTCATGGTGAGGACTGACTGGGGCTGGAAAAATTCACTCCCAATTTGGCCCTCTTCGTGGTTATTTGCTGGAAGGCATCAGTTCTTCCTTGGTTGACCTCCCCTGCCAGAGGTCGTCTCAATGGGACTGAATGTTCTTATAATAGCAACTCACTTCCCCCAGAGGGAGCAGTCCATAATTCACCAGGGAAGAGGAAGCTGCAATGTCATTTCCAACCTGGTCTTGGAAGTCACAGACCATCATGACTGCTAAGTTCCGCTCATTAGAGCCAATTACCACATCCAGGCCACAGGAAGGGGATGGGAGTCAGATCCACCTTTCGAAAAGAAGAGTATCAAAGAACCTGTAGATGCATCTTAAAGCCACCACAAGGGCCATGGCGGGGGGGTGAGACAAATGGAGTGTGGCAGGGTCTAAGACCAGGGAGCAGTAGTCTGAGTAACTGGGGAGGCAAGGAGGGGTGCAGAGACAATGAGGTAAGGAGGGGTGCAGAGACAATGAGGTAAGGAGGGGTGCGGGGACAATGAGGTAAGGAGGGGTGCGGGGACAATGAGGTAAGGAGGGGTGCAGGGACAATGAGGTAAGAAGGGATGCAGGGACAATGAGGTAACAATGCAGCAGGCTTCCAATGCTCACTGCACGAGTGTCATCTGGGGAAGTTTAAAAAGTAGCAGCTCAATTAAATCAGTATTTCTGGGATTGAGGCCCAGGTATTAATATTGATTAACAGGTCTGCAAGTGATTCTAACGCACAGCATGAGTTGTGAACCATATATAACAGCAGAGGTACTGGAGGCTGACTGGGTCTGGGTCAAGTCCCAACTATGCCATAGCTGCGTGATCTTTGGTAACTGAATTAGTTCTTTTGTGCCTCATCTGTAAAATGGGGATATGACTAGTAGTTCCTCATAGGGTCAGTGTGAGGACGACCTGGGTTAATACCCTATGGAAAGTGCGTGGAACTGTTCTAGCACAGTAAGTGCTCTTTAAGTGCTACGGTTGTGATTACTAACAGAATGGACTTTTCTCCCTCCTGCTCCCCTTCCCACCCATGGAAGCTTGGCTAGGAGAGTGCCTTCCCATTACCCCGACTCCCTCCTGAAGGTACAGGGCTCTTCAGCATCCTATTAAGTCTCAGCCGGCCCTACCCAGCTCTCAGGCAGGTTCCAAGCAAAGTGAGAAACTGGACTACAGGTAATGAGATTGGGGGTTTCAGCAGAAGGATCTTTTGCATCCTGGGACCTGAGCAACAAGCAGCACCCTCTTCCAGTGGTGGGCAGTGCGAAGAGGGAAAACTCCCCTGAACCTCTCAGGAGCAGGCTCTCAAAGCACACTTCGCAATTCTTTCCAGTACCTTTACTGAACTCAGTTTCTCTGAGATCTCCTATAACATCAGCCAGGTCCCTACATTACTTGCTGCCTTCCTGTGTTCTCTGTCCTTCAGATAGTAAGTTCTTTTAGAGGCAGGACTATGTCTTCTGTGAGAACTACCACTGAAAGGAGAGAGAGGAAGATAAACAAAGAAAAAGGGATGTCTTGTGGGGATTATAGACACCTCTTTAGCCTCAAAAAACTTCTGTATCAGCAGAAAATGCACTCTGCTCCTTTAATTCCCTCCCCTCTTTTTCAATATCACTGCTTCCCTATAACCACCCTTCCCTTAACCACCATTTTCATAGAAAAATAGCATGAGTGTTCTTTCTCCCGCTTTTGCAGTAGAGATTAATAAATTGCCACTATCACAGGGTAGTCTAGCTGATATTGATGAGGAGGGTACGGAAATAAACTAACGGGTTAGGTCCTATAGAGAAATGTGTTTCCTAAGCATAAAAGCACTAGCTTATAGGAAAGTCAATTTTGGTTTTTCAACCCTATGAAGATAGAGGAATGGAAAAAAGAATAAAGAATAAAACAATTATACCAAAAAACAATCATTGACAAGACTTTTATACAGATTTTCTCCCTGTTCTGTGACATTAAATTAATAATTTGAATAGGTTATATATTAATTCTGTTTTTCAAGTCCTCTGTTCTTTCAAGTTTATGATTGGATCCTAAAAGTTAAAAATTTTTTTAATAAAATGTACAAAGCAAAAAATGTTAAACTCCTGTTGTTTATTGAGTGTGCTTTTATAGTAAATGGAAGGTGACAAAAGAGAACATGGTATTACTAGTTAAATCTCTGGCAATAAGGTGTCTAATTTAAGTAGCATTTGGGCTTAGTTTTAAAATATAGATGTGAACATCATGTCTAAAATTTCTGGGTAGGCAGGGCCTGAGCCCATGCAGATCAGTTGTGTAAGTTTCCCTGGAAAGAAGTCACCTAGATTCTGATTTCTCCTGGCTGAGTTCATTTGTTGCTGCCAGTGCAGGGAATCCTAGATTTTTAACCTTACAAGCTTGGAGTAAAAGTAGCCCTACAAATAAAAAAAAATGTTCTATAGAAATATGGCCTTGATAGTTGAGGTATAATAATTGTTATTTACATAAATAGTTGATTTTTTATTGGTCCCATTAAATAGTTCCCATGTGTCTTTTCTGAAACTTTCTGCAGCCATTCTTCATTGATTGCCACCTCGGCTTTAGAGAAGCAAAAGTGATAAACTCAAGGCTTCTTCGTCAATGAGCTCAGTAATAAGGCAACAGAAGGTTCAATAGGCACCACTGACCTTCCCAGGAAAGCTACTGGTGTGGAAACTGAAGAAACATGGCACAGACACATAGCAGTAAAATTCAAGAGACTAAAATAAACTCAGTGAGCCTGCCCGGTCTCTAAACGCTGAATACATTTAAGTGCTATTTTGACAAGAGAGCATGGCAGCTTTTTAAGAATTTAATTTTAAAAACTCCGGTACAATTTTGTTCTTCTAACAGCATCAGCCTGTGTCTGTGTTTGTTCCCAGTGAGGTCATTATTAAGTGAATTGAATTATTGTTCTGTTCAAATGACCTGTGCATTCAACAATGTGTGCTGAGCTCCAGCAAGAAATGTTTTATGTATTATTGGAAGATGGCCATCTGTGGCACAAACCGGGCCTCCCAACATGCAGAAATGTTGCAAGATAGTTTATGTTCAGTTTTATCTATGATCTGAATTCCATTTATAAGCTTTTTTCAGCCACTTGTCAACACTGTTCACTATAGCAACACTGAAAATGGCCAGAAATGAGCAGATTTATCAGAGCTATGTGAGGTTGGACTGTATGTTTCAATTATTGTGTATTGGATTTTTATCATACGTTTTAAATTTTGTTCGTAAAAATAGCAACAATGTAATAAAAATGGAAGTAGTTTTCTTTCATCAACTTCCAGTTATTATAAGTCACAAAATGAACAAGCTAGATTTCATGACTTTTATTAGACAATGGGTCTCACATTATATATGTATATTTTAAATATAACATTAGTCCTTCATGCCAAGAAACATGGATTAATTTTTTCAAGTCTGAAGAACACTCCTCTTCCCTTTCCTGCATATGTAATAGAACAGCATGGCAATGTACAAAATTAAATTTTAAAATTGTAGATTATATTTAAACCATACCCTCCCAACCTTTTCAAATCTTTATAAAGTAAACTTTTGACAATGCTAGGGGCAGATTGAACTAAATAAATGATTTTATATAAGATAAATATACCTAGTTATTTACATTACAGAATGAAAAGACTTTTAGATATTTTTGGTGACTTTATTGTTGCATTGATGCCTTAGTTAACACTAAAAACCTCCTTTATAATGAAGAATAAAATTTGAAAAGTGGAATATAACTTTTATAGATCAGGATTTCCTTCCTTCCTTCCTTCTTTCCTTCCTTCCTTCCTTCTTCTTCCTTCCTTCCTTTTCTTCAGCTCTTCTAAGTGTATAAAATAGCATTTACTTTGGACATATGGCTTTACAATTTGAACACATTTAGATTTTAATTTCATTCGTAGGTGGGGAATATTTATTAGAAAAATGAGTTGTATCAGCAAACAGGTAGGGAAGTAGGCTTTGTTCACAAATGTATCCCTGGAGTCATTACACTCCCTCACCTTGAAAGTATTATAATGAAAATGATGAGAATGATGATGTTGATATAGCAATGTAAACTGGCATTTAATGAGTACTTTATCTGGAGCTAGGCTAAGTGCTCCTCAGACATTGTGTTATTTGTTCTTCACAACAACCCTGTGAAAAGCAGATAATTTCATCTTTAGAGAAGGAAACTAAGGATTTGGAAGCAACAAAACTTGCCCAAAGTCAGTCTCTAGGGCTGTATTCTACATCCATGTGCTCTCTCAGTCCTTCTGGAAAGATGGTGGAAAGGGTAGAATGCATGAGAACTCTCCCACATTTCCTCCAGTCAGGTAGCAGGTTGAGCCAAGCAGAAGCCAGTGGTCTTGTTATGGCTGTGAGGCCCCCAGCTTCTGAACTAAAAAGAGTCCAACTGAAGAAACATTGCTTTCTCTAAACCTAATGCATTTGTCTCTGCACCAGATCAGTCCAGCAAGTCCCTATATCATCTCAGAATACCCCCTCCATTGTGAGTTATTTTACCTCTTCTAGAGTGAATATTTTTATTTAAAATTTGTTTGCTATTTCATACTGTGGATCTTGTTTCCTGGTTCTGAATACATATGTTCTGAAACAGACACAATGGAGTGTCTCCTTTATCCTAAATTCCTGGCTCTTGCTGTTTTATGGCGGACCCTCATAGGACCAAAGACGGTAACTTATCCAAAGAGGTTGGCTGGTAACCTGCAATGACCAGGCACAAAGGGCTCTGAACAATAGGGACAGCAGTGTAACTAGCTGGTCTCCCGAGATTTGGACAACAACACTGGGAAAGTGTTGGTTAGTTCAGAGTGAATGGAGAATAGAATGTGTACTCCAAGAAGCAGAAATCATATGGCAGAGAGGCCATGCGCACGCGAGTCCCAGAGAGGAACTGTTACCAAAGCCATCTCAGTTGCTTGGTGACTTTCATTTTAGTCACTACATGTGTCTTTGTACTTTTTCTTGGGGAGGCCTGAGTGAGACTTTACGCCTTGCAGCTCTAAGGTTTGGTATCTGACAACCAACACTCTGCTAATGCTTTTCTTTCCCTCACCCTCCTCTACCCTTGATGGGTTTCATCACAGGGATGCGACTTAGAATTCTTTCCCTTGCAGGTGACAGAAACCCAGCTAAAGCATTTGACAGAAAAAAAAAGTTAAAAAGTGGGGAGGAACATAATTTTAAAAAAAGGATACAGGAGTCTGCACCTACAAGAAGAGGTGTAGTTACATACCTTTACCTCATCATTTAAAAAGAAGCAGAAGAGCAAATGAGCCTCTAGTGTAATAATTTCCCAGGGTCTGTACAGACCTCTTCCACAATCTCTGTTTCCCTCTCAGATCATTCTTTTATCTTAGGACATTAGAGTATTTACCTGAGGACATTTAGTCAGCTCCACCTGGCAGTCAGCTGGGCCCAGCAATTTGAAATAATTTGAAGATCTCAAAAGAAGACAGCAGAGGCTCTCTTCCCTTTATACTATGGGCTCTTACTGTGTGATCCTCAGACTAGCAACATCAGAGCCACTTGTGAATTTATTAGAAATGCAAAATTTTGAGCCTTACCTCAGACATGCTGAAATGAGAAACCATGGAGATGGGGCCCAGGTATCTGTTTTAGCAAATCCTTCAGGTGAATCTGATGCAAGTTAAAGTTTGAGACTCTCTGCTTTAAGCCACTTTTTTGATAGTCCCTTCTTTAGATGGTTTCTTCAAAGCATACCTGAATGAAGATGGTTGGCCAAGATGTTGGCCAATCAGAACCAAATGTCTCTTAGCTGGCCTCTTATAGTTGCCACTATGCATCCATCCATTGCCACCTGCATCATTCAAATAAATCCTGTAGAGAATTGGAAGGGTAAGGGGAGGGTATGGTTAATTCATGACAATGTACACCTGCTGAGTGTAATGGTTAATTGCACGTATCAATTGGACTACACCATGGTGTGCCCAGATTAAACATTATTTCTGGGTGGGTCTGTGAGTGTTACATATGAAATCCATATTTGAATAGGTGGACTCAGGAAAGTAGGTCGCCCTACAGATTGGTCATCATCCAATCTGTTGAGAGAGTGAATCTGTTGAGAGGTTGTTGAGAGGTTGAAAAGGTGGAGGAAGGAGGAATCCATACCTTTTACTTACTGCTTGCCTGCTTGAGCTTAGACCTAGGTCTTCTCCTGGACAGGAATTGAAGTGGGATTCATACCACTAACTTTCCAGGTCTTCAGCACGCAAACAATAGATCATGGGATTCCTCAGTCTCTGTAATTGTGTGAGTCAATTCCTTGTAATAAGTCTCTTTATCTATATCCACATCTAATCTATATCAGTCTATCTATCTAATCTCTTGTTGTTTCTGTTTGCCTGGGGACCCTTTGATAACATATGATGAGAATGTGTACTTTCATGCACAGGCACAAACACATACATCTAAAGTATATATTTGGGGAGACACTTTGTGTCAACTTCACAGGCTTCCTGTGGCTCCAGAGACTTTAGGAGTGATTCTTGGAGGAAACTTGTCTTCCTTACATATCCAATGGGACTTGCTTCTCAGGGGCTTAAGGAGGAAAACCAAATCCCAAGTGTTTTCTTGCCCTGTTTTCCTTTCTGTATTGTTAGAAATCTGAGATCGTGTTTTCTTTACACTGAATGTCATTATGGTATCTCCTAAGTACGCTGCACACACAGGAGTTGTAAGAAAGAAACTCTAGTGACTCCACAACCCTTGCTTCAAAACTTCACTACTGATTTCTGGCCTATGCATTCAGAAATAGACATTTTCTCTGCATATCCTGAAGTTCCTAACATCAAAATATCCCTCTTACCACTCAATTTAAAAAAAAGCGTGTCTGGATTTCAAACAAATCTATATTTAGAATGTGAAGTCACCCAATGCATGTTCCACACAAGTAAAATTCTTCAAAGCCAAAGATCATAGATCTTGACAACAAATGAGTTTTAGTTTTTGTTCTTAGAATCTTTGGGGTGCAAAGATCCTTGTACTATCATCTAACCCATAACTTCACCTTGAAACTGAAACTGCTTCTGCCAGGAAGGAGTTCTGATCCCAAAGTAAAAGGATTTGCAAGCAAGGATTCATAGGAGAAGTGCCACCTCAGCCTTATTGGTGGGATTGCAAAGTGATAATTTAATTAAATTACACTATAATTTAATATCTCCTGTGTTTCACTGGGAGTACTTTGAGGACAGTGCTTGGAGTGGCAGCCAGGTCTTTGACAGAGCAATATATTGGTGGAAGATATGGTTTGCATCACAAGCACTAACTAGATTTTTTTTTAATCTCAAATCTCTGAAAACACTTAGCTCATGTTAATTTTTTTTACATAAAATAATAGCATTCTTTTTCAAGTCATTCATTTTCTATTTTATAAACAGAGGCTGATATTCCAAAGAATAGTTTAGTACTTATTTGCTGGATGTACAATTTAAGCTTTCTTCTTTATAATAGGAAGAAAAATCAGCAGAGAGCAGCTACTTTCCCCTTCCTTGGTTATTTCACCAGTCCCTACCCCAGGCCCTAAAAACTGCCTAGAAATCTGTTGTTTTGGCTTCTTCAGTAATTCACAGAGTAAAAGACAGATAGGACTTATGCCAGATTTCACTTTGTAGTGAATTATTTAAAATTGTTTAAAAGGATAAATATGCTGGAAATTAAATGTGACAGACTGTTAAAAATCGCTCAAGGCAATTTTTAGAACTCTTAAGACTTCTACTACCTTGGGTAAGGAAAAATGGTGAAGCTGATAACAAAGAGAGTAAAGTAGGAAGGAAATTTAACTAGTTAAGTGAAGGTTGAGTTAAGTTCTTACTTGTGAGTTTGTGGTGTAAACCAGTGTAAGTGGGCTTTGTGGTGAGCTACCCAGACTCCACCTTCAGCACCCAGGTGTTTATTCCCCCAGCTTAATAGCTACCTTGGATGGCTCATAGCCAAATCCTTCTCCAGGAATTGCTCTTAGCCAAAAGGAACTGTTCTGCCTACTGTTACTTCTCTTTCCCCAAATGTAGTCCACATCCAATGACTACCAACCACATTCTAGTTCTCTTGCCTCAATTTGGGGACTACTCTGAGGGGTGCTCTGCTTTCAGACTCCCAAGTTCTCATTGCAACTGTATCACAGTTCGACATCTCCTGCCCAATCCTGTTTTCCTCACCCACTAACAACTATTTTTCAAAGTGTACCCCAATAAAATTCCTGCACACATGTCTTCATGTCTGTTTTCTGAGGAGTCCAAGTCTAGGATACCAAGGAACAAGGAAAAAAAAAAAAGAAAAAGAAAAGAAAGAAAGTGTTAATATGGTGAGAGAGATGGAGAGTTAGAAGTATTTTTATTTTGGTGTAGAAAGAACCCTTAATATGAAATCTACCCTCTAAATAAACTTTACATTATTGTTGACTACAGTTACAGTGTTATACAGCAGATTGCTAGAACTTATTCATTTCACTTGACAGAAACTTCATGCCTGTTGATTAATAACCATTATTTCTCCTCCTTTCAGTCCCAGGTAACTACCATCCCAGTCTTTGATTTTATGAAAGAGATTATTTTAGATACTTCATATAAATAGAATCATGTACGGCTTGTCTTGCTGTATCTGCCTTATTTTACTTAGCATAATGTCCTCAAGGTCCACCCATGTAGTATTTTGCAGAATTTCCTTCTTTTTAAAACCAAATGGTATTCCATTGTGTGTATACACACACATACATATATGTATATATTTTCTTTACACATTCATCTGTTGATGGACTTTAGGTTTTTTCCTTATCATATCTATTACAAACAGTGCTGCAATGAACATAGGCATGCTAACACTTCTTCGAGATCCTGATTTCCAGTCTTTGGATAAATACCCACATGTGGTATTGCCTCCATACTGTTTCCCCTAGTAGAGGCACCATTTTGCATTTCCATCAACAGTGTGCAACGATTCCCATCTCAAGGAATTACTTCTTTACTCTAAGTCCACCTTAATAAAAAGTAAATTCTTTTAGGTTATGGGCCTTTAATTTGTAAGCATCCCATAGTCTGGATTGATATATTAATGTATAATACCAGCACAAATTAATTAATCAAGCATCTATAACATAACTACTTTCTGACTGACACTCCCTATGAATAGTGCAATTTGTTTATAACATAACTTGTTAGTACTATTCAGATGATTTTTAGCTTTGATGATAACGAGCTCATTTTCAAAAACTTCATAGATAATAAGACCATGTGATTTCAAGCTTAAAAGTGAGTTGTTGACCCAGTGTGGACCTCATCTGATAGTTTCCACTAAGCATCCAGAATTACATACAATTAGCTCCTCATGAAATCTATTAAAAATGTACTTTTTGGTTTTTAGTTGCCTAACAGGACAGGTCAAAGTCCTCTGGGTAATGATTACATTCATCGTGAGCAATAGCTCAGTTTTCGTAGATAACGTAAGAGCCGTGCAGCTTCATTGAGAGGTTAGCACCTGACTGTAGTATCTCTCATCTCCATGCCGCTTCCTCGTTAACACTTGTCCCAGGGCAACGTGAGCTGCCCTAAAGTTCTGCTGTTACCTCTACCACTGAGGGCACTGCACAGCTGGCCCAGCAGGAATAGAGGAGTTCGCAGCATTGATGCCCAAAGCACACAGCCTACATAATGGGTTCTGTGAAGCATTTTATTTTCACAAATCCCAGCTGCTTGGGGTTTGCTCACTTCCTACTGATGGCCTGCAGGCTTAGGTTTGGGAACCCAGAAAAATAGCTAATTATCATGCTTTTTAAAAATGATGAAGAAACACTCATTCCCTAGACTTCCTCGTTACTTCAACTCTGGGACCTCCAAACTCTGTAGTGTTTCCTGTATAATGCAGCAGCAGCCCTCAACCATGACAGACCACATGTATGAGAACGTTGGAGAGAAATACACTGCACAGAAAATGAATTTTAGCAGTTTCTCTCTTTCTTTCTGTAATTTGATATTAAAATAGTGATTTAACATTTTAATGTGGCATAGCTGACAATGTGGGTTTGTGCAGTGAAAAGATAATTGCCATAACATTTTAAAATATTTCATTACAGCATTTTTAATAATAAAAACAGTAAAATGCTTTTGCATTTTAGACTCAGCCTAAACTTTAATAATCATTCTTATTCAAATGACGGGAAGTGGAATTCTTCAATGTTGCATATATATACTCACGAATGATTTAGGGGACTATGAAATTATATTAAATTTGAAGAATACGGTTTAGTGTAGGGGGAGAAAAAATCCTAATGACTTCACAGGAGAAATATTTATTGAAATATCATGTTACCTTTGTTTGTAGCATAATGGTCTCACAGGGAACAAGTGAGATTGTTTTGATGGTAAATTTATTACATAGTTTTTTAGGGGCCTGGGCCTGAGGGATGTTGTTGAAAAGGGTTTTGTGATCCCTGAAGCTATAAGGAACTTTGACCTCTCCCAGAGAGAGTCTCCACAGAGTGAGTCAATGTCCTTGGAGAATCAAAACAGATGCTGCCCAAGGGGGAGCAAATGTTTCAAGTCCATGTCAGCTCACCAAAAAAAAAAAAAAAAAAGGAACAGACAGCACATAATTCTCTTCTGTCAAAAATGCAGCATTTCCTTTAAGAAAGTTAACTCCAAAGCATTCTTTGTTTCCTCTTCCTTAATGCTGAAGCTCTGCTATTGCACCACCTGAGCTGGAATTCTGACTGCCATTTACTCAATGTTACTCAGCTTAACCAAGTTACTCAACCCTCCTACGCTTGCTTTCTCATCTGCAAACAGGCCTTGTGAGGTCTCATGAGGTAACATGCACTTTTAGCACATAGCGAGGCTCACCAATGGTAGTCTAATTATTATTAGGCTATATTATTGTAAATAATTCTTGTTTTAAAAAGTCATGTTTTAGCTTCATGTGTCCATGTTTTGTCTACAGTCTCCCATGGAAGGATCCATGAAGGCATGACTGGAAATGGGGTATTATTTTTATGCCTCAAACTCCAGCTTCACTTGAGGGACCTATAGGCTTTTTTTTCTTTCTTTTTTTTTTTTTTTTTTTTTTTTGGTGGTATTGGGGTTTGAACTCAAGGTATCACACTTGTTAGGCAGGTGTTCTACCACTTGAGCCACTCTACCAGTCCGGACGCACATGTCTTTGCAGAGGGCTAGCATGATGTCAGAGGTATACGCCCTCTCCTGTGGTCACTTATTTACCCTGGAGATTTGGGAAATGCAGCCCACAGCAGAGTCCCCAGGACAGCACAGGGCCTTCCAGACTCTTCTCTTTCATTACTCACATCTCTAGCACAGACCTCAGATTGCTCAAAGATTCTAGACAGGCGCAATGATTGTGTGTTGTAGTCAACAAAAAGGAAAATGTCACTCTTTCAACTGCATTTGCAAGATTTTGCCTGGGTCCTTGGCTCTACAGCTCTCCTGTAGCACTTGACCCCATCTATAAACTTAGATTTGTACCAGGTCTATGACTAATCCAATTCTTATTCAGAGGGAGCCAAACAGTAACTCAACCACGATGGTGATTCTACACAACGACCACACTGAAGCATCTTCTGCTCTGATTAGGTATGGCAGTTTTAGTGATGGTAACATTAACATAGTAGCTAGTATTTAAAAATATGTACTCCATCCTAAGCACTTCAGTGTATCAACTTATTTACTTCTCGTAAAAACCCCACAATGTAGGCATTGCTATAATTCTCATTTTACAGATGAGGAAACTGCAGCAGAGAAAGGCTAAATAACTCCTTCCAAGTTACATAGGTAGTGAGTGACAGAATGGAGATTTGAACCTTGGCAGCTACTGTACAGGCCACACACTTAACCACTCTCTCCCCAGTAAGGTTCCCCTTTGTTCCTGTGTCTCAGACCCCAGCTTGTTCTTGCACTCTGAAAATCAAGTCTTGCTTGTTCTGTCTCTCTGATGACTTGCAGTGATGAGTTTGTCTGTGCCCTAGGTCCTTATCACAGATGTGAAGAGGGCTATACCTCTGTTGTGGAGCCCTAGCCGGCAATCCTGCCCCTTTCACCCAATTTCAGGCTTCTCTGCCCTGGATCCCTCTTTGGGCTACTGCCCAACTTCTGTCTCTGAATATTCCAGGTGCTACTTTTCTACTCACAGGGATTTTAGCCTCCATGCCTCTTGCCTGCTTTCGCTGGATAGCCCATATCTGGACTCTAGCTCCTTCAGGCATAGCTCTGACAACAGCTTTGTTCTTGATAGGACCAGGCTGGGGCATCTCTTTGCAAGGAGTGCCTTGGTGTGGGAGAATGCAGCCATGTCATTTTTTCTTTCTTTCTTTTTGAGACAAGGTCTTACTATGCAGTCCAGACTGGCCTCAAACTCAAGATTCTCCTGCCTTAGTCTCATAAATGCTGGAATCACAGGTATGTGTTACCATGCCAGACTTGGCCATGTCATTTTTTACCTGTTGCATTCTTCCCTTCCTTCCTCAGCTGAGTCTGGAGGGAGTCCATGTTTAGGGAGCCCACATTCGGGCTTTCTTGAAATACATAGAACAGGCAGAAAATCCTCTAGAGGCTCCTGAGGACTGGCACTGGTCTATTCAACATGTGTAGACAGGCTTCTGACTATGTAGACAAGAAAGATAAAGGTGACTGAATCATTCAAAGACTAATAGCCAACATTCAAGGTTCCCTTAAGATTATGCCGAGTCCCTCTGATCTGAGTCTTACTGTATGACAACAGTCAACTGAATGACTTTCAGTTTAATGCCTAAGATAGCAATTGAAATTAGCTGAGTAATAAAATATACCTAAAGCAGTAGCAGGGTTGGGGACTCCTTCATCATGAAAATACATATTCGATGAATAGGTCAAAATTCTGCTATCTAAAAAGCAGAATGTTAGACATTTTGAGAGGCAATAGATTCCCAACTACCATGCATGTCTCAGATTCAAGAACATGTCTGACATGAGAGGAAGACCCAGGACATCAGAACTGCCTAAATTCTCAAAGGATAGTTTACAAGCCCTGGTACATGCACAGTAATTCTTAAAAAACAAAAATGTAGGCATTAAGTAGTTGGTTCACCGGGGAGAGTACGGGAAAAGAGGATAAGGGTGATAGAGCTGTTAATGTCAGAAATCCTAAAGGAAAATATTTTCAGACTATACTCACCAAAAATTAAATTCTCTATAAAGCTCAAAGTAAAAGTGCAATCGATAAAATTAAAAGTTGAAGAACAAGCCGGTTATAACTCTCTCTCTCTCTCTCTCTCTCTCTCTCTCTCTCTCTTCCACCATATGACTCTGGACAAAACATAGATTCCACTTTCCACCCTAGGAGATGAGACCTAGAGTGGAAACCAGGTAGTCACTTTCTCTGCTCCCTAGCAACTAGGATGCAGGCTGTACTGAAGACAGCCTGGGTGCCCTGGCCTAGGACACCGATCAGGGACAGCAGAGAGTTCAGTTTTGTGGCATACACTTCAAATCTCAGGGATCAGTGTGAGTTGAGGTGCCAGGAGTGGGTGTCAGGGCCCAGTACTAGCAGGTCCTGCGGAGCAGTTCCTACAGTGTGGTTTTTGGCTGTTGGTTTGTCCAGCTTCTCTCAGTGCTGCTCTTTTTTCAACATCTAGTTTTCTAGCTTTTCCAATGATTCTGTGGTCTATCAAATATCCTTTCAAAGCATTTTCATTTTCTTCTAGAATGAGCTCTCACTTTCTGTTGTATGCACCCAAGAACCTCTGATAATACACTGGGAAACCTACTTGTGGCATTTGATAGACAAAAGCAAAACATACCGAACATGAAAATTCAGTAAGGAAAGAGGCATATTCCAATAGAAAAACGGGGCAAAGGACACAAGTAGACAAGTCACTAAAGAGAAAATGCACATGGCCAATGAACACAGGGAAAGACATTTGCTCTTACATTTCCAAGGCACAAGTTCTTCAAATATTGTTGAGTAATTTTTTCCATATCATACCGGCAAAGATTGAAAGAGCACTAATGATCAGTGGTGGTGAGCTTGTGAGGAACAAGTTGCTGGGATATAAAATGACATAGCCCTCCTAGGAGGTGGGGGAAATCTTACACTCATTCATTTGTTGTCTGTGTCTTCTCTTTCCAAGTAGAACAGAAACTCCACTTCAGGGTGTGTATTTGCCTTTTTCTTTCCTGCCCTATCCTGGGTTCCTAGAAGGGAAGCAGACACAGAGTAAATGCTCCAAAACTATTTGTTAATGAGAAAATACCTTTGTTTATGTTTATTAATAAAGAATACAAACACCCTAAGTGTTCTGTAATTGTAGATTTACTAAATAGATGATACCACATTCACACAATGGACCATTTAGTACACTGTGGTATGCAGAATACAGACCACCCAAAGACATCAGGCTTGAATTCTTGGAAAAAAGGAAATGTAACCTCATTTGGAAAACAGTCTTTGTGGATACATTTAAGTAAAGGCATGTAAGAAGGGGAGACTGCCATGAATTATCAAGTGGGCCCTAAATGCTATTGCAGTATCTTTATAAAAAGAGAGCGAGGACTCACATGAACACAGAGGAGAAGGCAAGATGAAGATGAAGCAGAAAGAGATTTGATGTTGGAGTGATGCAGCTATAAGTCAAGGAATGCTGCAGCCACCACCTAGTGATACTGATTTCACTCCTGTGGCTTTCAGAGCTGTGAGAACAAATTTATGTTATTTCAAGTTATTAAAAGTGTGGTAACTTGTTAGAGCAGCCGCAAAAAACTACTTATGTATTCCTTTTAGATTACTATCTTGTATTACCCTCAAATGACATTTTCCCTTCCACCTCAACTATCAAGAATGCCTCCATTCCTTTACTATTAAAAAAAATAAGCTTTTTATTCTGAAGTAATTGTAGATCTATATGCCATGGTAAGAAAGAGCCCAGGTACCTTTTCCCCAGGGTACTTCTTACAAAATGATAGCATGCATTTTTATTTTGATATTTCACTGGAGTAGAGCCATTATTGCGTACAAGTTTTCTGTGGTTGGCTGGCTCTTCCCTTTGACTAGAGAGAGAGCAGGCTTTCATTGGAGTGCACCCATTGGTGTTTCTGGGTTGCCAATTTCTTCAGTTTCAAGTGTGAGATAAATGAGCAAATAAAAAACTGAAGGCACCCATCACAGTATTGTCCTGAGGTCCCTGGTCAATCCATACACTTCTCTTTATCTTTTGATCTTGTTAGGTTTTGTTTTATATGTAAATAATGTCTAGGGGTTTTAGTTGTACTTGTGGGAAGATTAGGGAAAAGTATATATACTCCTTCCCAAAAGCAAGAAATCATCTTTAAGTATAAACAAATTCTGTTTTATTTGGGGTTTTTTACTTATAGGAAGAATGAAAGAATGGAATATTTGGAAAGCTCCAAAAAACAGAGAAAGCCCCCTTCTCTCTAAGGTGTCCAGTTTTATGATCACACTAACCTTCCCTTTATCCCTGCAGAGTTTCCTTGCTTAATCTTATACTTTCCACATGTTCTTAGCTATTTCTTGTAAGCTCGGCTTTTCCAATTCTTTGGCAAAGGCTGCATTTTATACTTTTTTTTCCCCCAACCTGGTTAACCACACAGGAGCTATCTAATAATCACTGACTGAACACATAAACAGAATATCAACCACAGACCAAGCAACATGGGAGTCTTAAAGGAGTATGGAGGGCAAAACATCATCATGTCCTCTGGGTTTAATGTCTAGCATACAATGAATCAACCACAGTGCCCCTTTTTGCGTATGTCCACCAACTTCATTTTATATGACATAAATCAAAAGTTTTCTCACTCCATGGGAATGGAGACTAACCTACATAGAATATAGCATCTGGATTGTTTTGTCAGTCAACTAGTCCTTGAATGTGATAAAGGTTGGCAGATTCTACAGGTTTGTTTGCTCCAGCATTTCTTTTTTTCTTTTTTTTTTCCCTTTTAGATTTTTTATATTGTTTTATTATTCATATGTGCATACACTGCTTGGGTCATTTCTCCCTCCTGCCCCCACCCCCTCCCTTACCACCCACTCCGCTCCCTCCCTCTCCCCCCTACCCCCTCAATACCCGGCAGAAACTATTTGGCCCTTATCTCTAATTTTGTTAAAGAGAGAGTATAAGCAATAATAGGAAGGAACAAGTGTTTTTGCTGGTTGAGATAAGGATAGCTATACAGGGAGTTGACTCACATTAATTTCCTGTGCATGTTTGTTACCTTCTAGGTTAATTCTTTTTGATCTAACCTTTTCTCTAGTTCCTGGTCCCCTTTTCCTATTGGCCTCAGTTGCTTTTAAGGTATCTGCTTTAGTTTCTCTGTGTTAAGGGCAACAAATGCTAGCTAATTTTTTAGGTGTCTTACCTATCCTCACCCCTCCCTTGTGTGCTCTCGCTTTTATCATGTGCTCAAAGTCCAATCCCCTTGTTGTGTTTGCCCTTGATCTAATGTCCACATATGAGGGAGAACATACGATTTTTGGTCTTTTGGGCCAGGCTAACCTCACTCAGAATGATGTTCTCCAATTCCATCCATTTACCAGCGAATGATAACATTTCGTTCTTCCTCATGGCTGCATAAAATTCCATTGTGTATAGATACCACATTTTCTTAATCCATTCGTCAGTTGTGGGGCATCTTAGCTGTTTCCATAACTTGGCTATTGTGACTAGTGCCGCAATAAACATGGGTGTGCAGGTGCCTCTGGAGTAACCTGTGTCACAGTCTTTTGGGTATATCCCCAAGAGTGGTATTGCTGGATCAAATGGTAGATCAATGTTTAGCTTTTTAAGTTTGCTCCGGCATTTCTGTTTAGATTATTCTCTAGAAAAGGCTCAGATACTGTAGATATCTAGAACAGGAAACTTGTACAAAGAAAGCTCTTTTCCACACAGAGGTATGTAAGCCAACCCACATATTAGCCCCATGGAGTACTTCTGAATGGGCATGGGGAGGACTAGGACAAAAGGACCTAAATGGAAACCTCATACTTATATCTTATCTCTTGAACTCAATTCTTTCAAGAAGCAACTGACAGCTTCAAAAGGCTGTGATCCATGGACAAAGATGGTGGGAGGTCTATGTAACTCCCTTTACTCTTGGAATAGCACAGCAATGACCAAGCCCTTCAGGGGTTCTTAAAGTTATTCTTGAGGTTGTTACTGACCAAAACAACATGGTCAATACACCTTTCTATGTCCAAGTATTTGAGACTGAATTGTCTCATCTACCATAGGATTTAACATGAATGGTTAGAGGAATGAGATTATCTTTCTGTCTAGAATACAGGTAACACCGGAAGTGAGGACCATCTTGTTCTAATTTTGACCTCTCCTTGATGTTTCTATAAAATGTTTAGCCAACATCTTTGTACTTCTTTTGGGGATGTCATAAAGATTACCTCCTCACTTGAATGTTGTAAATGAGACATATGCCAATAGAGATTTTTTGATGTAAAGTATACTCATAAGAAAAAGTAATGTCCTTGGGTTTCTACACTAGAAAGTTGAATCTTTAGTCCCCAGTGTGTGAACTCTTGGTTGATTAATTCATATGAAATCTTTACACTTTCAATAGTTTCTCCTTTTCATCTCCAATCCATATCTCAAGGACAATATACAGAAATTAATTTTTGAGTTAGAATGGAGGAAATTGTGTTAAATTCCTTCAGAGAATTAATGTGGAGCTAGATGTAACATTTGTCAACTCTAAAATGCTTTTGCTTGAGGTTGTCCTTGATATTTTAATTTTAATCCTTGATATATGCTTTTAGAGAAACGATTTTAATTTAGGGTTTCAAAGTACTATATAATAACGTTTAGTACAGGTAGAGAACTGTCCAGTATGTACAGTAAATTTACCTAAGCTGGATGACTGTTGTTGAGTGAGTTGGATTTTCACCAATGCTACCTGAAATGTGAGACTTCTACCTGCTAACAAGGGATGCTTTTTGTGATGGTTAATTCATGGTCCTAGAAAAACAATATAGTTAATTCTTTAGTAGCAAAATCTTTGATTTGCCCATCACTTAAGAACACATATATAGTTGTGATGAGTCTGAAATAATTTAGAAACAGTATTTAACACCCCAGTTCTGATTTTGACAGCTCTTCAAATGAATCCAGTTGGTGAATACTGATGATTTGTTTACTGTCTCTAAGTACCCTCAGGGCATCACAAGAAGAATTAAGTGAAAGTATGAATGGGAAAGTAATTTGTAAACTGGAAGAGCAATTTAACATTATCATCTTTGTAATCATTGTTATCACTGTCTTCACCACACCTACTAGTGTCTGGTCCTAGCTCAACTCTTGCAAAGTCATCTCACTGCTCTCTGAGTAATCTGTCCCTTCCACCATTCCAGTCTCATTCTCCTTCTTCTTCAGATCCCTCTTCTGTCTTCCAGATTAAGCGACCTCACATTTTTCCAAAAGATTCATTTTATCTTCTTAACTAAAACCTTGGCCATCACAACAATCTCAGAAATGCCTGGCGTCAGGGATGACTGATGACAGAAACTAAATCTCTCCCTACTGCCTGTTGGCTCTACCTTTCATGCATTCCATTCTTCTCAATGTAAATGCCCTCTATTTGAATGGAGGACTGGCCTCCCTCTAATTCACTATTCGCAGCATCATTGCTTTTTATGGGTGAGGCACAGTAGACATTAACAGGCCAGGTGCTTGCTTTGGGAGAATGGTACTGGAGATTGACTTTCTCAGACTGCTAGGACTAGGACTGGGACTGGGACTCGGACTGTTTTCCGAGTTAAAAGAGAATGATGACAAGCCAACACCCATGAGGAATATACTTTTGCCCATAGGAATACATTTAAGAAATGGGTATTGTAGCTCCTTCTTTCAACGTGGAATAGTGTTTTTCTTTGACTTCTTTCCACATCCCTTCCTGCACCTCTCAGTTCCTGAGAGCATTATTTCCAGAAAGTAGCTGGCTCTGATTTTTGACATCTGAGTGATAATCCAAATGGTAGGTGCTTAAAGTCAAGGTTATTTGTTTATTGAAGTTTATTTAAATGGGTCTCCATTAAGAGAGTTTCTTTTCTTTCTTTCTTTTCTTTTTTGTGCTATCCAAATCATAACAACTACATATTGCACAGTCACTATGTACCCAGCTCCATGCCAGGTGCTTTACATAGGTGTCTTTACCACAATCCTGTAATTTACACAATCCTTATTTTATAACTGAAAAGAAATCGGCCTGTGAGAAGCTAAGAAATATGCCTCAGAAAGCAAAACATAGCAAGTGACAAAGCCTGGATTCAAATCCAGGCCTGCCTTTGTCCCATACTTCTTCCAAGATCTTTCCTGAACCCAAACATGGGGTCCCACAGGCAAAATATTCCCTCCTCCTTAACTAATTCTCCTAGTCCCTGACTTTTAGCTGTCAGGAAAATAGCAAGACTGTTGTCCAAGTAAGTAATTAATGCTAAGGTATTGATGACTCTTATCCATAAAAGAATTTCTTAGTTCAAGTTAATTATGAACTTGTGAGAAAATTATCTTAGACAGGTGCCTATCTGTTCTTCTTTACTAGCCCAAGTCACCAAAAGCCACCCTCCCCCATTCCAGCACACACACACACACACACACACACACACACACACACACACCTCTGAAGAATAAGAGGTTAACAATTTGAAGTTTGCTTTGTGTTGACCTCAGGTTTCGCCAATTGAGATAAATGGCTCAGAATCGACAAACTAAGATCTGAGCCTTGGCTTATACACAGGATTCCAGATTCATTTTAATATAGTCTATTCAAAAAGCTACTGGCCCTTCCAATTAGCCAGAGAATGTAGGACACTTTATGTTCAATACTTAAAGTTTAGCCACTGGAGAAAAACTATTTGAAAAGAGAACTGCTAAGGTCCTGACAGGGAGACACTACATCAATATATTCTTTCTCTCTCTCCCTCTCTCTCTCTCTCTCTCTCTCTCTCTCTCTCTCTCTCTCTTTCTCAGACTTGCCAACCTCCCTCTGAACTCTGTATTGAAACCTTGAGTTGTAGTGTTAAGGTTATATTCCTAAGCTAATATCCCTAAGTCTCTTTGAAAAATGACTTATTTTAAATTATACAAAGAATACACAATTATAGGTTCACTGCAAAGAAATTAACAGAAAAAATATATATGGTAAAAATAAAAATTGCTTATTATTTTCATTTCCATTTCATTCCTTTTCCCAAAATAAATCAGTATTGTACATGTACACTTGTCTGCAGCTCTTCCTATCATTTATAATATTGTTAATTTATACACAGATGTAGTTTTAATTTTTATGTGACTAAATTTATAACAAATATAATCTGAAATTTACTTTGTTTAAGTAGGGTTTTGTTTTGTTTTGTTTTCTTTGCGGACTGGGGTTTGCACTCAAGTCTTGCTAGGCAAACACTCTACCACTTGAGCCACTCTGCCAGCCCTTTTTCCTATTGAGTATTTTTGAGAAAGGGTCTTGCTTTACCCCACCCCCAGGTTGGCCTTGAATTGTGATCCTCCTGAGCTATGCCTCCCTAGTAGCTAGGAATGAACTATTGGCACCCAGCTTAAATAAGTTCTACTTTGTTAAAGAAGATCTTGTTAATATATATAGATACACACCTTTAAAAAAATTCATTTAAAAATATTGACTTATTTAATCAACACATAAAATGTAAAAACTGACCATACTTATTGAATTGTCTGTTTTTCTGAATGTGGTGCTATTTGTTAACCTTTGAAACTTTGTAATTTTTTCTAAATTTATTTTCATTATTGTTCTACTGGGGGTACATTATGATATTTGTAAAAGTTCTTACAATATATCATAGTTGAATTCACCCCCTTCGTCATTCTCCTTTATCCCTCCTCTTCCCATTCCTGGAATGGTTTCTACTGGTCTCATTTTTCCATTTATATACATGTATACATAATATTTACAGCATATTCATCTTCCTACTCCCTTTCCTTATATCCTCTCACCTCCGATTGATACATACCCACCAGATAGGACCTGCTTTACCTTCCTGTTCTCTGTTTTTGTAAAAAAATAAATAAATAAAATAACATTTTTGTTTGTTTAAGATAGCTATACAGGGTGTTTCATTGTGACATTTATGTGTTTATATGTATTATAACCTGAATTGGTTCATCCCCTCTGCTTTTTCTCCTTCAGGATACACACCTTCTTTTAAATAGTTGCATAATATTCAACTTTATAGATGTACAATCATTTATATAACCATTTTTCCATTGCAGATTTCAGTGTTTCCAAATTTTCACTATCACTGACATTCCTGAATTAAACAGAGCAATTTGTAGGACAGATTCTTAAAAGCAGAAATGCTAGTCAAAGGCTTCTTAAGTTTCTTTAAATGATGAGGTTATTTTCTAGAAGCCTAATTCATTCAGAAAGTCTTGCAGGAATGATTAGATGAGTTGAGTCATAAAGCCAGGAGGGTACAATATTTCCAACCTTAGAATATTAATGTAAAATAATGGCTTTAGAAGAAGATTACATATTCTAATATCTCATTATACCCCAACACACCTCTAAATAAGGTAATTTATAAAAGTAGATCTTTTGTGTAATGTTAGAGTTGAACAGCATCCTAGGTATGTGGGAAAGGCAATAATAACAAAGACAATAAAAGCTAGCATTTATCGAGCACATGGATTGTGCAGGCATTGCACTTCTATTAGATTATTTCACTTAATCCTCACAAACAACTCAAAATGCTGTGCTTTAGAAAGCTTGTACATTCTCAGGCAAGTTCTTTAATTGCTTTTAGTCTCAGTTTCTTCCTTGCTGGGCAAAAAAAGAGAGGCACACACTGGCACAGGCTCTTTTTTTTTTTTTTATTCATATGTGCATACAATGCTTGGGTCATTTCTCCCCCCTGCCCCCACCCCCTCCCTTACCACCCACTCCGCCCTCTCCCTCTCCCCCCTCACCCCCTCCACACCCAGCAGAAACTATTTTGCCCTTATCTCTAATTTTGTTGAAGAGAGAGTATAAGCAATAATAGGAAGGAACAAGGGTTTTTGCTAGTTGAGATAAGGATAGCTATACAGGGAGTTGACTCACATCAATTTCCTGTGCCTGTGTGTTACCTTCTAGGTTAATTCTTTTTGATCTCACCTTTTCTCTAGTTCCTGATCCCCTTTTCCTATTGGCCTCAGTTGCTTTTAAGGTAGTTTCTCTGTGTTGAGGGCAACAAATGAGGATAGGTGTCTTACCTATCCTCATATCTCCCTTGTGTGCTCTCGCTTTTATCTTGCGATCAAATGGCACAGGCTCTTGAAAGTCAATTGTGTGCCTCTCTTCCCAACTCCTTCAGATGCTGGTAGTGAAGACAGTCATGGTGGAAGTATTTATACCATGGAAATTGCCAAATGTTACAAATCAGGGCTTCCCAGGCTAGTGAGCTCACCCTAACCCCAACAGCTAACCTTCATGGGTGTGGCCAGCCCATCCCTCCCCTTCCTCTGTATCACTACCTATCCCTGATCCATGAAGTGGAGGACTAGATAAGACGGAAACAGAAACCAATAATTTAATGGTAACTATGCTTACTTCCCAGGATGCATTATGCAAAGAATTCTATCAGTTCAATGTAAGGGTTTATGGGGGAGACCAGGTACCCATAAATTTGTATCTCATGTCAATCATAGGAAAGAAGTTATCAAGTTTGGACAGTTAGTAGATTGAAATGATGAGGATTACTTTGGGACTCCAGGTCCCATTCTGCAATATAAGTCACATCCATGTGATCATCTTGAACCAATTTTTCCCTGGTTAACTACAGTCACACGTCCACATAACAATGGTCAATAATGGAACTATTTAGATGATAGTTTCATGTATAGACTAGTGACATAGTAGCAATCTTAGTTTGTGTATGTACACTCTATGATGTTTGCACAAAGACAAAATAGCTAACAACACATTTTCAGAACATATCCCGGTCATTAGGCAATACAGTACCAGTGCACAGTATGTGATCCACCACTGTGTTAATTACTTTCCTTGTGTGGATGAGTCCAGAGTAGTTTAGTGCCTTGCACAAGGTTGCACAGCTGGCTATTGACAAAGGAGAAAATAACTCCACAGCTCCATCCTATAACTCATAGGAAGAAGTGTATCCATGAAACAGTGGTTCTCAAAGAGTGGTCCAAGGAATCTTGAGCAAGTTTTCCCTTTTCCAACTATGTATCTGTGTGATGCTGGGTTTTCTTCATATACTTTAATCAAAACAACATAGAATGACAAATTGAATGCAGAAGCAGGTACGAAAATCCTACAATCTTCTACTAAGCCATCATGAAAAAGATTTGAAAAAAAATATGACATTTTTCTTAACAATTATTTTTATTTTGGAAAGCAGTTAATGTACATAAAATATGTCATTATTATTTCAAGTAAATTCCTAAATATGTTAAAATGTCTCATTTTTCATTTCTAATATGATATATAATTCCCTAAACATAGTATTTAAAGATACAACTCACAAAAACAAAGCTCTCTTGCATCCTGAAGTTTTAGGAGTCAAAAGGGGTCCTGAAACCAAAATGTTTGAGGACAATTACACGATACTCTTTTGCCTCTTTCCCAATATGTCACTGTGTGTCAAGTAAGAAGGAATTATAACTGCAAACAATCTTGAAATGCTTGAATAATTTAAATTGTACTAGAATATAGCATGTTGAATCTGGAAATTTTGAATGAGTGCCAGAGTTGAAAAATAATTGGGTTAATGTTGGTGGGTTGGGCCCATTCTAGGCTTTAACAATTACTGTGGTTAATTTTATGTGTGAACTTGGCTGTACCACAGGCTCCAAATATTTTGTCAAACCCTATTATAGATGTTTTGTGTAGGTATTTTTGAATGAGATTTCATTTAAAATAGTAAAGCAGATGGCCCTCCATAATGTGAGTGGGCCTGTTCTAATCAGTTGAAAGCCTGTATAAAACAAAAGACTGACCTCCTCCATGCACGAAGGAATTCTGCCAGAAAAATGCCTTCAACTACAACTTTGATTTTTCCCTGGATCTCCAGCTTGATGGCTCACCCTCCCATTTTGGACTTCTAACCTCCAAAATTGTGTGACTCAATTCCTTAAAATCAGTTTCCCCACCCCACCTCCATACACATACCCATTCTGTTGGATCTGTTTCTCTGGAGAACCCTGACATAGCAGGGCAGTGGGAACAGGTTAGGGGATAAATACCTGGGGACTCAGTGCTTGTTGGTTGTGCAAGCTTCCCTCCTGGGAGGAAGGAGGCATTTTTCTTTATCTCAATTGTTTTCAGGACAGGCAGAAGGTCTTCAACTAGGGATGGCACATCCTGTGGGCAGGCCAGACCCATCCACCCTCTGCTCACCCACTGTGCCACACTGAGGAGGATAAATTAATTTCCCTCTAGTTATACTGGAAATTTTTTGAGAAAAATGTTTATTTTATCTACATATTTTATATATATATATATATATATACATATATATATGTATGTATATGGTTGGCAGAGAGGCTTAAGTGGTAGAGCTCCTGCCTAGAAAGCATGAATCTCTGAGTTCAACCCCCCAGTACCACCAAAAATTATATAGCTATATATATTTCACATATATATATATGTGTGTGTGTGTGTGTGTGTGTAAAGTATTGATTATTCTATGTCATCACAATCTCAAGGTAGCTGGGGGGTTGCTAAAGGAAATTGAGAACAACCAAGTTATCAATCAGGCCATGCAGTAGGGAGCAGACTAGACAAATGGGGGCTAAGTCACAGAAATTGATGCTCCCAAGCTTGCTTAGGGATGGTTAGCCCTGTATGCTTGTGTCTATGCAGTTGTAATTAGGTGCAGTGCTTTTTTTTATTCAATATGAATATATTGAAACTACTTTTCTGGGGGCTTCTTGTCAGCCAAGGTATCTTAGACCTTGGCCATGGGCCATAAAAGGCACTTGACTGAGTATGATATAAATGTCTTCCACCCCATTGATGTATTGATTTGTTTTCATTTTTCTGTCTCTATGTACTATACACATCCATCTCCCGGCTAAGTTCCCAGAGAGCAAAGCTTGGCTTGGAGAAACTCTTTCTGAGCAGTACAAGATGCTCAAAGAGGGGAAGACTTCATGTTTCTCCAGTACCTAAGATTTTTTTCAGGCATTTATATATTAAACTTATCTGCTCCTTACCACATTTAACAGAGAAGGGAAACTGAGCCTTGGATAGATTATATATGTAGTGTGGGAAATTATTTTAGAACTCATTTCCTGCTATCTTTTCTTCTCTGGGCTTCTGTTGGTTGGTTTGTCTTCTTGGAGTTCTAACACCATTACAACCAGTACTGAGATTGAGGTTGACCAAAGAGAGAAAGAACATCAATAGGAGAAGGAAGTAAAAAGGGAGAGGAAGAACAGACATAAAAATCCCCAAAATAGATAATTTGAAAATAAAAGATACTGAGTAGAGTTGGATGCAAAATTTTAGTCTTTTTTCCTACACCTGAGTAAGAATGGGAGTCAGAAATTAAATTGTCATTATTTTTCAAATTTCTTTGATTGCTGCCACAATAAGAAATGTATTTGACATTATGGCCAGTAAATATACAGTGTGTATACACATCCACACATACAGATTTATATATGTCTGAAAAATCTCACAGAGCAATACTCAACCCTTACCATATAGGTGCTCTATTATTTTCTACTCTGTTCTATTTTTTTTAAATCTTTGTTGAGCCTATAAATTGAATTCATGACCATTAATGATCATCAACAATGGAAAAACAGAGTTATAAAGTACCTCTTTATTGACCCAACTAAGTCACTTGCTCAAAGCATGGTGAATCTGGAATTTACTCCACATTTATTGTGCCAAGTATGAGTGAGTTCCAGGAACAAGTCCCAGCTGGCAGTCAGAGGTACCTAACATACAACTAATTCTTCATCTCACCACTGCCCATTCAAGGGAGATATATCTCCTCCTGTTACTCCTGGGATCTCATCTTCTTTCAGCTACAATATGTTTCTTCCTAGATAAATTATGGAATGATGAGGTTGTAGGCAAAGTCTGAAGAACCGTAATCAGAAACTGTCAGAGAGAATAAAGGAAAAGAACAGCTTTCCCTGTGTAAGAGGAGCGTCCTATGTAGATATACCTTTGTTTAAGAGAAAATACAACATGTACCAAGTTCAAGGAGGATGGGCGGTAAAAACTATCTTTCCTCTGGGCCACCTAATCTCACATGCAGCCATCCCAGTCTTCACTGGGATGAGGATGATGGTGTAGTACTGAGCTGGAAGATTAAAAAAAAAAAAAAAAGGCTATTACCGACTCTGCTCTATCTACCTACATTTTGCACCTTCTTGGTAGCTTCTTCATTTCTTTCAGTTTTCCTCATTAATTTTCTTTTGGGTGGGCTTATGATATTGAAAGCAAAGTGGACAACAAAAAATTCCCTTTCCATGAGGCAGGTTAGTGATCCTTTTCCTGGGCAGAAAGGGTGGTTGCCCAGGAATCCAACTTCCCATGCATCATTTGACCAAGTTGGAAGGCTTTTCCTTTAACTCACAGACTCCTTTCTCTTCCAAGTGTTTCTAGGATGTGGTGGTCCCAGACTCTCCAGCCTCTGTTGCTTTCTCACTCATCTCTGAACTCCAGTGACTCCAGTCTTCAGTGTTTTGAACAAAAGAGCTCTTTCCTGCCTGAGAGGCTTTGCGTACATATACTGTACCTCTTCCCATAAAGTTTTTCCCTTGCTTCTTTGTATAGGTAGATTTTCCTCTAAAACAGATCTCTTTCATTATTCTCTGTCTTGACCTTTGGTTTCTTTCATGACACCAACCACAATTTGTTATAGTTTATTTATCTTCTTTCCTGCCTGTTCCACTATAACATACGTGTCCAAAGAACATAATCATCCTAGAAGCAGACAGTATTACCCCTTTTTTTTACACATTATGAAATCTCATTTGTCCTGTGATTAAGACACTGTTAGTAACTTCCAAGAGTGAGCTCTTTTCTAGACTCTTTTCTTCCTCAACTGAATTTATTCATTCACTCATTCATTCATTCAGCCATCTAGTCAATAGATGTTTATTGAGCACTTACTTAGTAACTTAGAACTAAACTCTGTGTTACAATGATGAAAAAGGCAGTTCTTCCTAACTTCACTCTGCCTTGCAGCCAGTCAGAATGACAGTTCTAAAGTGACTTTCTCTTCTAAAGCCCTTTATCACTTTCCAAATACCTTCTGGATGAAAGCAGAACCCTAGTGTATGGAGGTCACCTGTGATTTCTGACCAGTCTTTCCTTCCCCTTCCCCAATTATCCTCTTTTGTTGCTCTTCTTCCAACTAGACTCCTGAGTAACTACAAGCATTCCTCCACATGACAGTAGCAACAACAGAAGCACCTTGGTACCTTGCATTTGCTTTCAGTGTTCTGTGTGAGTGTGTGCGTGCATGTGTGTGAGACAGAGAGAGAGAGAGAGAGAGAGAGAGAGACAGAGACAGAGACAGAGACAGAGACAGAGACAGTGGGAGAGGGAGGAGGGAAGGGAGAATTCCTCGATAATCACTAACAACAATGGCTTCTGGTTGCTCATAAAGAATCCTAGTGGTGTATTTCTCTGCTGGTTGGTCAGGCAGCCTTTTGTTCCTACTGCTGGGCTGCAAGCTTTTTCTAATTGTGATCTCAGCCCAGGTGCAGAAGTCAAGGGTTGAACTGGCTCTATTTCTCCAGGACAGGCCTCCATAAAGAAACCCCTTTTTGCTGGGTCACATTGTAGCTGGTGGTGTCAACTATGGTGTGAGCTTTTGTTGCTACAAGGATGCTAATTGTCTATGAAGTCATGAAGAAGAGGATGTCAAGAGGTACAAACCTTTGGGTTTACATCAAGATGCTCTTACCCTGGATGAAGCAAAACCTTGCATTCATACCTTAGAAGGGCCAGAGACAAGGAAATTTAAGTCTTGGTAGTTGGTAAATATTTATTTCTTTCAACTGCACATATCTTCTGGGTTTCTGCTATTGACCCTTTCCATGCTCTCCTTTTTATTTTGTGCTGCATGGGAATTGTTTTTATTTTATTTTTTTTTGAGAAATGGCATGAACAAAGAACCAAGAGAAAGAATTTTTTCTGCTTTTCTGGAAACTTGCAGTTGCTTTATGCTTCAGTTTCTTCATCTATAAAATGGAGAATTAGCAAAATTAATGAGCCTTCGTCTTTCATAAAATGTCTTAGAGGATAGGTGCTGTGCAAGTAATATGCTATGTAATGATAGCATTATGTTAGTGTTTATAAACATTTGAATTTTCCATTAATTAGAATTAATCCTGTTTATAAGAAAAGACTTTCCAATTAAATCACTGGTGTGCAGCTTTGGGTGGCTGACCCTTTATTTTGTTTTACTTTTAATAAAATGGGTTCTTACTCTATTTGGGGTAAATTTCTAATTTGCATCTTGTTTTGGCCAGTTTCAATGAAACAGTCTTACCTTTTATTTAGTGCCTTCAAATATTTTTATTTGCACAAAACTTTCTTTGATGTTATGCCTCTTCTCATTATTGAAAATCAATTTACAGCTGAAGGTTAATAGCTATATTTATTCTAGGTAATATTACAATGTTCTTTAAAATTCCTAAATGAAATAAATAACCTTTCCTTAAGCCACTATTTTAGTGAGTCACATTTTATTTTTATCCTGGATGAGTGATGATGTTCCTTTTCCTTATGAGTGAAAGTTATCTTGAACACCACTTGCCCAAAACAGTAACAAATTACAAAGCTATGCACACTTTAGTTTTCTCATGAGTAAATGACCACCGGTTCTAAAATTGAGCTATGCATTAATGTTATTTCCTCACTTGTAAGCCTTTTAACTGTGGTGTAATCCTTTCTTTTCTTGAAAACTAAGTGATTTTTTACACTCTTAGATAAGCTTCAAATCTTAATCACTGAAATAATATACATGCAAATATGTAAACTGGAGCATCAATTTGTCCTTTTCTAAGTGGTGTCAAAAAAAATTAGGAGGCACAGAAATCAGCCACAATTGTGTCCTGTTTGGGATGCTTTGAATTCAAACCCATTTGGTTTGGATACGATCATTTCTGGAGTTACCCAAGCAGATTTCTTCTGACTCAAGAAGGTCCTGGCACAAAAGTTGAAAAAAAAGTAGTCTAGATTATCTCTCCTGCTTCCTAAAAGATAATTCCAAATAATTCAAATAGAGATACCTGTTCTCCTCTGTGTTATGAAGATGTTACCCAGGTACCATGTGAAATTGATTAAAATCCTGGGGCAGGTTTCAAAATAATATTTGAGCTATGTAGTCGATAACTTTCAACCAGGAAGTTCTTAATAAGTTACAAACCCCATTTCCCCATTAGTTGAACAGTCCTCCAGGATGTCTCTAAATCCAAGATCACTGTTTAGACCTACTCTGAACAAGATCACTCTTCACTTCTCAAGTAATCTGCCTACAAATAATCTTTATGGTTGGGAGTGGTCTGGATGGCCCATAATCAGGTAAAGTTTCCTTGCCCTTGGTAACCTATTGGAAAATGTGGGCCTGAGGTTAACTCATGTAATATTTAGCAAGGAACCTGGGACACAGATGCTTAGCACATAATAGTGTATACTGTCTCCCTTCTTGAGAGGATTTGGAATATGGGAAAGCTGGGAAAAATACGGTAATAACATGGATATTTAGCTTTATTCTCCCGTTAGAGAATAGGTTAGTCCCAGCATACATGCCTCTTGTTCCTAACAGTGCCCCAACATCAAATCTAGGCTGGCGTCACCAACTGACCATGGGGAGAATTGAAAGTTATTGACTATATAGCTCAACTATTAACTTGAAACCTGCCCCCAGGATTTTAATCACAGCCCCAGTGCCAAGTCTGGGGTATAGATGATCAGAGCTCCTTCAAAAAATGTTTGAAGGATAAATGGACAAGTGAGGAATTGTGAGCATTAATTTTTTTGCAATCTGAAAAGCAAAGACAAATTATTGACTGAATACCCTGTGTCCTCTTACAAAGCTGTCTGTACAGTCTTTACAGTCACCCTCAAGTTACTTATAAACATGGATAGAGTAAGATGAAATCCACTCACACAAAGAACATCAGTCTGTAATGCGACATTTGTTCATGTTTTAGGAAGTGAGACCAAGGGAAAATTCAGACACATCCATGTGTGTTGTGCTCCCATAAACCCTTTATTCAACAGGGCCTCTATTCCCAGTATCACAGCAAAACTCCTTTTCTTTTTTTACTCCCTCTCCTTGTAGTGTAATGGTCAGTCTTCGAGATCCTGTCTCTCCCCAAATCTCTCAAAATTTATTTATGAATAGCCTTTTCACCATACTTCTTCAGCTTCCCCAAACTTGCATACCCACATGCTGGTCTTAGCATAAAAAGTACTCCAAAGTAACCCTGAGAAAAAAGAGAGAGGTGGGGTCATGAATAACAACCCCATCTCCAATTGTTGCTCACGTGTATTTTCTACCCATAGAGTCAGATTCTGTAGTTATCAATGTGTGGATTGATTGCAGGCTTACCAGAGTCTGTTTATAGCAAAGCAAGCCTCTTCCTATGAAAGGGTTCTTGCACCAGCTGGTAAGAAGATAGCATCTCCTCCATGTTACATATCCCTTAACATTTGAAAGGTAATATTGTATTTCTCTTGAATTCAGGTATATAGACTCAGATTCAGCTATCCCTTAGATAATTACTAGGGTTCTTTTATATGCCAGGCAATGGGCTACAAGCTGGGGTGACAATAGCGGGCCTGTCCTCAGTAAGCTTGGTGTCTAGGTAGAGCAAGAAGTCAAGTGTTTAACACAGAACCTTAGTGTGATATTAGGGTAAATGTGACTGCTACAAAAACATTTGGAAGAGTCAGTCAGCCCACCTGCCTGTAGGGAGGCATGTTTAGGAATCAGCCGGGTGGATGGTTTGGGGCTGTAGGAGGGCAGAGGCAGCATTCCAGAAAGGAAACAGCAGGTCCCAGCCCCGGGCCTCTCTAGTTCACTGGACTAAGAAGAAACAAGTGGAAAATGATGAGGCTGGAGAAGAAAGAATGGCCAATCATAAATGGCTTGGGGTGCCATGTGGAAGTGTTTGGGCTTTTTTTTTTTTTTTCTGAAGTCATTGGGAGAGATTTTGAGCAGGTCAGTAGCATATTTAGATTTTTATTCTTTAGAGTCTCACTGGATCCAATATAAACCAAACCAAACAAAGGCATATGTGTGGTAACTGCTGACGGTACCAAGGAGCCAGGCGCCTCTTATGCTGTGACAGCCCAGGAAGTTCTTGTAGGGCAGGTGGTCTGGATAGTGGGGTGGGGGGTGGGGGCGCAAACCTCAGCAGTGCAAATACCCCATCTCATGAATGTGTTGGTTTTATTCCAAAGCGCATCCTTTCATTATTGAGAACTTTGAAGACAGTACTCAAGCACCTTCTAAAGCCACAGTCCCATTTATTATTTATCTGAAGCTCTTGATTGCTTTCTTTCTTGTCAGGAATATGAATCTGAAGGAATTTTAGGGGCTGGATATAACTTCCTTGAATGACTTAGTATAAATGTTTAACTTCAAGGAAAATAATCAGCTACAATAATAATGTCAAGTGCCTTAAACTAAATTTGGAATTATTTCCTGTATAATCTATAAAAATCCCCCAATTCTACAAAAACTATAGTTTGCATTATCATAATTGAGCTCTTTTTCAAGTTAAAATGGATTATTTTCTCCAATGAAGTAAATATAATTCTAAAAATTAAGTCTGGTAAAAGGGGCATGTAGGAAAAAATAATTTTTTGGAAGTTATAGAAAGGAGATTTCAATTCAAAACAAGGAAGGGTTCTCTAACAGTTAAGAGTTTTACAGAATCAGAACAGACAAGGGGTCAACAGGCTTTTTCTTTCTTATTTTCCCAGTCTCATGTTTTTGTATTAGCATACATTAATAGTACAAGGGGTTTCACTGTGACAATTGCATAGATTCATACAGTATACTTTGACAATTTAATTCTGTTATAGTCCCTTTATCCTTTTTTCTTCCCTCCCCCCCTTTTCAAACAGTGTTTGGTGGATTTCATTATGCTATCTTGGATCCTCTTCACTCCTAATACCCTTTCCTTTCCCCATCCCTCAACTACTGATCTCCCTAAATGTCCCCTTGTTCCATTATAATAATCATCATAATTGTATGTACGGATTCCATGCATGACTGAAAACATGATATTTGGCTTTTTTAGCTTGGCTTATCTCACTCAGCATTGTGATTTCCAGTTCTATCCATATTCCTGAAATGACATAATTTCATTCTCCTTTATGACGGAATATTACTCCATGGTGTATTTTTACCACATTCTATTTATCAGTTCCTCAGTTGTTGAACACTTGGACTGTTCCATAGCTTGACTGTTGTGAATAGTTCTGTGATAAACATGGGTGTGCAGGTATCTCTTTATATGTTGATTTCCACTCCTTTTATGGGACCAACAGTGGTAGAGCAGGGTCATAAGGTAGGTCTAGTTTTATTTTTTTGATGAACCTCAATAGTGATTTCCACAGTGGTTGTGCTACATTACACTTCCATCAAGGGAAAAATAGATGTCAAATTTTAGATTGTCTATAAAACTGTTTAAAACAACAATTAAGTAATGTCTAGCCCTTACTATGTGCCAAGTATTTTTTTTTGTATTTTGTCATTTATCACTCCAAAAAAGGCTTATGAACTACATATTAGTAACCCTCAATCCCATTTTACTAACAGTGAAACACAGAGTCTACATAATTTGCCTAAAGCCTTGCAGTTACTAGGAAGCAAAGGTGGGATTTGAACCTAAGACTCTCTACAGACTTCGTTTTATTTATTTATTTTTTTTTATTTTTTGAGAAGTTGATTCGTTTTATTTCTTGTTGCTAGCATCCCTCTTCTTACAGATCTTGGGGGATCTTTTTTTTTTAAATTAATTAATTAATTAATTAATTTTTCTTTTATTATTCATATGTGCATACAAGGCTTGGGTCATTTCTCCCCCCTGCCCCCACTCCCTCCCTTACCACCCACTCTGCCCCCTCCTTCTACCCGCCACCTCCTCAAAACCAAGCAGAAACTATTTTGCTCTTATTTCTAATATTGTTGTAGAGAGAGTATAAGCAATAATAGGAAGGAACAAGGGTTTTTGCTGGTTGAGATAAGGATAGCTATACAGGGCATTGACTCACATTGATTTCCTGTGCGTGGGTGTTACCTTCTAGGTTAATTCTTTTTGATCTCACCTTTTCTCTAGTTCCTGGTCCGCTTTTCCTATTGGCCTCAGTTGCTTTTAAGGTATCTGCTTTAGTTTCTCTGCGTTAAGGGCAACAAGTGCTAGCTAATTTTTTAGGTGTCTTACCTATCCTCACCCCTCCCTTGTGTGCTCTCGCTTTTATCATGTGCTCAAAGTCCAATCCCATTGTTGTGTTTGCCCTTGATCTAATGTCCACATATGAGGGAGAACATACGATTTTTGGTCTTTTGGGCCAGGCTAACCTCACTCAGAATGATGTTCTCCAATTCCATCCATTTACCAGCGAATGATAACATTTCGTTCTTCCTCATGGCTACATAAAATTCCATTGTGTATAGATACCACATTTTCTTAATCCATTCATCAGTGGTGGGGCATCTTGGCTCTTTCCATAACTTGGCTATTATGAATAGTGCCACAACAAAAATGGGAGTGCAGGTGCCTCTGGAGTAATAGGTGTCACAGTCTTTTGGGTATATCCCCAAGAGTGGTATTGCTGGATCAAATGGTAGATCAATGTCTAGCTTTTTAAGTAGCCTCCAAATTTTTTTCCAGAGTGGTTGTACTAGTCTACATTCCCACCAACAGTGTAAGAGGGTTCCTTTATCCCTGCATCTTCGCCAACACCTGTTGTTGGTGGTGTTGCTAATGATGGCTATTCTAACAGGGGTGAGGTGGAATCTTAGTGTGGTTTTAATTTGCATTTCCTTTATTGCTAGAGATGGTGAGCATTTTTTCATGTGTTTTTTGGCCATTTGAATTTCTTCTTTTGAGAAAGTTCTGTTTAGTTCACTTGCCCATTTCTTTATTGGTTCATTAGTTTAGGGAGAATTTAGTTTTTTAAGTTCCCTATATATTCTGGTTATCAGTCCTTTGTCTGATGTACAGCTGGCAAATATTTTCTCCCACTCTATGGGTGTTCTCTTCAGTTTAGAGACCATTTCTTTTGATGAACAGAAGCCTTTTAGCTTTATGAGGTTCCATTTATCTATGCTATCTCTTAGCTGCTTTGCTGCTGGGGTTTCGTTGGGAAAGTTCTTACCTATACCTACTAAGTCCAGAGTATTTCCTACTCTTTCCTGTATCAACTCTAGAGCTTGGGGTCTGATATTAAGATCCTTGATGCATTTTGAGTTAATATTGGTATAGGTGGATCTAGTTTCAGTTTTTTGCAGACTGCTAACCAGTTTTCCCAACAGTTTTTGTTGAAGAGGCTGCTTTTTCTCCATCGTATATTTTTAGCTCCTTTGTCAAAGACAAGTTGGTATAGTTGTGTGGCTTCATATCTGGGTCCTCTATTCTGTTTCACTAATCTTCATGTCTGTTTTTGTGCCAGTACCATGCTGTTTTTATTGTTATTGCTTTGTAATATAGTTTGAAGTCAGGTATTGTGATACCTCCTGCATTGTTCTTTTGACTGAGTATTGCCTTGGCTATTCGTGGCCTCTTGTGTTTCCATATAAATTTCACAGTAGATTTTTCAATCTCTTTAATGAATGTCATTGGAATTTTGATGGGAATTGCATTAAACATGTAGATTACTTTGGGGAGTATCGACATTTTTACTATGTTGATTCTACCAATCCATGAGCATGGGAGATCTCTCCACTTTCTATAGTCTTCCTCACTCTCTTTCTTCAGAAGTTTATAGTTTTCATTGTAGAGGTCTTTCACATCTTTTGTTAGGTTTACACCTAGGTATTTGATTTTTTTTGAGGCTATTGTAAATGGAATTGTTTTCATACATTCTTTTTCAGTTTGCTCATTGTTAGTGTATAGAAATGCTAATGATTTTTCTATGTTGATTTTATATCCTGCTATCTTGCTGTAGCTATTGATGATGTCTAGAAGCTTCTGAGTAGAGTTTTTTGGGTCTTTAAGGTATAGGATCATGTTGTCTGCAAATAGGGATATTTTGACAGTTTCTTTACCTATTTGTATTACTTTTATTCCTTCTTCTTGCCTAACTGCTCTGGCTAGGAATTCCAGTACTATGTTGAATAGGAGTGGAGATAGTGGGCATCCTTGTCTAGTTCCTGATTTTAGAGGTAATAGTTTCAGTTTTTCTCCGTTAAGTATAATGCTGGCTGTAGATTTGTCATATATAGCTTTTATAATGTTGAGGTACTTTCCTTCTATTCCTAGTTTTCTTAGAGCTTTTATCATGAAATGATGTTGGATCTTATCAAAGGCTTTTTCTGCATCTATTGAGATGATCAAGTGGTTTTTGTCTTTGCTTCTGTTAATGTGGTTTATTACATTTATTGATTTTCATATGTTGAACCACCCCTTCATCCCTGGGATGAAGCCTACCTGGTTGTGGTGAATAATCTTTTTGATGTGTTGTTGAATTTGGTTTGCCATTATTTTGTTGAGGATTTTTGCATCAATGTTCATTAAGGAGATTGGCCTATAGTTCTCCTTTTTGGAGGTTCTTTTCCTGGTTTTGGGATAAGTGTAATACTGGCTTCATAAAATGTGTTTGGCAGTTTTCCTTCCCTTTCTATTTCATGAAACAGTTTAAGGAGGGTTGGTATCAGTTCTTCTTTAAAGGTCTGATAGAATTCAGCAGAGAATCCATCAGGTCCTGGACTTTTCTTTTTGGGGAGACTCTTGATTGCTGCTTCAATTTCATTTTGTGTTACAGGTCTATTCAGGTGATTAATTTCCTCTTGGTTTAGTTTTGGAGGATCATATGTATCAAGAAATCTGTCCATTTCTTTAAGATTTTCAAATTTATTTGAATATAGGTTCTCAAAATAGTCTCTGATGATTTCCCGGACTTCCATGGAGTTTGTTGTTATCTCCCCCTTTGCATTCCTGATTCTACTAATTTGGGTTTTTTCTCTCCTCATTTCAGTCAGGTTTGCCAGGGGTTTATGGATCTTGTTTATTTTTTCAAAGAACCAACTTTTTGTTTCATTAATTCTTTGTATGCTTTTTTTGGTTTCTATTTTGTTGATTTCAGCTCTTATTTTTATTATTTCTCTCCTTCTATTTGTTTTGGGATTTACTTGTTCTTGTTTTTCTAGGAGTTTGAGATGTATCACACACACACACACAAACCCACCAAGTGGCCTAAGTTCAAATGCAAAACAGTTTCGGTAAGTTTTTCAGCATGCATGTGTAATTCAGTTGTTCACTCATCAAAGGTAGGGAGAAAAAGAAAAAAAAGAGTCTGGAGACAGTTCTGAGAATGGTATCTGCAGCTGTGGCTTGCCTGCCCACTGCTGTCACCCTGCTGTTGCTGGTCGTGTTACTTATGCAGATCTCAGGGGTGAGCTTAGCACTCACCTGGCCCTGCAGGCTTTGATTACTTGAGTTCTCCTGTGTGGGAGCCTCTGCTATAAGTTTTCCCCTTTCCAAGCACACTGGGAAAGGTGACACTGCACCCGCGTTGTCAGGCCTGCGTGTTTATTTACAGCTCATGTGGGAGGTGGGTCTTCCCCCCTCTCCTGTGGAGTTTTCCTCCCACCGCCACTCTTACTAGCTTTCCCACTCCTGGTTGCTGGGTGCGCACCCGGCTCCCGCCGGAGCCTCTCTGGTCTGCCCGGCTTGTTTATTTGCAGTCCCGGGAAGGATTCCCTTCCCCCAATCTTCGGCACTCTGTGCACCCCACCCTCTTTCCCACGTGTCTTAATTGTTCTTATTGCTTATTAGTCAGTTTCTCTTTTTTTCCCCAGGTGGAGGGCAGTCTGTCCAGGGGGCTATGCTGCTCTGGCCCAGGCTTGTCTGGGGAGTACTGCGGTACTGCGAAGCTCACCTGGTCCGCATCTTCCCAAGCCGTCTGGGTGCAGGCAACTGGCGGCCTGGGGGCCCTCTTTGTTTCTCTGTTTAACGTGAAGTGGAGATTCTCTGTGCCAGCTGGAGTTGTAAAGGGGTCAAAGTTATGCCTCTTCACAGTGATTATGCCTGGAAAGTGTGTCTCCAGCGTCTCTCCAAGATTTCACTATAGGAGGCTTGCTTTCTGCTTCCTCCCTCTAGCCACCATCTTGGAATCTTGGGGGATCTTTTGAATTAAGTGTTGGATATCAAGTATTGAACAGAAATACAAGCAGGAAGTTCGTATAGAAATGATAGTGTACTTAATAATCCTGTAATTCCACCAGTGATTCAATCATATAATTAGAATATTATCCTCCATAGCTTTCTTCTGTCTCAGACCACCATCACCTTTAACAAAGGCTTAGAAAATGGTTCTAAATTCTTGTCAATCTTTGGGTCATTATTGATCAAGCAAGACCGAATATTTCTTCCAGCACCAATTGTTTTCCATTGTGGAAACAGTTTTATTTCTGTAGTGGAAGGAGTATAGTGTAATGGTAAAGAGGAGCTGGCTTTGAACTTCAGCTTTGCTGTTTACTACCTGAACATGCTCATGTAAATTACCCTTCCCAGAGCTTCCATTTCCTCATCTCTAAAATGGGGATAATAACCCCTACCTTGCATTCTTGTCAAGGACTAGAATAATGAACACCTGCAGGTAACTGTCATGAGTTGCTTTGTTTATAGTGAAAACTTGCTTTCTCTTAGGCTACTATATTAAAACAGGAAATATACCACAGGTTAAAAATATTATAATAGGTTTGTTAGCTATGGCATACAGTACTGTGCTCACAAATATTTCCTCTTTCTTACATGGCATCATACGCTCAGCCTTTCTGAGCAAATGTTTGATTATGAGGTTGACAATTGATTCTGGTGGTGATTATTAGGGGAAACATTCACTGGCTCAAACTCCCTTCTATAAAAAGCAGCTATCAGAATCAGATGCCCAGTTGGCTCTATTTCACACCCAGAACCAGGTGGCTTTTTAGTAATAGGTCATTTGCTAGCCTCCCAGAGTCCTTGGTCACTTTGCTCCTGTTCACAAGGTTGACTGTTGGCTTGAATTCGTGCCACAGACTCAAAGGTTATATTTGCTTTGAGAGACCAGGAAACAGGTTGGTCTTCAGGTACAATGCCAATAGTCTGAATGTAATACACACTTGAACTCCCATAAATACCAAGTTTATCCCTGCATTTATTGTTATCAATTGATTGATTTTTAGAACTCAAGGCTTCTCAGGATCAGCCAGACCTCCTTCCCTTGCATTCCTGAGTCTGTTGATAATCCCTGCCCGTGCATAGCTTAGGACCTAGATATTAAAAAAAAAAAAACCCTAGTGATTCCCCAAAACCCACCATCACCACCCCCTTTTTTGAGTTATATAACATACTATAGAATTCATTTTAAAGTCTACAATTTATTGGTAACTATTAATATATTTTCAAATTGTGTAATCATCATCATTAGACCCAATGATTTTTGTTTTTCCAAATACATATATATATATGACAGAACAAAATTTTTGGTTACCATCTAATAACCTTTCCATAAGCACTGGTGCAAAAATGTCTAATTCTGATTGCAGTGCTTTGATCTTCAGGCCATTTTTTGCATATTAAAATAAGTTTATTAATGTGAGTCACAAGTACATACATTCTTAGTTGGCTGTTCTCTTCTACTTCCAACAATAAAAGAAATGATTGTGAAATACATAGAGCCTACATGTGTTTAATTCTTTTCCTCTCATACGTTAAATTACTTCTCCTGGTGAGTATGTATAGCATATACCCAGAAAAACTGTGCATACCCATATTGAGTGAGATTCTGCTCACATTTGATAATAACCAGTTTTTTTGTAAGTGTGTAGTGCTGGGGATTGAACCCATGTTATTTAGTTTTTGTTTATCATATTTATGTCTTTGAACTTAAAGTGTTTTACTTTCCATGTAATCGCTATGACACTATCTTCTTAAAATATGAATTTCCAAGCGTAGACAAATATGTGTCATAGCTTGTCCATGTAGGTTTGTTTTCCACTACTAATGAAGGATTTCTATCCTTATAATGACAGCTGTATGGAAACAAATATCACAGGCCAAAAGAGTGCAAGCAGCTAATGCCAGTGCAGACAGAACCGTGTTGGCACAAACAACCCTTCTGTTATTGGTTAATATTAAGCTGGCTTGTTCATCAAGGATGAACAAGAGTCTAGAATATTTCACATTATGGCTGTTCATACTTTATTCATTCAAATACTGATAAAAAAGGTAATGAAGAATGAAGGCCTTGTTAACTGCAATTCAATAATTCAACAATTCATATCCAATTCTATTTTAAACCATTCACTTGTTGTGGTGTTTTTTAAGCATCTACTACATGTGAAACTGAGTTAGGGACTATTTTATTAAAGGTCCTGTGGCCTGGTGAAAGATACCTTGCACTCTTATATGACAAAGAATGTAGTTACAAGACTAAATTCCTCTGCAACAGAATTCAAGAGGCATCCAAATCATTTTGTTTTGCTAGAACTTTACTATATAGAATATGCATGTAATAAATAACTTATTAGCCAAAGTTGGGAAAATTTTTGTAATAATGAGGTTTTGACATAATGGTATTTATTGTAAGGGGATCTGAACTGTAATGTAATACAATTACAATCATAAATATAATTACCAGTGTGTATGTGCCAAGGGAATACAGCAGAGGAGATTAATTAGAGACAGGTGGTTCTAGGACTCCTCCAAAGGCTCCCAATTGATTCGGAGGAAGATCTTGGTTCTTGTCAGAGTTCTCTTTGCTCCCAAGGGACTCTCCTACACTCAGAGCTCATGGTGGAGGAGAGGGTCTATTCATCTTCTGTCAAATCAAAAGGATCTTTTGGCTCCAGGTTTTAGGAGTCTCACCTTATTTCTTTAAAATGGCTACTATGATTACTAGAAAATATGCTTCCATCCATTAAAGAACTTGTCTTTTGAGACTTTGGTGATGACTCCAAATTTAAAATAACCTTTTAAAATGGAGTGATAAGATGAGGACAAGGGGATGAAACCCCCAAAACTAGAGGAAAAGCATGCTTAATGATGGACTCTATAAGTTATGAAACAATAAGTTCTGACATGGCTGTCACTGGGGCACCTGGTCACTTTCAAATCTGGTGGGTCTTGCATGAGATCCTACATTGGAGTATGTATGCGACCACTTGACATCTTTTTGTCTCTCCAGACACCTACGCATTTTATAGCCCTGTATATTTAATAAGAAACTTTCTTAACATTGAGCAATGAGTTGACTTCTGGGCCTATGATTTGTTTTGCAGTAAGTTATTTTGGATGGATGTAAACAGTATGGCCTTCTTTGACACTGAAGACAATTTAAAAACTAACTCAGAGAAAAAAAGGTAGCATTCACTAGGTTTTGTTGGGTACTCTCAACAAGGTTTAGAGAAACCTTAGGCTGCTTATGTACTGCAAGAGGCAATTAGAAGTTCCTGGATGACGTTACCTTGATCTTGAGATTATTTTACTACATCAAGCCGTGTTTAATTGCCATCAATAAGAAGCAGAAACAAAATTAGTCAAAGCACAACTTAAACTAGAAAGGAGAATTATATGGCACTCTAATTCCCAAGGTTGATATAATTAAGTGTATTGGATTAACCACCATATTTTAAGAACATATTTTAAGTCCCAACTTCAGTTTGATCATCACTCACTGCAATCCCAGGTGAGTCAGTTAAACCCTTTGCTCCTCAGTTTCCCAACTTGGTTCCCTTTAATATGCAGGCCTTGCAGACATTTATTTTAAATGACCCGTTTCCAAGCATCTGAGTGGGTAGTCATTTTACAGGAATAAAGAACAGAAACGTTTTTTTAAAGCAAACTTCTAGCTTGGATGGATATTACATCAGTACCAAATTACAGTTTGTGGCTATGTAGAGTTGGAAATCAGCAGTCAAGCAAAAGTGAAGTTCCAATAATCTGCATTGTGAAAGTGCCAGGAAGCAAAAGGTACAATGTTTCTAAACAACTGCAAAGAAGGGAGCAGGCTGAAGCAGGCAGCTAGGAAACCTTAGGCAGGATGTAACAGAGCCCCAGGGTTAAGAGGAGGGGGGGGTAAGGGTGATGTGAGATCTATGGCTTCATAAAGTGGCTAATTGTCATCACATGATTCAAGTATGTTTATTTCGTAAATCTTTACTCCAGACTAGGGTATACAGATGACTCCTAACCACAAACAAGAAAGAAGAAAAATAAAGAAAAAAATTAATGAAAGTGTTGGGATTCCTTGTGTTATGAAAAGTGATCATCGACAATCACTTCTTTAAAGGCTTCAAGAACAACATTTCAACATTGTTTTCCAGCCCCAGCTAAGGCAGAAACTCCCTATAGAAGGAGGCTCTAGCAGTGTCACTACACAGACAGCAGAGGAGGAAGCTGCATGCAGTAGCCGTCACCTTCAGGATGACAGTCAGCCTACAGAGCATTTCATCCTGAAGACTGTCTGTATGTGTGATTACACAAAACCTTCACTTGGTCATTTTTAGGTGTTTTAATAATGCTGATGCAAAATAAGAGTAAAATTACAGGTGCCAGTTCCCATTGTAGAATGCTGATAAACAACTTACCATTTTGCAGTGGCTGGTCACATCTGGAGCCTTTTGGGATGCAAAAGTACTGGAAGGATTATTGCAAAACTTAAAGACACTTTTGCTGCCATTACTTTGTTTTTAACCTAAATTAGTGGGGTTTTGTGGGGGGAGGAGGGAAGCCTCTTTTTTTAAAGAGAGTTGTAATGCTTATATCATAAACTTACTTAAGCAGTAATCAAATAGTAAAATGGAAAAGGGGTTTAGGATTTAGAGGAGTTGCTTAAAAACTTTTCCAGATTGACTTTAAATAAACACAGGGTGGTGTAAAACTATGGATTGGTGGATTATGGTTTTTAATTTTGATATACTATCAAATTCCTCAATTTAAATAACCTGTTTAAACTTCATTTGTCATTGTTGATAACCTGTTATAGGTGTTGAATTAGCCTGTAATGTTCAGTGTAAGGATCATAATGTAAATAGATGAGTGTTCTTATTCTTTGTAGAGTTACAGTTTTCTATAACTCCAAAGGAGCATAAACATATGAATATGATACATTAAGGTATTTTTGATATTTTGACTCGTTTTTAATAAAGATCTTCTTTTAGTATAAATATTTCTTGATATTTTATATTTGGCACCAGGAGTAGACATGGATGATGAAGAGATTCTCAAATGTTTCCCATCATGTTGATTGAGGAGTAATTATGAATGTTAATAGTGCATGATCCCCTTGTTCTCTTTTCTTTTTATTCCCCTCTACTGAGAATACGCAATCTAAATCCTTGGGTGCAAAGTTCTCATAGCTGTTAGAGTCTGGCTTCCAGGAGATTCCTTACTTTCTCACATAGGAAATCAGACATTTTAATGAATACACGTGTTTTTTCAAAGCGTTGCATAGAGTGACAGAGCTGGAGATGTATGAGAATGATTAGGTTAGACTCATAGTGGTCCTCCAGAAATCATTTCCTGTGATATCATGCAGTGCACTTCTCATATGGCTTCCTTGTCAAGAATATTCCTCTTTAAGGCTAGATAATAACTTATAGAGCTTAACAGATTTTATTAGTGAACATTGAAGCAGTTTCCCCGTATGTGAAGCTTTCTAGCTCTCTTCATGCAAATGAGCAGAGATACTTAACAAGTTGAATCCATTTGATGAAAAAGCCACTCTGATGGCTGTGAGCTGTTAGTACATGTAGACACAAGCACACGCTGGCTTCGACATGTATCAGCATCAGATGTTATTTCACTGAGAAAGGAATCTGTTGACCAAAATATGTGCATCTGAATGAAAGGAGGTCTTTGTGGTGCTCTCCCCAATTCTAGTCTGCTATGATTTGAATGTTTATGTCCCTTTGAAATCCATACTTTGAAATCCTAACTCCCAAGGTGGTAGATAGTGTTAGGAGGTGGAACGTTTGGGAGGTGGTAATGTCTTTCCAGGGCCAAACCGCCATGGGAGGGATTAGTAGCCTTATAAAAAAGAAGCACCTAGGAACTTATTTGCTCCTTCCATTTTGTGAGAACACAGGGAGGAGACTCCATCTAAAAGGAGGTGGGCCCTCACCAGACACCAAATCTGCCAGCACCTTGATTTTGGACTTTCCAGCCTCCAGAACTGTGAGAAATAAATTTCTGTTGTTTATAAGCTTCTTTGTTATAGCATCCCAAATGGATTAAGACACTTCTGCCTAACATCTTATTTTAAACCTTATGTATGTTCCTTTTTTTGACAATAATGAAGGAGACTTTCTGGCTGACTAAATCAAGAAGTCCAAAACAGCTTTTCTATTGTTTTCTTTCAAATCCTGCTTATTAACTTGGAGTGATACTCTATGGTGGCTATAAAATAATAGGGCTCACCTGATGAGTAAGGAGAAAGGTGACATTAACATTTGTTAAGCACCTCATATGTGCCAGGCTTTTTCCATAAATCACCTCATCTATTCCTTACAACAAACTGAAAGGGAACTATTAGTATTCCTAATGTATAGATGAGGAAACTGAGACACAGTGAGGTGAAGTAACTTGGTCAAATTTACAGAACTCATATTTAGGGGGCCCAGAATTTCTATCTGTGTCTAACTCTAAAATGAATGTTATTTCCCCTGTACTGTGCTGCCTTGTATGGATTCTGAAACTTCACATAAGGAAGGCCAGAGAGGGAATATTCCTCTGGAGGAAAATCTCTGATATTGTTTGAAAATGTATTTCAAACAGAGTTAGCAAATCTTTGTCCTGCATGTTGGGATTGGTTTTATGTCTTCTGTGTTCCAATCTGCATTTAACATGTGAACAGCTTATTTGGAAAGTTTCATCTTGTTAGCACAAAGGATAGTTGGATACTTCAGCAGTTAGTATAATAAAATGTGCAGTGTTCCTGGTAACAACCTTTTCCGTTTTGCTATTATTGTTTTAGCCAAAGTTCTACTAGTTGTCAGAAAGAGAAAGCCACTCAAAGGGAGTTTATTGTAAGGTTAAAATGAGCCTTCTTCTGGCTACCCTGTTGGGGGGGTTGGAAATCAATGTGTAGAATATGGACTAGATTTTAAGGACCTGACCTAGAACTGAGGTACTTCCTGTCTCCCTTGCCACCATGATTAACTTTTTTGTTTTCTCTGTGTGCCTACCTCATTCTTCATTGTTGTCTGCCTACTCATATGCATGATCATGGTTGAAAATAGCCACCACAGATCCTGATTTCTCATGATGACTGGATTGCCTTCTGAGAACACTCTTGAGCCTCTTCAATTTCACGAGAAGATATGATTCCTCACTTCAAATGTGTGTCTTTGATCAGGTGTCTACCTCTGTCCCACCAGTGTCACCAGGAAGGGAGGCCCAAACATGATTACTATGGTTACCTCCTTAGCAAGGTTATGGGTATGGTCAGTGGCTGGAGGAAAGGACTCCCTCCAAATACAGCAGTCACTTCAAATACATCTTCACCCATAAACAAAAGTATGCAAATATATCTTGAGTTTTTAGCATATTATCATATAATCTTCTTTTTTTAATACTTAAAATGATTCATCTTTCTTTTATTTTTTAAAATTTTTTTGAATTTTTTTCTTTATTCATTTATTCATATGTGCATACATTGTTTGGGCCACTTCTTCCCCCTGCCCCTGACCCCTCTTCCTCTCTCCCCCACCACCCTCACTTTCAGGCAGAACCTGTTCTGCCCTTTTCTACAATTTTGTTGAAGAGTAGACATAAGCAATAATAAGAAAGACATAGCATTTTTGATAGTTGAGATAAGGATAGCTATACAGAGAGATTCCTAGCATTGGTTCCATGCACAAGTGTATTACAACCCAAATTGATTCATCTCTACCACACCTTTTCACTGCTTCCTGGTCACCTTCCCATATTAGCTCTTCTGCAATGGGGACATCAAACACTTTCAAATTTTGGGTTTCCTACCTTTCCTTAGTCCTCCTGTATGTGTTCTTCCCTTAGCGTGTGACCCAAGTCTAATAATATTACTGCATTTGTTTTAGATCTAAATTCTGCATGAGGGAGAACATACGATTTTTGATTTTCTGAGCCTGGCTAACTTCATTTAAGATGATGTTCTCCAGTTCCATCCATTTACTTGCAAATGATAAGATTTCATTCTTCTTCATGGCTGAGTAAAATTCCATTGTGTATAAATACCACGTTTTCTTAATCCATTTGTCTGTAGTGGGGCATCTTAGCTGTTTCCATAACTTGGCTATTGTGAATAGCACTGCAATAAACATGGATGTGCAAGAGTAGCCTGAGTCGCATTTGATACCTTTGGGTATATCTCTAGGAGTGGGATTGCTGGATCATATGGCAGATCTATGTTTAGAGTTTTAAGAAGCCTCCATATTGTTTTCCAGAGTGGTTGCACTAGCTTGCATTCCCACCAGCAGTGTACGAGGGCTCCTTTTTCCCCCCACATACTTGCCAACACCTGTTGGTGGTGGTGTTTTTGATGATGGCTATTCTAACAGCGGTGAGGTGGAATCTTAGTGTGGTTTTGATTTACATTTCCTTTATGGCAAGAGATGGTGAGCATTTTTTCATGTGTTTTTGGTCATTTGAATTTCTTCTTTTGAGAAAGTTCTGTTTAGTTCAGTTGCCTATTTCTTTATTGATTCATTGATTTTGGGGGAGTTTAGTTTTTTGAGCTCCCTCTATATTTTGGTTATCAGTCTTTGTCTGATGTATATCTGGCAAATACTTTCTCCCACTCTATGAGTAGTCTCTTCAGTTTAGGACCACTTATTTTGTTGAGCAGAGTTTTTTAATTTTATGTAGTCCCATTTGTCCATCCTTTCTCTTAGTTGCTGAGCTGCTGGGGTTCTATTGAGGAAGTTCTTGCCTATAACTATGGCTTCCAGAGTATTCCCTGATCTTTCCTGTACTAACTTCAGAGTTTTGGGTCTGATATTAAGGTCCTTGATTCATTTTGAGTTAATACTAGTACAGGGTGATAAATATGAATCTAGTTTCAGTTTTCTGAGGCAGATAACCACTTTTCTCAGCAACATTTGTTGAAGAGGCTGTCTTTTCTCCATTGTATGTTTTTGGCAACTTTGTCAAAAATAAGGTGAGTATAGCTGTGTGGGGTCATATCCAGGTCCTCTATTCTGTTCCACTGGTCTTCATATCTGTTTTTGTGCCAGTACCATGCTGTTTTTATTGCTATTGCTTTGTAATATGTTTGAAGTCAGGTATTGTGATACCTCCAGCATTGCTCTTTTCGCTGAGTATTGCCTTGGCTATTTGTGGTCTCTTGGATTTCCAAATGAACTTTAGGGTAGATTTTTCAATCTCTGTGATGAATGTAGTTGGGATTTTGATAGGAATTGCATTAAACATGTAGATTGCTTTTGGTAGTAAAGCTATATTTTCTATGTTGGTTCTACCAATCCATGATCACAGGAGATCTCTCCACCTTCTGTAGTGTTCCTCAATCTCTTTCTTCAGGGGTTTGTAGTTCTCCTTGTAGAGGTCATTCACATCCTTTGTTAAGTTTACTCCTAGGTATTTGATTTTTTTTTTTGAGGCTATTGTAAATGGAATTGTTTCCATATATTCCGTCTCAATTTGTTCATTGTTAGTGTACAGAAAAGCTAATGATTTTTGTAAGTTGATTTTGTATCCTGTCACCTTGATGAAGCTGTTTATGGTGTCTAGGAGTTTTTGGGTGGAGTTTTCTGGGTCTTTAAGGTATAGCATCATGTCATCTGCAAATAGGGATATTTTGACAGTTTATTTACCTATTTGTATCATTTACTCTCCTTTAACCTGGAATTACTTATCCCCTTTTTGCATTTAATGAAACTATGACCAACATGGTGAATGACTTGCTCGACATCATTTTGCAAAGTAAACTAGAGACCAAAGCTTAGGTTTCCACCATGTTAGGTTTTCCACCATAATAAGCTGCCTCTTTCTCCATAGAAATGTACACAATTTGTGGAAGCAAGTTATTTTGTTTTATTTTTGATTTATACTTTAATTTATGCTTAGCATTCATGAATGAATTTGCTAATTTGAAATCACAGTGGGCTTTGGCTTCCCTTCATAGAACCACATTTTTGTGTTGTAGCTAAAGATTTGTATTGTGCCCTATTAGAAGATTGTGAATGCATTTTCTTATATTGGCATGGTGTGAACTTGAAGGAATTGTGGATATCACAAAAAGAGTAAGTTGAGTAGGTTATTTTGAACTGTAGGATAATGGTAGTACAACTTAGTACAGGTAGTAAGATACGACTTTAAAGTGTCATTGAACAGTCTTGTGGACAGGAACATTTTGCTTAAAGTAGGTACAGGTTCCATAAAGATTGGGATATCCTGAAGGACCATCTTTAAAATGCACAGAGAAATGAACCCTTAGTCAGTTCTACACCTGGCACACTTATGCCAGTTTTTTCAATAACTCCTAAAACTCAAACGAAAAATCAAGGAAAAAAAATTGAATGAAAATGCTTGAAGTTATCTTCTTTGCCCAGAGATGATGAAATTTCCTTGTGCTAAATTCTGTTGCATTTTTTAAAATTTAAAGAAGTAGTAACATTTTAAAGATGAAAGGAATTTGCTGCTGTCCTCAAGAAAAACCAGCCTGATATAATGAACAAATTAAAATGCAGCAAAACACGAAACATCTCTTTATTTCATTCTTAATGAACATATCTGCTGGCAGTGGCCTCTATGGCAAGAAATGGATGGCAATTTTTCATGCAGGAGCATTACAAATAAATTCCTGTAGTGCTTTAAATGTCTGGATAAGTCTCTTGAAATGGACCCTAAATGGTTACATAGTTAACAATCAGATATCAAAGAATTCAGCAAAATAGAAACTGTTTAAATATTAAGCATCAAATTTTCCTTCTTTCAAAAGACTAATAACTTAGCAATAAAAATTGTCTTTGAATCTTGCCATCACAAAGTCTCAGCCAGGCAGTGGGTTTTAAATAAAAATTTTCAGACAGTTCTTATTTAAGCAAAATTAACAGCTGAGCCAAAAGGAATGAATTAGTAGACTGCTCCAAACTCACCTTGACCAGACAATAGCCCACCTCCTTTGCAGGGCAAGCTCCTGCTCTATGGAGAGGCCTGCAGAGCAAACCACCCAGGACCAATGCTGTCAGGGAAATGCTTTTGCACAGAGGCAGGGCACTAATCAAGTTCTCCTGCAGCTGCTGACCTGACTGACCCTCAACAGTTAAAGAGACATGCAGCCATGAAAGAGCAGCAGATGGTGGACAAGCAATCCAAGTAAGGGAAACAATAAAGCAGGAATCCTTGAGCATGAAAATAATGGGTTATCCCAACAATGAAAATCCTTAGTCCATAGCAATCAGGAAACATTTTATTAAAATATTCTCAGATAGACTCACTGTGTACCACAGGAACTACAGAGGAAGGTGACTTGCTAAGGCTATTCCTGGGTAAAGAACTGGAGGCTGAGTTCCAGTTCTCAAATGGGAGACCTGTTATTGGACCAGAGAAGGAAGGTAGAACCCAGTCAAAAGTAGCAACAGTCATAACCCAGAAAGAGTGGGACATTAAGGAACACCAGTATATATTTTTTTCTATACTTGTGTCCCCTGAGAAACATTTTGATTCCACCTGGTTCTCAAAAGAGCACTCATAAGGAAAAGAATCAGGGCATCATAGAATGTTAACACTGGTAATATCTTAGAGCTTCCTGATAGATCAACTTTATGGACAAGGAAAGAGAGACTCAGGAAGATTCCAGAGTTCCTGAGCTCACATGCAAATTGAGGGCAGAGAGCAAAAAAAGAACAAAAGGCATTCTCTCTTAGATCTCAGGACAGTGCTCTGGAGTTATAGTACATTTTCATTCCTGAATTCCTTTCAGCTATAGGCTCATGTTGGAACACTTCATTTTAGTAAGTAGGTTGAAATGAAATACCAACAGACAGTAAATAGTAAATAGATCTCTGTGCATAATGACTTCTATAGGAAATATGATTCTCATAAATTAACCTGCAACACACATTTTAGTTTTGAGCATGGCTTTACACCTAATGAGGCAATTGTGTCCCTGCTGGATGTCAGATATTCTTTTCCAGATATTGTTACCAATTGGGTTGCATGTTAAAAGCGTATAGTGATGTTTACTTAGCAAATTTCAACAGTGAAAACGAGAAATCCAGAGAATTAGAGTAGTTTGTAGACAGAACCATTGCATCCAAAGTACTCGTGGTTTTTCCCTTCATTTATTTGATTAATGCACACATAAACTATAAGTTATAAGAAATCAGAAGGTTTGGCTGGAGTAGACTTGATGTTAAAGACTTCTGCTCTGATAGTCCTTAGGCAAGCATCTCCTATTTTCATCTCAAAAATAAAGAGGAAATCACCATAGAGGCAGCCACTTTTTTACTTTTTAATTCAAAGGTTTTATTTAATTCATTAATTAATGCGGTAACCACTGCAATGTTACAACAGATTCAAAGAATTATTACCACACATGTGTAGTCAACTAAGCAATGTTGAACTGGATTTTAAAATAGATGTAAAAATAGGAAAAATCTGATCATATCTGTGGGCAAATAATTGCAATCCACCAGACACAATTTGGAGTTTTAGCATCAAGCCTTACATTATGGGATGACTCAATGGCAGAGTGCATGCCTTGCATTTGTGAGGCCCTGAATTTGATACTCAGCACAGAAAAAGAAATGGAGAGGGACAGGCATAGTAGCTTATATTTCCAGCAGTAAGGCAAGAAGATCATGAGTCTGAGGCCAACATAGCATGACCCTATCTCAAAAAATTCTTAAATTATTATCAGTTTTCTGCAAGTTACAAATTGTAAAGAGCTCAAAGACAATGAAAATGAAAATCTTCATTGAATTAGGTAATTTGGAAGGATATGCTAGACCTTGTGCTAGACCTATGTACTTTGTTCCTACTGAAGATTTCCTTTAAATCTTTGTTCCATTTAAAGTTCTTTCAATTCATATTCCTTACAATTTCATATTTTACAGATTAAGAAAGTGAACCTAGAGAAGTAATAGCTTAACCTGGATGCCATGGGCATAGAGCTTGAATAGAAACCAAGATCTGTCAAATTTCTGAGATACTTCTCTTAATATATGGGGTGGTACTTCTCACTTGAGAACCATCTGTGTCTTAGAAGATATATAAAAAATAGAGACATTTTTGGTAGTCACAACTTGAGGGGTGCTTCTGTCTTCTAATGGGTAGACACTAAGGACACTGCTGACCATACAGTGTCCATACAATGCACATCCCTTCACAACAAAGAAACCACTTCTTTTTGAAAAGTATCTGCTATTGAAAGATATTTCCTTTGGACATATTCAAGTTAGAAACAACCAAGAACCTACATGTCAAGACTACTATAAAAGGCAGAAAGTACACTTCAGAGGCTCATCTTAAAAATCTCCCACTAGTGTATAAATCGTTAAACAACTGAAAGGGCTAAGAACAACCAGCAAGGTAAAACACAATGAGAACTTGTGATAATTGTCAAAACAAACATCTCGCTGTCAATACACAGTTATAGAACTATTTTGTTTAAATCTCCTTTTGTGCTCCTATTGGTTTCATCCTACAGGTTTTCAAGAATTCTCTTCCCCAAATCCTAAAAGACTTTTTTCCATATCTCATGAGACTTTTTCCTTCTTCTCTTGCCCCTAACCCCCATCTATTCTGCATTCTGTAAGTCCCTCAAAACAGCTGTCCTGACGGAACACTCCCAGAGCTCACAGGAGCCCCAGATAGGTGATTTTCACCCAATCTCCCAGAGTGGAAGGTTCCTATGTCAGAAATAGCCTGTGCACCTTGGAGGACTTCTGAGAAGTCCTGGAGGCTGGGGAAAGAGCATACTTATTCATCCTATGTGTGAAAAGAAAAGATACACAAGAAGGTACTCAAGAGGCAAGCCATTTTCATGGAACTTTTCATCCTATTTGCTTTCGGCCTCCATTTCTAAACCACTTGGGTTGGGCTCAGCCCTGTGCTCCAGGGCCTAGGTTTGAATTCCTAGGGAGTTGCAGGCCAGGCCAGAGCTGCTTTGGTGGTACAAAACAGGGAAGTTGGCACAGTGGCCTTCAGGGCCGTGTTGATCTTTTGGTCTGATCCTGTTTTTAGTTTCACTTTCTTTTAATTATAGTCTCTCCATATCTGACCTGAACAGCATCATTCTTTTGGTTTGTTAGTTAATTTTAATGATAACAGCATATTATCATTAGAGTGGCTCCTCAGGTCACAGTGTATTGCAGAGAGCAGACTGTTAATTAAATGGTAATGTTTTCTGAATTTGGAAGTGATTCCTAAAGTTAATAGTTATTAGTTACCCAGAAATTGAAAAAAAAAAAGTAGTATATAAAAAATCAGTACATAATTTGCAAGTTGCCCTCCAAGAAGATCACATCTGTTCAAGAGGAACAGCTTTGCTGACAAGGCACCGACATAGTTAAGAGAAACCATGAATCACGAGGGGCCAGGAAAATGGTGCTGCCCAGCTCACATTCTGAGGCAGCATAATTTATGAAGCTCTGAGGAGAATGGGAGGTAGGCTGTCAGAAATGCTAAGTTCTCTGTGGAATTATTACATTCCCTTTGAAAGATTCGATGTCATTGAAACGAAGTAATCTGGGAAAGCTTGGAGGTTCTGTGCAATTGGGAAAAGTGCAAAGATACTTGGAAATGAAGCCAAATTTCTTAGCCTTTTTCCCACTGGAAATCAGGCCCAAGGTCTTATGAAATCGGACTTTCTTTTCAAGCATCAGGAGGAAATACTGCAAGAAAGATGCCTATGGCACTTTGAAACTTCCAGATTCACCAATAGCAGAAAGGTCAGCGCTATGCAGAAATTGCATTGACTGAGACTTTCAGATCTATGTTGCAGGCACACTCTTCAATTATTTAAGATCAGTTATTGTCTATGGGTTCAAGGGAATTAGACAATGTAAAAATAAGCAATATATGTTGACAAGTTGAGCAAACTTATTGGTTATTATATTTCTTATTACTTTTTATAAGTAATAATTTCTAACATCCATCACTGAGCGTTTACCAAGTGCTGAAGACAGTATCAGATGCTTTACATATATAATTTTATTTAATCCTCCCATAAATATAAGGACCACTCTCAATTTGGAGACAAGAAAGTTAAGGACTAGAAAGGCCAAGCAACTTGTCCAAGATCACACAATTTGTCAGTGGTAGAACCTACATTCTAATCATTTCCTTCAGCTTTTATAAAAATATAAAGTTTTAATCTAATAAAATGGTTAAAATGAGTAAATCTATTTGACATTTTGGAACGGAATATGATTCACCTTGAAGAAGAGCACTCTGGATTTTGGCATTGCAAACTGGCGATTTCTTTTTGTCAAATCATTTTTATATAGTTTCTGTCTGGTCCATAATGGCTCTGTGTATGCTCTCTCTGAATATAGATGAAATCACACTGCTATTAATACCTCTTGAATGTCCCCTCAACAAGAGAGAAAGTTTATTTACTTTTGAAAGTGACATCTGCACACTATTCCAGAGCTACCTTAAACTAATGTCAGGACTTTCTCCTTACCTATACTTATACTTGGCTCATCCAGAGTGATTGGGATCATAAAGAGATTTCTTCTAATGGGTTGGGTTATGTTCCATCCAGCAGCCATGTATTTCCTTGGCAGTCCATTCTATCCACTAAACAGGTAGTCCTATTTCTGACGTGTTTATAAGAAATTTTATAATGGTTTCTATGGCAATATGGGAAGAGAACATCACTTCAAGCCATTTAAAATGATAATTAGCCAAAACAACTACATACATTTTTGTGTATTGAAAGGTCTATGGTAACTTGGTTAGCGGTTTCAAGAAAACTTTTATTCCTCGCTTCTGTGCATCAGGCAGCAACCTAGTCAAAAAATTGATTTCCAGAAGTGTGAATGGTCACAGAGCAATTTTTGCAATAGTTTTAGCTGAACTTTTTGTGGTAAACATTGTCATTTCCTGGGTGCAGAGTGATTGGACTTCAAAATGAACCATCAAGCCCACAGGCAACCTTCGTACAGCAGGCAGGCCTGCTTTCCAGGCTAGTAGCTAAGCGATTTTTCTTCTGAATCAAATATCAAAAGTAAGACTTTCCCATTTGTGTATGATACCGGAATGAAAGGAGGTCCCTCACAAGGGAAGCATTTTGATTGAGCTCTGTTCAACAGATGGTTATGAGGACATGGTGTGGCATTGTGGAAAGAGAACAGGCTTCAGGCCATCAGAAGTGAATTCAAAGCCTAGCTATAACTGAGGAGCACTGAAAAAAATCACTTCTCTGCTTTAAGGTTCTTTCTCCACCCGGAAATTCAAAACAGTAATGCTTACACTGCCCACGAAATCATAGGCCTGTAATCTGGGCCTTATGTGGTCCCATCTTGAGGAAGACACAGAAGCTAGACCCAGTCCAAATGAATCACATACTTTAGTTGGGTTTTTTAGGGCACAGTAAAGGAGTTTATAATCTCCAACACATTCAAGTCAAGAAACACACCTTTCCCCCATTCTAGTCCTCCCTCATAGGGCTGACTTTCTTCTCCCTCTTCTTCCTCCCATCTCATTAGTTCTGTCTCTCTGTCTCCTATTTTCTTGTTCTGTACCAAAAATGTTTGGTAATCTGGAAAAAGTCTGATTCTTCTCAGAGAGCAGAGGAGAAAAGAAGAAAGTGTGTGGCAAAGGCATGAACACCATAAAGAGGTTTGCTTTGTCCTAAACATACAGCACTCAGCTCAGTGCCTGGGACCTGCCAGGTGCTCAATTAAAGTAGTAAGCACCAATAGTGTGTCAGATCCCTGTTTTGTGAGCGGTCAAGTTCGAGCACAGCGATGACCCAAATGCGATCCCTTCTTAAGGAAGTTCACAGTGCAAAGTTATTCTTGATGTGAAGTTATTCTTTTTTTTTTTTTTTTGCAGTACTGGGGCTTGAACTCAGGGCTACACCTTGAGCCACTCCACCAGCCCTTTGCTTGAAGGGTTTTATCGAGATAGGGTCTCACAAACTTTTTGCCTGGGCTGGCTTTGAACTGCACTCCTCCTGATCTCTGCCTCCTGAGTAGCTAGGATTATAGGCATGAGCCACCAGCACCCAGCAAGAAGTTATTCTTGAATTTAGGTCTGTGTTAAGCAGCAACATCATCACTAAAATAATAAACATACATTTAGTTATTTTTGTCAAATAGTAGAACATGTGCATGGTATAAGTGACAATATGTTGGTTATATTCCAGAGAACTAATTTCAGAATGATCAGAGAATATTTCTTTGAAAAGCAACAAGACAAAAACAAACCACAAAAAACCAAATTATTTAAGCTATGCATTTATTCATTTTATGTTTAGCAACAAATGCCGTTTGTAGATTTCATGACAATTGAGGTGCTATGAATATATGTAAATTAATGTCATTGCTTTTTATCCACTATGTCATCCACACTTGTATTAGAATGATACAGAGCTTTCATTTACTAATTCCTTGCTTCCTTCGTCTTTGATTACTGCCATTCTATTCTAACCTCAAATGGGTTATATGGGGTCTGAAATTAACTATTTATTAAGTGTATTTTACAGCAAATTAGTTAACCTCGCTGAGCTTCAGTTTTAAATATATTAAATAAGATTAAATTTAATAGTATCTACCTTATGGGGTTCTTGTAGAGATTAAATAAAATAATGTATCTTTAGCACCTAATAGAGTCTGGCACAACTGTAAGTACTCAACAAATGGTTATTATTATTGCTGTTATTATCATTGTTTATTATTGCTTTCATATCAATTCATTATTGGAGCTGAATTTTATGAGGTACAAACAGGAAATAGTTTCATTTTTAAATTTCATTGCCTTCAAAACTGGTTTCCCTTTCCTGGTCCTGCATGATACCTCAGGCAGATTGTGTATTTTCTTGTTACTTCAGGATATTAAACAACAGTCTCATTTTCAGAATTTAAAAAGCTTAGTCTAATCGAAATCAAAACTTCCATTTCCGGTACCCTGTAAAGCTCTTCCTCTCTCCCCAGTTTAGACCTGGCCAGGGATTCCACAGTCAGGGCAGGAGGCTCACAGGTCTGTTCCTTGGCCCTCTTTGTCCTTCAGGGCTGAGGAACAAGGGGAAGCATGTGGTGGGATGGAGTGAAGGAGAGAGGGCACTAGAGGAGATGTTAGCTGCCATTCCTTGTACTTCTCTCTTGGTTCTATCTTGATATAGTCTCTCAAAAGACCTCTATCCTAGCCTTTTCTTTCATGGAGCATTTTTGTGGGTTCTTCTGCGACTCACAGCTCTACCTCCTCATTGTCCAGAATGTCAAACACAGCCAGGTATGGTGGTACAGACCTGTAATCCCAGCACATAGGAGACTGGGGAAGAAGTATCTTGAGTATGAGACCATTCTGGGTTGTACAGGAGACCTTGTCTCAAAAATAAAATAAATAAAAATCAAACACTGCAGTCTTCTCCCAAGAAAGCAGTATTCTCTCTGACCCAGAAACAATCCTGGAACCCAGCTACCTACCAGCTTATGGGAAATTCCCCCCACCCCCTTTCCCCTGTTACTTTCTGGAAAGGCAGGCTTTCCTGATGCTGTTCTCTCTCTGTCCCTGCCCATGGCCAGGAAGAGTCAGCCTTAGACTCCAGGGAGCATGTGATTTGAGAAAGGACAAAAGCCACAACACTTCACACTTTTATAAATTCCCTTACATACCAGAATCTTCTCTTTAATGATTCATTAACTTCTCTTCTAGATAATGGGGCTGCTAGTTAGCACGTCCTGCGTGGATGTGTTTAGCAGCAGACTTTAGAATGTGTAGACTCGTATTGCCTATTGTTTTCAGCCCTGCCACTGTAGCGGAAACCCTGAGACAGCAGGAAAAGTCCCATCTAGCATCCTGTTACATTTTTATTATGCCTGAATATTTACAACAATCTTGTAATCGGTTTTCCTGCCTGCCTCCTTTTCCCCACTATTTTATTCCATCCCGTATATAACTGCTAGATTAACCTTTTTCAAAAAACAAAATGCAACACTGATTCTTGTCACATTTGTTTTTTCAGTCAATTAACTATGACTTCCACAGGTTGTCTACCATTCTGACAATCCTTTTAAAAAGGAATAATAGGCTACATAGTGAGACTGCTTCAAAAAAGGAAAGGAAAAGAATGAAAAGAGAAGAGAAGAAAAAAGCTTAGGGTCTTTGAAATGAGTATAATTCCAGAAGGTTAAACCCGGTATTACAGTAGTAGAGTTTCTGAAGATCCAAAAACTTGTGTGTGACACTGGATGCTTCCAACTACTTATTATGCTTAATAAACTCCCCCTGGTTACAAACAGAAAATCCACCAGTTTAATGAGGTATTTACAGTATGATTAGAGATCCCTAAGGCACTAGAAAGTATGTCTGTAATTCCAGCTTCACTGTTTCATCAAAATCCTCTAAAGTTTTAGGAGTGACCTGCTGGCTAAATATACCCAGATTGTTCAGAGCTGATTTCTCCAAGAGCAACATCCTACATCAAGAAAGTACGAAGTATAGAAAAGTAGAAATTTGGAACTCAGAAAATATCTAATTCAACTTTCTTGTTTTATATATTACTGAATGGTGACTCTGAGAGGTTTTAACTTGGCCAAAGTCATGAAGTCATTTGAGACACAACTAGAATCAGTACCTAGCTCTCTTGATTCCTGGGCTTAGGCTGGTTTTGCTATCCCAGGTATAAACCACTGTCCAATTAGTCCCTGTACTGGAGAAGGTTGTGCCCTTTAATAGAAAGGGAGTACACTTTCTAAGATAGGTATGGAAGCAGGTGTGGTAGTACATACCAGCGCCCATACATGCCAGCACGCAGAAAGTTGAGGCAGGAGGATGGAGAATTCAAGACCATCTTGGGATACATAGTAATTTAGAAACCACTTTTGGCTACATAGAGAGAACTTGTCCCCCAAATTCAATAAAATTGATATTAAAGTCTTCTGCAACAGCATGTAGGGAGAAGATTAACTATTAAAAAGAATTAAAATGGACTGTTGAAACAATTTTTCTCAATATGCTGATGGATCTTTTTGGCTATAAAAAGGAAGACCCAGGATATATCTTGGATTTGAAAAGTTGAGAAAAAAACAAGCCAAATAGTTTTAAATAATAAAATATCAGGATATTTCTATCTCAAGTAAGGATTAAGAAGGAAGTTATTTTGCCAAGCCCAGGGTTTGAAGAATAAGAGGAAAAAAGATCCCTAGAGATGGGGAGAATAGTTGACCAGAGGAGAAAATGGTTAAAAAGAAACTAATTATGATGAAAAACTTCAGAAGCAAGATTAATATTTTAAATACTGCTCTACACTACACTGTGATCATCCATCGTGATCCACAAATCTCCACTAAAACTCTGTTCTACACAACACTGGTTATTAGAGGTTATTAGAGGTGCCCTGAGGAATAAAAGACATTGCCCACACTTGGGGCAAAAGGGTATGGGAGAATCAAAAAAATCATGGAAGATCCTGACTGTCAGTTTGTCATAGTAGGCAGAATAATGACCCTCCCCGCAAAGATGTCAATTTTTTAATCCCAGGAACCTGTGAATATGTTACTTATAAAGGAGAATTAAACTCCGTATCAATAGATAGGGAAAGTTTCCTGAATTATTCCTGGGGGCTCAGTGTAATTCCAAGGATCCTTAAAAGTGGAAGAGAGAGTCAGAAGAGGAGGCCAGAGTGATGGGATTTAAGAATGACTCCACCTGCCATTGCCGCTGTTGAAGCTGGAAGATGGGACCATGACCCAGTAAACGTAGGGCCTCTAAAAACTGCAGAAGAGAGGGACCTATCTCCCCTCAAATCTCGAAAGAAGGCAGTCTGACTGACACCTTGACTTCAGCCTATTCAGACTGATGTTGGTCTTCTAACCTACAGAACTGAAAACCATAAATTTGTGGGGGTGGGGGTGGGCAAGGTTTGGCCACTAAGTCTGTGGTAGTGTTTTACAGCAGTGATAGAAAGTGAATAGGTCTAGTTTAGATTTGATAAGAATCCTAATGTTTATATCTAACTCCAATGTATGTAAGTCTCTTGGTTTTCTGAGATGAGCCAATGAAAATAGAAGCTGGCCTGAATATTTCCAAAGCTTTCTAGAGTGATAAGAGACTGACATTCTATTTGGAGGTTGTCCTAGATTACTACTTATAATCAAAGCTTTCAATTATTTCCTGAATTAGCTACATCCATTGTTTTATGTTGACATTCATAACATTATGGAGGCTTGGCCCCACTTACTCGTTCTTCATCTCCCACTACTTCTCTTCATGAACCTTCTATATTGCCCAGTTGAACCATTTGTATCCCAAATGCACTCCTGCCTACCTTTGCTGTCCTGTCACCCGGAAAACTCCATCTTCTCTTTCCCTGTACACCACATCTGTTAAATAATTATCTATCACCAGTTTTAGTTCCTGGCTGATTTCTCAGGAATGATCACCAGTATCTATTTTACATTCAGCCAGAGAGATTGCACCTAGCATTACACATTGTAATTCAACATATTTTCCTATAAGGAAGGCTTTGAAAAATGAATTTTGGGGAGCTGTAGTTGGGGGTATTAATACCTTTTCCTCAATAAAAGGGTTTCAAAGTCAAAAGAAGTTTCATGAATTCTTGATGGAACAATTTTCAGTAGTTTTCTTTCCTGTGGAACTTCTTGAAGCCTTTAATATGCAAATGTACATCATGAATCTCTGATGTGTTGTACTTCACAAACTTATTTGACCATGGAACTTTTTTCCTTGGAACTTTCTTAAAGATATATTGTTCTGTGAACCATATTTTATCTCAAAGTAACTTAACTCTCATGGAGTTAAGTACTTAAGTTAAGTAACTTAACTCTCATAGAACACAAGCATGATTGTTTCAGTGGGACAATGCATTCTAAGTTCTACAACTGAAGTTTTGGAGCATGGCAGGTTGTGAAATGGACCCTTCCAGTAAAGAATTGCGTGATTGTCAAAAAGCAGAGGCAGATGATCAAGTAGAAAGCATTTGAAACTATAGGTAAGAAAAGCTAGTGTTTATCAATGTGTACAAGTTACAGTTAGATATCAATAAGAAGTTCTGGTGGACTATTATATAGTAGGATGACCAGATAGAAAAAAATCAGGTGTGGTGGTGCATGCTTATAATCCTAACTACTTAGAAGGAGGAGGACTGCAGAAGGATTATTGTCCAAGGCCAGTCCTGGTAAAAAGTGAGGCATAGCACAAGTGGTAGAGCACTTGCCTAGTGAGCAGCAAGGTCCTGAGTTCAAACCCAGTACTACCAAAAAAAGATTTGAGGAGATAGACATATTTAACCTGATTTATACATTATACAATGTATATATGTATCAAAACATTAGTTATCACTCCATTTATATATATAATTTTTATGTTTCAATTAAAAATAAATTTAATTTTTAAAAAGAAAGAAAAACTAGTATTTATCTAGTCTTTGCTTTATGATTAGATATTCCTGAGCAACATTCAATCACTTTTGACCTCAGTTCTTCATCTGTAAAATAGGATGGTAAATGAGGGTGTTATAATAAAAATAAATAATACCTGCCCAATATATCTGACAGGAATTTTAGGATTATAACGTGAGATAATTAAGAAAAGCACTTCTTTTTTTCAACAAGGACAAGGATGTAAACCCATAGACAAACTTCAAACCTTATATTTTTTTTCCAAAGCACTTACATCTAATTTATTTTCCCCAATATAAAGCATAGTTCATAAATTTCAATATTAACTTTTGTCTCTCTTTTTAGATCTCTCTGGTGGTGGAGCACTGTAGTACCAAGACAAAAGTGGAATTGAGAGAGGGAGATAGAACTCTGACATTTAATAGACTGGATAATCAGGATAAGGTAGGTCATTATCACATTTCAGCTTTAGTTATCTAAATGATTTTGAAACATAAAAATCAGCTGGAGAAAGTTCTATGCTACCATTTTCTGGCAACTTCGGGTCTAAAGTTATTAGCTGTAACTGGATACTCCCCTTGGTCAAAATGGAAGACATATCTTTTGACAAAGCCCAAAATGTCACCCATTGTCTTTATGACACCACAGATGTTTCATTGATTCCACAGAAGAGCAAGCAAAAGACCAGAAACTATTAGTTACCACACTTCTCCATTGTCCACTTCATGAGATGGAAAAGAACATGTCACCAGGTCACTGGGTAATAGTAACACGCGTCTATTTCTTGGCCCTCTAAGTTGCAGAATTAATCTACTAAAGTATCTCATGTAATACTGTGCAACCTCTTGGCTCAGGAACTGCTTTAGAGATGGGGACTCTGAGTAATCTATCAACATATCACATATTTGGAAGAATCTGATATATTGAATGTGAACCAGCAATTAAATTTAATTCCTTGCTGTATTTGTTTGAATGGAATCTGTAATCTCCATTGCTGTTACTTTAATGGTGCAAATTATGGATGATGATAAGGAAGTGAATTATACAGGCAAAAATGGATAAGGAAGGGCACTGCCTTGTAGCACTGATATGCATTTAGGTTTAAGACCTGTTTGAGTAAGGACTGTTTCTCTGTAGACAACACCATTTAACATCTAATTTGGAAACATTTTCTTTAAATCATCTGGTTGCTTTCCCTTATTAAAACTTGTACTTTTTTTAAACTTTTATTATTTGATGTGAAGAGAGTAACATTTTATGAATAAACATGGCTTATGTGGGACTCTCCGAATTGTTTTATTTATGTGTTACTGCCTTTATTTATTTTTTGTATCTTTCTTTTTAAAAAAAAAAAAGAATCACCAAGTATATTACAAAATCAAACTTAATAATCTGAATGCATGATGAACCATTTGTCTGCCATGTCTGCAATTGTTTGGCAATTTATTTTGTGAATGCAATTCCTTTTTTTTTTTTTTCCCTGCCCACCATGATTCAGTGTTAAAAAAAAATGTTAGCAGAACCCAGTATCTTTTATTCTTCTGCTTCAGGTTCTACTTGGAATATTAAACACGAGCTGCCAATTCTCATCATTAAAATGAATTTTTCAGTAGTGAATTAATTAAACATTCTTTGTTGTGGTTGAGGAAGGAGTCAACAACAGATAAACAAGATTGAGAAGAGTTGAGGGAAACAGGTCATGTCATCTTTCAAAGATAAAATTTGTGGAAGGAAGCTTCTTGGTGCTCATTATGAACATAAGCCTCCATACATGCATGGAAGAATGGAGAACAAAAGGAATTTCAATTGCTTTTTCATGAAATCTGACTCAGAGTTGAACAAAGAGAATTGTAAAGCTTTTGCATGTGCCACTTTTAGAGGGGGACATCAATCTTTTTACTCCTTCTCTGGTGTTGTTTGAATAAAAAGAATTATTGAAACTGAACTTGTTCAGATTTTTATAAATCAAGATGTCAACAAATACAAGCACTAGTCTAGTTACAACCAGAGACTGTAGTTTACAGAATAAAAATTCCCCCCCCCCTTTAGCTCTACAAAGAACACATTGTTTATTCTCATTTAAAAATGTCATGTAAGAAGCTCTCTGGCAGGTATTCTATTTTTATTTAGTTGTTTCATAACTCAATTATAATGTTCTTTCCACCTAATAATTAGCATATATGTAGTAACAAGCCTTGAAACCCTCTTCTTTTCCTCACTTTGTGTCAGTTAAATTTCTAGATTGTACAGGAGAGCTGCTTGTGCCTGTGTAAGTGAACCCTGTCTCCTTGCTGCTTGCTCTGGCAGCTTGTTCCTGAACAGTAGTTGAGGGTCAGCTCTTGGAGAAAGGCCCAGCCGGAGGCCTAAGCAGGGACTTCCTGCCACCTGGTATAGTCCAGGCACAAGGAAAGATGTCAGCAAGAAGCACTCCAATGACTTTTCTCTAGCTCCTCGGGGAACACCAGTGTGTTCCTCAGTTTCATGATTCAGGAAATTTTAACACTAACCAGTAACTTCAGCCATAAGTTTAGAGCTCTTATTTGGTTACATTTCACTTTTACAGATACAAGCTTAGGTTTTTGTGGCCATTTTACAGTCTATGAAAAGCCTTTCTAAGTGTGAGGAATCCGGTCTCTCCAAAGTATAAGTTCCAAATGTGCTTTCCCAGCTTGTCTTATGGCAAGGGTACCAATGTGTGATCCAGACTCAGCCAAGCCACCTTGCCTGTAGGACAAATTGTTTTGGAAGAAAACAATGAGAGGAAGTAGGTACCTCACAGAACACATTTCTGCCAAAGGTGGCAATGAAGGTTTGTGGCTTAGAGGAACAATGGTGGTGAAGGTTCTGGCTTCTAGTGCTGGGTCCAATGTTAAAAGTGCTCATTATGACAAGGGGAAAGGGCCACAGGGGTCTTCCTGTTGTAATCATGATGGATATAGTTCCAAGACTAAGATTTTTCTTTACAATTAAAAAGATTTATAGGCATCCAAAGCAATTATTTATTAAGCACTTACGCTCTGAAAATCAAAGCATTTAACTTGATTTGTTGAAATTTTTAAAAGCTTTTGAGATGGTAACTTTTAAGCACAACATTTTCCATAGGCAAGGAATACAGTTTGCGGTAAACTCAAAGACCAAAGTGTTTGTGGAAGTCTCATCTAGCATAGTTATCCTTAAGATATTGGGGGGGAGAAGGACATTAAATAATAATAATGAATATTATTCTTTAGCTATTTCTGAGCTTCCTCTCCTTGCTCCTTCACTCTTTTCTCACATTTGTATAAGCCGGTTTTTCTAGGCCTGGATGGACAGCCTAGACAGTACACTCTACAGTGGGGCATGTAAGCAGGAATGCAGAACTCCATTATTTGGGTGGGGAAAGGAGTTACAATGGGAGCCATGATAAATCTGTTAGTGTAACAGAAGAAAAGAAAACCATCCCAAAATGGCGAATAACAAGTTTTTTTTTAAATTTTGATGGAAATGTTATTTTATTACTTTCCAAATAATTTGCATATTATGAAAAAATGTTATTTGCTGAAAAATAGATTAATTAGTCTAAAAAATGTAAGTCATTAGTGACTCATGGTACCAGATCATAACTACTCTTGACATTATGGACATAATTTCTGAACCCAGAATTCGAAGATACACTTGTAGATAATAGTAGGCCTCTTCTTTATAACACTGACAAGCTATCATTTTCAAAGAGAAAATCATTATAAAATGTTTTTTTTTCCAGCTAGAATGACACAATACAACTGTATTACAGTAGCATTACAAATTTATGGAATCTGAATCAATGAGTTTTAACCATATAAATTTGGAGGGATGAGGAATTTATGAACTCAGTACATAGTTCCAAATTACAGGAATCACAATTAAAGATCTTTTCTATTATCCGCCTAGTTCTGCCATGATGTTGCAAAAGACTGATATTCTAAACTCAGATGAGCCATTCTTTCTTAGTCATTCTGTTGGCTTTAAAAGTTATGTCCCCTTCCATTCTGTATGTTGTGTCATAATTGTGACATGATAGTATTCCTATTATGAGTACTGTTCAATTATTAGTGATTCAAACAAAGAGAATTTAAATGTCTTATAAAGGATCTCTCAGATAAGGGCTGCAATTGCCTGAATAAAGAAAGAGACAACTATTTTCTCTTGTAGTTCAGGAATATTCTATATTCCTTGCTAATGTTCTTTCTAGTTCCATGAACCTACATGACTGTCTTGTATATTTAACATATATTTTGTATGTTGACTCTATGATTTACAGAAAGGTTAGAGAACAATATCTTCATATCAACATTAACTTTTTTGTTTTTCTTCTTCTAATACTCACTAATATCTTATTAGTAGCAAATGATTTTAAACTTGATTTTGAATTCTTTTCGCAACACAATTTTCTTGTTTCTATACTTCTAAAATAACATTTCTAAGTATAGGAGATATAGCCATCTGGCTGGAACAATCTAGACATAATTCTACCAAGGCCAGGAATACAGCCTGGTTCTATCTTTGTGCTCCATCAAAGCAGGGGTATGCAGATGTGGAAGACACAGAACAGAGACCCCTTTCAAGGAAGAACATGCTACTCCACTGTGAAGAGTGTCAGCATCCTCAGAGGCTGCCTCAGCTGCTAAGAACCACCTCTCCATAGATCATACCCTGCCTGGGGCAGCTCACATCTGATAAATGAAGCTTGGGTATACACACCAGGCCATCTTGGTCAGACACCGGTCACTCAGTAGGTGTTTGTGCTTCAGAGATCTTTGCCAGATCAGCTAAGGCTTTGTCAGGCCTGCATTGCAGTTGACTTCTTTCTCTGGCCTATCCTACTTTCGTCATCTTCTTGCCATAGAGTTGATCCTTAGTAAACATAACACATTCCAAGCTTATCACAGATTCTGCTTCCACAAAAGCTAACTGGAGACAGAAGCAAGGAGCCTAGGAGCTAGATGCTTTTCCAGTCAAGATCTGAATGAGCCAAGTCAGAATTTTGAAAGATTTCTTATCTTGAATCTCTCTCTTTTTTTTTTTTTTTTTTGATTGGGTTACTTTTTCTTTTCTTTCTTTTTTTGGGGGGGGGAGTGGGAGTGGGATTTTGAACTCAGGGTTTTGTGCTTGCAAAGCAGGTACTCTACCACTTGAGCCACACACCCCTTCCATTTTGCTTCAGTTATTTTGGAGATGGGGTCTCAGGAGCTATTTGCCCAGGTTGGCCTTGAAACATGATCTCCCAATCTCATCCTCCCAAATAGCAAGAATGACAGGGGTGACCCACCAGAGCCAGCATAGGTTACTGTTTTAATTTTTGGGTTTTTTTGTTGCTGTTCTGGAAAAGAACTGTAGGAAGCTCTTTATATATTAGAAACCTGAGAAGAATAAAATGTTGATTTCTTCATCATCTTACATTATTATTTTAAAAGCATATTCTGCAGAATATATTTGGTTCTATAATAAAATAATTTATAGCTAAACAATGGAATATACGAGGTAATACAAAGGCTGGTGGAGTGGCTCAAGTGGTAGAGTGCCTGCCTAGCAAGCATAAGGCCTTGAGTTCAAACCCCAGTACTGCCAAAAAAAAAAGAAAAAGAAAAGGTAATGCAATATAAGAAGCCATGTGATACAAGAAGTAAACTGTCTTTGCCTATGTAAAGTCTAGGAACTCTTAAAACAAGTCTTACAAAAAAGAAGTTGGTCAAGTAGAAAGTCTTCACTCAGCTTTTGCAAGGGGCATATGGTAACCCAGCTTGTCATTTTTTTTTCCATCTGCAGAATCCATACAACCATTTTTTCCCATTCCTTGCTTCTCCTAGCTGGTTTGTCCTTTCATCAGCGCTCACTTGGATCCTTGCAAATCCCCTCTACTACTTCCTGCCTCCCTTCTATTTCTCCTCCACACATCTTTCAAAGTGATTATTCTAAATTGCAAACCTGAGCAAGACATTTTTCTGCTTAAAATTCCCCAGTGGCAGTTCAAGGATTTAAAACTCACAGTCTTCTCATGGTCCTCATAGAGAATTCTTCCTGAATTCTTTAGTCTCCACCTCTAGCTCCACAACTCCTCTCAATCACACCACCTCAAGCACAGTTCCCGGGAGGTTCTGGAATGTGCATGGTCTATCTTGTTTTCTCACATGCTACTATTTTTGTTGAAATGACCTTCCCCACTATTTTTTTTTTTCATTAAGGTAAACCCTGTTCTTCCTTTGAGGTACCATTCAAGCATTAAGCCCCAGAGTACCCACTACCACTAATCTCCTTCACAGCACCTATAAGACTACTTTGAGCAAATAAGATGTCATACTTCCCTATAGACTGAGCTCCTCAAAGACAGCAGATTTACCTGTATATCCCCAGCTCATCTATATACCCCCAATTTGTTGCTCAGCTCATCATGAGTACTCATAAAGATTTGTGCCTTTCTTTAAAGTTCTTTAAACAGATTTTTACATCCTCTTCGCTGCTTAGCAAAACACCATGTTGCTCAATGCTGCATGCTGTAGGTCCCTCAATGAATGCTTGTTGAATGGAAGACTATACTGCTATTGTATTTCCATTATATCACCAATAAATGCTTAAAAGATTCCAATTAGCAAGAGTAGGTTGGAGAAACATTTGAAGTGTCGATTGACCAAGAGAAGTCTCTGGAGATGTTTTTATTTCACTCTGGAGCAGTCACCTAAACCATGAACTACAAGTTAATAATATTCACAGGAGAGCTACTTTGCCTGTTTGCCTAGACCATTTGTGATATTAGTTATGCAAATAAATGTTTTGATTGTTCATTTGGGAAAAGAGGATTACTGAATGGCTGTCTTGAAATATATGTAGGCTTATTATGAGGAGGAGGATGAGCAATTTTCCCCCCATTGTTATAGCAGATTCAATGAGGGAAAATATCACTAGCTGAAGATAAAAATTTCCTCCCTGGAATCCAAGGACATTGCGAAACTCCCCCTTTGCACCTGTGACTAGATAACAATCAAAACTGCCCCCTTTACTTTCGAATCTGTGAAATTCAAAATAATGTCATTACAGTGACCAACTGTGACCAATAAAGAGGCATTGTATTCACCATTTACCACAGTACAGGCTACACATTCTTGTAATCCCAGTACTCAGGAGGTTGAGGCAAAAGGATTGTAAATTTTGAGGCCAGCCTGGGCTACCTAGTGAGTTCGAGAACTGCCTGGCTTATATAGCAAGACCCTGACACAAAAAGCCAAACCAAATTAAAAGGAGAGAGGGAGAGAGAGAGAGAGAGAGAAGTTAGCAGCAGGCACATATTATAGGTGTAGGTGGGCACTGTTGGAGAATAACAGCACTATCCCGTCTCTTCTTTCTCACTGGAGTGATAAGACACAAAGTTAGATATATGGCTTCCAAAGGAGTTAGAGTTGGAGGGGAGTAAGGGAAATCATTTACAGCAAGGAGAACTGCATGTGCAAAATGGTGCAGGGCAGACAGGTGCACCGTATGTTTGTGTGTGAATGTAGACCCTGTAGATCATACACCAGCTCTATTGAGGAAGAAAGCATTCTGAAGTATTGACTAAGCACTAGGATGTGTCAAGCTCTTTGCCAAACCCAGTACATAAATTTTCACATTTAATCCTAATAATGACCCCAATACATAGTTAGTAGCATCACCTCAGTTTGCAGTTGATGAAATTGAGGGGCAGGCAGAGGTTAAATGGCTTCCATAGGATTATACAGCTGGTAACTGATGGAGCAGGGAATCCAAACCTAAGTTGGAGTTGAACAACTGGGACTAAAATTTAATTCCAGAAACATTACTAAGTACTTCTCAAAAGCAAGGCAGAAGCTGAAGCAGGAATTATGGTGCTTGAAAGCAAGGAACTGTCTTTCCACAATGTGCTCTCCCATATGAAGCCCAGCCTGTAGGTATACTATAAATGTCTGGGAATGAATAGGCTATTTCCAAGGAGTATGTGCTCTACTAGAGAAGGCAGAGAAAGGTATGGGCACTGACAGATAAGACTGGATAAGCATCTGAGGGGAAGAGGATGTTATCCTATAGGCTGGTATGCACTGAGGTATTACAGCAGGAGATGACACGATGAAAGCTAATTACAGAAAACTTAATCTGCTGACTGTGTGCTACTTGTTTCCTTATTGTCAGCAACATTAAGCCACTTGGAACTGCAAACAAGTTAGATTGGTGGTAATAGAAATGATGAGGAAATATTTTTCTTTCTCATGTCCTGCTCCCCTAAATTCTGCTAAAATTGGTTTAGACGCTAGAACAATGAATAAGAGTCAGAACAGAATCCTAAAATCTAAATGTGTGCTGACACTTTCTGTCCAATTCCTGTTGTTCCTAAGAATGTAAAGAGCCACAGGCTAAGCCAGGTGCCTGGGACTCATTCCTGTAATCTTAGCTTCTCAGGAGGCAAAGAACTGGAGGATTGAGGTTTGAAGTCAACTCGGGCAAATAGTTGGTGAGACCTTATTTTGAAAAACCTTTCACCAAAAAGTGCTGGTGGAGTGGCTCAGGTGTAGGCCCAGAGTTCAAACCCCAGTACTGCAAAAAAAAAAAAAAAAAAAAAAAAAAGCCACAGACTGTAGGGATAGTTGGAGGGCTGGGAAGGTTGTTTGTTATAAACATCTAAGAGAGCTAGAATGTAAGGTCGTTCATGTTTGATAATTTTATAATTATTCATTCAGTGAGTCAATGAATATTTGTTTACTGAGTGCCAATGTGTACCTTCTACTGTTCTAGGTCTTAGGACATAAGAAGACAATAAGACAGCTGCCCTTCCATGGGGCATGCAGTTATTAGGTAATTCAGACCTAATAGCAGAGTGATCATGACCATAAAGAAAGTAAAACAGAAACGAGATGAGAAATGACTAAGAATGAGGGAGAAAGTGCCTTAGAAAAAGATGCTCAGAGAAAATTTCTCTGGAATTAGCATTCTACAAGACTGGAATAATGGGGGGAAAAGTCAGCTATGCAAAGAGCAGAGGGAGAGTCTTCCAGGCAGAGGAAATAGCCAGGGCAAAGGCCCTGAGGCTGGAAGGTGGAAAAAGAAGCAGGAACTGTCAGCTTTTGCATTAGCCAGGAAAAAAAAAAAAGCACTTCTAAAATAATTCCTCTTCAAATACTGTGCCAGTGAAATATTTCAACAATTAACAAAATGATGTCTCATTATTAACTTTGCTCTTAGTAATAAGTTTAAATTTTCCAACTGAAAAAAAAATTAAAAATTAATTGAGTCATAAACTGACAAATAACCACAAAGAAATAAAGATCATAGATAGTAAGACATCAAAAAATATGGATGAAGGGTTTCAGAAGATCACCTTGGGGAGGGTGGCAGTGGTAAGGGTTAGACATGAAAGGCTGAAAATCATGTACTATTTATTAATTTAATAAATCTGTCTTGATGTCAATGTAATCGAATGTTGCCACAAAATAATGGTCTCCTGCTGCTACATAAATGTTGAGGCCAAGCGCTGATGTTTATTTTCAAGACAGGAGACATTGATCCTTCACTAATAGAATATTACAAGTTTATTTCTGTTATGCTAAGTAACCAAAGTTGATTTCATTGTTTGATTTGATGGATGGTGGTGCTGTCAGAGTTCAGAATGGTCTGGGGCTAGGAGGCCAAGAGGATGTATATTTTGTTTTCCCTAATTAGACATCCTTAGATTTCATTCTAGTATAAAATCAATACAGGAAAACTTTGAGATACTTAGACTCTGGAATCTTTCTTCTGATACCCCAGGGATTGGGACTATTTGGCACATGATTTTTCTCCCTTGAGACCAAAATGACTCTGGAGCTAGACAGTGTGTGAGTTGGATGGGGCCCCAATGAATTGGAAGGGCAACAGGAAATGTGATGAGAGGAAAAAGAGAGCTATAACAATAGAAGGAGGAAGTGAAGCCAGAAAAACAAGAGAAGGAAAAGTTAACCGCAAACTACAAAAATCCAGAAGGAAAGGAAAACCACACAGAAAAACAAAGCTAAACAACAAAAAAATCCGAAGGGAATTGCAACCTGCTGATTTAGGTTCAGGAGACTCATTTTTTTTTTTTCTTGCCCATTTCCAAAGAAAGCACAGTTATTTACAGTGATCCAGTGAGTGAATGGATGGTGCTGTCCAGGTTTCCCTTTGCCTAAGCAGAATGTGAATTAAAACAAAGATCTTCACTTTGGGGGATTTTATGTACCATACATCATATATTCACATCAATTTGGTAAATGGGATTAAATGAAAGAGTGTACAAGGTAAAGATTGGGGTGAAAATGAACTGTTCACTTTAGTACTAGTAAGGGGAATACTTACCTCTTTTAAATATGAAAATAGAAATAGAGAAATGGAGGTGGACTTTTCTAGTCAGATGAAGTCTAAAAGAGCAGATGCTGGTTTTCGACTGAAGTTTATAAGTACACACAAAATCATTTCCCCTGTACTGAGCCAAAGTATGTACTTTATAATAGTCAAAGTCAGAGAAAATGATGTAACTGATAAGCGACAAGGCTCTCTCATAAAGCCGAGTGTGGCTTGGTATTTCTGATTTTGCCTAAAAAGAGGACTTAGCTGTAGGAGCTGAAGTCACTGCTGCTTATGATACTGAAAGCAATGTCCCATATGTCCTACTCTTATGTGCTTAATATAACCTGAATTCACAGAGAAGCTTGCCCTTCTAGAATCATATAGTATACAAAGGAGTAAACCTTAAAGGGCAAGGATGATTGGAAGGATCTGTGTATCCGATTCCTGACAGGACATGATGAGAAGAGAGGCTGCCTGGGTAGAAATTATAATTCCATCATTTACTCTGTGTGAACCAGAAAAAAAATTGCAAAACTAATGTGTACCTCAAAGGATTGTTAGGAGCAGTAACTGGGATATTCTACATGAAGCTCTGGCCAGTACCCATTTTAAGTGCCTCATAAATGTTAGTTAATGCATAAGAAGTTTGCACCATGAACTGAGATTCTTACATGCTTGAACCATACAGTGTTGCCAGTAGCCAATCATTTTTGACTTACAAAAATGGTGGTCTCATAGATTTTCAATGTAATGTGTTCCCAGTAAACCTTTTTTTTTTCTTCTTCACATTTTGTCTTTTTGTCAAGGGTTACAGGGAAAGGAGGAAGAGAACAGACAGAGGAAAAACATATGAAACAAGGAAAGGGAAGGTGGGGGGTTATGAGGCAAAGTCCTTCGAAGCAATGTGTATTTTCTAGAAGCTGGGGTGAAGACATGTAGCCCTGTTCTACAGCCCCCTCACCACACTTTGGTAAGCTCACTCTGTCTTTAGAAAATTTCTGAGACATGGTTGTGGCATGTGCTTCCTTGTGCTACAAGTGATAAATGCTTCTTTAAAGGAAAACCTCAAACTATACAACAGAACTGGCATTTCCTAAGAGGACAGAAGAGCCAAGGATAGTTGCTGTGTAGAAACAACTCTTCCAGAGTGGTAGGGGAAAGGGTTCAGGCCCAGGTTCTTCCTTGACCACACTTTTCCCCAGACTACTTATATCCATTGCAATAGTGTGTGCTTTACTTGCCTCCCTTCTAGAAATAGGACCACGCTGAAAAGTCAGAGTAAATGCATATGGTACTCCTGAAACTTTTAATTTCTGGGCATCTTAAAATCAAAGGCAATACCAAAGAATAATTTTGCAGAGATCAGAATCCTTGATAAAAACGATCTTTAACTCAGCAACAACTCTTGCAGACAGTATTTAAGTTTCTTTTCAAGGAACCAAAATTCCTGGAGAGTTAGAATGAGGACAGTGTAGGAGGTGAGGTAAGCACAGAGTAGCATTAGCAAACCCTAAGACTGAAATGTATCCTTTCTTAACTATCTAGTTAACCTGGGCTCCCCAGTCACAGACAACATGAGTTTTAGAAGCTGTATGAAGGGGCTGGAGCTGTGACTCAAGTGGTAGAGCTTGTTGGCAACAAGCTCAAAGTCCTGAGTTCAAACCCCCACACAACCAAGTAAAATAAAACTAAAAAAAAAAAAAAAAAGGCTGGATAAAGCTAGTGGAAACTTGGCTTACTACTGCAAATAAAACTTCAGCACTGTGTGGCAGGGATATCCTTCCATCCTCTGCCTTAAGAATTTAGGTCCAAGGAGTTGTCTAGAAAGCTAATGACAATGAAATTACAAAAATATTTGTCTGATGAGGAAATTGATGATGCAGGTATCACTAAATGGTCCATGACGATTCTGAGAGGTGACAATTACTTCAACAGAATCGGTGTAAATCTTCAAGAGATACTGTACTTACTGTACTGCACTACCTAGAACATAGCCAAGTTGGTCTCAAAGATCTTTCGAGAGCCAACAAATAAAATATTTAAACTGCCCTCTATATCTTTGGCAAGTATATATGGCCATGATAAGATTGTTATATCTTATAGCTTATGATTGGCAATGGTACTATCCAGCTGTTGGTTTAATCAGATTTTATTTGTCATAACATCTTTTTAACTCCTTATTCTTAAACTATATCAAAATAAATAAAATGTGATAGTGGTATCACTTATTATTTTTCTTTTCTTCCACATTAGGTAAAGAGGATCCAATTATGTTGGGAATTTATAAAAAGTAAGTGTAGTAAGTATTTTTTTTTCCCTGTGTTTCCATTTCCAACAGAAGGAAATGACACTGCCTGGAATGTGGCACAGCCTCCCTCTTGAGACTGGAGCTTTTGTTAGCTCCAAGAGTGCAAAGACATCATACTGGCATAACCTTACTAGGTGACAAATCATTGTGAAGATTTAGGAATGCACTAAAAAAATACAGTAATACTGTTGAATCAAGAACACTCTTTGGCATGCATTTATTACATAACTCTCAACATTTAATGACAAAACTCCAGCTAGTAAACACTACAACACTTGGAATTTATTTTACAAAATGTGCTAAAGTGTATGTAATTGCCACACATGGTAGCCCTGGTTTTCTTCTCATTTTTCTTTATCTTTAGGCTATGTATACTTCTTTGTATCTGGATTATTTACTTTTTTTTTTTTTCAAATTACCAGACTTCAAATTGTTGATGGTGCTAAAACAAACCTAGGCACTATAGAGCCAGAAGTGTTGGACTGGTACATAGAGCTGAATGCTCTATCCTACTGGCAAGTGTTTATGAATATGTAAGTTGGGATTTAAAAAATCCTGGGCAATAGGTTAAGTAAACAGTCATTGACTCAGATTAACTGATGCTAAACCAATAACAGTGTGTCAAATAATGTTAATTGGAGGCCCCGTTTCATTCATTATTCTGGTATAAATGACTAAATTGCCCAGTATTATAGTTGCAGTGACTATTCCTTCTATTACTTTAGTCCATGGCACTTGAATAACTTGTGTATCTGAGCATGCTGGTCTGTTCTGTCTGGGAGTGAAGTTTCATAAGGTAGTTTAAGTGACAAACATCTTAGAGCTTGCTCTCATTCCTGTGTGGAATAGTCACTTCTGACAGAGAGAGGTGTGGCTTAGTAGTCTGGGAACTGGACTGTTAGCCAGGAACACAGAGTTCTCCTATTGAAACTAGTTCTGTTTTCTTTATGTCTCAGATCATGCTAACAAATCTTTCTAGGATTCAGTTTACCCAGTTTAGAAAGCAGGTTTTGAAAATCTAATTAATTGGGGTATAGTAAGTTTCAGTATGACTTGAAATGAAAATTGATATGAATGCAATGGAGTTATTTTTATAAATTGATTAATTTTATGAAACAAATAATAGGAAAGTTTTATCTTTTGAAATAATAAACCCAAAACAATAAATTTAATTTTAATAGTTTATTTGTAGTTTTCTAAATAAATATTTTGCATTCTAAATGTTTTTCTTTTTTAACACTCATGTTAAGTGTTTTACATGATACAAATAATTAAATTCACCATTAGCTTCCATTTAAAGCTTAAAGGGGTAATCTCTTTGTTCTATATAACTCAGGGAAATCCTTTCTGTGGTCCCATGCACTGTAAGAATGTAGAATTTTTTGCTTTAGAGAAAAAATTAAATCAAAGAAATGTATAGTCAATCTAGAGTTTGAGCAGGGTGGTAAAATGAATGAAATGTCTGTTTTAAAATGATAAAGACTTCCAACAATAAGATGCAGATTCCAGAAAGAGAAAATGTGTATCTATGCCCAAACAAAACAGAGTGTGTGTGTGTGGGGGGGATGTGGGGGTGGGGTGGGGTGGGGGGAGCTAATGATTGAGTATTGTGATATCTGAGAGAATAAAGTGAAAAAAATTAACCTCAAATGCAAAGGCTCAATCCTGGTGGCTCAGTTTGGCAGCATTCCCTGATCCAAAATCCAGCCCCCTTCCCCAAATTAATCAATCTGTTATAAGTTTAAAAAAAAAACACTCTAGAATATATTGTGATTCTTTACATTAGGAAAGCTTTTAATTTCCAACCTCTTCCTTTTTTTTTTAAATGAAAACAAACAAAACAATGGGTCTTCAATTCTGTGCCTGGGATCTCAAATTTGGCTCTGAATATGTGTTTCAAATCTCATTAATTACAATATTGGTCCCAGGAGGTACAGTTGCTGATGCAAAGAACACTCTTTGTACTCAAAATAATTTGAACAAGGGCAAAGAAGCATTTTATTTACATGTGTAAACATTAAGAGGAAAATAGAATAGAGATGGTTCTGGTAGCTACTGAGATGTTTTAATGATAATTGATTTGATTACTTAAGCTTTAAGGTTACCACATACAGGATACATATACATATAAAAGTCATATTTTCACTTTGTATATTTATTGGATAATAACATTCTTGTAAAGATAACTCTGACATTAACTTGGCAAGTTCTGAACTATGACCTTTAGCATTTTATTCTTTCTTGATACAACACCAAATTGTTCTGAATTCCATACCCTACTGTGTAGATCTATAATTTATTTATTTTTTTAAATATCAGAAAATATGCTATTACCCATAGGACTTTTTCATGCAATGAATCTGGGTTAAAACCTATCAAATTAATACATTATAGTAGGGGACAACAAACAGCTTTTTCTGTTTTGTTTCTTCATTTTCTTTTCTCTTTAGTACATAGCAAATTAAAAAATGGCTCTTTATGGTCTTGTAATATAAGGACGCATATGGTCACATATTTTCATCCTATTATCAAGTTTGTTGGCTCAGTGGTAGAAAGTAAGTCTATTGTAAAGACATTTTATTGCTTTACAGGAGGAGGGTCAACTGCTTTATACAGCTATCCCTTAAAAGTCTTGCTCTGAACTCTGATGATATCCATTGGCTATATTTAAATAATGAAAGGCAGGGGGAAGCAGCCCTGGTTATGTATAAGAATCACTTGAATCCTAAAATATCCTAGTGCCTGGATAGCTCACCAAGGTTTGTGAATCAGTTAGTCTACAAACAACCAAACAAAAACAAATCCTAAGATAATTTTAATGTGCCATGACTGGTAATCACAGATAAGAGAATCTCAACACCAGTGTAGTCACAATAACTATTTTTTTTTAAAGAGTACAAAGTCTACTTTTGGTATTTAATTGAAATCTTCCCTTTTTCCAGCTGTAGGTCAACAGCTGCCAGAGGTCTCTCCTTGATTGTGTTCTGAACAGAACCTTTTACAGAGTGTTCGATGGATGATAGAGCTTTGAAATGCTAAAAATGTTCTGGGTTAAAGGTAATGGAAGAAGATAATTGGATAACTTATGTAACCCGAACCTCGAAGGTAGTGTCTATAAACTGTCAACCTTCTAAGCATTTCAGCCTCTTGAGCAGGTCCATCAAAAGAGAGACTTGCCCTCTCACCCTCACTCCTTCCAGGCCTTCAGAAGCCATGCAGGCGATGTCCCAAGCACCAAATCATTGTAAGTCATAAGAAACAGAAAGGACAGTTTTGGAGTTAGAAATGGCAATTACTTCTGGAAAAATCTACTTAAGGAAATGTAGCACAGTGGTAGAGCACTCGGCTAGCATGTGTGAGGCCCTGAGTTCAATTCTCCAGTATCTCAAAATTAATCTAGTTAAGCCAATGTCATGTTTTTGCATTTTCTTTCTAATGCTTTTCTTTTATTGACTGAATTATTGTCTTTTTCATAAAAGTACTTTTATTTCTATCTTTTTATCATAATGACTGTTCAGTATTATTTTTGTTACTTCCAGGGCTTCTTCTGTTTCTCCCATTCTTCTTTCTTATCTTCTTACACCTTACTTTCCCCATTTCTTCCTTCATTTTCCTTAATACCAGTCTAACAGATCCTTTCTCTTCATTTTTTCCAGTCTTAGATTTGTTTGCTACCCCCCCTTTTTTTCTGTCATTTTTACTACTTGCCCTTCCTTAACCTTCTGTTGATGTTGTATTTCTTTCACTTGCTATCAATGCCCACAAAACCCCATTTCTTTCCATTCCATTTATCGCTATCTCCATATGCATTTTCATGATCCTACTACTAAATGCTTAAAGCTGCTTGTGTGGAATAGAAAGGTACCTTCTTTCCTCATTTGAATGCCAGTTTCTCTCCCTTCCCATAGCTGTTCGCTCTCTACTCATCTTTTTCTGGTGTTTCCCAGTCCCACCCCGACTGCCCTTCTCCTCTCCTGTCTCCTCCCATTGAAGCTCATCTCTTTCAATCCAATATGCACCATCTGATTTTACAGGCAAGAATCTCCGACAAAAACAGGATGGAGTTTAATCAGAAACCACTCTGTGTGTCTCAGAAACTTTTGCGCATTTACTGAAATGGGGTTAGGGATTTGGATCCAGAAATATTCTTGGGCAGCTTTTCAGTTTTAGTAAAACTTCGCACACCTTGGCCCTCTGGGGCCTATCCTGATGGGCAAGGACAGGGATGTTTTTCAAAGCCGTCTCCGACCTTTCCAGTGCAGGGGTCAGAATGAATACCCACCCCAACTATTAAACCAGGCCGGGTGGGGTTGCCTGGAGCCCTTTTCTGCAGCACCTCGGGCCGGGTGAGCGGGGTGCCCACCGTGAAAGGGGTCAGAGCAGCGGGCCAGCCGGTCCCCCGGCCTCGGAGGCCAGGGTGCTCCCCCGGGGCGCAGGGCTCGGCTCCGGGAGCGCGGCTACGCCACTCCAGCGGCGCCCTGGGCCTAGGCGCAGTCCCTCCCCAGTCGGGAAGGAGAATCGCTCTAGTCGCTCAGCCAGAGGTCGAGGGAACAGAGCTGGCATCCCTCGCCGGCACGCTGGCCCTCCGGGAGCAGGGCGGGCGGGAGGGGGGGAGGCGACACCCCAGAGAATAGGGCTGCGAGAGGCAGAGATCAATCGTAGGTACCGGCGTGGGGTCAGAGACAGGAGGGGAGCGAGAGAAGAGGTCGGTGGGGGACCCCAGCACGGTTAGGGCCGTGGGTCCTTCTGTGTACTCGGCGGGCGCCCCGAAGTCTGGGGCCGCCACGGCTCCAGCTCCGCCGGCTCCTGCTAGAGACTCCAGGCCGCACTTTCCCCTCCTCCCGGCGCCTTCTCTCCAGTGAGGAGCCGAGCGCGGGCGGCGCGGGGGGAGGGGCGGCGGCGGAGAGAACAGCCAGTTGTTTAAAATCCTTCTAGAGCAGTTTCTAATTCCCCCCTTGCGCCCCGGTTCGGAGGGGGGAGGGGGGAAGGAGAGCGGGAGGAGGGAGGGGAGCGGAGAGGGAAGAAGAGAGGAAGGGAGCCGGGGAGGGAGGGAAGGAGGGAGGAGACTGCCGCTTAGGCTGGAGCCGCCACCGCGCGTTTAGGAAGGCCGGAGGGAGGGGGGGCTGTCAGTCTCGCGCGTTGCCTGGGCGAAGAGGGCGGAGCTTTGGCGTGGGGCGGCCAATAGTGGGGGTGGCTGCGTGGGTCGCCATGGGGACGGGGCTGTTCCCGGGGAGGCTGTGATGGGTTGACAGGTGCGTGACAGTGGGAGCTGCTCTCGGCACAAGCATGTACGGCAAAGGCAAGAGTAACAGCAGCGCCGTCCCGTCCGACAGCCAGGCCCGGGAGAAGTAAGTGTCTCCGCTTCTCACCCACCTCCGCCCTCACACGCGCGCACACTCACGCACGCACTCGCACACTCTGGGAGACACAGACACACAGACACTCTCCGCCCGGGAGAGCCGGGGGTGGGCTGGCAGGGGGAGGGGTGTACGAGGTGGGGGCGTGTGGTGGGGGGAGCGGCTGTTTCCCAGGAGGTGCTTTCGCGGGGCGGACGGCCGTGGGGGGCTGTCGACGGGAGGGAGGGAAGTGGGGGGGGGAAGGCGGCGGTGCTGGTGGCGAGGATGGAAACTTGTTTGGGTGATTGCGGGAAAAAACCCGCGGGTTCATCTCCTCACAAAGTAACTTTGGAGCTGGGGTCTGGGGCTGCGGGGACCCGGAGAGCTGCTGGGGTTCGCGGGGAGGAGGGCGCGCGGTGGGCATGAGGTGTCCGGCGGGGAGCGCCGTGGCTGGCGGCCGGGAGCGCCGGGCGAGGCGAGGGCTGCGGTGCCGGGCGCGCGGCGGGCGGAAGCCGAGCGCATAGCGGCCTCGCGGGGCCTCGCGGGGCGCGGAGACGCGCGCGGGGCACGGAGGGCGTGTGCGGGCGTGGGCCGGGTGGGCGTCTGGCTTTCCCCGCCGGCGGAGGGACGCGGCGTCTGCGCTGCCAGTCGTTTCGCGGAGCTGAGGCGGTAGGGGCGGGTGGGTGCCGGGGACATGGCTGAAGTTTGGGAGTCAGAGAAGCACCGAGTTCCCGGGGAGAAAAAGTGTGCTGGCCGGGAGCGGGATCCGTTGGAGGAGGCTTAGCACTGCTGCCTGTCGCCGCAGACCCGACCCCGCAGAGGCTGGAGAACTTTTTGTGGAGACTTGCTGCCTTCCAAATGTCGGGAGGCCGTGGCGGGCAGCGGGCGGGGCGGTTCCTGCGGGGCGGTGGTCGTGGGGAGCGCGGAGGGGAGTTGCGTGTGGGCCGCGGCAGGAGGGTTCCCATCGCTAGGGACGGGGCAGTGGTCCGAAAAGGGTTTGTGGGGTGGGGGACGTCTTGAGGTGGGCTAAGGCTGCTTGCAAGGTTGGGGTTGCGGAGAGATACACAGGTGCTAACTTCGGTGGGAGCCCCAGAGGAGGCTGGCAAGAAAAGGGTCCCTCCCGGCCCGGGGTGCCACCGTCACGGCACACTGAGAGGCAGGCTTGTTTGCTGCTATTCTCGTGTACTTGTAACGGTGATTTGGTTACTAAAAACGAGACTGAGTAGTGACTGTGACCAGTGAGGAAGAACCCCTTTTTTTTCCTGTGCAGCAGCTCCAACTGAAATGAACCCCAATAACCGCCTCAACTCCGAGGGTCAGACTTACCTTGTCATTGAAGGTGCTCTGTTTTTTGGAGGGGTTCACACTGGGGAAAGTGAGAGCATCTCTCAGAGGTACTTTGGGTACTTTGCATCCAGAAATAGCCGCGTAAATAAAAATCGAACGCGCAGGCGACCAAGTTTCCCTCTTTGCTTTAGGCGGTGAGTCTTCCCCTGAAAGTTTCTTGTGCCCTAGGGATGGGAACATTTCCTAATCTTCATGTTGGCAGAAGCACACTCCATTCCCATAGGATTTAGGGGTGGCAGGCCTTGATGTAGCATACAAAACAAAACAAAAATCAAGGAGAGATAGTGTTTAAACATTTTTTTTTTTCCAGAGAGAGATTTTTCTGAGGAGCTACGTTTAGGATATTGTTGCTGGGACAAGGAATATATAAGCGGCATAGCATTATTGTCCGGTTAAGAAACAACAGTTACTAAAATTAAAGTTTTGAAAATACAGACTAATTTGTGCGCACTTAATCATTTGGTTGTGATATATCTGAAGGGAGGATGTTTTAATGATTACTGAATATTTGGATTTCACGTTACTGGAGTGAAGGAGTTGAGATGGATTGAAACACAATCTCATTTATTTCGGGTGGTGACTGAGTTTAAGAAAGGAATTTTTTATTTTAGCTAGACTTCCAGCTATGAGTGAATTTTGGCTGAATCTAGTCTGTATCCTGATGACTTTGTAACTTTTTTTTTTTTTGGGAGTGCTGAGATAATAACAAGGAAGTTGGATCTGGTGTGCCTGTGGTCCTTTCTAGCTCTAATTCTGTGAATTCTGTGATTATTTCATGAAAACAGATAATTGCCACTTTTCCTGTCAAATCTACTAAACTGAACACCAAGTAGCATCTACTCTTCATAGCAAAGTGATGAGGGTTCTGCTAGATGGTGCTATTTGATTTAAATATATTTCTTCCATTCATTGCCAGTGGCAGCAGGAATTCTTGACTGGCTTGCCTTATGAACTAAATATAGGTGAAGAGGCCACTTTTGGAGAATAGACAATGATTGTTCTGGGTTAATTATTTTTGCATTAATTTCGAGGTGAATGTTTGAATCTAAGACAAGCATTGAGGTAGTTCTGTTTTATACAAAATGAACAAAATTTCATTTTGCAGAAGAGTTGATCTGATATCACTCAGCTTTTCCCTTTAGATTTACTTGAGACTTTAAAGGCATTATTTTACATCGTGCACAAATTTCTGAAGATAGGAATCATGAAGATGTCATTAAAAGGATGAAAACAGACTTAAAAATTTTTTTTAAGATTACAGACTTTAAAAGGTAGCTGAGTGATAAAGAATTCCTTAGCAAGACAATTAGATGTTCTGATCTTTAAAATCATAAAATAATTTATAATTCAGTAAGAAGTAATACTCACTTTAATAAAAACATCCTGAAAAATGAGTTGTTATGAATAATGGCACGCACATGAAATACACAAATTGGTTTTATAATCTATTAAGAAATGTGTTTTCTCACATAAATTCGTAGTGGATAGCTGACAAGTGCTTACTGTGTTATGTCTTCGCTTTCTTTGCAGTAATAAATCACTATATAAAATATTTGAAATTTATTTGAGGTGGTATACTTTCTAAAATTTTTACTACACAGTTCTGAACATAAAAATACCCAGGGTCAGGTTGCTTACTTATTTTGTTTTTTTAAGAAACAAATAGATCAAGTCCCTTCAAAGGTTTGGATTAGGTTTAATTAGAGAGGGTGTGATTAAAACCTTGAAGGGAGGTGGGATGTTTGCATAGAAATTTTAATTCTGATACTTTTAGGTCATTGCTCATGTTAGCATACTTTCTTCATAATACTGATCACACCGGTAATTAAATAGTTGTGCAGTTGGTTGTTTATATCTGGCTTTCCTTAAAATGTAAGTTTCTAGAGAGTAGGGGACAATACTTCTGATTTCTTCTTTGAGATACCTTTGACATTAAGGACAATGGCTTCTAATATTGGAAGCACCAAATGAATTTTTGTTAATGAAGTTGTTGGACTCAAAAGTCTTTTTTTCAGTATGAATTTTTTTCTAATAACCTCCAAAATAAAGACTTACAAGGTCCTTATTTTACATTGTTTAGTTTAATTTTTATTTCCCAAAATACCTGCAAACAGTAATGCAGCAAACATAATAATTATTTGCCATCCTCTGTGCCAGATGCTGAGTCGAGCACTTTGCACATATTTTCCTTAATTCTCCCCCCAAATCTGGAAGATAGGTGATTTTTTCCCCCTTCTATTCATATAATAAGGAAATAGAGATCCTTCATGGTTAGATAACCTACACAGGGATAAACTGCTAGAAAACAAGAAAGCTGAGTTTCTAGCAGAGATTTCTCTAACTTTAGAACCTGTGGTTGAAGCTGAGATACATTTTTCAGTGTACCAAATTGCCTTCCTTATCGAGGGTAGGATGCTACAGATTTAGGGGAACAGTATTACATAATCAGATATAACAGACTTTAAGATTTGATTAGATACTCAATCTTTCCATTGGTGTACCCTGGTGCCTGTGCCCTCCATTTTGGCAGATTGCAGGTATGTGTGTGTGTATAAGCATTGAAATTTTAGAGTGAAAGAATCCTTGTTTCCTCAGATTTTCCTTCTAGAAATTTTGTTTGATCACTTAAATTTTAAAATTAAATATAATAGTAACTGAACAATTACTGAATGAAAAATTACTGCTGAACTTTAAACCACACAAAGTACCACACCACCAAGGAAAAAATAACTGGCACCTCCAAATAGTTGAGTAGTGATAATAACTTTTTATTAAACTTAATGTGATCTTTTAACATTGTGTAATGGCACCAAGAGAAATTTCTACAATTCAAAGTTGGAAATGAGACACATCTAGTAGGTAGTAACATTTATTAAGCAAACTAACTACTGACTACAGAAATCAAACTGTGTATCTGACCTGGGGCTCTGAAAAGTAATTTTGGCTTTTAAATGTTGACTCTTAGTTGAAACACCCCCCCACCCCAATACCATATGCTCATTTTTAAGTGCTTACATCTAAAGAACGTTTACATTCTACTCCATGTAAGAGTTTATAGGGCTTAGTATCTGCCAGCATCATTTTATCCCATCTTTTACCATTAAAGCAGCCCTACAAAATAATTATTTTCTTTCCTGAAGGAAATAAGACAAAGTACTACAAATCTCTTTAGAAACTTGTTTGATCAGTAATTTATACAATTTAAGATTTCTAGAACTAATGAAGGAATACATTAATGGGAATGAAATTTTCTGTAAGACATTGACTCTTCACTCCCAACTCCAGGATTTTTCCTCCAAAATACTGAACAATTTGAAATGTTATTTTAGCTGTGAAATTTTTTTCTTTTGATTGATAACCATTTCTGTTAGTTTAGGAGAAGGATCAAAAAACTTTTTTTGAAGGAACAAAGCTAAAGACATTCAGACTTAAATTTTAGTATTGTTTATTCAGAGATTTATTGCAACTGTTGGTATTATAGTATAGTAATAATATAATTATAGTATAATAACTCTACAGTATTTTAAGTACTACATACTTTCAGAACTATGAAAGAAAAAAAAATGAAAGGTTTATTTCCACACTTTTAAAGCCTTTTTGTCCTTAAAACCAATTCAGGATTTCAAAAAATCATTAAATTTTAGGTCTGTAGTAACAGACAAAATATGTCTTGTGTCTTCAGTTATTATTAGAAAACAGGATTATATTGGTTAAAATTAGAACATACTTTGTGGGGTGGGGGCTGGAATGCCCAGGTTATAGTTAATTACCATTTCATCTCAATAGTTTAGAGTTAGAAGTAAAATTTAGGAAAAAAAAATTGAACTTAGAGTCGTCTTTCTTCCAAGGAGATCAAAGCCATTACATTAATGTTGGGACATAGGAATCAGGCCAGAGTACTGGGTTTAAAAAACATGAAACTGCTGCTGGATATACGTAATTTAAAAACGTGAATAATTATGCCTTTATTTTGGAATACATAAGAGTATTTTCACTGTTGTGTGAACATTATCACCTTATCATTGGTATGAGAATGACATTAAATATTTGTATGCTATTGACATTGTTTACTGTAATTATGGACTTAAAATAGTATTGGAACAGTGGAATAAGGTGTATTATTTATTTCTGAAGAGTATAGAATAAAAATTAGTAATATTCAAATTTTAGACTTTTATCAGATTTTGTGTATATTTACATATATTTTGCATCTAGGCCTTTACATATAAGGTTTTGTTACATTTGTATATAACTTAACTAGGACTGTAAGAGTTGACTACTAACTAAAAAAGGTGATCTGAAGGTTGGTTCACCAGGATTAATGTCCTTCTTATTTTTAGTAATGTTAGAGAAATGGCAGATGTACTTCTTACCTTCCCTAAACTGTGTCTTATTTATTGTGTGAAGACATTGAAAAACAGGTGGAAAAATAAATCACATAGAGAAGAACAGAGTTTTTTTCATGTAAACTTTAAATTTATGGTTGGTCATAATGGATGAGTAGTAATTTTTGTCAGTTAGTAGCTAAAGATTTTTGAAAAAAAAGTTAATGTTTTTATAATAATTATAGGACCAAAAATTTATCTGAACAGTCTGTATAGTTCCAAAGTGGGTATATTTATACATATATATATATATATATATACACACCCACTTATATGTATATATATGTATATATATATATATATATATATATATATATATATATCTCATCTTTTAAAAGACAAACTTCAATTGGATCACTTTTTTTTTTAATTTGCAAAAACTAGTGGGAAGGGGAGGATTATATTGTGACATTTACATATATGCTTGCAATGTATCTTAATCCATCATTCTCCGTTATCCCCTTCCCTCCTTCGTGGAACAATTTCAACAAGTTCCATTGTTCTATTTTCATATGTGTATACAAAGTACATCAACCATATTTGCCTCCCTCACCCTTTCTGTGTACTTTCCCTCTCCCATTGGTACTTATCCCCAAACAGGACCTCTGATATCTTCCTGTCCTTCATTTTTTAAAGTGTATATTGATTGTTCAAGGCAGTTTCACCTTGGTATTTCATGCAGTATATATAGTGTGTGCTTCAATAAAATTAATCCCCCTCTATTATTTTCTCTATCACCCTTCTTTAGTAATGGCAGAACTACTCTAATGTTTTACTTTAAGAATTTTGATTATATATTTCATGTAGGACCTAAAGAGCTGAGATAATAATGAACCATCATAGCAATCATAGCATCTTAAATCTCAATTCAGCTAGAGTGAGCTTGAGCCAATGACCTGCCAAGCTAGTTTTTGATCTTTTCTATTAATTTTGCTTCATATCAAAGAAGTAGTTCAGCCCAGAAAAAATTGTAGAGAGTGAAGCATGGCATTTGGTTATTTTTCTGTTTCTAAGGTTTTTGTTTTTGAATTGTAGGTATCAAAGAATTTCATTTTAATGACTATTATGACTAGTTTTAATTAGTTTTTAATCTAAGTCACATCAAAATATTCATGAAATATTTGTGAGGACAAGAACAGAAAATGAAAATTTATATCTGGCTCTATGTAAGTTAAAGAGGAATTGATACCCAAAATAGACCCTTCCTGGAAATTAATGGTTATTTTTCATTTTGCCTGATATTTGCCTGATTTTCATTATTTACCTACTCTAAGCTTGAGCTAAAAAAGCTACTGTATTGAAGAAATCTAAGTAAATGAATTGTTATAAATGACCTAATGTAAGCAATTAAATGAATATGTTCTGTAAAATAACAAGGTTCTAAATACTATATAAAGAGCTAGTGTGGTTTAGTTGTAGAAAGTTGTAGTAACAGTTAACAGCAGTGCTTTCATTTGAGTATTTGTGTATGGTACTTTAATTACATTATCTCATTTAATCCCCTCAAAAATCAGGTAATATTTTCTTTTAATGATACAGAAGAAACAGAGGCTTAAGTATTTATCATACTTTTGACTACAGGTATCAAAACAGGAGATAGAAAAATTGGTTAATTGATCAGGTTTCAAAACAAATCTCATCTAATAGGATATCTGAAAGTGGTAGTTCCAGAATTGAAATCAGTGAGTCAAGAACATAAGGATTCAGGGTCAGCTTTACTGCCATCCTTATAGTCTTTGCTATCATGAATGTAACATGTCTACCTCAGGTGCTCAGCATCACTTCTCGTGCAAACATGTAATAAAGGCAGGAGGAAGGAAAGGATTTTCCTTAGTCTCATTAGTAAGGAAGGAAAATCTTTTCTTGAATTACAAAAGGTTTTATACCTTGGAAAGAACTGAGGAGTTTCTTTCCTTAAATCCATTACTCATAAAGGTAATGATATTATCATAATTGGTTAGATCAGTCATTGTTCATCCTTGGAGCTAGAAACATAGCTCCCCAGCACCTAAACTGGCTAAACAAAATTGGGAGTTCTTAGCAAGGAAGATGTATCTTGAAGATAATGAAGAGAGTAATGGGTTCCTGTTTTCGTGGGACTGTTAAGTCTGAAGGCAAATTATATAATAATAAGTAAATGTTCTAGGTAATTTTGGATAGTTATATTCTGTAATAAAATAGGGGTTGTAATATAGAGAATGACTGGGAGCCTGGGTAGATTGGGTAGTCAGAGGAAGGTTGTTGGAGAAGAGTGCATTTAAGTAAAAGACCTGAGTAATACTGTAAGAAACAGTCTTGGGCAGATTTGGGATTAGAGTATTTCAGGCAGGTCTAACCTACCATTAAGGAAACTTCTTAGCATAAGCATAATTGCTCAAGCATATGTAAAATACAGGTGAAAGATGAGATGAAGAAAGTATACTTCCCTGCTTCTGTTTTTTACTCATGAATTACGTAGTGGATACAGTTTATCTGGCCTTCCTATATTGTGGGTTGATTATCTCCATCTCCCAAACCCTAGGGATATACTTGTTCCTAAGGAGGATGTGAATGATAGAATTAGCTAAGGTTTTATTGAACACTTAAAGCCTATTGCATTAACAAAGGATGGTACAGCTGGTATAATTATTTCTTCTAATCTCCCATATTGAATTGGATGTTCTTATAGCATTTTATTTTTCTTTCTTCATATCATAAGTAAATTAATGAATTATTTATATGCTGTTTTATGTCTCATTTCTCAGTTAGATTGGAAGCTCCATAAGAACAAGGGTCATGGTATCTTCTTTGCCATTGCATTCCCATTGCTTAGCACAGTGCTTGAAGTTGTTGTATATTTGTGGAATAAGTGATTTAGAGATATAATCAATTATATATATGTCACAACAGTATACCACTGTATCTACCTCATTTTCTCCCCAGTACTTATAGTATTTGGTGCTAGGATTATCATGTAATTTTTAAAGAAGATTTTTTAAAATAATATAGGCATAAAGTAGTCTCTGTGAGTTTTAGAACTATGAGAGATTACCTACTTATGAAATATGTGTATGTTTTAATATTAATTTTTGATAGAATATGCATTTACAAGTTTAATAATCTAAATGAAATTATATTTTCTAATTTTCAAGACCTTTTAATATACTTTATTTAAATCTCATAATAATTCTGAAAGGTAGGTGGTATCTCTATTGATGTTGAGATTTATAAATGAAAATTAACTTATTCAGCTAGGGTAATACAGATAATATGAAGCAGAGCTGAAATATATCTTTTTTTGGTTCCAGAGTCAGTGTTCTTTTAATTATACTATCACTGTCTCTTTTATGATGAGAGATTCATATATATTTAAGAAGATTAAGTACAAATTTGGTTCAACAGAGAATCATAGATTATATGATAGTTAAAACTTTATGGAAGTACTCGATTAAATGAAAATACAAACCATTACAGTGTGTTAAACACACTCCTACACAATTACTTTACTCTAAAAGTGCCACATTCTGAGTAAAACCTGAGTTTTCTTTGAAACCTTTAAACTTTTGTCACATACATGTATCAGTATGGGATTTAGGAACTTTTGGGTTCATTTGTTTTGTTTTTTGAGCCAGTATTTCCACAATGTAGCTCAATCTGGCTCAAACTTGCTCTCTAGTCTCCTGCCTTAGCCTCCTGGTAATTAGGATTTTAGGCATGTATCACCATACCTGGCTTGTTTTGGATTTCTGATTTACTAAGGCATTGGCTAATTTTCATCAATGAACTCTACTCTGTTCTTTTGTCAGTTAACTTTGGTCTGGAGAGTGGGAATTAGGGATAGGAAAAGGGAAATTCTCTCCTCTCCCCTTTCATGCTGTGTGTTAGCTTCTTCATTGCTGTGACAGAATGCCTGACAGAAATAACTTAAGGAGAGGAAAGGTTTCAGGAGGGTATAGCCCATGATTACCTGATTCCAAGCACTTTGACAGAACATCATGGCAGCAAGAGCGTGTAGTAAAAGAGGTTCTTCAGCCTCATGGAGAAAAAGAAGCAGAGAAAGAGGGAGAGCCTTAGGACCAGGTATAACCTTTAAAGGTGTGCCCTGGTGACCTTTTCCTCAACTAGGCCCCTATTTCCTAAAGTTTCCAAAACCTACCTAAAATAGCATCACCACCTGGGGACCAGTCATTCAACAACATGAACCTATGGGGACATTTCAGATTCAAACCCTAATGTTCCACCTCTGGCCCCCAGAATTTCATGGCACCTCATGATACAAAATGCATTTAGTTCACTTCCAAGAGTTTTCAAAGTCTTAACAGTTCCGACATTGCTCAAAGGTTCAAATTGAAAATCTCTTCTGGTACCCAAGGCAAACTCTTAGCTGTGAACCCCAGTAAAATAAAAGAGAAAATTATGTAATTCCAAGATACAATAGAACCGAGTAAACATTTCCATTCCAAAAGAGAGGGATGCAGTCATAGGAGGAACAAACAATACTGAAACCCAGCAGGGCAAATATTAAATCCTGTAGTTCCATGTCTGGCATCCAGGGCACATGGTATTGTGAGGTCCGTAGGGCTTGGACAACCCTGCCCCTATGGCCTTGACATTTGCACTCACATGGCCTCTCTCCTGGGCTGGCCTCACTCATTTGTAGCTTTCCTCACAGACATTCCATGTTCCTGGTGTCTCTAACATCCTGGGGTGTCCATTGCAGTTCAGGCTTCTCCCTCACAGCTTCACACAGTTCCCTTTCAGGGATTACCAGCAGGGACTCCCACTTTGTCATACATTGCCTTAGCCTCCCATGTTTTTCTTTGAAATCTGGATGGAAACCTTCATGACCCCGTAATTCTTGCATGTCTGCAGAACCAGTATCACACAGATGGTACCAAGGATGATACCAAGGTCTGCTACCAGCTCAAGTGGGGCTCCTTGCACCATAGCAGAAGTGGCCTCTAAATGCGTGGGTGCCCATGAACAGTGACTCGAATCCCAGGGAAACAACTTACTAGGTTGAGGAGTAGGGTATCCAGAGGCACTCTCTTCTCAAGGGAAAGTCTTTCCAATAAATTTACCCTTTCATATCCTTGGGCCTGCTAGTGGGGTCTGGCCAATTTCTGAAATGCTCTCAAAACATTTTTCCTATTGTCCCTGATGGCACAAAATATTTGGCTTTTTAATGATGGTAATATATTCAGAAACCATGTTTTCCTCAACCCAACTTTACACAAAATTTCATCTTCAGCTCTACATTTTTGCTCCTAATTCTGACTGGAAACCTGGCTAAGAGCAGTCAGCAATACCAATACCACAACTCAAATGCTGGGCTGCCTTGAAACCTTCTCTTCAAGAGAAATTTGTCCATCACCTTTAAAGTCAGCCTCCCACAAAGTCTGTCACAGACAAAATGTAGATAAGTTCTTAGCCGCAATGTAACATGAGTGTCTTCTAGTTCAATTCCCAATAGAGTCCTCATTCCTATCTGAAACCTCATAGGCCTGGCCTTCACTATATGTGTTTGGATGGGCATTCTGGTCTTCTTAGCCACCATCAGGGTTGCCCATCAAACTCCACTTACAGCATTCTAGGTTTTCGTTAGCCTGCTTCTCAAACTTTTGCAAATTCCTCTCATAAGCCAGTTCCAAAGGTTTAAATACCACATGATCAGGTTCCACAAAAGTACCACATGATCTACTCCTGGTATCAGTTTTCTGTGTTAGTGTTCTTATCAACAGAAGTAACTTAAGGGAGGAAAGATTTATTTTGGCTCATGGTTTCAGAGGATTCAGCCCATGGTTGCTTGGCCCCATGTGCTTGGGCAGAACATCACGTCAGTAGGAGCAGATGGAGGAGGAGATTCTTCACCTCATGGTGAACATGGAACAGAGAAGGAGAAAAGTCTGGAAACCAGGTATAACTTTCAAAGGCACACCCCCAGTGACGTATTTCCTCCAAGTAGGCCCGCCTCTGAAGGTTTCCAGAGCCTCCCAAAGTAACTATCAGCTGAGGATCAAGCTTTCAGCACCCGAGTCTGTGGGGGACATTTCATATTCAAACCAAAACACATTTCTCTCTAAAAAGGAAGAGAAAGTCTTTCAATGTGAACTATTGATAGAATATTCTTTTGTTTTTTCATATAGTCTTATGTAATGTAATTTTTTTGGTAAAATATGCATAACCAAAAACTCTTTAGGTACAGAGTTCAATGTTACTAATTATATTTGCATTGTTTTGCAGTCATCACACCTTTCCATTTCTAGAACCTTTTCTTACCAAACTGAAACTCTGTATAATAACTGAAACAAGAACTTCCTACTATCCTTTCCTCCCAGCCCCTGGCAACCACCATTCTGTTTTCTGTCTGTGAATTTGACTATTTTAAGTACCTCATATAAGTGAAATTATTAAGTTTTTATCTTTTTTTGTGTTTGCTTCTTCTCTTGCTTAATCTGTATAGCAACTTCAAAATTAGATATAATTCTGATTTTACAAACGGGCAAACTGCTGCCTTTCAAAGAGGCTATACGTCTTGTCCAAGGCCACACAGTAAATTGTATATTCTGTATAAAACTCAGGTTTCTGAGTCTGCTGCCTATTTTTAGCCATTTTGACTCAATGTGTTTTACCTGTGTGTGGTGCTAGCTGGGAGGAGAATGCTTGCATTGCTCTCTCACCTATATATCCATCATTTTTTGTTGGAGAGGGAGGCAATAGAGAACAAAGAAGAAGTTAAGGAAAGATCAGAAGTATTTTATAGTTGCTAAAAAAGTGGATAGAATCATTGGTACTAAAAGGCTGTACAAATAGCTCGAAATCCAAATAGCTAGTATCTGAGATTTAACAACTTGGATATAAATGCTTATGAGAGGAAGATGCCAATTAGGAGTTCAGGCTCAGATGGAGTTCTTTCTTCATTCTTTCTCTAACTAGAGACAAAGTAATCTGTCATAAATTACTTGGTAAATTTTGTAGTCAGAAATAAATATAAGAGGAATATGTAACATCTAGAAAAAACAACTTTCTCCTGTAATTATGAGTTTCCTCTACTTGTTGTCTCTTCCAACCAGCATATGGCCTCTTGGGTTTTTTTGTTAGTTTTTGAAGTAGGGCATTTAGAAAGAAGCTCTGTGTGGTCCAGAAGCAGTACTACAACCATATTGAGTATATTACCAGTCATTTCTCTGCAACTGACTACTAGAAAAAATAGAAATAATTCCTTTGTTTTTTCTTTTTCATAGCAGCATGTGTTATTTATCATTTATAATTAGATTAAGATGATTATATTTTATCAGTGATTATACTTTATCAGTGCATTTAAGCATAACTATTCCTAGGAAGTTATTAAGGTGTTTCACTAAGCATTTTTTTACCCTGAATAAAACATAGTGATTCATATTAGATCTTCATCAGAAATTTTTAGTGGAAAACTTGCATATATATATATGGGATATGTGGAATATATATATATATATATGTATACAGTAGTTTTCAGGTAGGAGTTCATCTTGGAAAATGATTTACTAATTCAGATTGGATTTAGATTATATTGAGCGAATGATATGAGTTGGACTTAGGAATTCAAGGCCAGAAAGATTAGGGCATAGGCAATTGTTTTTTCTGAAATGTTAAAAAAGCTGTTAATGCTTTTCTTTAAAATGGGAGTATCATTGACATGAGTAACTGATAATATAGCAAGTACTGATAACAATGTTGCTAGTTGGCAAAATGTTTTTGTGTTCATATTAGTCAGGTTCCCAGCAGTATTGTTCCTTTTAAAGGAATAATTGAAGAAAGTTGATAATTGAAAGTATGTGTAGGACTAAAACCAACAAAGAATGGAGGAACACCCAGAGTTTTACCACCCTACGTCTGAAGGGGATAAGGGAAAGAGCAGTTACCAGAATTTGGTGAGCTACAGTTATAGGAGGAAGATCACCCTCTTGGAGCTGTGGTTTGAAAAGGACCACAGCCACTGTCAAATCCACTGCTAAACAGCACTGGAGGCCTAGCAGAGAGGGGGGACTTCTTTCTTTTCTTGCTAACTGGTCTCTGGTGCCTGCCTCCTTTCTTTAGAACCCAACTAGAAGCCAGAGGTGAAGGAATTTAGGTGATGTCTGTAGAGATCACCCTCCCAGGTTGTACACCAGGGTAGAAAAGGGAGAAAATATTAGATCTGATGAGGCAAATGGAAAGTATCCAGCATAATGTTCAATTTTTAATTTTAATTAAATTTATTTATTTTGGCAGTACTGGGATTTGAACTCAGGGACTTGCTAGGCAGGTACCCCCAACCCTTTTTTGCTTTAGTTGTTTTTTTTTTGTATAGGTTCTTTGGCTTTTTGGCTGGCCTGGAACCGTCCACGTAGATGGAATCATAGGGATGTACCACCACACCTGGACTTTTTAAAAAACTTTTTAAACAAATCTTTAGTTCTTGGTATAGAATAGCCTAAGAAAATAGAGTTTCTTAAAAAGATAGATTTTGCCAAAGTATCATTTAAAATTAGTTGTAAAGACTCTTAAAAATATTACCCATTTTCATATAGTTTATGAGATGGGAATCATATTCATCCAGCTTTCTGCTATTTCTCTATTCACTTGAAAATGTGAACTGTCTGTATTATGTTGGCCTCTGTTTGAGCCCCTTCTGAGTCAGATCCAAATAGCTCAGCAATCCCTGCCTGCCAGGAACTTATTGCCCAGAGGAGGTTCACTCTCAGCAGTTACTATGCTGGGTAGCAAGCACTGTAATGGGATTGATATGTAGAAGGTACTGTGAGAGTTCTGAAAAAGGGCACTGAATCCAGCCTGCAGCTATGAGTCTTGGGAGGTATTTCTAAGAGGATGTTTATTAAAAGATAGGCATAGCCAAATTGGGAGGTGGGCCAACCAAAGAGTGTTCTAGAGAGAGAGAAACATGTACACAGAAGCATGGAGGCATTAAAGACATCCCTTGGTGTACTTGGTTCCAGGACCTCACATGAAAACCAAAATCTACAGATGTTCAAGTTCTTTATATGACATGTCATAGTATTTGTGTATAACCTATGTGGACCTATCTATCTCTATACTTTGAATCATCTTTATATCACTTATAATGTCTAATACAATGTAAATTCTGTGTAAGTTGTTATACTATATTGTTTAGAGAAAAACAAGTCTGTTCAGGTTCAGTACAGGTGCAAGAATTTCTTTTTTGAATATTATTGATTGAAGCCACTGACGTGGAATTGTGGATACAGTGTGTGAACTATTTGGTAAACTGTAATAAAGTTGGTATATTACATGTGCTATAGATGGTATGTCTGGCAAGTTAAGCAGGAGCAATTTCAAAAGCAACTTTGAATGACAGCTTGAACTGGGAGATAAGGAATTTTAAGCAGAAAAGTTCCATCTGAGATGCAATTTAGAATAATAATTCTGGAAGTAATATGGAGGGTGGGGTAAAGGGGGAAACAGATCTATTAGGAAGCTATTATAATAAGTAAGATGCTGTAATAATACAAAAGTTCATGTTCTTCGTGTTCTCATTTTTTCTACAGCAGTGCAGGGATATTTCAGGGTACAGGCTACACAGAGATGAGTGGTCTAAATGTAAAAAAAAAATTGGATTTTAAGATGCCTCTCATTGTTTTAGTCACAGACTGAGAAATACAGGAGGAAGAACAAGGAGATATAGGGAGGAAGATGGTGAGTTCAGTTTGAGATATTATTCAGACCTAGACACGGAACAGTTTGGGAGGAAATTGGACATGTAGGTTTTTGAGTTCAGAAGAGAAATTTAATATAAGTATTGTCTTATATTTTATTTAATTTTGCTTATGAGGAAACTTAGATTTTAATAGGATAAGTAACTAGGTAAGACATATTTGTCAGAGTTGGACTCTGAACTCAGGCTTAACTTATTCTTTCTTTTTGGTGGTGCTGGGGTTTGAACTTGGGGCCTTGTGCTTGCCAGGCAGGTGCTCTACCACTTGAGCCATGCTGTCAGCCCTTTTTGCTTTCCTTATTTTATAAATAGGGTCTTGTGTTTATGACCGGGCCAGCCTGGATATTTATGCTTCCCATATAGCTGGGATGGCAGGTGTATGCCACCAGATCTAGCTTTCATTGGTTGAGATGGTTTCTCACAAACTTTTTGCCCCATCTGGCCTCAAACCTTGATCCTCCAGATCTCTACCCCACATCTCTGTGTAGTTTAGACTACAGGTGTGAGCCACTGCACCCAGCTGCTTATTGCTTCTTTTTAAAAGATAACTATTGAAATATGAAAATCATACATAAATAAACACATATCCTAAGTGTATAGCTTGATAAATTCTTACAAATTGAACATACTGGTGTGTTCAAGCACCCACACCAAGAAAAGCAATATCAGTATCACTTTGAAGTTTCCCACATGCTCCTAACTTCCAACATCATAGATTAGTTTTGGCTTTTTTCTGCCTCTTATTTATGACCCATTTTCCATGCATTGTATATTGTTTGAAGCCATGAGATGGGAATGAAGCCATTTTTCTTGAAAATGTATAGGAGGAAAGTATAAAGAAATCAAAGATGGAACCTTGGGGAATATTTAAGAGATAGGCAGAATATGAGTTTGAGAAAGAGACTGAAAAGGAACACTAGAGAGACATGATGAAACTCAAGAAGGCTTGGCATCACGGAAGTCAAGAAGGGAGAGTTCTGAGAACGGAGGTGTGAGTTATCATGCCAGACATATAGAATAAATAAGGATGTTAAGCAAGGATTGATTTTTTAAATTGAGGGACCCTCTGTGACCTTAGGGTGAACAATTTCAATGGAGTGAACCCAAGTTAGCATGTAGTTTTTTGAGGAGTGAAGATAAGGTAAGGAAGTGGAGATGTCAGATGTGACAGCCTTGCCTTGAGAAAGAATGCACAAAAAGAAGACTAACTACAAGGAGGTAGAGACAGTGTTCACTTGAGGAATTTTACATGGGGGAGTATTCACTTGGGGAACACTATTTGGTTTGATCATGTTGTAAAGAGGTTTTTCAACTGCTTTGGACAACTTTATTTAAAAATTTTTATTAAAAGGTGACAATAATGGGATTCTATAAGGAACATAGAATGGAAAGAAGCTAGTAAGTGGATTTCAGCTTTAGTAGATGGGCATTGAAAGTGACTTATGTGGATTTTTTGAAATAATTTTTTAGTATGAGTTACATTGCTAGCTTTTGTCAATTGATTTTTAAAAGCTTTTTGAATCTTAGGAAATTAGAATAAAGGGATCATTTCCAAGAGATGATTGGGAAATGACTGTGGTATAGTTAAGAAAACTAAATTAATAGCTGCTTACTATGGCTGCCAACCAGTAGGCTGTCTTTAAATCAGAAATCTGGTAGAATTTTTTTTCCCCTGGTACTGGGAATAGAACCCAGGGCTGTATGCATGCTAGGCAAGTGCTCTACTACTTGAGCCCCGTGCCTAAAAATTGTTTTCTTTTTTCTTTTAAACTCTCCTGGCTAACAAACTATTAACTTGTGCCTTTAGAATAATATATCTAAAATCACATTCTATTTTTTTAAATTAGTAGAAGGAACAAATGAAAACAAATGAGTAAAGCCTCTATTTGTAGAATAAAAATTGAGCTTGAGTAGCTTACTAGTAACTCTTCAAAATAGTTTTTATTATTTAAGTAGTAATATTCAAAGTTGATAACAAAACATACAGATAAGCAAAATGAAAATAAAAAATAGTATCACCTTTCAGATTTTTTCTATATGCCTCCATCCATGGAAATTTTAAAGTATTATTTAATGAGAAAAACATTAAAGCCACTTGACCAAAGAGCATCTTTTTTTTTTTTCTTGTTGGATTTGGGGTTTGAACTTAGGACTTTACATATGCTACCTTTTTAGCCCATACCTCTAGCCCCCAAAAAAAGCATGCTTTTAAGTAAGGATGGGGGAGGAAGACAACAAAAGATAACATTTGTTAGCATTTATCATTTTCTATGTTCCCAATAAATAACCTCCTTCAAAAACAAAAGTTTATAAAACGTTTAAATTCTATCATTCATTCACTCATTAAATATTTATTCAAGACCCTGCTCTTTGCCAGGCACTGTACAAGGCAGTAGGAATACAGTAGTGAAGAGAGAGACCCTGCCAGAGGAGCAAACAGTGTGTTTGGCACAGGAAACAGTTTGTTCTTGGGAGAAGTCCAGAAGTGGGAGACTTACCCTTTGTGGAAACAGAAAGTTCAGTAGTGTTGCAGCATGTGTGTTTCAGGGAGGGGTGTTTTGGGAAAAGTAGAAGCTACCAGTACAAGCAACAGCCAGTTCTTAAAAGCCAGACTATGAATTTGGAATTTCTGCTGAGTGGGGCTCACTCTAAGGATTTTAAGTAGGCAAGGGACTTGATTAGAGTTTATTTTCTACTATCCCAAAAACAGGAAACAAGTGATCTGTGATGTTAAAATCAATCGCATTTTGTCCAGATGTAATATAAACACAGATGGATAGGTAAATTCCTTTTGTCATTTCTAACAATTATATAAGCTGGTGCTAAAAATAAACCATATGCAAAGTTAGAAATGATATAAAGTATGCTATTTTTATCCAACATTTTACAATGAAATTTATAATATTTTGCTCTGTTAACAGGGAGGTTGTAAAATGTATTGTGAATTATTCTTAAAGCATGAATTTCTTATTAAGTAAGAATTATTTCATTACCTGAAAGTATATTTAAAACTTAAGACATAAGTTAGAAAAAGTCCTGTGTAATATATTTAATTGATATATGAGCATATGATTAATATACTTAATATGATTAATATGCTTATATAATTAATATACTTAAATGATAAATCTTATGAGACTTTTTTTTTGAGCAGTACTGGGGATTGAACTGAAGGGCCTTGCCAAGAACACTTGAGACATGCTCTAGATCTTTTTTGCTTTTAGTTCAGATAGGGCTTGCATTTTTGCCTGGAGCTGTTCTTAAACATTGGTTCTTCTACTGTGGCTTCCCGAGTTGCTGTGATTACAGGCATGAACCACCATGCCTGGATTGTTTTTTTGTTGAGATGGGTCTCATGCTAAACTTGTTGTGTGGGCTGGTCTCAAACTACAATAATCTCAATCTCTGCCTCCCAAGTAGCTTGGATTATTATGCTTGGCCTGTGACAGTTTCATTAAAACTTTGAAATATAACAGACAGTATTAGGGCTGTCATTAATTTTTTGCTATGTAGTTATAAAAGATACAGTAAATTAGCTTTTGTCAATATATTTGTTGTAACTAGCAACATCCAGCATGAGATATATTAACTAAAGTTTACGTACATTGTTATTCTAAGCAAAATTCTTAAGTACTTTCATTTGATCATTAGTTTAGCATGCTTACATTCACTTAAAATCAATAATAAGAAGCATGTACAGGTCATTTTGATTTTTTACTTGAATGAAGTGGTATTTGTTTGAAAAATCTTCCAGTAAGGATAGTGATATTTCATTTCAATTGTAAAGGAGTCAATTATTGATAGCACTGGCCTGACAGTATTATAGCATGCTATCTTTAAATATTTTCCATATATATGTGAGTATATATGTATATGTACATATATACTCTTTAAATATAGGAAATCTTTCTACTTAACACTTTCACGAGTTTTTATAAGTTCATTTCATTGCTGGTTTCTTGTCTATATGGAGTAGAGTGGGATTTGCTTTTGTTTTGGATACACTTCTCATTATTTTGCTTGTCCTCTTGGCAAAGCTTTGAAATGTATAAGAATTGTACATGTGTTACAATGTTTTACTGTCACTTAGAACATACCTGAGAAAGGGAGATATTTGTGTTAGACTGCAATCTGAACCCAAGGTGAGAAATACTTAGTTTATATGTGCCAGTCCTTTAAAGCATTAAAGCTTGTTCAGAGATGCTTTGTTACGCCTGTTTTACTTACTATAATTTTCTTAGATATTATTGGTATGGAAGTGTTATGACATATTGAACAATGGCCTTCTATCTGTGTATTAAAGAAATTATAAAAGGCAAAGAAACAGGTACAGGTTGGTGTCACTTTTCCATATCATCTACCAATTCATTTACGTATCCTTCACCCAGTCAAACAAAGGGTCTTGATTCTCATTTCTAACCAGAAAATGTCATCCTTATGCCCTTTTACTGCTGTAATTAGCATATTTCTGACTTTTGATTTTTTTTTTAGATAATTGCGAGGCTGACAATGCTTTAATAAATTTTGGACTTTGTTTTCTTTGACAGAGAATAGCTTCATGTCATTTTTAATGCGTGGGCATTTAGATAATTTAAATAAGTGCTATTTAGTATTTGGAGTTCCTATTCATAGAAAAATAGCCACTCTGAGGCTTATGAGAGAACTTTTAATTGCCTAAAATATATTGCTTCAGGCACTGTATTAAGAAGAAAGTACTGTCCAGTTGTATTTGGTCAGGTCAAGGTAAGCTATATAGAACAGAAAAAGGAATCAATAAGAAAGTTGATCTGTTAGCTGAGTTGCAGGATTAAAAGGGAAAATTTGGTGGTGTGTTTGATTCCAAATAAAGCAATCTAGGTAGATTATAATAAATTCACATTATGTGATACATGGCTTATTAGTGAGAATACTTCAGTTTTAGAACTGAGTTTCACCTGTGTGGCTGAACTGGGGTTCATCTTTCTTTTCCTACTGATGACAGGTCAATGAGAATCTTTAAAATTGTAATGTACAGTGACTAAAAGAGACTCACTTTTTGGTTATTTAAAATTCATGGTATTCCTCTGTTCCTTCTATGTATGTTTATTATTATAACTGAGATTATTGAGGTCTTCATTTTTTCCTGTTGATAACTGATAGCTTTTAATTTTGCTGACAGATACTAAAATAACTTAATAAGACCTTTAACTTGTATTGAGAGATTCTGGGCATATTTATTTTGCCTGGTGAAGGCTACAATACTTAACGTACCTATTAAAATATTTTATAAATTTGAATCTTTTAAAATTATCCAAGTCGAAGGGTCTTAGAACTTTAAATTACTTTCTGAGACCTCTTTTGTTCCAATGATGAGAAAATTATTCAACTTTTTTTAAAAACAAAAATCTAACCTTTTATGTTTTCTAATAGTCTAAGATGAAAAGAGATCACTTACCCAGCACAAGATTTCTAAGGTAGTTGAGTAGAGGGGAGATAAAGTATTTTCTTTTTTAAAATTTTTTTTAGGAAAGACATAAGATTCTATTAGTGATATGTGCATTTTCACAAATCTCAGTTTTTACCTGTAGCCGGGCTTCAAAGCAAAGCATTATATCACATATAAAAGCTACATTCTGATTTTTTTGCTTTTATTTATTTGCATATGTAATTTATTATAACTGTAAAAAGGGAAGTTCTTGTAAAAATCAAAACAGGAAAACAAGCAAATTCTCATTTCTGGTAGATTATGATTTAGAGCTTAGTTTAAAAAACTAAGTTTCAGAGATTATATTTAATCTTCATGGAATTTTGATAGAAAGTTGAATATGTAAAAGCAAAAGTATTTTATTTAAAACATTAAAGACATTATTTACAGGATGCTAAGAGTAAATTTGAGAGTGCACTGATGTTACTCTTTATTGCATGTGTTGGATTCCAGGCTATAAATTATTATTGCTGTGTTCCATCAAGAACACTAATTTTTATTGAGTGTTTATGTTGAAGTATTTATATATATTATAGATCATGGATTGTCACCTTATTTTGAAGAAGGGAAACTATAGATTTCATGTTTAGAAACTGAGAGAAAGGAATTTTAAAATATTGAAAATTTTTTGGGGGAGAAATGACCCAAGCCTTGTATGCACATATGAATAATAAAATAATAATAATAATAAAAAAGAAAAACCAGATAGTTTAACATCATATGCCAATTTTTCCATATTTTTTCTAGAATAAATTTATTTTATGGTTCTTATTGAATATGCTTTCTATACTTGTAATGAAACGTTTTGAAGATTATTAAATTCTAATCCACATAGGTGATATAAGAGATAACACTGATTTGATATAAGACATCAAACCAAAGACCATCTTATAAATTCAGTGCTATTGCTTTGAAATCCAATGCTTCTACTTAGGGTTGGACTAAGCTATAAGAAGTCTAGGTTTTCTACAAACAACAACAAATACTGGCAAGGATACAGAAAAAGAAATCCTGTACACTGTTGGTAAGATTGTAAACTAGTGTGGTCAATATGGAAATCGGTATGGAGATTCTTTAAGAAACTAAACATGGAACTATCATTCCATCATGTTATACACTCCTGAGCATATATCCAAAGGAATATAAATTAGCATATAGTAGAGATACCTATATACCCATGTGTCCCATGTGTGTAGCAGCACTACTCACAGTAGTTAAACTAAGGAATCAGCCTATGGAATTCAACCATAAAGAAGAATGAAATTATATTGTTTGCAGGAAAATGGATGGAACTGGAAATCATCTTTTCAAGTGAAATAAAGCAGGCAGGCTAAAGAAGATAGATTTGCATGTTCTGTCTCATATGTGGAACCTAGACCAAAATCAATACCACCATCCCACCAACAACAAAACAAGAGAGAGAATGGCATGAGTGTAAAATAGGGACTGGTTAGGGAGATGAACCAATGAGGGGAGTGGGGAGAGATTTAAGGATGATGGGGCAATTATGATTGAAGTACTTAATAGACATGAGTGACTATGAAACTCCTTATAAAAGGAAGAGGAGGCAAAAAAAGAGCAATAGAGAAGTAAATTTGATCAAAGTTAATTATATTCGTGAAATATAATAAAACCCCTTTGTACAATTAATATGCTCTAATAAAAGTATCTCTCTTTCCTTACTATCAGAAGACTTTATTTCTTTAAAAGAATGTAATCAATGATGGAACAGTAAAGGATAGGATATAAACCAGAATTACAGTGCCAAAGAATAAGTGTTGTTTAGTTTGTCATTCTGTATGCAAAGTCTGCTTTTTGTTGGTGGTGGTGAGATAAAACTCAAGTAAGCTTACAGATTTTTGGAGTTATAGATGTTATTTGTACTATATAAAATTTCTTATGAAGATAGTCATTCTGTAATGTTTTTCAATCAAGAGAATAAATCATTTGTTTTAAAATAGAGTAAAAAGTATAAATTTGATAAGAATTATGTATTTTGGTGGTGTCTTTTCATGTAACAGAATAGAAACCTGTCATCTCATTTAATTAAATAAATACAACTGGTAAAATCTGATCTTTTCTTTTTCTCCAATATCTGTCAAGATATTTACTTTATGCATCTGCATCTTGTAAAGTCATTATACTTTTATATTAAAAAGAGATAAGTAATATTGGGCCAATCTTTTAGAATTAAGTACTTTAAATTATGAGATTTTGTTTGCCTATCTGGTATATTTACCTATCTATATAATTATGCATTTATTTATTTTGACCCACCTACATACCTATTTATTTATAACTTTATCACATTGTAAGTATAACTTAAAGCATAACATAAGAGTTTCTATAAGAATAAGTCTGTACATGTAGAGGGTACAGTAGAGGGCTGAATAAATAATATTCCTCAGTTCATGGCATAGCATCATTATTAATCCATGTCAGGTCTTTGTACTGTTTAATTCACATTTATTAATTCACTCATTTATTCTCATTTACGCCATTCCCTATTTCTACAACCCCTAGCCCCCATAGGAAATCATATAGAGTCTATCTGTCTTCCTTATGTATACAGTCCCTATTTCTGATTGCTGCATAGGAGAGTTAGTATTCTAAAATGTCTAACTGCTTGAGAATTCCTATCTTCAAGTACTTTATATATATATTGTTTTTTAAAGAATCCAACCTACTTGAAGATTGATTGGCTAGTTCAGATAAACTATTTAAAGGTAAATAGAACCTAATTCAGTCATTTATAAAAAGCAAGTAAGCATAACACTTGTAAAACGATGAGAAATCTAGGAAAGTATGCTACTTCTTTAACTTATAGATTTTTTAGCATTATTTTAATTAATATTTCTGATTGGCAAATATTTATATGTATTTTGGGATACACTGTGATGTTTTGATATATGTAGACAATGTAGAATGGTTAAATTAAGTAATACATTCTTCACCTCACTTACCTACCAAATTTTTTTCCTAAGTAAGTTGGTTTCATTTTTATTTATTTATTTATTTACTTACATTTAAAAAAGAAATTGTGCTGGGGGTACATTGTGACATTTACAAAAGTTCTTACAATATACTAACCACTTTTATAGTGAGACACTTGAAACTTATTATCTTACTCTCTCCTTGTTGACTTGAAAATAAGAGTTAGAAAATAAACTTCATTTTCCAAGAATCTCAGTTGTAGTAGGGATTCAGTAAATGTACTGATGTCTTTGCTGCCACACCTACCAATCTGTAAATTGTCTTGGATATTTGCAAGAGTTAACTCATGCTTGGGTCCTTTATATTTCAGTGTGATTTGGACATCAATCAAGCAAAAAAAAAAAAAAGGAAAAGTGTTTACAAAAGCAATAAAAAGTGTAGTTTCTAGTTCACAATATCATTGGGAGGGACCTCTCCCAATATTACTGCTTTTGATGCATACTATTAGTGTATGTAGTAAACATGTCAGGTGTTACCTCCATTGCAATAAAGGCAAAGTTGAGACTAAAGGATTTAAGTGACTTGCTTTATGTTAGTTGGCTGTGAAGTCATAGTCAGGAATAAGACTGGAATCTTCTGACACATAGACGAAGGTACATTATGCCCATGTTTTCAAACTTTATAAGGAATGAGTAGCTCTGTCATTAATGTTTTTATATAATTGGATGTAAGAAATTTTTTTAAAGGTACTGCTCCTTTTAGTGTAACTTTAAAAGTCATTATACTGTATTGTTGGTGCTATTTTTGCTTTAGGATAGAAGCTCTAAGTCAAATTAGCCAATGGTAATTCCACAATGGAATTAGAAAAAATGTCTGTTCCTGAAATACTTGGTGCATTTACATTATCTGTCATATCACTCCCAATTACATTTAGAAGAAGCTCAAACTCCTTACTTGCTCGCAGCATCCTGAAAGCTCATTTTTTTCTAATTCTTCAGACACATCTCTTTCTGTTTTCCTGCTTACTCATGATTATCCATATCATTCACAGTTCTTAAATATATTAATCTTTTGACACCTCAGGACTTAATCTTGCTTTTCCTTAGCTAGTGTTTCCCTTCACAGCCCTTTGCATGGCTGACTTGTTTTTAATCTGTCACGTCTCAGAATTCTTCCCTGCCCATCCTTTTTATTATCCATCCAGGACCTTGCTTATTTCATTAGTATCCTATAACACAAAATAAAATTATTTAAATACTAGTACACTCTAAACTCCATGAATAACAGGAACCAAATTTATCCTATTCATTATTAAAATCTTAGTCACTTTGCACCTAGCTGTCCTTTGAGAAGTATTTACTGAATAAGTGAATTTTTAAAAATTTTTATTGTTTTATTATTCATATGTGCATACAATGCTTGGGTCATTTCTCCCCCCTGCCCCTACCACCTCAATACCACCCACTCCGCCCCCTCTCTCTCCTTCCCACCCCCTCGATAAACAGCAGAAACTATTTTGCCCTTATCTCTAATTTTGTTGAAGAGAGAGTATAAGCAATAATAGGAAGGAACAAGGGTTTTTACTGGTTGAGATAAGGATAGCTATACAGGGCATTGACTCACATTGATTTCCTGTGCGTGTGTGTTACCTTCTAGGTTAATTCTTTGTGATCTAACGTTTTCTCTAGTTCCTGGTCCCCTTTTCCTATTGGCCTCAGTTGCTTTTAAAGTATCTGCTTTAGTTTCTCTGCGTTAAGGGCAACAAATGCTACCTAATTTTTTAGGTGTCTTACTTATCCTCACACCTCCCTTGTGTGCTCTCGCTTTTATCATGTGCTCAAAGTCCAGTCCCCTTATTGTGTTTGCCCTTGATCTAATGTCCACATATGAGGGAGAACATATGATTTTTTGGTCTTTTGGGCCAGGCTAACCTCACTCAGAATGATGTTCTCCAATTCCATCCATTTACCAGTGAATGATAACATTTCGTTCTTCTTCATGACTGCATAAAATTCCATTGTGTATAGATACCACATTTTCTTAATCCATTCGTCAGTGGTGGGGCATCTTGGCTGTTTCCATAACTTGGCTGTTGTGAATAGTGCTTCAATAAACATGGGTGTGCAGGTGCCTCTGGAATAACCTGTGTCACAGTCTTTTGGGTATATCCCCAAGAGAGGTATTGCTGGATCAAATGGTAGATCAATGTTTAGCTTTTTAAGTAGCCTCCAAATTTTTTTCCAGAGTGGTTGTACTAGTTTACATTCCCACCAACAGTGTAAGAGGGTTCCTTTTTCCCCACATCCTTGCCAACACCTGTTGGTGTTGCTAATGATGGCTATTCTAACAGGGGTGAGGTGGAATCTTAGTGTGGTTTTAATTTGCATTTCCTTTATTGCTAGAGATGGTGAGCATTTTTTCATGTGTTTTTTGGCCATTTGAATTTCTTCTTTTGAGAAAGTTCTGTTTAGTTCACTTGCCCATTTCTTTATTGGTTCATTAGTTTAGGGAGAATTTAGTTTTTTAAGTTCCCTATATATTCTGGTTATCAGTGCTTTGTCTGATGTGTAGCTGGCAAATATTTTCTCCCACTCTATGGGTGTTCTCTTCAGTTTAGAGACCATTTCTTTTGATGAACAGAAGCTTTTTAGTTTTATGAAGTCCAATTTATCTATGCTATCTCTTAGTGTTGTGCTGCTGGGGTTCCTTTGAGAAAGTTCTTACCTATACCTACTAACTCCAGAGTATTTCCTATTCTTTCCTGTATCAACTTTAGAGTTTGGGGTCTGATATTAAGATCCTTGATCCATTTTGAGTTAATATTGGTATAGGGTGATATACATGGATCTAGTTTCAGTTTTTTGCAGACTGCTAACCAGTTTTCCCAGCAGGTTTTGTTGAAGAGTCTGCTTTTTCTCCATCGTATATTTTTAGTGCCTTTGTCAAAGACAAGTTGATTATAGTTGTGTGGCTTCATATCTGGGTCCTCTATTCTGTTCCACTGGTCTTCATGTCTGTTTTTGTGCCAGTACCATGCTGTTTTTATTGTTATTGCTTTGTAATATAGTTTGAAGTCAGGTATCGTGATACCTCCAGCATTTTTCTTTTGACTGAATATTGATTGGCTAGTCGTGGCCTCTTGTGTTTCCATATAAATTTAGTGGTAGATTTTTTTAATCTCTTTAATGAATGTCATTGGAATTTTCATGGGAATTGCATTAAACATATAGATTACTTTTGGGAGTATAGACATTTTTACTATGTTGATTCTACCAATCCATGAGCATGGGAGATCTCTCCACTTTCTATAGTTTTCCTCAATCTCTTTCTTCAGAAGTTTATAGTTTTCCTTGTACAGGTCGTTCACATCTTTTGTTAGGTTTACACCTAGGTATTTGATTTTTTTTGAGGCTCTTGTAAATGGAATTGTTTTCATATATTCTTTTTCAGTTTGTTCATTACTAGTGTATAGAAATGCTAATGATTGTTCTATGTTGATTTTATATCCTGCTATCTTGCTGTAGCTATTGATGATGTCTAGAAGCTTCTGAGTAGAGTTTTTTGGGTCTTTAAGGTATAGGATCATGTCGTCTGCAAATAGGGATATTTTGACAGTTTCTTTACCTATTTGTATTACTTTTATTCCTTCTTCTTGCCTAATTGCTCTGGCTAGGAATTCCAGTACTATGTTGAATAGGAGTGGAGATAGTGGGCTTCCTTGTCTGGTTCCTGATTTTAGAGGTAATGGTTTCAATTTTTCTCTGTTAAGTATAATGTTGGTTGTAGGTTTGTCATATAGCTTTTATAATGTTGAAGTACTTTCTTTTTATTCCTAGTTTTCTTAGAGCTTTTATGATGAAATGGTGTTGGATCTTATCAAAGGCTTTTTCTGCATCTATTGAGATGATCAAGTGGTTTTTGTCTTTGCTTCTGTTAATGTGGTTTATTATGTTTATTGATTTTCGTATGTTGAACCATCCCTGCATCCCTGGGATGAAGCCTACTTGGTCGTGGTGAATAATCTTTTTGATGTGTTGTTGAATTCGGTTTGCCATTATTTTGTTGAGGATTTTTGCATCAATGTTCATTAAGGAGATTGGCCTCTAGTTCTCCTTTTTGGAGGTGTCTTTTTCTTGTTTTGGGATAAGTGTAATACTGGCTTTGTAAAATGTGTTAGGCAGTTTTCCTTCCCTTTCTATTTCGTGGAACAGTTTAAGGAGGGTTGGTATCAGTTCTTCTTTAAAGGTCTGATAGAATTCATCAGAGAATCCATCAGGTCCTGGACTTTTCTTTTTTGGGAGACTCTTGATTGCTGCTTCAATTTCATTTTGTGTTATAGGTCTATTCAGGTGATTAATTTCCTCTTGGTTCATTTTGGATGATCATATGTATCTAGAAATCTGTCCATTTCTTTAAGATTTTCAAATTTATTTGAATATAGGTTCTCAAAGTAGTCTCTGATGATTTCCTGGACTTCCATGGTGTTTGTTGTTATCTCCCCTTTTGCATTCCTGATTCTACTAATTTGGGTTTTTTCTCTCCTCATTTTAGTCAGGTTTGTCAGGGGTCTGTTGATCTTGTTTATTTTTTCAAAGAACCAACTTTTTGTTTCATTAATACTTTGTATGTATGGTTTTTTTGGTTTCTATTTCTTTGATTTCAGCTCTTATTTTTATTATTTTTCTCCTTCTATTTGTTTTGGGATTTGCTTGTTCTTGTTTTTCTAGGAGTTTGAGATGTATCATTAGGTCATTGATTTGGGATCTTTCAGTCTTTTTAATATATGCACTCATGGCTATAAACTTTCCTCTCAGGACTGCCTTTGCTGTGTCCCATAGGTTCCAGTAGGTTGTGTTTTCATTTTCATCGACTTCCAGGAACTTTTTAATTTCGTCTTTTATTTCATCAATGACCCATTGTGCATTAAGTAATGAGTTATTTAGTTTCCAGCTGTTTGCATGTTTTTTGTCTTTACTTTTGTTGTTAAGTTCTAGTTTTACTGCATTTTGATCAGATAGTATGCACAGTATAATTTCTATTTTCTTATATTTTCTGAGGCTTGCTTTGTGCCCTAGGATTTGATCTATTTTGGAGAAGGTTCTATGGGCTGCTGAAAAGAATGTATATTGTGTAGAAGTTGGATGAAATGTTCTATAGACATCAAGTAGGTCCATTTGATCTATTGTATATTTTAGATCTTTAATTTCTTTATTGAGATTGAGTGGATGTTGAGTGAATTGTGAATTATCAAGAAGTGCTTGATTTATTCACTTTTTTGAGAAAGATAAAGTATATAGAGGAGATTGCTATAAGAATTTTTAATGTTTTGGTGCATAATAGCAGCTGTGATTTAAAGTATGTTTGGTATATTCTTTACAAGTAATTTCTGTAATCCAAAAACTTTGTGATGGTAGTTGTATATTCCCACTTTATAGATGATGTAATAGACTTAGATCTGTTGACACTTGCTCAGACACTTAACTAGTAAGCAGAAGAATTGGGATTGGAACGTAGGCCTGTCTGTAACTAAAGTCAGCACTGTTTTCACTCTACTTTGCTGCTTCTCAAATTAATGCTTAAGTTGTCTGGAAAATTTGCTTCTGATGAACACTTTCCTTTCCCAATGATGCTGGATAAATGAGGTGTTACTGTAATAAGGTGCTAATTGAATGGTGCAGAGAGTAAGCGCAAAAGAAATTAAGGAAGGAAAAGGTGTGTGCTGAAATCATCAGGGAAACTTGGAGGTGCTGTGGGACTTTGGTTCATTCAATTAATGCTATGGAAGTGTTCTGAATACTGGACCTTGTAGGACGTATGGGATACAAATAAGTATAGAGGAGACTGGAAAGTATTTCAGTCTGGAAAAAGTAATTATTAGAAGTTTAGAAGTGTTGTGTATATCCTGAAAGACATAAGGAGGAATAGTGTGATGTGGAAGAGAGGATTTATGTTGGAGACAAGTGGGGTATTTGTTCAAAACTAGATGAGGGTGACTGGAGGAATTTAAACCATATAGCACTTCGGCCTCCCACCCCCACCCCACTCCGTGGTTGCCAAGAACAGTAGCATTGTTTGGCAAAATAATACTGAAGGAAGATCAAATTTCAGTGGGAGTGTTCAAGTTTTAAATTATAATACTGCAACATTGGTAGTAAAAATGGCAGTTCTAACCCTGAGTTCGATTTCCACATCTTCCACGTGCTGGATTTTGAGCTTAGAATATTATTTCACTCACTGTACTTAGTTTCTGAGGTAACTTTGCTGAGTCCTAGAGATTCTGATTCAGTGAGTCTAAGGTGTGTGGCAGGATATCCCTTTCTCCTAAGTCAGATTTCTTTACTCTTGTAACTCCAGAGTACTTTGTATTTGTTTAGTGTTTTCTTTTTTTGACCTCAGGTGCTAAAAGTTGAATTAATCAAACTCCTCAGATAATGGCACACTGTGCTTTGGCAGTATAAGGGTCCTTTCTTGTTTAATTTTATTTAAAACAGTTCTCATTTATTCCCAATTCCCATTCTTATTCTCTGCTTCCATACACATTGACACTAATGTTTTGGGGTATGTCTGTGTCATTAAAAGTTATATGGTGGTATTTTATGCATATGTGTTTATAATTTATATAAATAGTAAAGATCTTGTTTCTTTTTCCATCAACACTTTAAAAATGCCTTTTTTGACAGAAAACTTCAAGCATGTACACCTATGGAGAGAATAGTATTACAAACTACCTTGTGTCCACCCATCATCCAGCATCAACAGTTATTAATTGATAAACAATTTTGCTTCATAAATATTTTTAATCATTCCCCTCCTTGGCATCCCCTCCCAGCTCTGCCTCTACAAACTATATTATTTTGAAGCAAATCTGAGACATTTCTTTTTCTGTATTTCAGTGTTCAGTACTTAAAAAAATCTCCATCCATTCAGTTCTCCCTATCTATTTGAGAACTTGTAACTGCTGCAGGTGTTCAGTGTATGCACTTACCATATCTTATCTTGTCCTCTGGAGATGCCCACGTGGGTTACTTACAACTTCCTGCTACCGTAGACAACTCTGATTTTCCTTTTCATTCATGTTCTCCTAAGGGGTTTTGGGAGAACTCTAGATAGTAGGGTATACACATACTTCGTTTACTAAGTACTCACAACTTGATTTCCAGTGTGCCTGTACAAGTTGAATATCCCTTGGCTGAAATACGTGGGAACAAAAGTGTGTCAGGTTTTCAAAAATTTGCATATAGATATATATCTTAGGGTTGGGACCAAAATCTAAACACAAAATTCATTTACCGCTCATAAATACCTTAATTATCTGAAGGTAATTTTATGCAGTGTTTTTAGTGCACTTGCATTTTATTTATTTAAAAAATTGTTTTTGGTGGTACTGGAGTTTGTACTCAGAGCCTCATTCTTGCTATGCAGGCATTCTACCACTTGAGCCATGACCCCAGCCCTTCATGTTTTAGCTATTTTTTTCAGATAAGGTCTTGAGTTTTTGCCTAGGGATGGTCTGGGACTGTGATCTTACTATCTATGCCTCCCATGTGACTGGGATTATATGTGTGTACCACTATGGTCAGTTTGTTAAGATAGAGTCTTACTTTTTGCCCAGGCTGGCCTTGAACTGTGGCTTCCCAAGTAGCTGGGATTATAGGTATATACCACCATGGCTTTGCATCTGCATTTTGACAATGACTCATCACATGAGGTCAGGTGTAGAATTGTCCACTTGTGGCATCATGTCAACACTCAAAAGAGTTCACATTTTGGAGTATTTCAGATTTTTGAATAGGGATATTCAACCTGTACTACCTTCTTACCAGCAGCATTTGAGAGTTTTCTTCCCTTCCATTTCCACTGACACTTGGTATGATTTATTTTTGTTAGTCTGTTTATTTGTAAAGTGGTATATTATTACTTAAATTTTCATTCCTGTGATTATTACTGAAGTTGGTTATCTCTTCATACACTTACCTATTATCCCTGGCTGGCTTTTGTGTATGTGTGTTTTTCTTTTTTTTGTCTAGAAAACTCGCCTTATTCACATGACTCTTTTCATATAGATCTCTGCTGAAATGTCATATGCTCAGACAGACTTTTCCTGATCATCCTACCTAAAACTACTCCATCACTTTCTTTGCTCTGCTTTATCTATGTTCATGTTTAACACAATGCATTATATTATGTTATGTATTTATTCGTTTATTTTCTCTGTTCAAGTTTTCAAAAGCAAGGAATTTATCTGTACCATTTATCCCTAGCGCTTAAAACAGGAGGTACTCAATAAATATTTGCAGAATGAATAAATTACCTACTCACTAGGACTTTTTTGAATATTATAGAAACTAAGAGTTTCTTGAATATTGTTGATTTTAGATGTTGCCATAGAATCTGTTAATTTTGTCTATGGCATCCCTTTTGGTAAGGAATATTTAATTTTAAAGGATTAACTCATCACGTCAAGGATTAACTCATCACGTATAAATCAGCACCTCATGTTTTGTGTTTCTGTGATTTGAAGAAAATGTTTTTTAATCTGATATCACAAATCCTCTTACAGTTTATTCTATTAGTTCTATATGTTGGTCTATAATCCCTCACAAATTTACCTTTGTGTAGGTTTTGAGATGAAGTGATTGATTTTAATTTTCTTCCTGTAGAATGAAAGCAGCTTGTACTTCTGTTGCTGATTTGTAGTACCCCCTTATATAAGTTCTTTTTTTTGTATTTCATTGATCAGTTGCCATTTCTGTCTAATATCACAATGTTTTTATTACAGTGGCTTTGCACTGTGTTCAAAAGTCCAGTTGGGAAAGCCCTTCTTTTCAAAGATTGATTTAGCTATATTCAAATAGCAATGAGCACAATCAAGTAACTAATCTTAAAAAAGAATGCTTAGAGCTAGGTTTATTAGCACATGCCTTGACCTCCAGCTACCTGGGAGGCTGAGGCAGGAGACTCATTTGAGCCTAGGAGTTCAAGGCTTCTCTGGGCAATATAGTGAGACCCTGCTTGAATATGGTTGATGTGCTTAATGTAGAGGAGCAGATACAGTAATCTTAAACTGGCAAAGGCCACTAGGGGAAGGGGACTAGGAAGTAGTGAAGAGGTCTGGTAAAGATGAACCAGTGTGGATTGCAATACACATGTACATGGAAGCAACACTAGAAATCTCTTTGTATAGCTATCTTTATCTCAAACTAGCAAAAAAGCTATGTCTTTCTCATTATCTCTTTTCTCTTCAATAAAATTGGATACAAGAGGGTGGAACAGGTTCTGCTTGGTGGAAGGGGAGGGAAGTTGGCCTAAACAATGTATACACATGTGAATAAAAACGATAAAATAAAAAGAGTGAAGACAGCAAAGAAATAGAAAACACAAATAAAATGATTTTCTAACACACATAAACACACAAAAAGCAAGCAAGCAAACAGAATGCACAAGACCATTTTAAAGGAATCATAAAACCCTATTAAAGGACATAAAAGAAGGTAAAACAAATAGAAAAATACCATGAGATAGCTTCATGTTATGAAGAGATCAGTTCTCACCAAATTAATCTATAAATTCAATATAACCACAATAAAAGTTTCAATAAGATTTTTCGCATATGTCAGCATACTTCTTTTTTTTGTGATACTATGGATCAGACTCAGGGTCTCCTGCTTGCTAGGCAAGTACTCTACCACATGAGCTAAAGTTCATTTGGAATTTATTGTAAATATATGTCAACTTGTGAAATAAATGTATACTTTCATAGTACTTTTTAACTTATTTAAAAATTTTTTACTAGCATAAATTAATTTTATAAAGGGGTTTCATTGTGATATTTATAACATGCACATAATAATGTACTTTCATCAAATTCATTCCATCTATATTACTCTTTCTTAACCGCCCCCCCCTTCACTCCTTTTTACAGCTTTTGTGGGTTGCATTGTGACTTTTCATACATATCATAGTACTTTTTACACTTTTTTTTTTTTTTAGTGACTAGTGTTTACATTCATGGATGGGCAGTTGATTGAAGATAGTAGAGAAGAGAGAAAAGAGCAGCAGAGTTAAGCATTTTGATTAAAATTGGTAGAAATTGTGGAGGTGGCAACAAGTAGTACTGAGTAAACAAGCATAGAAAATATAGAAGATAGAAAAGTGAGGGGTCATTGCATAAATGCATAGTCTTTCCTTAACTTTGGGAAAATGAATGTGATAAGAACAGAGGATTATAGTGTTCATCAATATAATGCTATTCCTATGCCATAAACCATCTTGAGTCCAACAATGAATAGTCTATACGGAATACTTGTTATCTGGGTTATAGTGTAGTATCAATACTATATTATAACTATAATATAGCAAGTATCTCTGAAATGTAGCTCAATAATTGACATTCATAAATAATGGTGATCCAGAGTGATCAGGAAGATCTTTAAATATATCCTTGATGTTATGTTTAAAGTGGCAGGGAAATGGGTATTAGAATGTTTAAAAAAAAAAAGTGAAAGGTATATCCACACTTGGGTTTAATGCTTATCCATTTAGAAGAAACGGATATCCAAGGCTATTCATTCTGTTTTTAGAGTTACATTTCACTCTGTCTATATCTTATACACACACAATTATGTATATTCACAAGCTGAAAAAAGAATAAAAACCACTCTGGTTTTATAGGGACTACAAGTAGGAGAAAAATGGGAGTTAAGAATTAATTTCCATATTCTGCTACTGACAATAATAGCTGTCTGAGTTGGAAGAGTTAGGTCCTGTGAGTCTCAAGTCTAATCTAGAAGAATTAAATAGATGATTTATTATTAAGTGTAGGAATTGGATAACCATGTTCAGATGCAATAACAAGTATCCGATCAGGTGCTAAGCTTAATATTTTGTGATACCTATTCAGACTTAATTAGGAGTTGATAGATTTTAGGCCTCATGCTATTGTAATCGCAATCATTTGTGAATTTGTAAAATTCATGAATACAGTATAAGCTGGGTGGTTGGCAAATATACTAGAGAATGTGGAACTGAGCCATCTGTATATCTGATTGCTCTAGTTACATTTAGTTTTATTTTTGAACCAGTATTCTACCTACTGTTTTGTTTCATGATAATTATATTACCTAGCAAGCATGACTGTGACTTACAAAAATTAATATAGTAAAAAGAAAACCCCTTATTATTGATGCACTGTGTTTGTGTGTACACTTGAAACTGATCTAGTTCTACTTTTACATGGGATGATCAGAAAAATACGCATAGCAGTTCAATAGTGAAATGCATCTTACCAGTTAAAAATAAACACAGAAATTTAAGATTTTCCTATGCCTAAACCTCTGGTGAATGATGGGTGAGGGCAAATTGTGAATTCTATTGTTGGTGGAGTGACTCAAGTATTAGAGCACCTTCCTAGCAAGCATTGAACCATTACGTGGTTCAATCCCTAGTACCACATAAGTGATGGCATTTTAAAGTAGAACAAAAATTTGTTTAGAAGCTTAGAAATAAAGGAGAAAGGGAAATGTCTTCTTTATCTAAGTCAGCTTTCTTGCCTTTCTTTCTATAAGATGACAGTCATGTCTTTGAAATCCTGAGGCATTATTTTTATGTTCCTTTTGTTGAAATTTTCTGCAAACATCTTAAAAAGTAGCTACTGGTACTTGAAAAGCTTAACATGTATGCTTTTTTAGCACCTGAAGTTTGCATATCTTAAATGATACTAACACTAATAGTGTGACTTCTTTAGTTGTAGCAAATGACATGTCATTATTTTGATGGGTTGTCATTTATTTATTTTTAAAATTTATTTATTTTTTTATTATTCATATGTGCATACAATGCTTGGGTCATTTCTCCCCCCTACCCCCACCCCCTTGATGAGTTGTTATTTAAAATGCGGATTTTAAATTATGATGTGAACAATCAGTATGAAACCAAGAGAAGACCCTTTGAAATGATTGTTCTGGTACTTTGACCACCAGTGCATTGTAGTGGTGAAACACAGTGGAGATGGGATTTAGTGTTTCTAGAGCAGAAGAGGGCTTTCAGCTTAGTGGTAAAATCTTGATGACATCTGATCACAGAAGTACAGTCTAGGCTATATTAATCATGTTTTTTTATTTTCTGTGTTTCCTGAAGCTTTAACATTTTGGGGCCTCTCCGGGTGGAGCTCACTACCCCTAGAGAGCTAGTTAATTCTTAGAAATAGCAAAAGACTGCCCTTGTGGTCCTTTTCATATGCAAAACTGCTGATCTGGAGCTTAGACTGACAACAACTACCTTTATTGAGCTTTCACAGATTGAACTACTATTACCCCAGGGCTAGATAGTAGGCCATGGCTGAAAACCTCCCAGTCCTAAACTACTTGTCTTGCCTTGCCTTTCTGGCAAAAGCCATAATAAAGGCTTGTGTCCTGGTTTTTCTTTATTCCTTCTGCCTCCTGACTAAGGAGCCCTGTGTAGAGTATAGCGCCCTTTCTTCTTGGGAACTATGAGTAATGCTTTGTTTATTTATTTTTAAGGCAGGGTCTAGCCGAGGCTAGCCTTGAAATTGTGATCCTCCCACCTCAGTCTCCCAAGTGCTGGGATTATAGAAAACCTACCTAAACTCTTTCTCTCAAAGGCAGTTGTCTCAATGTCTGTCATTTTACTATACTCATTGAAACAAATCCCAGCTACATTTTTTAAAAAACATTTTTATTAGCTTATATTAGTTGTACAGTGGGGTTTCATTGTGACATTTCCATATATGCTTATAATGTACCTTGGTTAGGTTCACCCCGACCATCATTTTCCCTCATCCTGCTCTCCCACTACTTAAAATGATTTCAGCAGGTTTTATTGTTCTATTTTCATACAAATATATAAAATAGATCAACCATATTCACCTTCCTTCATCCTCTCCATTTAACCTTCTCTCTCTCACTAATATTCACCCCCTAATAGGAACTGTTTTACTTTCCAGTCCTTCATTTTTTAAAGTATGCATTTATCGTTCAAAGTGGTTCCACCATGGTATTTCACCCTTCTATCCCCTATTCAACAGCTTTCAGTATATTTTGTTATGCCATCTACACAAATGAAATGTATTACGATATTATTTACTCTCTATAATTCTGTTTTCCTGTCCTGCATCCCCTTTCACCTCAAACAGTCCCACTATTACAAACATGTTTATATTTGAGTATATATTTATCTTTTGGATCTATCTTCCACATGGAAGACAAAAACATGCAACCTTTGTCTTTCTGAGCTTGGCTTACTTCACTTAACATGATGATTTCCAGTTCTATCCATTTACCTGTAAAAACACAATTTCATTCTTTCTTACAGAATAATACACCATCATATATATGTACCTCATAGTTGTAGGGCATCTTGGCTGTTTCCACAGCTTGGCTATTGTGAATAGTGTGCCAGTGAACATGGGGCACAAGTGTCTTTATTGTATCCTGATTTATATTCCTTCGAATATGTGCTTAGGAGTGGTATTGCTGGATCATATGGTAGTTCTATTTTTAGTTTTTTGAGGAGTCTCCATTACTGCTTTTCATAGTGGTTGTACTAGTTTGCATTCCCACCAACAGTTTGTATCCTTGTCAGCATTTTTTTTTATTTGTGTTCTTGATAATAGCCATTCTGATTTGAGTGAGATGAAATCTCAATGCAGTTTGGTTTGCATTTCCTTTATGGCCAGGGATGTTGAGCATTTCTTCATCTATTTATTGGCCATTTGTATTTCTTCCTTTGAAAATTGTTCAGTTCATTTGCCCATTTCTTCATTGGGTGGTTGATTCTTTGGGAGGTTGGTTTCTTGATCTCTCTGTAAGTTCTGGTTATGAAAACTTTGTCAAATGGATAGCTGGCAAAGATTTTCTCCCATTCTGTAGACTGTCTATTCAATCTGGTGACTGTTTACTTTACTCTACAGAAACTTTTTAGTTTGATGCAGTTCCATTTGTCAATCCTTTCTCTTATGTGCTGAGGTATTAGAGTTCTATTCAGAAAGTTATTGCCTGCTTGTATGTTCTGGTGTTTCCTTGATTCAAAGTTTTTTGGTATTACATTGAGATCTTTAATCTACTTTGAACTGATATTAGTACAGGGTGAGAGACAGGGATCTAGTTTCATTTCACATGTAGAAATATGAATACTCAGTTTTCCCACCACCATTTGTTGAAGAGGTTGTCTTTTCTCCAACATATGTCAAGTATAAAATGGCTATAGCTGTGTGGATTTCTCCCTGGATCTTCTATTCCATTGGTCTTCTGGTGTGTTTTCATGCAAGTGCCATGTTGTTTTTTATTGCTATGGTTTTGTAGTATAGTTTGAAATCAAGTATTGTGATACTTCCAGTGCTGCTGTTTTTTTGTTTTTTTTTTTTTAATTAGACTTGCTTTGGCTATTTGAGGTCTTTCGTGCTTCCATGTGAACTTTTGGGTTGATTTTTCTATCTCTGTGAAGAATATCATTGTAATTTTGATAGGATTGAATTAAAAATATAGATTGCTTTTGGTAGTATAGCCATTTTTACAATATTGATTCTGCTGATCCATGTGCATAGGAGATCTTATAGTTCATTATAGAGGTCTTTTACTTTCATCAAATTTATTCCTAGGTATTTTATTTTATTTTTATTATTTTATTTGTTTTTCAGGCTATTGTAAATGGAATTCTTTTCCTGATTTCTTTTTTTAGTCTGCTTATTTCATTTTTTCAGTCTGTAGATATAAAAACTAGTGATTTTTGTATATTGATTGTGTCCTGCTACTTTGAAGAAAATATTTAAAAGTTTTTTGGTGGAATTTTTAGGGTCTTTTAGGTATAAGATCATATCATCTGCAAATAGAAATAATTTGACTTCTTCCTTTTCTATTTGAATACCTGTTATTTCTTTCTCCTGTCTTATTGCTCTGACTAGAAAAATTGAATAAGAGTGGAGAGAATGGATGCCCTGGTCTCATTCCTGACTTTAGAGGAAATGGTTTTCAGCTTTTCCTCATTAGTATGATGTTGGCTATAGGTTTGTTATTTACGGCCTTTATTATGTTGAGGTACATTCCTTCTATTCCTAGTTTCTTCAGCACTTTTATCATGAAGGGATGTTGAATTTTGTAAAAGGCTTTTTCTGCATCTATTGAGATAATTGTGTGATTTTTGTCCTTGATTCTGTTTATGTGCTGCATTACATTTATTGATTTGCATATATTCAGCCACCTTTGCTTTCCTGGAATGAAACCAAATTGATCATGGTATATAATCTTTTTGATGTGTTGTTGAATTTAGTTTGCAAGTATTTTGTGTGTGTGTTTGTTAAAGAGATTGGCCTATAATTTCTCTTTTTTGTTGTGTTCTTATCCAGTTTTGGAATGACTGGAATACTGGCTTCACAGAATAAGTTTGGTAGTGTTCTTTCCCTTTCCTGTCTTCTGGAAAAGTTTGAGGAGTATTGGTATTCTTCTTTAAATGTCTGGTAGAATCTGGCAGTGAACCCAATGGGTCCTACGCTTTTCTTTGTTGAGAGATTCTATTATTGCTTCAGTCTCATTGCTTGTTGCACCTCTACTTAGGTGGTTTCTATCCTCTTGGTTCAATTTTGGTTGGTCAAATGCATCTGGAAATTTATCCGTTTCTTTTAGACTTTCCAGTTTATTTGAATGTAGTGTTTCAACGTATTCCCTCCTGAGTCTCTGGATTTCATTAGGATTTGTTGTGATATCCCCCTTTTCGTCTCTTAATTTTATTAATTTCCTTCTTTTCCCTCCTCTTTGTAGTTCGATTTGCTAAGGATTTATCAATCTTATTAATTTTTTTGAAGCACCAACCATTTATTTCATTGATTCTTTGTATAGAAAATCTTTTTCCACCCTTTCACCCTAAGCCAGTGCTTGTTTTTGTCAGTGTGATACATTTCTTGTAGGCAACAAATTGTACAGTTTTGTAATTCAGTCCACCATTCTGTGTCTTTTATTTGGGGGAATTGAGACTATTAACATTCAGTGTTAATATTGAAAGACATGTCATAATTTCTGCTATTTTGTTGCTTTTCTTTTTTTAGCATTTAATTCTTTCCTACTCTTCATTTGCTTATCTACTCATGTGGTGGCATTTATTTATTCTCATACTTTTGTGGCTGTGTTTATTTTTATCTTCTATGTGCAAGATTCCTTTGAGTATCATCTATTATAAATTTGCTTTACATTTTGTTTAACATGGAGGGTTTTTATTTCTTCTTCAATTATGAATGATAGTTTTGCTGCATAGTGCAATCTAGGGTTTGAATTTATTTTCTTTCAGTGCCTGAAATACTTCATCCATGCCCTCTTTAGTTTTAAGGTTTCTTTTTTTTAAATTCACTTATTCATATGTGCATAAATTGTTTGGACCATTTCTGCCCCTTGCCACCCACATCGCCCTCTCCCTGAAACCCCCTTGCTTCTAAGAGAACCTATTCTGCCCTTTTCTCTAATTTTGTTGAAGAGAAGACATAAGCAATAATAAGAAAGACAAAGCATTTTTGCTAGTTGAGATAAGGATAGTTATCAGAGAGATTCCTAGTATTGCTTCCATGCACAAGTGTATTACAACTGGAATTCATTAATCTCTACCCGACCTCTTCACTACTTCCCCTTTGCCTTCCCATAATGACCTCTTTCATTTTAAGGTTGCTGTATTAGCTCCTCTGCAGTGGGGACATCAAACACTTTTAAGTTTTGGGTTTCCTACCTATCCCAATTCCTCCTGTATGTGCTGTCCCCTTAGCATGTGACCCAAGTCCAACAACGCTGCTGCATTTGCCCTTGATCTAAAGTCCACATATGAGGGAGAACATATGAATTTTGGTCTTCCAAGCCTTGCTAACCTCAGGATGATGTTCTCCAGTTCCATACATTTACTTGCGAATGATAAGATTTCATACTTCTCATGGCTGAGTAAAATTCCATTGTGTATAAATACCACATTTTCTTAATCCATTTGTCAGTAGTGGGGCATCTTGGCTGTTTCCATAACTTGGCTATTATGAATAGTGCTGCAATAAACATGGGCGTGTAGGTGCCTCTGGAGTAACCTGAGTTGCATTCCTTTGGGTATATCCCTAGGAGTGGGATTGCTGAATTCTATGGCAGATCTATGTTTAGATTTTTAAGAAGCCTCCATATTGTCTTCCAGAGTGGTTGTACTAGCTTGCATTCTCACCAGCAGTGTACAAGGGTTTTTTCCCCCTACATCCTCGCCAACATATGTTGTTGGTGGTGTTGTTAATGATGACTATTCTATCAGGGATGAGGTGGAATCTTAGTGTGGTTTTGATTTGCATTTCCTTTATGGGCAGAGATGGTGAGCATTTTTTCATGTGTTTTTTGGCCATTTGAATTTCTTGTTTTGAGAAAGTTCTATTTAGTTCAGTTGCCCATTTCTTTATTGGTTCATTGATTTTGGGAGAGTTTAGTTTCTTAAGTACCCTCTATATTCTGGTTATCAGTCCTTTGTCTGATATATAGCTGGCAAATATTTTCTCCCACTCTGTGGGTGGTCTCTTCAGTTTAGAGACAATTTCTTTTGTTGTGCAGAAGTTTTTTAATTTTATGTAGTCTCATTTGTCCATCCTTTCTCTAAGTTGCTGAGCTGCTAGGGTTCTATTGAGGAAGTCCTTGCCTATACCTATTACTTCCAGAGTATTCCCTACTCTTTCCTGTACTAACTTCAGTTTCTGGTCTGATATTAAGGTCCTTGATTCATTTTGAGTTAATACTAGTACAAGATGATAGAGATGGATCTTGTTTCAGTTTCTTGCAGATGGATAACCACTTTTCTCAGCAACATTTGTTGTTGTTGAAGAGGCTGTCTTTTCTCCATCGTATGTTTTTGGCACCTTTGTCTAAAATAAGGTGGGCATAGCTGTGTGGATTCATATCTAGGTCCTGTATTCTGTTCCAATGGTCTTCATGTCTGTTTTTGTGCCAGTACCATGCTGTTTTTATTGCTATTGCTTTGTAATATAGTTTGAAGTCTGGTATTGTGATACCTTCAGCATTGCTCTTTTTGCTGAGTATTGCCTTAGCTATTCGTGGTTTCTTGTGTTTCCAAATGAACTTTAGGGTAGATTTTTCAATCTCTGGGATGAAGGTCATTGGGATTTTGATGGGATTTGCATTAAACATGTGGATTGCTTTTGGTAGTATAGCCATTTTTACTATGTTGATTCTACCAATCCATGAGCATGGGAAATCTCTCCACCTTCTGTAGTCTTCTTCGATCTCTTTCTTTGGGGATTTATAGTTATATATTGTTCTAGTTTCTGCTTATCGTGGAAGACTTTTATTACTCCATCTATTTTGAATGATAGTTTTGCTGGGTAGAGTATCCTAGGGTTGAAATTATTTTCATTCATAGTCTGGAATACCTCACTCCATGCCCTTCTTGCTTTTAAGGTTTCCATTGAGAAATCTGCTGTGATTTTGATGGGTTTACCTTTGTATGTTATTTGTTTTTTCTCTCTTTTCAGCCTTCAATATTTTTTCTCTATTCTCTGTGCTTATTGTTTTAGTGATAATGTGTTGTGGGGTAGTTCTATTTTGGTAAGTCTGTTTGGTGTCCTGGACACTTCCTGTACCTGAATGGGCATAGTTTTCTCTAGATATGGGAAATTTTCTGTTACTATTTTGTTGACTATATTATGAATCCCTTGTGCTTGCACCTCTTCTCCTTCTTCAATGCCTGTAATTCTCAGGTTTGGTCTTTTGATGGAGTTGGTGAGTTCTTGCTTATTCCTTTCACAGGTCTTGGGTTGTTTGACTAATAGTTCTTCAGTTTTTCCTTTAATTCCCATTTTATCTTCAAGTTTTGAGATTCTGTCTTCTGCTTGTTTTAGTTGCTGGAGTGGCCTTCCATTGTGTTTTGTGTTTCTGTTTCATGCTTTTTTCTGAGGTTTTTCCGTATCATGGGTCACTTCCTCTTTAATTTTGTCAATTTTTGACTTTAATTCATTTATCTATTTATAGTGTTCTCTGTTTTACTTTGGTGTTTATTTAGGGCTCCTATGAGTTTATTTATTTGTTTCTGTGTCTTCTCATATTCTTTATTTTTAGTGTGTTGAAATTTCTTGAGTGCCTCTTGTACATTTTGCCTAACCATGCCTAGTAACATCTCCATGAAACTCTCAGTGATTACTTACAGGATTTCTTCTTTGAGGTTGTTCTTGTGGGCATCGCTGGGTTCCTTGGCATTGTTTATCTTTGTTTTGTCAGAGTCTGGAACTGGGTGTCTGTTTTCTTCATTTCCTTCTGAATCCTGTATTAAATTATTTTTGGGGGGAGAATGGGTTCCATCCCTTTTTCATCTTCCCATCACTCCACTTGGTACTGTGCAAGTATGTTCTTGATAGGCTATTGGTGGTTTCAGTCACTTGTTTTATTTCCCTTGGTTAAATTTTGTTTTGTGGGTGTATTGGGTTTTTAGCTTAGTGTATGTATGTTATTTCTGTCCCCATCTGGGTGTAATTTAACTAGTATTAACTAACTCACAATAGTAAGACTAAAAAAACAAAACAAAATGAAAAAACTAAAATCAATGGGTTGAGATGAAGAAACAAACAAACAAGAAACAAAACAAACAAACACACAAAAAACCTCCAGGTTCAGGAACAATAGAATTTCAGTCTTAGTAGTTCTGGTGTTACTCCTTCAGCATCCAGTCCCGCTGTTTGTGTTTAAGCAGAAACTCTGTCTTAGTCTCAACAAGTAGTTAGGGAGTCTCACCAGTTTCTCTCCTGTCTTTCAGTGGCATCTGCTCAGTTGGCTCCTCCCTCAATGAGGTGTAGCTTGTCCACAGGTTCTGGAGATCAGCTCTGTAGCCTACCAGCCATCCTGCTTTGGAGTTGGATTTTCACTGTGTTGGTTTACTGGGGTCTTGTTTCTTGCCTTGCCCACTTTCTCTGGGACAAGGTCAGTGATCCATCACCCGGCCCCCTGCTGTCAGCATGTGATGGTTTGCTGATTTTCAATTTTGCAGTGCCTTTTTAAAAAAAAAATTCATATATGCGTACAATGTTTGGGTCATTTCTCCCCCTTCCCCCTACCCCCTCCCTTACCCCTCCACCCCATCCTTTCCCCCCACTCCCTCACTACCAGGCAGGAACTATTTTGCCCTTATCTCTAATTTTGTTGAAGAGAGAGTATAAGCAATAATAGGAAGGACCAAGGGTTTTTGCTAGTTGAGATAAGGATAGCTATATAGGGAGTTGACTCACATTGCTTTCCTGTACATATGTGCTACAGTCTAAATTAATTCTTCTTGAAGTAACCTTTGGTCTTGTTCCTGGTCCCCTTCTTCTATTGGCCTCTGTCATTTTAAAGTATCTGTGTTAGTTTCTCTCCATTGAGGGCAATAAATGCTATCTAGCTTTTTGGGTGTCTAACCTATCCTCACATCTCCCTGTGTGCTTTCACTTTATCATGTGATCAAGTCCAATCCCCTTGTTGTGTTTGCCCTTGATCTAATGTCCGCATCTGAGGGAGAACATACGATTTTTGGTCTTTTGGGCCAGGCTAACCTCACTCAGAATGATGTTCTCCAGTTACATACATTTATGTGCAAATGATAAGATTTCATTCTTCTTCATGGCTGCATAAAATTCCATTGGGTACAAATACCACATTTTCTTAATCCATTGGTCAGTAGTGGGGTATCTTGGCTGTTTCCATATCTTATCTATTGTGAATAGTGCTGCAATAAACATGGGTGTGCAAGTGCCTCTGGAGTAACCTATGTCACATTCTTTTGTTTATATCCTCAAGAGTGGTATTGCTGGATCATATGGCAGATCTATGTTTATATTTTTAAGAAGCCTCCAAATGTTTTTCCAGAGTGGTTGTACTAGTTTGCATTCCCACCGGCAGCGTAAAGGGGTTCCTTTTTCCCTGCATCCTCACCAACACCTGTTGTTAGTGGTATTGCTAATGATGGCTATTCTAACAGGGGTTAGGTGGAACCTTAGTGTGGTTTTAATTTGCTTTTCCTTTATGGCTAGTGATGATGAGCATTTTTTCATGTGTTTTTTGGCCATTTGAATTTCTTCTTTTGAGAAAGTTCTATTTAGTTCAGCTGCCCATTTCTTTATTGGTTCATTGATTTTGGTGGAGTTTAGTTTTTTTGAGCTCCCTATATATTCTGGTTATCAGTCCTTTGTCTGATGTGTAGCTGGCACATATTTTCTCCCACTCTGTGGGTGGTCTCTTCAGTTTAGAGATCATTTCTTTTGTTGAGCAGAAGATTTTTAGTTTTATGAAGTCCCATTTATCTATGCTATCTCTTAGTTGGTGTGCTGCTGGGGTTCCATTGAGAAAGTTCTTACCTATACCTACTAATTCCAGGGTATTTCCTACTCTTTCCTGTATCAACTTTAGAGTTTGTGGTCTGATATTAAGATCATTGATCCATTTTGAGTTAATCTTGGTATAGAGTGATATACATGGATCTAGTTTCAGTTTTTTGTAGACTGCTAACCAGTTTTCCCAGCAGTTTTTGTTGAAGAGGCTGTCTTTTCTCCATCATATATTTTTAGCACCTTTGTCAAAGATAAGTTGGTTATAGTTGTGTGGCCTCTATTCTGTTCCACTGGTCTTCATGTCTGTTTTTGTGCCAGTACCATGCTGTTTTTATTGCTATTGTTTTATGATATAGTTTGAAGTCAGGTATCGTGATACCTCCAGCATTGTTCTTTTGACTGAGTATTGCCTTTGCTATTTGTGGCCTCTTGTGTTTCCATATAAATTTAAAGGTAGATTTTTCAATCTCTTTGATGAATGTCATTGGAATTTTGATGGGAATTGCATTAAACATATAGACTGCTTTTGGGAGTATAGCCATTTTTACTATCTTGGGTCTACCAATCTATGAGCATGGGAGATCTCTCCACTTTCTATAGTATTCCTCAGTCTCTTTCTTCAGGAGTTTATAGTTTTCCTTGTAGAGGTCATTCACATCTTTTGTTAGGTTTACTCCTAGGTATTTGATTTTTTTTTGAGGGTATTGTAAATGGAATTGTTTCCATATATTCTGTCTCAGTTTGTTCATTATTAGTGTATAGAAATGGTAATGATTTTTCTATGTTGATTTTATATCCCGCTACCTTGCTATAGCTGTTGATGGTGTCTAGGAGCTTTTGAGTAGAATTTTTTGGGTCTTTAAGGTATAGGATCATATCATTTTGCAGTGTCGTTTGACTTTGGATGTTGTTCACTGGCTCAGGAGATGAATTTTGTGGACCACTACCTGCTGTATTTTAGGCAGCTGCTTATCATTCCCCATCCCCACCCCGCTGTTGGCCCTTCTGCCTTTCCAGCCTTTGTTTACCGAAAGTTCCAATGGAGATCAGCTTCTTGCCTCTCCCATGTTCTCCAGTGTGCTTACAGCACCCCACTCCCTCTGCTGTGTGTTAGTCTTCACTTCCTTGTTTATTCAGTTTTTTTTGTGTGTGTGGGGGTAGGGGGTCAATCTGCCCAGGGGCTATGCTGGTTTTTCCCAGGAGTGGCGGGGGAATACTGCATGATGCTTGGCGCTCACCTGTTGGTCTGCCGAATGTCTCTCAAATAGGTTTGGAGCCAGCATCTGGTGGCACAGGTGCTCCCCTGTTTTCTTAGTGTAACATGGTGTGGAGAAGCTTTGTACAGGCTAGGAGTTCAGAGTGTCAAAGTTTTGAATCTTCTTGGTGCTTTATTTCTGCCAAGTGTGGCTCCAGTGTCTCAGCAAGATTTTTGATTTATGGAGCTCACATTGTCCGCTTCTGCACCCTAGTCACCATCTTGGATCCTCTTTGAAAGCATGCTCAAAATAAATCTTAATAGAATAGAAACAAGCTGGGCATGGTGGACATGCCAATAATCCCAGTACCAGGGAAGTGAAGGCAGGAGAATTGAGAGTTTGAGGCCAGTATTGTCTAAACAGTGAGACTCTGTTTAAACAAGAACATAAGGATGGAAACAATATCTGCTGACTTTTAAGTTGGGTTAACTAATCAGATTTTCCTAAATCTTCAATTCTATATAGCAATGCTTCTTCCTCTTCTCTTTCTCCTTCTCCTCCTCCCCAAGGTTTTTTTTTTTTCAGTACTGGATTTTGAAATCAGGGCCTTGTGCTTGCTTGGCAAGCACTCTACCACTTGAGCCACACCCCCAGCCCTTTTAAGGTTTCTGTTGAGAAATCTGTTGTTATTCTGGTTATTTTGCCTTCATAGGTGGCTTGGTGTGTCTTTCTTGGAGCTTTCAATATTTTTTCCTTATTTTTTGTACCTAATGTTTTAACTATAATCAAAACTACATTTTAAAACATCATCCTTGTTGTCTTTTTCTGGATTCCCCATATCTGTCTCTGGCCAAGCCTCATTTCAAAGCTGAGTCTAGATTGGTAGGAAGGGCTTGGGTACCTCCAGTGTTTCCACTGTCATAATGATTCCTCAGGTTCACGGCATCTTGTAGATATTAAGAAATGCATGGCAGACATCTCTGTTGAGAAATACCAGATTTGGCTAGATTAAGATAGTAATCTGCCCTCTCTTTTCAGGTAGCTCTTAAAGGAAGAAGACATGTGATGGGGGTGAGATGTGGTGACTGTAAGTCCTGGAGAAGGAGAGCTAAATAACTTTACAGGAAAGCTCACCAGCAGCTGCTCATCACTGCAGAAAGCATAGAGCCAGAAACCTCATATTACTGCTTATAAGCTAAAAACAACCTATGAATTTATTAAACTCTTGCAACAGAAATCTGTGACGACCTCATCTGGATTCTAATGTATCCAGATTCTAATGAAACAAGGATGTTTCAGTAGAAATACTGTCAGAATAAACATATAATAAATGTTTATTGAAGAAAATGATATTGTATAATTTTGCTCCAAATGTATTCTTTCTTGAAAAATGTAAATGAAAGGAAAAATGGACAAACCCCTACAAATCTAGTGTTCAGTAAATGTCAGTTACATTTTAAGTGAGAGATTTATTGTGAGAGAGTTATAGAAATGTCTAGATTAGAAATGGCCTTAGAAGTTTACATTAGATTTCTGTGGTGTAGAATTTTCTTGGTTATGGAAGCTACAGATTTATTTACTGTGGCATTATTATAGATAAATATTAGGGAAGACCCTACTCAGTGAATTTTTAGATTCCCTATATAGTCTTATTGAATATTGACATATTTTCTTTTCATAGGTGATGCTTCTAACAATATCTGAAATGTAAGATTTATATTTTTCATAGTTGTTAATAAATTTAACTAATGTAGAGCAATATTATTTCAGAGCTTTCTCAGTAAAGCTGTTAAAGCCCTCAGCCCCTACCAGTTTCCTGATCTTCTTTCCTTTGAGTGTGGGGATTTTTTTTTCTTTCACTTAGGCTTCCTACACAGCAGCCTGAGCTCCATTTCCAGTAGGAGACTGATAGTTGCTAGATAATCTCTGGCATGAGCTAGCCTACTTTGCCTGCTTTCAAAACTAACAGATTTTTCTCTATTTTCTTATCGTTGTTATCTGTTATTTTTCTCAGCTTTTGTATGGGTTTTTTCTTTGCTAGTCAGTCACTTTGGATCTACTCATTCCAGTTAGTCCTCAGAATTCTGTCACTGTGGTACATGATGTATATTATAGCCATAATGAAAAACCCTAATAGGTTCTTCTTCCATCCTTATGTTAATTCCTAAGACATGTTTCCCTGCTGATAATGTGTTGCTATGAGCTTCTCTTGTCTCCTTTCCTTGCATTTTAAGAAATAATTTCTTAGTTATTTGCTTAATGTTTGGGAAAGAGTATAGGTCAATTATCACAAAGAAAAACTTGTAAGTAAATAATGAAAAACCACACCATACATGGGGTGGTGCAAAAGAGTTCTCAGGGACTTTGAAGACCACAATTCAAGTCAGGAGGAGTTACCAACATGCTCTAGCTATATGTTGACAACCTTTTTTTTCTCTTTGAAGCAGTCAGAATCACACAAGCTCCCTTGATTGGTTCTGATGCTTAGCGAATTGTTTGGGTGTGAGTTTTATGTTTTGTGGTTGAAGAAATAACATACAGGAAAATGCTTCCATATTAGGGAATATGTAGAATAAAAAAAATGAGAACATAAGTAGAACCATGAAGTTTATTTGGTTTGGGATAAAATGATAAACGCAGTTAAAAAAGGTTAAAATAAGCAGGTAGAAAATTTTGGAATGTACAGTAACTTGAATTTTATGGGGACCATGGATTGTCATATGATTATTTAAAATGGAGAGTTAGAAAAAAATGGCAGTGTTTTATTAAATAGTTTAAATAGGACTGTCAGAGACTACAGAGGAATGTCTCTTAGATGATTGTATTAAGAATAAATAAATACGCTTCTATTTTTCTTAAGTTTTAAAACTGTGAATATAATATTTGAAGAATAACTAATTAAAGAAAAATTTAAAGTGAAAGATTTTAATAGTGGGGTTCAAGCCATATATTTCCTTAATTGTACAAAAATTACAAAATTTATACCAAACCTCATAATACCAGTACACTAAGAGTAAGTAATTGGGTTAAGCAGGCATGATGCTATTGCTTGCTATTTAATAGACCTCGAGGGCACAAAGATTAAACAATACATAGCACTGACTTCTATGCACTTAAGATCAAATGGAGGGATCGATAGGTAAATTATGTTGTAGTACGTCAGTATTGTAGCAGTAGTTTTTCATATGTGGGGAAAAAGTCACTGAATATTCTAAGCATGAAAATTACTGAATTTAATTTGCTTTAGCTTAAAAAGATCACATCGGTAATGCTGAGTTTTGAACACAGGTGAGGTTAATGCTAGAGGCATGTAGACTCCTTATTACGCTGTTGCGGTAATTCAGGTAAGATTTGGTAAGGGACTAAGTGAAGGTTGTGACCAAATTATTTGAGAAGTGTGGGCCAATTCAAGAAAGATTTGAGAAGCAGAATTGATAGAGTGCCATTAATGAGAAGACAGAATGGAAAAATGTTGTAGGGTAGGTAATATCTAACAAACAAGTTTAGTCCTGAATATGTTGAGTTTGAAGTATCTATAGGACATATATGTAGAGATGAAACTTGATTATGTATATGAATTTAAAGTTTAGGAGAGTTCTGACTGCCAAGATATAGATTAGGGAATCATTTGTTCATTGAACAAATACTTATTATTTGCCATATGTAAGGCACAATGCTAGGTGCTGAGGATCCAGCATCGAGCAAGATTTGCTTTCATGTAATTTACATTCTCATAAGCACAGACATTAAAGAAATAATTGAAAATGCTTTCATTGAAGGGTTACCTGCCTTAGATTCCAGAGATCTAGTGTTGCCCATCTAGAATACAATGAGCAATTTGAAGGTACAGTCTGGATAAATAGGAGTTAGCCCAGGAAAAAGAGTCAAGGGAGGGAAGAATAAATTCTTCCAGACAGATGAAAATAGTATGTGCCAAGACTTAAGATAAGGAAAATCTTGGTATGTATAAAGAACAGAAAGACTAGTGTAGTTAGAGTATGAAGAACCAGAGGGAAAGTGTGTGAAATTAAGCTAAAGTGGTATGAAATGAAGCTAGAGATGTTGGCAAGGATCATATTATGTAGAGCCTCATAGGCAGAGAAGCATTTTGGAATTTGTTCTAAAAACAAAACTAAGCCATTGAAGGGTGTTAAGCAGGGTGCCATGACATTAGATTTGTGATTTTCAAACATCATTATGACTGTTAGGTGAAGAATGCTATAGAATGGGGCAGAACTGGACTCTGGAGATAAATTAGTATTCTGGACTGATGATAATAGACTAGATGGTAGTACTGATGATGAAAGTTAGAAGATACAGTTATTTAAAGGTAGAACTAATAGAACTTGGTAATAATCATTTAACAGCATATCATGTTTTTGTTAGAGTCATCTAGAGTAAGAAGAGAAAGTGGAGGATGAAATATTGGAGTATACCCAACATTTAAAGAGTAGGATGAGGGGAAGGCTTCAGAAGGAGAGACAGAAGTGGTTAGAGAATGGAAGGGAATTAAGAAAGATACAAGTCAATAAATTGGAAATTGAGAAAGGAAAACCACTTTAACTAAAGAGATAAGTAGAAAAATGAGTAAATAAGTGATGCTCTAGGATAAGGTAATTTAAAAGAATATTAAATTAAATATTAAATAGGATGTTATTTTTATTTACATTTACTTTTATCTGCATTTTATCACTATTTTACAAGCACACTATTTAAAGACTTCTGGTCAAATAGTTCTATGAGGCTTATAGTGGAAGACTTCAGTCTCTATGATCACAATTATCTTATTTCCTGTATCTAATGGACAACCACCTTCAATTATTTTATCTGATTTTGGTATTTATTTCCAAATAACAAGCTTATATTAATGCTACTTGATAGTTTTTGTTTATTTCTCGCAATGAAGACAAGAATTTTGTTCCTTTCCCCATCCTGTTCCCATAGCCACACTCATTTCTTTCCTATATCCTTCCATTGGTTACTCCAACTTTTGTTGGAGCAGTCTTTAATATTTACATTATTATGACTTAATGCTATTCATGGCTCTGCCATTTACTCCATGACAACTTTCCTTATATACAGTGTTGCTTTTACTAGAATATATATACTTGATAAAACATGGCTTAGTTTTCCCCCAAACTATTCTGTTTGTGAATATGTTCTTAATTATTCTATTCATTTTAATTTCTTGATGATATAGCCCTTGTATACTTCTCAGCTGTTCTTATCTATATCAGTTTCTCTTCTGGATTTTGCATATTTGTTATCTTGGGCTCTTCCTTTCTCATTCCCATCATCCTAAGAATTTTACTTTTTTCTCGTCTTGGATCCCATGTTAAATTTTTTATCACTGTGACAAAATACCTGAGAAAAATCACCATATAAGGAGGGATGGTGTATTTTAGCTTATGGTTCCAGAGGTTTCAGCTCAAGGTTTGTTGGCTCTGCCCTTTGGGCCTGGGCTGCCACAGTATATCAAAGAAGAACACATGGCAGAGGAAACTGCTCACCTCCTGGCAGCCAGAGTCCCAGAAAAGGGGCTGGAGTCCAAATATAATGCCTTACCTTCCTTTAGTCAAGCCCCACCTCTTAAAAGTGCCTCACTTCCCAGTTGTGCCAGAGGCTAGCAATCAAACCTTTAACATATGGGGATTTGAGGGACATTTAAAATACAAATTGTAATAGATCCCCTCACCCAATTTCTCCTTTGTTGGGTCCTTACTTTGGCGGAACATATTCTCCAGCATCATTCTGAATAATTGGCAGCTTTTTTGGACCTTGAAAATGACTTAATTTTATTGGATTAGTTCTTTAATTTCCTTTTCTTAATTTGTGTATTTAGAATTCCTGTTTTCTTTGATGATGTAGCAATTTGGACTGGTCCTCTATTTCATCTTTGGTCATTTTCTATATCTTTATCTTTAGTTTTTGCTTATTAGGACATATCATCAGTTTTACTTTCCAGCCCTCTAGATTAAAACAATTCTTTTTGTTACTAGACCTCTACTTTAAAAAAAAATACCATCCTGTTGGTAGAATCAACATAGTAAAAATGGCTATACTACCAAAGCAATCCACATGTTCAACACATTTCTCATCAAAATCCCCAATGACGTTAATCACAGAGATTGAAAAATGTACCCTAAAGTTCATTTGGAAACACAAGAGACCACAAATAGCCAAGACAATACTCAGCAAGAAGAGCAATGCTGGAGGTATCACAATACCTGACTTCAAACTATATTACAAATCAATAGCAATAAAAACAGCATGGTACTGGTACAAAAACAGATATGAAGACCAATGGAACAGAATAGAGGACCCAGATATGAATCCACACCTTATTTTTGACAAAGGTGCCAAAAATATATGATGGAGAAAAGACAGCCTCTTCAACAAATGTTGTTGGGAAAAGTGGTTATCTGCCTGTAAAAAACCAAAACTAGATCCATGTTTATCACCATGAACTACTAGCAACTCCAAATGGATCAAGGACCTTATATTAGACCTGAAATTCTGAAGCTAGTACACTATGGAAGCAATAGGTATAGACAAGGACTTCCTAAATAGAACCCTAGCAGCTCAGCAACTTAGAGAAAGGATGGACAAATGGGAATGCATGAAATTAAAAAGCCTCTGCACGATGAAAGAAATGGTCTCTAAACTGAAGAGACCACCCGCAGAGTGGGAGAAAACATTTGCCAGCTATCCATCAGACAAAGGACTGATGACCAGAATATACGGGAGCTCAAAAAACTAAACTCCCGCAAAATCAATGAACCAATAAAGAAATGGGCAACTGAACTAAACAGAACTTTCTCAAAAGAAGAAATTCAAATGGCCAAAAACACATGAAAAAATGCTCACCATATCTGGCCATAAAGGAAATGCAAATCAAAACCACACTAAGATTCCACCTCACCCCAGTTAGAATAGTTATCATCAAAAACACTACCAACAACAGGTGTTTGCAAGGATGTGGGGTAAAAGGAACCCTCGTACACTGCTGGTGGGAATGCAAGCTAGTACAACCACTCTGGAAAACAATATGGAGGCTTCTTAAAAAACTAAACATAGATCTGCCATATAATCCAGCAATCCCACTCCTAGGGATATACCCAAAGGAATGCAACTCAGGTTACTCCAGAGGCACCTGCACATCCATGTTTATTGCAGTGCTATTTGCAGTAGCCAAGTTATGGAAACAGCCAAGATGCCCCACTACTGACAAATGGATTAAGAAAATGTGGTATTTATACACAATGGAATTTTACTCAGCCATGAAGAAGAATGAAATCTTATCATTCGCAAGTAAATGGATGGAACTGGAGAACATCATCTTAAATGAAGTTAGCTAGGCTCAGAAGGCCAAAAATATGTTGTCCCTCATATGCGGACATTAGACCTAAAACAAATGCAGTAATATTATAGGACATGGGACACATGCTAAGTGGAGAACACATACAGGAGGAATAGGGAAAAGTAGGAAACCCAAAACTTGAAAGTGTTTGATGTGCCCACTGTTGAGGAGCCAATATAGTAACCTTAAAATGTCAGAGGTCACTATGGGAAGGTGACCAGGAAGTAGTGAAGAGGTCAGGTAGAGGTGAATCAATTTGGGTTGTAATACACTTTTGCTTGGAAGCAATGTCAGGAATCTCTCTTTATAGCTATCCTTATCTCAAACTAGCAAAAACTCTATGTCTTTCTTATTATTGCTTATGTCTTCTCTTCAACAAAGTTGGAGAAGAGAGCAGAACAGGTTCTGCCTGGAAGTGAGGGGGGTGGGGGGAGAGGGTGGGGGTAGGACCAGGGGGGAAAAATGGTTCAAACAATGTATACATATAAGAATAAATGAATAAAAACATAAATAAATAAAGGATAAAAATACCATCCTTTTCTTATTTCATGGTTGCTTATATTCTTTTATATCTTCGAGGGTAAAAAATGGTAGCTTTTGGAAATGTTCTTTGCACCTGTTACCTGTTACCTGTTTCTTAAAAGTTACTGTTTGTTTGCTTGCTTTTGTCTCTGCCTTTCCTATCTCTGGCTCTCCTTTAATGTGTGTGGGCTCATATTCACTTATACATTCTAAAAAGAGTTCTAAAAAGTTGACTATTAGTTCTGTGCTTTTAGATGAGGCTCGTAAATGTATAGGTTTCTGTTTAGGGTAATCTGGCTATTTGTTTTTTTGGGGAAATCTCTGATGTCCATACTTTTAAGTATTTTATTTTAGGTTATCCAGATTCCCTAGAAAAGAGCCACTACATGCCTATAGGGTATAAGATTGTCCTTTAACTTTTAATTCAAACTGGGGCAGAAACACATAAACTTTTACTTTATTCTTTTCTTTTTTAGCATGTTCTAAACTTGCAATAAGGTCATTGTAAAATCTCTTCTGGAGAATAAACCTCTAGTGTTTTGCTGGACACTAGGTTGGGGGCACTATCTGAAGTGAAGGCGGGGCAGAGTGGGGAACTGAGATTTGAACAGGTTTTTGGTAGATTTTTCACTTAATGCTCCTGTTTATAACCCATCTTTCCCACTTCTGGAGTTACCTGGTGCTGCCAGTTTTATCCTTTGGAGGTTCTGCCATGTAAACCTAGCCCAACTTTCTTTTTACCTTCTTAGTATTCAGATTTCTTGGATCTGAAAAGTAGCTTATGGGGGGTGCTATAATGTAAGTTCAGCCCACCATCTTTAGCCAGAAATATGTAATTTTTATTTTTTTGAAAGCATGATCTTTTCCCTTTACTGACTTATAAAAGAGATAAAGGCATATTACTAATTGACAGCCCTTTTGTTAGAAGAGCTGGTGAATATCCACCTATCTATTCAAATATAAATTGTTTCAGCTTAAATGTTTTAGACCTTAATTTATGATATCTTACCTGAAGAGTTTATGTGTAGTGATACCTACAATAGATAAGCCAAAGAAATATTAGAAGATTGAGTATAACTATTTAGGTATACTAAAGATGGTATTAATAATACCAACAGAAATAATAAAAATAGCTTAAATAGCTTGTAGTCATATATTGAACACCAGGCACTAAATTTTCTATACACATATTAGGTCACAGCAACTTTGTGAAATACAAAGTGTTATTTTCCCCTTTACGGATACAGACATAGAAAGATTACATAACTTTGCCATACTCAGTAAAGCTTATCTAGGAAGTGTAAGTGTACATAGCTAGTCTGGTTCCAGAACCTACTTCTCGCTCAATAGTTTTTTTTTTTTTTTTCTTGATTGAGACTGGGCTTGAACTCCACTGCTTGAGCCACACCTCCAGTCCTCAGTAATTTTATCTAATGACAAACTTCCTTTTATTCTTTGTCTCTTTGTATACTTTTCAAATTATATGACCATATATTAATGCTATAATTTGGAATTTTTTGTGCTATTTTTTTTACCCTGTCCAGATTCCCTAGAGAAGAGTCTGTACATTCCTGGAGGCTATAAGACTATTCTTTAGTACTTTAGAATCAAAACTGGGACAGAAACATGTAAACTTTCATTCAACATTGTGCTAAATTCCTGCCTTACATTGTTGGAATTATTTCTTTTGGTGGGGATAGAAAGGTTTTAATGTCCTATCAAGTAAAATGATTAATTTTATTTGTCTATTACCATTTATGTATCTCTTTAGGCAATATTTATCATAAATAAATTTTTAAGACTGTAGACTTAAAGTTGCCTTAGGCTTTTCTGGCATGTCCTCAAAGGCTTACCTCCTTTTTCTCTTATAAATTGATATATTTCTGATGATTCTGTTTTTATTGAACTATCATTGATTCAAGCTTTTCAAAGACTACCACTGCTTCAGTAGCTTGTTGTTTGAACATATGGCAAATTTCTGGCAAAGCAGTGAGCAATAGAAAAAGTTTCTTTCTCAGATACAATCAAATATTAATTATCTTGAAGGAGAATTATCCATATTTTGATATATTTAGAACAGATATTTCATTCAGAAATTGTTAAGCAGAATCATTTAGTTAAAACATAAAAAAGCCTTTTGTTTTAGTTCTGAGAAAGATGGTCTTAAAGACAAGTACCTAATTATTTGTCTTCCTACATTAAGATATGAACAATAAAATAACTTTATAGAATTAAACTTGTTTTGTTTTAGGCTTTGTTCCTTTTTAAGTACTTCAATTTTCCCTGAAAGGAAGGAATCAGATGGTCATTTTTTTTGTTATTAAGTGAACTTTAAGAGCATTGAATACAGTTATATTCAGTGTGTGTACATATATGTAGATATATGTATATGTATATATATATATAATCCAAAAATATACAGAATGTATATTTATATTTCCTTACCTGGTTCTTTAGGGTTTATTGTGATGTAATAAAGGTATTACAATAATTACATATTTTATAGATCTTGGAATCAGATTTTTTTTCATGTTATTTGCAAACTTCTTTTTAAAAATTCTTATTCCCAACTGAGGCCAATAGGAGAAGGGGACCAGGAACTAGAGAAAAGTTTAGATCAAAAAGAATTAACCTACAAGGTAACACACACACAAAAAAATTTTTATTCCCATGACTATAATGTTGTTTTCTCTCTGACAATTTTTGCCTATTTCCAATATTAAAAGATATCCCTGTCAGTTTTTTTTTTTTTGGATTTCATTTATTGTTTATTTCTACTGTTGTAAGAGAGTACTGCTTGGGATCCCTTGGGCACTTATATATTTAGTTGTACTATATTGGGGGTACTGCTTTATTTCTATGGAAATGTGCTTTTTAGTTTTTGGTATAGGTTTTCACTCTTCACTTAAGACTAAAAAATGGGTTTCTAATCAGGCCCTGTAGTTATCTCCATCTATCAGTTCCTCACATTCTACTTTAGCTTCTAAAGGATGCTGTATAAATGTTACCACAATAAGTTCATAGAAAAATGTGAGTAATTTTCCTAACTATGTAGGTTCTTATAACATCATCTAAAAATTCATCATCGTCTGTCCCTCCCTAACCTAGAAGCATCCTAGCAATACTAGTCTCGAGAGTGTAATTCTTTGCTTGGGATTCATCTAGAAGGTAAAAATAATGTAAAATGCAAAGGCATATTCAAATTAGTGTTGGATGTTAGAAAGTGCTGTCTTGTGAACAAGCTCTGTTTTCCTTGAGGTATCCCATTACTTAAGTTTACCTTTTTTTTTTAATTTATTTTTTTATTATTCATATGTGTATATAATGCTTGGGTCATTTCTCCCCCTGCCACCACCCCCTCCCTTACCACCCACTCTGCCCCCTCCTTCTCCCCCCATCCCCTCAATACCCAGCAGAAACTATTTTGCTCTTATTTCTAATTTTGTTGAAGAGAGAGTATAAGCCATAATAGGAAGGAACAAGGGTTTTTGCTGGTTGAGATAAGGATAGCTATACAGGGAGTTGACTCACATTAATTTCCTGTGTGTGTGTGTTACCTTCTAGGTTAATTCTTCTTGAACTAACCTTTTCTCTAGTTCCTGGTCCCCTTCTCCTGTTGGCCTCAGTTGCTTTTAAGGTATCTGCTTTAGTTTCTCTGCGTTGAGGGCAACAAATGCTAACTAATTTTTTAGGTGTCTAACCTATCCTCATATCTCTCTTGTCTGCTCTTGCTTTTATGTTGTGATCAAAGTTCAATCTCCCTGTTGTGTTTGCCCTTGATCTAATGTCCACATATGAGGGAGAACATACGATTTTTGGTCTTTTGGGCCAGGCTAACCTCACTCAGAATGATGTTCTCCAATTCCATCTATTTACCAGCGAATGATAACATTTCGTTCTTCTTCGTGGCTGCATAAAATTCCATTGTGTATAGATACTACATTTTCTCGATCCATTCGTCAGTAGTGGGGCATCTTGGCTTTTTCCATAACTTGGCTGTTGTGAATAGTGCTGCAATAAACATGGGTGTGCAGGTGCCTCTGGAGTAACCTGTGTCACAGTCTTTTGGGTATATCCCCAAGAGTGGTATTGCTGGATCAAATGGTAGATCAATGTTTAGCTTTTTAAGTAGCCTCCAAATTTTTTTCCAGAGTGGTTGTACTAGTTTACATTCCCACCAACAGTGTGGGAACAACACCTGTTGTTGGTGGTGTTGCTAATGATGGCTATTCTAACAGGGTGAGGTGGAATCTTAGTGTGGTTTTAATTTGCATTTCCTTTATTGCTAGAGATGGAGAGCATTTTTCATGTGTTTTTTGGCCATTTGAATTTCTTCGTTTGAGAAAGTTCTGTTTAGTTCAGTTGCCCATTTCTTTATTGGTTCATTAGTTTAGGGAGAATTTAGTTTTTTAAGTTCCCTATATATTCTGGTTATCAGTCCTTTGTCTGATGTATAGTTGGCAAATATTTTATCCCACTCTGTGGGTGTTCTATTCAGTTTAAAGACCATTTATTTTGTTGAGCAGAGCTTTTTAGTTTTATGAAGTCCCATTTGTCTATGCTATCTCTTAGTTGCTGAGCTGCTGGGGTTCCATTGAGAAAGTCCTTGCCTAAACCTATTAATTCCAGAGTATTTCCTACTCTTTCCTGTATCAACTTTAGAGTTTGTGGTCTGATATTAAGATCCTTGATCTATTTTGAGTTAATCTTGGTATAGGGTGATATACATGGATCTAGTTTCAGTTTTTTGCAGACTGCTAACCAGTTTTCCCAGCAGTTTTTGTTGAAGAGGCTGCCTTTTCTCCATATGTGGCTTTGTGGCCACATATTGTTTTAGTTTCTGTTTATCATGGAAGACTTTTATTGCTCCATCTATTTTGAATGATAGTTTTGCTGGGTAGAGTATCCTGGGGTTGAAGTTATTTTCGTTCAGTGCCCGGAAGATCTCTCCCCAAGCTCTCTTGCTTTTAATGTTTCTGTTGAGAAGTCTGCTGTGATTTTGATGCTCTTACCTTTGTATGTTATTTGTTTTTTCTGTCTTACAGCCTTCAATATTGTTTCCTTAGTTTCTGAACTTGTTGTTTTAATGATGATATGCTGTGGGTTAGTTCTATTTTAATCTGGTCTGTTTGGTGTTCTGGAGGTCTCTCGCATCTGTATGGGAATAGCTTTCTCTAGATTTGGGAAATTTTCTGTTACTGTTTTGTTGAGCATATTACGTATTCCCTTTGCTTGCACCTCTTCTCCTTTTTCGATGCCCATGATTCTCAGGTTTGATCTTTTGATGGAGTTGGTGAGTTCTTGCATTTTCTTTTCACATGTCTTGAGTTGTTTAACTAATAGTTCTTCAGTTTTTCCTTTAATTACCATTTCATCTTCGAGTCTGAGATTCTGTGTTCTGTTTGTTCTGTTCTGCTGGATTGATCTTCCATTTTGTTTTGCAGTTCTGTTTTGTTCTTTTTTCTGAGGTTTTAAATATCCTGGGTCGTTTCTTCTTTAATGTCTATTTTTGTCCTGAGTTCATTTATCTCTTTATTAATTGTGATCTCTGTTTCACTTTGGTGTTTATATAGTGCTTCTGTGGTTTCCTTTATTTCTTCTTTTGCTTTTTCAAATTCTCTATTTTTGTTGTCTTGGAATTTCATGAGTGTCTCCTGTACATTTTAGTTGACCATATCCAGTATCATCTCTATAAAATTCTCATTGAGTACCTGTAGGATTTCTTCTTTTAGATTATTCTTGTGGGCTTCATTGGGTTCTTTGGCATAGTTTATCTTCATTTTGTTGGAGTTTGGGTCTGAGTATCTGTTTTCTTCATTTCCCTCTGGTTCCTGTAGTAATTTTTTGCTGTGGGGAAACTGGTTTCCCTGTTTTATCTGTCTTCCTGTCATTGCCCTTGGTGTTGTTATTGTCCCTGTACTGTGTGCAATTAAGTATTTTCCAGCTTGTAATAATAGCACTAGTGATATTTAGAACGTAAGGGTGAGAGGAGATGGAAAGCAAAGATGTTAAAGGAAAAGGGAAAAACAAATAAACAAGTAGAAACAAACAAAAAAAGTTTCAAAGATATAAACAGGGAGAGACAGTGTACTAGTCAACTGTATGGTGAAAAGGCATTAGAGAGACAGAAAGGATTGAAAATAAAAAATAAAAATAAATAAAAAATAAATAAATGAAAAAAAAAATATAAAAAATCTCCAAGTTCAAATACAATAAAATTTCAGTCTTAATAATTTTCGTTTGTGTCCCTCAGCCTCCAGTCCTGGAGATGGTGCCTCAGATGTTGTTCTGTAGTTGTCTCTTCAAAGGGGAAAAATAAAATAAAACAAAACCACACAAAACAATAAAAACCCCACAAAGTGTCCCAAGTTGAAATGCAATACAGTTTCTGTAAATTTTTCAGCATGCAGGCATAGTTTGGTTGTTGTCTCATCAAAGGTAGGGAGAGAGAGAGAAAAAAAAAAAGTCTGGAGACAGTTCTGTGAATGACTATCTGCCGCTGTGGTTTGCCTGCCCACTGCCGTCAGCCTGCTGTTGCTGGAGGCTTTATTTATGCAGATCTCAGGGGTGTGCTTAGCACTCACCTGGCCCCGCAGGCTTTGTTTACTCAGAGTCCTGTGCAGCAGCGGCTGCTACAAGCTTTCCCCTTTCCAAGCACACTGTGGGAGGTGACACTGCACCCACTTTCTCAGGCGGGCTTGTTTATTTACAGCTCACGTGGGAAATAGGTCTTCCCCCCTCTCCTGTGGAGTTTTCCTCTCTCCACCACTTTTACAAGCTTTCCCACTCCTGGTTGCTGGGCGTGGCTGCCACTTCTGCCTTCTCCAGCCTGGCTTGTGTATTTACAGTTCTGTGAGGGATTCCGCTACCCACCTCTTCAGCACTCAGTGCGCCCCACCTCTGTGCTCATGTCTTTTTTGTTCTTATTGCTTATTACTCAGTTTCTCTTTTTTTCCCTGGGTGAGGGTCAGTCTGTCCAGGGGGCTATGCTGATCTGGCCCAGGGTTGTCTGTGGGAGTACCACGTACCGCTTCACTTACCTTGTGGTCTGCATCTTCCCAAGCTATCTGTGTGCTGGTGTCTGGCAGTGGCCCGGGGGGCCCTCCTGGTTTCTCTGTTTAACATGAAGTGGAGATGCTTGCACAGGCCGGAGGTGTGGAGGGGTCAAAGTTTTGCCTGTCCTCAGTGGTTTTGCCTGTAAGGTGTATCTCCAGTGTCTCTCCAAGATTTTACTTTAGGGGGCATGCCTTCTGCTTCCTCCCTCTAGCAGCCGTCTTGGAATCCTCACTTAAGTTTACCTTTTACATTCTACTATGATTGGGCCATAAGCACCATTTTATCATGTAACCTTTCCAATTCAGGGCAGTTGGTTGGATCAAGTGGAGTTTTATCAATAGTGTTCTCAGCTTGAATTCTTCTAATAAAGTTCATTCTCTTGAAATTTTTTGTCTTGTAATTTAATGAGGGGTAAGTGAGTTGAATTTGAGGACATTACAAGAACCATCTGTACTTGAATATTAGTATTGTTAGCACAAAATTAAAGTACAAGCAGAAAGTATTGGTAAGAATTTATGTCTGTTCTTTTTCTACTTCTGATGAATTTTTAATTTTTTAAATTAAAATATTGAATTGAGGGAAGATTGCATCCCAGACTAACTGACTCCTAAATTGCACAGGAAGGAACAATTCTCTTAAGTGTTACACTTCTGCTATGATGTCTTTTATAAATTTCAGTCTACTGGATTTTTTAAATGTCTTTTTAAAAAAGAGAAACCATCTAATAAAAAAATGAATGTATTTTTTTAAACTACATAAAGGGAAAAAAACTTTGTTAAATTCGTGGAGGTTACAAATTACTTAGTTTATTTTTCCTTTCTACATTTATGGTTGGATTCTGTAAGTTCTTAGAGGTTAAACTAGTCATGAATATGTCAGGTCTCTAGGGTTTCTCTTTTTCCTCCTTTGTCATTCTTTTCTTTGTCAGTGTTTTGTCCAAAATATGAGGTAGGTTAAGATCTGTTGTTATACTATGAGTTGTGATTAATATTATTCAGAAATTATTAGAAGTTATATATAATACAATCTATATAATCTATGTATATATTAGGAGGGAAAATGGAGAAGGCTATGCATTTGAAAGAGTTGCTGAACTACATTATAGAAGAGAAAACAGGAAAGGAGAAGAGGATAAGATTTAGAAAAGAAAGGTGAAAGAGATCAGAGGAAAATGGGAAGAGAATTACCTACCTAGCTGTAGTTGGTTATATATGGCTTCTGTTTCAATTCATTTATTTTTACTTGTTTTCTTATTGAATTGTAAACTTCTAGAAAATGGAGTCATTACTTCTGTTGCCTTTGAAACTCCCAGATTCTAATAGTGTCAACTCAATTATCCACTGAGAGATTATCTACTTTGTGTTTTAGCCTTTGTAAATACAGCTTTCAAGCTCTTATTGACATAAGTAAACAAAAAGTATGATAAAGACTTCTTGAATTATTTCACTATTACATGCTTACCTTTACATTCTCCTGTGGCTTGACTTTTAAACTGTTCACAGTGAGCCTTTAGGTTAGTTCAAAATGGATCAGTTATCTCACATTTTCTTTAAAAAAAAAAAGCAATCACAAAGTGTTTTTCTAGTGAATTTGTTTTTTTGGTGGGAATGGGATTTGAACACAGGGCTTTGGGCTTGCAAAGCAGGTGCTATACCACTTGAACCATACCTCCAGTCAATTTTGCCCTGTTTATTTTGGAGATGGGGTCTTGCAAACTACTTTCCTCACTGGCCTCAAACCTCAATTCTCCTGATCTCACCTTCTCGAGTTGCTAGAATTATGGACATGAATCACTGGCACTTGGCAGATTTAATTGTCTTTAAATCAACTTTTAGTCCATCTTCATCTTACCTCCCCATCCCCCAACAGGGAGTAAAAATCAACCCATTATATTGTTTCTTCTATATTTAGAGTTATAGTATCATACCTGCTTCACTGAGGACTTGGAAAAATCTTTAATTATCAATGATAGCTTTCATTTGGATACTCAGCCTATACATGCAAACTAGACAAGAGAAGTTACATTTTGGAAGGATTTTCAGGATGGGTTGAAGCATTATTTTCCTGGTTTTCTAAATAAAAATCCAGGTAGTGAGCCTTATAATTCTCTTTCCCAACACAAAGGAGTAGTAAAATGCAAATGCAGCAAATTAAAAAACAAACCAAAAAGAACAACCAATTTTTGTTTAAGCCTACTTTAAAAAAAATCTGAGAGATGAAGTTTTTTAACATGAAGCATTGACCAGCAAAGAGGTATGAAAAATTGAACAGTTTTTCAATTAATTCATTAAAATCTTGCCATCTTATGTAGTCTAAAGCATTGTCAATTTGATAAAAAATTAAACATTATTCAAATATAGGTACAAATAGATGTACCTACTCTATTGTGCCATGTACATAACTGTCAGAGCTTATATGCAAATCTTTAATCATTTCCTATTTCACTTTTTCTAGAGAGAGCTCCTTTTTCATTAACTTTTTTATTGTGCTGGAGGGGATACATTGTGGCATTTACAAAAGTTCTTACAATATATTAAATATATCATACTTAAAGGCAGGGAGTTCAGCATCTTTAAAATTTAGCCAAGTTTCTGGAATTGTCCAAACTAAAAAGTATGGACTGAATTAATTATTGTATGAGCTTGAATAATAGCTGGGTTTTTAAAAAGTTTTTTGTTTTTAGTGAGTATTACAGTTTTAAAAGTTAACCAGTAGGGAAGTATTGACTATGAGGTATGTTAACTTATATGTGTACTTGATTTAGTTTTTGAAATACATCTGAAGTTAGTACTCTCATTTCTGAGGGAAAAAAACCATGGGAGTCACCTATATTTTTTCTGTCCTTTTGCTGTTTCTCTTACCTAAAAGCCCAGATGTATTAAGTAATTTGTAAATATTAGATGAGAAGATTTTCTATTTGCTTGATATTTTGTGTTTTCCAAGAACGTTCACACAAATTAAGAAGTTCTTAATAACCTAAATAACCATAATAACCTGAATGAGGTATAGGTAAAGAAACTGATGAGGAAATTTGTGCCAAAGCTTACAAATTTAGAACATCAAATTTCAGATTCAAATTTCTAGTTAAGTGCTATTTTGTGTTTACCTCACAGTGACTTTTAAAGTCATCTCATTGCTTAATTGTATTGATTTGCTAGGATTGCTGTAACCAAGTACACAAAATGATTAGCTTAAACAACAGAAATGTATTGTTTCATGGTCCTGGAACCTGGAAGTTTGAAGTCAGGATTGGTTCCTTCTGAGGGCTGTGAAATAAGGATCTGTTCCAGGCCTCTCTGTTTGCCTTGTGGATGACTGACTTCTCATGTCTCTTCATATCATTTTCCCTCTATAAGTGTCTCTGAGTTCAAAGTTCTCCTTTTTAAAGGGTATCAGTTATATTGGGTTAGGGACCAGCTCTACTGTAGTATGACCTTATCTTAACTAATTAGATCTTCAATGATCCTGTTTCCAAATAAGTTTACTTTCTGAGGTACTAGGATCTAGGACTCTTAACATATCTCTTTTGGAGGAACACATACACATCCATAAGTTAACCCATAACATTCATCTTTTAGTAAATGAGGTCTGATTATAGATGTGGATTTTTCTTTCCAAGAACTTACTAGGAACTCCTCACTTGATCCTTATTACTGTTTACTTCACAGAGGAAATTAGGAAATTAATTTAATACCAGTGGAAGAATTTTTTTTTTGGTGGTATTGGAGATTTGAACTCAGAGGCCTTGTGCTTGCTAGGCATGTGCTCTGTCATTTAAGTCACATCCCCAGTATTGTCAGTAGAAGGAATTTTTTTTTATAACCATTTCTGTTTTGGTCTTTGGGACCATAGCAGTGTCCAATGATTAGTTTGTGGAAATAATCAATATTTATGATTTTATTTTCCTGAAATTTTCTTGTTAGGCTATATAAAGTCAACTAAGGACTAAGATTTCTTTCTTTCTTTTTTGGTGATACTGGGGTTTGAACTCAGGGCTTTGTGCTTGCAAGGCAGTGGCTCTTCCACTTGAGCCATTCCTCTAGCCCCAGGACTAAGATTTCTTTGGGGCTCATCTCTTAAGGTAAGTCTGCATGTCATCTCATGCTCCAGCTGTTCTCCTGTGTATCTTAAATGACCCCTTCTCTGGAAGACTTCAGCTGAGTCTGAAGGAAAGTTTGGGTTCATCAGACTGTCAAGTAGCTAACTCTGTTTTGTTTTATTGTAAGCTTATTCCAGAAACAAATATGATGACTTCTTGAATAGTAAGACTCGGAGGGAGACAAGGAATTCACTGATGTTACTTAGACAAAATCTTGATAAACTGGAACTAGTAATAGGCCTATTTAGTTTAAATGAACTTCTTCCCTTGTATCATTACTAAAAGAAAGAAGTAGCTTACACAATGTAAAGGCTATTCTTGATCAATAGTGATTCAACCAGATCAATTACATATTATGTATTATCAGGTAAGTGAATGATTAATTTTGAAGTAAATGGTAATTTTGAGGCAATGCAGAAATTTTTCATTATATACACAGGTTGGTTTTTTGTACTTTGAAATTCAGAAGTGAACAAATCTCTCTCCCTTTTTTTTGGTATAATATCTCTCTTTTATCAGGACCAATAAAGCACCGTATTAAATTCAGATGCTTGGAATCTTGTGCTGATTCTGTTCCCAATTAATTGAATAAACAACGTTGGACAAGTTAGTTCCCCTTTCAAGGCTTCCTTTATTCAATTTGCAAAATGGGGAATTTTCAGATTCAGCTGAGAAAACTTACTATCCCATGAAATAATTTATGTGTGTATTTTTCTTCTGTGGGAAATAAATCTGGGGAAATATGTTTAACACATTTTCCATTATGCTCTTATTAATCTGCATTTAAGATATTTGGGTTTTAAAAGCCATTTAATATATGAATATTATGAAAGAATCTTAAAATTATTAAAAAGTAAACAACATAGCTAATCCCTCTTAAGAAATTATAAGTGGTAAATCAAGGAAACATTGTGTACTTTATAAAATGCTTTAATACCGAATGTCAGTAATATATTTTATTTTATTCTATACAATTCAAGGATTGAAAGAAAAGAAATGCTCCCCACTTTCAAAAGGGTTACAGGATAGAGAGCTGTTCTATGTGAATAGTTAGCTAGTAACATAAAGTAATAATATAGCATGTAACACAATACTGTGAGTTATGGTTAGGGTTAGGGTCACAATACTGTGAATGAGATAGATACTGGGAGAGTAAAACCATCTGGAGAATAACAGCACAGATGTGGGGATTGAACTAATTTCAAAAAGCTATAATAGCTATGAATAGATGAAGGGAAAAGACATGGAAATAGTTCAGTTTTTCAGTGATACTTGTTTATAACAAGTAAGGCTGTTTCTAAATTACAGCACACATTACTTTGGTTCTTAGCTTGTCCAAATAAAAATATTTTACTACTTTTAAGTTTTACTTGATACAAGTATTTATAGTCAAATAATTTTAAACTTCTTCTAGAGTTTGCAATATAAAAGTCAGAAATAAGAAGAGAAAACTTAAAGAAGGACTTAGAAGAAACTGAAGTATAAGGCAAAGGTTTTAAATACTAGTTTTTCAGAGTGATTAATTCACATATAATTAGTATGTAGTTATCTTTGTGTGTTTATGAATTTTAAATCTATAAACATTTAAGTTTTTTAGACTTAAAAGGATTAATTTCAGTTTCTAGAAAGCTGTCTAGAATGAAATAAAACATATTAGTGGCATTTAATATTAAAGCACTTTTGTAAAGTACACAGTTTCCTTGGTTTACCACTTATAATTTCTTAAGAGGAATCAGCTATGTTGTTTGTTCTTTAATAATTTTAAGATTATTTAACAGTATTAATATATCAAGTGGCTTTTAAAAACCCAAATATCTTATATGCAGATTAATGAGAGAATGGCAGGAAATTTGTTAGCCATATTTCCCAGATTCCTTTCTCTCCCATAGATTAAACACACTACTCTTCCCAAATATAGGTTCTCTCTCTCCCTCTCAATCAATCAATTAATCTCTCTCTTTCTCTCTCTCTGATAGAAGTGAGTAAATTAATATTTTCAGATTTGTGTGTGTATACACATATACACATAAAACAGATGTGTATATATTTGACCTGTTTTGAGTAGTTCATTTTCCAATGTATAGGCTATGAAAGTGTTCACACAAAATGGTCTCTGTAACCAAGTAGATTTGGAAATGTGGCATATTATGTTTATACCAAAAAATTGTTTTTTCTTTTTTTGGTAGGACTGGAGTTTGAACTCAGAGCTTTGTGCTTACAAAGCAGGAGCTCTATTGTTTGAGCCATACCTCGTCCATTTTGCTGTGGTTATTTTGGAGATGGGGGGTCTCACAAACTATTTGCCCAGACTGGCCTTGAACCATGATTCTCCTGATGGTCATCCTTCTCAGTAGCTAGGATTACAGGAATGAGCCAACAGAGCCCAACTGTGTCAAGGAATTCTTAATACATATTAGCACATTAAAGATTCTGAGTGTTTCAGCTGAAAAGAAGCTTATTTAAACTTAGTCTAAAATTTCCAAAACTAATGTGAATAGGGAATACTTTATAAATTCCTTTATTGTGTATGTGTGTGCATGTGTACCTGCTTTTGTCTATGTAGATATATGCAAAACTCGGGAAACTGTGTTTTTGTGTAATGTAAGTAGAAGAACTGAACGGAGGTTGGTGGTATGGCAGAGAAATGGTAGCTGTTTGCAGTAGTTAATGATCTGGAAATGGTGAAAGCCTGCCATATTCTTTACAAGCTGTAGTCATGCCATCATTAATTAAATACCAAGTGGAAGGGTTGAAAAAAGACAGCAACGAAGAAGGAGAATCCCAACCCTCCACCTCACTGTTGGGTAGCACAAATACCAGTGCTGCACTGGGCAGTAATGAACATGTGACCATTCCAAGTTGTTCATCCTGGCTTTTTGCCTGGGTATTTGCTTGGATATTTGCTCACTTTTTTTTGACCCAGTTCCCTACGCTTTCCTCTCCTCTCCTCCCCTCTCTTCTTTCCTTTCTTCTCCTCTCCTCCCTCTTCTTTCTTTTTCAGTACTGGGGTTTGAACTCAGGGCACTTGATGGGCTCTACTGCTTGAGATACGCCTCCAACCCTTTCTGATTTAGTTATTTTTCAGATAGAATCTTGTGCTTTTTGTACAGGCTGGCCTTTGTCCATGATCTTCTTACTTAAATCTTCTGTGTAGCTGAGAGTACAGGTATGTGTGTTGCTGTGCCCACCTCCTTCGTTGAGATACGGTCTCACTATTTCCTGGGCTGGTCCTGAAGCATGATATTCCTGTCTCTGCCTCCCAAGCAGCTGGGATTATAGATGTGAGCCAATGTGCCCAGCCCTTAGTACCTAGTTTTCTGTTCTCATGTCCAAGGAACTAAAACAACTAGAAAGCTCCCTTGTTGAGATACTCAGCATTTATTCATTTTAGGTAGAAAGTACTTTCAGCTTTGCCTCATCACAGTTATTGTAGAAGAAAATATAATGAGGAAACAAGCTAGAATTTGTCAGTACAAGGAAAAATTAGGCACAATTAACTAATCCACAAATTCTGGATCTGTGGGTTAAAAAGGAAACTTATTTAAAATAAACTGAAAGATAAAATGGGAAGAGTTGACTTAAATAGGTTCATGCTTGGATTTTCTCTTTTAAGAGAAAACATTAATGAACACAAACCCAGTGTTGCCTATTAGTAGGAAAATAAATACAAAGGCTCAAACTGAATATTTTCCAGTTATGAAAAAGAGAAATTGAATTTAAACAATTGAATTTCAAACCAGTTATTTTCACTTTTTGTTTATGTATTGTGTTTCCCTCTGGGCCTTCTGAGATACGCAGTGTGCTGCTGTCCTACACGATCATCTCATCAGCGCTGTTTTGTATGTCCATCTGATGGGCACCGAAAATTATTTGGGGACTTTTCCATGGTTGCTGGCCTATACATGCATGTTCTACCATGACTACCATATGTTTTGTTCACAGGTTCATATCTTCAAAATAGTCTGTGTTTCTTGAAGCTCTCTTTTAAATCTAATTTTTAAAATTTCTATTGTTAATTAACTAATTAGGAAAAGCTATGTAAAACTGATGGTTTTTATAATTTAATAGGCAAACTCCTTTACTATTTAATCCTTAATTAAATATTGAACCACTTTAACAAAATGGTCCACACATAAAGAATACTGGATAAGATATGTGCAAAAAAGGAATAAAGAGAAAGAAAAGACAAAAAACAATCCCTCATTGAAATGACTAGCTTGTCTTTTGTAGTAACTAGGTGGGAGAGCAATATCTGCTCCTGTTCTCAGTTATTGGAGCTGGGGTGTATCATGGTTTAGCCACAGCATGAGGAATCAAAGTTCTTTTACTGTCCAGTAGTTCAATATAAGACTTTAATGCAACTTGGAATAGGTCACAGATCTTAGCTGGCTAAAGGCTATGAAGATATTATGGAACTGTTTAAGAGGACATAGTGGAAAGTGGCAAAAATAAATTCTGATTTTTATCCAAATGTAATAAAATGACAAAAAGATGTTCTGACCCAGTTTGAGTTGGCATTTGGGTTTTCTGACATGGGGATTTCTCCTTTTTGGGATTGCATACTAGCAGAGAGTTCATCCTCAAATGTCTGGATTAAAGCATAAAATTACAAGCTTAGTTTTAAAACAGTAGTTTCTTACATTTGTCCAGAAGTTAATTGGCATTATGTTTCATTTACTTTGTATTTTCAGATGTCTGTTTTGGAGCTCCCATTGTTTTGCTTCTCTTGTTTTACATGAAAACCTTTGTGTAAGTGGAATTGAGTAGTAAGAAGAATCTGTCTATAGCTTTGGTCCTCTTTGAAGTAATTTATATTTTTTATTGTTAAAATTAATTGTATTTCTTATTATACTTTATTAATTCCTCATAACTTTGTTTCTAGTCATCGCAATTAATTATAATTCATTTTAAATTTCTATCTTCTGTGAAACCATTAGTGCAGCATTTTTCAAACTTTTCATTAATTACTATATAAATTAATATCCTAAAATAAAAGGATTTTGAGGTCACATATGTTGAGGGAATGATGCATATTACAACTTTTTTTTTTTAGAGATTTAGGATGTACATGATAATGTCAAAGACTCGGACAGTTACTGAAATGAATAATTTTGCTTAGTCCAGGAGTTTCTTTGAGGACCAGGAATAAAGTGACAGGCTATTGCTTCAAGTGCTTTTGTATTTTTGTGGGCTTATTTTGACATTACTAAAATAAAAACCTTTATCAAATTATCCTAGTCAAAAAGATCTATTTCATTTGAGATATAATAGTCAAAGATCTTAGAATTAGATTGAACTCTTGCAGTATTTAATATTTATATAGAATCCTCTTCCTTGATTGATCTGGGAAATATTTTCCCTAAATGTATCTCCCTGGCTGGATGGGTGGGTAGGTAGTGGGTGGGGAAACCAAGGAGCAATGATTTCTGGAACCTTGAACTTAGATATATAGACCTTCAGTTTTTCTTCCCATCCTTATGCATGGAACATACTGTTTGTGTTCTTGTAGCCCTATAGCTGAAGATGTTTCTGTATTGGAATTAATCAGACCAGTTGTATTTATTACTGTAATATTTTTCTTCTGTTTCACTGCAGAAATCTTGAAGGCTTTCACAACATGTGGGATTATGTATCTGACTACTTCAGTCCTGCTTGAAGAAGTGAGAGCTATATTTTCATAATGTGCTCAGGTTTATATCTACTTACCAATATATCCAAAATATTTATCATCATAATAATGGTTATTCTTTTAACTACAATGTCTCAGGACTTGTGATCTGTAATCTTCATAACTTAATAGGGTAGCTATTAGGTAGTTTAATTTTACAGGCAAGAAATGTTCTGCAGAATTGTGTGTGTGTGTGTTGTAATTCTCCCATAGAATCATCTGTAATTCATTTTTATAGACTTAAAGACCTTTAGTTAGTTTAAATTTAAATCCTTTAGTTAGGATCACAGTGGATTAGAGAGTAAGAGAACAACCCACTTATTTCTCTCCTTTTAAACCTCAGTCTTACTTTTTTCACTCATTTACATATTTTCCTTTATCACTAACCCATTGGATTATCATTTTTTGGCTTCTTTTGTATTTTGCTTGAAAGTAACCCAATTGAACAGAAGGATACTTGCTGAGACTAAATAATTAATCTACTTCATTTTCTCTTTCCTCAACTGCTTTTATTCCCATGAGTGAGTTAGGCATTGACATGGCTGTGTCACTTGTCACAGAGGTCAAGAATATTGAGGCAGTGTAAAGCTCCTGATGGTGGGATAAACATTTTAACTTCCTGTCCTGCTGCCCTCTTGGGTAAAAGTAGTAGCATCAAAGAGCTGCCTGGGAATTCTTGGCAAGTTTTTAGTCAGAAAAAAAATGTTTTTATTTGTCATATGGGAATTGAAGTAACTTATTTTTTTCAAAGAAAGTACAAATACTTCATCTTCCACTATACTAACAGTTATTTATTTGGGCTTTGGGCAATATTTTTCTTATTTCAATTTCAAGTATTTCTCAGTCCAAAATTAGTACTTTATATTGTGTCACAAATAAGGGCTCTGTAACTGAGATCAGGTGTTATGTTAGTTTAGTTAAACTAATGGATACCAATGTCATTCAGAGTGCCTAAGCTTATCAAATCAGAATTCTTATGTTCAGTTCTAGAAACTTAAATTATGTGCCAGGGCTCTGTTTGCTTTGTTATTCCTTGAATCTGTTTCTGGCAGACAAAATTGTAAAGGGTTGATAGACTCCGATTTCAACCACTGACTATTTCATTTTATACAAGTTGAACTGTGGAGTTTGTCAGATGCATTCATTTGTAGTTGGGGTGAATGTCTTGTCTCCTGCAATTATTGTCCCCCTAAAAGCCCCCTTGATCGTTGGAAATGAGTTATTTGTTAATAATAAGATGAGTTTTGGTACTTAACTTTCTTACCTTTCTTATTTCTATGTTTTAGCTAACCTGTACCATTTTTTGGAAACTGGTATAAACTAAATGTGGAAACAGATGAAATATTAAGATAAAAACTGTTTATTAAATGCTAAGTATATATTGTTTTGCACACTATATTAGGCCTCCTATTTTACAATTTACATATAATGTAGAAAAATTCAGTTTTTAATGCCCAGTCTTAATTGTTTTTTGCATTTCTTTTTATTTCTTTTAATCATATGTGCATACAATGTTTGGGTCATTTCTCCCCCATTCCACCTGCCTCCTCCCATTCCTCTGCCCTCACCCCCTCCCCCCCAACCCCTCACTACTACGCAAAAACTATTTTGTCCTTATCTCTCATTTTGTTGAAGAGAGAGTATAAGCAATAGTAGGAAGGACCAAAGGGTTTGCTAGTTGAGAGAAGGATAGCTATACAGGGACTTGACTTGCATTGCTTTCCTGTACATATGTGTTACATTCTAAATTAATTCTTCCTGAACTAATCTTTTCTCTAGTTCCTGGTCTCCTTCTCCTATTGGCCTCTGTAGCTTTTAAAGTTTCTGCATTAGTTCCTTTGCATTGAGGACACCAAATGCTATCTTGTTTTTTTTGGGGGGGGGAGTGGGTTTCTTGCCTATCCTCATATCTCCCTGGTTGTACTCTTGCCTCATCATGTGATCAAAGTCCAATCCCCTTGTTGTGTTTGCCCTTGATCTAAAGTCTGCATATGAGGGAGAACATATGATTTTTGGTCTTCTGGGCCTGGCTAACCTCGCTCAGGATAATGTTCTCCAATTCCATCCATTTACCTGCAAATGATAAGATTTCATTCTTCTTCATGGCTGAGTAGTATTCCATTGTGAATAAATACCACAATTTCTTAATCCATTCATTGATAGTGGAGCATCTTGGCTGTTTACATAACTTGGCTATTGTGAATAGTGCTGCAATAAACATGGGTGTGCAAGTGCCTTTGGAGTAGAGTAACCTGTGTCGCATTCCTTTGGGTATATCCCCAAGAGTGGTATTACTGGATCATATGGCAGTTCTATGTTTAGTTTTTTAAGAAGCCTCCAAATTTTTATCCAGAGTGGTTGTACTAGTTTGCATTCCCACCAGCAGTGTATAAGGGTTCCTTGTACATCCTCACCAACATCTGTTGTTAGTGGTGTTTCTAATGATGGCTATTCTAACAGGGGTAAGGTGGAATCTTAGTGTGGTTTGGATTTGCATTTCCTTAATGGCTAGAGATAGGATTTTTTCATGTGTTTTTTGGCCATTTGAATTTCTTCTTTTGAGACTGTTCTGTTTAGTTCAGTTGCCCATTTCTTAATTAGTTCATTAATTTTGGGAGAGTTTAGTTTTTTGAGCTCCAAATATTTTCTGATTATCAGTCCTTTATCTGATATGTAGTTGGCAAATATTTTATCCCACTCTGTGGGTGGTCTCTTCAGTTTAGAGACAATTTCTTTTGTTGAGCAGAAGCTTTTTAGTTTTAGAAGTCCCATTTATCTGTGCTATCTCTTAGTTGCTGAGTTGCTGGGGTTCCATTGAGAAAGTCCTTGCCTGTACCTATTAGTTCCAAAGTATTCCCTACTCTTTCCTCTACTAACTTTAGAGTTTGGGGTCTGATATTAAGATCCTTGATCCATTTTGAGTTAATATTGGTATAGGGTGATAAACCTGGATCTAGTTTCAGTTTTTTGCAGACTGCTAACCAGTTTTCCCAGCAGTTTTTGTTGAAGAGGCTGTCTTTTCTCCATCGTATGTTTTTAGTGCCTTTGTCAAAGACAAGTTGGTTTAGTTGTGTGGCTACATATCTGGGTCCTCTATTCTGTTCCACTGGTCTTCATGTCTGTTTTTGTGCCAGTACCATGCTGTTTTTATTGTTATTGCTTTGTAATATAGTTTGAAGCTGTGTATCGTGATACCTCCAGCATTGTTCTTTTGACTGAGTATTGCCTTGGCTATATGACATTCTCTTTAATGAATGTCATTGGAATTTTGATGGGAATCGCATTAAACGTAGATTACTTTTGGGAGTATCGACATTTTTACTATGTTGATTCTACCAATCCATGAGCATGGGAGATCTCTCCATTTTCTATAGTCTTCCTCAGTCTCTTTCTTCAGAAGTTTATCGTTTTCCTTGTACAGGTCGTTCACATCTTTTGTTAGGTTTACACCTAGGTATTTGATTTTTTTTGAGGCTCTTGTAAATGGAATTGTTTTCATATATTCTTTTTCAGTTTGTTCATTATTAGTGTATAGAAATGCTAATGATTTTCAATGTTGATTTTATATCCTCCTACCTTGCTGTAGCTATTGATGGTGTCTAGGAGCTTCTGAGTAGAGTTTTTTGGGTCTTTAAGGTATAGGATCATGTTGTCTGCAAATAGGGGTATTTTGACAGTTAGTTTACCTATTTGTATTCCTTTTATTCCTTTTTCTTGCCTAATTGCTCTAGCCAGGAATTCCAGTACTGTGTTGAACAGGAGTGGGGATAGTGGGCATTCTTGTCTCATTCCTGATTTTAAAGAGAATGATTTCAGTTTTTCACTGTTAAGTATAATGCTGGCTGTTGGTTTGTCATATATAGCTTTTATGAAGTTGAGGTGCTTTCCTTCTATTTCTAGTTTTCTTAGAGCTTTTATCATGAAATGGTGTTGGGTGTTATCAAAGGCTTTTTCTGCATCTATTGAGATGGTCAAGTGGTTTTTGTCTTTGCTTCTGTTAATGTGGTTTATTACGTTTATTGATTTTCGTATGTTGAACCACCCCTGCATTCCTGGGATGAAGCCTACTTGGTCGTGGTGAATGATCTTTTTGATGTGTTGTTGAATTCGGTTTGCCATTATTTTATTAAGGATTTTTGCATTGGTGTTCATTAAGGAGATTGGCCTATAGTTCTCCTTTTGGAGGTGTCTTTGCCTGGTTTTGGGATCAGTGTAATACTGGCTTCATAAAATGTGTTAGACAGTTTTCATTCCCTTTCTATTTTGTGGAACAGTTTAAGGAGGGTTGGTATTAGTTCTTCTTTAAAGGTCTGATAAAATTCAGCAGAGAATCCACCAAGTCCTGGACTTTTCTTTTTTGGGAGACTCTTGATTGCTGCTTCAAGTTCATTTTGTGTTATAGATCTATTCAGGTGACTAATATCCTCTTGGTTCAGTTTTAGATGATCATATGTGTCTAGAAATCTATCCATTTCTTCAACATTTTCAGATTTATTTGAATATAGGTTCTCGAAGTAGTCTCTGATGATTTCCTGGATTTCCAAGGTGTTTGTTGTTATCTCCCCTTTTGCATTCCTGATTTTACTAATTTGGGTTTTTTCTCTCCTCATTTTAGTCAAGTTTGCCAGAGGTCTATCGATCTTGTTTATTTATTCAAAGAACCAACTTTTTGTTTCATTAATTCTTCATCTGTTTTTTTTGGTTTCTATTTCATTGATTTCAGCTCTTATTTTTTTATTATTTCTCTCCTTTGCTTGTTCTTGTTTTTCTAGGAGTTTGAGATTTATCATATCAATGACCCATTGTTCATTAAGCAATAAGTTGTTCAGTTTCCAGCTGTTTGCATGTTTTTTGTCTTTGTTTTTGTATTGAGTTCTAGTTTTAATTTATTGTGATCATATAGAATGCATGGTATAATTTCTGTTTTCTTATATTTGCTGAGGCTTGATTTGTGCCTTCCCGTGGAGCGTGCCACACTTTAGCCACTGTTGGATGCCTTCTCCTCTCCAAGCACATTGGGGGAGGTGGCATCACACCCGCCTTCTCTGACCTGCTTGTTTATTTACAGTTTCCATGGGGAGTGCCCCTCCCCCCCTCCGGTGGAGCTTTCCACAGGACAACCACTTTTACAAGCTTTCCCTGCTCCAAGGTTGCTGGGCAGGGGCCGCCATTCCTGCCTTCTCTGGCCAGCTTATTTGTTTACAGTTTGGGTGAGGGAGTGCTCCTCCTCCACTCTCCAGAGCTCAGGGTGCCCCGCCCTCTTTGTTATTTGTCTTTTTTTTTTTTTTTTTTTTTCAGCTGCTTGCTTATTACTCAGTTTTTTTGTTTTTTCTTTTTTCCCTGGGCTAGGGTCAGTCTGTCCAGGGGGCTATGCTGATTTGTCCCAGGGAGTACCGCCTGCCATTTATTTGCTAACCTGGTGGTCTCCCAAGCAGGGTAGGAGCTGGCGTCTGGCGTTGCAGGAGCCCTCCTGGTTTCTCCATTTAAAGTGGCTGGTGGGGGGTGCTATGTGTGGGCTGGGGGTGTGGAGGTGTCCGAGTTTTGCCTCTTCTTGGTGGTTTTCAGTATCTCCAAGAGTTTACTTTAGGAAGCACGCTTTCTGCTTCCTCCCTCTAGTCACCATATTGGAATCCTTTTAATATATATTTTTTTTAACTGTAGTATGATTTTGGTAGCACTGAGGTTTGAACTCAGGGCTTCATGCTTGCTAGGCAGGCACTCTACTGCTTGAGCCATGGCTCCAGCTTCTATAAGTCTGATTTTATGGTTGGTTATTTATGTTAAAAAATCTTCTACTTTCTTTTTTGTTCATTCATACTCAGTGTTAAAGACGGTCTAATTTTTTAAATGACCACATAAACTTCCCAGAATCATCTTGAATATTTGAGGAGATGGTGTCTTAAACAAGAAATTGAATCTAGAAATTATTTGGTGTATAGAATAGTATAAAGAGCAAACTTTTCAGGAAAATATTTTTATGAAGTGAAGTTTTGGAGAATTTTATCGTAAGGACAAATCATTAGGGTCATATTTTCATAAAGTCAGTATTTGTTGAGTTGATATGTTTCTTCCATTATTTTAAACCATCATTTGGATTTAGGAATTTTGTTCCTTGTTTAAGAATTTTTGGTGATCTTTAGAAAACTCTATAGCAGAGCTAGAACTCAGGTCCTGCCTCACTTTATTCTTCAAATCGTCTCTTAGGTAGCTTTATTAACAAGTAGATCCCAAATATTTGTGCTGATAGAGATGGTAGTTAACTATTATACTTAGTTTTTTGCATGTAATTTTTTGAAACAATTATTTTTATTTCTATTCATGTCAATCTGGTTAAAAAGAAGATCAGGTAAGGGATATTAGCAAAGCATTGCATTTAGATGAACATGGGGTTATAAATTGATGTTGTGGATTATTTGCCTATTTATGTGAGTGAAATAAGAAATGGAACTAAAAACAACTAATCTAGATAATTCAGTCTGAAAGGATTTTATACTATAGTTAGTCTTTTTTCCCATGTTCCTGTTATGTACAGAAAAATGCCCTTAGCCTTTCAGCTTATTTTTCTGCTGGTTAAGTTGAAATCATTTATCACTTTATCTTGTAGTGTTACCAGTGAAAAATAACTTAATATCTTAAGTTTCAACTGAGCAGATCTTTTTTTTTTTAAAGGAAGACAAGGACTCACTCTGCAGTCCAGGTAGGCCTTCAACTTGTTATGAATTTCCGTCCTTAGACTTGTAACCATCTGCCTGCCTCATCCTCCTGAGTGTTGGGATTACTGTTGTGTGTCATCACACCTGGCCTCACATCTAAGTCTTTGGAAGCTTGTGTTAGGTAGAATAGCTTTATGGTCATGGATAAATTAAGATCATTTAAAAAGGAGCCTTCACTTATTTCATATAACATGAAGGATAAAGAAGTCTTCTTTCTTTTTGATCTCTGAAATGCCCTGTACTTTCTCCTACCTAATCATAGGTACAAATCCATCATGAATGGGATCTCTTGGAGAAGTTGGGTCTCTACCTATCCCCAGCCTCACTTACTTTCTTTCCTCAGATAGTTGTTTAGTGCTTGGCGTGTCAAATACTAGATGAGGGATACAATGCTGAATAAGACATGCAAGGTTCAGTAATTTATAGTTTTATCTCCTTATATTTTATATTTCTTAGTATAGGAAAATATGAGTGACTAACTCTACCAGTTGCCCATGTTTTAATAGGTTGTCTTTCAAAAGGTCATATGTCAGTTGGCTTGTTTTACACAGAAAACATATCCCCAACAGAGAAAATATGAATTGTAATTACATTTCCATAACATAGCTGAACCCTAGAACTAACAATATTATGGTTTCCCATTGTCTTTGGGGAGATGAGTTCCAACTGTAAATAAAAAAATGCAGAGAAACTACTTAGCTTTACAAGCAAGTCCAGTAACAAGAAGGAAGAAGAGGAGGTTCCTCCACACCCCAACCCAGTTGACTTCCATACTCTCTTAGCAGCAAGAGTTTTTGTTTTCCATTTTTTCTTCCAATCCATTGAAAGCAAGAGGAGATTGCCTCCTTCACATACTGTAGCAATAACAATGGCATAAAGCGAATGTGTGTCCTCAGAATAGTAGAAAGGAGAGATGGGCTCTTGGCAGCTGGGGAAATGGTGGAGTAGATACTTGGAGACAGATAAATGAAGATCCTTCAGGGGTAGGGAATCCTTAACATCAAGAAAAGGAGTGATAGAAGTTCAGGGAAGATGGAAGAGTATTGGGATGGGGTCATGTTGTCACTAAAAGAGTAGGGTAGAGTAGGTGGTAGGACAGGGAATTTGAGGGAATGTTTAATGATGACAGTAAGGAATCCAGAATCTGTGTAGTTAGCCTAGCCTGTGGCTTGAATTTCTCAGATACTGTAGATCTATAGGATGGACATTTGCAAGTAAGGGTGGGCCTGTACACTGCTTTCTTTTTATGGTACTTCTTTTTACCAGTAATACCATTGTAAATATTTAAATATCCATAGAGCACAGGGATCAGTTTTTAAAATGTTACTTTTACGCATTTCATCAAATTTCTTTCAACTTTAAAATCCTTGGAATGTTTTCAAAGATAAAAATTATATTAATTAGTATAAATTTAAAACAATGTAAAATAAAATCTGAAAAGGAGAAAGCAGTATTAAAGAAGAAAAAATGCTAATTGAACCTCATTTAGTCAACGCAAAAGAAGTCTAGCAGTAATAATCCAAAGGAAACATGATATACATATGGAGTATAAACAAATATTAAAGAGTGACATTAGTAGTATCTGAATTTTCAAAATTTATTTCTGATATGAATGGTAAATATTTAAAAATAATCCTTTAAAGACCAAGTGGGAATGATTACTGTTAGCCATTCTTTGGTATGATTTATTCTGCATAATTATTAGTTTCCTAATACAGTATATATTGTGAAAATATAATCTCAGAATAAGAAAATTTTAAGTACAAAAATTGACAATACCTTTTCTCAGATTTAGCAAATTGATTTTAGATATTTAAATATGTTCTCTCTTAAAATTGGTTATTTATAAAGTGAAAAGCCATACAAATGTCACTTGTGCCATTAATTTAGTAAATACTACATTTTATTCAGTAAGGTTACAATGTGAATTTGATTTACATTAGGAAATATCCAATAGATCTTAATTTGTGTTGACTGCACTTATAATTAATTTTGATTTTGGTGTAAGGCATATATATTTCAAAATGAGATGATCATTTTGGTGACATTTAATGGGAATGTGGCTGATAAATGTGGCTCTTTATTTTAATGGAATGACTAGTTGAATTAAGTAGTGAGGCTTTCTGGAGTTAATTAAAATTTAACTTAAATGGATTAGGTTAATTACTTCTTTTGTTGATACTTAGTTTTGCTACCCTCTAAACTTTTAGGAAAAAAGACTTTTCCCACAGGCTTTGAAGAACTTTACTTACAAAAGAATCCAAAGAAGACTCCAATTAATGCAGCTTTGGGCTATGCATTGTGCATTATTTCTGAAACAAATGAAATAGTTTCTAGATTAAGTTTAGGCAAATTAAATGTGATTTTGTACAGTATGAACTTTGTGTAGCACACAGTAGTTAAGAGTGCCCTTGGCTCATCATATTGCAAAAGGAGTTTTTATTGCTTAGTTACATGGAACCTCATCTATGGGGGTTTTGGAATTGTCGTCTACTCAGTGAAGTTGTAACTTTGCTCCAATATTTGGTGGAAACATTTATGCTCTAATCTCAGGATCAATAAAAGTGAATATAACTCACCTGTAGTCTCTGCAGATGTGAGCAGATAACCTCTCCTCTTTTCTAGTTCTACGGATAGGCAACTTCAAAAAAATAAACTTTATATTTTGTCAGTACTAGAGTTTGAACCTTGTGCCTCCTGAGACCCACTCCCACCCCTAAACTTTAATTTTTAAGAGCAGTCTTACAAAGTACAGAGTTCTCAGATACCCTTTGTTGTGTCACTCCTACCCGCCTCAATCTTCTCTCATTATCTACATCCTGACCACAGTGGTACATTTGTTACAATCATGGAGATAATGTTACTACCTGTAGTTGGCTTGAGGGTTCATTCTTGTGTATCCTGTTGGTTTTCACAAATGTGTAATTGGAGTGAGTTTTCTCTCATTGTTCTACTGACCTAACCAGGGGTGAGTGGAGATGCAGAAAGGACAAAGGACAGAAGACAGACATGCATAAAGTTGTGGTCAGGTATGCTGTGCGCTCAGATGGAGATGCACAACAGCCTTGTTGCTTTTTTTCTCTAATAACTCTTCTTTTACTTTGCTTCTTTTCTCTTGTTCTTTAAAACCTTACTTGTAAAGTCTCCTTTTCTGTTCTTTAAAGTCTCTTTCCTTAGACTCGCTCTGTCCCATGTTCTCTCTTAGTTTTTCCTTGGTATAATCTCTTTTTAAAGTTTTTGCCCTCAGACTTGCACTGTCCCATGTTTTCTTTAATCTCTCTTAAAGTCTTGGTCCTCAGACTTGCACTGTCCCATGTTCCATTTTAAAGTCTCATATTCTCTCTTTAGCGTTCTTAAAATCTTGGTGCTCAGACTTGTACTGTCCCATGTTTCCTCTAATTTCTAGCATAACTCACCAGCAGTGGCAGTCTCACAAGCAACCCGTAGCCAGCCAATCAACCCCCAGCCAGCCAATCAACCCCCCCATCAAAAAACAACCTGGTGTCCTCCTTCAGCAAGTCTTTTATATCTAGTGGTAAACAAGAAGGTGGAGCAACAGTTCTCAGGGGTGTGACATTGTAACAAGAGAAACCTGCACTCCTACTTCTAAGAACATAAACAACTTAAGAAAGCTGCATTTTGCCTTCTTGTTCTCTTTTGTGGCTGCAGCCATGCCAAACTCAGTCTGTAGACCATTGAGCACAACTGTGCTTATGTCAGATTCTCATAGGCTTCTCGTAATCTGCCCCCCACATATAATGACTTGTATTAACCATTGTACTATCATAAGAATGATTTACATAAAAAATTTTCTGTGTTCTGTGTATTTGTTTTCCTCCCTCCCCCCAACTCCTGGTGGCCATTCATCTTTTTTTCCCCTCTATATCCATTGTCATGCTTTTTATAGAATGTGAATTAGTTGGAGTTGTATGTTATGTAGCTTCTTTCACTTAGTAGTATGTATTTAGGCTTTCTCCATATCTTTTCATAGCTTGATAGATTATTTCTTTTTAGTACTGAATAGTCTGTATATAACACAGTTTATTTCTCCATTTACCTACTGAAGATTATTTTCTTTGCTTCCAAGTGTTGGTAATTGGGGATAAAGCATCTATCAGGTTTCTGTATGGACATAGTTTTCCATTCAATGACAAAGAGATTGATTATTGGATGATTATGTTAAGAGTATATTTGGCTTTGTAAGAAGTCACTAAATTATCCTCTAAAGTATACCATTTTGTATTTCTATCCGCAATGAGTAAAATGCTTGTCAGCATTTAGTGTTATCAGTGTTGAAGGTTTTGACTAATTCTAATATGTACATAATGGTATATCATTGTTTTAATTTGAAATTTCCTAATGACATAATGTTGAACATCTTTTCATATGTACGTCTTCTTTGGAGAAGTGTCTGTTCAGCTCTTTCACCCATTTTTAAAACAGGTTCTTCATTTTCTTTATTGTTGATTTTTTTCTTGATGGGTGGGATCTTAACCCAGGGCTTTGCACATGTTAAATATATACTTTAATACTGAGCTATACTCCCAGACCCTTACTGTTCAGTTTTAAGAGTTCTTTGCATATTTTGCATAGCAGTCTTTTGTGATGTGTCTTTTGCAAATATTTTCTCCCAGTCTGTGGCTTGTCTTTTCCTTCTTTTCACTAAGAGTTTTTTAAAATTTAAATTGATACATTTGTACATACTTACAGGGTACAGTGTGATTTATAGGGTATAGTCTGATAACTTGATAAATGTATACAATTTGATTCAAGAGGAGTTAGGAGGATGGTCTACACATGAAGACAGCATAATGAAACCCACCAAAAACTGTTTGGAAAGGGGAATAGGAAAGAGGGAATGAAATTATACTGGAGAGTATAAGTTTGTTCAAAATACAAAGTACACATGAATGGAATTATTGTAATGAAATCCCCTCCTATTATTAATGCATGCTAATTCTAAAATAAAAAAATTAGCATTTCCCCAAACACTTATTATTCTATGTGTTGGGAATCTTCAAACTCTTCTCTTTTAGTTTTTTCCTTTCTTTCTTTTATTTTATTATTTTTACATTTACTTACATGTGTATACACTGTTTGGGCCACCTCCCTGCTCCTTCCACCACACCTCCCCACTCCCCGCTTGCAGAAAGAACCTGTTCTGCCCTCTTCTTCTCTGATTTTGTTGAAGAGAAAACATAGGAGATAATGGGAAAGATAATGTTTTTGCTAGTTAGAGATAAAGATAGCTATACAGAGAGATTCCTAGAGTTGTTTCCATGCCCTTGTGTATTGAAACCCACATTAGTTCATTTCTGCCAGACCTCTTCACTACTTCCTAGTCCCCTTCCCAATATGCCTGTTTAAGATTACTGTATTTGCTCCTTTACAAGTGAGCACATCAACCACATTCAAGTTTTAGGTTTCCTTCCCTTTCCCTATTCTTCCTGCATTCTCCTCTTAGTGTGTGACCCATGTCCAATAATATTACTTCATTTGTTTTAGGTCTATAATCCACATATGAGGGAGAACATGCAATTTTTGGCCTTCTGAGCCTGGCTAAGTTCATTTAAGACGATGTTCTCCAGTTCTATCCATTTACTTGCAAATGACAAAATTTCATTCTTCTCTGTCACTGAATAAAATTCCACTGTATGTAAATACCACATTTTCTTAATCCATTCTTTGGTAGTGAGCATCTTGGCTGTTTCCATAGCTTGGCTATTGTGGATAGTGCTGCTATAAACGTGGGTGTGTAGGTGCCTTTGTAATAACTTGAGTCCCATTCCTTTGGGTATATCCCTAGGAGTGGGATTGCTGGATCATATAGCAGATCTATGTTTAGATTTTTAAGAAGTCTCCATAATGTTTTTCAAAGTGGTTGTACTAGCTTACATTCCCACCATCAGTGTATGAGGGTTCCTTTTTCCCACATCTTCGCCAACATTTGTTATTGTTGTTGTTCTTCTTACAGGAGTGAAGTGGAATGTTAGTGTGGTTTTGATTTGCATTTCCTTTATGGTCAGGGATGGTAAGCATTTTTTCATGTGTTTTTTTGGCCATTTGGATTTCTTCTTTTGAAAAAAGTTCTGTTTAGTTCAGTTGCCCAATTCTTATTGCTTCACTGATTTTTGATTTAGTTTTTTGAGCTCCCTGTATATTCTGATTATCAGTTCCTTTATGATGTATCGCTAGCAAATATTTTCTCCCAATCTGTGAGTGGTCTCTTCAGTTTAGAGACCATTTCTTTTGTTGTGTTGAAGCTTTTTAATTTCATGTAGTCCCATCTGTCCATCCTTTCTCTTAGTTGCTGGGCTGCTGGAGTTGTATTTAGGAGGTCCTTGCCTATACCTATCGTTTCCAGGGTATTCCCTGCTCTTTCCTGTACTAACTGCAAGGTTTTGGGTCTGATATTAAGGTCCTTAATCCACTTTGAGTTGATACTAGTACAGGGTGATAGGCATGTATTTAGTTTCAGTTTTCTGCAGGTAGATACCCACTTTCCCCAGCAACATTTTTTGAAGAGGCTGTCTTTTTTTTCATTGTTCATTGAGGAGATTTGCCTGTAGTTCTCTGTTTTGGACATGTCCTTGTCCAGTTTTGGGATGAGCGTAATACTGGATTCATAGAATGAGTTAGGCAGTGTCCCTTACCTTTCTATTTCATGGAAAAGTTTAAGGAATGTTGGTATTTGTTCTTCTTTAAAGGTGTGGTAGAATTCAGCAGAGAATTCATCAGGTCCTGGACTTTTCTTTTTTGGGAGACTATTGCTGCTTCAATTTCATTAAGTGTTTCAGATCTGTTTAGGTGGTTAATGTCCTCTTGGCTCAGTTTTGGATGGTCATAACTATCTAGAAATTTGTCCATTTCTTCAAGATTTTCTAATTTACTGGAATATAGGTTCTCAAACTAGTGTCTTATGATTCCCTGGATTTCCATTGTGTTTGCTGTTATCTTTCTTTTTTTGTTTCTGATTTTACTAATTTGGGTCTTTTCCCTCCTTCTTTTAGTCAGATTTGCCAGGGGCTTGTCAATCTTGTTTATTTTTTCAAAGAACCAACTCTTTGTTTCACTGATTCTTTGTATGGTTTTTTTTGGTCTCTATTTCATTCATGAAATATTCTGTAGACATCAGTTAGGTCCATTTGATCTATGGTGTCTTTTAGTTCTAGGATACCTTTGTTGATTTTTTGTTTGGATGACTTATCTATTGGTGATAGAGGGATATTAAAGTCTCCCACTATCACTGTGTTGGACTCTGTATGTGGTTTTAAGTCCTTTAGAATATGTTTGATGAAATTGGGTGCACTGACATTGGGTGCATATAGGTTGGTAGTTGTTATTTCCTTTTGATGTATTGTTCCTTTTATTAGTATGAAGTGTCTTTCTTTGTCTCTTTTGACCAATGTAAGTTTGAAGTCTTCTTTGTCTTATATGAGTATTGCTAACCCTGCCTGTTTTTGAGGGCCATTAGCTTGGTAAATCTTCTTCCAGCCTTTCACCCTAAGCCAGTGTTTATTTCTGTCAATAAAGTGGGTCTCTTGTAAACGAAAGATTGTTGGATCTTCCTTTTTAATTCAGTTTGTGAAACTGTGTCTTTTGATGGGGGGAGTTGAGTACATTGACATTCGGTGTTAATGTTGATTTAGGTGTGTGTTGATTCTTGCCATTTAGTTGTTGTTGTTTAAGGATTTGATTGTGTACAGTCATATCACTGCTACTGTCTTATTACTTATCTTTTCTTCTGCAGTTTAATGCTTCTTGTCCTCTTGTGGTTTTGTTTGCTTTCATCTTCTGTGTGCAGAATTCCTTGTAGAATCTTCTGTAGTGGTGGCTTGGTGGTCATATATTGTTTTATTTTCTGTTTATCATGTAAGATTTTTATTGCTCCATCAATTTTGAATGATAGTTTTGCTGAGAAGAATATCCTAGGGCTGAAATTATTTTCATTACATGCCCAAAATACCTCACTCCATGCTCTTCTTGCTTTTAAGGTTTCTGTTGAGAAATCTGCTATTATTTTGCTTGGTTTACCTTTTACATTATCTGTTTTTTCTCTCTTACAGTCTTCAGTATTCTTTCTCTATTCTCTGTGCTTGTTTTTTTTTTAATGATAATATGCCGTGGAGATGTTCTATTTTGGTCAAGTCTGTTTGGTGTCCTGAAGGCTTCCTGTACCCAAATCAGCAAAACTTTCTCAAGATTTGGGAAATTTTCTGTTACTATTTTATTGCATGTATTATGGATCCCTTTTGCTTATACTTCTTCTCTTTCTTCAATGCCCATGAGTCTCAGGTTTGGTCTTCTGATGGAGTCACTGAGTTCTTGCATATTCCTTTCTCAGCTCTTGGGTTGTTTGACTAAGAGCACTTTTATTTTTTCTTTAATTTCTAGTTAGTCTTTGAGCTTTGACATTCTTTCTTCCACTTGTTAGAGTCTGCTGGAGTGTCCTTCCACTGTGTTTTTTGCTTGACTAAAGGGACTTTTTATTTTCAGGATTTCTGTTTGATTCTTTTTTTCCATATCTTTGTTTAACACCTCTTTTATATTTTGTGTTGTCTTCTTTAATTCATATACCTCTTTTTTTATATTGTCCTTTGTTTTACTTTGGTGTTTGTTGATGTCCTCTCTGAGTTCCTTTATATATTTCTGTGTCTTCTGATGTTCTTTATTGTTGGGTCTTGGAAATTCTTGAGTGTATCTTATACATTCTGGTTAACCATGTCTGGTATCTTCTCATTGAGTTTTTCTGTGATTTCTTCCAAGGTTTCCTCTTTGAGGGATTTTTTTGTGGGTGTCACTGTGGTCCTTAATGACTTTTATCATTGTTTTATTTGGGTCAGGAACTGGGAATCCATTTTCTTCATTTCCCACAGAATCCTCTATTGAATATTTTTTTTTGAAGAATATGGTTTCGATCCCTTTTTCTTCCCATTGCTCTACTTGGTGCTGTGCAGCTATGTTCCTGATAGGCTAGTTGGTGGTTTTAATTGCCTGTTTTCTTTCCCTTGACTTAATTTTTGTGTTGTGAGTGACTTGGTTGTTAGCTAGGTTGATGTGTTCTTTCTGTACCTGGCCTGGAGGTATAATTTAGCAATAACAAATTCACAGGTTCATTGCCAGACCAGTTGTTTACATATTATATAGAAAACCCCTTGGTGATAATATCTATAAATTGTGGGAGTTGTGTGAGGGGGATAATTGTCATCAGGCTAGATACAGAAACTTGGGTAATTGGTAAAGGTGGCACTAAAAGAGGGGACAGAAAAGGGGGCAGTGTTGGGTAAAGAGGTATGTGGGCTCCTGGGTTTTGTAGCCCTTGTATGTGTTTGGGTGTATTTCTGTTGTAGTGGAGGGTGCTTGTGTCTGGGATTGCAGGGGGCTGGGGGTGTGTACAGTTGGTACAGGAGGCTAGTTAGCACGTGGTGAGTGTGTAGGAGGGAAGGGTAATGTGGTAACAGGTTGGGGAACAATAGGCGAGGGAGGTGAAGATGTAGAGAGAATGGAGGAGAAGGGGCAGAAAGAGTAGTTGGGATGGAGAACAATGGGTTGTAGCACAGGAAAAGGAGGGAAAGTGAGGGGGTAAAAATAGGGTTAAGAAAATAGTGACGGTAAAATTACTAAGATTCTACCTCACCCCTGTTAGAATAGCCATCATCAAAAACACCACTAACAACAGGCATTGGCAAGGATGTGGGGAAAAAGGAACCCTCATACACTGCTGGTGGGAATGCAAGCTAATGCAACCACTTTGGAAAAAAAATTTGGAGGCTTTTTTTTTTTTTTTCATTTTTCTTTTATTATTCATATGTGCATACAAGGCTTGGTTCATTTCTCCCCTCTGCCCCCACCCCCTCCCTTACCCCTTACCACCCACTCCGCCCTCTCCCTTCTGTTCCACTGGTCTTCATGTCTGTTTTTGTGCCAGTACCATGCTGTTTTTATTGTTATTGCTTTGTAATATAGTTTGAAGTCAGGTATTGTGATACCTCCTGCATTGTTCTTTTGACTGAGTATTGCCTTGGCTATTTGTGGCCTCCTGTGTTTCCATATAAATTTAACAGTAGATTTTTCAACCTCTTTAATGAATGTCATTGGAATTTTGATGGGAATTGCATTGAACATGTAGATTACTTTTGGGAGTATCGACATTTTTACTATGTTGATTCTACCAATCCATGAGCATGGGAGATCTCTCCACTTTCTATAGTCTTCCTCAATCTCTTTCTTCAGAAGTGTATAGTTTTCCTCGTAGAGGTCTTTCACATCTTTTGTTAGGTTTACACCTAGGTATTTGATTTTTTTTGAGGCTATTGTAAATGGAATTGTTTTCATACATTCATTTTCAGTTTGCTCATTGTTAGTGTATAGAAATGCTAATGATTTTTCTATGTTGATTTTATATCCTGCTACCTTGCTATAGCTATTGATGATGTCTAGAAGCTTCTGAGTAGAGTTTTTTGGGTCTTTAAGGTATAGGATCATGTCGTCTGCAAATAGGGATATTTTGACAATTTCTTTACCTATTTGTATTCCTTTTATTCCTTCTTCTTGCCTAATTTCTCTGGCTAGGAATTCCAGTATTGTGTTGAATAGGAGTGGAGATAGTGGGCATCCTTGTCTGGTTCCTGATTTTAGAGGGAATGGTTTTAGTTTTTCTCTGTTAAGTATAATGCTGGCTGTAGGTTTGTCATATATATCTTTTATAATGTTGAGGAACTTTCCTTCTATTCCTAGTTTTCTTAGAGCTTTTATCATGAAATGATGTTGGATCTTATCAAAGGCTTTTTCTGCATCTATTGAGATGGTCAAGTGGTTTTTGTCTTTGCTTCTGTTAATGTGGTTTATTACGTTTATTGATTTTCGTATGTTGAACCACCCCTTCATCCCTGGGATGAAGCCTTCTTGGTTGTGGTGAATAATCTTTTCGATGTGTTGCTGAATTCGGTTTGCCATTATTTTGTTGAGGATTTTTGCATCAATGTTCATTAAGGAGATTGGCCTATAGTTCTCCTTTTTGGAGGTGTCTTTGCCTGGTTTTGGGATAAGTGTAATAGTGGCTTCATAAAATGTGTTAGGGAGTTTTCCTTCCCTTTCTATTTCATGGAACAGTTTAAGGAGGGTTGGTGTCAGTTATTCTTTAAAGGTCTGATAGAATTCAGCAGAGAATCCATCAGGTCCTGGACTTTTCTTTTTGGGGAGACTCTTGATTGCTGCTTCAATTTCATTTTGTGTTATAGGTCTATTCAGGTGATTAATTTCCTCTTGCTTCAGTTTTGGATGATCATATGTATTTAGAAATCTGTCCATTTCTTTTAGATTTTCAAATTTATTTGAATAAAGATTCTCAAAGTAGTCTCTGATGATTTCCTGGACTTCCATGGTGTTTGTTGTTATCTCCCTTTTTGCATTCCTAATTCTACTAATTTGGGTTTTTTCTCTCCTCATTTTAGTCAGGTTTGCCAGAGGTCTATCGATCTTGTTTATTTTTTCAAAGAACCAACTTTTTGTTTCATTAATTCTTTGTATGGTTTTTTTGGTTTCTATTTCGTTGATTTCAGCTCTTATTTTTATTATTTCTCTCCTTCTATTTGTTTTGGGATTTGCTTGTTCTTGTTTTTCTAGGCGTTTGAGATGTATCATTAGGTCATTGATTTAGGATCTTTCAGTCTTTTTAATATATGCACTCATGGCTATAAACTTTCCTCTCAAGACTGCCTTAGCTGTGTCCCATAGGTTCCGGTAGGTTGTGTTTTCATTTTCATTGACTTCCACGAACTTCTTAATTTCCTCTTTTATTGCATCGATGATCCATTCTTCATTAAGTAATGAGTTATTTAGTTTCGAGCTGTTTGCATGTTTTTTGTCTTTACTTTTGTTGTTGAGTTCTACTTTTACTGCATTGTGGTCAGATAGAATGCACGGTATTTTTTCTATTTTCTTATATTTGCTGAGGCTTGCTTTGTGCCCTAGGATATGATCTATTTTGGAGAAGGTTTCATGGGCTGCTGAGAAGAATGTATATTGTGTAGAGGTTGGATGAAATGTTCTGTAGACATCTACTAGGTCCAGTTGATCTATTGCATATTTTAGATCTTGGATTTCTTTATTGATTTTTTGTTTGGATGACCTATCTATTGATGATAATGGGGTGTTAAAGTCTCCCACAACCACTGTGTTGGCGTTTATATATGTTTTTAGGTCTTTCAGGGGATGTTTGATGAAATTGGGTGCGTTGACATTGGGTGCGTACAGATTGATGATTATTATTTCCTTTTGGTCTCTTTCCCCTTTTATTAGTATGGAATGTCCTTCTTTATCTCGTTTGATCAATGTAGGTTTGAAGTCTACTTTGTCAGAGATAAGTATTGCTACTCCTGCCTGTTTTCGGGGGCCTTTGGCTTGGTAAATCTTCTTTCAGCCTTTCATCCTAAGCATATGCTTATTTCTGTCGGTGAGATGAGTGTCCTGTAAGCAACAAATTATTGGAGATTCCTTTTTAATCCATTTTGTCAAACGGTGTCTTTTGATGGGTGAATTAAGTCCATTAACATTAAGCGTTAGTACTGATAGGTATGTGGTGATTCCTGCCATTTAGTTGTCTTAGTTGTTTGAAGGTTTGATTGTGTGTACCTAACTTGATGTTACTCTCTACTGTCTTGCTTTTTCTTATCCTGTGGTTTGGTGCTGCCTGCCTTTTCATGGTTAAGTTGGGTGTCACTTTCTGTGTACAGAATCCCTTGCAGAATCTTTTGTAATGGTGGCTTTGTGGTCACATATTGTTTTAGTTTCTGCTTATCATGGAAGACTTTTATTGCTCCATCTATTTTGAATGATAGCTTTGCTGGGTAGAGTATCCTGGGGTTGAAGTTATTTTCATTCAGTGCCCGGAAGATCTCACCCCATGCTCTTCTTGCTTTTAACGTTTCTGTTGAAAAGTCTGCTGTGATTTTGATGGGTTTACCTTTGTATGTTACTTGTTTTTTCTCTCTTACAGCCTTCAATATTCTTTCCTTAGTTTCTGAACTTGTTGTTTTAATGATGATATGTCGTGGGGTAGTTCTATTTTGATCTGGTCTGTTTGGTGTCCTGGAGGCCTCTTGCATCTGTATGGGATTATCTTTCTCTAGATTTGGGAAATTTTCCGTTATTATTTTGTTGAATAGATTATGCATTCCCTTCACTTGCACCTCTTCTCCTTCTTCGATGCCCATGATTCTGAAGTTTGGTCTTTTGATGGGGTCAGTGAATTCTTGCATTTTCTTTTCACAGTTCTTGAGTTGTTTAATTAATAGTTCTTCGGTTTTTCCTTTAATTACCATTTGATCTTCAAGTTCTAAGATTCTGTCTTCTGTTTGTTCTATTCTGATGGATTGGCCTTCCGTTTTGTTTTGCAGTTCTGTTTCGTTCTTTTTTCTGAGGTTTTCCATATCCTGGCAGTTTTCTTCTTTAAAGTTGTCTATTTTTGTCCTGAGTTCATTCATCTGTTTATTCATTGTGTTCTCTCTTTCACTTTGGTGTTTATACAGTGCTTCTATGGTTTCCTTTATTTCTTCTTTTTCTTTTTCAAATTCTCAATTTTTGTTGTCTTGGAATTTCTTGAGTGTCTCCTGTACATTTTGGTTGACCCTATCCAGTATCATCTCTATAAAATTCTCATTGAGTACTTGTAGTATGTCTTCTTTTAAGTTATTCTTGTGGGCTTCATTGGGTCCTTTGGCATAGTTTATCTTCATTTTGTTGGAGTGTGGGTCTGAGTTTCTGTTCTCTTCATTCCCCTCTGGTTCCTGTACTAATTTTTTGCTGTGGGGAAACTGGTTTCCCTGTTTTTTCTGTCTTCCCGTCATTGTCTTTGGTGTTGTTACTGTCCCTGTACTGTGTGCAATTAAGTACTTTCTAGCTTGTAATAATAACAATGGTAATATTTAGAATGTAAGGGTGAGCTGAGATGGAAAGGAAGAAGTTAAAGAATAGGGGAAAACAAATATACAGACAAGAGGGAGAAAGCAGAACAAGGTATCAGACAAGAGAGTTTCAAAGGTATAAACAGGGAGTGTTAGTGTACTAATCGAAAGTAAGCTGAACAGACATTAGAGAGACAGAGAGGATTGAAAATCAAAGATAAAAAAATAAAAAATAAGTAAATGAAAGAAATATCTATATATAAAAATGAATTAAAATAATATGGAAAACAGAAAATTAAAAAAAAAACCAAAAAACTTCCAAGTTTATGTGCAATGCAGTTTCAGTCTTAATAATTTGGGTGTCCGTCTCAGTCTCCAATTCTGGAGATCGTGCCTCAGATGTTGTTCTGTAGTTGTCTCATCAAAGGCGATGCATAAAGTAGAACAAAACTACACACACACACACACACACACACACACACACACACACACACACACACAAAAGCCCCACCAAGTGTCCCAAGTTCAAATGCAATACAGTTTCAGTAAGTTTTTCAGCATGCAGGTGTAATTCGGTTGTTCTCTCATCAAAGGTAGGGAGAAAAACAAAAAAAAGCGTCTGGAGACAGTTCTGAGAGTGGTATCTGCAACTGTGGCTTGCCTGCCTGCTGCTCTCAGCCTGTAGCTGGCGGCGTTATTTATGCAGATCTCTGGGGTGAGCTAGCACTCACCTGGTCCCACAGGCTTTGTTTGCTCAGAGTTCTCCTGTGCGGGAGCCTCTGCTACAGGCTTTCCCCTTTCCAAGCACTGGGAAAGGTGACACTGCCCCGTGTTGTCAGGCCTGCATGTTTATTTACAGTTCATGTGGGAGGTGGGTCTTCCCCCCTCTTCTCTGAAGTTTTCCTCCCACTGCCACTTTCAGAAGCTTTCCTGCTCCTGCTTACTGGGCGGTGTTGCTGCTCCTGCCGGCCGCCATGTTTATTTACAGTTCACGTGGGAAGTGGGTCTTTCCTCCTCTCCTGTGGAGTTTTCCTCCCTCCACCACTCTCACAAGCTTTCCCGCTCCTGGTTGCTGGGCATGCACCCCCGCTCCCTCCAGAGACTCTCCAGCCAGGCCGGCTTGTTTATTTACAGTCCCGGGAAGGATTCCCTTCCCCCAATCTTCAGCGCTTAGGGCGCCCCACCCTCTTCCCCGCGTGTCTTAACTGTTCTTATTGCTTATTACTCAGTTTCTCTTTTTTTCATCTGTGGAGGTCAGTCTCTCCAGGGGGCTATGCTGCTCTGGCCTAGGCTTGTCTGTGGGGGTACCACGGTACCGCGAAGCTCACCTGGTCCGCGTCTTTCCAAGCCGTATGGGCGCCGGCCACTGGTGGCCCCGGGGGCCCTCCTCGTTTCTCTGTTTAATGTGAAGTGAATATTCTCTGCACCGGCTGGAGATGTGGAGGGGTCAAAGTTATGCCTTTTCTCAGTGATTATGCCTGCAAAGTGTGTCTCCAGCATCTCTCCAAGATTTCACTAGAGGAGGGTCGCTTTTTGCTTCCTACCTCTAGCTGCCATCTTGGAATCTCCCTCTGGAGGTTTCTTAAAAATCTAAACATAGATATGCCATATGATTCTGCAATCCCATTCCTGAGGCTATACCCAAAGGAATGCAACACAGGTTACTCCAAAGGCACCTGCACATCCATGTTTATTGCAGTGCTATTCACAATAGCCAAGTTACAGAAACAACTGAAATGCCCCACTACGTATGAATGGATTAAGAAAATGTGGTATTTATACACAATGGAATTTTACTCAGCTATGAAGAAGAATGAAATCTTATCATTTGCAAGTAAATGGATGGAACTGTAGAACATCATCCTGAGCGAGGTTAGCCAGGTTCAGAAAACCAAAAATTGTATGTGCTCCCTCATATGTGGACTTTAGATCTAGGGCAAATACAGCAATATGGTTGGACTTGGGTCACATGCTAAGGGGAGAGCACATACGGGAGGTATGGGGATAGGGAGGAAACCCAAAACATGAAAGTGTTTGATGTCCCCACTGCAGAGGAGCTAATACAGAAATCTTAAAGTGACAGAGGAATCAGGAACTAGTGAAAAGGTCAGGTAGAGATGAATCAACTTGGGTTGTAATACATTTGTACATGGAAGCAATGCTAGGGAAGTGTGAGGTGTGTGATGCTCACCTGTTCATTCTGCAGATTCACACAAGCAGCTCATGCTGCTTCTTTCAGCACAATGCAGTTTAGGGAGGTTTTTCACAGGTTAGGGGCTCAGAATGTTGCAGAGTTTGATTCTGATTGATGCTCTATCTTCTGCTTGTTGAGGAAAAAAATAAGATATGGCTGTGGGGCTTTTTTCCCAGGGCAGAACACACCTTGCTGGCTGTGCCATGTGGGATTTTTCTGGCTGTTAGATGCAATTAAAAGCTGTTTTAAGGGTCAGTCTTTGAATTTTATGTGCACATAATGTGTTGGTGGGGATTATTTTGGCTAGAAGCAGTCTGAATTACCTAAGTGTAGCTTCACATCTCAAGGTGGTTTCTGGAGTCATGGAGCTTAGGATTTCTGATTCCTACCCTAACCACCATCCTGGATCTCTTCTGGATGTTTATCTAATAAATAAACTAATATAGATGGTAATATGCTTTTACTTTTAAATTCCTCTTGTTTATTGCTAATACATAGGAAGACAATTTCCTTTTACATATAGCTTTGTGTACTGAAACCTTATTAGAATCCCTTATTTGTCCTATCAGGCTTTTTTTTGTCTGTTCTTTGTGATTTTCTACATAGATGACTATGCCCTCTGGAAACAAAGACAGGTTTTATTTCTTCCTTTCCAACCTGTTTATTTTTTAATTCTTTTTCTTGCTATATTGCATCAGCTAACATGCCTGATATGGTGTTAAAATACAATGGTGAGAGAAGACATCCTTGCTTTCTTCCTGATGTTAATGGGAAACCTTCAATTTTATAAACAGTAAGTGTAATGTTTGCTGTAGATATTCTTCATCAAGGTGAAGAGCTTTCTGTATATTCCTAGATTGCTGAGATTTTTATAATGAATGATGTCTGATATCGTCAAATTCTTTTCTACATATGTCATGATCATGTGATTTTTTTTCCCTTACTTTATATTGTCAGTTTCATTATTTGATTTTTGAATGTTGAACTAGCCTTGGATACCTGGAATCAGTTCAACTTGGTCATGTATATAATATTAGATATTGATAGATTTGATTTTCTAGTATTTAATTGAGTTTTGCATTTGTGTTCATGAGAGATTTTGGTCTGTAGTTTTCAGTTATGTCTTTGTCTGATTTTTAATATTTGTATATTTGCCTGATGTAATGAGTAAGAAGGTATTCGCTTGGTTTTTATCTTATGGAAGAGATTACAAAGAATTGGTATAATGTCTTCCTTAAATGTTGGGTAGAATTTACCAGTAAACACATCCGGGCTAGATGCTTTCTATTTGAGAGGGTTATTAATTATTTATTCAAATTCTTTAATTGATATTGGCTTTTTAAGATCACTCATTTCTTCATGTGTGCTTTACCATATTGTGACTTTCAAGGAACTGGTTGATCTGTTTCAAATAGACTGTCAAATTTCTCGGTATAGTGTTGTTCATAGTATTCTTTTATTTGTTTAATGTCCATGGGATCTGTAGTGATATTCCTTTATTCATTTCTGATATTAGTAATTTGGGTACTTTCTTCGTTTTCCTAGTTATTCCTGGTCTGATAACTGCAATATTCCTGCCATATCAGAGTTGGGTTCTGATTCTTGTTCATCCTTTTAAAACTGGTAAACCATTTTTTTTTTCTTTTTGCCTTTTGGTATACCTAAGTTTTTGTTAAAGGTGGACATGATGTACTGGGTAAAAAGAACTGCTATCAATAGGTTTTTAGTAATGTAGTGGTAGGGAAAGCATTCTATATATAGTCCTATGATTAGGTCCTAATCTTTTGATGAGCCTATGCCCCATTGACTGTGAACTGTGAACCTCATTAGTCCTTCTTATTCCTCCCACATGCCATAGCTAGGAGAGAGGATGGCTAGAAGGTCAGTTAGGTTCTCATAAAACCCCAGAAAAGTAGTTTCTTCTGAGGGCAGACTTGTTGAGGACAGAATAGTCTGGTATATTCAAAACTGTTGCTATTTGTCTTCTGTCTTACCCCCAGCAATCATGGCGGTGATTTTTCTCTGATATTCATTGTGACAATCAGACTAGGTTCCTGGAAAGTAGAGCTTACTAAAGGCTGAGGTCTCCCAATGACTGGGCTCTCCTGGTGTTTTTTTACTCTCAGTCTTGTCCACACTGAGCCTCCATCAGTTAGTTGATTGCAATTCAGTTTTTTTTGTCTGTTTCTTTGCTTTATTCTGAGACTAATTCTTGCAAAGGCTTCTGCTCATGGATTTCTTCTCTGGGAAGCTGGGATTCTGGCTTCATGTCTCCAATTCTTAAGTCAGCAGTTTGTTCTGCCACCTCATTTATTTCACAGATATAAGAATTGCTGTTGATTTTTCACTTCATTCAGGGTTTTTTTTGTTGTTGTTGTTAGGGCAGAGTGGTGGTTGTTGAGGTTCTTATATGCAAGACTAGAAGCCAGATATCCCATTGGTAACTTTTTATGCTTTGAGGGCACATTAGCTTTATAAGTAAATTTCTTGTTACTCTTAGAGAAAGTGAAAAGGTATTTACAATTTGGACAAAAGTGTAGTAGACCTTAAAGGAGGATTATTTTGCTGAGATTAAAATAAACTTGAGAAATGGAAGATCATAATCCTTTTTACAATACATATTAATTGTAATTATTCCATTACATATTAGATTTAAGAATAAGAAAATAAAAAGTTCTTATTTTACCTTCACTTATTCCTTCTGCACTCTGCTCACAAAAATTTACAGACTTATTCAATCATCTAGAATTCTAAACAGTTGAATAAGTCTGTAAATTTTTGCAAGTGCAGTGCAGATAGAAGTTTGGTAGTGTAGGCATTGTTTTCTGTTCACTAGCATTGAAGGTCTAAAATGTGTACATTGAGAAGAAGATCTGAAATAACCTTAGGGGATACTAATATTTTAGTTCTAGTTGAATAAGAAGAGTGTGTAAGAAAAGGGAAGGAATAATTTAAGATATAGGGTAGGACACATGTTTTAAATCTGATGGAGTTATCAAAATCCATACACACCAAAGAAGTAAACTAATTCAAAGATTAATGATGGCATGGGTAGAGTTGTATGGAAGTCGTATAATGGGAAGAATGGAGAGTAAGCCTGACTTATCACATGGTTAGAACTTGATTGGTTGTATATAACAGAAAATTTTACTAAGTTTAAAACTACTAAGTTTAAAATTTATTTCTCTTAAATAGAAGTCTGAAAGTTGAGATTCCAGGGATAAATGGTAGTTTCATGAAGTTGTTAGGATTGATACTCCTGCTGCCTTTTTTTCTTGCATTCCTAAAGTGGTCTCATTTTTGTGGTCCAACATGGAGGTTGGAATGCTAGGCATCACATCTGGTAGCAGAATGAAGGAATATAGAATTGTATAGCTCCTTATTCAAGTCTTCCAATTTCAATCTGTTACCTCATTGGCCAAACTTCAGGCAAGTGAATATATCCAGCTTTAAGGGTGATAGGAACAGTGGAATAATGTGTCTAGCTAAAAATTTGGTTTCTTACTAGTTGTCGAGTGACCCTAGAGGCAGCTTACAGAGTGCTATAGAAGGGATTAAAATTGTATCTGTGTGAGTTGAGGGAGAATAGCTTATTAGGGTTTCCTACATACGGTTAATTGGCTGTTTCAGAACTTCCATGGTAGTTCTCTTGGGCATTACCTGTATACGGAAAAAAGAATTGCTAAAAGAGGAGTAGATTGTGCGTGTGACTGTGCTTTGCTCTGTAAACCTACTATCAAACACATTTAGTTTTGCATATATTTAGGGCAGTCAATTAGAGAAAGACCTTTGCTAAAATATTTTACTTATATTCTTAAATTACACATTTTGATATGACAATAAAACAATGAAATAGTAATTCTCATTAGTACCATGAACCTATTATAGCACATTTTCTATTTAGATAGCTTTGTAATTATCAATATTAGTGTAATTTATCCCCTAAAACTGTTTTGGAATGAAAGCACATTTAAAAATTATAGGATAGATTAGGTTAAAGGGATTCAATTAATATAAGACTGAAAAACTAGCAACAAAGGGGATTTAGAAGGAACAAATATGTTTAGAAATTACATATTATGAGAATTTTATAGTGATGTACTACTTACTATTTCTTGATTGGAACTCTACTTGGTCTGAATTTAGTTGTTGAACCAACTGGCATGAAATCAGTTAAATAATGCTTGTCTTGTAGGGCCAGATATTTCCCATGGTTAAAGTTAACATGCTTTCATATTACCTTATTTTAGTTTGAAAACCTTGAAATAATGGTGCACCATGAACTGGAGAAACAGTTTATCTTTTTAATGTTTGAGGAGAATTACAGAGTAGAAAAAGTGGTAGTGATTATACTAATAGTTGCCTTATGTTCAACTTTGACAGAAGAGATAGTCCCTTGGTCCTTCACAAAGTAGTATTTCCTTGGCAATACAATTTCTTCGAGCAAAGATACTGACTCTTAAAATTTTTCAGTGTTTTTCTAGATATAATGGACTAAGCTTCAAGAGTTATGCATCCTAATCTCGACTGCATTGCTAACTAGCTTTGTTGAACTTGAAGGCATTAATTTCTGCTGGCCACATTTTGGTAATAAGATTGCATAATCTTGTACATAAGAAGTAGTCTTGTCCAAAGGTGTGTTCAATGAGTAAAGCCTTACAATATCCCTAGCTTCCACTTGTACCAATACTCCTTCAGTGATTACACAATCACATTTCTCATCCCCCAGAACAGTTCATTTCCCAGCCTATACCATTTTCGAATAGCTCTAATAGTTACTAAAAAAATCTTTGGTATTGAGTTAAAAATTGCCTTCTTATCTTTAACCTATTGATTCAGTTCAATCCTTTTTAGTCATGATAAGTAAGATCCCAAGTCCCTGATATCTGACAGGTTACTAAGTATTTGAGCCTTTTCTTTTTGCAAGCTGTGTGTCACTAACACTTTCAACCATTGCTCATGTCTTCTTTTCTTCCTCATCTGATTAGGATTATTCTTCTTTTCTAATTCTTACAATCTTTTAATGCATTTTAGTATAAATTAGCTCTTCCAACTGGGCAGTGAAGTACAGTATGAATTCATAGAACTTGCAGTCAACTAAAATCTGTCTCCAAACACTGTGAACTCATTTGTCATTCTATACAAGTTTCTTTTCAAATTTAAATACAAGTTTTTACATTTACGTTAAGTTAAATTTATTGCATTTAGCACAGTGTTTCAGAGTACCATATTCTTCTGGATTGTTAATTCAGGAATTTAAATATATTAGTTATTTCCTTAGGTTTTTTCAAATTTAATAATTATACTCTGATCATTTATCTAAAATCAGAGTGTTATTATTTTCATCTGGACTTAGGGAAGTCAGGACATCTTAGTTCATTCTGTTTTCATTGATTTAGGTGCCCAGGAGTGCAAAAAACTTGTTAGTGCAGTTGATTAGAAATTAAATATCTAGCAGGTCATGTTATGCTTAATTCCATTTTTCTTCCCTTGTCTTATTTTTCCTTTTATCTATTGATTGTTTTGGCTTCTGATGTGGAGATACACTTAATATTTTTATTTTTAGATAAAAATCACTAAAGAATCAGAATGATTTCATCTAAATTTGAAAAATACAGGTTTTACTTTCCAGTATTTGATTTTTTTTGTTTTTTCTTTTGATTTTTGGCTACTAAATGAATTTCTATATTCCAAAGCTTTTCATGGTAATCTAAATTTTAATTAGGAAATGTCACCTATATGAACATCTTTTCACTTAAAGTACACCTAATATGGCTTTTTCTACTATAAGTTCAAATAATTAAAACTATGTGGAAAAATTCTTCATAAAATTGGTATAAGCTGCTACTGATTAATATTTTATTTTCATATGTGAAATCATAAGTCATAAAACAAGTTTCTATTACTATTTTGTAGCAATAAGAATACAATAATAAAAATTTTCTATGTCATATTAATATGTAGAAAAATATCTTAATACTATTTTATGAAATCATTTTATTACTTTCAGGTATTTAGAGAACTTTATGTTGGCAACCATTGTCATATATAGTATAGATAATCTTTTCATGCTATTACGCTTTTAAAAAACCTCTTTTCTCCCTGCTTATCTCATTTCCCTTAATGCCCAACTTGAATGCTGTTTCCTCTGTCAGTTAAAACCCTTTTGTCAAGAATATCTTTATTTTTTCTTTTTTAATTTGCATAATTTTTTTATTCACTTACTCACATGTGCATACATTGTTTGGACCATTTCTACCCCCTGCCCCCCACACCCTTCCTCTCCCGCTCCCAACCCCCCTTGCTTCCAGGCAGAACCTATTCTGCCCTTTTCTCCAGTTTTGTTAAGAGTAGACAAAAGCAATAATAAGAGAGACAAAGCGTTTTTGCTAGCTGAGATAAGGATAGCTATACAGAGAAATTTCTAGCATTGCTTCCATGCACATGTGTATTACAACCCGAATTGATTCATCTCTAACTTACCTTTTTGCTAGTTCCCAATAACCTTCCCATATTGACCTCTGTCGCTTTAAGGTTTCTGTATAGTCTTTTTTTATTCTGAACTCTTGGTGTTTTACTGCCTGTATATCCATTATATGTTACCTTGTATTAGTGACCTTATTTTTATTTATATGTTTTGTCTCATTAACAAGTCAGAAAATTACTTGAGGGCAAGATTTGTATCTTCATTTTGTTTTTTAACTAAGACCTAGAGTAGTGTGAGTAGCTTATTTTAATTATTGATGATGATTAGCATATTAAGTGTGTATTTGTAAAGTTTTTTAGGGTATTTGAAAATCCATTTTGTTTCTAACGTTAGATGATTAGGATGATCTTTATGCTACTAATTTGTTAAACTCTTTCTTGAAGTAAATATATGTTCTTTGACTATATTGCCACAAATTCTGCATTAGTGCATCCTAAATTAATCTTCCACTACATCTTAGCTTTTTGGACAAAGTAGATGCTTTGTTTTCTATCCTATGTGGAATATAGTCCTAATATAAATTCAGCAATATTATGAAAACCGGTCAGGCTAAGGGTAGGTCACATACAAGAGAGGGAGGGTAAAAGAAGATAGTTAAGAAGGTTAATATGATTGATGTATTTTCTTTTTTTTTTTGTATGAAATTCTTTTTTATTCTCTTTTTTTATTGATTTATTCACATGTGAGTACATTGTTTGGGTCATGTTACAACTCAAGTTGATTCATCTCTAACTAATCTTTACACTGGTTCCTGATCCCCTTCTCATGTTGACCTCTGTAGCGTTAAGGTTTCTATATTAGTTCCTCCGGAGTTGGGGACATCAAATGCTTTCATGTTTTGGGTTTTCTACCTATCCCCATACCTCCTGTGTGTGCTCTCCCCTTGTCATGTGACCAAAGTCCAGCAACATTGCTGTATTTGCCCTAGATCTAAAGTCCATAGGGAGAACATATGATTTTTGGTCTTCTGAGCATGGCTAACCTTGCTCAGGATGATGTTCTCCAGTTCCATCCATTTACTTGCAAATGATAAGATTTCATTCTTCTTCATGGCTGAGAAGTATTCCATCGTGTATAAATACCACATTTTCTTAATCCATTCATCAATTGTGGGGCATCATGGCTGTTTCCATAACTTGGCTATTATGAATAGTGCTGCAATAAACATGGGTGTGCAGATGCCTTTGGAGTAACATGTGTTGCATTCCTTTGGGTATAGCCCCAGGAGTGGGATTACTGGATCATATGGCAGATCTATGTTTAGATTTTTAAGAAGCCTCCAAATTTTTTTCCAGAGTGGTTGCACTAGCTTGCATTCCCACCAGCAGTGTATGAGGGTTTTTTCCCCCATATCCTCGCCAACGTATATTGTTAGTGGTGTTTTTAATGATGGCTATTCTAACAGGGGTGAGGTGGAATCTTAGTGTGGTTTTGATTTGCATTTCCTTTATGGCCCTCAGAGATGGTGAGCATTTTTTCCTGTGTTTTTTGCCATTTGAATTTCTTTTTTTGAGAAAGTTCTGTTTCATTCACTTGCCCATTTCTTTATTGGTTCATTGAGTTTGGGAGAGTTTAGTTCCTTAAGTTCCCTCTATATTCTGGTTATCAGTCCTTTGTCTGATGTGTAGCTGGCAAATATTTTCTCCCACTCTGTGAGTGGTCTCTTCAGTTTAGAGACCATTTCTTTTATTGTGCAGGAACTTTTTAATTTTATGAAGTCCCATTTGTCCATTCTTTCTCTTAGTTGCTGGGCTGCTGGGGTTCTATTGAGAAAGTCCTTGCCTATACCTATTGGTTCTAGAGTGTTTCCTGCTCCTTCCTGTACTAACTTCAGAGTTTCTGGTCTTATATTAAGGTCCTTGATCCATTTTGAGTTGATACTAGTTCAGGGTGATAGAGATGGATGTAGTTTCAGTTTCTTGCAGATGGATAACCACTGTTCCCAGCAACACTTGTTGAAGAGGCTGTCTTTTCTCCATTGTATATTTTTGGCACCTTTGTCAAAAATGAGGTGAGTATAGTTGTGTAGATTCATATCTGGGTCCTATATTCTGTTCCACTGGTTTTCATGTCTGTTTTTATGACAGTACCATGCTGTTTTTATTGCTATTGCTTTGTAATATAGTTTGAAGTCAGGTATTGTGATACCTCCAGCATTGCCTTTTTTGCTGAGTATTGCCTTGGCTATTGGATGAACTTTACAGTAGGTTTTTCAATCTCTGTGATAAAAGGCATTGGGATTTTGATGGGAATTGCATTACACATGTAGATTGCTTTTGGTAAGATAGCCATTTTTACTATGTTGATTCTACCAATCCATGAGCATGGGAGATCTCTCCATGTTCTGTAGTCTTCCTCGATCTCTTTCTTCAGAGGTTTATAGTTTTCCTTGTAGAGGTCATTCACATCCTTTGTTAAGTTTACTCCCAGGTATTTGATTTTTTTTGAGGCTATTGTAAATGGAATTGTTTCCATATATTCCTTCTCAGTTTGTTCGTTGTTGGTGTATAGAAAAGCTAATGATTTTGTAAGTTGATTGTGTATCCTGCCACTGTGCTATAGCTGTTTATGGCATCTAAGAGTTTTTGGGTAGAGTTTTTTGGGTTTTTAAGGTATAGGATCATATCATCTGCAAATAGGGATATTTTGACAGTTTATTTACCTATTTGTATTCCTTTTATTTCTTCTTTTTTTTTTCCTTTTATTATTCATATGTGCATACAAGGCTTGGGTCATTTCTCCCCCCTGCCCCCACCCCCTCCCTTACCACCCACTCTGCCCCCTCCCTCTCCCCCCCACCCCCTCACTACCCAGCAGGAACAAGGGTTTTTGCTGGTTGAGATAAGGATAGCTATACAGGGCATTGATTCACATTGATTTCCTGTGCGTGTGTGTTACCTTCTAGGTTAATTCTTTTTGATCTAACCTTTTCTCTAGTTCCTGGTCCCCTTTTCCTATTGGCCTCAGTTGCTTTTAAGGTATCTGCTTTAGTTTCTCTGCATTAAGGGCAACAAATGCTAGCTAATTTTTTAGGTGTCTTACCTATCCTCACACCTCCCTTGTGTGCTCTCGCTTTTATCATGTGCTCAAAGTCCAATCCCATTGTTGTGTTTTTCCTTGATCTAATGTCCACATATGAGGGAGAACAAAGGATTTTTGGTCTTTTGGGACAGGCTAACCTCACTCAGAATGATGTTCTCCAATTCCATCCATTTACCAGCGAATGATAACATTTCATTCTTCTTCATGGCTGCATAAAATTCCATTGTGTATGGATACCACATTTTCTTAATCCATTCGTCAGTGGTGGGGCATCTTGGCTTTTTCCATAACTTGGCTATTGTGAATAGTGCCGCAATAAACATGGGTGTGCAGGTGCCTCTGGAGTAACCTGTGTCACAGTCTTTTGGGTATATCCCCAAGAGTGGTATTGCTGGATCAAATGGTAGATCAATGTCTAGCTTTTTAAGTAGCCTCCAAATTTTTTTCCAGAGTGGTTGTACTAGTTTACATTCCCACCAACAGTGTAAGAGGGTTCCTTTATCCCCGCATCCTCGCCAACACCTGTTGTTGGTGGTGTTGCTGATGGTGGCTATTCTAATGGGTGAGGTGGAATCTTAGCATTTCCTTTATTGCTAGAGAGGGTCAGCATTTTGTCATGTGTTTTTTGGCCATTTGAATTTCTTCTTTTGAGAAAGTTCTGTTTAGTTCACTTGCCCATTTCTTTATTGGTTCATTAGTTTTGGGAGAGACAGAGAGAGGATTGAAAATCAAAAATAAAAAAAAATAAATATAAGAATAAAAATAAAAAATAAGTAAATGAAAGAATAATCTATTTATAAAAATGTATTAAAATAAAATGAAAAAATAGAAATTTAAAAAAACCCAAAAAAACCTCCAAGTTCAAATGCAGTGAATTCACAGTCTCCAATCCTGGAGATGGTGCCTCAGATGTTGTTCTGTAGTTGTCTCATCAAAGGGGACGCATAAAGAAGAACAAAATACACACACAAGCACAAAAAAAAAACCCACCAAGTGTCCCAAGTTCAAATGCAATACAGTTTCAGTAAGTTTTTCAGATTGCAGGTGTAATTCGGTTGTTCTCTCATCAAAGGTAGGGAGTCAAAGAAAAAAAAAAAAAGAGTCTGGAGACAGTTCTGAGAATGGTTTCTGCAACTGTGGCTTGCCTGCTGTTGTCTGCCTGCTGTTGCTGGAGGTGTTATTTATGCAGATCTCTGGGGTGAGCTTAGCACTCACCTGGCCCACAGGCTTTGTTTGCTCAGATTTCTCCTGTGCATGAGTCTCTGCTACAAGCTTTCCCCTTTCCAAGCACTGGGAAAGGTGACACTGCACCTCCTTTCTCAGGCCTGCATGTTTATTTACAGTTCATGTGGGAGGTGGGTCTTCCCCCCTCTCCTCTGAAGTTTTCCTCCCACCACCACTTTCACTAGCTTTCCCGCTCCTGGTTACTGGGCATGCGCCCCTGCTCCCGCCAGAGGCTCTCTGGCCCTCCCAGCTTGTTTATTTACAGTCCTGGGAAGGATTCACCTCCCCCAATCTTCACAGGTCAGGGCGCCCCACCCTCTTTCCTGCCTTATTTGTTTTTATTGCTTATTACTCAGTTTCTCTTTTTTCCCCGGGTGGAGGTCAGTCTGTCCAGCGGGCTATGCTGCTCTGGCCCAGGCTTGTCTGTGGGAGTACTGCGGTACCGTGAAGCTTACTTGGTCTGCGTCTTCCCAAGCCGACTGGGCGCCAGTGACTGGTGGCCCGGGAGCCCTCCTGGTTTCTCCGTTTAACTTGAAGTGGAGATTCTCTGCCCCGGCAGGAGGTGTGGAGAGGTCAAAGTTATGCCTTTTCTCAGTGATTATGCCTGCAAAGTGTGTCTCCAGCATCTCTCCAAGATTTCACTATAGGAGGCTCGCTTTCTGCTTCCTCCCTCTAGCCGCCATCTTGGAATTCCCCTTATTTCTTCTTCTTGCCTAATTACTCTGGCTAGGAATTCCAGTACTATGTTGAATAGTAGTGGGGAGAGTGGGCACCTTTGTCGCATTCCTGATTTTAGGAGAATTGGTTTCAGTTTTTCACAAGTTAAGGATGATGTTGGCTGTAGGTTTGTCAGATATAGCCTTTACAATGTTGAGGTACATTTCTTCTATTCCTAATTTTCTTAGAGCTTTTATCATGAAGTGGTATTGGATCTTGTTGAAGACTCTTTCTGCATCTGTTGAAATGATCAAATGGTTTTTGTCTTTGCTTCTATTAATGTGCTGTTTTACATATATAGATTTGCATATGTTGAACCACCCCTGTGTCCCTGGGATGAAGTCAACTTGGTCATGGTGGATGATCTTTCTGATGTGTTGTTGGATTCGTTTTGCCATTGTTTTATTGAGTATTTTTGCATTGATATTCATTAAGGAAATTGGCCTATAGTTCACATTTTTGGAGGTATCCTTGTCTGGTTTTGGGATGAGAGTAATATTGGCTTCATAAAATGAGTTAGGCAATGTTCCTTCCCTTTCTATTTCTTGGAAGAGTTTAAGGAGGGTTGGTATTAGTTCTTCTTTAAATATCTGATAGAATTCAGTAGTGAATCCATCAGGTCCTGGACCTTTCTTTTTTGGGAGACTCTTAATTGCTGCTTCAATTTTGTTTTGTGTTGTAGATCTGTTCAGGTGATTAATATTACCCTCTTGGTTCAATTTTGGATGGTCGTAAGTATCTAGAAATCTGTCCATTTCTTCAAAATTTTCAAATTTGTTAGAGTATAGGCTCTCAACTTAGTCTCTGATGATTTCCTGGATTTCTGTGGTGGTTGTTGTTATCTCCCCTTTTGCATTTCTGATTTTGCTGATTTGGGTTTTTTCTCTCCTCATTTTAGTCAAGTTTGCCAGGGGTTTGTCAATCTTATTTATTTAATCAAAGAATGATGTATTTTCTATACAAGAAGGAATGTAGAATTTTTAAATCTGTTGAAACCACCATAAAAAGGGAATTAAGGTAGAAAGAAGAAAAATAGAGAAGATAAACCAATTTGGGTTATAATACATATATACATGGAAATGTCACAAGGAAACTCCTTGTGTAGCTATATTAAACAAATGAAAACATCATTTTCATTTATAAAATTGGAGAGCAGTAGGGCAGAACAGGTCCTGCCTGGGGGAGGGAGGGAGAGTTGGTACTGGTGGGAGAGGGGGAAGAGGTTGGGAAATGGTGCAGGAGGGTGAATATAGTGCAAATACTGTGTACACATGTATGTTATTGGAAAAATGATATCTGTTGTAACTATTCCAGGAATGAGTGAGGGGGAGGATAAAGGAGAATGGTGAAGGGGGTGAATTCAAGTATGATATATTTGATATATTGTAAAAACTTTTGTAAATGCCACAGTGTAACTCCACCCAGCACAACAATAAAAAATAAAATAGTAACAAACTAGTTTTTTAAAAAAAACAAGGTAGATGCTTAAATTTATCTGAAGAGATGAATGGTCTCAAAAAGTAAATGTTGATGTCTAAGTATATTGAAATAAGGCTAGAAAATGGCTTAAATACTTGGGGGGAAATCCCCTTTGATTTTGATTATTTTATTTGGAGCTTTTAAAAAATAATGATTTAAAAATGATTACCAAATATTTATATCCTCTGAAAATCATAGAGAAAAATTATTCTGATTTTCTTGAGTTGAGGTTTTCCTTTGAAAACCTTAAATTCTGGATACTATGTCCATAGGAGTTTTCTTAAAAGCATTTCTTTTCTGTTCTTTCTGTGCCCTAAGAAATACAGGTCAGTGACATTGTTTGAATTTGCTATCAGAAATACTCTTCCAGAATTCCTTTAGGGAAAGTAATAAGTGAATTGTAAACACTATCCTTACTTAATGGTGCATATCAAGGTGGATGCTTAAAATATGAGAGTGATGAAATAGGTACAACCTAAGACATCACCAAATGTATCATAGCTAAGGGAGCATTGGAATTTTCCTGGAGGTAAGGAATGAACAGGAGGATTGAAATACAAGGTTTAGGAAGGTGTAGATAATGTAAAGTGAGTACAAAAGGAAAGTCCAATATAAAGCACAGTAGATATAAGTCCAAGATGGCATGTGCAAAGATCAAAGGGGAAATAACAGCAAGATGTAAGAAAAATAAAAATGGTAAAACCAGAAAGTAATTCTAACAATTTTCAGTGCTTAGTTGCCAGGGGAAAAAGATTTGGATGCTTTCAAAGCATTTCTACTCATCCTATTTTCTCAGAATATATAATTTACATTATTTAGAAAGAAAATGTTTTCTGGGTTATAATGACATACTTATTGTTAAACTGTTACTGTTCATTTTCCTTAAGGAAAATGTTTACATGTAAATAGATGATAATTTATAATAGCTTAGAGATATAAACTCATGACTATATTTTAAAATATTTTTTCCTTGATCATAGAGGATTTGCAACACACAGAAAAGTATAGAGAAGTAGGACTCCCCATTACCTACTGTCATAGCTATTTTAAAACAAATTTTGTTTTTTTTAGGTTCAAAGCAAATTGAGTAGATGGTACAGGTATTATCCCCACATATGCATTGCCTTCCCATTATCAATATGCCCACACCAGTGTGGCCACATTTGTTACAAGGATGAACCTGTATTGACACATCATTATCAACCAAAGTCCACAGTTTATATTAGTGCTCACTCTTTGTGGTATGTATTCTGTGGGCTTGAACTAATGTAGTATGGTAAATACCATTGTACTTACAGAGTAGTTTCACTACACTGAGAATCTTCTGCGTTCTTTGTTTCATTCGTCCCTACCCCAACACCTGGCAGCTATTACTATTCTTATTATACCTACAGTTTTGTCCTTTCCAAAATGTCATATAGTTGGATCATATAGTATATAGTCTTTTCAGGTTGACTTCTTTCTTTTAGTAATATGCATTTAAATTTTAGCTCTGAATAATATCTATTGTCTGCATGAACCACTTATTTCTCCATTTATCTACAGAAGATCATGTTGGTTGCCTCCAAGTTTTGGCAGTTATAAAATAAAGTTGCTGTAAACAATAGGACTTCTTCTGGACAGAATTTTTCAGTTTCTTTAGGTAAATACTAAGGAGCACAATTGCTGGATGAAAAGAGTATGTTTTGTTTTGTAAGAAGAGCTAAACTGTCTTCCAAAGTTGTGGTAGTATTTTGCATTTCCACCCCCAATGAATGGAAGACTCTGTTGCTTTACATTCTTGCCAGCATCTGGTGTTACTGCAATTACTTTGTAACAGTTTATTCTATATGCTTCCATTATTTTATGCATAAATGGCCAAATACTGTAACATAATTTAATAGATTTGGATATATAGGTTATTTCTTCTTCTTCCTTCTTTCTTTTCTTTTTTTTTTTTTGCTAACTGTAAAACTATCATAAAAGTCCTTCACAAAATCCAGAGGGAGAGTTGTACTATCCAAAGTTTAAACAGCTTCAAGATTCTTATGATAATTTTTTACTTTTCAAAATTATTCCTTTAGGAAATGATTTGCAAAAGTAATTCTTTTTTCCCCTGCCTCAAAATTTTCTGTACAAATTGTTGGAATTTGAATAAATATAATATAAAATTTAATAAGACCTTCAGTAAAGATATTAATTTCAAATATATATTCCAATAATTTTCTATAAAAAGACAATGTCATTTGACTGTTTTTATGAACTTCTGTGCTGTATTTTCCTGTTTCTTATAGAAGTGCTGATATGCAATGAAGATGAGGAAAAGACATTTAAATAATGACTTAACTAGTTAAAAATAATCAAAATTGAGTATTATGAAATATGAAATCAGTTGTTCATGAATTGGAACATAAATTTAACATGGTTATTTTCAAAAGTGAAAATAAAGCCTTACCATTACACTTAGTTTCTTTCCTTTTTTCTTAAGGAAAATTCATTCTGGGTTAAAATAGTTCAGCTGGATAAAATCTCATAACCTAATCATATTTAAGCTACTTAAGAATATTTGGGCATAATGAGTATTTATGTTCATATTTGAATGCAACAAAAATATTTACCTGCCATAAAGGTTATAAATGAAAATTTATTTAAGAAAAATTTCTTTTTGTTGTTGTTTTTAAAACCCCTATATCTAAGTATCAGTTGGGTGGTGCAGAATTGATACATTGTGTTTATTAATTTGTATTTAGCTCTTAGGAAACTTCTACCAATATTAATTGACGTTAGAGAAATCTCCATATGCACTGTGCTGTCCCAGCACAAAGAAGTCAGTGCTCATTTTCTGAATCTGGGGAAAATTAATTCATTACCAGTTATAGTATTAGTTTATCAAAAGTTACGTATATCTCAAATTGACTCTAAATATAACTATAAGCGTCCTTTGATAAAGTAATTGTTCGAGGACATTTTGTAATCTCTATAATTCTTTAAGTGAATTTTTCCCTTCTATTGATCTTATTTCAGAATTAAATATATAACCTGCCAGAAAATTGTGAACTCTTCAGAATGTCACAAGATAAAAATGCTTAATATGGAAATAATTTTTGTCATTATATTGACTTTTCTTAGTGCTTCGAACTTTTTCTCCCTGTAGTGATAGCAATTGAATACAATTTTATTAATTTTTTAGTCTTTCACCCACCTAGAAGTCATTTTAGTATTTTTTGATTTTATACTTTGTATCACTTTCTGGCAGGACTCAGAAGTGGGAGGCTACTTATCTTTATTTATAGCTACTTTTTAGCTATCTTGATCTGCCTACTTATAGATATTATCAAAAGCTTGTTTGGGGTTGTTAAAATTACCCACCATAGTTAGGGGGAATCTATGATAGCTTTTACTCTAAGGCTAATTTAGCACTACTTCTGAAATGTGACCCTAAGGATCTCTGCTGAATGCTCCTGGTGTTCATTGAAGTCTTTCTATTCTGAGTAGTCAGTGGTTTCCCAGCACTGTGTGCTGTAGTGGAGTTTCACCCTCTATGTGTACAAAAGGATTGCTGGGCAGATTATGGAGTTTTTTTTTTTTTGTGTGTGTGTGTATAGCTCCCTCCTTTCTGATACTTTGCTCCACAAATTTCAACTTCCTCAACCTCCTCCAATTTGATATCTTGATCCTAACCCAAGAGACTGCTCTTTTGTCTTAGGGTTTCTTCTTCCCTTGTGCTATGTTCTGGAATGTGCCTCAAGGCAGAAAGGTAAGAAAGGGGTAGGATTCAACCTATTTTGTTTTTCTATTCTCAGTTATGATAGGTCTGCACTGCTTGTTGTCCTTGTCTATAATCAGTTGTTTCTTATTTTATACCCTGTTCCTAGTTATTTACAACAGGATGTAAATAACTTGTTATTTACAGTCCCACTCCTTCATGACACAAGTGGAAATCTGGTGTCTGGTGTTAATTTTGGTGTTAAATCACTGAAATAAAGTGTGGGAAGACTTCAAGATTGGTCGACGTGTATTATGATACTGCTAGTGTTTGAGTGGACATAAAGGACAATCTGCTTTCTGAGGATAACACAGATAGCAAGTAGACTATGACTCTGTTATGTCAAGTTTCCGCAGAAAGTGGGAGCCTATGTTTAAGCTTCAATTTGATCTGAGGTAAATACTCTGTTCAAGTGCACCCAATACAATGCTTCTTATGTATACAACTTAGTTTAAAGATTAGATGAAAATTTTATGAATAAATGTATTTCTATGAACTGTTAATTTAATTGGTTCTTTTTAAAGTTAATTCTTATTTTTTTCTTTGCACTTTTAGTTTTCTAAAGTTGATAGAAAACATTTTAATTTTGAATTTACACCTATCTGCTTTAGGCCAGTTTTTCTATTTCTGGGCACATCAAGTTATTTAATTCTAGCATTAGTAGTCTATAAGATATCAATGAGACATCAGTAAAATAATTTTTTATGCTTGGTTATCCATCTAATTGTTAAATCTTTCATTGGTGTCCCTATCTATGTTAACTGATGCTAAGAATGTAAAGGAATAGAATTTGAAAATATGATTGAAACAAAGGTTAGGTATTAGTATTATTGTGTGGTTTCATAGAGTTTTTGATAATCTAAATCTGTTTTATAGCCTAACTGTTAATGGTGGGGAACTTTAAAAAGACAATGATGGAAATAGATTTCTAATTTTTCATACCTCCTTAACACCAGGCTGATGTAGTTTCACTGCTAATAACTGCTTATTTTCCCACAAGTAGCTTCTCAGTGGCTGCCAAATTCTTCTTGCAACTCTTTAGCTAGCTGTAGTCCAGCTAACTATTGGCATTTTATCAACTAGGAATCATCTTTGGACACTGATGTATGTCATTGAGCACTGGAATTATACTGTGGCTCAGAAGTAAGAGATGTCTCTTGTGTCTCTGAAAGACCATTAAGGAACTTAATCTGTCCTAAATTCTCTATAGCTGAGCCTTCCATGGTCACTGATGTTGAGATTAAAAGTCAAAGGATGGGAAGTAGAATTTAGATGCAAGATTTTTGATTAAAAAAAACCTCATCAGTAATAAATGACAACAGCTAGACCGTTTTTCTAAAATACATCTCCCATATCTTTCTACCATCCTTTAAAAGTTGTTCCCTGCCTTTCTTTATTTTATCTTAAAAGAGAATAAAGAGGAGAGGAAGAGGTTAGTGGCTTTTGAGGATCTTTTTAAAATAACAACAAATAAAACTCCTAAAATATACCATACATAATGGGCCAATTTATTTCTTTTTAAAAGTTATTCTTTGCATATACAGATTAAGAATCAGTGTAAAGGAATTATTGTGGTATCTTTTATGTTGTGGAACAGTATATAATTTTTTCAAGAGGTCAGAGCTTAAGGATTCTGAGGGGATAGTATGCTAAAATAGATACCTACAAGGAAATCTTACACTTCTGCCTTGAATGCCTTGAGTGAATGAAACCAAAATATTCTATAAGTGCCATGTCTGGTCTAAGAAAGTCATTCATTCATTTAAAAATATTTATCAAATATCTATGATTGAAGATGCTAGAGATGGTAATAAGTAAGACAAAGTGATTTTAGTACTTTAATTTCAAGACAAATTAGGAACAAAATTCTATCCACCTCTCCTCTGTCTGCGCATATATTAACCAAAAGAATTTTAAAATCACAAAAAGAGATCCATTAATTTTTCAGCTTTATGTTTATTCAATCTTTTCTTTTCCCTTGCTAAGTGAAAGATATGCCAAAATGCAAACAAAACCATTCTCATCACTGACATTCTGGATGGGTTAATATTTTTCCATATTAAATGGCTACTCTTCTTGCCTTTCAGTTTTAGCTCTTCATCTTTTTGTAATATTAGAAGGATAGATTACAAAATGGAGCTTCTTTAATAGGTAGTAGATGGACCTAATAGAAAAGTAGATATAAGATATTAATTATAGTATTATAGTCAAGTTGATAGACAAGATCATTTAATGGGAATTGGACTTTTCATTGCATAGGCACTTACCTAATGATATATATGTGTAGTTCATAACTTTGTCTACCTCACAGGACTTCTGTAAGGTGTAATTAAATGGTATCTACAAATGCTATACATTATATTTTCTTGAAAAGTTTTACAAGTTTTAAATAATATATTACCACAAAAAGCATGCATAATGTAAAGCAAACTTATTTATTTATTGGCGATACTGGGGTTTTATCTCAGTGCATTATGCTTGCCAGACACTCTATCACTTGAATCATACCCTCAACGCTTTTTGCTTTTTTTTTTTCTGAATAGGGTGTTACTTTTATGCCCAGGCTGGCCTGGACCATGATCCTCCTACTTATGTTTCCCACCATGGCTGGAATGACAGGCACATGCTACCACATCCAGGTTTATACTGGTTGGAATGGGGCCTCTCAGACTCCTCTGTTCCTACCTGCTGGCCTTGAACCTCAGTCCTCCTCCCAGTCTCTGCTCTTGAGTAGGGAGGATTACATGTGTGAGCCACTGTGCCCAGCTTAGAACAAACTCTTGATGAATTCTAGCCACAAGGTTAAAAAAAATCCTTTTTATGATATAAAGTCCTATCAATTTTACTGTAGTATGGACTCAAATTTTTAAAAATTAGGCCATTTTTATTAGCTGATTTTTGTGAAATGATGGTTTATTTTATGTATCTGGATCATACACATATACATATTGACATACATCCATATGTTTGTAGAACAAGAGAGAGTTAGGAATTAGCTCTGAATGATAGGCAGCATTTACCTTTTATTTATGAGTAGTGTGGAAATCGTATTAGAAAGTTAACCTTATGAAAAATGAAGCTTTCATTTTCACATTTTGCCTATAGTTCCTTATTTTCTACAGTTTCATTCAGGGGAAGACATTTAACCTCAAATTAGACAACGAGATTATAAAAAGAAACAAGTGAGGTAAGGCCTTTGATCTTTTCCCAACTATAAATTTGTTCATTTACAAAGATATTTGCAAATTTGCCATAATTAGATTCTTAAGTGATAGTCTTTATTATAGATGCCTAATTAGCTAAAAGCTAATTTGTCCTAGTGTCATTAGATAATACCTACTAGTAAGCATGTTCAGGTGAAGGGTAATAATTCATGTTTGTTAAAATTAGTAAATTTGAAATAATTTTTTTGGTACTGTGGCAGTGGTATTTTCTCATATTTTAAAGTTTACTAATTAGAAAGAAGTCAGTTAAGTGTTTATTGAATCTAAATTTTTAATTATAGTTGTAAAAATTAAATTAATATGAAACCTTTAGTATAAATTCAACCAATTTTTTAAAAAATTGTTTTATGTATTTATTGGTTAAAATTTTTGTGCATAAAGGCTTTCTACATTTAGGATAATTTCTTTAGGCTCCCAGTAATAGAATTATTGGGGGAAAGTATATGAAGTTTTTGTTTTGAAAGTTCTTGATTTATTTATTGCCAAAGTAGATTTATAAAGAATTGTGTCAGCTTATTATCATTAGCATTGTTCATCCATTTCATTGCATGTTATGTATTTTAAGTGAGAAGTTAAATCTCAATGTTTTCATATATTTCTTTGTTTACCATCGAGGTTTAATGTTTTCCATGGTTTGAAATAAGTTGTGACATTTGTTACTGCCTGTATCCATTATAAAAAAAGGCTCCATGTTTTTCTTTTCATATTGGTATTTTCATATTTAAAAATAAGAAAAATATCTTTGTGTCTCTCCCTCACTCACAAAAACCTGACAAAGACTCAGACAACAAATTGTAAAATATAAAATATATTGGAAGTTTAATATTTTTATATAGCCAAATACCTTGGAGTTTTAATTATAAAATATTAATGAAGGAAATTGGAAAAAAGCATAAATAAGAAAAATGTCTGGTATTCATGGATTTAAAAAATTAGGTAATTTTTATTGATTAACTTTTGTGAAATATAATTTGTTTCACATAGCTAAATTATATATACATACATATTAACATATATACATATATTTATATAGAAAGAGGAATTAGCTCTGAACTATAGGCAGTATTCATGTTTTATTTATATGTGGAAGATTGGAAGAATTAATTTTCACAAATGTGTATACTACCCAAAGTGATCTACAGATTCATTGCAATCCCTATCAAAATTTCAATTATTGTTTTTACAGAAATAGAGAAGAAATCCTAAGATTTGTATGGAACCACGAAAGAACCTGAATAGTCAAATAAATTTTGAGCAAAAAGAATAAAGTTGGAGGCATCATACTTTTTAAATTCAAAATATACTATAAAACTATGATAATCAAAACAGCATGGTATAACTAGAATAAAAACAAATGGATAGATATATAGAATAGAATAGGGAACTCAGAAATAAATCTACACATTTATGGTCAGCTGACTTTTAACAAAGATGCCAAGAATGTACAATGAGGAAATGCTATTCTTGCAAATAAATGGGCTATCAAAACTGGATATCCACATGCAGAAGAATGAAATTAGATCCTCCTCTCACATCATATACAAAAGTCAACTCAAAATAGATTTAAAGATTTAAATGTAAGACCTAAACTGTAGAATTTATAGAAGAAAACAAGGGGACAGCTTCTGACATTGATTTTAGCAATGATAATCGTGGATATGACTCCAAAAGCACAGACAACAAAGGCAAAGCTAGACTAATGAGATTGCGTGAAACTAAAAATTATTTTAGAACAAAAGAAACAATCAACAGAGTGAAGAAATAACCTATAGAATGGAAGAAAATATTTGAAAGACAAACATCTGATAAATTATAATTAATTTAATAGTAAAACTGTAAATAAACTGATTAAGAAATAGGCAAAGGATCTGCATGTACATTTCTCAAAAACCTACAAATAGTGAACAAATATTTTTAAAAAATGTACATCACTAATCATCAGTGAAATGTAAGTTCAAACTACAATGAGATATCATTTCAGACCTGTTAGAATGGCTAGTATCAAAAAGGAAACTAATAGTGTTGGCAAGGATGCATGGAAAGGAATCTCTTGTATGTTAGTGGGACTGTAAATTATGATAGCTATTATGGAAAAATAGTATGGAGATTCCTCAAAAAATTAAAAATAGAATTATTATATGATCCAGCAATTCTACTACTGGCTACATATTCAAAGGGAATGAACTCCGTATATCAAAGAGATATGTGCATTCCCTTGTTCCTTTCAGTGTTATTGATAACACCCAACAGATGGAGATAGCCTAAGTGTTCATCAGTGAATGCATGGATAAAGAAAATGTGGTATAGATGCACACATGAAATAGTCTTTAGCCTTAAACAAAGAAGAAAATCCTGTCATTTGTGACAATGTGGATTAACCTGGATGCCATTATATTAAGTGAAATAAACCAGGCAAAGAAAGACATACCATATGATCTCACTTATATGTGGAATCTAAAAAAGTCAAACTCACAGAAGTAAAAGTAGCATGGTGGTTATCAGGAACTGGGAATGGGGACATTGTTGATGTGTTGGCCAAAAGTTACAAAAGTTAGGTTAGATAGGGGGAATACATTCAGGGAATCTATTGTAAAACATGGTGACTGTAGTTAAAGCAATGTATTACATACTTGGAAGTTACTAAGAGAGTAGATTTGATGTGTTGTCACCACAAAAAGGTAAATATATGAGGTAATAAGCTTGATTTAGCCATCCAGAAATGTCTATCTTTATAAAAACATGTTGTTTACTACAAATAAAACTATCAAAATAGAGTTGCAATTCTACTGTCAAAAAAATACAATAAAAATATCTAACTACCCTCCTATGTTAAAAAACCTGACCAAGATTAAGTTGGGTAACAAATTGGGAAAATATATCATGCTTAATATTTTTATGTAGCTAAATACTTGATTTTTGTTCAGTAGGAGTAGCATAAAATTTAATCTTATACTGGAGTCACAGGCTACCCTGATGATTGTTAGCTGGAGAATTGTGCATTCTGTGGGAGGCATTGGGGATATTTGCCCTCAGCTCTAGATATTGGTTTTATTGTTTTTAGATTAGTTTCTCTGAGCCATTCTTGCTAGTTGACCTTCATCCATCACTTCATGTTTTTATTAATTTTCTACTAGTAGTATTAACATGTATTTTCTTCCGTTTTATCTATACACATTCATACACAATATTTTGGGATTTTACAACTTTTAACAATGAATTATGTGTGTTTTTTCCATTTCACATTTTTCAAAAAATATATTTTTCCATCACATGTCTATATAACAATCTAATTATTCTTTTTTAATCAGATATTTAGGTTATCAATTTTTCAGTGCTATAATTTTCCACAACCATAATTAAAAATACTTTGAATTTCTGATTCAGTTAGGACAATATTTTATAATAAAACCATTGGGCAAAGAATATAAAAGATTTATTATTTATTAAAACTTGCTTATTTCTTTTAAAATAAATAATGTAAGCCAAGGAGAAATAATCAACTAAGAGAAGAGTCATGCAATAAAAAAAGTCTCCCTCTTATGCCAGGGCCCCAGTCCCTATGAAAAAATCCTGCAGTAAAAGTATTGTTTTAACTCAAATAATTTTGCAAGAATGGGAAGCATGTGAGTGACACTGTTCTGATCTTCGTGTGTATATAAAATATCTCTGGATGAATATGCATGTAATATAGAAGGACATATACTATAAAGCTGTTCTATACTTTTTCACTTAGTAAATTATCTTTTTACCTTGCCATGATATTTTCCTGAAAAGTTGTATCATTTAAAATGCTATATTTAACCTTATATGCATTGAATAGTTTAACATGTTAAAAATCCTTAGCACTCATTAGTGAAATTTTGAAATACTTTTATGACTAGGTGATTGAGCATTTCGTTACTGACTCAAAGTAACTATTTTTGTTACTTACTGACTCAAAGTAACCATTCTTATTTAAATTTTTATTTTCATATATTGCTCATTATTTAAAAATTAAGGCCTTCGTATTCTCTGGGATGTCATTTTATTCACATTCCTTATGCTAAGCATATTAGCTTTTTGTCATTGTATTGAAGGCTTATCCTATTTTCTCAGTTCTTCATTGTTTTCAAATTTGATTTTTTTGAGGGACAGTCAGCAGTTTCACATTTTTCTGTATTTTTTCATTTTCATGTATCTTTAATTCCCCCCAACTGCATATTTTTTTGATAATACAAAATTCACTTTTGTTATAATCATGTGCAAAGTAAAAAGTAAGTGGAATTCTCCCACTCCTTCCTTCCTTTTAGTAGGTAAAAAGGTTGAATTGTAGAACTGGCCACATCTAAATTATTATAGAATTCTTGAAACCTGGAAGAAAGAGATTTGACTCTATTAGAACTGCAAATTAATAGATTTTGAATTCTGGAACTTCATTATTGACTTTTCCATTCTGTCACCTATGGCATCTGTGAGCATGTGTGTGAATATTGAAGAACAGTGGGTTTAAGTGTGTGTGTGTCATATGTAATTGGTGTTTTGAGGGCAGCCCCATGTGAGTTCTGCCTTTAGCCATTCTCTATGTTTTCCCCATATTAACCTTTACCTTTGCTATTACTTTGAAAGTTTGGGTACCTCTAGTGACCCAGGGTATAAAGAAGGTGTTGAGCTGTGTCAGATGTTTTACATTTCTGTCAGTGGCTCCCACTCTGGAATTATTGGTCATAATTTTGATAACTCAGTCATTGATATTTAGCTTAAAATGGAATGAAATGAAGGCTGGAATATAATTCAGTGGTAAAGTGCTTGTCAACCACATACAAGGCCCTAGGTTCCATCTCTAGTACCAGAAAAAAATTAGAAGGAAATGAAGATAATTTGAAAATATATGATGTATGAATCATTGGTAAGCTTCATCATTAATCAGTATAGTAATAATAATAAAGACTTCATTAATTTTAGCAATCAATTCTTTTAGAAAATTGTTAATTTTAAAATGTATTTATCTATATTTATATTTAGATTAAATTGCCATGTTGCACATTATCAAAAGTACTTACATTTCCTAAAGATTGTAAAATGGAAAAAGAAAATGTCAATTAAAGTGCATACTGCTTTAATATTAGTAAATTCAATATTTATCTTTAAAAGTTTCCTATAGAAATTGAATCCAAATTAAGTTTTGCTTTGTTGGTGATCTCATGTCACTGTGTAAGGGACTGTGTTGTGGTTTACCTGTATGGATAGAAAAGTATCATTCCCTATTTTCCTGAAATAATTTGTGTTCAGATAGCATCTTTTAGTACAGGATATTCTTTCCATTACTTTCTGGACATTCTTTTTTTTTTCTTTATAATTTTTATTATTTTATTATTCACATGTGCATACAATGCTTGGGTCATTTCTCCTCCTTGCCCCCACCCCCTCCCTTACCACCCATTCCACCCCCTCCCTCTCCAACTCACCCCCTCAATACCCAGCAGAAACTTTTTTGCCCTGAACTTTAATTTTGTTGAAGAGAGAGTATAAGCAATAATAGGAAGGAACAAGGGTTTTTGCTAGTTGAGATAAGGATAGCTATACAGGGAGTTGACTCACATTGATTTCCTGTGCATGTGTGTTACCTTCTAGGTTAATTCTTTTTGATCTAACCTTTTCTCTAGTTCCTGGTCCCCTTCTCCTATTGGCCTCAGTTGCTTTTAAGGTATCTGCTTTAGTTTCTCTGCGTTGAGGGCAACAAATGCTAATTTTTTAGGTGTCTTACCTATCCTCACACCTCCCTTGTGTGCTCTCGCTTTTATCATGTGCTCAAAGTCCAATCCCCTTGTTGTGTTTGCCCTTGGTCTAATGTCCGCATATGAGGGAGAACATACGATTTTTGGTCTTTTGGGCCAGGCTAACCTCACTCAGAATGATGTTCTCCAATTCCATCCATTTACCAGCGAATGATAACATTTCATTCTTCTTCATGGCTGCATAAAATTCCATTGTGTATAGATACCACATTTTCTTAATCCATTCATCAGTGCTGGGGCATCTTGGCTGTTTCCATAACTTGGCTATTGTGAATAGTGCTGCAATAAACATGGGTATGCAAGTGCCTCTGGAGTAACCTGTGTCACAGTCTTTTGGGTATATCCCCAAGAGTGGTATTGCTGGATCAAATGGTAGATCAATGTCTAGCTTTTTAAGTAGCCTTCAAATTTTTTTCCAGAGTGGTTGTGCTAGTTTACATTCCCACCAGCAGTGTAAGAGGGTTCCTTTTTCCCTGCATCCTCACCAACACCTGTTGTTGGTGGTGTTGCTAATGATGGCTATTCTAACAGGGGTGAGGTGGAATCTTAATGTGGTTTTAATTTGCATTTCCTTTATTGCTAGAGATGGAGAGCATTTTTTCATGTGTTTTTTGTCCATTTGAATTTCTTCTTTTGAGAAAGTTCTGTTTAGTTCACTTGCCCATTTCTTTATTGCTTCATTACTTTTGGGAGAATTTAGTTTTATAAGTTCCCTGTATATTCTGGTTATCAGTCCTTTGTCTGATGTGTAGCTGGCAAATATTTTCTCCCACTCTGTGGGTGTTCTCTTCAGTTTAGAGACCATTTCTTTTGATGAACAGAAGCTTTTTAGTTTTATGAAGTCCCATTTATCTATGCTATCTCTTAGTTGCTATGCTGCTGTTGTTCTGTTGAGAAAGTTCTAACCTATACCTACTAACTCCAGAGTATTTCCTACTCATTCCTGTATCAACGTTAGAGTTTGTGGTCTGATATTAAGATTCTTGATCCATTTTGAGTTAATATTGTTATAGAGTGATATACATGGATCTAGCTTCAGTTTTTTGCAGACTGCTAACCAGTTTTCCCAACAGTTTTTGGTGAAGAAGCTGCTTTTTCTCCAACGTATATTTTTAGCACCTTTGTCAAAGACAAGTTGGTTATCGTTGTGTGGCTTTATATCTGGGTCCTCTATTCTGTTCCACTGGTTCATGTCTGTTTTTGTGCCAGTACCATGCTGTTTTTAGTGTTACTGCTTTGTAATATAGTTTGAAGTCAGTATCATGATACCTCCAGCATTGTTCTTTTGACTGAGTATTGACTTGGCTATTCGTGGCCGCTTGTGTTTCCATATAAATTTCACAGTAGATTTTTCAATCTCTTTAATGAATGTCATTGGAATTTTGATGGGAATTGCATTAAACATGTAGATTACTTTTGGGAGTATAAACATTTTTACTATGTTGATTCTACCAATCCATGAGCCCGGGAGATCTCTCCACTTTCTATAGCCTTCCTCAGTCTCTTTCTTCAGAAGTTTATAGTTTTCCTTGTAGAGTTCGTTCACATCTTTTGTTAGGTTTACACCTAGGTATTTGATTTTTTTGAGGCTATTGTAAATGGAATTGTTTTCATATATTCTTTCTCAGTTTGTCATTTTTAGTGTATAGAAATGCTAGTGATTTTTCTATGTTGATTTTATATCCTGCTATCTTCCTGTAGCTATTGATGATGTCTAGAAGCTTCTGAGTAGAGTTTTTTGGGTCTTTAAGGTATAGGATCATATCATCTGCAAATAGGGATATTTTGACAGTTTCTTTACCTATTTGTATTCCTTTTATTCCTTCTTCTTGCCTAATTACTCTGGCTAGGAATTCCAGTACTATGTTGAATAGGAGTGGAGATAGTGGGCTTCCTTGTCTGGTTCCTGATTTTAGAGGGAATGGTTTCAGTTTTTCCCCGCTAAGTATAATGTTGGCTGTAGGTTTGTCATATACACCTTTTATAATGTTGAGGTACTTTCCCTGTATTCCTAGTTTTCTTAGAGCTTTTACCATGAAATGGTGTTGGATCTTATCAAAGGCTTTTTCTGCATCTATTGAGATGATCAAGTGGTTTTTTGTCTTTGCTTCTGTTAATGTGGTTTATTATGTTTATTAATTTTCGTATGTTGGACCACCCCTGCATCCCTGGGATGAAGCCTACTTGGTTGTGGTGAATGATCTTTTTGATGTTGTTGAATTCATTTTGCCATTATTTTATTGAGGATTTTTGCATGAATGTTCATTAAGGAGATTGGCCTATCGTTCTCCTTTTTGGAGGTGTCTTTGCCTGGTTATGGGATAAGTGTAATACTGGCTTCATAAAATGTGTTAGGCAGTTTTCCTTCCCTTTCTCTTTCATGGAACAGTTTAAGGAGGGTTGGTATCAGTTCTTCTTTAAAGGTCTGTTAGAATTCAGCAGTGAATCCATCAGGTCCTGGACTTTTCTTTTTGGGGAGACTCTTGATTTATGCTTCAATTTCATTTTGTGTTGTAGATCTATTCAGGTTATAGAACTTCTTGGTTCAGTTTTGGATGATCATATGTATCTAGAAATCTGTCCATTTCTTTAAGATTTTCAAATTTATTTGAATATAGGTTCTCAAAGTAGTCTCTGATGTTTTCCTGGACTTCCATGGTGTTTGTTGTTATCTCCCCTTTTGCATTCCTGATTCTACTAATTTGGGGTTTTTCTCTCCTCATTTCAGTCAGGTTTGCCAGGGTCTGTCGATCTTGTTTATTTTTTCAAAGAACCAACTTTTTGTTTCATTAATACTTTGTATGGTTTTTTTGGTTTCTATTTCATTGATTTCAGCTCTTATTTTTATTATTTCTCTCCTATTTGTTTTGGGATTTGCTTGTTCTTGTTTTTCTAGAGTTTGAGATGTATCATTAGGTCATTGATTTGGGATCTTTCAGTCTTTTTAATATATGCACTCATGGCTATAAACTTTCCTCTCAGGACTGCCTTAGCTGTGTCCCATAGGTTCCAGTAGGTTGTGTTTTCATTTTCATTGACTTCCAGGAACTTTTTAATTTCCTCTTTTATTTCATCAATGACCCATTGTTCATTAAGTAATGAGTTATTTAGTTTCCAGCTGTTTGCATGTTTTTTGTCTTTACTTTTGTTGTTGAGTTCTAGTTTTATTGCATTGTGGTCAGATGGTATGCATGGTATAATTTCTATTTTCTTATATTTGCTGAGACTTGCTTTGTGCCCTAGGATATGCTCTATTTTGGAGAAGGTTCCATGGGCTGCTGAGAAGAATGTATATTGTGTAGAAGTTGGATGAAATGTTCTGTAGAAGTCGAGTAGGTCCATTTGATCTATTGTATATTTTAAATCTTGGATTTCTTTATTGATTTTTTGTTTGGATGACCTATCTATTGATGATAATGTGGTGTTAAAGTTTCCCACGACCACTGTGTTGGAGTTAATATATGCTTTAAGGTCTTTCAGGGTATGTTTGTTGAAATTGGGTGCGTTGACATTGGGTGCATACAGGTTGATAATTGTTATTTCCTTTTGGTCTCTTTCCCCTTTTATTACTATGGAATGTCCTTCTTTATCTCATTTGGTCAATGTACGTTTGAACTCTACTTTGTCAGAGATAAGTATTGCTACTCCTGCCTGTTTTGGGAAGCCATTGGCTTGGTAAATCTTCTTCCAGCCTTTCATCCTAAGCCTATGCTTATTTCTGTTGGTGAGATCGGTTTCCTGTAAGCAACAAATTGTTGGCGCTTCCTTTTTAATCCATTTCTTCAAGCGCTGCCTTTTGATGGGTGAATTAAGTCCGTTAACATTAAGTGTTAGTACTGATAGGTATGTGGGGATTCTTGTCATTTAGTTGTCTTATTTGTTTGAAGGTTGTCCCTAAGTTGAGGTTACTGTCTACTTTCTTGCTTTTTCTTTTCCTGTAGTTTAGTGCTGCCTGTCCTTTCATGGTTATGTTGGGTTTCACTTTCTGTGTGCAGAATCCCTTGAAGAATCTTTTGTAGTGGTGTCTTTGTGGTCATATATTGTTTTAGTTTCTCCTTATCATGGAAGACTTTTATTGCTCCATCTATTTTGAATGATAGTTTTGCTGGGTAGAGTATCCTTGGGTTGAAGTTATTTTCATTCAGTACCTGGAAGATCTCACCCCACGCTCTTCTTGCTTTTAAAGTTTTTGTTCAGAAGTCTGCTGTGATTTTGATGGGTTTAGCTTTGTATGTCATTTGTTTTTTCTCCCTTACAGCCTTCAATATTCTTTCCCTAGTTTCTGAAGTTGTTTTAATGATGATATGTTGTGGGGTAGTTCTATTTTGATCTGTTCTGTTTGGTGTTCTGGAGACCTCTTGCATCTATATGGGAATATCTTTCTCTAGCTTTGGGAAATTTTCTTTTATTATTTTGTTGAATATATTACGCATTCCCTTTGCTTGCACCTCTTCTCCTTCTTCGATGCCCATGATTCTCAAGTTTGGTTTTGATGGAGGCAGTGAGTTCTTGCATTTTCTTTTCACAGGTCTTGAGTTATTTAATTAATAGTTCTTCGGTTTTTCCTTTAATTACCATTTCATCTTCAAGTTCTGAGATTTTGTCTTCTGTTTATTCTATTCTGCTGGATTGTCCTTTTGTTTTGTTTTGCAATTCTGTTTCGTTCTTTTTTCTGAGGTTTTCCATATCCTGGGTTATTTCCTCTTTAATGCTGTCTATTTTTTGTCCTAAGTTCATTTATCTCTTTATTAATCATGTTCTCTGTTTCACTTTTGTGTTTATACAGTGCTTCTATGGTTTCCTTTATTTCTTCTTTTGCTTTTTCAAATTCTCTATTTTTGTTGTCTTGGAATTTCTTGAGTGTCTCCTGTACATTTTGGTTGACCCTATCCATTATCATCTCTATAAAATTCTCATTGATTACCTATAGTATGTCTTCTTTTAAATTATTCTTGTGGGCTTCATTAGGTTTCTTTGGCATAGTTTATCTTCATTTTTTTGGAGTCTGGATCTGAGTATCTGTTTTCTTCATTTCCGTCTGGTTCCTGTACTAATTTTTTGCTGTGGGGAAACTGGTTTCCCTGTCTTTTCTGTCTTCCTGTCATTGCCTTTGTGTTGTTATTATCCCTGTACTGTGTGCAATTAAATATTTTCTGGCTTATAATAATAGCACTAGTGATATTTAGAATGGAAGGGTGAGAGGGGACGGAAAGCAAAGAAGGTAAAGGAAAAGGGAAAATCAAATAAGTAGAAAAAAAAATAAAACAAAGAAACAAATAAAAAAGTTTCAAAGATATAAACAGGGAGAGACAGTGTACTAATCAATCTAAGGTGAAAAGGCATTAGAGAGACAGAGAGAGGATTGGAAATAAAAAATGAAAAGAATAAAGGTCAGAATAAAAATAAAAAATAAGTAAATGAAAGAAAAAATATATAAATGAAATAAAATAATACAAAATAAAAATAAAAATCTCCAAGTTCAATTGCAATGAAGTTTCAGTCTTAATAATTTTGGTGTTTGTCCCTCAGCCTCCAATCCTGGAGATGGTGCCTCAGATGTTGTTCTGTAGTTGTCTCATCAAAGGGGAAACATAAATTCGAACAAAAGTTGTCCGTGTCTTCCCAAGCTGTCTGGGCGCGGGTGTCTGGCGGCCCGGGGGCCCTCCTGGTTTCTCTGTTTAGCATGAAGTGGCGATTCTCTGTGCAGCCAGGAGGTGTGGAGGAGTCAATGTTTTGCCTCTTCTTGGTGGCCTTGCCTGCAAGGTGTGACTCCAGCATCTCTCCAAGATTTCACTTAAGAAGGCACACTTTCTGCTTCCTCCCTCTAGCCGCCATCTTGGAATTCCTCTCTGGACATTCTTATTCATGGTTTCCATCCCTTTATTGAGGGGAGCTAAGGGAAAGTACACAGTATCTGAAGCTAACAGCTCCTAATATCACTGTGTGAGATTCCTCAGGAACAGGAAGTGGGACAGAAAGGCATGTCAAATGGGGAGAAATTGTGGCATTAGAATCCATTATATGACTTGGTAATATATTACTGGATGTGAACTAGCTGAAATTATAATAATAATTGTTACTATTCACTGTATTTGCTAATCATTTCAACAATAAAAGGAAGCTATTATTCTTCTCATTTGACAAATGAGGAAACTGAGACTCACAGAAATTGTGTTTTGTTTATGTTGAACACAGGTACCAAAAAAGCAAATGGCAAAGGTGAATCACATGTTGAACTTGGTCAATTTAAGAGATAAACATCTTGTTAGAAGCTTAAAAAAGTAATTTGGAGAGACTGGTTTGTAACTTGGGAAAGAAGATAGGAATAAGCAGATAGTATCTACAAATTCTATGTACAGAGATGATGATTAAAATATTGGAGTTATGGGCTAGTGGAGTGGCTCAAGTGGTAGATCATCTGCCCAGCAAGTGTGAAGCCCTGAGTTCAATCCCCAGTTCTGTCAAAAAAACCCCAAAACAAAACTAAAACTAAAATATTGGAGTCACAATGAAACCTCTCTCTGTACAATTTCTTTTAATTTTAATTAGCCTTTTTGCTATTTAATTAATTAGGAAAATAGAAAAAATATATTAGTGTCTTTATTATTACAAAGAAGAGATTACAAAATTATAAGGAAATATCTTATCTTGGCTTTATGGAATGGGGTTTATTTTAAATACAACTTTTGGACACAGCAGCTGTTGTACTCTGCCCTTACTTTTCTGAGGTTTATTCTCTTCTCCAGAGGCCCATCCTGGTGATCCTGCTTCATTTGCCTTTTACGTTCAATTTCCCCAAACTTAGTAGAACATTCTTACCATTCAGCCTTTGACATACACTCCATCTCTTGCCTCACGTATACCATTGGTTTGGCTTTGGCCCCAAGATTTTATTAAGCCACAAAGGATTACCTGAGACTATGTTTCTTCTCTCTTAGGCTGTAGGGGTGGGAGGACTGCCATTGGCAGGCAATTTTGAGTCTTCACAGTCTATTGAGGGAGATTTCACACACTTTCACACTTCTTCCTTTTCAAAGTAAAATTTGCCATCATGGTCAGTGATTGGTATATCATATATCTCAATATGATAGCTTTGGGAGTGGTCAGCAGAGAGGCAGGGTATATTTGAAGAATGGATGTTAAGATTATCAGCAAGAATGTTTGTTTGAAACTAGGAATATCCCAATTCCTGTATCCTTTGTAATGTACTTTGGGGATGAGCCACACTTCTACTGTGAGGTATGGCTAACTGAAAGGAGCTTTTATATCCCTCCCATGTGTTAAGGTGGGGAAGAGAGTTGAGAAGCACTGATCTAGGAAGTGTTATTCCATTTGAAGAGACTAGATGCTTCTAAATTAATTTATATTTTTAAATATAAATTTTAATTTAAGATTTATAAATTATATTCATATTTATACATATTCACTGTCAATAATACACCTTTTTATCTCTGAATAACCTTATCAGATGTCTACTTTCTCAAGGTGCTTAGTAACTATAAAATAATTCTCATTTTAAGTATTTGGCAGTTTTGGAATGGGGAAGGAACTAAATGGACAGAAAAACTTGATTTACACAGATTTTCCTTTTTTTTGTGGCAGATGCATCATATGTTTTCATGAAAATGAAGAACATTATCACTTTTGCAAATGCCATCAATCTTTAACAATCAAAAATTTCCTTGGCAAGAGAAGTGGTTCAGCTATACAGAACTGTGGTTATTGTTACATTGTATTGTTTACTATAAACCTGGTTCAATATTGGTAAACATAGTAGTGTAGCAGAAGCTGAACTGTTGTGAGCTACCTGGGCATCCATCCAAGCTGCCATTAAAAATACTGCCTCACACTAATTTGGGTTTATGAATAATATTTTAACAGCTCAACTAAAATTGAGCCACATGGCATAGCTTAAACATTTTGAATTCACAAGATAATGAGAGAAGTATAAGTATATATTGCACACTCAATATTCTATATTTGTAGGCACCCACATGCTTAACATATTGTATTATCTTTAAAGTTTATGTAATATTATGGTCTGCTGTGAATTTGAATGCTTTATAAGTAAAAATACTAATTGGTCTAACAATCACCTAAATTTGAATAAGGAAAGGTTGCAAAATAAATGTTAAAATGGATATTCAACACAAGTTTTGGCATATGGTTCTACAAAAAGCTAGGGATTGTATTAATATTCACCAAAAGTACATAAAGTTGTTGGAAAAGTCCAACAACTTAATTCATTTCTTTTATTGATAAAAGGTAATTTTACCTTAAAGTAGGATTTGTAAATTATTAATTTTGGATTATAAATGATTAATGATGTTAAGTATAACAAGGGGAATAAAGTTTTGATAAGTAAGTTGATTCAAGAGAGAAATTCAAATTTCTTTCCAAAAAGATATATGTGTCCTTTTCATCCTATACTATTTTAGTTTAAGTTCTTTCTGAACATAAATATATAAATTTCCATTGAGAGGGTATGGGGTTCATTTTCTGTTAAAAATATCTTTGCTCTTGAAAGATATGCATTATTTTAAAAATGAATTTTAAGTATTCTCTTCTCAATACATGTTTTATTCATTTTCCAGGTTAGCACTCTATGTTTATGAATATCTGCTCCATGTAGGAGCTCAGAAATCGGCCCAAACATTTTTATCAGAGGTATGTTTTATGTATTTTCTGCCTTACAGTTTGATATCTTTTATAAATGAATAAAAAATACTATAACAATTATTTGAAAAAAGTGAATATATATTATATATTTAATGCTTAGTTATCAGTATGCATAACAGAGTCTTTGTGGATTATATATAAGCATTTTTAATATTCCAAAATGCTATTTCTGTGCCACTCAGTAACCTGCTAATTAACTTTCTAGCCATTTACCTAACCTCCCACCCCAGAAACAGAAAGTAATCTTAGCTTGAGCAAAAATTTGGTTTAGATAAAAGCATCCACCATACTTCTAGTTCTAACAATATCTTATTTTGGCATTTTTCACAATTTTGGAAAATGTGGGCTTGTTCTGCTTTTATTTCATACAGATAACAGTTGATTGTTTTCAAAAACATTTTGATAATCTTATTTCAAGTTCTTTTTTCTCTCTCTCTCTCACTTTATCTTAGAGACAGGGTCTTGCAATAGAACCCGGGCTGGACTTGAACTCACCATCCTCCTGTTTGAGCTTCCTAAGTGCTGCGATTACAAGCATGCATCAACATTCTCTGCCTCTCCTTCACTTTTTTAAACTTGAATTTAAGCTTTCTTACAACAGTACTTTTTCTTTTCCAGCCTACATTATGATGATAAGGATGGTGAGAATATTGAGTTCTGTTATGTGCCAGGCACATAATGTACCATGGTGCTTTACATATCTCTAATTTTTAAAAGAAATTTCCAAGGCAGATCATAGTATTGTTGTTTTACTGGTTGGAACAATAGAGCTCAGAAAGTACACATCACTAACTCCTGGTCACATAGCTTAATGAGTTATGGAAGTAGAGTTCAAACCTTATCTATATTAATTCTAAGGCCTCTGGTTTTCCCTCTATGTTTATGCTGTCTAGTTTGGTAGCTGTTACCCATACATGGAGGATTTAAAATACAGCTAATAAATTGAGAAGTGCCATACATGTTAAGTATACAATGCGGTTTGAAAGCTTACTTTAAACAAAGAATATGAAATATCACTAACACTTTTAATTTTCTTTTTTGCAGAACTGGAGTTTGAACTCAGGTCCTTGTGCTTGTTAGCCACTTGAGCCATGCCCCTAGCCACCCCCCAGCCCTGTTACTGTTTTTTTTTTTAAAGATCATTCTATTATATTTTTGAATTAACATACATTAATAATAGCAGAGGTTTTCATTGTGATAATTCTATACATGTGCACAATGTCCCTTGAGCAAATTCACCCCCTCTATTGTATTTTCATTCCCCCTATTCTTCCTCCCCACTTTTTCAGTGTTTGGTGGGTTTTATTATGGTATCTTCATATATATGTGTAGTGTATTTTGATCCTTATCACCCCTCAGTGCCCTTTCCTTAGCCCTATTATACTTTTAAATTTTTGATCAGATTAATATTTTGGATATTTGGGTAAAACAAAATGTAGTTCTTATTAATAGCCCATGTTTATATTTCTTTTGGAAAGTGCTCCTTGAAATCACATGTGTCTAGTGATCTGACTGGTTTGGCCTCTACCAGATTAGGGATTTAGCAGGGAAGTCATTGTCCATAGTACCTTGCATGAGGTATAGTTTTTATAAGATTCATTTGCTCACCAAATAAACACATAAGTTAACAAAATACAGTCCTATTTCTAGTTAGCTTATATCAGTTAGTAAGACCTCTTTGTAAATTAGGAATTTGAGAAGTTTAGCCAAAATATGCAAAACTGTTGTTTTACCATAGAAAGAATATAAGCAGTATGTTGAAAATTTATTAAAATCAAAATAATTGAAATTTGGTGTATTTATGTTTCATTAAATCACTAATTAAAAAACTTTGGGGTTTGACCTTGTACCATCTTCTGTTTGATATTGCAGAGGAAGTGATTGAGATTGCAGAAATATTCTTAACTACTGCCAGCTTATAATATATTTTAAAGAAATAAAAGCCAGCTCTGGGGATTTAAACCTTTGATTTTAACACAATTGAGAACTTGATAAAACTTGATGAAAGGATTTACTGGTCTCCTTTTTTGTATCAAGGACATTTTTTTTATCTTGCAAAACTATAGTTACAATATTACAATTGTGATGTTAGCACTGAAAAAATTCATCCATCTTGATCAGATTTTCTCAGTCTTCCTTGTACTTGTGTGTATGCATGAGTATTAAATTCTATACAACTTTCTTTACAATTTTATCACGTGCATGGATTCACATATCTACTGCACTCCCACAGTCAAGGTGCAGAGCATTTCCATCACCATGTAGATCCTTACACTTGTATCAAGGACATTTTGAATTGGCTCAACTTGCTGAATCCTCAGGGGCTCCCAAGACTATATTTTCTCAAAACATTGTATCAGATACAATGGTTATTAAACTTCATCACAAATGGCAAATGTTGCTAATTTATTTAAAGAAGGTCAGGTATTTGGACTTGAATGGGTTTATGGATTGAGCAGATAACTAGATATATATTCATAGGCCCTGGGCTTCATGAAAAATAAAAATTGTTTTAGTGTTATTTGCTAGAAATAGAATTAGAATTTCAGCACATTTATACATTTTGACAGTTATTTACCATGATTTTTTTTTTCTGTCTACATTTAGAATACTAAACTGAAGATTCTTTGAATTGTTAGCCTGGCTGAATTTTACAAGTGAAGTCAGTTAAACTGAACAACTAGAGTAGACCCTTGGTGTCTCTGGGTATATGGTTCTAAGGAGACTGCCCTTGAGGAAAAACTGTGAATGCTTGGATGCACAGTTTAATTTAAAATTATTTAAATTTACCTGTACTGTATTACAGCAGGTCTGAGCATCCATAACTTGAAACTACAGGGAATAGACTACATTACTGTCACAAAATTACTGTTGTACACATTAATACTGCTCACCAAAAACTAGATCTTATTTCATGCTCTTTATCTTGACTACTGCAGATGCTTGATTCATTTTTCCCATAATACCACAAGACTTCCACTAAAGACAGGCTGCCTTTCAGCAAATCTAAAATTTTCACTTTATCACTTAAATTAAGCACTTTTCATGCATTTCTTTGGCTTGGGAGGATGACCATAACTTTTACCTTACTTTTGGAGCACCATTTGCTTTCTGGGAGGCATATTATCACAAAATTAAGGGCAGAGAAACACCTAGCAAATCACACAGTGTTTTAACACAACTGAAAAAGAGGTTATTGGAATCAACTGAACTGCATAATTCATGCTTGGGAAATTAATTTTTTTGTTTTTGAAATTTCATTTTTATTTATTATTGTTTTTTGACTGTGTTTAGTAAAAACTGTAATAAATCTGTGAATAGGGCAGTCTTAATGTAGTCTCACCAAAGAGAAACAATGTTTCTGAATTTTGGAGATGAATTTATGTGTTTCTTAGAACTATTCTTCACTTTTTTTTGGTTGCCAAATTCTGAATTGCACTATAAAAATATATTCTCATTATCTAAGTAACCAATATAGGGGAATGCTTAAGTTAATTGTGTAAATTTTCTATAACATTAAAGAATAAGTTAGACCTATTTGGACTTCCTTAGATAGACTTCAGAAGAAGCTGAAGAATGCCATTTAGATGGGAACCCCTGAACATAAAACAATCATGTATGTTTTTTGTGGATACTTATGAATGTAAAATATAGTAAAAGTTCTACAAGAATATATTTGCCAGACTAGTTATCTCTTGGAGTGGGGTCTTAAAGAGATGGAAGCAAATTTTATCTTTAGTTGTAGGAATTTTAAATGTATTTCAAAATATGTATATAAGAACATACTATTTTATAGTTATTTAAAAATAAAAATAATAAAAATGTATTTCTTGCCATTGCTGAGAACACCTTAGAGTTCTTAATAATTTTAATAGCTTGCTATTTCCTCCTTTATATTTTAGATTTCTGTGATATCTAGCAGCTTAAGTTTACCAGTATATACCATGAGGCTTCTGTCCTCAGGGCTTTACTGAGTGGTATATTCGTTCTACCTAAACTCTCCTCCTCTTCTCTACCTAAGCACATATATGTCTCTATTCCTAGGAAAGCTTTCTCTCTATAAGCTGATAGCATTGGGTCCTGTATATAAACCATGCTAGAAAAGTTTCCCTTTATCTTCTTGGTGAAAGGAAGCCTTTGGAAGTTTTAAAGTAAAAGATTAACATCATTAGGTCTGTACTCTGATATCTGTGTTACCTTTTTTCTTAGCTATGGACAGTACAAAAAAAAGAGAATGTTATATTTTAGGGCTCTGTACCCTACTTCTGGTTGTTTTCTTAGTTTTACTTGGAGCATGTGGAAAATTTATGGCTATTTATTGTAGAATGATTTCTTAATTAGTTTAGTTGTAAAGGACTAGCTTATCTAAATCCTCTCTAGTCTAGCTCCAGATTTTTACCTCATTCAGAACTGTTATACAAGGAACTTAAAATAGGGAGACCTACTTATTTAGGTTGATTATTATGATAAAAAATGATTGAAGTGGCACCAATTATTCAGATAGCCAACGTTCTCACTATGGTTCAAGGCTAAGTAGAATATTTCTTCCAATTTAAAAATTTTCTTAAAAGGACAAATGAGGATATGTGATTGACTGTGATGTTAATGAGCTATCCTGAATTGGGATTTACTGTGCTGGACTATTTCTCTCACTTTTGTAGGCTTGTTTTTATGGCTTAAGCTTGTGATAAGGTCAGATTGCAACTCAAGATACCATCTGAACAAGCAAAATGTGTTTCTCAGCAGCCCAATCTCTCACTTGGACTTAGCCTTTCTAAAAGTGATCAAAGTACATTGTATGCACATATGAAAATGTCATAATGAAACCTATTAAAATTTTGCTTAAAAAAGAGAGGAAGAAGGAGGGATAAGAAAGAATAACAGAGGGGGTGAATATGATCAAAGCGCATTATATACATGGAAATATCACAATGAGCCCCCTTTATACAACTAATATGCACTAATAAAAAAGAAGTCTTGAGCTGAAAAAAATAAAATAAATAGAAGTGCTGTTGACTTGGGCCATCAGAATGTTCTTGATGACTTTTGTTACTGCCTAGAGGAGTGGAGGACATAATTATTATTAGTCCAGCTCTTTTTTCTTTTGTAAATTAAAAAAACAACATTGTAGTACCAGTAAAAATCAAACCAGTTCTCTAACTAGGTTGTACTAAGTAGTTTAATGTTATCTCTGATTTATGATACATTTTAAACTACCACCTGAATCCTAAATATGATTTGCATGAGTTTTCACTTTCTTACTCCTAATGGGAGATTGACTACTCTTTAGAAATATTCTCAATACAGAATCTTTCTTCTATTTTATCTTTATTATCTTTCAACATTTATCAACTACAAGCAGAAGACTAAGAAATCTTTCCAATTCTTTATCAATTTTTGTTACTTTGGATTCATTGGAAGCTATCTCTTTCTTGGTTTTATTGTTTGAATGTACAAAAATAATTTCTGTAATTTTGTATGGTATTCATGTCTCAAAATGAGGCTATGTCATTAATAAATAAAATTAAGAATTAGAGTGTTGCAAAGGTTATAGATTTTTTCCTCTTCTTAAAGTTTTTACATTGTGTATGCTATATTACCAGCCCTTATTTGTCATAAGTGAGCCAACAAGTTACCCTGAAAGGGAAGCTTAAAAACATCTAATGATACTGAGAATACTGGCTATGTACGTGCAGAAGACTGAAACTAGACCCCCATCTCTCACCTTGTACAAAAGGCAACTCTAAATGAGTCAAAGATCTTAATGTAAAATATTGGAACTACTATAGGAAAGAATAGAGAAAACTCTGGAAGATACAGGCATAGATAATTATTTTCTGAATTAGACTCCAATTGCCCAGGAAAGAAGAGCAAGAATTAACAAAATGGGACTGCATCAAATTAAAAAGTTTATGCACATAAAAAAATCATTTACCAGAATCAAGAGACATTCTCCCAGAGAATGGGAGAAAAATCTTTGCCAGGTATTCAGCAGATAAGGGATTAATACCCAAAATGTACAAAAAGTTCAAAAAATTAAACAGCGGAACAAGTAATCCAATTAATAAATGGATATATAGACAGTTCTCAGAAGAAGAAATACTATGGCTAATAAATACATGAAGCAGTATTCAACATCCTTAGCCATAAAGGAAATGCTAGTCAAAACTACAGTAAGATTCCATCTTACCCTGATCAGATCATCAAGAAAACAAATGATAAATGCTGGTGAGGACACAGGGAAAAAGGAACCTTTATTCACTGTTGGTGAGAATATAAATTAGTCCAGCCATTATGGAATTAGTATGGAAGTTTCTCACAAAACTAAAAATAGACCTACTTCATGAGCCCACCAGGCATGTATCCAAAGGGGTATAAATCAATATACAAGAGAGATACCTGCATATTCATGTTTATTGCAGTTGTCTTCACAATAGCCCAACTATGGCATCAGCCAAGGTGCCCAACAACTGATGAATGGATAAAGAAAAAAATTCGCATACACACCATGGAATATTACTCAACTATAAAGAAAAAATGAAATTATATCATTTGCAGGACAATGGATGGAACTGGAGATCATCATGCTAAGCAAGATAAGCCAAGCTCAAAAGGCCAAATATCACGTTCTTATTCATGTAACCTAGACCTAAAATGATGATGACGACAATAATAAAAATAGGACATGAGTGTATATGGGGAACTGTCTGGGGCAGCAAGTTGGGGGGGTGGAGGAAAAGATACTGAGGGGTGAAGAGGATGAAAATACGCTACATACATACATGTAAAGGCAGCATAATGAGAGTCACCAAACACTGTTTGAAAGATGTGGCAAGAGGGAGAGGAGGAATGAGAATATAGTGGAGGAAATGAACTAGTTCAAGGTACATTATATGCATATATTGAATTGTCACAATGATCTCCCTCATTATGCATGATTAAGAAAATTAAAAAATTTTTAAATGCCACCAATAAGCAAACCAGAATAGAAGCTATCATATGAAAAAAACCCCAAACATCTAATTAATTCCTTCTTCTTGTTTTATTAGGAATGCTATTATTGAATACCATAGACTCTAAAGTTCTATCCTCTCTTTTACCTATATGAAAATAGAAAATAATAGTAATTATTTTCTAACCAGTTTTTTGAGCTTCAATTTGGAAGTACTATAGTATAGTATATAAAAGCAGTAGCTTTGGGCCAAACTGCCTGGGTTTGAATTATCCACATCTACTTACTTGGTTTTCTAAATTATAGAAAGAAGATAACTGTAATAATACTCTTGAGTTGTGCAGAGCTTTAAATGAATTAGTGCACATAAATGGCTTAGAATAGTGCTTGTTATGTAGTAAATTGTCAAAGTATTTGTTTTAAAAACTTGTGATTATCATTTTTCTATGTTGTATTGTCTTTTTTTAGAGTATGCATATCCTGTGTGTACACATATATGCCAAAAGCCTGTCATTTTCATTACCCACATTTCTCCGATTTTCATACCCTTTGTATGAAAATGGCTCCAGCCCTAGTCCCTAATATTTTTTTTAATTTTATTCATGTATGCATACAATCTTCGGGTCATTTCTCCCCCACCTCCTCCATTAACCGCCCCCCCCACCCTATCCCTCTCCCCCTCTACCCCCTTGCTTCCAGGCAGAAACTATTTTGCCCTTACCTTTAATTTTGTTGAAGAGAGAGTATAAGCAATAATAGGAAGGACCAAGGGTTTTTGCTAGTTGAGATAGGGATATCTATACAGGGAGTTAACTCACATTGCTTTCCTGTACATGTGTGTTACCTCCTAAATTAATTCTTCTCGAACTAACCTTTTCTGTAGTGCCTGGTCCCCTTCTCCTATTGGCCTCAGTTGCTTTTAAGGTATCTGCTTTAGTTTCTCTGCATTGAGGGCAACAAATGCTATCTATTTTTTTGGGTGTCTTACCTATCCTCATATCTCCCTTGTGTGCTCTCGCTTTATCATGTGATCAAAGTCCAATCCCCTTGTTGTGTTTGCCCTTGATCTAATGTCCACATCCTCACTCAGGATGATGTTCTCCAATTCCATCCATTTACCTGCGAATGATAACATTTCATTCTTCTTCATGGCTGCATAAAATTCCATCGTGTATAAATACCACATTTTCTTAATCCATTCATGAGTAGAGGGGATCTTGGCTATTTCCATAACTTGGCTATTGTGAATAGTGCCGCAATAAACATGGGTGTGCAGGTGCCTCTGGAGTAACCTGAGTCACAGTCTTTTGGGTATATTCCCAAAGGTGGTATTGCTGGATCATATGGTAGATCTATGTTTAGATTTTTAAGAAGCCTCCAAATTTTTTCCCAGAGTGCTTGTACTAGTTTGCATTCCCACCAGCAGTGTAAGAGGGTTCTTTTTTCCCCGCATCCTCGCCAACACCTGTTGTTAGTGGTATTGCTAATGATGACTATTCTAACAGGGGTGAGGTGGAATCTTAGTGTGGTTTGCATTTCCTTTATTGCTAGGAATGGTGAGAATTTTTTCAAGTTTTTTTTGGCCATTTGAATTTCTTCTTTTGAGAAAGTTCTGTTTAGTTCACTTGCCCATTTCTTTATTGGTTCATTAATTTTGGGAGAATTTAGTTTTTCAGTTCCCTATATATTCTGGTTATCAGTCCTTTGTCTGATGTATAGCTGGCAAATATTTTCTCCCACTCTGTGAGTGGTATCAGTTTAGAGACCATTTCTTTTGTTGAGCAGAAGCTTTTTAGTTTTATGAAGTCCCATTTATCTATGCTATCTCTTAGTTGCTGAGCTGCTGGGGTTCCATTGAGAAAGTCCTTGCCTATACCTATTATTTCCAAAGTATTTCCTACTCTTTCCTCTACCAACTTTAGAGTGTGGGGTCTGATATTAAGATTCTTGATCCACTTTGAGTTAATATTGGTATAGGGTGATAAACATGGTTCTAGTTTCAGTTTTTTTCAGACTGCTAACCAGTTTTCCCAGCAGTTTTTGTTGAAGAGGCTGTCTTTTCTCCATCGTATATTTTTAGCACCTCTGTCAAAGACAAGTTGGTTATAGTTGTGTGGCTTTATATCTGAGTCCTCTATTCTGTTCCACTGGTCTTCATGTCTGTTTTTGTGCCAGTACCATGCTGTTTTTATTGTTATTGCTTTGTAACATAATTTGAAGTCGGGTATTTTGATACCGCCAGCATTGTTCTTTTGACTGAGTATTGCCTTGGCTATTTGTGGCCTCTTGTGTTTCCATATAAATTTCACAGTAGATTTTTCAATCTCTTTAATGAATGTCATTGGAATTTTGATGGGAATTGCATTAAACATGTAGATTACTTTTGGGAATATAGACATTTTTACTATGTTGATTCTACCAATCCATGAGCATGGGAGATCTCTCCACTTTCTATAGTCTTCCTCAATCTCTTTCTTCAGAAGTTTATAGTTTTCCTTGTAGAGGTCATTCACATCCTTTGTTAGGTTTACACCTAGGTATTTGATTTTTTTGAGGCTATTGTAAATGGAATTGTTTTCATATATTCTTTCTCAGTTTGTCATTTTTAGTGTATAGAAATGCTAATGATTTTTCTATGTTGATTTTATATCCTGCTACCTTGCTATAGCTATTGATGGTGTCTAGGAGCTTTTGAGTAGAGTTTTTTGGGTCTTTAAGGTATAGGATCATATCATCTGCAAATAGGGATATTTTGACAGTTTCTTTACCTATTTGTATTCCTTCTTCTTGCCTAATTGCTCTGGCTAGGAATTCTAGTACTATGTTGAATAGGAGTGGCAATAGTGGGCATCCTTAGTTCCTGATTTTAGAGGGAATGGTTTCAGTTTTTCTCCGTTAAGTATAATGTTGGCTGTAGGTTTATCATATATAGCTTTTATAATGTTGAGGTACTTTCCTTCTATTCCTAGATTTCTTAGAGCTTTTATCATGAAATGGTGTTGGATCTTATCAAAGGCTTTTTCTGCATCTATTGAGATGATCAAGTGGTTGTTTTCTTTGCTTCTGTTAATGTGGTTTATTATGTTTACTGATTTTCGTATGTTGAACCACCCCTGCATTCCAGGGATGAAGCCTACTTGGTCGTGGTGAATGATCTTTTTGATGTGTTGTTGAATTCATTTTGCCATTATTTTGTTGAGGATTTTTGCATCAATATTCATTAAGAAGATTGGCTTTATTTATGCCAATCCCAGGAGTGAGCTTAACACTTACATAGCCCCGCAGGGTTTGTTTACTTAGAGTTCTCCTGGGCGCCATCGCCACTGCTACAAGCTTTCCCCTTTCCAAGCACACTGGGGGAAGTGACACTGCACCTGCTTTCTCAGGCCAGCGTGTTTATTTACAGTTCACGTGGGAAGTGACACTTCCCTCCTCTCCTGTGGAGTTTTCCTCCCACCGCCACTTTTATAAACTTTCCTGCTCCTAGTTTCTGGGCTTGTGTCACCGCTCCTGCCTTTTCCTGCTGGCTTGTTTATTTACAGTTCCTTGAGGGATTCCCCTCCCTCTCTGTTCGGTGCCCAGGGCGCTCCGCCCTCTTTGCTACATGTCTTTTTTGTTGTTATTGCTTATTATTCAGTTTTTTTTTCTTTTTTCCCTGGATGGGGGTCAGTCTGTCTAGGGGGCTATGCTAATCTGGCCCAGGGTTGTCTATGGGATATTGCATGCCACTTAGCTCGCCTTGTGGTCTGCGTCTTCCCAGGCAGTCTGGGAGCTGGCGTCTGGCAGTGGTATGGGAGCCCTTCTGGTTTCTCTGTTTAACATGAAGTGGGGTGCTATGCGTGGGCTGGGGATGTGGAGGAGTCAAAGTTTTGCCTCTTCTTGGTGGTTTTTCCTGTACTGTGTATCTCCAGTGTCTCTCCAAGATTTTACTTTAGGAAGCACACTTTGTGCTTCCTCCTTCTAGCTGCCATCTTGCTAATGATTTTTCTATGTTGATTTTATATCCTGCTACCTTGCTATAGCTATTGATGGTGTCTAGGAGCTTTTGAGTAGAGTTTTTTGGGTCTTTAAGCTATAGGATCATATCATCTGCAAATAGGGATATTTTGACAGTTTCTTTACCTATTTGTATTCCTTTTATTCCTTCTTCTTGCCTAATTGCTCTGGCTAGGAATTCCAGTACTATGTTGAATAGGAGTGGAGATAGTGGGCATCCTTGTCTAGTTCCTGATTTTAGAGGTAATGGTTTCATTTTTTCACCATTAAGTATAATGCTGGCTGTAGGTTTGTCACATATAGCTTTTATGATGTTGAGGTACTTTCCTTCTATTCCTAGTTTTCTTAGAGCTTTTATCATGAAATGGTGTTGGAGCTTATCAAAGGCTTTTTCTGCATCTATTGAGATGATCAAGTGGTTTTTGTCTTTGCTTCTGTTAATGTGGTTTATTAGGTTTATTGATTTTCATAGTTCTATTTTCATCAGGTCTATTTGGTGTTCTGGAGGTCTCTGCACCTGTGTAGGGATTGATTTCTCTAGATTTGGAAATTTTGTGTAATTATTTTGTTGAATATATTAAATATTCCCTTTGCTTGCACCTCTTCTCCTTCTTCAATGCCCACGATTCTCACGTTTGGTCTTTTGATGGAGTCAGTAAGTTCTTGCATTTTCTTTTCACAGGTCTTGAGTTGTTTAACTAATAGTTCTTCAGTTTTTCCTTTAATTACGATTTCATGTTCCAGTTCTGAGATTCTGTGTTCTGCTTATTCTATTTTGCTGGATTGGCCTTCCATTTTAATTTGCATTTCTGTTTCATTCTTTTTTCTTAGATTTTCCATATCCTGAGTCGCTTCCTCTATAATACTGTCTGTTTTCGTCCTGAGTTCATTTATCTCTTTATTTATTGTGTTCTTTGTTTCACTTTGGTGTTTATACAATGCTTCTATAGTTTCTTTATTTGTTCTTGTGCTTTCTCAAATTCTCTATTTTTGTTGTCTAGGAATTTCTTGAATGTCTCCTGTACATTTTGGTTGACCATATTCAGTATCATCTCTTTGAAATTCTCATTGATTACTTGCAGGATTTCTTCTTTAAGGATGTTCTTATGTGCTTCATTGGTTTCTTTGGCATAGTTTATCTTCGTTTTGTTGAAGTCTGGATATGAGTATCTGTTTTGTTCATTTCCCTCTGGTTCCTGTACTAATTTATTAATGGGGGGAAACTGGTTTCCCTCTTTTTTCCATCTTCCCTTCATTGCCCTTGCTATTGTTACTGTCCCTGTACTGTGTGCAGTTACCAATCCCTAATATTGTAGGTTATCTCAAGTCTTCCCCAACACTTCTGAGCCTTAATGGGGATGCTTAGGGTTCTCTTACTCTAATTTCTTACTTTTATTGAGTTTTAAGGTCCCACTGTGCTTCTCCTTATGCCTGACCTCTGCTCTGTCTGAAGTTCTGTTTCCCTCACAGCTGCAAAGCTCCATTAACTCATTTTTCTTGTGTATAGGAGATTCTTGCAGGAGAGGCTCCTGGATATCTGAAAGAATTATTCATTGTGTGGGCTGTGACATTAAATATTAGACACAACTGGCCTTAAGTTTTTTTTTTTTTTTTATCTTGCTGCAAAGAATTTCTTACTAGGTGTTTTCCTGGGGGGTGTCATTTGCCTTCCATCTTATTGACTCCTTGCAATCTCTCCCATTTTTTCCTATTCTGAATCCTCCAAGATATCCCAAACTTCTTCCTGAGATATCAGTAGCAGCCTCCTAAATGGTGAATATTGAGTATTTGTTTTCCTCTGTGCAATCCTTTCCTTTTGTATCATTCCTGGGGGTCTCTGTATTCCTAAGTCAAAGAATAAAAATAAAAATCAAAAACAAAAATAGAAAGGATCTATTAAAAAGTTTTCCCTTAATACAACAGTTTTCTTTAAGAGGACTTCTTCCTTCCAAAACAAAACAATATTGTCCAATAAAACACTCTGTGAGCTGGGCACCAATGTTTCACACTGGTAATCCTAGCTGCTCAGGAGGCAGAGATTAGTAGGATTGCAGTTCGAGGCTAGCCCAGGCAAATAGTTCGCAAGACCTTATCTCAAAAAAACCCATCACAAAAAAGGGCTGGCAGAGTGGTTCAAGGTGTATGCCCTGAGTTCAGACTCCAGTACCACAAAAAAAAAAAAATAGTTCTGTGATTATGGAAACAATACCTCGGCTGTTGTTTATATAGCTGTTTTTTTTCATGATTCAGTGTTTGGTTCTGGATTTACATAGAAATGCTGAATGTGTTAGATTATATGGTAGAGACAGAATAATCACAGACAAGGCCCTCCTGCAGAATATGGTATAAGAAAGTGTCTTGAGGTTTACATCAAAGTTATAGGTCAATAGAGCCTGATATTTTAGGGGTATTTTTTTTAGCCATTTCTCAACACCACTGATTATTAATACATGTTAGTTAAAAATAAATATATACATGAATGTAATTTTAAAATTACTCTTTCCTAGAAGATAGTAATAAGCTTGGTGTGATTTATTTCATATAAACACACCTGAATGCACACAGCCACATGTACACTTTTTTTCAAATGGAAAAGATTTTATACTATACATATTATTCTCCAACATTCGAACTTGAAAAACCAGTAGAGCATGGCCTTCTTTCCATGTAGATACATCTCATTCTTTTTAATGGTTCAACACTGCCCTGTAGTGTGTAAGTATAAAAATTTATTTTATATTCATTACTGGTGAGTGTTTTTTCTAACAATGTGGCAGTGAATATGGCTTGGCTTTTTATAGTTCAGGTTCTCTCTTGCTGTTTCTTAAGTACCTTTTCTGCTTTTATAAACAAGAAATATCTGGAATAGTGATTTGTTTGGAGGCAGTGATATTATTCACTATGGAAGCATATTCCTAGGTAGAACCATCCTTTCTTTGGAACTAAGTGTTGTTCATTTAGTAACTATAAAAAGGGTGGCTTCTGTGTTTTATATGATAGGTCAAATTCTAGGTATTTCTGCATAGATTTTTACCTTAAAGTGAGAAAAATGAACTCTCCTCACTATACAGTAAAACAAACAAACAAACAAACAAACATGTGGCTGAGAGCACTGGTGTATGTGAAGCAGTTTGTGTTTCTCTAAGAAATAATAAGATGTAGTTTTTTAAAAAATATACATTGATTACTGTCAGACTTCCTCTCATAAAAGTCCATATCAAATAAAAGCCATACAGGGGGTTCCTTAGAGTACTTTATCTCCTGAAATAGCTGGTGATTGACTGTGGAAGTGCACAAAGGGGATTGTTTGGTGACTGATGTGGTGCAGTGGGGCTCATTAGACTGCCAGTCCAATCCTACCTCAAACACACCTTGCATCAAAGCCTGGTGATACTACTTTAACTCCACTAATTTCACATTATTTTTCTTTTAATTAAGAATAGTACTTAATTAGAAATGTCTTCTTTATTTCATGGGCATATTCTGTAAAGTCAAGATGAACCAAGATGAAATATAAGAACACTGCTTCAAAAAACTTGCTGTTCCTATGATTAGGTTAATTCCAGTAATCAGGAGTATTAGTGTATTTGGAGCACATGTGTGAAGTTATACTCTTTAAGGGCCTTTCAAGAAGACATCAGCTAAGGCAAAACACAGAGATGAAGGAGACAGAGGTTTTTAACTAAATTATGACTTTAGCAGGACATCAGATTAACTAAATTATCAGATTAAATTATCAGCAAAAATGTGACTTAGATATACAAATTATTTGTGTTACTAAGGAGAATTCAAATTAGTATCTGGCTTATAGTTATGTATTGTGTTCTAGTTTATTACTCATATTCATTCTTTTTTTTTGTTGGCAGTAGTGGGGTTTTGAACTCAGGGCTTCATGCTTACTAGTCAGGGTCTCTACCACTTAAGTCATGCTTCCAACCCATTTTTGCCTTAGTTATTTTTTTGCATACAATCTTGCATTTTTGCCCAAGGCTAGCCTCCAACCACAATCCTTATGATGTTTGCCTCCCAAGTAGCTAGGATTACAGATGAGCACCACCATACCCAGTCCCCATATTTAGACTTTCTCATGTTGTTAACTCCTAGATGTTCTTCATTTAGCTCTCTTAAAATAGCTATCACATTTTTAATCTTTAGAAAAATTTCTCCATGTTTTTTGAGAGCAAATTGCTTGTTTATTTCAAAGTTTTCATTGCCTTACACTTTATGTACTTAAGAACTTAAAAAAAAGTCCTACCAGTGTCAGTGATTTTAATTGTACTTAAATTTTTCCATCTTTTTCTTAACCCCTCCTCCCATTTTAGGCCATTTTCCAAGTTTCTGTTTCAAAGCTTTTTAAAAGAACTTTTGGTATAAGAAAAAGAATAACTTCTTCCATAGTAGATGATGGAAAGAATTCCTTGGTTATTTCTGACCTTTATAATTACAGTTGTTTACTTCTTCTTAGTATTAAGGGCCTATGAACATATTTTGCTCTTTGGGGTAGTATTAATTTTTTATTAGTTAAATTAAGAAACTAAGTCATATACATAAATTTTTTTAGCTCTTTCTGGATCACATTATTTAAAACTGTAACTCATTTCACTGACTTCCTGCCCTTTTTACATTCCTTCACTTCTTTGTTCACCTCTGTAGCACTGTCACCTTCTAAAAAAACACAATTTGCTTTCCCCTTGTTTGTTTATGGTCTATCTTCCCAATAAGGTAATCTCCCTGAAGGAAGGGATTTTTATCTTTTGTGTTTACTACTATTAAATATGCTATATAAATAGCCATTCAGGTTTCCGATTTCTAAATTTACTTTGTAAAATGTATGTAGTCTGAACTTTTAATCTTTTTGAGATATTGACCTTGTTTTCAATTTTTATTATGGTGAACTCCAAGTCATCTGAAATGTAAATAGTTGGAAAATAAATATCACTGTATATTTTTATCAAAGATACACTTCTCTTTATTTCTACCCCCTCAAATCAGGAGTGTATTTAAAAACTCAGTCCTTATGGTATAATTTAGTCTACATTATTCAGCCCAATCTTTTGCAAATTTCTGGGTCAGTAGTTATACCTGATGCTCATATTGATGTTAATAATGGAGAGATTTTGATGTATCTTAAGATCATAAAATGCCTTCTGATCACCAAAAAGAGGAAAGAAAAACTTAAAAAATTGAATTCTCCCATTGGGACATTATGTTAAGTGAAGTAAGTCAGATACCAAAAGACAGATACTGCATGTTCTCACTCACTTGTGAAAGTTTAAAAACTGATCTCATAGAAATAGTGAGTAGGATAGTGGTTACCAGATCCTGGATAGAGTGTTGGGGGTTCAAGTGTACATTTGGATAGGAGAAATAACTTCTGGTGTTCTCTACCACGAGAGGATAGCTATGATTGACAATAATTAATTGGATATTTCAAAATAGCTTGTAAAGAAGATCTCAAATGTTCCCAACACAAAGAAATGATAAATGTCTGGATGAAAGAGGTGCCTATTACTTGGTCTTAACATTACACATTGTATTCATGTATTGAAATGTCATATTGTACCCCATGAATATATATATATATATATATATATAATTACTATGTGTCAATTAAAATTATACATATATATACATATAAAACATTGAATTCTTTTTAGGATGCAATTTTTTAATGGTCCTCTGAATTTCATGAATGATAGTTAACAAAACACTAGTTATAAGTTATTTTAAATAAATAAAAGCTTAATTTTGTTTAAATGATTTATTTCTCCCATTTCTACCAGAAGTATAGACAATTATTTCTTAGTTCTATCTTTGATTGCTCTTTTCTCCTGGTTGTATCTATGATTTCCACAAAGGTTTTACGTTATGACTAGTAAAGCTAAATTTTGTTTGGTATGCACCTAAATACTTGAATATTTTAATATGGAATATCATTGGAATTTTGTGAGTGCTGGTGATAGTGATGCTAGAATAGATTTTTAAAATAGGGTTACTTTTCTGGGCAATAGAAAAATAATCATAGCATCTAGTAGTTATCAGGCACTTATTACAGATTTTCATGTACTAACCAGTTTATTCCCCATAACAACACTTTGAGCACCCATTTATAGATGAGGAAACTGAGGCACAGAATACTTACTTAAATCTTAACACTGAAGTCTTCTCAGTTCATACAGCTAGTATACAGGGAAGCTAAACTTTATGCTCATGCCTCATTCTGCTTAAAAGGAATTCGTCTTTAATATTCTTACTTCATGAGGAGCTGTGCATTGTGTTATATAAATTAGAATCCAGACATGCTAATTAAAAGCACATAAAATATTTAGTAGAGAGAATGCAATGTATGGACATAACTAAACAGATTTTTTAAAAAAGGGAACACAAGTTATAAAGTTTTTTAAAAAAGGGAACACAAGTTACATAAAGTTAATCATTGCCACAAGCAATCACTAGGGCTGGGAAACCAAAATAAAGAGGTTATAATTATCAAAAAATTGGAAGAGAAACTTCTCACAGCTGAGTCTTAAACCTTAAGGAGAGAGTACTGTCTGGTGCTGGTACCTTAAGAAATTAGAGCAGTTTTGTGGGCTTCAGGTCTCTGGGGAGAGGCTGCTCAACTGTGTGAATGCTTCTGACTGGGCATGAAGGGACTGGTTCTGGTTGTGTTGGAAACACGAGAGGACCCAGCTCTTACCTTTCCTGAAATAAACTGATGCTGTTGGGGCATCTCTGACAGGGCTAGTAGGGGACAGGAAGCATACCCCTTTTCCACTTTTCCTACTTCCAGTTTCCCTCAAGAGGCTCTCTTAGTTTATGGGACTTAATGGGAAACCATTTAATGAAGGTCTGAGGTAATGTATGGATCTGCAGCATCAGTATCTTAAAGAGCCCAGAAAGATGAATTTGGAGTTAAGAGATGAAAGCTTAGTAAACTGGCACAGTAGGAAGCAAGTTCATGGAGATAGAATGGTGACATCTCTCAAACACTCATTCAGTCTACAAATCACTAAGTAAAATTAGTATTTAGAAATCTTGAGTAAAGAATACTATGAAAATGATGAAAAACTTAAAAATTACCATGGTATTTTAATGAGAAAAGCATTGCTTTATAATATGTGTTTGGGGAAAGTATCATTAGGAAAGGACTTAATATCTTTTTTATTCATTTTAGATAAGATGGGAAAAAAACATCACATTGGGGGAACCACCAGGATTCTTACATTCTTGGTGGTGGTAAGTATCATTTATTCTGTTTTTACTAGATTGATACTGCATTCCAGTAGGCCTGCACTATATTTGTTTATGATCATGCTTCTTTTATTTTTAATTTCCTAAACTGTTTTATGAAAGGTAGCACTTTTAAAAAACAAAAACTCAAAGCCAGCATTAATGTTACTAAATTAAAGCTACTACTGTTGAGTCAAGATGGAATTGAAGTTAGTATGTGGAATCTCTAACTGTAAGTATGATTATTGTATTATTATTAGTTTGCTAGGGCTACTATAAGAAAAATACCATAGAATGGGTGGCTTAAACAGTGGAAACTTATTTTCTCACAGTTTTCTAGGCTAGTTCAAGATCAAGGTACCAAAATGGTTGGTTTCTGATGAGGATCTCTTGCTGGCCAGTAGACAACCACCTTCTTGTTATGTCCTTAAATGGTACGGGGAGAGAGAAAACAAACTTTCTGTCTCTCTGGGTTTTGTTTTTAGGCAGACTCTCTCAGACTGGCTTCCAACTCAATCCTTCTACCTCAGCCACCTGAGCACTGGAATTATAGATGCATGCCACTGTGCCCAACTCTCTGTGTCTCTTATTATTTTTATTTCAGTGGTACTGGAGTTTGATCTCAGGACCTTGAGCTTACTAGGCAGGCATGCTACCACTTGAGCCATGCTTCTAGCCCTTGTTACTTTAGTTATTTTTTTGGATGGGGTCTCACTTTTTGCCCAGGTTGGTCCACAATTCCCTATTTTTTTTTTTATCCAAGTAGCTGAGATGACAAGCACATGCAACCATGCCTGGATATTTGTTGAGATGGAGTCTCATGCACTTTTTGCCTAGGCTTGCCTCGAACCATGATCCTCCTGATCTCTGTCTCCAGAGTAGCTAGGATTATATCCATGAACTACTGTGCCTAGCCTCTGTGCCTCTTCTTCTAAGGACCTTCTTAAAGGTCTCTTCTTATCATGTAGGCCCTACCCTCATTACCTCAACTAAACATATTTGTTTTCCAAAGGATCCATCTAAAAATACCATCACTTGGGGAGTTAGAATTTCAACATATGAATTTGGAGGGAGGAATACAATTCAGCCCATGGCAGATTTCCTTTCTCATCTTCCAGTGGCAAGTAAGGGTGGCATTTTTTCTTTGTTTTCTGCTTACTGACTAGTTACAAGATTACTTTCTGTGAAATGGGCTACAAGTTGTCATAATGCTAGACCACTATATAAGCAATCATAAGCTTTGGCACACCAGCCATCTGTTTCTTTGTTGAACTCTCACTTTTCTTGGGGGGATTGGGAGTGGAAGATAATGATTTAACTGGCACCTTCTATAATAGGCCAATCCTATCCTCAAATAACAGCCACTCATCAAACAAAAAAATTCCAAGACGAAGAGAGGAATAAGTTATAAATAAGCAGGTGCTAGAATAAGTTTATCTTCATTTTCTTAGGATGGAAAAGTATATTCATGAGAGCAGTTTCTTGATACAGTGCTCAGCAGATACTGAACTATTTAAATAGATTTTTGGCTTTTTTTTTTTTTGCCTTGAAAAAGAACCTTTCATACTTTCATATCTCTCTATTTCTACCATGTGGTGGTGGTGCCTCTTTAAGTTTTATTTACTCATTAAGCTTTAAGCAAATTTCTTTTTCAAACCTAGTAAAATTTATTGATTGTCAACAAATACCACTGAGTCCCTCGCATGGTCCATGTGCTATACTTAATACTATGGACATACCAGTGAATAAAAAAGACACACATTCCTACTCACTTGCTGATGACAGTCTACTGGGGAAAACAAATGGCTCCATAAGCATAAGAAAGATGGAGGAGATGCAGAGTACTACGTAGATAATATTTTACTTGAAGGAGTTGTTATCTAAGCCAAGTCCTTTGGTAACCAGAGAAATATGAAAATTAGAGAATGGGAGTGTTCAGGATAGATCACTCCATCTGCAAGGCCCAGAGGTAAAGGGAAGGAGAATATAATGTGTAGGGAGAGTGGAAAGAAAAGGCGGTACTATGATTAGGGATGAGGTTGGATTAGCGAACTGAAAGTTTTAATTTAGTTAAAAACATGATACATGCAAGTAGGAGAGTAGGAGAGTAATCATGTCAATATACATCACCCTAGTTTTATAGTGTACATAATAGATGGAACAGGAATAAGTTCAAAAGCAGAGAAGCACTTAGGAAGCTATGGCAGTGAAGGGTAAAAAATGGCTGCCTGAGCTAGTGGCTAATCAACAAGAAAGAAGTGAAGTGAATGAATGTGGAGGATGTAAATCTTGAGGTATCATTGGCAGGCTTTTGTGAAGAGTACAGCTTCTTAGGCATGCTGAAATGGAAATACATGCTAAGTGGGGATGTTTAGCAGCAGCTGGTTATATGAATGTGATGTTCAAAAGAGAGGAAGATGAGTGAATGTATTTCTTTCTGTGAGTGAAGAGAGAAGTGAGTCTGTGCAGAACTCTTCCATCATTAATATTTAAGGGATGAAGAGGAAGAGGAGGCTCTGAAGGAGGCAGAAGACCTAGCTAAAGAGGTGGAAGGAAAACCAGGAAAGTACAGCCTCTAAGAAAAAAAAAAAAAAAGGGAGGGTTTGAGAAGAAAGTTTACTAGCACTAGTGGGGGATGGTAAATAATAGCATTTTTAGGATTTAGTGAAAAGGCCAGGAAGATGCAAAATAAGTAATGAGACAGGAAGCCAGAGTTCCAGATTGAGAAGTGACTGGGAAGTTGGGAAGTTGGAAATGTTGGATAATGTCAGAGCCTTCAAAAGGTTCAGCTATGATGAGAAGTAAAAAGTGATACCTGGAGGAGTATAAAGATTTGAGAGGGAAGGTTTTCATTTTAGTTGGGAAAGATACTAGCATGTTTAGATTTTATAGGAGGAGGCAATAGAGAGGTAGAGGTTGAAGATACAAGGAGAGGAGGGATAATTAGTAGTGTAAACCCCCAAGGAGGTGAGGGAGAAGGAGAATCTAACATACAAGTGTTGGAAGGTAAAAGAAAGTTTCATCTCTACCATTATGGTGAGGTGAAATTTGTAGATTTGATGACAGGAAATTCAGTTTTTATTCTGTTGGCTTTTGTTTTCTCTGTAAAGTCAGATATGAGGACTTCTGTTGAGAGTAGTGAAGGTAATAATGGTGTTTTTTTTTTTTTAGGAGTAAAGAATGATCTTTAAAAATATTTTAAATATTTCTATGAGAACTGAATAGGAACACACAAAAAATTGTTAGACAGTGTTTAAGGCCAGTTAATATTGGTGCATATAAATTTACTATGACACAAGTATGCACAGATGTGTCTTTTCTTCATCTTCGGTGGTAATTGCTAGAGCAGATATTTGCATGGACAAGCTAGGCTTCTTATATCATTTTCTTTCTTTCTTTTGTGTTTCTTTATCAGAAGCATTTCCTGTCTAGTGCCTTATATCCTCATTACTGAGGATCTTCTTTTAAAGAAGGAAATAAAAGTTTTCTTCCAGTGCCATGTATATGGTTTCCTTGGTACATTATTTAATGTCATCATCTTTTTAATCTCTCTCCTGAAAGCATACCTCACTAGAAGTCCTGCGGTGAATGGAACCACACTTGGTCAGTTGTGGTTGTGGGTTTCCCCTGTTTGTCTCATATACATATATGGCAGGAACAGGTGCAGTCCTTTGAGTGTTGTTCCTGTATTTGGAACAACCGTTAATTACAGTTAAGCACCAACATTGTGCTGTTTTCCTGGGGTTTAAGACCAATTTCTTGTATAATATTATAAAATAGTTCTTATTTTATATCATATGCATTTATGATATCTAGGTCTAGACTATAAATTCTAAACTACTTTCTGAATGTCATTGAGTCTTCTCATCTGTTGACACCTTTACGTTATGTTTCAATTAGGTCTATGGTGGCATAAGTAAACCGTCTAAGACATCTATCCATGTGAGATCAGTAGATTAACACAACAGAGTGAGGATTTTAAGATTTTTCCATTATAGCACTAATTTTATTTCTTGCAGCTATTTCTCTTTTGCTACCTTTTTCAAGAACTTAACATATATTCTATACTATGATGGTTGATAATAACTTACTGCATACTTTGGCCTTTTGTTTCTACTAGATTGAGCTTTTTTTGTCCTCAGCAGTCAGAAGGTACAGCTTTGAATTCTGCCAGTGTTTTTCCTTTTTCTATAGCTCTTATATTCAGAGGAGCTCGCTCATCTTGGCTTTGATCTTTTAAGTAACTTAATTTGGAGATATCAAATTTTTCTTCTTCTTTTTTTTTTGGTGGTACTGGGGTTTGAACTCAGGCTTTTTACTTGCAAAACAGGTGTTCTACTACTTGAGCCATACCTCCAGTTCATTTTACTCTGGTTATTTTGGAAATGGAGGTCTCATCAACTATTTGTCCCGGGTAGCCTTGAACCATGATCCTCCCAATCTTAGCCTTCCACATAGCTAGGGTTGTAGACATGAGCCACCAGAGCCTGACTTGAAATAAATTCTAAATAATTGGCACATGAGAATTTCCAGACTGTATTTGTTCAATTTAATCAAGCACACACAAAATAATACAGGAGCAGTATTTTTAAATGTTTTTAATTTGTTTACCCTACAAATGTTATACTTTTTGAAGTTCACACTTCCTTTGAAGTCATGGGACCCTCCAAAAAGTGGTGAAAGCTGTGTATCCCTCTTTCCAGAAAAATGCGCAAGTCCTAAGCTTTCCTGATCATTGTACTTAACATAACCATACCATGGGTTTTAAATCCAGCAGATGCTTGACCTTTTCATCCTTAGTTCTTTATAATCTCTACTCTAGGTTAAGAATTCAGGACTGATATAATGGTTGCCTTTTTACATTGATCAGGAAACTTGTTGCTGTTATTGATGTCTAGGTGATTAGCGTAGGGCATATTCTTTCAGAACTAACTGCTTGCTCATTTGATCAAACTAAGACTGTTGGATAGACCACTTGTAATTTTATGGCTTCTGATTTCTAGATATTCTTAGAGAATATTTGAAATAGGTTTTTTCCTGTTCTTTACTCTCTTTACCAACTATTTAGAAAGTATAAAACTAATGTTGCCATCAATGAAATCAGTAGTAGAGATAAACAAGTAAAAGTATTGTAACAGAAGTATGTACTGGTTACAATATAAGTGCAGGAACAATATTCTCTTCAGTTTCAGAGAGTTAGAAAAGGTTTCTTAGAGAAAGTGAATGTAAGCTGAGCTGAAAGAACTTTTAAACCAGTACTAGGAAAAGATAGAATATAAAAGTAGAGACAAAACCTGGGACTAGATTGTGAAGTTTTGTAATACATCAACGATTTTGTACTATGGCCCCAAAATTTTAAGTAAGGTACATATTATTAAATTTGGACATTTAGATACTCACTTGGAATAAACTTAAGATGGATTAAAGAGGGTTGAGAATAGAGACAGATTAGTTGAGAAAGGATTTGAAATAATTGTCTACTTGAAAGGTGACAAGGTAAAAAAATCCTAGATAAAAATATGTCAAATAGTCTGGAGATGAACAAGGATGCTCCCAAGTTCTAGATTTGAGTGATGGGATAGACAGTGATGCCATTGACTGGGTAAAGCATATATGGAGAAACAAAGGCTTTGGAAAAAAGGACCATACATTAGCTTGAGCATGTTAAATTTTGAAATATTTAGGTATCTTTCTCTCTGTATCCAAAGTAAGTGAACTGGGTCTATAGCTCTGAGACAGTGACATAATGAATGATTTGAGATTTTGCAGCATAGAACTTACAGCAAGTGATGAATTCAAGGAGAGGAAGACCAGTAACCAGGAGAGAATAACATGTGAGAACCAAGAAAGGCATTCCCAGAAGACAGCATTCAACATTTAAGTTCAAATTCATCAGCACATGTAAATAAAAACAATCAAGCAACAGTCAAAGCTTTTCCTGAATTGGGAAGTGAGGTAGACTTGTTGTCTTGGTGAGAATAGTTTCTGTGGACTGGTTAATTATGGTTTGGATTTGAAGTGTTTCCCCAAAAGACTTTGTCCCCAGCTGATGATAGTTGGGATGAATAGATCTTGAGGGTTCTAATTCAGTGGGTTAATTCATTGATGATTTCAGTGTTGAACTACTGGAGAATAGGGCCTAATTTGAGGAAGTCTGTCACTGGGTGGTGGGGGAGTATGCCTTTGAAGAGTATATCTTGTTCTCTGGTTCTTCCCCTCTCTTTCTCTCTGTTTCCTGGCTTCCATGAGGTGGGCAGCTTTCCTTCACCACGAAGGGCCTTACCACAGGGCCAGAAACACAGCTAAGTCACCATGGACTGAAAATGCTGAAACCATAAATCTTTCCTCCTTTAAACTGATTTTCTCAGGTATTTTGGCACAATATTGAAAAGTGACTAACAAATGATAGACATGGAATTTAGCAGGCCATTATAATTCAGTTTTTCTACCTTGAGTGTTAAAGAGAGTAGTGAAAGTGTGTGATGGCATGTGTAGGCATTTCAGAATCAGCACAGAACTGGACCTAACACTTTTGTTTTGAAAATAGAATAGATTTGAGGATATGTATAGACTGAGGTGATAAATCAGTAAAAAAGAGCTTGAGAGGTTGAAGATGTATGAAAGAGAGATACATATGTACAATTAAGCAGAATAAAGCACAAGAGAAATGAGAGCAAAAGGCCTCAGAGAGGAAAGAAATTTCTGCTTTTAGTATAGTGCGAGGACACTATTCCTCCTTGCTTCTGATGTGATTTTTCTAATCATTTATATTTCTTTCCCAATCTGTACCATGCCCAACTTATAAACTGTACCATGCTCCAGTTTATTATATTTACTTGGATGTAGTATCTGTTGAAAGCTCATTTCCTAGTTATACTCTTTAATACCCCCAGCTCTTCCACTAATTTCTTTCTTTTTGTTTTGGGTTTTTTTCCCAGTTGCAGAGGTTTATTTACTTATTTATTTAATTTTTTTTATTGTGGTGGGGGTACATTGTGACATTTACAAAAGTTCTTACAATATATCAAATATATCATACTTTATTTTACCGCCTCCATCACTCCCCATTATCTCCTCTCTCCCCATTCCTGGAATAGTTTCAACAGGTCTCATTTTCCATTTACATACATATATCTACAGTATTTGCACCATATTCACCCTCCTATACCCTTTCCCCACATCCTCCCCCCCTCACTGGTACCAACCCCCCAGACAGGACCTATTCTACCCTCTTGTTCTCTGTCTTCTATTAATTTCAAAAGCAAAAATGCTGAGAAATTTCCTTCCTTTGAGGTTAATATCCTTTTCAACTTGTGGATCTTAAAAACAAAGGCTTTATAAAACTTTATGTTTAAAGTTTTAATCACAAAAATGATGTCTTAATTTAATAATGCAAAAATATAAAGCACCATTTAAAATAACTTTAGGCCTATAAATTTATATTCTAAAACCATATATGCAGTATATAAAACATTGAAGAGAAAATAGACTAATAATTAAGATTATCATGAAAATTCAGTTGGAAATCAAATCTTACCTTCCCTGAACTGGTATTGCATAACTTATCATTCAAATTGAATTAAACAAAGCACTATATAAGACAATGTAGGTGATAAGAAGGAGGAGTGTGATGAGGGTGAGGAGGGAAGAAAGGTATTAACAAGGAAGAATGCAAAAAAGAAAGGTGGTTGGATGATAGAGAAAAAGCAAAATTTAGTATGGAAGAGGAGGAAAAGAATATGGAGGACACAGGAAAGTATGTTGGGGAGAAAACATAAAACAACAATGAAATCTTCCATGACAAATTAAGGTATAGAACAGAAAGTGAGGCAAATTTTACTCAGTTAATAAGGAAACTTCTTTTTTCTGTGTTGTATGAATTTGGTGAGACTTTTCTAGAATAATTTTTTAGTACCTTTAACTTTTTGTTAAAAGTGCTTTTGCATATAACATTGCTTTGTATCTGTATAACACCTGCAAAATAGATAAAGACATTGTCCTCTTCCTTTTTACATGAAGAAATTAAGGAACAAAATTATTTGTTTATGGTCAAATTTAGAAGTAGAATAAATGGGGGAGAGGGGAAGGGGAGAGAAATGACCTAAATAATGTATGCACATGTGAATAAATGAATAATTAAAAAAAAAAGAAGTAGAATAAAAATTTCTTGACTTGTAATCAGCGCCTAATAAGGGATAATATTTCTTAACCTCAGAGCTGATTTAATGGCGCACTATTTTCAATAAGACTAGTTGCATTTGCTTTTTGAGTATTGTGAGTGCAGATTCCATGCAGTGTATATAGAGATTCAGATTTCTCTTTGGAGTTCTGTCTATACTATGACGTAGCTTACTGGCAGCTTCAAGAAAGGTCAAGGGGAAGGCAGTTGCCATAGGATCACCAGGAAATGAGTTAGAGTATGTGGGTCAAAGGTAGGATAACAACTGTTGCTGTCCTATCTGGGGCAAGTATCTGCCCCACTCAGAATAGCTGATGCTGCTCAGATCATGAGATGTATAAACTTCCCACATCAGAATAAGGAGCCTTGAAATTTTGAACTCTTGCTACTATATTCACATTGAAGCAAAATAATGTAACAATTTAGAAGTTCAAGCTCAGCTCTTTCATCAACTAATTCTATGTCTGTGGGCAAATTGTTTAACTTGCTTTAACTTCTAAGACCTGATTCCCTCATCGATAAAATGGGGATAATTAGGAAGGTCAGATGCTGAATATGTGATGCTTAGTATATGATGTTCGAATTAAACACATAATAAAGGTTAACTATTTTATCGTACTTTAAAATATGAGTTTATTACTAATCCAGGAGTATTGTGAAAATTTTAAAAATATTGCTTACTTAAAAAATATTAAATAATCATAAATAATATTGGAGAGGTCTAATGGTACTTGCTAACAAATTAAGAAAATTAAAGAAGATGAGATGTTAAGCTGTCATAATATTGCATATAATATTCTGTGATATAACTAAATACAAATGAAAGACTACATTAAAAAACTTTTGGCTTTGTGGGCTTTGAAGGTCTTTAGGAACATGATGTAAGTAGTTGCAGTGTATTATAATTTACACATACCTGATCTAGGTGGAAAACTTTTAGCTGTATCCTTGAGTATCTATGGGTCTTACACTCTTTATTCCAATAAAGCTATACAGAAGCCAAGTATAACTTGAACAGCTTTTGTTCTCCTAAAAATATTGAAATTTACTTAAGTCATTTTTGTCTTTATTATCTTCTTTGTACTTCTTGCTTATTGTAGAAATTTAATAAGAAGGGAAGTAATAGAGTTTTTCTCCACTTAATAAGAAAGGAAATAAATAAGGCATTAAAGGAAAATGTGGCAATACTCAATCTTTCATGTTTTTCATCTCTGAATGTAATCTTATTTTACTGAGTTGTGAACTTACCTTGTGTTGTAAGGCCTACAGAATGTTTTCTCCTATCCAAAGAGAGAGAGATTCTGATCGATTCTAATTGAGTTTCCTAAGGTCAAAACAAAAGTTCAGGTTCAATTTACCAATTTTATTGTCCTGATATTTACCTGTGCCTGGCTTAAAAATATGTATGATTTTAAGCTTCTATGAAATCTAATTATAGTACTGATGATATTATTAATAGTATGCTTATAATATGGCAGACACTGTGCTTTTGGTATATAATTTAATCTTCTCAAAAATCCCATTATATGGTGGAGGAAATTGTGTTTCTGATCAGTTTAAACTTACTCAAGGTAATCAGCAGGACTGGCTTCTTTTCTAGATATGACCAGTTCTAACACCTATGCTCTTGACCACATGGCTTCATCTGTCTTCCAATTATATAGAGTTGGAAATGTGGAATAAAAAACTTTTATAGATTATTCTAGTTGTTTTTATTTATGACCAATGCTTTTGGACATTTGCTTTCCTGGTTTTTAAAGTACCTGCTAATGCTCATTATTAATGATAAATGGCAGGATGATGAGAGCCTGATGCTTTGTAAAGAGTATAATTTTTTGAATAGAAGATAAAAAAAGGAGTTAGAATGAATTATTTTGTTTTCTAAATCAATAACCTATTTTTGTAATTACAGGAGAAAACAAGAGGAGATTTTAAGAAAATATATTTGCTTGACCAATGTAATTTATTGGCTAGGGTATTGGATTGTGAGTTGGACAGCAACACTATCTTGGGAAAAAAAAGAACCATTTTATTTTTAATGATTAAATTAGGATACTATTTACTGTTTCTCTCCTTCATAGAAAAATTGGGAAGAAGTATTATAATTTTTTCAATTAGTATAAGTCATATAAACAGACAATTGTAAGAATAAATGATTTTTTTGCAAGGCCCTCACCTAGGTTCAATTCCTAGCATCACACAAAAAATTATTTTTAAAAATTATTTTATTCTTTTAGGAAAATATTACTCAGTATTTCTGAAAGATGGCTAGGTGGTATCTGATTTTACATGAGAACCCTTGCCCAAATTTAAATCTTTCAAAGTAATACAGTCCTGAAAAGGAAAAATTTTGTATAGAGAATTTTGTATAGAAATTCTGATTTTGCATGAGAACCCTTGCCCAAATTTAAATCTTTCAAAGTAATACAGTCCTGAAAAGGAAAAATTATGTCTTATACTTTTAGAATTGTGTTTTTTCATATTGGGGTTATATGATTTTTAAAGTTACAATAATTACTTTTTCAGTGTATTTTGGGATCTCTACTGTGCGGCTCCAGAGAGACGAGAAACATGTGAACACTCGAGTGAAGCAAAAGCCTTTCATGATTATGTAAGTGAACATGTGCTTTTATAAAGTTATAGTGTCAATTTTCCTTTTAGTCACTACTCCTGAAAAATGCATTGGGTCATCTGTTCTTTTGCTTTGGTACTTAAAAAATTCTTTCTTTTTTTTTTCCTTGAAAAATAAACTCATAATTTAAAAGTGCAATACAAAGAGGTAGTTAAGGCTCATTAAAGCTTAGAGAGTGGGCATAACTCCAAGCTATTAAAGGTATTATCATTAAACATGTCTGATTTGGAAATTTCAGATTTATAAAAATGAAACAGTAATTATGTTTTCCAGAGGTTTGTTGTAAGATTTCTGAGAATGATAAAGCTCCTTTTTGCATATAAGATTAAAAAAAATGGAAATAGTCTGTTCTCTTTTTACAACTTTGGGTTATATATCATGACTAAATACCCACTCCACTGAATTCAGTTCCCCCAATAAAATTTATTATTGATTAAAGGAAATGTCATACAAGAGGATAGAAAATTCTCGCCAAAAATAAATGTGATTTTTAAAAATATTATTAAGGTAGCTGGGCATGGTGGCTCATGCCTGTAATCCTAGCTACTTTGGAGGCAGAGATCAGGAGGATCAGGGTTTCTAGGCTAGCCTGGGCAAAAAGTTAGTGAGACCCATTTCAAGCAATAAAAAACTGGACGTGGCAGTACGCAGTTGTCATCCCTGCTAGGTGGGAAGCGTAAACAGGAGGATTACCATCCAGGCTGGCCCAGGCATTAAAGCAAGACCCTATTTCAAAAATAACCAAAGCAAAAAGGGCCAGTGGCTCAAGTGTAAAGTGCAAAGTGCTGCACAAGTCTCTGGGATTCAAATCCTAGTACCATAAAAAACAAAAATGAAAAAAAATTAAGGAAAGGCAGTGAACTGTCCTTGGCTTGAGCATTTTTAAGAAGGAATGGAACAGAAAGTACAGTGGGACAATAGCAAGTACCTAAAATGTACCCACAGGGATACTTCTGTAGTTGATAGAGGGAGATATTATTCTGTGTAAAAATCTTTAAAAATCAGAAGTCTCAGAAGGGAAAGAGATTTTGTCCTTTTAAAGAAATTAATTCAGCATTAAACTCAAGAATAGAATTGTCCAGAAATTACCCCAAAGTAGCATGATGAAGAAGATGCTGACTTAAGAAGTGAAAATCTTGAGTACCTGGCAGGGACTGTGTAATTCTTTAAATGTAATTCTTTTAATTCTAAAACAGACTGTGTACTGAAGATTGCTTGTGATTGCTTCATCTGATTGTACTCATAAGCTTTATATGTACTAAACAGTAGCTTCTGGGGACAAGGCAAGTAAAGATACTACTGCACATAAAGAAAAAACAGAAAACAGGTAGATGAGGTAGGACTCAGGACACAGTGTTTATCTAAACACTCTTGTTTTGCTTTTTTACCTTTGATTGATGATAAAAGTAAAGCAGACCTAACAATGAAGAGTATAAGGAATGTGGATAGAGAGGGCACCCCATCTTATCTGTCCCTTACACCAAAGAGACATGCTAGATTTGACCTGTCAGGGGGAAGTTGTTTTTTTAATCTACCTACTAATTTTGACAGCTGGTAGAATTAGATAGTGTCAGTCTTCTACTCTTAAAGGAGTTAATAGTATCTTGCAATATATAATTTAAGAAATTAATCATGTAATTACTTTATCAGAATTCCATTCTATAGAAAGATTTTCCTCATGGAGACTTTGTGGGGAATACTAAACTAATTTAGCAACTTTTCTAGAAACATTAGATAAACCATTATTACACTTTTGTAGTCACTTTCATCATCTTAGCACTCACACAGTACTTTCAAATTTTCAGAGAGTATTTATACTTACTAGATTTAGAAATCCCCTTAAATCTTTCAAAGTTTTAAAAAAAATGAATATTGGTCATAGGTAGTGAAATGAGAGTAGATTTTAAAGGAAGAACAACTTTTTACTATGTAGCTTGGTCCTAACAAAAATGTAGCTTAGAAAAAAGTTAGTATTTGGATTTTATAATACATTATGAACATTACAATACATTATGAAAATCTTTTATCAAGTGTTTAATTTTATCTTAAATTTTAGTTTTAAGAGATGTAATTTCTTCTTCCATGGCATTTTTATTGTATCTTCAAGCCAAATTCTTTTCAGTGGTAATGCATCTCCAATTTTTTAAAATTAGAGGTTGGAGAAAGAATAGAATTTGACTTATATAATTTGCTTTCTGGAGCTCACTTTTATGGTCATTTTTAAGATGATTTCCTGAATTCTTAGTAGCAGATAATTTCTAAAAATGATCAACATTTTTTATATGTAATATGTAAATATAGAGGTTTAAAACACTTGGGAAAAGAAAATGGGAAGGGTGGGAACAAGTAATAAGATTTTGGTAATATTCTAGAATCTCATTTTCCTTTATTAAAAGCCATTATTACATCATTCCTATAATAGTAATTAATTTATACCTACTGAATTTTAAGGTAGTTTCCAAGGAAGCATTCTGCATAAAATTTTCTTTAGTAACAGAAACATTTCTTTTCCTTCCCACCTCCATTTCTCCTGCCTTCCTTCTATTCCTCCCTTCCTTTCTTCCCCAACCCTCCCTTTTTTCCTTCCTTCTGTGTTGGGGATTGAACCCAGAAATTCTGGGTTCAATCCACAGGGCCAAAAGCCAAATGTTACACACTTGCATGTGTAAATTCAAATACTCTTAAAATATATTATGGTATTGTAGTTACCTTTCATCTATATAATTGAATGTATTATGATAAATTACTGTTAAAAAGAAGTAATAGAGGCATAATAAAGTCCAATACTATGTAATCCCATTGACAAATAGACTAAAATGTTAATACTTGGATGATGCATGTTTTTTGTCTATATGTAATTTTCAAATATCTATTATATTAATTTATTCAGGAAAGTTACTTTAAAAGTTACTATTTTTTCACCTTTCAGTGAGCTCTGATTTCTCTTCTGAAATTGAAAGGTAAAAAATTTAGAAAAATGAAATTTTAATTTTGAGGTGGCAATGTATCTTTCTTCAACTATGTTACATTCATAGACATTTAGCATTTTTTCATGAAAGGCATCTTTTTTTTATATGTGTACATACTGAGAGATACTAATACACTAAATAATTTTAAGCCATTGGATATTTTATTTTTAATTATTAGGTATAATTGACATACAAAAAGCTATAGATATAAAATGTTTATAACTTGATGTGTTTGGAAATAAGTATACAAGCCATGAAACTATCCTCATAATCAATGCTATAAACTTACCTGTCACCTCCTATCCCATTTTGTGCTTTTGACTTTTATTTTTGCAGTAAAACTACTTAAGATATACTCTCTCAGAAAAGTTTTAAATATATAAAACAGTATTATTAACCACGTACCCTTTGTTGCACATAGAGTAGATCTCCAGAACTTATTAACATTAGATGATTGAAACTTTGTGTCCCTTGACCACCACCTCACAATTTCTCCCTCTCTTCAATACCTGGCAACTACTTTTGAGTTTGACTTTTTTAGATGCCTCATATAACTGAGATTGTGTAACAGCATTTGTTCTTCTGTATTGGCTGATTTCATTTAAAGATACCCTACAGATTTATCTATGTTATTGCAAATGGCAGAATTTCCTTTCTTGTTTAAGGCTGAATACTATTCTATTATGAATATATACATTATATCTTCTTTATCCATTGATAGATACTCAGGTAGATTCTATATCTTGGTGATTATGAATAATGCTGGGATGTATGTGGAAATAGATATTCCTTGAAGATTCAGTTTCTTTGGATATATACCTAATGTGATACTTCTGGATCAACTGGTAAATCTATTTTTAATGTTTTGAGGAACCTCCATACTGTCTTCCATGATGGTTGCCTCAACTTATAGTCCCACTGCTGGGGGCATGGTACAAGAAGAGTGCCTGCCTCATAAGACAAAGGCCCTGAGTTCAAACAGCAGTACAGCCAAAAAAAAAAAGTTTCCCATGAATAGTGTACAAGGGTTCTCTCTTTCTCTATATCTTGCCAAAACCTGACCTTCATTGTATAATTTTTAATAACTTTTTTGTAATTATTAGTCCAAAGTCATTTTTGGCTTTTGATATTTAGTTGTATGTTTTTTTCTGATCATTGCATGTGGAAGTATGGATGGATGTTTGTCACTTTATTATTTTACTTGTCAAATTTTTATAGATGCAATGTTTATTAATATCCTTTTCCTCAAAAACTTACTCTGTGCATACTTATGAGAAAGGAGAAAATATTTTGGATGTGTGAAATCTTAATCTTATTGTATTTATACTTTGAAATATAGAAAGTTAAATGTTTGGCATCTGTATACAATGTTAAATGTAAAATAAAAATACATTTATATATAAACAGTTAATAGTGTGTAGGGATGCACTTTTGAATGACAAAGCTATGAAATTCACAAGGAAATGACTACAAGTCAGGATAAGGTTAATTTTGGTAGGTGGGAAGAAGTTGTGATTGAATGGCCTCATTGAAGGGGATTCTGAGATGGGTGGCAAAGTTCCATTTTCCTTGACTATGGTGGTAGTGACCAGTGTGTTTACTATATAATATTTCATAATATCAGAAACATACTTTGTGTGGTTTTCCATATTTTTTTTTACTTTAAAGCATAGTTAAGGTAATTAACTTCAGAAAAATAATATACAGAGTTATTTTAATGTATTTCCAGCCATTGTTATAGTCCATCTTTGAAAACTGGTGGTAGAAAATTTAGGAATGATTTCCAAAGAAATCCAAGTGTGTTTCTTCTCTGCTATGACACATATTATGAATATGTCCACCTGTTGATTTTCTAGAGGAGAATGGAAAATCAGATCAGAAACATATTTTACAAGAGAAGACAGAAATTTTACTATAGAATGATCATATTGCTACATGGTTGGGAAAGAGCTAGCTAGTAGTATGGTCCTGACTTAAAACCAGGTTCATCTGAGTTATGAAGTTATATATTATTATTGAAAACAAAAACATCAAAAAATACATGTTAACTTGTGAAGTTTATTGAACCAGATTTTGTTTTCTTCCATTAGTGTGTGTTTTATTTTACTCTGAAATTATAAGCATTGCTATTACCTGGAGTTAATTTTTTCTTGACTTTTTTCTGCTATTATTAACATAGAATTGTTTTATTTGACTACTCATTGTGTCAATATATACTACTAAGCTTTTAAGAAAAAATAAATATGGTGACTGTAATTTTAGTCTTTTGGTGTGAATGGAAGATTGCTTCACTGCCTTAAAGCAAAGATAGATCAGAACCATATTACTACTTTAGTGTGATGATAGTGAAATCGCATTATTACAGTGAGTTCTTTGAGAGCAGAGAATTAGATTCCTTCTTCCTCAGAGTTTGTCAAATAACAGGTGTTCACTAAGTATTAATAGAGTGTAGAAGTGCATTAGTTGGGAAACTAGGAATGTTTAAAATCACTTAAATGTTCAGGTAAAATAATAAGCCTACATAATAATTGCTGATAGATAATAAGCAGCTGACTTAAATTCTTGCCTAAGACAGTGAAACCTCTAGAAATATGCTACTGGTTTGTAGAAGTAAGTTGTATTTTGTAAATGGCATATTGTGCTATGCAAATAAAATAATAGGAGATGGACATTCTCAGAGATAGTTCATGAAGAATTATACAGAAAATCATGTACAGGCATACCTTATAGATATTGTAGATTTGGTTCTAGAATATCACAATAAAGCAAATCTCCAGATTATGTGAGCCACACAAACTTGGTTTCCCAGTGCATATAAAAGTTATGTTTAGTCAGGCATTCTGGTGCACACCTATAATCTTAGCACTTGGGAGGCCGAGGAAGGAGGATCATGAGTTTGAGGCCAGCCTGGGCTACATGGCAAGACCCTGTCTCAAAGAAAACAAAAAAGGTTATTTTTTACACTATACTATAATCTACTGAATGTGCAATAGCATTATGTCTGAAAATGTATATAACTCAACTGAAGAAATCTTTCCTGCTAAAAATGCTAATGATATCTGAGCTATTGGAAAAATGGCACCAATAAACTTGCTCAATGCAGGGTTGCCACAAGTCTTCAATTTGTAAAAACACAGCATCTTTGAAGTGCCATGTACTGAAGCACAATAAAGGGAGGGATATCTATGTCATTGTAAGAAACTATGTCTGTAGAAACTACCCCAAAGAGTTAGGTGCTCCCTTTGCTAATGAATCTTAGAACTTCTCCTGTATGTACCTTGCATCATCATTTCTGTATATTAGATGTGATTTATACATGTCCTTAATGTCCCTGAATATTAGATTTTTATAATGGAATGTTCTTATGATAACTTCTGAGCTTTATCAGGAAATAGACTTTGTCTTATTTATCTCCTCCCTCCCCATACCCAGCAAGATGCTTGATTCAAATATATATTTGGTGCATATGTAAATTAATGATTAAAGAAAATATTATTGAACAAACATTTACCTGTTCTTATTTTAACAAGCGGATATGTACTTATTTTGGTGACTGACAGTGCAGTCTGTGATCAGAAGACTTCCAGAGTCCTTGTGTCCCATAGGAAAGAGTCCATGGCAGGTCATGTGGGTATAAATGGAGTTTGTTAAAAGTTAGGGAAGGGAAACAGGTGGAAGCAAGGAAGCAGAGAGAGCATGCTTCTCTTCTCCAAGTGCTATTAAAACTTACGATAATCTATGAGAAGGGAGGAACCAAGTAATTCCCATCTACTAATTAATGAGTAGGGAGGGGTTTAGGTGGTTCCTGGGCCAGGTGAGGGCAGTCCCTGAGCCAAAGCATGGTCAATCTGAAATGCAATATTAAGTCATATATTTTCTTATGAGTCTTGAAATTTTCCTAATTTTAGCCTGCCTCATTTTTCCCCTGAGAGAAAAGATCCCCCAAAAATCTTTGTGAGGTTGCTGAGTGGATAAAGTTCTCTTTTCTTCTGAATCTGCTTTGAACTGACAAGGGGCAGCAGACTCTATCTGCAAGGGGGAAATTGTCTCTCCTACTTCTTTCCCTTTGGACTCATTTGGACACAGTGTCTGAATTATTGTCCAGGACAGTCAAGGTTTCCCATGGAGATCTAGGTTGTTTATGGAGATCATGGTCATCTATAGAGATCCTTAGTCCTGTTGCCTAATGATTTGGGTCCTAAAGGCTTCTATTCTAGAAGAGATAAATTTGGTTTAGAAGGCATGACCCACACATAAACAATGATAGGAGCATCAGAAGAGGCTCTGCCAGGTGTAGCAGGAAGGGTAAGGAATCTAACTCATTTTGAAAAGTGACAGTTTTATGGTTACTTTTTCTATAGGTGTTTATATCTACAGCTATTTTAAACTCTTAGATGGCCCTCTATTTGGACTGCCACTGTAGTGGGCAGTTAAGGACTAACAGGGTTCAGGTGTTCCAGGGGGCAGGTGTCAGTCCAATTAGAGGGTAAACATCAATAGGAGTCAGTTTGGTACAGAAAAAGACTACAGTGTCCCTAAGCAGAAGTTAGATACCATTGAAAGGTATATTGTCTTTGCTTAAACAGAAAGCCTTGGCCAAAGACATGAGTTTGTCTTTTGCCAGAAACCTAAAAGGCTTAAATATTAGAGCACATGCATAAGAGCCACTTTTTAAAATCTCTCAGCTTTGGTTACTTTTAGAGGTCTGGCATAATTGACTTTATCTAGATCTGGAGAAGTCCCCGCATTTGTGTAGTTCTTTTGAACTGTCTTGGGTGGCTAAATGCCAGTACTTGTTCCTCTAAGAAGTTGGGGGACTCTGACCACTTGGGGATCACATCCCCTTAAACTGTTTCTCTGAACAGTTGCCTTCTGAAGATTTTGCCAGTTTGGAAGTCTTGTCCTTCAGAGTCAGGAATATTCTCTCCCAGAAAGTCAGATTTGTCCCATGAAGGAGGGGGAGTAACACATCAAGCAGACCATAAGTCAGTGTCAATGTGACCTTTCTGGCCAAATTAAGCAACAAAGAGATTTATTTAAAAAATGGCTCTTAGGCTGGGGTTAATTAATTAATTAGTTATCTGTCCCAAAGGCAATGTACTGACACCTTTAAAATGTTGTAAAGTGTCAACAGACAATAGTTATTAAAGTTTTACAAGGAAAATACAAAACGACCCCAATACTTAAGAATGTCTCTACTGGTTGAAAGATAAATACTTGTCAGAGTCCTTTTCCATGAATTTGTCTGTAAATGTTTTAAAAGGATCAGAACTGTAATGACAAAACTTAAAGTAACCATTGTTAACAGTTTAGCAATTAACATAATAGTTTAATTGCTTTTAATTGTATATAGTTTATTAAACCTCTTATTACAATTTGGAAAAGAGGCTGAGATACCAGCTTGATATAATGTCTTTGTATAACTCTACTTTAGAGGGCTTATATACTTGAAGAACATAAAACACCTAACATATAATGGACCCAGTAGCAGCATCATAGTTTAAACTTTGAATTTTGGTTAGGTAAAGTACATGTTAACCCTAAATTTTCCAGTGGTTAAGGGAATGCAGTGTCAATAATCCCAGATAGCCCCTATTTTAAAGTCGAATTGCATATCATATATATAAAACAAGTTTATCTAGCCAATGTCAGATAAACCACTGTTTATTTGACAAACAGATGTTTGGACTAAATGACAGAAATTTTAGCATTTGTCATAAACAGCATAAATGTCAAAGATTTATTAGATAGAATGTACCTTAGATAAAAGAACTATAGTTGTTTACATGCATACACTTTTAACTCTATAAATAATTTTATAACATTTAGATACACATACAAGACACTAGCAGTATTAGAACCATTTAAAAGAATTATTGCTTGATTTAAACTTAGTTTCCTTGGTGTTACCAGAAAAATACCTTAGGGTTTTTGTGTCTGGCAAGAGACTAATTTAGGCAGGATGTAAAGACTCATTGTGTTTGATGAGGTTTTTTTTTTTAACTTTTAAAATAAACAATTATTTTATTAAATTACTTAATAAACAATAAACATCAGAACTATCATACACTGGGCAAAGAGGCTAAGACCAAAAATAACATGTAAAACAAAAAGATAACAATATAAAGAAAGATAATCTGTCGAGTATTGAAAAGGAAACATCTTAATACAAACTTTTGTAACCAATAATCACATTTTAGAAGACCCCAATAAAAATTTAAGGTTTTATCATCCCATCTCGAGGGGGAACTTTTTGTTTGGTTTTGGTAAAATTTTGTATCAGTCTACAGCACCAAAAATCCATTACAGTTATTTTGATAAAACAGAGCCCCTTTTTAAAATACACGTTAGTACCTTAAATTTTGACCTCAGAAAACTCTCTAGGCAAACTTTAAACTATAGCCAACTCAGTTGCATACATATAAACTCATAAGCTGCAAGCCCTTAATTTGTATCTTGAAACAATCTTTATTAAAAAAACCCGAACTTAGATAACACTGTTTTTAATAAAACTCTTAGCAATCTTATACTTAAAAGACTCAAGAAGAAAAGTAAATTAAACTATCTTTTTTTTTTTTAACAATAGCAATCTATAAGAACATATGGGTTAACAAACCTAATTATAGAAGAGTTAAATGTAAATTATACTCGTGATAGAATGAAACAGATTATTGTTCATTTTTTCTTTTAGTCCTAAGGCAGAAGATAGTTAGGGCTGGTTGAGATTAGAACTTTAGATAATTTTCCAAATAACAGTTTTACACATTAACTTTATAAAAGTAGTTTAAGAATCATCCTAAAGACACACATACACACACACAGAGACATACACACACAGATATTCTGACCTAGGCATGCCAAAAAATGTAAATATAAGCATGCATATATGAGATCAAAAAAGAAAAAATTCAGGGTCATAAGTATATAAGTAGGAGATAAACTAAGATATACACAGACAGCACACAGTGACACACAAAACAATCACATTAATTCAGAGTGCATTCTTAAATCATTTCTTGTCATTATTTTAGTAGGTAAGCCAGATTCTTAAGTAGTTTATAACAGATCTTTAATACAAATACCCTCTCCTTTGCCCAATCCTTAAAAGATTAATGTATTAAAACTATACTAATTTAGAGAATTTTAACCACAAGTTAGTTATAATTTTCCTAGAGAATGGCAAGATGGTGTCACCCATGAGTTTCCTATCCCTAGGGAGTGGCAAGATGGCATTCAACATGTGGTAGTTCCATCATGGTGGCAGCATTTCCTGTGACCACATGGCCTCTCCAAAGGGTCTTTCAAATGAAATATAAAGACACGTTACAATGCAACATACAGGGCCAAAAGAGCCCTATTATAGGAAAAAAAGACATCTCCCCCCTGAGAGATAGCTGTTACTGCCCATATGAGTTAGTCATCTCTTTTAGATTAGCAGGATCAAAGCACTCCTAGCATTTGAGGATACAGCCAAGTGAATAAGTTGGCTTCCCCTATCCTGGCTGGTGGCGAGAAAAGGGAAAAGAGAAGGAGGATATTACTTTTGGAGAGAGGGCTAGAACTTCTGAGATCCACAAGGCATCTCTTTTGCATCAAGGAAGCCTCCAATACAGGTCCTTTCAACCTGTTTGGTCAGACGTCTCTGGAGTGAACGAGCAGCAGGATAACCTGACTTTGAGTCCACCATTCTTCTAAGTACCACCTCTCCACTCCTTCATGGGGCTCCTGAATGGAATGCAGATCCTGAATGCTAACCCAACTATTATCCTAATGAAGAGACCAAATAATCGAAGCAGACTAAGGTAAGATTTGAACTCATGGCCTCACACTTGCAAAGTAGGCATTCTGCCATTTGAGCCATTCTGTGAGTCCTTGTTAGCTTTTCCAAAGAAAGGAGACTTGGAAACTATCTTTAGAATCTGGTAAATAATCCCATTAATCCCATCAGTGAAGAGTGCCAGCCACTTACTGGTGGGCTCAGGGCATGTGTACTTGGGCCCCGGGAAATGTGACCTTGGGGTGAGCATTTCTGTGACCCCTGCAGGCCATGGGGACAAGGAGAGCACAGGCAAGAGTTGGGACCAGGTGCCCACAGCAATCAGAGGCATGTTAGGTAGACTGGCAAGGGAGCAGGACAGGAGAGGAAGAGGAAGAAGGCTGCACATATATGGCAGTCATAGGAAGGGGGTTCGACCTGAGGCCCAGGGCCATGGTCACCGAAGCTGGAGCCTTTCGCTTCTCCAGGCATTCACAGCGGTGGTGGCAGTGGCGGTGGAGTGGCGGCCTTAGAACTGGGCCATTCGGGTGATCAGTTTTAGGGTGCGCTGCTTCCTCCTCTCACCAGCTTCTAGCCCGCGGCTCCAGTGGCCTGGGTTCATTGGGTCGGGTGAGGCATGCCTCTCATTTGCCCTCCAGAACTCTGTGGGCAGCCTGCAGCACAGGACAGATTAGGGGATGGAGGATGGATGAAGAAAGGGGCCCAGCCCAAGTGCCTGGTGCAATGGACGCCATGGCTGGTGTTGCCCAGGGCTCTATGGCGGTTGAACATCCCCCAGCCATGTGCCTGTCTGGGCTGGGTGGCTAGAGACCCTGGTGCATGCTCTTTGCACTTTGGAATTTTTGGGAGAGCGAGCCTATACCTATAAACTGCAGGGCGGAGGCTGTCACCACAGACACTGAGAGGTGGGGCCAGAGGCCTGGAATGCAGGCACCTAATACAGGGCACAGGATGGGGAAGGGATGAGAGAGAAGTGGAAAGAAAGAAGGGAGGAAGACGGTGGCAGGAAACTCCACACATCAGGCAGGGGGACACTGCTGGGTCCCATGGTCCTGACACCTCCCAGCTGCATTTCCCAAGGACAGAGCTCAGCCTGTTCCCCTGGCTGTGGTTTTGGAGAGACAGAGGCCAGAGTCCAGAGGAAGAGAAGAAAAAAAGAGTAGAAATGACCCTTTAATATATAGAGTCTGGGAGCTCACAGTTTCTTCTGGCTGGCTTTGCCACATGTTGTCAGGTAAAGTTGCAGTCTGTGATCAGAAGACTTCCAAAGTCCTTGTGTCCTGTGGGGAAGAATTCATGACAGGACATGTGCATGTAAATGGAGTTTATTAAAAGTTAGGGAAGGGAAAACAGGTAGAAGATAGGAAGCAGAGAGAGCATGCTTCTCTTCTCTAGGTGCTTTTAAAATTTATGCTCATCTATAAGAAGGGAGGAACCAGTTGATTCCCATCCAATAATTAGAGTGGAGAGGGGCATGGGTGAATCCTGGGCCACGTGAGGGCAGTCCTGAGCCAGAGCATGGTCAATCTGAAATTCAATAAGTCATATATTTTCTTATGAGTCCCAAACTTTTCCTAATTTTAGCCTGCCTCAGTTACAGGAAGCCCATTTAATACCACTTTTATTCACTTTATAGTGCTGGGTAGGGGTGCACTGTGGCATTTACAGAGGTTCTTACAATGTATCAAATATATCATACTTGAATTCATCCCCTCCACCATTCTCCTTTACCCACCCCCCCATTTGAAAAACAGTTTTAACAGGTATTTTTTTTTCCATTTACATTCATGTGTACAAGTATTTGCACCATATTCCCCCTCTTACACACTTTCCCCACCTCTTTCCCCTCCCACTGGAATCAACCTCACTTTGTATTTCAATACAAATTTACATAGAACAGCAACTTGTAAAGATATAGCACATGAATCAAAGCAGGTAGCAGAGGCTTTATATCTTGAGTGACATGGCATTGGGGAATACAGCAATGAACAAGATGGATATTGTCCCAGTCCTCATGGGCTTAACATTTTCAAGAGACCTTTTCTCAAGACATCTGAAATACTGGACAGATGGAGTGGCTCAAGTGGTAGAGCACCTGCCTAGCAAGTATGAGACCCTGAGTTCAAGCCTTAGTACTGCCAAATAAATAATTAAATAGAAAGAAACCTGAAATACCAAATAGTAAACTACATGTAAGAGATACAGTATAGTCTTACATTGTTGGATTAGTTGAAGTTTAAGCTATGTACAAATGTGAAGAGAGATCAAAAGTACACATAGTTTGGTGTGTGTTTGGATTTTGTCATATTGTAGGCATTTAGAATATTCACAAATGAATTTGTGGTGGTAATGTTCCTACTCAGTCCATGAAAATTAGAGTTCTTAACCAACTGGGAACAAAAGAAGTTGTATTTGAAGTTGATTAAGATGGTAAAAATTTTGAAGGTGTGTGTTAGTGTTCATCAGTCAATATGTAGGCAGGTAAACATTATTAAATATTCTGAAATTTGTTTTTTGTATTATTATCTGCCATATTATTTCTACCCTTGTTTTTATTTCCTCAAGGATCTAGTTTAATTTCTTTTCTAATACACAAACTTTGTAAAAATCGTCATATATTGTTGACAGCATGAGATAAATTGTTTTAGTTTTGTTTTTTTGTTCTGTGTTTATGTAAGCTGTGTTTACTTATGTCAGTTGTGTCTCTGTTCCTAGTTTGTCATTTTGGCCCAGGATTGTTTCTAGTTGGCTTCTTAGTACTGTTAATAACTATATCCGCTATTTTTCCTATTTCTTTGATTCTGACATTTCCTATATGATAATATATTATTTTAATAATCCAGTGGGAACACAAAGGGAGGTGACCAAGGGAACTATCAAACACTGTTGGAAGAACTCCAGTTCAGAGTCTTCTACAGCATGATTTACAGCATTATATAGACATTGAAAAATCCATAGAGAAAGAAGTGAATAAACAAGGTGGAAAAGAGATGAAGAAAAGAATTGGATGACTGTTTATAATTTGTTTCATTCTGAAAAAGAATCCATCTTTTCACAGTATGTATTTTAAAGGAACATCATAAGCCCCTTTCTCCTACTTACATGTATTCTTTTTTTTAATTAAAATCTAATTTCTGATGAATATAAAAAATGAACAGGGAGGGCCTTTATTCTTTATTATAGCATATATTTCTAAGTAAATATTAAGAGATCCAAAAATTCATGAATTAAGACATTATAGAAAATAAGCTATTTCAGATGTTATTTTATTATTTATTTATTCGATTAATTAGCAAATTCTTTTTGCAGTACTGGAGTTTGAACTCAGGGCTTCACACTTTCTAGGTAGGTGCTCTACAGCTTGGGCCACACCTCCAGCCATTTTTTTCCTCTGGTTATTTTGGGGATAGGGTCTCACTTTTTGCCCAGTCTGGAATGGACCATATCCTCCTATTTTATGCTTCCTATAATAGTTGGAATGACAGGAGAGTCACCCTTTCCATTTCGATGGGTGTCTCACCAATGCCTCCTTCCCCACTGGCCTCAAATAGCAATCTTCCCTGTCTCAGCCTCCCAAGCAGCTAGGATTATAGGCATGAGCCACCAGTGCCTGGATATTTCAGATATTTTAAAAGGGAAAAGTAGAAATGTGTCTATAGATGCCTAGGATTTGTAGAGTCATATTTCTGTAGGCACATTTACTTTCTAGTTTTTATATACAACTTCATTTAAATGGTGGTATTTGGAGCAACTTATAAAAGTGAAAGTGCCTCTTACTTTTTTTTTTTTTTTTGTCTTGACCCTGTCGCTCGTGGTTAAAAGGGCCGCTCACGATCGGCAGGCGCCGCCCCTCTCCCTTCGCGCAAAGGCAGCGCAGCCTCTTACTTTTAATATGTTTTCCCTTTTGAGGGAAACAAGCTAAACAGCACTGGCAAAACTCGTATTTCACTTACTCCAAACTAGTTTTCCATTGGTTCTTTTTGATTTTGGTGAGAGCTGATAGGAAGGTTAGTGATTCATGTCTCTCTAAAGTAAGTAAGCCTCTCGCAATTTTAAGTACTGTGTTTTTGACAGAATATATAGTAGCTGTTGAATCGATGGTTACTTAGTCAACAAGTAATGAACAGAAATGTAGTGATGCAACACGATTTTGTACTGATAAGAATGGGATATCTGTTTTCATACTTCATGAAATGTCTGTCAATTTGATTGTACTTATTTTTCATATTCGGTGCTTTATTCTACATCAGTTTGGCTTGAAACATTCTCTTTTTTCTTGAGTTCAAAATCACACAGAACTATTCCTATAATGCAAGGAATTATTTGCAGCCAACCATAGTAAATAGATATCTGTTCTCAAAGATCAGGTGCTAACTTTGAAATCTTTGAACTCTAGCAGGAAAGTTTCAGAATCTTGAAAAAGAAGGTACCAATATTTTAAAGATTGGTTATCAAAGCTAAACTTAACCTTAAAAATGTGTGTGATATATTGTATTAAAATATGTAAATTTTTAAAGAAAAAAGAATACAACTATCAACCAATGTGACTATGCCGTGAAGAAGTTTATTACTTTTTATTTACTTATTCTTTATTATTGTTGTGCTGGATGGGGGTTCACTGTGGCACTTACAAAAGTTCTTATGATATATCGAATATATCATACTTGAATTCACCCCCTCCATCATTGTCCTTTATCTCCCCTTCCTCTTCTCAATGTGTATCCTTCTTCCATTTATGTACATGTGTACAAAAGAGGTTTATTCTTGAGGAAAGTGGTTTTGGTAGACCTAACTTAAGATCATTTTTTTGGTAGGGTTTCAACTCAGGGCCTCATCTACCACATGAGCCATGATCCAGCCCTTTTTTGCTTTAGTTATTTTTCAGGTAGGGTCTCATAGGTTTCTGGTTTGTTTTTTATTTTGTTTTTGTCTCTGTTCTTTGGTCTGTGCCTCAGATCATGATACTTGCATTTTCAGCCTCCCAAGTAGCTGGGATTATAGATATAAGCTACTCAACTCAGCTTGACCCTTTTTATATTATTTCTTTATTAACTCTGTTTTGAAAACCCATTTTTTTCAAATGGCTTTGAGGTTATGGGAGGCATAAAGATTTAGAACTATTTCTCCCTCAATTGGCTTATCTGTTTGGCATAATACATGAGCTATATTTCCAGAGTTAATCGATTAGTGTAATATAAGTTGTAATTGCTATGTTGTATGAGCTTAGATACTGTAAATGTGTACTGGCTTTTGAATGATTATTAGGATTTGGATAAGAAAAAGCATTTTGGGAGAATATCAGAGAAACTAGCTGAAGTCGGGAAAGTGTACTGTGTTGCTTGCTTTTTTTTTTTTTTTGGTGGTGGTGGTACTGGGGTTTGAACTCAAGTCAGGTGCTCTGCCACTCAATCCATGCCCCCAGCCCTTTTTACTTATTTTTAAATAGGGTCTTAGGTTTTTGGCCTCTGATTCTGCCTCTTATTGCAATCCTCCAGTCTATGCCTCCTGCTGTAGCTGGGATTGCAGATATGATTACCATACTAGGTTTGTAGGTTGAAATAGTATCTCAAACTTTTTTGCCCAGGCTAGCCTTGAACCTCCATCCTCCCAAATTCTGCTACCCAAGTAGCTATGGTTACAGGTGTGCACCACAATATTGGAAAAATATAGTGTGTATTTAAAGAATCAAAAGCAGAACTGTGGAGCACAGTAAAAAAAATCAAACACAGAATCAATGCCTACTTAATAGTTGGTAAAATTGTGAGACAGTAAGGAGACTATGAAATTATTCCACTGAAAATTTGTTTCACACTGAGTTTCTTAGACCCTTCGAGTGCTTGGAAAGAACTATTAACAGTGCTCAGGAATGAGAAGGGTGAGAACACTACCAGAGATGTTCTTGGCCTCTTCTGCTTTTATCAAAGTAAACGGTTTTCATTCTCTCCAGTTTCTCCTGTTTTCTCCCTCTAAGTGGCATCTTCCTAGAGCTTAAATGTGGCTTGAGTGTGTGCTTCAAAGGTTCAAATGCTGGCAGGTTGATCCCTGTGTGGCAGAGCTGAAGTAATGGAAACTTTAAGAGGTAGGGCCTAGTAGAGGTAAGTAGGTCATGGGGCGTGACCTTCAGAAGAGATTCCTGGAGTTCTCAACAGACCTTGCCAAGCCCTTTGGATGACATTATCGCCTGGTGTCCTGTCTCTTCATGTGCTCTCTTCTACACATGCTCCCCCATTGCAATGCCATCCACCATGAGGATCACCAGAGATGAACTGATAGAGCTGCCTGACCATGAACTTTTAGCCTCCCAAACTGTGAACTGAATAAACCTCTTTTCTTTGTGTATTACCCAGCTTCAAGTATTTTATTACAGCAACAAAAATGGATAAACCAGTTACCCATGCCATAGATGAATCTTTTTATTCCACTTATTTTGTTCTCCTTTACCTCCAACTGGTCATAAAAATCTGTCAATTCCATTCTAAATATTTCTTATAGTCCTTTCTCTGATTCTGCTTTAGAAGCCTTAGTTCAAGTCTTCATGTTCTAAAGCATTACAACAGCTGTTTCAGTATCTGACTCCACCCTACCCTCCACCCTGATCAAGAATTCTCTCTCAGGGGTTCTTGGTATAATACTTAAGTAGTAATTGTAAAAACACCAAACACCTCTTTTGTCTATTTACAACATCTAAGTCTATAGCAATCCAAAACCTTTACATAAAAAAAAAGCTTAAAAACTACTTATTTGGTGCAATCTAGTATCTAGAGAAGTTAAGAACATACCATTGTTTAAAAATTGTGGGTTAGCCAGGCAAGCTTAAGTTTTCCAAGTTCTTACGTAGTTCTAACAATACTGGATGAAGTTTCTGTCTGCAATACTGAGTTATTTTTCAAACATAGTAAAAAATACCAAATTGTGTTTTAGGACACTTAATCTATGGGCATGATATAAGAGGAGCTGAAGAAAGGACTCATGGCCAAGATTGTGAGGAAGCTATTCTAATAGTCTCAGTAGAGGTGAAAAGCCCCTGAATTAGGTGGTAGCAAATAAAATGGAAAATAAAGAATGAAATGAAGAGAAAAAATGATATTGTCTAATTGTAAGGATTTAGATAGAAAAATGAAAAATTATTTGTAGTTAATATGACTGATGAACTGGGGTATCATGAGCAGAAATCTGAAAGTTGGGAGGAAGAATATACAGAAAATCTTAGGTTGTAAGAATAGGCTAAATTACTGAGGGAGTAAAGGTAAAGTAAGAATTGAATCTTAGAGATAGAAACCTGGCAAAAATGTTCAGGGGGAAAATACAACATGGGAAATACTTATTATGCTAGCTGGCCAAATTCAGATAGCATAGCTAGTACATTTGAAACTCAGTAAATTCCCAGTCTTTTCCCTGTTTCAGGATGCTTCCAGCATGAGTGGCGCAGCTCATGGCAACTCTTAAAATGTATTTGGTGTTAACACTGTCCTGAGTTACTAAGATTCAAAGGTTGTTGGTAGTTGTTGAAGCGAGATTTCAGGCTCAAACTGTGTCAGTGCCTGAATGATTTTTATAGATCACAGTTTCATTTTAGAAAACAGTCATGGATTGCATAAGGGGAAAGTAGATTCAAATTTAGTAGGAAAACTAAATGGACCTAAATGATTCATGGCTTGCTTTTCCTAGAGTTTTGAAGCTTGGATTAATTTGTAGGGAAATTGCTGAACATGTTAGCACTCTTTCTTCCATGTAACTTTGTTTTAGGCATTGAATTGCCACTTAAAAGCAGTGTAAAAATTTAAATTATGAATAAATTCATAGCCATAGCATATTATTAGCTTGTGGATTATATACTTAGAGATATATGCATATACAAAGTCTGAAAATCTATATCATATTCAATTTGGTAATTAGTGGATTTTATTTAATTAATATTAATTGAAGGGGATGGATAGATGAAAGTACATTCTTCAGTCATGCTGATTTTAAACTGAGACCCCAATTCCATGGGAACATTGTATTATTCTTACGTTATCCATTCAGTGTTCCTTCTTGCTTTCCTTTATTATTTTGTCCTGCTTGTCACCATATCTTAGCCCTTTCCTCTTCATTATTCTAACCTTATCAGACCTAAGAGGGTCAAATACATAAAGAAAATAGAATATCTTTAGATATCCCAAATTACTTCTGTCTTGTTTTCAGTCATGTACATTAATTTAATGTGTATATTAGAAATTATGGAAATATTCTCATCACCACAAAGCCACATTCACCAGGCTTTCCTTTTTGCTTAAACATGGAATATCCTTTTCATTGGGAACTTGCTGTAAGTTAAATCTTTGGACCTGTTCCATCACAGGCCACCTGCCTATACACCGTTATCTCTTCTAGAACATGAATAAAACCTCTGATCTTTTCTTTACATTTTTCCTTTGTTAAATTTTCCTCTAACAGAGCCTACTTAATCTTTATCTATGTCTAGGATTTTAATTTCACTCACTACAGAGGAATACAGTAGAAAGCTGCAGAGAATTGGGAATGTCAATAAGATTTTAGGTTTGGAATATAAATGTAACTTTCCTATTTGTTGTTATAATCACATTCCTAATAATTTGCTTACTTGGTTGTGTGGAAAGTAGAGTGGGTAGGGCACTTAAGTCTCTTTATTTGGAAATCATTTTCAATTCCTATCTTGATTGGATGAGAGCTCAAATATCTTTGGGTTCAGGTCAAGATAAGATTGAGCTGGCACTGCTGTTAAGTTCCTGTAAAATTTGTGGTGCTCTTGCAAACCTCTCATTTTTCTTAATGGCCTCTGGGAAGGCACAAGGAATAGGGAGGGCACTTCCCTATTTGATCCTCAAAGGTTCCTAGATGTTCAATTGTATTTTACTGCTTAGTTTTTCATCAGCTTGTTCACTTCCTGGGGTTTCTGGCTAATTCTAGCTTGAGAAAAGCGAGGCTTTTGTGTTCTTGATGAATGTTTGGGTTTGGTTTCTTTCATGACAATGATGTTTTAATAGCAGATGTGACTTAGGGAACTTTTCTATTTTTTAATTTGAGCTCCCTTCAGTTATTCTTAGCCAGTTCCTAAGTTGTGCATCCATTTGGATCATCTACTGACTAATGCTCATTTTCTAAGCAAATGTGAACAAAAGTGATTGTTGCCCATGTTCAAGGACCTGCCTGTTTGGCTGTGTTTCCCAGATACTCCTTGAATCAATTTTAAGCCTTCTTTTCTCAATTTAAGTCGTATTAGTCATCAATTTTATCAAGTTCTATTGAGACAAATAAACCTTTCCTCTCTATAAAGGAAAAAGGGGCTGGATATATAGCTCAGTAGAAGCAATTGCTTAGCATACATAGGCCCTTGTTTCAAGCTCCAGCAACACACAGAACACACATACTTTACACTAGAGGGAAAGTTTGGCTTTTCTCTAATAGCCCTCTTCTGCTTTTGCAAGCTCTCCTGACATTCATGCAGGGTAAAAATCAAATTCTGCCTCTTTAGCAAGGACTCTTCTAACTTTTTCAGCCTTAATAAATGATCCCCTTGTAGAACAGGTCCTGTCTGGGGGGGTTGGTACAAGTGGGAGAGGGGAGGAGTTGGGGAAAGGGTATGGGAGCGTGAATATAGTGCAAATAAAGTATACACATGTGTGCAAATGGAAAAGTGATACCTGTTGAAACTATTCCAGGAATGTGGGAGAGGGGCTAAAAAGAATGGTGGAGGGGGTGAATTCAAATATGATATATTTGATATACTATAAGAACTTTTGTGGATACCACAATGTACCCCACCCAGCACATCCCTAAATTTTAAAAAATGATCCCCTTTATGGATAAGAAATATCATACTGGCTTTCAGTGCTCTCACTGATTTGCTTTCATTCAAATTACTAAATTAAGGTGTCTCCTCTCCTCTCCTCCCCTCCCCTTCCTTCTCTCAGGAGGCAGAGATGTGGATGACCATGGTTTGAGGCCAGCCAAAGCAAACAGTCAGTGAGTTCCCCATCTCAACCAATAAAAAGCTGGATGTGATGGCACATGCCTGTCACCCCACACACTCAAGAAGTATAAATAGGAAGATTGTGGTCCCAGTTAGCATGGGCATAAATGCAAGATCATATCCCCAAAATAACTAAAGCAAAAAGGACTGGGAGCATGGGTCAAATGGTAGAGCACCTGCCTAGAAAGCGCAAGGCTCTGAGTTCAAACCCTAGTACTACTGCCCACCCCCAAAAAATCATTCTGAGGATCAGCTTTTAAAATTTACTTTATAAAATAATTTTTTAAAGTTTCACCTTTATTTAGTGAACAATTAAAGAGAGAAAGAGAGTGGGAATCAAAGAAGGAAGACCTCAATGCTTAGGAAAGTTCTGAAAGTCAAAGATTAATTTATATATTAAGCTAGTGTTCAACCCTTTAATTTAAATTGAAATATGTAGGTAAACATTGATCAAATTTATTAAAAATACTTTAAGTTCAAACTCATATGTCAAAAGTATTTTAGTATTTCTTTTTCTTTTAGTGACTGCCATCCAAGTGCTGGAATGACAGGCATGAGGCACCATTCCCCTTTGTCTTTTTTCATTTTAAATGGAGCAAAAATACTCTTTAATTAAGCTGATCCAAAATTTAGGAGATAAGTAAAAAGTAATTTCTTTGTCAAATTTGAAACTTTGTAAGTTGCTATTAACAGCTTTCTCAGCTAATATCTTCTTTTTCAATGGAAAGCACACTGTCTTCTGACATGTTACATGTTCAGTGATGACATTAAAATATCTTATTCCTCAGTGTCTATATGTATGAAATACTTAAGTTTAAAAATAAAGACTGTGTTTTGATTGTGAACTGTGTTATTTACTTTTTAATGTCTTTGCTGCCATTTTGCCTGGAATTGAAAATACCCATGTGCCTAAATTGAGCTTATTCTTTTTAGTAAAAAATATAAACAAGAGTATGCCAGCTGATGTATCATGTTTATATTTGACAAATATTTGGCTTATAGAGTTCAAATTATCATACCTGTCTCCTGCCCTTAGGATAAAAAGATAGAAAGAACTTTTTCCTGGGCCAGCTAACAGTTTTTAGAATGAAAAAAGAGTAACTAGAGCTAATTTTGGTCATAGTTGATACTAGAATGTACCTCCCTCCACTTTTCGTATTAAAACTGCTTGTGTCATGAGTCTCCTATCATTAGTTTAATATGGCCAGTACAAAGCAGTCACATTTTAGCTAACTTATTCGATGATATAATGCAAACAGATCCAAAGAATGGATTTAAGAATGAGTCTAAAGAATGGATTTACTATTTTTTCTCAGGTTACATGTCAAATGATTTGCCAAGAAAAATTTTGTTTACTTTTGCTGTATGAAAATACTGCAAAAGTAAGTAGATAAATAACATCATTTATATTCTGATTAGTTGAATTGTGAAGATTTTCCATGTCATCTTTCCTACTAAATAAATCAGAACCATATTTCATAAATTCTAGGAAATACTTTAAAATATACATACAAAATTTTAAACATTTCTAAAATTGGTGCACATCTTTTAATGAACTAATAAGAATGTTTCATCGCATATTCTAATTATTTTGGACATTTCCCCCCTTTTTATTATACACAAAATAATTAAGTTTTTTAAGATTAGTCACAGAGCTGGGGATGTAGATCAGTGATAGAGTTCTTGCTTAATGTGTGTAAGGCCCTAGATTTGATATAAAGCTCCTCTACCCTGAAAAAAAAGATCAGTGACATCTTAGATTTGATGAGATATAGTTATGATAGATGCTCATTCTTCTCTAGACTTAGAATATAGTGGTAATTATATTTTTGAAATATGATTTTTGAAAGTCTCCTTATCTGTTGTACTTCTTGCAATGTCAGCAGTACAAATTTTAATATAGCATTTTTCCCTCATATATGAATTGTTTGTTAACAGTAAGCTTTTCAGAGGAATATTCAGAGACTTATTTGCAAATGCTCATTATATTTTTCAAAATGTTAATATAAAATAGTAGAAGGCATAGAACAAATTTTATAAAATTTAATACAAATACAGTAAGACTCAGGTTTAGTCATCATAAAAAGAGGAACCAAATAATGAACAATTGTCGTAATTGTCATAATTGCTAGTCTTTTTAGGTCTTTTTTGTTGTTTTTGGTTTGGGTTTTTTTTTTTTTTTTTTTTTGGTGGTAGTGGTACTGGGTTTTGAATTGGTTTCATGCTTGCTGGACTGTTTTGTTTTTGAAAAATGATTTTAGTATATGTTTTCATTTTATACATTATTGTCACTTTAGAATAGTTGTAATTAGTTGAAGCCTCAACTGTTTTCACCTTGAGCCTGGTCAGTCTTTTCATGTCCATGTGTCTTTTTACATTTTCTGAATATGGTAACAGTAATATCTCACATCCCACATGCTCTTTTGCTGTGTGACTATCAGGGAAGATGAATGACAGGTCCTTGGTCTTGCCAAGAAAGAATTCAGGGGTGGACATACAAAGGAGTTTTTAACATATTAGATTTATGTAAGCAAAAGCTACATTTTATTGAAGCAGAAGTAATTGTAAGGTGATGATACACAGCTAAAGGAAACTGAGGGTGGGCAAGTGACCTCCCAGGTCTTAGGCACTTTTATGGATAAGGTTTAATGATTATTGATAAGGATATGTACTTAAATGTGGAATTTTTCAAGAAATAAGAGGGCATGTCCAAAAACTGGGGGATCCGGTGTGGTTTACCTAATAAGGTGCCCTCAGAGTCAAAATGACTGTGAGGGTGGTGTGTACATGAAACCACAACTATAATGATATCTAAATGAGGCCTCTGGCTAATCTCTAGAATTGGGAAAGTCTAGAGTTGGGGTTGGTGCTGGGGACCATTGGCTGTTGTACCCAGAAGTAGCCTCAAGAATAGTCAACCATTACTCCAGGACAATATACCTAGGTATAGTACTATGCCTGTTCCCTGGCTCCTTTGTATAATAATTTCCTTTCTACCTGCCTACCCTATATTATGACTGTGCCATTCCAAGAGCTGGAGTTCAATTTCTTTTCCTTTGTAGCTAGGCTAACTTTAACGATTTTCTAGTAATGAGTAGAATGTGTTGGAATTAATACGTTGTGATTTCTGAGGCTAGATCAGAAGAAGCCTTGCAGCTTCTGCTTTAGTCTCTTAGAATACTTGCTTTCTGGCTTTTTTCTTTTTGGGTTGCTCCCACTCAAAACCCAGTCCCTGTTGTATGAGAAGATCAGTTCCAAGTCAGTAATCTCAGCCTTCAGCACCTGAGCCTAGCTTTCCAACTATCCAAGACCAGCCACAGTCACCTGAGTAAAAAAGCCCACAACTGTTTTAGTCTTTACAGCTAAGGTCCTGACATTGTTGAGTCTGCAAACATAGCCATTGTTAGGGTTAACTGTCCAAAGTATTGAACTACAGAATCCATGAGCATAATAAAAGGATGTTATTTTTTTTCTGCCATCAGTTTGGGGTGGTTTGTATGTAGCAATACAAAAATATTCTGATTAAAAGTAATCAGAATAGAATTTAATATTGGGAGTGAGGTTCTTTAACAAAACCTAAAAATTATATGGAACCAACTGATGGGGAGAGAAGACTACTCATGAAACCTGGAAGGGGTTCATGAAGACTGTTGGTGAGGGTTTGACAGAAAGTGATGACAATATTATTTGAACCTAGAAATAAGGTTTTTGTTATCTAGTGGCAGAGTATAGCAAAACTGTCATGTATGGTAACTTGGAAAATAGAAAATGAAGCAGTGGATCATTAATTAGGCGATGGGTCTGGAAAAAGAAATTTCCAGACAGAATATTTAAAATATCACCTGTTCCTTTAGCTATATCTCATGAGATATAGCTATAGGTAAATAAGCTAAAAAACAAATTCCTGTTTTCAAGCAAAGGACTCTCAGTACAAAGATCAAATTCAGGGCAGAGTTAAGAAAATGTGGTCTAGCAACAAAGATGAAAGAAAGGTAAACTATAAAGTTCTCATAAGGAATTAAGGCAGGGCCTCAAAGACCCTTTAGACACAAAAAAGCCTTCCAAGTTTCATTAGAGTATACTTCCTAGTTTCTCTCTGTTTAAGTAAAAGAGTCTCTAAGAATCTTAAGGGCTTTGTCCCACCGTAGCCTCGTAGGGAGCCCAAGGTAGAGAAGAATTTATTTCAAAGAGTTTGTGGCTGTGGCTTTTCTCTGAATGAAATTCAGAATTTATCTTTTAATAGAATAAACAACCATTACATTGGTAAAGAATGTTTTCAATTTAGCCTAAAATATCAAATATAGAAACCTATAAAGTTGTTTGTTTTTTTTTTTAAAGAATTCTATCAGCCCAGACTGAGAGGGGCCAAGATAACACACAATGAAAAGAGGCTTTTGGATCCTCAGCTTGTTTCCTGCTTATGGAAGATTAAGGATCCAAAAGCTATAGGCCATGATCCAGTACATAAAGAAGTGCTCCCACTGAGTAGAACTGGATGCTGGTCAAGGTACTGGCTATATATGCTCTGCTAGATACCAGAATTACTACGGACCAGTGACATTACATGCCTTATCCTCAATTCTCCCCCCACCCTCCTTTGAGTGGGAATATCTATATGGTGATTATCCTATCCCTAAATAACCTAGTTTTTTTTTTTCTTATGTGTGGGAGGCAGATAACTTGTCTCTTTAGGCTTTCATATTGAGAGGAATAGTAATCGTGGTACAGTGCCCAAGAACCTCATTTGCATCTCAGCCTGATTTAGATGATTAGATCCTAGAGTTTGAACTAATGCTTTAATTAGGAAGTGACTTTGGGGATTGTGGGGAAGAGAGAGAAATGGTTTGTATTGGGATGAGTGTGAATTGCCATGACCACAGGGCAGATTGTGCCAGATTGATTTTTTTAATTAAATTTTTTATTTTGAGATAATTATAGATTTCCCATGCAGTTGTAAGAAATAATACATAGAGATCCCATGTACACTTTACCAAGTTCTCTCCATGGTAATGTCTTAGAACATTTTATGATAATAATCATACTGGGCTATTGGCCTCAATATAATCTACTGCTCTTATTCAGATTTCCCCATTCTATTTGTACTTATATGTGTGTGTGTGCATTTAGTTTTGTATAATTTTTAAAAATCCTATTTGTAGGTTTACAAATCTACTACCAGAGTCAAGATAAAGAACAAGAGTCCCTCCTTTTGCTTTGTTATGTCCACAGTCACCTTGGTCCCCAACCTGTTCCTAACCCCTGCCACATTGCTTTTTATTATAGCATTAGCTCATAATATAAATGTTGATGCAGTTAGAAAAGAGTAAATATATTGCATATAATACTGGTTTATTAAAGTGAGCCATGTAAATTGCCAAAAAAGCTTCCACTTAAGAGGCGTATAATGGTTGGCTTTTCCAAATTCAGAATTTATCTGTTAATAAAATAAACAACTAGTACATTGGTAAAGAATGTTTTAAATTTAGCTTACTATTTTTCACTACTGTCTAGGGATGGTTTAAAGCACTGACATAACACTTCATCTGCATGTGGTCAATTGTTTAGATAGATTGGATATAATGTAGTGTCCTTTACTTTTATATTAACTAGAAAAGTATGCCCTAAATTATGAGATTTTCTTCTTTAGTATTCAGTATATTCAGTCAAACATAACCCATATGAAAAATTATAAAGAAAGCATTACTAAGGAAAGAATTGCCTTTTTGTGCTACTTTACTATTTTTTTCACTTTATTATTTTGTGCTGTAGTAAGAAAAATAGACAAAATAATTTGTAAAGAATTTAGTACTTTTCCTTTAGATCATTTTTATTAAAAATTTTTGACTACCATTTTATTTCTGGCTTCTCTCTCCCTTCTCCTGTTTTTCTTGTATACACAGCTGTTTCTTACAGTTTTTTCTGTAACTCTGACTTACTTATCACAATACCAGAATTATCATGGAACACTGGTGTGAATTTTATTTTTAACTAAGATGTGTGCAGGGCCTCTAACTTTGTAGTACTTAAATACGTTGTATGAATTATTTGTTATCCACAGAAATATCTAAAAATTAGTATCATGATTTATCTTATTTCTAGCATTTAATCTATATCTTATATTATTTTTAGCACTGCATTTAGATCAACTCCCCTGTTTTTTTTTTACTTAATTAAAAATACACTTATTGATCTTGCCAGACACAAGCTAGATACTGAAGAGATAGAAATAAATCAGAATCCTAGCCCTTAAAGAGTTTCTGTCTAAAAGGAAAGACAAGTCAACAAACAATCACAATAAAACATACTCTTCAAGCAAAATAAACAAGCATATTGTGAAAATTTTTGAAGAGTGAGCTTTAAACTTAGCCTGCAGGTAAGAGAAGGCTGCCAGGAGTAGCTCAGGAGTTAAGAATTTGTTAAGCTTCATGAGTACAGAACAATTGAGGCGATATTCCCCTCTGCATCTCCACTACCTACTATAATGCCTAGAATGTAGTGCCACTCAATACATACTTGATAATTGTTGAAAAAACATAGATGCCTGATTTGATTTTTAAGAAGGCTTTTAGAATCAGTTCAGTGGGTAATTAAAAGAAGGTTGTCTTAGACAGAGCCATATGTACCAAGTCACATATATTTGGGAAAGTCCCCTTCTGAACTAGAGGTCTTAGACTTTACCAATGACAATCAATCATTCTCCCTCCACCCCATATCAATGGACTTGTGCAAATTGCTGCAAGAATATCTGTGACCTCGCCCTCAAGTTAAACAATTAAATACTTAATATTTTCAAGATCTCCATGAAGACGTCCTCTTGGTCTAAAAATATGCTTATTTTTTGTTAAAAATATATTTATTAAAGAATAGGGAAAATAGAATCCTGCTTCTTTCAGAACTGAAGAAAGTAAGAATAATAAATTGGATTCACCATTGAGTCTAACATCATTAGCCTACAATTTCTGGCATGGGAAGAAAAGAGGCTGAGCATTCCTCATCTTCATGATCCCACTAGCAGATGCTCAACTTCAGGAATTAGGCCCCCACAAATGCCAGTCTCTCCATGGCATTCTGGACTTTTAGATGATTTAAGACTTACTCTTCTCAGTATAATAGTATCTAGGTTATTGTTTGGAGGCAGAGTCAGATTTCTTTGCATTTTGCATGAGGAAGGGTCAGTAATTTTTGTGATTAAGAATCAAAGTAGGATGTGAGGGCGATCTGGCTGCGACATCTGTCACCCCATTGATCGCCAGGGTTGATTCGGCTGATCTGGCTGGCTAGGCGGGTGTCCCCTTCCTCCCTCACCGCTCCATGTGCCTCCCTCCCAAAGCTGCGCGCTCGGTGGAAGAGGACGACCATCCCCGATAGAGGAGGACCGTTCTTCGGTCAAGGGTATACGAGTAGCTGCGCTCCCCTGCTAGAACCTCCAAACAAGCTCTTAAGAATCAAAGTAGGGGGGCTGGGATGTAGCTCGGTGGTACAGCGTTTGCCTAGCATGTGTGAGGCCCTGGGTTCGATCCCGGCACCAAAAAAGAAAAGACAAAAAAAAAAAAAAAAGAATCAAAGTAGGGCCAGGCACCTATGGCTCACACCTGTAATCTTAGCTACTTGGGAGGCTGAGATCAGGCAGATTGCAGTCGAAGGCTAGTCCAAGCAAATAGTTTCTGTGAGACCCCATTTCAACAAATAGCTGGGTGCAGTGGTAGGCACCTAAAACTATGTGGGAGGCTGAGATTAGTGAGATCACGATTCCAGACCACCCTGGGCAAAAAAAAAAGTTTGTAAGACTCCATCTCAATAGAAAAAAAGCTGGGTATGGTGATTCCTGCCATTCTAGCTATAGTGGGACACATAAAATAGGAGGATTGTAGTCTAGGCTGGCCTGGGAAAATAAAAAGCAAGACCCTATCTCCAAAATAACCAGAGCTAAAAGGGCTGGAAGCATAGCTCAAGTTGTAGAACCCCTGCCTATGAAACTCAAAGTCCTGAGTTCAAACCCTAGTACCTCCAAAAAAAAAAAGAAAGAGAATCAAAAATCAAAGTAAGGTCTGGTCCAGAAAGAAAGTAGCTCTAGTTTTAGTAAGTTATAAATTATAAACCAATATTGAAGTAAGACTTGGTATGGAGGACATGAGATTTCTTATAGTTTGATACAGGGGTAGAACAAAATGTGTAAGGGAGAATGGTAAGAGATAAGAGATAAGACTTGATGAGTAAGCAAAGACCAAATCAGAGAGGATTTGAAGACCTAATTAAGTATTTTTGCTATTGTTTTGTTTTGTTTTTGAGATTTGTTCTCACTAATTTGCCCAAGTTGGTCTCAAACTCCTGAGCTCAAGTGATCATCCTGCCTCTAGAGTAGCTGGGAGTACAGGCAAAGACGACACAATCAAGTTTTGATTTTCCTGAAGGCAGATTGAACTTTATAGGGACTTTGACTTCACAAAGGGAGCAACATGAGCAGGGTGTGTTGGAGGAAGCAAAACTAGAGATAGGGATGTTTAGACTTTTGTTCTACTTGCTGTCTTTATCACAAATCACCTCAATCAGTAATGGGGTAAAGCTGTCATCTATTATGCTCATTGTCAAGGAATTCAGACAAGGTAGAGTGAGTGACTTTTCTCTGCTCAATTGTATTTGATAGCTTTGTATTTCTTCTACAATTTTTTCTTTTTCTTTCTTTCTTTTTTTTCCCTTTATTGTTGTGCGGGTGGGGGTACATTGTGGCATTTACAAAGGTTCTTACAATATATAAACTGTATCATAAATGTATTTTTTCTCATTTGATACTGGTGTTTGAACTCAGGGCCTCACACTTGCTGGGAAGATGTTGTACCACTCCACCAGCCCTCTTCTGTGTTTTTGAAAGATGTTTTCCTTATGTATATAATTTTCAGTTGATCATGTTTTTTTTTCAGCACTTGAGTGTTCAGTATGACACATATTATAATGTAAAGTTTATTGTGATTCTTATCACTTTTCCTCTGTATGAAATGTATCCTTTTTTTCCTTCCGGATTCCTTTAAGATTTCTTTTTTGTCTTGACATTTGAAGATGATGTATCTGGGTGTTATTTATTTTTTCCGGCTTGGTATTTTCTGAGCAGATTAAATTGTGGCTTGTTCTTTACTAATTTTGGAAATTTCTCAACTATTTTATCTTCAACCATTTTTTCTCTTTCTCTTTTAAAGTTTGCTAAACTGTGAGATACTGTCCCAAAACCTGGATGATCTGTTCTCTTTTTTCCTTTGCATTTCAGTTAAATACTTTTTATTGTCTTATTTTTAGGTTCATGGATGTTTTCCTCACTGTGTTCAGTTTTCTGATGAGTTTGTAAAGATAATATTCATCTCTGTTAGTGTTTTTCTTATTTCTAGCATTTCAGTTTGATTTTCTTTCATAACTTCCATCTCTCTCCTAAAGTTTTCTATATTTTCATGTTTATGATCCACCATTTCTACTAGAACCTTTCTTATTTTTATTCATTGATTTATTTTTAATTTAATTTATTTATTTACTTATTGGTATAATAGGGTTTGAATTCAGGATTTTGAGTTTGCTAGGCAGATTTTCTACCACTTGAGCCATGCCACCAATCCTTTTTGCTTTGGTTATTTTGGAGATAAGCTCTTATTTTTTACCCGCGTCCACCTAGACCATGATCTTCCTATTTTGCACATAATGCTGTAGCTGAGATGACAGGTACATGCTACCACACACTGTTTTTTATTGAGATGCCCTCCCTACCCAGGATTGGCCTCAAATCTGATCGTTTTTATCTAGAATTATAGGCTTTAGCCACAGCACCAAGCTTATTTTTATTTTGTAGTGCTGGGGATTGAACCCAGCCTCTCGTATACTTGGCAAGAGCTCTACCACTGAGCTCTACTAGAACCTTTAACATATTGCATTTGTTATAGATATTTTAGCTTTCCTGTTTCTTCTAATAACCTTGTCATATCAGTGTTATCTTTATTTCTTTGTTTGTTGACAGTGTGTGTTTTTTTTCCCCATGTTCCTTTGTATGGCTCATAGTTTTTGGTTGAAAGCTAAACACCTTGTTACTTGAAGGAGTCTCTCTCCAGTTTCTTGTTCTCCCCAGTTTTTCTCATGAGCACCTTCTGAGATATGTGAAAAAGAGCCATTGAGCAAATGAGCGTTCCCCTGGCATTCCTGGTTCCCTAGTTCATTCCTGGCATTCCTAGTTCATACTTAGCCTTTAACAATTTTAAACAAATTTAACAATTTGTTAAAAATTTTAGTTTCATTCTTACCAGTTTGTGCTCCATTTGATAACTACTTCAAATATCAAGTGTTCTGTTTCGTTTTAGAGGGATCTTTCTTCACTTAGAATGAGCTCTCTGATGGATTCAAGAAAACTTGGAATATTTTAGATCAACTGCTTATTTTTGCTGTAGAGTTGAGAGTAGTGGTATTTCCAGCTTTCTACAGCTGAGTAAGTCTTTTAATATATAATCAAACTATTCACTGTGTCACATACGATACTTATTAGGTTATGTAAGTATCCACAATTCCTACTTTGGTTTTCTTTTTGATAAATTCTTTTAAAATCTCTAGCTAGAGCCTGATAATGCTAACAACTCTCTCCCTACCCCAAACTTAGAGATCTAAGGCAACTTATGAGATACACACTTAGAAATACCACATTGATGGAGAAAGGAAATCCTGTATTTTGGGTGTTGGGATTTGAACCCAGAACCTCATACAGGCTAAGCATATGCTCTACGCCTTCCTCTCACCCCCATTTTTAAGAATTAGAAATATATGGGGACTGGTGTCGCTCTTCTTTTTTTATAGATTCATACATAGTCAGTGACTTACCAAGGTGACACCCCCCCCATACACTTTTAAAAGGAAATTTAAGACCTTCACTCTTACAGGGTTGTTGCAAAACTCAGATGAGATATATATAAATGATCTCTGAAAAAGTAAGACTATACAAATTGTGATTTTAAAAAATTTTCTTTTCCTTTATATTTTTCACCCTTGAGTACATTTACTTTTATCAAGCTTAGGTGGACCAGCTATAATCTAACTTCCTGTTCTTGATTTATTTAAAGAACTTTTTACTATTGGTTTAAAGTCTCTTGGTAAGGGCTTGAATTGTTTTTTGGTTTATCTAACTTCTAATTTGAACCTCTCGTGTTCTACTTCATAGACTTCTTTGTTTTTCTTTTGTGGTCAAAATTTTCTTATGTCAAAATACATCTTTTTACCTTTAAAGTTTTCTTCTACTACATTAGTTGCCCATATAAGAGTTTATTTACCACTGTGATATTTTTTGAAGTCCTGATTTTTCTGTAAGTGATCATTATTTCTTTCCTGTTTCTAGTAGATTTGTTGCAGTTTCCAGGCCTCTTGTCATTAGCTGTTTTTCTTTAAAAATTTTCCAAAAGACTTTCTTATGTATTCATAATCTATTGACAATTTTGGGACTCCATAGCTATTTTATGAAAAAGTTGATTTTTTAAATTAGCAGAAACTAATCGTACAAAGGATTTCATTGTAATATCTGCATGCATGCATATTATATACTTTGATTAAATTTACCTTCTATTTAACTTCTATTACTCTTTCTTATTTCCCCTTCTTCCTCCTTTTACCCTAAGAAGTGCTTACCGCTTGTCTACGAAAGAATATATGCTTTAAAGTCATAAAGATCTAGGGTCAAGTACCATCTCTACAATTTAGTAGTAACTTTGAGCAAGTTACTTTCTGATTTTGTTTCCTTATCCATGAAATAATACCTACCTCATAGAATCATTGTGATCCAGATTTTTGTATATATATGCAATGATGTAGGATCTCAATGACTGTTTTCCCCCAAGCCTTAGCAATCAGTATGTTCTATTTTAATATGGTGGAAAGCACAAAGAATGACTGGACGTAACATTGTTATCTACTGCCATCTTCATAGAAATGTTATGTTTCAAGTTTCCGCATTTATTCCATACCCTTTTCTCAACCCACATCTCAGTTCATTCTATTTCAAGCATTGTTTTTTTCGTATGTATACATTGACATCCTACTTAACTTTTCTCCTTTTCTAAATGAGCTTTAATTGTTATGGCAAAATGTTTCTCCTTTGTTCACCTTTGTCGTGTACAAAGAATTTCAAATAATCATAACCTGTGAAGGTTTTTCCAGAAAGCATCCAAAAGTTTCACTTAGAACCAGTATAGAGTTCTGAAATGTTTCTTCATGCTCTGTTAGCATTTGCTAACATTTGCAATAAGCTATCCATATTACTCAATTTTATTTCTCTTTACTGATTGACTTAATAATTAATATTATGAAATAAATTATTATCTTATACTTCAAATAGTATTTCTACTATTGTGAGTTTAAAAGGCTTTTGTGAATGAATGCACTTTAAAGCTACAATGAGATATCACTTCATACCTGTTAAGGTGGCTGTTATCAAAAATACAAATAACAGGTGCTGGCCACAATGTGGAGAAAAGGAAACCCTTGTATATTGTTGGTGAAATGTAAATTAATATATACATGATGGAAAATACAGTGGGAGGGATCCTAAAAATTTAAAAATAGAACTACTATGTAATCCAGAATCAGTATCTTGAAGAGATACCGCATGGCCTTGTTAATTTTAGCATTAATTATAGTAGCAAAGATATATAATCAACCTAAGTGTTCATTGATGGATATATGGACTTAAAATGTAGTATCTATACATGATGGATTATTATTCATGCTGAAAATGGAAGAAAATTCTGTCATTTTTGACAAAATGGATGAATCCAGAGGATATTATATTATGTAACATAACCAGGAAAAGAAAAACAAATACTGTATGATGTATATGAAATCTAAAAAAGTCAAAAATCAAAGAAGCAGAAAGTAGAATGATGGTTACCAGGGATAGGAGGATTGGGGAGATGTTGGTCAAAGGATGCAAAAATTCAGTTAGGAAGAAGTTCAGGAGATCTATTATACAATAGACCTATACTTGAAAATTACTAAGACAGTAGATTTTCAGTGTTCTTTCCACAAAAATGATAGGTATAATAGATATGCTAATTAGCTTAATTAAATATTCCCCAATGTATACATATATGAAAACCTATTATATACGTAAGCATATACAATTTTTATTTTTAAATAAAAATTTAAAGGCTTTTGTGTGACACCGTGGAAATTTGACAGAATTTTATAACATGTTTCCTCGGGTAAAATTCTGTTTTTCTAAGTTTCAAGCAACTAATTTGAAAATGAAATTTTAGAAAAAAGCCTAGACTTTTAATGATCTTATATTCAGGTTGCAGAAAAAGAAGAATTGAGAGTAGATTGGATTCACTAGGGAAGGTTTTCAGCGACTAGAACTGTGAAAATGGGTAGCAAAAGGAGAGTTAGAAAAAAAAGGATAAAAGATTACCCAGGGACTAAATAAGGTGACTAAGTGGAGATTGAGATAGGAGTGGCTTGGAGGTGAGGGATAATTGTATATCATTACTCTGAAGCAAATGTAAACCCACAACCATTTTTTCTTATATCACTGCTGTTAATATATATTTTCTGCTTTTGTAACCTACTTTTTTTACTTAATAGTTTATATGTAATATATATATTATATTTCTCTTGTTATATTTCTTCCTTTTAATCTACTTAACTCACAGGGCTTTTGTGAAGATAAGCAAGATAATACATGTGAAAAACTTACGTAAAGTATTTATGGCCATCATTTAGAAAATTATATCTCTCATCCTAGTGAGTTAGATTAAAGCATATTTAATTATGTAGTGATTTTCTGCACATAGCAATGTTATGTATCTTCCTCAGTTTGCCTTTCCCTTTTCTTCCATTGAATATTCATAGGATAATATCCTCTTGCTTGTAAACATTCTCTAATTTCCTAGTTTAGACTTCTAGCATTTATATCTATACTGGCTTGGGTTTTCCTATTTCTTTCATTTCAATAGGCTAACTTGCATAGCCTTTGTTTTCTGTATTTTTCTGTGGTGTGCCACTCAACTATTTGGAAAGAAACTTTTATAAGGATGAATCTGCTGTACTTTGTGACCTTGCACCATTTTTATTAAAGGTTAATATAGAATTTTGAAAGGTTATCAAGTCCAGGATAACAAAACTAAAAAAAGTTCTTTTTTTGTATATGTGTATGGAAATGTCATAATCAAACTCCTTACTATGTACAGTTAATATTCATGAATAAATTTTTTACTAGAAACGTTACAATTTAAATTATGTGTTTAAGCTACATTAACTTTTTGAATAAATTTTCATTATATTTATGCTTGAAAAGTTCTTTCTTTGTATTAATAAGAGATAAAAATTATTCATTATTGCCCAGTGCCTAGCCTAAAAATACTTAGAGTATTATAACTGGAATAAATATTTGTCTGAATGGGAAAAATTAACTGTTCTGTAATACTTTACAATATAATGTGTGTTGCAAGAACTTTTAGAAGTTCAAATAATCTTTCATAGACAGATAGATGAAGTATTAAAAAATTTGGAACAAACAATTCATGTCTTAGTGATCACTAAAAAATCCACCTACCTGTTAATGATTAGCTCAATAATTGGCTTATTTATACTTGTCTTTCCAGACTTATGTGTAGAAACATTTTCAAAGTTTATTGAGTCACACAGTGTTAAACTTACAAAGTACAATTCACTGGTCTCAAACTAGGTTTTGAATATAAAACTGCTTAAATATAGTTACTGTACTTAAAAAACTTCAAAAATGACAACTATTATGTTTGAGATTTGGTGTTTTAACACTAATTATATGGTATACTTCATTTGATGAAGGTAGGTTTGAAATAAGAAGGGCATGAATGTAACTTCATGTGAAGCTTTCTGAAGTGATAGACATTTCATGGGTAAATATGGACAAAAATACCATGTCTGTTTAAAAGCTAAGAAGCATTTTGTCAGAAATAGTTTCTATATTTATCACCAACAATCAAATATATTCTCATTGGGTAACTTACAGGGCAGCAATGGGCAGCCACATTTCTGATGGAAAACTGTCAAAATGGCTACTTTTTAAAATAGAGAACTATACATGGAGGTAGCACCTATGTTTATGCTTGATGTAATTAGTTTTTAGAATAGTTCCTATATTATTTATATTTCAAAAGATCTGTATGTTAAAAGAGAATTGTAACCTCTCTGATTAGATATGTTTACTATCAAATTCAATAATCATTACAAAATTTGTCTTCAGACATATCATTAACACTCTTGTATAAATGAGAAATGGATATTTAAAAGTAAAATTTACCATTAATAATAGTCTAGTATAAAATAGACTAATGTAAGTTTAATAGAAACTGTTTTCAGAAAAATGCTTTCTTGTGAATTATGAGAATACTTATTGAACTAGTTAGTTTAAAAAAAATTACTAAAATGGAAAATTGTTATCCTTTGTATCATGAATTTTTAAAAGCATGAATTTCATAAAAATAAATAAAATTTAATTTAATAACTTATTTTTAGTATTTATTGTTCTGGGTGGGGGTACATTGGAGTATTTGCAAAAGTTGTTACAATGTATCAAATATATCATACTTGAATAGTATTTCTTTAAAGTTTGGAAAAGGGAAAAATAATAGCAGCTTTTAGACATCAAGTCTAGATAAAGGGGAATACTTTTGTTTTGTGAAGATTGCTTTCTTAGACAAAACAATCAGAGATTTAACTTAATACTTAGACAAACTGAGTTTATAAACCAAGGGAAAAGATATTTACTTTGAGACTTAGTTTGTTTACAAGCCCTTTGAAAAACTGGGTGAAAAAAAAAGGCCTTTGCTGAGGTAGAACTTGGTTATTACTGATAAGGACTTACTATAATTTTAATTTAGTAAACTTTTAATTTCAGAAGATTTTCTATTTTGCTTTAGGATTTTGGTTAGAATTTATAGCTTGAATGAAGCTCAAATTAATTGAGATATTTCTTTTTGAAGTAATTATATGACTTTCATATATCAGATGACATTTTTCTGCACATACATTTGCAGAAAGTAGCCAATCAAATGGGAAACAGTGAGGACACAGGACACAGAAACCCTATTTTGAGAACATTTTGGATAAGCAAAAAAAAAATCATTCAGATTTCCAGTTTCCTGAGGAAAACTGGAATATTTTCATATACATATAAGATATTTGGAGGTATGACCCAAGTCTAAACATGAAATTATGTCTTGTACATAAATTACATACATTACATAAAAAGAACAAGTGTCAACTTACTATAGATTTTTCATTCTTTTGTTTTTCTAGATTTCTGTTCTTTGGCATTCAGATAGTGCTTACTATTTTGTAGGATAGGAAATACTAATGAAATGCTCTAGTCCCTTAGCTATTCTTTCTCTGTAATCATTTTTTTCTTTTTAAAGTGCATAAACTAAAATTCAAGAGCCTAAATGGGATATGAAATACTTGAAAGTGTTTTAGTTTATCCTTACTTTATCTTAAGTATATTTCCTCAACACACTATTAATCACCTTATACTGCTCTTCTATAATCTATCATAACATTAGAAAGTATACTTTCTTTCAAAGTCAAATATATTATTTTTAATACATTAGAACATTCTTGCAACCTGCCAGTAATATACTTATTAAAAAAGAATGATGCTTTCCTCCTCACTCTTTTCCCACACAAATGTGTATTTACATATTTGCATATTACACAGTCCCTAAAACCTGGAATTTATTATTTAGAAAAGACTTAGTAACATTAAGTATGTGACATAAGCCCAACATTAACCAAAAGGATACTTTATTTCATAAATTAAATGAATGCGTGATGATACTACAGTTTATTTTTAAACATCCTATTGTGTTTCTCTGAATGTAGATGAAAATTCAGTTATAAGTAAAATCTGCCATTATAAGAATATTCACAGGTTTACTGCTTCATCTGGATAAATACATTTAAAAATTAACTTTTATGCCCAAGGAACCTAACTTGAAATAGATGTAAAATGCAGCTCCATTTTTTAAAACTTCCCTCTTACTATTTGGATATGAAATGTTTCCCAAGAAGGCTAATGTGTTGAAGGCTTGGCCTCCAGTTGGTCGATCCAATCATTGAGAAGTGATTGGATCATAAGGACTCTGATCTAATCAATGAATTAATCCACTGATGGATTCATACTTTGATAGCATTATTGGGAGGTGGTGGAAACTTTAAGAGGTGGGGCCTTGTTGGGGGAATTAGGTCACTGGGAGCATGTTCTTGGGGATTATAACATGTCATGGCCCCTTCCTTGTTCTCTCTCTGTTTCCTGGTTACAAAGGGGTGAGCAGCTCTCCTCTACTTCATCCTCCACTACGCCCTCTCTGCAAGTGATATGTGCCTCACTATAGGCCCATAGCAATGGAGCAAGATGATAGTAGACTGAAATTTCTGAAACTGTGAGCCAAAAGAGATCATTTCTCCCTGAAGTTATTTTCCCAGGTGTTTTGTCACCACTATGAAAGGCTGACTAACACAATTCCTTTATACATATTTAAGAATAACCATCTATTCTGCCAAAACTAGCTACCAAGTTAGTTATCTTTGTAGTCATCAAGGGTTTGTATGACAAAATCAAAATGATAAATCACTTCTTAGCCATTACAACTTGATCTTGATACCACTTCAGTTTTAAAATTTGAGGGGATATTTTAATATAACAAAGAGATATTTTCTTAAATAAAAAAAGAATCTGCTTACAGAATCATCTTTGAGATACAGAGAGAGACGACAAGAAAATTCTGGTCATTAAAGGGGATAATACCTGGGAATAGACTCCAATGTGTCAGGTAAAAATTAATTTACAAATATCTATTAACATATCTTAGAGGTTAGTCAACTTATACTTTCTCATGTATGATCCACTCATCCAGTCTAGCCACAAGGAAGGAAATACAAAAGGGCAGTCAAAAAATAACTGGGCCTAGTATGAACTTCCTATTACATTCTCTCATTCATATTCTCTCTCTCTTTCTCTAGATCAATCTCTCTGTCTCTCTCTCTCTCTCACTGTCCCCAATATGTATCTCAGTGGGAAATGGAGCCTTCCTATCAATTTTGATATGATAAATCTGTTCCATAGATTTTTTTTTAAAAAGTCAACATATCAGCCCAGTGTAAATAAGAGATAGGCAGAATGAGTTAAAGATATTCGTACATGCACATACACTTGCTATACTTGAATAAAACTTTATTTTGAAGTTCAAGAAATGAATCTCGTAGCTAATTAACATATTGCTTATTTTGCATGGTCATGTGGCATATAAATGGCAGACCTATCTATACGCCTGACTGCAAAGACACTGTGTTCTCTTGGTAATTATATTACATTGCCTTCCATTCAAAATAAATACAACAAAATAATCATTCCATATTTATTAAATACTTATTTGAAATGTAATAGGCATTGTACTAGGCAGTGTGAGAAAAAATTAAGAAAAGAAACATGCTTATTGTCCTCTGGAAGCTTACAACTGTTTAGAGGTACTATATTATACTAGTTGACATTTATTTTTGTTACTAACCATTGCTGTATATGCAGAGGTAAAAAGTAAGCCTTACATAGAAGTACATTCATTGCAAGGATGAAGAAAAGACTTAAAGAATGGTATCTAGGTAGCATCTCAAAGGATGATTGTGACAGATAGAAACAAGGCTTGATTGTTAGAAAACCGTGAAGAAATATTTATAAAGCTATATGACTGAGAAAGGGCTGGATTGGTTTAAAAAGAAATGGGGTTAAGCATAGCATTAGTGCGTATTTACAGAACAATATGGGGGCAATTTTGACTGAAGTACATGGGAGTAGAAACTTAATAATTAATACAGAGAATAAAACAGATAACCATGAAACTGAATGCTTTGTAGAAACATCTGAATTTATTTCTGAAAATGATAAGAAATCATTAACTGTTTTTGTGATGAGAGTTACTGAATGAAAACAGTATACAGGGACTATTGGTCTGGCAACTGGGAAGATGACAAGAGGAAAAAAGGAAGTTATGGGATACTGATAAAGACAGTGGTCAAACATTATAATTTCTAGTCATGAGCGAATAGAATAAAAATTATACCAGGAATAGAATGCTGAATGTCATAAATTTTTTTCTTTAGGTTTGACAGGTCAGGGTCAAGTTAGTTATTTTTAAAACATTGAATTTAAAGTGGCAGAATGTCATCCAAGTATAAATGTCCAATGAACCAACTACGGAAGCAAGGCTAAAGCTTGAGAGGAATTGGGAAGTCATTCTAATAATATGATAAAATGACTTATAAGGAAAAAAGGAAAAGTTAGCAGAGTGGCCATTCTGAATGTTAAGGTATAATAAGTGAATTAACAAACAAACAAATAAAAAGATTGCATCATATTGAAATGTATGCATCTCATATTCAGGATTATGTAAAGATTATGTTTTTAGTTTTAAATTTGCCTGCCTCTGTCCTCATCCACTGTGGAAATAGGAGTGGAAGTATTCTGATTATGAAAGTTATGATTTCTACTGTGTGATTTCAGATGGCTGACAGTAAAAACACCTCTGTGCCCTTCAACACAGGCATACATTATATAATAATAATAAAAAAACCCTTACATAATAGGAAACAGAAACTGTCAAATAGCCCCTAGACACTACCCGGTGAATGAATAGTTCTGTCCGTTTCTATCTGGCCCAAGCACCAGCAACAGTTTTTCAAATTAATTAAAACATATGGTCATTAAATTCATACCTAACATGCTTTGCAAATCTGCCTCTTTTGCACCAGAGATATATTCATTATAAGTTGCAAGCAAATATAATTTTAAAACTTAAGAGATGCTTTATCTTAATTTCTGCTTGTTCTTAATTTGACAGTGAAGCAACAATTCAATTTTCAGTTTATCTACCCTTTTAGCCTTTTAGTTAAGGAGTCAGTGTTCTATAAATAATATTTAATATATTAAGAAAGTGTATTATTTCACCAGGACTTGCAGAAAGGTTTTGTAAAACAAAGTTTATATCCTCTTGGTTTTCACTTTGAATATTTGAATTTTAAGGTAGAGAAAGGTAAGAATTTTGGAAATGAGGGTCTTCTGTAGAATAAATACTCCTGTATTTCTATTATTAAATTATAGTCTTAAACTATGGTCTATGATGCAAGCTATTAAAGCAGAACTGTAAAATTTACTACTGTTTCAAAAACTTTGAGAAGTCAAATTAACTCTATATCAATTAGGTGGGATTTAGCTGTTTGAGAAAAAACTGGGATGTAGGCAGAAGAATCACAGTGATAATATATTCCAGACAGTGGAGAACTGTGTTAACTCCAAATTCTAGTCAAGCTTATGAACTTTTACCAAGAACACTAATTAAGGCCTAAGGAGAAAAAAGGTAAGTAAATTGACAACTCACCCAAAAGATAACCAATGCAGAGTCAAAATACATACTTGTTTTCTCAGTTAGTGTCAGTTTTGAAATACAAATCTAATTTCTTGTTTAGGAAAAATACAGCCCTGTAAGGCATGGTGTAAATGCCTACAACCCTAACTACTTGAGAAGCAAAGGCAAGAGAACCATAAGTTTGAGGTCAGCTTGGGCAAAGTTACCAAGACCCTATCTGAAAAGCAAAATAAAAACAAATGGGCTAGGGACATGACTCACATGTTAGAGCACTTGCTTAGTAACTATGAGGTTCTGGATTCAGCCCCTGTATCCCCCTCCCCCCAAAGCATCCTTGTGTCTAGTCTCCCAACACTTTATGTTTATATCCCCACCTTTTATTTTTATGCCTGTGTTATGATTATTATGTAACTATAGTAAATTGTTTCTATATGGAAGAGAGTTCTCTTATTGTCAGTTCTAATGCAGTCTCAGTAGCCTATATTGAATATATATACATGCTCAATGTCAAGGTGCTTCTGAGAGAAAACATTTTAACTGGAATCTTCCTAAAATCTCCCAAATATAGGTGGAAAACAATGCTTTGTTAGTAGAAGACAAGGACACACAATGACACCATATGTTAACACAAAATGCTGATTTTTAGTGCTCATTTTCTGATTCCACTGTTATCCCAGCACACTATTTTCAAGGTATAAAATAATTAGAAATAATCTTTGATACAATTATGTTCACCATGAAGGCCTTTAGACCACTGAATATATTAGATCTAAAATGAGAGGTAAAACATAGACAAAAAGCAAAATTCTACTTTCTACTGACAGCACCAAGTAACACAAAATAAAGATAAGTAAACTTTATAGGTCAAATACACATTCTATTACTCTGGTTCTAGTAAGTATATTAATGGTCTGATACCTGATAGACATCAGTTGATTACAATTCAAGTTTTTATTGCCTAGGTCTATAAGGAATGTAGAAAAGAAGAACAGTGAGCAAGATATGTAGCAAGTGAGAGCAAGAGTTCCCAAGGGTCAGAGATTCAAAGGTGGAAGTAAACTTGAGCATATAATCCTGAGGATATGTAGCAATACTAAAAAGGCTGCAAGATGGATTCAAGGCTTGAGCTGACATCTCGGTTAAATGTAAAATGAAGGTGTTTGGCTAGATGATCTGAAAAGTCACTTTTTAGCTCTAAAAATCTGTTACTTTATACCTTGTAATTTGTGCAGGCTGTACCATGTTAACAGAAACCTGCAGAGCCAAGAGAAATGATTCAGTAAGGAGAGTAATTCTTGGCCCATACAGGATTACTATGAAATATTTTTGCTTAGCAAGTTAGGTGGATATTGTAACTTTTATAAGGTTACAATAAATATTTCAATGATTTTTTTAAAAAGCAAATGACTTTGTTTCCCTTCTTTTTAAAAGTATTCTAGCAATTTTGTTTTAATTTAATGTCCATAATATATTTTTATGCAACTTCACTGAAATAAATGCAAAAAAAAATATGCAAAAATGTACTCTATCTACTCAGTAAAATTCCATGTTAACTCTTTTTCCAGGGTGTTTCATGTTATATATATAGTATAAATAAAAGATACATTATATTTTTTATATAGGTTTTTTCGATTTCCTTCTATCTTTGAAAGTTTTATTTTCTTTTCCATTTTTTGGTCATTAAATGTTTATTTTATTTTTTTTTTTGATTTTTCTTTTATTATTCATATGTGCATACAAGGCTTGGTTTGTTTCTCCCCCCTGCCCCCACCCCCTCCCTTACCACCCACTCCACCCCCTCCCGCTCCCCCCCTCAATACCCAGCAGAAACTATTTTGCCCTTATCTCTAATTTTGTTGTAGAGAGAGTATAAGCAATAATAGGAAGGAACAAGGGGTTTTGCTGGTTGAGATAAGGATAGCTATACAGGGCATTGACTCACATTGATTTCCTGTGCGTGGGTGTTACCTTCTAGGTTAATTCTTTTTAATCTAACCTCTTCTCTAGTTCCTGGTCTCCTTTTCCTATTGGCCTCAGTTGCTTTAAGGTATCTGCTTTAGTTTCTCTGCATTAAGGGCAACAAATGCTAGCTAGTTTTTTAGGTGTCTTACCTATCCTCACCCCTCCCTTGTGTGCTCTCGCTTTTATCATGTGCTCATAGTCCAATCCCCTTGTTGTGTTTGCCCTTGATCTAATGTCCACATATGAGGGAGAACATACGATTTTTGGTCTTTTGAGCCAGGCTAGCCTCACTCAGAATGATGTTCTCCAATTCCATCCATTTACCAGCGAATGATAACATTTCGTTCTTCTTCATGGCTGCATAAAATTCCATTGTGTATAGATACCACATTTTCTTAATCCATTCGTCAGTGCTGGGGCATCTTGGCTGTTTCCATAACTTGGCTATTGTGAATAGTGCCGCAATAAACATGGATGTGCAGGTGCCTCTGGAGTAACAGTCTTTTGGGTATATCCCCAAGAGTGGTATTGCTGGATCAAATGGTAGATCGATGTCTAGCTTTTTAAGTAGCCTCCAAATTTTTTTCCAGAGTGGTTGTACTAGTCTACATTCCCACCAACAGTGTAAGAGGGTTCCTTTTTCCCCGCATCCTCGCCAACACCTGTTGGAGGTGGTGTTGCTGATGATGGCTATTCTAACAGGGGTAAGGTGGAATCTTAGTGTGGTTTTAATTTGCATTTCCTTTATTGCTAGAGATGGTGAGCATTTTTTCATGTGTTTTCTGGCCATTTGAATTTCTTCTTTTGAGAAAGTTCTGTTTAGTTCACGTGCCCATTTCTTTATTGGTTCATTAGTTTTGGGAGAATTTAGTTTTTTAAGTTCCCTGTATATTCTGGTTATCAGTCCTTTGTCTGATGTATAGTTGGCAAATATTTTCTCCCACTCTGTGGGTGTTCTCTTCAGTTTAGAGACCATTTCTTTTGATGAACAGAAGCTTTTTAGTTTTATGAGGTCCCATTTATCTATGCTATCTCTTAGTTGCTGTGCTGCTGGGGTTTCATTGAGAAAGTTCTTACCTATACCTACTAACTCCAGAGTATTTCCTACTCTTTCTTGTATCAACTTAAGAGTTTGGGGTCTGATATTAAGATCCTTGATCCATTTTGAGTTAATCTTGGTATAGGGTGATATACATGGATCTAGTTTCAGTTTTTTGCAGACTGCTAACCAGTTTTCCCAGCAGTTTTTGTTGAAGAGGCTGCTATTTCTCCATCGTATATTTTTAGCTCCTTTGTCAAAGATAAGTTGCTTATAGTTGTGTGGCTTCATATCTGGATCCTCTATTCTGTTCCACTGGTCTTCATGTCTGTTTTTGTGCCAGTACCATGCTGTTTTTATTATTATTGCTTTGTAATATAGTTTGAAGTCAGGTATTGTGATACCTCCTGCATTGTTCTTTTGACTGAGTATTGCCTTGGCTATTCGTGGCCTCTTGTGTTTCCATATAAATTTAACAGTAGATTTTTCAATCTCTTTGAGGAATGTCATTGGAATTTTGATGGGAATTGCATTAAACATGTAGATTACTTTTGGGAGTATAGACATTTTTACTATGTTGATTCTACCAATCCATGAGCATGGGAGATCTCTCCACTTTCTATAGTCTTCCTCAATCTCTTTCTTCAGAAGTGTATAGTTTTCCTTGTAGAGGTCTTTCACATCTTTTGTTAGGTTTACACCTAGGTATTTGATTTTTTTTGAGGCTATTGTAAATGGAATTGTTTTCATACATTCTTTTTCCGTTTGCTCATTGTTAGTGTATAGAAATGCTAATGATTTTTCTATGTTGATTTTATATCCTGCTACCTTGCTATAGCTATTGATGATGTCTAGAAGCTTCTGAGTAGAGTTTTTTGGGTCTTTAAGGTATAGGATCATGTCGTCTGCAAATAGGGATATTTTGACAGTTTCTTTACCTATTTGTATTCCTTTTATTCCTTCTTCTTGCCTAATTGCTCTGGCTAGGAATTCCAGTACTATGTTGAATAGGAGTGGAGATACTGGGCATCCTTGTCTGGTTCCTGATTTTAGAGGGAATGGTTTTAATTTTTCTCCGTTAAGTATAATGCTGGCTGTAGGTTTGTCATATATAGCTTTTATAATGTTGAGGAACTTTCCTTCTATTCCTAGTTTTCTTAGAGCTTTTATCATGAAATGATGTTGGATCTTATCAAAGGCTTTTTCTGCATCTATTGAGATGATCAAGTGGTTTTTGTCTTTGCTTCTGTTAATGTGGTTTATTACGTTTATTGATTTTCGTATGTTGAACCACCCCTGCATCCCTGGGATGAAGCCTACCTGGTCGTGGTGAATAATCTTTTTGATGTGTTGCTGAATTCGATTTGCCATTATTTTGTTGAGGATTTTTGCATCAATGTTCATTAAGGAGATTGGCCTATAGTTCTCCTTTTTGGAGGTGTCTTTGCCTGGTTTTGGGATAAGTGTAATAGTGGCTTCATAAAATGTGTTTGGCAGTTTTCCTTCCCTTTCTATTTCATGGAACAGTTTAAGGAGGGTTGGTATCAGTTCTTCTTTAAAGGTCTGATAGAATTCAGCAGAGAATCCATCAGGTCCTGGACTTTTCTTTTTGGGGAGACTCTTGATTGCTGCTTCAATTTCATTTTGTGTTATAGGTCTATTCAGGTGATTAATTTCCTCTTGGTTCAGTTTTGGATGATCATATGTATCTAGAAATCTGTCCATTTCTTTTAGATTTTCAAATTTATTTGAATATAGGTTCTCAAAGTAGTCTCTGATGATTTCCTGGACTTCCATGGTGTTTGTTGTTATCTCCCCTTTTGCATTCCTGATTCTACTAATTTGGGTTTTTTCTCTCCTCATTTTAGTCAGGTTTGTCAGGGGTCTATCGATCTTGTTTATTTTTTCAAAGAACCAACTTTTTGTTTCGTTAATTCTTTGTATGGTTTTTTTGGTTTCTATTTCATTGATTTCAGCTCTTATTTTTATTATTTCTCTCCTTCTATTTGTTTTGGGATTTGCTTGTTCTTGTTTTTCTAGGAGTTTGAGATGTATCATTAGGTCATTGATTTGGGATCTTTCAATCTTTTTAATATATGCACTCATGGCTATAAACTTTCCTCTCAAGACTGCCTTAGCTGTGTCCCATAGGTTCCGGTAGGTTGTGTTTTCATTTTCATTGACTTCTAGGAACTTTTTAATTTCCTCTTTTATTGCATCGATGATCCATTCTTCATTAAGTAATGAGTTATTTAGTTTCCAGCTGTTTGCATGTTTTTTGTCTTTACTTTTGTTGTTGAGTTCTACTTTTACTGCATTGTGGTCAGATAGTATGCATGGTATTATTTCTATTTTCTTATATTTGCTGAGGCTTGCTTTGTGCCCTAGGATATGATCTATTTTGGAGAAGGTTCCATGGGCTGCTGAGAAGAATGTATATTGTGTAGAGGTTGGATGAAATGTTCTGTAGACATCTACTAGGTCCACTTGATCTATTGCATATTTTAGATCTTGGATTTCTTTATTGAGTTTTTGTTTGGATGACCTATCTATTGATGATAATGGAGTGTTAAAGTCTCCCACAACCACTGTGTTGGCGTTTATATATGCTTTTAGGTCTTTCAGGGTATGTTTGATGAAATTGGGTGCGTTGACATTGGGTGCGTACAGATTGATGATTATTATTTCCTTTTGGTCTATTTCCCCTTTTATTAGTATGGAATGTCCTTCTTTATCTCGTTTGATCAATGTAGGTTTGAAGTCTACTTTGTCAGAGATAAGTATTGCTACTCCTGCTTGTTTTCGGGGGCCATTGGCTTGGTAAATCTTCTTCCAGCCTTTCATCCTAAGCATATGCTTATTTCTGTCGGTGAGATGAGTCTCCTGTAAGCAACAAATTGTTGGATCTTCTTTTTTAATCCATTTTGTCAAACGGTGTCTTTTGATGGGTGAATTAAGTCCATTAACATTAAGTGTTAGTACTGATAGGTATGTGGTGATTCCTGCCATTTAGTTATCTTAGTTGTTTGAAGGTTTGATTGTGTGTACCTAACTTGATGTTACTCTCTACTGTCTTGCTTTTTCTTATCCTGTGGTTTGGTGCTGCCTGTCTTTTCATGGTTAAGTTGGGTGTCACTTTCTGTGTGCAGGATCCCTTGCAGAATCTTTTGTAATGGTGGCTTTGTGGTCACATATTGTTTTAGTTTCTGCTTATCATGGAAGACTTTTATTGCTCCATCTATTTTGAATGATAGCTTTGCTGGGTAGAGTATCCTGGGGTTGAAGTTATTTTCATTCAGTGCCCGGAAGATCTCACCCCACGCTCTTCTTGCTTTTAATGTTTCTGTTGAGAAGTCTGCTGTGATTTTGATGGGTTTACCTTTGTATGTTAGTTGTTTTTTCTCTCTTGCAGCCTTCAATATTCTTTCCTTAGTTTCTGAACTTGTTGTTTTAATGATGATATGTCGTGGAGTAGTTCTATTTTGATCTGGTCTGTTTGGTGTCCTGGAGGCCTCTTGCATTTGTATGGGAATATCTTTCTCTAGATTTGGGAAATTTTCCGTTATTATTTTGTTGAATATATTACGCATTCCCTTCGCTTGCACCTCTTCTCCTTCTTCGATGCCCATGATTCTCAAGTTTGGTCTTTTGATGGAGTCGGTGAGTTCTTGCATTTTCTTTTCACAGGTCTTGAGTTGTTTAATTAGTAGTTCTTCAGTTTTTCCTTTAATTACCATTTCATCTTCAAGTTCTGAGATTCTGTCTTCTGTTTGTTCTATTCTGCTGGATTGGCCTTCCGTTTTGTTTTGCAGTTCTGTTTCGTTCTTTTTTCTGAGGTTTTCCATATCCTGGCTGTTTTCTTCTTTATTGTTGTCTATTTTTGTCCTGAGTTCATTTATCCATTTATTCATTGTGTTCTCTCTTTCATTTTGGTGTTTATACAGTGCTTCTATGGTTTCCTTTATTTCTTCTTTTGCTTTTTCAAATTCTCTATTTTTATTGTCTTGGAATTTCTTGAGTGTCTCCTGTACATTTTGGTTGACCCTATCCAGTATCATCTCTATAAAATTCTCATTGAGTACTTGTAGTATGTCTTCTTTTAAATTATTCTTGTAGGCTTCATTGGGTCCTTTGGCATAGTTTATCTTCATTTTGTTGGAGTCTGGCTCTGAGTTTCTGTTCTCTTCATTCCCCTCTGGTTCCTGTACTAATTTTTTGCTGTGGGGAAACTGGTTTCCTTGTTTTTTCTGTCTTCCTGTCATTGTCCTTGGTGTTGTTACTGTCCCTGTACTGTGTGTAATTAAGTATTTTCTAGCTTGTAATAATAACAATGGTAATATTGAGAATGGAAGAGTGAGCTGAGATGGAAAGCAAGAAGTTAAAGAAAAGGGGAAAACAAATATACAGACAAGAGGGAGAAAGCAGAACAAGGTATCAGACAAGAGAGTTTCAAAGGTATAAACAGGGAGTGTTAGTGTACTAATCGACAGTAAGCTGAACAGACAATAGAGTGACAGAGAGAGGATTGAAAATCAAAGATAAAAAAAATAAAAAATAAGTATATGAAAGTAATATCTATTTATAAAAATGAATTAAAATAAAATGGAAAATAGAAAATTAAAAAAAACAAAAAAAACCAAAAAACCAAAAAACTTCCAAGTTTATATGCAATGCAATTTCAGTCTTAATAATTTGGATGTCCGTCTCAATCTCCAGTCCTGGAGTTGGTGCCTCAGATGTTGTTCTGTAGTTGTCTCATCAAAGGGGATGCATAAAGTAGAACAAAACTACACTCACACACACACAGAAGAAAAAAAAAAAAAAAAAGCCCCACCAAGTGTCCCCAGTTCAAATGCAATACAGTTTCAGTAAGTTTTTCGGCTTGCAGGTGTAATTCGGTTGTTCTCTCATCAAAGGTAGGGAGAAAAAGAAAAAAAAAGCGTCTGGAGGCAGTTCTGAGAGTGGTATCTGCTACTGTGGCTTGCCTGCCTGCTGCTCTCAGCCTGTAGCTGGTGGCGTTATTTATGCAGATCTCTGGGGTGAGCTTAGCACTCACCTGGTCCCACAGGCTTTGTTTGCTCAGAGTTCTCCTGTGCGGGGGAGGGGGGCCTCTGCTACAGGCTTTTCCCTTTCCAAGCACTGGGAAAGGTGACACTGCCCCGCGTTGTCAGGCGTGCGTGTTTATTTACAGTTCACGTGGGAAGTGGGTCTTCCCTCCTCTCACAAGCATCCCCATTCCTTGTTGCTGGCGCGCCCCGCTCCCGCCAGAGCCTCTCCGGCCCGCCCGGCTCGTTTATTTACAGTCCCGGGGAGGCTTCCCTTCCCCCAATCTTCAGCGCTCAGGGCGCCCCACCCTCTTTCCAGTGTGTCTTAACTGTTCTTATTGCTTAGTACTCAGTTTCTCTTTTTTTCCCGGGTGGAGGTCAGTGTGTCCAGGGGGCTATGCTGCTCTGGCCCAGGCTTGTCTGTGGGGGAACCGCGGTACCGCGAAGCTCACCTGGTCCGCGTCTTCCCAAGCCGTATGGGCGCCGGCCCTCATTAAATGTTTATACCATTAAAACATTTTTTCCCTTTTAATTTTGTTTTTCTGCTTTCCTTATTCTATTTATAATTTACTCTATCTTATATGTATTCTTGATGTTTAACTTTGCTATAAAGCAATATTCCCCTTTAATCTATTCATAAAGGAGTTGCTTCCTAATTTATACTTTGTTATTCTGGCTGCATATGAAATGAAGGGAACTCAGAGTATTTTTAAAAAGACCTAGAAATTGTTCTAACTTTTTCCATGTCCTTTATCAAAAGCTTTTAAGTTTATACTGATTGATATATCTTCAGGAAAAGTCAGCCATTCAGAGAGGAAGATTTTTATTTATTATTTACCTTGTTTGACAGAAATCACTCTTTGGAAAATGGATTTTATAAAGCTGATTGTAGTATCAAAAATAAATGTTCTTGACTTGGGAGGATAGCTTAGTTGTAGAGTACTTGCCTAGCATATGTGAGACCCTGGGTTCAATCTCTAGCACCCAAAAACAAAATTGCCAATAGTTCTATTAAAAGGTTAAAATAATGCCATTAAACACAATTACCACATCAAATCATAATGTTATTAAAATGCATACAAATATGTTTGACACACTGATTATACAAGACTCATATAAAATACATGTAAACATACAAAAATGCACATAGCACAATTTTACATGGTATATCATGATTGTGACCTAAAACAAAAGATAGTATCTGTAATTCACATTTAATTCATAAATCCCCCTGAACTTTATTAAAGGAGGTTTTGCTTATTTCTCTGATTGCTTCTTAAAATGATATAGATTTTCTTATCAAATAGCCCATGAAAATGTAAACTACAACCTTCTCTAAAATAGTTTACTGAATAAAATAATTTAATTGACTAGACTACTGTACTTTATAAAACCATCCTAAACTTCTTTACTACCCTTTAGTTTGGTACTTGATGATCTAGCTGAAAGGCATAGTGTTTATTTAATTTTTCCAGAATTAAAGATAATTGTATAATAAAGCCTTACTATTAAAATTCAGATTTTTAAAAATTATAGAAGGTTCTAGATAATATTTTCTAAAATTCTTCATTCTGTGTGTTAAGAAAGAGATTTAGAAATGTGAATGGTTTTGCCATGATTGGACATTTTGTTTGTGGTGGACTCATACCCCAGTCAAGAGCTTCTTTTTTTTTTCTTTTTTTCTTATATTATTGTTGTACTTGGGGTACATTGTGACATTTACAGACATTCTTACAATATATCATAGTTGAATTCATTCCCTTCATCATTCTCCTTTATCCCTCCCCCCCATTCCTGGAATAGTTTCAACATGTCTCATTTTTCCATTTTTATACATGAGATATGAGTACATAATATTTCCACTACATTCAGCCACCTTCACCCTTTCCTTATATCCTCCCTGCTCTCACTGGTGCCAACCCCCCAGACAGGATCTGTTTTACCTTCCTGTTCTCTGTTTTTTGAAAATAAAAGGCATTTTTGTTAGTTTAAGATAGCTCTGCAGGGAGTTTTCTTGTGACATTTCCATGTATATATGTATTATAACTCAAATTGGTTCATGCCCCATTTTTCTCCTTTCTACCTTAGTCCCCTTCTTATGGCTATTTCAACAAGTTTAAAAATTCTATATTCATTCTTGTATAGAAAGTACATCACTCATATTCACCTTCTTAACTTCCTTCTTTTACCCTCCCTCTCCCATTAGTGACCTCTCCTTAGCGTAACCTGTTTTTCATGATATTGCTTATATTTGTATTGTGTCTATATCCCACATATGAGAGAAAACATGAGGCCTTAGTCTTTCTGAGTCCGGCTTACTTCAGTTAACATCATGTCCTCCAATTGCATCCATTTATCTTTAATTTACATGGTTTCATTTACACTAATGTTTATTGCAGCACCATTCATAATAACCAAGCTATGGAACAACCCAGATGCCCTATAACTGATGAACGGATTAAGAAAATGTGTTATATAAACACAATGGAGTTTTGTTCAGCCATAAGGAAGAGCTTCTTTTTTTTCCCTTTATTGTTGTGCTGGGTGGGGGTACACTGTGACATTTACAAAGATTCTTATAATGTATCAACTTTATCATGCTTGAATTTGAATTCATCCCTTCTGCTGCTCCCCTTTATCACCTGTCTCCCGATTCATGGAAGAGCTAGTTGTGGTTGGTTAGATTCCAATCCTACCCTCTCTGCGTATTATGTGGTATTATTACTTACCCTCACTGTGCTTTCGTTGTACATTGACAAAAATAAGGACAGTATGGCATTTACTTACTGATTATGAGGATTTAATATATATAAAATAGAATACTGCCTAGCATAGAGTAAGTGTTGTATGTAAATTATATACTGCATTTCTTGAGTATTAATGTGTTTGCTTGAAATTTAAGATATATGATGACACAGAGTTTGTGGATTGTGGCATTAGCACATTTACTATTAGAGGCTTGTAGATTTGAAAAAATCTCCTTAGCTCGGCAGATTCTGGGATTTCTCAGGGAGTGTGCCTTTCTGTCCAGATAAAAATCCAAGCACTACAAATATTGATGGGGTACAGTTTAAGTAGGATTTTTTTTTGTAAAAGAATCAAATGTTAAAAGATTTAAATAAGTACTTTTAAAAAGGAAATTATTTTGTAATCTTAATAATCACCTCCAGTTCATTTGTTTACATCTCTCTGGAAAATCAGAGCAAAGAAATTTCCTTGGCTATTCAGGTAGGGCAACCAGTTTCATGTACATCAGATAAAGTATAAGGCTGTATTTTTTAACTTTAATGATTGATTTTTTTGTGTCACTATAGATCTTTGAAGAAGGGAAAAGGAACTGTCATTCATTCTCTATTCTCTATAAACAAAGGTATCTCTATTACGCTAGTCTGCTGGACATAGGGTGAGGCTACCAAGTCATATAAGTGACAGAAATAATGGCAATGTATATTTTGCAGCCTTATTCTGAATTACCAATTATATGGCTCAGTATGGGGATGGCATTGTGTTGTCAGATGATGAGGCAAGTTGAGACAAGCAAAGTGCTGAAATCAAATTTCCTGTTTATGAATATGCCCTTGGAGAAATCACTTTAGCTCTCAAAAATAAAGACTTTCTGATATGCCTCATCTGCAATGTCTATAGTTCTAGAATACTTTGATCCTATGGTTCAGCTAAAGCCTTTACTATATTGTTAATGCAAGTAGACCATTTCTTTACTGCTAGAATGTACTTGCAGATTTATAAATCTAATGTAAATAAACCATCCTTCTATCACTATTTTAATCTTCTCTCTGGATTTATCCATGAAGCCATAATGTTTATTGACATGCCTTCCTGTGATGTAGTTCTTAATTGGTAAGCACATCTTACAAGAGAATTATAGTCTCCAAATAGGATAATTCCTGTGGTTTGAAAGTTGCCACAAAGAAATTTACTGGCATCAGAAACCAAAACAGATTTATTTCTCAACACTTGTCCCAGAGGGTCTAAAATGTTGCCATAAACTCAGAACATTCCTTTAGTTATTGAGATTTACTTTCAGGTTAATTACTTATTCAATATTTTCCTTGAAAGCCATTAATTCATGGTTTTTGGAAAGTAGGTATATCCTGGACCATCAAAATGATGTAAAAAGTAGAATACCTTTTCATTAAATGTCTGGTATGGTACTGTGCTTGGAGACTTAAAGATTTTCTCCAATTGATAATTTGCTATTTCTTGTAACTCTTAAATTTTAAAACCTTTAGCAACTTTTTATGATCCAACAAATCAACTTCATTGAGATAGAAAAGTTAGAAAGCATGGGAAAGTATAAAAGTTTATTTTGAAATAGATGGATTACCATGATTAAAGATTGACTTCACATTTTCTTCTAAGGCATTTTTCATTTGTAATGTTGTATCACTAAAATTTAAATTCCTTTTAGCCTGTTAAAACTATAATAGGAAAAGTTAGCCAGAAGAATTTGGAAACTTTTTCCGTAAAGGACTTTCTGCCAAGTAATATTGAATATTTTATTGAATTTATCCTTTAAGTTTTTATTCTAATAACTAAAAAGAAAATGAGTCTCTCATGTACCTCATTGAATTTATGTATTCGAATTTTAAAAATATATAATCCAACTTATGCCAGTTATGTAAATAAAACCAATTCTGTACTCTTTAGAGAAAACATAGCTGGGAAATTTAGATAATTGTAAGTTGAATGAAGTACTTTAATATTGTAAGAAGGACTAGTTCCATACTAATTTGTTTGTGTTTCTTTGGATTTCCTGTTGGACGGGACCTTTTAAGGAGAATGTTGATTATCCTAGATGCTATTAGAAGGATACAAAATACATTTTGTCACCCGTCGTCCCACCCCCCAGTGCCTTGCTAAAACATCAAAAAGTACAAGAAAAATAGTCAACCAAGTATGTGTTCAAAATCTGCCCTCTGATATATCAAAGGTTAATTTATGATTTTATGGCATAAACTAAATAATGTCTGTCTTTATAATAATTGGACAACTATTAAAGAAACAAAAATTGTGTCAGACAAAAGCTAAGGGAAAACTGTGTGCTCTGCAAAAGAAACTTCAAGACAAGTCCTCTAGCTCATCCTATGTAGGAGCTCTGAAGTTTTCAGTGTCTGGAAATGTGTCAAGTAGTTATGAGTTAAAGGACTTGAACTTTGCAATGGAAACAAGGAGCATAAAATCAAATACGATGGTTGTTTTTAAAAGTTCTTTAGATCTGTCATGTGAAAGAGCAATAGCAGCAAAAGGACAGCAGTTTTGGGTAAGCAAAATTTGGCTTACCACAAATAACTACATATATTTGAGTCCATGGAAGTATTCAAATATAGATGGAAATGGTATACAATCCAAATATAGATTGAAATGGTATACAATGGAGTTCACTAGGGGAATTGGAGTGGAAATGACCAAAAATAAATTCTGATATTAGGATTCTATTTGAGATCTTCCTCTGGCAATTCTATATTGAGCTACTTGCTTTAACAGACAATGTAATATTTTCCAGAAAATTTCTACAGTATTTTTACTTTCGGTAGGTTACCTTGCAGGAACATAGCTTATCTAGTGAAGCAGGTTCCTCTCTAGTCTTCTGTGCTATATCAGCCAGATGCCCCTGTGGGAACAAAGTTATATGTGCTTTGAATAACCATCCTCAGCATCCCTGATTGTTTGGTGGTCAATGCACTTAGATTTCTCTCTAAACTGATTTCACATGTAATATAATCTTGTTTCATATCTCTGATCCCTTGTCTTATTGTCAGAATAACCGAAAAACTAAACATGAGTAGTATTACCAAGAATTCTTTCCTGTAAATGGAGTTTCTTCTTTTGCCTATTTTCGACTACTTCAAACATTTTATTTTCAACAACTATGACATTATTCATGTTACCAATCAACCAGAAAGTATTGAAGCATTATGTTTGGTTATAATGTTTCTAACACTAATTATTAATATTAGAGGTAGCTATAGAGACTTCCTTCTTTTCCTTATCTATGTGTGAGGGGCGTGTGTGCATCATTTTTAAATGTTTTACAGGTTTTTGTTTTATAGTTTTTAAGTAATATGGTAAAGTTAGATACCTAGCCTCTGAAAGGCATTTATCCTGTCTTCCTATGATATACAAGTAGTTAAATATAAAGATTTATTATTAGTTAACTATATAAAGCTTTATCATTAATTTATTGTCCATTCATGGGATACCATTTTTAAATAGAAATTTTATGCATTTTAAAGTAATTATAATTTTATTTTAAAGTAAGACTTGAAACTGGCTAGTCAAGGGTGATATAATTGAATTAATTCTAAAGACCCAGACTTTAGGCTTTCCTAAACCTCTTTATCTTGTCATGATTATTACTATAACATGCTTTAATGTGGTGTCACTTTGAATTTAGGCCAGATATCAAATTGTGTTAAAAGAAGTTCTCTGGTGACTAGAACTATTTGGCAATAGCTGTTGCTCTACCTGTGAGAAGATTTAGAAACTCCTGTCAGCAAACAGCAGTCTGATATGCCTCTTAAATTATTATTCTACTAGTTCCTGTTTCTATACATAGAGGTTGAGTTTAGTTGTGTTTGTTAAAGGATATTGCTGATTGAATTCTGTGGAACAAAGTAGATTTGGCTTGATGATGCAGGCTGTCAGTACAGGAGAGCAATCAAGCATTTAGAGAAAATCACTCATTTGTTATTGTGCTTTGTAACATCAGAGAGGTATGAAGAATTTCCCATACTATTAACATTTATGTCATAAATACATATATACACATATAGATATGTATTTGTATACTCATATATATATATGTATATATATATACATATATATACTCCCATATAAATGATTTTTTAAAACATATGTAAAAATAATTAATCACACTCCTCACCTTCCCAGTCTACCTTTGTTAAACTATTTCATTAACCCAGAGATAACTAAGTTCAAAGGTCATGTTTGGAATAAGACTCAGAAAATTCATTAAATATTGTTAAGGATACTTGGCGTTCCTACTGCTCTTCTGTTGCTCTAAGACCCAATTTAGTGACATCCATATGGAACCCTCTTCTCTGATCCAGAGGATTTCAGAAGACTTGGATATTTGGGCAAGATATTGAAAATCTCCCTTTTTTCTTCCCATCCACCACATTTTTTATATAGCTGTATAAATGGTATTTTCCACATCTGCTAATATGTCTCACATACAATATCCCATAAGCTAGGCCTCTTATGATCATTTAAACAAGATAAATATTCAACTCGAAATATGAGCCTGTACAGAGATAAATTTTGCCATGCATGTATAAAGGAAAAATTTTTAAATAGTTGCATTTTTGAAAATACACATATGCTAGTGACTCACTGTTTTTAAAAACTTGATTATGTTATTTTTATAATGGTAGTGATATTTGAACTCAAGGTCTCATGCTTGCTTGGCAGGTGCTCTATCACTTGGACCCATGCCTCCAGGCCATTTTTGCTTTAGTTACTTTTTGGACAGGGCTTTGCACTACTTTTTTTTGCCCAGGCAGGTTTCAGACTGTTATTCTCCTACCTATGCCTCCCTCATAGATGGGATTATAGGTGAATACCATCATACCTGTCTTGTGTTTTGGGATCCCTAGCTTTTTGCTTGCACTGGTCTTGAACCACTATCCTCCTAATCTCTACCTCCTGAGTAAATGGGATTACAGGTATAAGCCACCACAACCCAGTCTTTTGTAGACATTTATATATTCAAATAAAGAGAACATAATTTCTTTTTTTTCTTTTATTATTCATATGTGCATACAAGGCTTGGGTCATTTCTCCCCTCTGCCCCCACCCCCTCTTACCACCCACTCCACCGCATCCCTCTCCCCCCCACCCCCGCAATACCCAGCAGAAACTATTTTGCCCTTATTTCTAATTTTGTTGTAGAGAGAGTATAAGCAATAATAGGAAGGAACAAGGGTTTTTGCTGGTTGAGATAAGGATAGCTATACAGGGCATTGACTCACATTGATTTCCTGTGCGTGTGTGTTACCTTCTAGGTTAATTCTTTTTGATCTCACCTTTTCTCTAGGTCCTGGTCCCCTTTTCCTATTGGCCTCAGTTGCTTTTAAGGTATCTGCTTTAGTTTCTCTGCATTAAGGGCAACAAATGCTAGCTAATTTTTTAGGTGTCTTACCTATCCTCACACCTCCCTTGTGTGCTCTCGCTTTTATCATGTGCTCAAAGTCCAATCCCCTTGTTGTGTTTGCCCTTGATCTAATGTCCACATATGAGGGAGAACATAGGATTTTTGGTCTTTTGGGCCAGGCTAGCCTCACTCAGAATGATGTTCTACAATTCCATCCATTTACCAGCGAATGATAACATTTAGTTCTTCTTCATGGCTGCATAAAATTCCATTATGTACAGATACCACATTTTCTTGATCCATTCGTCAGTGGTGGGGCATCTTGGCTTTTTCCATAACTTGGCTATTGTGAATAGTGCTGCAATAAACATGGGTGTGCAGGTGCCTCTGGAGTAGCCTGTGTCACAGTCTTTTGGGTATATCCCCAAGAGTGGTATTGCTGGATCAAATGGTAGATCAATGTCTAGCTTTTTAAGTAGCCTCCAAATTTTTTTCCAGAGTGGTTGTACTAGTTTACATTCCCACCAGCAGTGTAAGAGGGTTCCTTTTTCCCCGCATCCTCACCAACACCTGTTGGAGGTGGTGTTGCTGATGATGGCTATTCTAACAGGGGTGAGGTGGAACCTTAGCGTGGTTTTAACTTGCATTTCCTTTATTGCTAGGGATGGTGAGCATTTTTTCATGTGTTTTTTGGCCATTTGAATTTCTTCTTTTGAGAAAGTTCTGTTTAGTTCACTTGCCCATTTCTTTATTGGTTCATTAGTTTAGGGAGAATTTAGTTTTTTAAGTTCCCTATATATTCTGGTTATCAGTCCTTTGTCTGATGTATAGTTGGCAAATATTTTCTCCCACTCTGTGGGTGTTCTCTTCAGTTTAGAGACCATTTCTTTTGATGAACAGAAGCTTTTTAGCTTTATGAGGTCCCATTTATCTATGCTATCTCTTAGTTGCTGTGCTGCTGGGGTTTCGTTGAGAAAGTTCTTACCTATACCTACTAACTCCAGAGTATTTCCTACTCTTTCCTGTATCAACTTTAGAGTTTGTGGTCTGATATTAAGATCCTTGATCCATTTTGAGTTAATCTTAGTATAGGGTGATATACATGGATCTAGTTTCAGTTTTTTGCAGACTGCTAACCAGTTTTCCCAGCAGTTTTTGTTGAAGAGGCTGCTGTTTCTCCATCGAATATTTTTAGCTCCTTTGTCAAAGACAAGTTGTTTATAGTTGTGTGGCTTCATATCTGGGTCCTCTATTCTGTTCCACTGGTCTTCATGTCTGTTTTTGTGCCAGTACCATGCTGTTTTTATTGTTATTGCTTTGTAATATAGTTTGAAGTCAGGTATTGTGATACCTCCTGCATTGTTCTTTTCACTGAGTATTGCCTTGGCTATTCGTGGCCTCTTGTGTTTCCATATAAATTTAACAGTAGATTTTTCAATCTCTTTAATGAATGTCATTGGAATTTTGATGGGAATTGCATTGAACATGTAGATTACTTTTGGGAGTATCGACATTTTTACTATGTTGATTCTACCAATCCATGAGCATGGGAGATCTCTCCACTTTCTATAGTCTTCCTCAATCTCTTTCTTCAGAAGTGTATAGTTTTCCTTGTAGAGGTCTTTCACATCTTTTGTTAGGTTTACACCTAGGTATTTGATTTTTTTTGAGGCTATTGTAAATGGAATTGTTTTCATACATTCATTTTCAGTTTGCTCATTGTTAGTGTATAGAAATGCTAATGATTTTTCTATGTTGATTTCATATCCTGCTACCTTACTATAGCTGTTGATGATGTCTAGAAGCTTCTGAGTAGAGTTTTTTGGGTCTTTAAGGTATAGGATCATGTCGTCTGCAAATAGGGATATTTTGACAGTTTCTTTACCTATTTGTATTCCTTTTATTCCTTCTTCTTGCCTAATTGCTCTGGCTAGGAATTCCAGTACTATGTTGAATAGGAGTGGAGATACTGGGCATCCTTCTCTGGTTCCTGATTTTAGAGGGAATGGTTTCAGTTTTTCTCCGTTAAGTATAATGCTGGCTGTAGGTTTGTCATATATAGCTTTTATAATGTTGAGGAACTTTCCTTCTATTCTTAGTTTTCTTAGAGCTTTTATCATGAAATGATGTTGGATCTTATCAAAGGCTTTTTCTGCATCTATTGAGATGATCAAGTGGTTTTTGTCTTTGATTCTGTTAATGTGGTTTATTACATTTATTGATTTTCGTATATTGAACCACCCCTTCATCCCTGGGATGAAGCCTACTTGGTCGTGGTGAATAATCTTTTTGATGTGTTGTTGAATTCGGTTTGCCATTATTTTGTTGAGGATTTTTGCATCAATGTTCATTAAGGAGATTGGCCTCTAGTTCTCCTTTTTGGAGGTGTCTTTGCCTGGTTTTGGGATAAGTGTAATACTGGCTTCATAAAATGTGTTTGGCAGTTTTCCTTCCCTTTCTATTTCATGGAACAGTTTAAGAAGGGTTGGTATCAGTTCTTTAAAGGTCTGATAAAATTCAGCAGAGAACCCATCAGGCCCTGGACTTTTCTTTTTGGGGAGACTCTTGATTTCTGCTTCAATTTCGTTTTGTGTTATAGGTCTATTCAGGTGATTAATTTCCTTTTGGTTCAGTTTTGGATGCTCATATGTATCTAGAAATCTGTCCATTTCTTTAAAAATTTTCAAATTTATTTGAATAAAGATTCTCAAAGGAGTCTCTGATGATTTCCTGGACTTCCATGGTGTTTGTTGTTATCTCCCCTTTTGCATTCCTGATTCTACTAATTTGGGTTTTTTCTCTCCTCATTTTAGTCAGGTTTGCCAGGGGTCTGTCGATCTTGTTTATTTCTTCAAAGAACCAACTTTTTGTTTCATTAATTCTTTGCATGGTTTTTTTGGTTTCTATTTTGTTGATTTCAGCTCTTATTTTTATTATTTCTCTCCTATTTGTTTTGGGATTTGCTTGTTCTTGTTTTTCTAGGAGTTTGAGATGTATCATTAGGTCATTGATTTGGGATCTTTCAGTCTTTTTAATATATGCACTCATGGCTATAAACTTTCCTCTCAGGACTGCCTTTGCTGTGTCCCATAGGTTCCAGTAGGTTGTGTTTTCATTTTCATTGACTTCCAGGAACTTTTTAATTTCCTCTTTTATTTCATCAATGATCCATTGTTCATTAAGTAATGAGTTATTTAGTTTCCAGCTGTTTGCATATTTTTTGTCTTTACTTTTGTTGTTGAGTTCTACTTTTACTGCATTGTGATCAGATAGTATGCATGGTATAATTTCTATTTTCTTATATTTGCTGAGACTTGCTTTGTGCCCTAGGATATGATCTATTTTGGAGAAGGTTCCATGGGCTGTTGAGAAGAATGTATATTGTGTAGAGGTTGGATGAAATGTTCTGTAGACATCTACTAGGTCCATTTGATCTATTGCATATTTTAGATCTTGGATTTCTTTATTGATTTTTTGTTTGGATGACCTATCTATTGATGATAATGGGGTGTTAAAGTCTCCCACAACCACTGTGTTTATATATGCTTTTAGGTCTTTCAGTGTATGTTTGATGAAATTCGGTGCGTTGACATTGGGTGCATACAGATTGATAATTATTATTTCCTTTTGGTCTCTTTCCCCTTTTATTAGTATGGAATCTCCTTCTTTATCTCGTTTGATCAATGTAGGTTTGAAGTCTACTTTGTCAGAGATAAGTATTGCTACTCCTGCCTGTTTTTGGGGGCCATTGGCTTGGTAAATCCTCTTCCAGCCTTTCATCCTAAGCCTATGCTTTTTTCTGTCAGTGAGATGGGTCTCCTTAAAGGAACAAATTATTGGATCTTCCTTTTTAATCCATTTTGTCAAGCGGTGCCTTTTGATGGGTGAATTAAGTCTGTTAACATTAAGCATTAGTACTAATATGTATGTGGTGATTCCTGTCATTTAGTTGTCTTAGTTGTTTGAAGTTTTGATTGTGTGTACGTAAGTTGAGGTTACTCTCTACTATCTTGCTTTTTCTTTTCCTGTGGTTTGGTGCTGCCTGTCTTTTCATGGTTAAGTTGGGTTTCACTTTCTGTGTGCAGAATCCCTTGCAGAATCTTTTGTAGTGGTGGCTTTGTGGTCACATATTGTTTTAGTTTCTGCTTATCATGGAAGACTTTTATTGCTCCATCTATTTTGAATGGTAGTTTTGCTGGGTAGAGTATCCTTGGGTTGAAGTTATTTTCATTCAGTGCCTGGAAGATCTCACCCCATGCTCTTCTTGCTTTTAATGTTTCTGTTGAGAAGTCTGCTGTGATTTTGATGGGTTTACCTTTGTATGTTACTCGTTTTTTTCTCTCTTACAGCCTTCAATATTCTTTCCTTAGTTTCTGTACTTGTTGTTTTAATGATGATATGTCGTGAGGTAGTTCTATTTTGATGTGGTCTGTTTGGTGTCCTGGAGGCCTCTTCCATCTGTATGGGAATATCTTTCTCTAGATTTGGGAAATTTTCTGTTATTATTTTGTTGAATATATTACGCATTCCCTTTGCTTGCACCTCTTCTCCTTCTTCGATGCCCATGATTCTCAAGTTTGGTCTTTTGATGGAGTCAGTGAGTTCTTGCATTTTCTTTTCACAGGTCTTGAGTTGTTTAATTAATAGTTCTTCAGTTTTTCCTTTAATTACCATTTCATCTTCAAGTTCTGAGATTCTGTCTTCTGCTTGTTCTATTCTGCTGGATTGGCCTTCCATTTTGTTTTGCAGTTCTGTTTCGTTCTTTTTTCTGAGGTTTTCCATATCCTGGCTGTTTTCCTCTTTAATGTTGTCTGTTTTTGTCTGGAGTTCATTTATTTGTTTATTCATCGTGTTCTCTCTTTCACTTTGGTGTTTATACAGTGCTTCTATGGTTTCCTTTATTTTTTCTTTTGCTTTTTCAAATTCTCTATTTTTGTTGTGTTGGAATTTTTTGAGTGTCTCCTGTACATTTTGGTTGACCCTATCCAATATTATCTCTATAAAATTCTCATTGAGTAACTGTAATATGTCTTCTTTTAAATTATTCTTGTGGGCTTCATTGGGTCCTTTGGCATAGTTTATCTTCATATTTTTGGAGTCTGGGTCTGAGTTTCTGTTTTCTTCATTCCCCTCTAGTTCCTGTACTAATTTTTTGCTGTGGGGAAACTGGTTTCCCTGTTTTTTCTGTCTTCCCGTCTATGTCTTTGGTGTTGTTACTGTCCCTGTACTGTGTGCAATTAAGTATTTTCTAGCTTATAATAATAATAATGGTAATATTTAGAATGGAAGGGTGAGCTGAGACGGAAAGCAAGAAGTTAAAGAAAAGGGGAAAACAAATACACAGACAAGAGGGAGAAAGCAGAACAAGGTTTCAGGCAAGAAAGTTTCAAAGGTATAAACAGGGAGTATTAGTGTACTAATTGACAGTAAGCTGAACAGACATTAGAGGGACAGAGATAGGATTGAAAATCAAAAAAAAATTAAGATAGGAATAAAAATAAAAAATAAGTAAATGAAAGAAATATGCATATATTAAAAATGAATTAAAATAAATTGGAAAATAGGAAATTAAAAAAAGAAATCCTCCCAGTTCAAATGCAGTGAAGTTTCCGTCTTAATAATTTGGGTGTCCGTCTCAGTCTCCAATCCTGGAGATGGTGCCTCAGATGTTGTTCTGTAGTTGTCTCATCAAAGGGGACGCATAAAGTAGAAAAAACCTACACACACACACACACACACACACAAAAACCCACCTAGTGTCCCAAGTTCAAATGCAATACAGTTTCAGTAAGTTTTTCTGCTTGCAGGTGTAATTCGGTTGTTCTCTCATCAAAGGTAGGGAGAAAAAGAAAAAAAAAAGAGTCTGGAGACAGTTCTGAGAATGGTATCTGCAGCTGTGGCTTTCCTGCCCGCTGCTGTCAGCCTGCTGTTGCTGGAGGCGTTATTTATGCAGATCTCATGGGTGAGCTTAGCACTCACCTGGCCCCGTAGGCTTTGTTTGTTCAGAGTTCTCCTGTGCGGGAGCTTCTGCTACAAGCTTTCCCCTTTCCAAGCACTGGGAAAGGTGACACTGGTCCACATCTTCCCAAGCCATCTGGGCGCCGGCAACTGGCGGCCCAGGGGCCCTCCTTGTTTCTCCATTTAACATGACGTGGAGATTCTCTGCGTGGGCTGGAGATGTGGAGGGGTCAAAGTTTTGCCTTTTCTCAGTGATTATGCCTGCAAAGTGTGTCTCCAGCGTCTCTCCAAGATTTCACTATAGGAGGCTCACTTTCTGCTTCCTCCCTCTAGCCGCCATCTTGGAATCTCGAGAACATAATTTCTGAAAACATTAATTATGGAAAAATATTTCTGGAATTAGGAGAAATTCCTTTGATCAAAGAGTAATGGTAAAGTCTGAGGAGTGGAATAGGAGCACTCTTTTCTTCTATAGTGGCGCCTAATAGTCCTATCTTTAAAAAAAAAAACAGGACTGTAGCTAATAATACTGTGTTGTATACTTAAACTTTGCTAAGAGAGTAAATCCTAAATGTCCTCAAACCTCCAAAAGGTAACTGTGTCGGCACAATGGACATATTAGTGATAATGGTAATCATTTCACAATGTAAATATGTATGGAAACATCACATTGCATACCTTAGATATGACAGTCCTTGTCAATTATACACCAGTAAAGCTGGAAGGAATATTGTTATCTACTATAATGCTTAATGAAAACAAAACTTGCATAAAATATAATTTCATAATCAAGTCTGCTAAAATGTGCCTTTATAGAATCTAAGAAAAATTATTCTTAGGCTTTTTAGTGCTTAAGTGATGTCTGATAAGAAGGCAAATTGATTTTAAAATTCAGTGCTCAGAATTTGAGGTGGAAATCTATTACTAGTATGCAGTTTATTTCCATTATTTGTTTCTTTTAAGCATTTAAGAAACTTCTTCTCAAACATGCTGAGTTTTTGGGTTGTTCTTCTAATAATTCCAGGAATCGTGACACTGCTTAAGGACCAGATGTCTTATTTTGACTTTCACAGTAAATATAGATAGTACTGCCACTCTGTAGGATAAATCTGTTTGCTTTGACCATTATTTTGGTCTGGAGCTTTATGTTAAAGAGATAGAAATTGAAGTAAAAGATATGTTTAAAGGAGTAAAACACAAAATCCAAGTTGAACCAAGTTTTACATTAAAAAATGAAGATGGTTCTTATTTCCTAAGGAATAAAACTATATCACTATAAAGTCATGTGATTTAGAAAAAGGATAGCTCAGTCTTAAACCTTGAATTCCTGTTAAAAATTTGCTTTAAATATGCATCATTTTGTATTTTGCCATCATGCATACATGAATGTTTGTATTTATCCAAGCAGCACTTGCTGTGCTAGGATGGTGCCAGACATTAGGGATGCAAAGTATGCATTGCTTAATTCAGGGCTACAGACTGAATGTATGTATGTCTCCCCTCACCACTCCCATTAATGTTGAAATTCCAGCACTGTGATGTGATGATATTTGGAGGTGGGACCTTTGAGTGGTAATTAGGGTTAGATAAGGTCATGATGGTAGAGCCTTCATGATAGCATTGATTTCCTTATAAAAAGGAACAAGGGATCTCTCTCTCGCATTGTGAAATGTTTTCCAAATTTGCTAAAAACTATAAAGTTAAAGACCCAAGAATATCAAAGAACCCAAGCACAAAAACATGAAGAAAAAGACATAATGCACACTATAATCCAATTGCTCAAAAGCAGTGACAAATCTTAAAAGTAATCTGTAAAAAAGTACACAGAGCAAATATTACAGGTTTATTACATAGTTTTGACAAAGCACAGTTTTTTTAAAAAAACTAATGAATAAAAAAGTCAAAAGATTTCAAAATGAAATATTTTAAATTCCTGTGTGTGCATTACCAGCTCAGTTGATGGGAAAAGCTCTCAGTCAGTGCTGTGTTATCATTAGTTGTGTTTAAATCATTGTGTAATTTGCTGAGTGTTTCCCTGCCCTTAATTTGGTGAAAATATTCCTCCCTAAAAGCAAATGGTGCCCCCAAGTCAAGGTAAAAGTTAATGTGCTTAAAATAAGTGGTAAAATGAAAAGTTTAGATTTGCTGAAAGATGGCCTATCTTTAGTGGAAGTTGGACTGTGTTACAGGAAAAATGAATTAAGCATCCAAGTACAGTGCTGAACTCCATGCATCCTGCATATGTGCAGTTTTTCCCTCAAATGGCTGTCTCCTAAGAACCATATACTCATGATACGAAGAGTCTACTTTACAGAGAAACATAAGAATTTCGAAAAAAATTCTTGTCAAAAGCAAAATAAGTGAGAAGACTGGAACATCTTTAAAGGACTAAAGAAAGAAACACAATCATCATTCTAAAATTCTCAAGAGGTATATAGGGGCTAGGCCATGAAGGCTTTTTATCCACTTAAGAGTGCCAAAGTTTTATAAACTATGTTATAAAGAAAGGAGGACATGAAAGTGACCTTAGGAAGGATGAATCAAAGAGGCAAAAATAAAACCCAAGAATGTGTTATGGAATTCATGTAGAGGTGGTTGAGAGAGCTTTCTAGAGACCAGTCATTGGTATAATATTTTTGCTTGTATTAATTAATTTAATTTTCACAACAGTTCACTACTGGGCTAGGTATTATTATATCCTAATATTTCAGATGAGAAAAATGAGGAACAGAAGAGATTGCCTTGTCAAGAACATGCATTAGCTAGTAGGTGACGAAATTAGGATCTGAACTCATGTGATTTGATTATAGGATTTATGCTCTTGACCAGCACACTATGCTTCCTTTTAATTAAGGTGAGGGATGGAAATGATGTTTGGATTTAATAATAAACATTTTTTTCATTGATAACTTAGGCCAGTTTAAGTGGCTCAGTGGGGGCAAAACCTAACTGTAATAAAAGGGCAAATGAAGGAGAAGACAAGTATAGGCGTGTGTGTGTGTGTGTGTGTGTGTGTGTGTGTGTGTGTGTGTGTGTGGGTGTGGGTGTGGGTGTGTAACTTGGCTGTGAAAAGCAACAATAATGACAGTAGAGGAGCAGTATTGAGTCAGATAAGCAAGTCCTGCATAAATTTAAATGCTGATAAGAACACATAAATAATGAGAGAGAACCGTTGAAGAGACATAAGGAGAAAGAGTGGGAATAAAAAGAGAACTTCTGGGAGAGAAATGGCCCAAACAATGTATGCCATATGAATAAATGAACTTTAAAAAACGAATCTGGTATTAAACAAGGATATGTCATTAAAAAAAAAAAGAGAGAGAGAGAGAGAATGTCTAAGTCATGATGAAAAGGCAATAGGGAATAGGATCCATAGCAGGAACAAATAAAGGGGCCCTAAAGGGCTCTCTACCAGCCCAGAAGGACCTCTTTCTTTCTTTTTTTTTTTTTTTTGGCAGCACTGGGGTTTGAACTCAGGACCTCACACTTGCTAGGCAGGCACTCTACTCTTGAGCTACTCCATCAGCCCAGAAGGACCACTTTCATTGTACAGTGTGAAGGAAGAGAGCATGGATAAGTAATCTATAAATGTGTAGGTTTCCTGCTATCTCAATTTCTTTGTCTTTCATAGATTTGAAACAGAGATGAAAATTCTCTGTGTCATCGTTACTACTCGTTTAATTTGAACTTTTCTTGGCTAAAGGGAAGAAGGAAGAAAATTCTTCTGTTTTGCTATTGAAGTAAATGTTTCTTAGATACAGACTGCTGAGGAAGGCTTTTTGGTATCCTTAAAGTATGTGTTGTTTCCATGCATGTATGTATTACAACCCCAATTGGTTCATCTCTACCAGCCCTCTTCACTCCTCCCTAGTCCCCTTCCCATGGTGGCCCTGGCCAGTTTAGGATTTCTGTTTTCATTCCTGTACTGTGACCACCTCAACCACATTCAAGTTTTTGGTTTATTTCCCTTGTCCTATCCCTCCCATATGCACCCTCCTCTTAATGTGATCCATGTCCAATAATATTACTGCATTTGTTTTAGGTCTATAATCTGCATATGAGGGAGAACATGCGGCTTTTGATCTTCTGAGCCTGGATAACTTTGCTTAAGATCATGTTCTCTAATTCCATCCATTTACATGCAAATGACAAAATTTTATTTTTATTTGTGACCGAGTAAAATTCCATTGTGTGTAAATACCACGTTTTCTTAATCCATTTGGAAGACCCACTTCTTTTTGTTTAGCAGTGCACTGAAACAATCTGTATGTTTGTGGGAGCAAACTTTTTTGTTGACATAGATGTGCAAGATGTCCCAGTAAGTCTCATCCATATCTGATTTTTACTATCAAGTTGATTTTTAATAATAATGAAGACTGAAATCTGTTCTTGTTGCTTGTACTAGCACCCACATTTATTAAAAAAAATAATGTGTTTCTCTTTTATTCAGGATGTCTGTAGTGGCATTTGGGAGAGGGGAAGCTAATTAGTTTCCTTTCTGACTAATGCAGTTTTTCTTTCTTATTAAAACTGTGATCTCAGCCAAAAAACAGTGTTGGATGGAATAAAGGAGCAATGAATGAAAAAGGAAAGGAGGGAAGGGGGAAAAGAAGGCAGGAAAAGGTGGAGGGAAGAAAGAGTGGTAAGAAAGAAAAAGGGAAAATAAGAAAGTTAATTATACAAACATTAAGCTCTCTTATATAAAAATAAATTTTAAAATGTTTTGCCACAACAGCAAGATACTGTCATCTCATTTCTACTCCCTATTTCCTGGTTATCTTTTTATTTGTGTATACATACATGAGGCATGTAAATATTTTTGCTGATGTTTCTGTTACTGAATTTCTAAGTAGTTGAAACATAAAGGAGATTATCCTAATTAGAAAATTTCTGCTTTTTCATATGAGTACTGGAAAATAGCTAGCCATTCCTGTAAATTTTGACTTTACCCAGTAGTGATGTTTGTTGATACTCTTTATTATTGTAACAATGTCTTGTTATGTAACCAAGCTGGCCTCAAACTCTCCATCCCTCTGTCAGCCTCTGAATGCTGGGATTACAGGCATGCACAAATATGCCTGGCTGTATTTGTTGATATTTAGTGTAGAGAAAATGTGCTTCCCAAATCTAGAGTTTGAGAGACAGCTAGGAGGGAAGTGTGTAGAAAGGTATTTGGAGCAGTGCATCAAACTCTTGCTGGTAAAAGAGACTACTGTATTTGCAGTCCTCTTGGACTCTGGTTCTTAAGTATAGATATTTATTTTGAGGAATAAAGTACGTCAGATAAATCTGTGAAGTAGTGTTAAACATCCTTTGTAAATTTTTCTTTGCTTATGTATCTCTATACATACAAGAAATTAACACAAAGATTCACGTATTTATTTGCCTGGGTATAGTTATTAGTTTCATCCTTCAAACAAAATAAAGCTATATCCAGTTTTTTCTGAGTCTCAAATGACCATGACTGGAAAAGGAGTATGAGTGTGATCTCAAATATTTATAGAGGTGGTTAGTGAAATGTGAATTGATACACTTACCTCTTTTACCATTCAGCTAGTTGTTTTCTGAAAAAAGCCTGCTCCAATTCCTAGAAATTCCTCAAAATGTGTAACTAGCTTCAAATTATAACTTTAGATATATTTAATAACTAACATTTAAAAAGAATATTCTTATAGTATGTTTTTTAAAGTACCAGGATAATGACAAAAAACAAACATAAGTTATTTCTAGATTTTGAAAAGTATTCATTTTTAAATTATAGAAAACAATTTTACATTGTTTTCAGTTTACTTTTTTTCAAACATAAATGTACATTGTTTTCAGTGTAAAATTAAACCTACTAAATCCTTTACTTGCCAGGTGAGCAACAAAAAATTTAAGCAAGATTTAAGCTGAAAACTTTGCTATAGAAATGCAATTGTGTTCCTTTATGTAAATAAATATTTCATGTGCATAAATAACAAGTATTTTTATTTTTATAAATAATATAGCATAAGGGGGAGATTTTCCCTATAGAATCTTTTGATATTCACGTTTTCCCTTTGAGAAAGACTGATTGTAGATTGTTAGAAGTTGTAGGTTAAGTCTTCATAAAATCATTGGTATTTCCAAAAGTTTTAAAATCATGAGAATAATAAAATTCCAAAAATGGACACCTAAGGTACTTCACTTGAAATACCATTAATTAGGCAACCTGTGTTTATGCATATTTTAAATATTTTTGGAACGTGAAATCATCACATATACTGTTGTGAAGCAGATACAGATAATTAAGAAATATAACTTCTCTTTCTAATTCCTGAAACCAAGTATATTTTAGTTTCATGAAATAATACAGAAAAAGAAGAATCTTAGAGGTTAGATAATGTTTTCTAAGCATTAAAGAGAAATTGATTCTTAGTTAATTATAATAAGAGAATAAACTTTATTTTTCTATGATTTTAAAACTTTTTATAGCAAATTATAATGCCTATGTTTTGGAAGCCCAGAATTAGCTTGATAAGTTCTTATCCTTGATTGTATAGAATATAAATAAGAAACCAAATCCTGAAATTAAGTCAAATGGAGACCTCTTGATCACGTTGTGATTTGTGTACAGAATTAATTTATCTCATTCCACTCAGTGAAAATCAATCATGGATTATTTTAACGTTAGATCATTTGTGCCAAATTAAAATAAAAGTCAAATAATGAGTGAATATGCTTCTTTTCATTAGTTTCTTAAAGTTAGCTTAACAAAAATTTGGATAACTTAATATGACCTTGTTATAATGCTATTTGTTCAATATCTAGCTATTAAGTCATAGGTGCTGAATGAGGTTTTGTTAGGTAAGACAAGAATAAAAGACATGATTATGGTTTTTAAGAAAGTTCAATTTACATAATCAATACCCAGGAACATGAAAAGTTAAACAAATAAAGTTAATATTAGACAATATCAGAGACAAAAATAGTTTCATAAGCATAGTTTTGCTTTCCAAATATCAGGAAGCAGATTTGGAGTATAAAGTATAATTAAATATTATTAATGTTCACATACAGCAATAATGGCTAAAATTCACATTGATGGTTGTTCAGTTCAAAAGCAAGCAGAAATGAATATATGGAAGATATTCTTTTATTTCTTTGATCTGTGAATATGGGCATGTGTTTTAAGATGAGATGGGAAGAAGAATAAAGGAAACTAACATTAAAAGGACAGAGGACAATGTATCCTCTTAAAAAAAGACTGCTGTGTAGATAAATAGCCCAGAGGAGAAAATGTGTACACCAAAACCTAATTCACCTTAAGATTATGACACTTAAAAAAAAACTTAATGGTACTTTAAAATAGAACTTACGGTACCTAACAAAACTTAATGTCATAATTAGTAGGCAGTCAATAAGTGATTAGTAATTAGGTCCTTTGCGATGATGGTTTCATGGGTATATTTTTCCATAAACACATCAAATATATAAAATATATACATATTTTTATATGTCAATCATGTCTTAATAAATAGCTTAAAAGCACATGATTAGTAAAACACATGTCTTAATAATAAAAGCGATTTAATTGATATAATTTTGTGTGAGTCATTTATTTATTCTTTCAATAGATACTCTCAAATACTCTCATGTATGGAGGGTATTGGTAGACACTTCTTTTTTGCAAAGGGCTTACAATTTTGGCTCAGAAAGCAGGTGCATATAAGGTAACACAAAACTGTAACATGATGTTAGAAGGTAATAAAATAAAGCCTGGAAGCACAACTTGCATTCAGAGCATAGAGTGACTTATTACAAGATTTAGAAACTAGAATTAGTTTAGATAAATGGGACTCATGGAGATATTTGAATATCAGTGACATGATCATAGCAGAGATAATTGACAGTGTGATATGAAATTGTCAGAGCAGAATGATGGTTGATTGATGAAGAGAAAGATATAGGCAGGAAGTCAAATGCTGTTTATGAATGCAAATAATAACTCAAATGCTACTTATTTCAGTGGTGTATTTAAGGTATGGTAATGACTGAACTAAGGCTTCTGTAGTATAGATAAAAGGATGAGAGATGATTTTGAAAAACTTGGAATTTTAATAATTTCAAGACTTGAAGTCATATAGCAGCTTATCAATTAAAGGTTTACTTTGATAAATTAAAAACTGTAACATACTGTGCTTATAAAGCATTTAAACTGTTCTTTCTTTGATGAAAATAAACTAATATAATGCCCACTAAGTATAAAATGTCAATTTATAAAAGATAAAACTACTTAATAGTATAAAAATTTTAAATGTTTCATGACCCATATCAGTAAATTCACTGTAGGAAAGGCAGCAAGAATCAATTTCAACTCAGTCTACTTTTTAAAAAGTTTGATTAACATGTATTAATTTTACATATTAATGGAGTTCAGTATGATATTTCAGTACATGAATACAGCATACATTGATCAAACATCATGAAATATTGTTTGGGTGGAAGTAATATACATTAAATCCTTAATCAAAACATATTTCTTAACTCTAAAACTGATATAGTGCTATCTGGTACAGTGCTAAAATAGACTGTTTTACAGCAATTTACAGAAAAATTGAATAGAAGGTCCAGAGATTTCCTGTATATTCCTGTACTGCAGCACAACTTCTCCTATAACACACAACCTCCTCGATGGCCCACATTCCCTACCATATTAACAGATTTCATATGATTCGTGAGCCTATATTAACACATCACTGTCACTCAAAGGTCATAGTGTATATCAGGACTCACTCACTTTTGAACAAATGTTTAGTGACATGTGTTCCCCATCATAATATCATACAGCATAGTTTCACTACCCTGAAATCCTCTTTGTTCGACCTGTTCATTTCTCCCTTACCCCAACCCCTGACAATTATTGATCTTTTTATTGTCTCCTGTCTTTACCAGAATGCCATGCAGTTGGAATCATACAGTATGTAGTCTTTTCAGATTGACTTCTTCCACTTAGCAATATGCGCTTATGTTTCCTCCATGTTTTCTATGGCTTGGTAGCTCATTTGGTTTTAGTACACTGCATAATGTAACAGTATATTTCTGCATTTACTTACTGAAGGACTTCATGGTTGCTTCAGATATTGACAATTATGAATTGAGCAGCTAAGAACGTTCATTCTTGTTTTGTTTTGGTTTGATTTGATTTGATTTGACTTATAAGAGACAGGGTCCTGCTACATTGTTCATCTTGGCCTGGAACTACTGAGTTCAAGCAATCCTCTTGCCTTAGCTTCTTGCATAGCCAGGACTACATGCCCATATTACTATATCCAGCATCTTGTGCAGATTTTTGTTTGCATATCAGTTTCCCAAACAAGCATAAATTTTTTTATATCTTTGGGTAAAACCAAGGAGAGTGATTGCTAGTTCATATGGCAAGAGTATGTTTTGTTGGAGAAGAAAACTGCCAAATTGTCATCCAGAGTGGCTGTACCATTTTGTATTTCCACATGCATGGTGTGACAGTTTTGTTGCTTCACATCCTTACCAGCATGAGTTGTAAATGTTCTGAATTTGGCCTGAACACGTTCTTCTTGATAGACTATTCTTTTAGGTCAAGATTTGCCTTTTATAATAAAAGCCCAAACTATGAGTGATTACTAATCTAGGTGAAAACTTCTAACAATTATTATTCCAATAAGTTCTAAGAGAATTCTTTGGGAGTGATTTTTTTGAGAAAAAAAATATATATATCAGGCTCTGTAGAGTACCGTAACATTTTAATTTAATGTTCATAAGCTTGGAATTGTATGTGCAGGCAATTTTTAAAAGCTATTTTTATAGAAATAGTTGATTGGTAAATATGATTTTTCTTTTTACTATTTAATTATATAATTCACAGTACATTATTAAATTTGTAAATGCATACACACACTAAATTTACAAAAGAAAAAATAAAATACATCAAAATGTTAATGTGGTGGTATAATCATGTCTAGAAGTAATTATTTTTTCTCTCTACATTTCTTTTTTTAGTGTACATTAATAATACAAAATAGTGAGTTTCTGATGGTGGGAATGTAAGCTAGTACAACCACTATGGAAAACAATATGGAGGCTCCTTAAAAAACTAAAAATAGATCTGCCAAACGATCCAGCAGTACCACTCCTAGGGATATACCTGAAGGAATGTGAGTCAGGTTACTATAAAGGCACCTGCACATCAATGTTTATTGCAGCACTATTCAAAATAGCTAAGCTATGGAAACAGGCAAGATGCCCCACTACTGACAAATGGATTAAAAAAATATGGTATTTAAACACAATAGAATTTTATTCAGTAACAAAGAAGAATGAAGAGGGAGGGGAAATTCATCTGTCTTGTTCATCTAGAAAGGAGGGGACATGAGATTCTGGAGACATAGACTAATGACAAAGAAATTAAAATTCTCTCCCCACCTTTCCCCTTTGCATGTATGTTTTTCTTTTTCTCTTCATGTCACTTCTATAATACCTTTTATGATATGAGAATTAAAGATTTTTCATGAACACTGTTTTCCTCCTAATTGTTATGTTTTGCTCTTTGCATTGGGTAAGGGTCTAAGTAATCCTCCTATGCCCTTAAAAGCACAACAGTGTTGTCTTGTTCATTATAATATATTACATAGTATGTCACAGCTAATATATACTCAACAAGTATAGTAAATATATTCCATAAATTTCTGTTGTATATACTATATATAAGAGTCAAAGGTACTTAGTTCTTTATCAGCTTAATCACAAAAAATTATGTGACGATATTGTCTGACTTAATTCACAAACCTAATTCTCTTTCTATTATTAGTATTATTACTACTAATTATTTCTATTACTATTCCTTTAAATGACATTTTTTGAGAGAGGGTCTCACTATATAGCCCAAGCTAGCCTCAGACTTGAGATCCTCATTCTCCCAAGCTCTGGGATTGCAGTTATGCACCACCAAGCCTGGCCTAAAGTAATATTTTTGTGTTTTATTTTAGTCAAGGTAGGCAATGGTTGTAAAAACAATCTCAAATCTCAGTGTCTTAATAAAATGAACATTTATGTCTTGCTTATGTCACAGTCTACTATGAGTCATATTGTCAGACCAAATATCAGATGCTTGGTCAAATTTATATTTCAAATAAGCAATGAACAATATGTAGTATAAGTATTTCCAAAATACTTCATGGGCATATAGTTATGTCCTAATATCGTGCCTGGCATAGTTATACTAAAAGTATTTTTTAATCTAAAATTCAAATTTAACGAGGTTTTGCATTTCATTTATTACTTAAATATTTTTAAATCTGTTAACCCTAAAATATAGGTGAATGATGATGGGTGGAAGAGGTGTGTGGTTCTATTTTATTTAGTCATTGGAAATACCATTTTCCTCCCTTCACATAGCTCCATTGACACTGTTGGGCTTTATCTTCCTCTATATTTAGTTACTGTGTGAAGAACAATAGAGCTTAGATAGGCAATTGTATGGGAGGTTTTATGGACCAGTCCTGAAAGCACCTTATCACTTTCACCTATATCATATTTGCCATTATGTAGTATATGACCTTTGCTAACATAATGGAGAGCAGGGAGATGCAGGCTTAGTGAACACACTGCCTCTACCATATTCCCTTGTTTTTGTTCATTAAATCACTGACATTGCTGATTTCATTTTCCAATTTTTCCTAAACAATGGGCTATCAGCACATTTATTCTATGACTTGTCCTCCCCCCTCAATGGACTCATTTTAAGCATTCGTTCCTTTTTTTTCTTTCTTTACACTCATCACACTGAGAACTACTTCTCCAAGGAAGATAAATCAGATTTCATTATCACATTTAGGCAAAGTTTAAGAAGAGATATTTATTGTTCTGAGATAAGCTAAAAGACGCTGTTACTCAGGTGGTCACTGAAAAGGTGACTAATTTCCTCCTGGGTCAAACAGCCTTCACTGACTGTAAGATATGAAGGTGGAAGTTGGGTGTTTTAGGTATAACCAAGAATTGCACCATAAAAGTGCTTGTAATCCCAGAATTTGGGAGACTGACACAGGAAGATCACAAGTTTGAGGCCACCTGGGTTACATGGCAAGACCCTGTCTCCAAAAACTAAGAAAAATAATCTACTGATTTTTATTTAAAATTATACATTGCTCATTCCTATATGGATAACAAGCATATCAATTTTCCCATTTTTATTTATGTTAAATTCTTTTAGTAAAGTCCTAGATACATTTAAGAAAAAGAAAGAAAATTAGCAGTTTGGATGTCTTATTTTATATTTTTTAGATATTTTTCTTTGATGGTACTGTGGATTGAACTTAGGGCCTTGTGTTTGCTAGGAAGGCATTCTACAGCTTGAGCCACTCCATCAGCCTGGATGTTTTATTTTAAATGATATCTATTCATTTTATGACTCTTCCACTCAGCAAACACTTATTGAGTTCCTACTATTTGTAGGATAGAGTATTAGAATTAAAGATATTCATCAGTATCCATAATTACTGTGATGGATCTTATGCTTGCTATTGAGTGGACTCAAACTCAGTGCCATTTCAAAATGTCTATCTGTATAAACATGTCATCTCCAGCCTAGTTGCAGAATAGACTGATTTATGTAAGAATCAACTCTTGGATATCATTTAACATTGACTTCTATCCAACTAATCAGCTCCCAGTAAGAAAACTCTCTTAATAGGGATATTTTTAAATAAATTACTTTTTACTCATTGATCTCAGAAATTACATAATAAACTTTGGAGGGTTTAATTAAACAAGAAATTCAGACAAGCCCAGTGAAATCGGAGAATTGTATGATTAAGAATATTAATCATAACTTGTCATTTTTTGGGGGGAAAGCCACCAATGATATCTTAAAACATTTTAAACTCCTCTTACAAAATGAATCTAATCTTTTTTATAGTATATATCAAGTGCTGTAATATTCTTTTCTTTTTTTTATTATTCATATGGGCATACAATGCTTGGGTCATTTCTCCCCCCTGCCCCCACCCCCTCCCTTACCACCCACTCCACCGCATCCCTCTCGCCCCCACCAACTCGATACCCAGCAGAAACTATTTTGCCCTTATCTCTAATTTTGTTGTAGAGAGAGTATAAGCAATAATAGGAAGGAACAAGGGTTTTTGCTACTTGAGATAAGGATAGCTATACAGGGAGTTGACTCACATTAATTTCCTGTGCATGTGTGTTACCTTCTAGGTTTATTTTTCTTGATCTAACCTCTTCTCTAGTTACTGCTCCCCTTCTCCTATTGGCCTCAGTTGCTTTTAAGGTATCTGCTTTAGTTTCTCTGCATTGAGGGCAACAAAGGCTAACTAAGTTTTTAGGTGTCTTACCTATCCTCACCCCTCCCTTGTGTGCTCTTGCTTTTATCTTATGATCAAAGTCTAATCACCTTGTTGTGTTTGCCCTTGATCTAATGTCTGCATATAAGGGAGAACATAAGATTTTTGGTCTTTTGGCCAGGCTAACCTCACTCAGATTGATGTTCTCCAATTCCATCCATTTACCAGCAAATGATAAATTTCATTCTTCTTCATGGCTGCATAAAATTCCATTGTGTACAGATACCACATTTTCTTGATCCATTTGTCAGTAGTGGGGCATCTTGGCTGTTTCCATAACTTGGCTATTGTGAATAGTGCTGCAATAAACATGGGTGTGCAGGTGCCTCTGGAGTAGCCTGTGTCACAGTCTTTTGGGTATATCCCCAAGAGTGGTATTGCTGGATCAAATGGTAGATCAATGTCTAGCTTTTTAAGTAGCCTCCAAATTTTTTTCCAGAGTGGTTGTACTAGTTTACATTCCCACCAGCAGTGTAAGAGGGTTCCTTTTTCCCCACATCCTCGCCAACACCTGTGTTGGTGGTGTTGCTAATGATGGCTATTCTAACAGCGGTGAGATGGAATCTTAGTGTGGTTTTAATTTGCATTGCTTTATTGCTAGGGATGGTGAGCATTTTTTCATGTGCTTTTTGGCCATTTGAATTTTCTTTTGAGAAAGTTCTGTTTAGTTCACTTGCCCATTTCTTTATTGGTTCATTAGTTTAGGGAGAATTTAGTTTTTTAAGTTCCCTATATATTCTGGTTATCAGTCCTTTGATGTGTAGCTGGCAAATATTTTCTTCCACTCTGTGGGTGGTCTCTTCAGTTTAGAGACCATTTCTTTTGATGAACAGAAGCTTTTTAGTTTTATGAAGTCCCATTTATCTATGCTAGCTCTTAGTTGCTGTGCTGCTAGGGTTCCATTGAGAAAGTTCTTACCTATACCTACTAACTACAGAGTATTTCCTACTCTTTCCTGTATCAACTTTAGAGGTTATGGTCTGATATTAAGATTCTTGATCCGTTTTGAGTTAATATTGGTATAGGGTGAAATACATGGATCTAGTTTCCATTTTTTGCAGACTGCTAAACAGTTTTCCCAGCAGTTTTTGTTGAAGAGGCTGCTTTTTCTCTTTTGTATATTTTTAGTGCATTTGTCAAAGACAGGCTGATTATGGTTGTGTGGCTTCATATCTGGGTCCTCTATTCTGTTCCACTGGTCTTCATGTCTGTTTTTGTGCCAGTACCATGCTGTTTTTATTGTTACTGCTTTTGTAATATAGTTTGAAGTCGGGTATTGTGATACCTCCAGCATTGTTCTTTTCACTGAGTATTGCCTTGGCTATTCGTGGCCTCTTGTGTTTCCATATAAATTTAACAGTAGATTTTTTCAATCTCTCTAATGAATGTCATTGGAATTTTGATGGGAATTGCATTAAACCTGTAGATCACTTTTGGGAGTATAGACATTTTTACTATGTTGATTGTACGAATCCATGAGCATGGGAGATCTCTCCACTTTCTATAGTCTTCCTCAATCTCTTTCTTCAGAAGTTTATAGTTTTCCTTGTAAAGGTCGTTCACATCCTTTGTTAGGTTTTTACCTAGGTATTTGATTTTTTTGAGGCTATTGTAAATGGAATTGTTTTCATATATTGTCTCTCGGTTTGTTCATTATTAGTGTATAGAAATGCTAATGATTTTTTATGTTGATTTTATATCCTGCTACCTTGCTATAGCTATTGATGGTGTCTAGGAGCTTTTGAGTAGAGTTTTTTGGGTCTTTAAGGTGTAGGTCATGTCATCTGCAAACAGGGATATTTTGACAGTTTCTTTACCTATTTTTATTCTTTTTATTCCTTCTTCTTGCCTAATTTCTCTGGCTAGGAATTCCAGTACTGTGTTGAATAGTAGTGGAGATAGTGAGCATCCTTGTCTAGTTCCTGATTTTAGAGGGAATGGTTTCAGTTTTTCTCCCTTAAGTATAATGCTGGCTGTAGGTTTGTCATATATAGCTTTTATGAAGTTGAGGTGCTTTCCTTCTATTCCTAGTTTTCTTAGAGCTTTTATCATGAAATGGTGTTGGGTCTTATCAAAGGCTTTTCAGCGTCTATTGGGATGATCAAGTGGTTTTTGTCTTTGTTTCTGCTAATGTGGTTTATTACGTTTATTGATTTTCTTATGTTGAACCACCCCTTCATTCCTGGGATGAAGCCTACTTGGTCATGGTGAATAATCTTTTTGATGTGTTGTTGAATTCAGTTTGCCATTATTTAATTAGGATTTTTGCATCAATGTTTATTAAGGAGATTGGCCTCTAGTTCTCCTTTTTGGAGGTGTCTTTGCCTGGTTTTGGGATAAGTGTAATAGTGGCTTCATAAAATGTGGTAGGCAGTTTTCCTTCCATTTCTATTTTGTGGAACAGCTTAAGGAGGGTTGTTATCAGTTCTTCTTTAAAGGTCTGATAGAATTCAGCAGTGAATCCATCAGGTCCTGGACTTTTCTTTTTTGGGAGACTCTTGATTGCTGCTTCAATTTCATTTTGTGTTACAGATCTATTCAGGTGATTAATATCCTCTTGGTTCAGTTTTGGATGATCATATGTATCTAGAAATCTGTCCATTTCATAAAGATTTTTGAATTTAGGTTCTCAAAGGAGTCTCTGATGATTTCCTGGACTTCCATGGTGTTTGTTGTTATCTCCCCTTTTGCATTCCTGATTCTACTAATTTGGGTTTTTTCTCTCCTCATTTTAGTTAGATTTGCCAGGGGTCTGTCAGTCTTGTTTATTCTTTCAAAAAACCAACTTTTTGCTTCATTAATTCTTTATGGTTTTTTTGGTTTCTATTTCATTGATTTCAGGTCTTATTTTTATTATTTCTCTCCTTCTATTTGTTGTGGGGTTTGCTTGTTCTTGTTTTTCTAGGAGTTTGAGATGTATCATTAGGTCATTGATTTGGGATCTTTCAGTCTTTTTAATATATGCACTCATGGCTATAAACTTTCCTCTCAGGACTGCCTTTGCTGTGTCCCATAGGTTCCAGTAGGTTGTGTTCTCATTTTCATTGACTTCCAGGAACTTTTTAATTTCCTCTTTTATTTCATCAATGATCCATTGTTCATTAAGTAATGAGTTATTCAGTTTCCAGCTGTTTGCATGTTTTTTGTGTTTACTTTTGTTGTTGAGTTCTAGTTTTATTGCATTGTCAGCAGATAGTATGCATGATATAATTGCTGTTTTCTTATATTTGCTGAGGCTTGCTTTATGCCCTAGGATATGATCTATTTTGGAGAAGGTTCCATGGGCTGCTGAGAAGAATGTATATTGTGTAGAAGTTGGATGAAATGTTCTGTAGACATCAAGTAGGTCCATTTCATTATTGTATATTTTAGATCTTGGATTTCTTTATTGATTTTTTGTTTGGATGACCTATCTATTGATGATAATGGGTTGTTAAAGTTTCCCACGACCACTGTGTTGGAGTTAATATATGCTTTAAGGTCTTTCAGGGTATGTTTGTTGAAATTGGGTGCATTGACATTGGGTACATACAGGTTGATAATTGTTATTTCCTTTTGGTCTCTTTCCTTCTTTATCTCATTTGGTCAATGTATGTTTGAAGTCTACTTTGTCAGAGATAAGTATTGCTACTCCTGCCTGTTTTCAGGGGCCACTGGCTTGGTAAATCTTCTTCCAGCCTTTCATCCTAAGCCTATGCTTTTTTCTGTCAGTGAGATGGGTCTCCTTAAAGGAACAAATTGTTGGATCTTCCTTTTTAATCCATTTCATCAAACAATGCCTGTTGATAGGTGAATTAAGTCCGTTAACATTAAGTGTTAGTACTGATAGGTATGTGGTGATTCCTGTCATTTGGTTTTCTTAGTTGTTTGAAGGTTTGATTGTGTGTCCCTAAGTTGAGGTTACTGTCTACTTTCTTGCTTTTTCTTTTCCTGTAGTTTGGTGCTGCCTGTCCTTTCATGGTTAAGTTGGGTTTCACTTTCTGTGTGCAGAATCCCTTGCAGAATCTTTTGTAGTGGTGTCTTTGTGGTCACATATTGTTTTAGTTTCTGCTTATCATGGAAGACTTTTATTGCTCCATCTGTTTTGCATGATAGTTTTGCTGGGTAGAGTATCCTGGGGTTGAAGTTATTTTCATTCAGTGCCCAAGAAGATCTCTTCCCATGCTCTTTTTGCTTTTAATGTTTCTGTTGAGAAGTCTACTGTGATTTTGATGCATTTATCTTTGTATGTTATTTGTTTTTTCTCTCTTACAGCCTTCAATATTCTTTCCCTAGTTTCTGAACTTGTTGTTTTAATGATGATATGCCATGGGTTAGTTCTATTTTGATCTGGTCTGGTTGGTGTTCTGGAGGCCTCTTGTATCTATATGGGAATAGCTTTCTCTAGATTTGGGAAATTTTCTTTGCTTTCACCTCTTCTCCATCTTCGATGCCCATGATTCTAAAGTTTGGTCTTTTGATGGAGTCAGTGAGTTCTTGCATTTTCTTTTCACAGGTCTTGAGTTGTTTAACTAATAGTTCTTCAGTTCTTCCTTTAATTACCATTTCATCTTCGAGTTCTGAGATTCTGTCTTCTGTTTGTTCTATTCTGCTGGATTGGCCTTCCGTTTTGTTTTGCAATTCTGTTTTGTTCTTTTTTCTGAGGTTTTCCATATTCTGGGTCGTTTCCTCTTTAATGTTGTCTGTTTTTGTCCTGAGTTCATTTATCTCTTTATTAATCATGTTCTTTGTTTCACTTTGGTGTTTATACAGTGCTTCTATGGTTTCCTTTATTTATTCTTTTGCTTTTTCAAATTCTCTATTTTTGTTGTCTTGGAATTTCATGAGTGTCTCCTATACATTTTGGTTGACTATATCCAGTATCATCTCTATTAAATCTTGTTGAGTTTATGTAGGATTTCTTCTTTTAGATTATTCTTGGGGGTTTCATTGTTTCTTTGGCATAGTTTATCTTCATTTTGTTGGAGTCTGGATCTGAGTGTCTGTTTTCCTCATTTCCCTCTGGTTCCTATACTAATTGTTTTCTGTGGGGAGACTGATTTCCCTGTTTTTTCTGTCTTCCCGTCATTGCCTTTGGTGTTGTTATTGTCCCTGTACTGTGTCAATTAAGTATTTTCTGGCCTGTAATAATAGCACTAGTGATATTTAGAATGGAATGGTGAGAGGAGATGGAAAGCAAAGAAGTTAAAGGAAAAGGGAAAAACAAACAAGTAGAAAAAAACAAAACAAAGAAACAAACAAAAAAGTTTCAAAGATATAAACAGGAAGAGACAGTATACTAATCAACCGTAAGCTGAAAAGGCATTAGAGAGACAGAGAGAGGATTGAAAATAAAAAAATAAAATGAAATAAAAATAAAAAGTAAATAAATGAAAAAAAATATATGTATATATAAAAATCTCCAAGTTCAAATGCAATAAACTTTCAGTCTTAATAATTTTGATGTTCATCCCTCAGCCTCCAGTCCTGGAGATGGTGCCTCAGATGTTGTTCTGTAGTTGTCTCATCAAAGGAGAAAAATAAAATAAAACAAAACCACACAAAACAAAAAAAAAACCCACAAAGTGTCCCAAGTTCAAATGCAATACAGTTTCAGTAAGTTTTTCAGTATGCATTTGTAGTTCAGTTGTTGGCTCATCAAAGGTAGGGAGAGAGAAAAAAAAAAAAGAGTCTGGATACAGTTCTGTGAATGGCTGTCTGCAGATGTGGTTTGCCTGCCCACTGCTGTCAGCCTGCTGTTGCTGGAAGCTTTATTTATGCAGATCTCTGGGGTGAGCTTAGCACTCACCTGGTCCCGCAGGCTTTGTTTCTCAGAGTTCTCCTGTGCGCTAGCTGCTGCTACAAGCTTTCCCCTTTCCAAGCACACTGAGGGTGGTGACACTGCGCCTGCTTTCTCAGGCCAGCTTGTTTATTTACAGCTCACGTGGGAAATGGGTCTTCCCCCCTCTCCTGTGGAGTTTTCCTCCCACTGCCACTTTTACAAGCTTTCCTGCTCCTGATTGCTGGGCGTGTGCTGCTGCTCCTTCCGGCTTGCGTGTTTGCTTACAGCTCATGTGGGAAGTGGGTCTTACCCCTCTCCTGTGGAGTTTTCCTCCCACCACTGCTTTTACAAGCTTTCCCACTCCTGGTTCCTGGGTGTGTGCCGCTGCTCCTGCCTTCTCCGGTCCAGCTTGTTTATTTACAGTTCTGTGAGGGATTCACCTCTCCCACACTTTGGCGCTCAGGGCGCCCCACCCTCTTTCCCTCGTGTCTTTATTGTTCTTATTGCTTATTACTCAGTTTCTCTTTTTTCCCTGGGTGGGGGTCAGTCTGTCCAGGGGGCTATGCTGATCTAGCCCATGGATGTCTGTGTGAGTACCATGTATCACTTTGCTCACCTTGTGGTCCGTATCTTCCCAAGCCATCTGGGCGCTGGCATCTGGTGGCAGCCCAGGGGCCCTCCTGGTTTCTCCATTTAACATGAAGTGGAGGGGTCAAAGTTTTGCCTCTTGTTGGTTGTTTTGCCTGTAATGTGTATCTCCAGCATCTCTCTAAGATTTCACTTTAGGAGGCACACTTTCTGCTTCCTCCCTCTAGCCACCATCTTGGAATGTCCTCTCTGTAATATTCTTAAAATGTAGCTGTATATACTGTTCCAGTACAACAGTATCTGAAAATAAGATCATTTTCCTACCATGTATTGTGAATTATGCACATGAGTGTTTTAAAATAACATCTTGGTTGCCTCCAAGTGTTGGCAATTATGAATAAAGTTTGTGTAGACATCTGGGCGCAGGTTTGTGTGTCAACATAAGTTTTCAACTCCTTTGCATAAAAGCCAAAGTACTGATTGCTGGATAGAGTAGTAGGGATATGTTTACTTTTAGACGAAGTTAGCAAACTCTTCCAAAGTGGCTGTAGCACTGTTTTGTTCCCGTCAACAGTAAGAGTTCCGGTTGCTCCACATCCTTGGCAGCATTTTCTATTGTCAGTGTTCTGGATTTTGGCCATCCTAATTTTTGTATAATGGAATCTCATTTTACTTTGCATTTCCTTAATAACCAATGATATGGGGCATCACTTCATGGATTTATTTGCCATCTATATTTGTCTTCTCTGGTAAGGTGTTTGATCAGGTCTTTGGCCAATTTTTTATTCAGATTGTTGGTTTTGTTGTTACTGAGTTTTAAAGAGTTCTTTGTATATTTTTGTAAATTTCTTTATCAGATATGAGTTTTATAAATACTTTGTCCCAGTCTTTGGCTATCTTTTTGTTCTCTTGGCTGTGTTACTCACAAGGGAGAAAATTTTTAACTTTAATGAAAAGTACAGTATAAGTTCTTTCATGGACTTTTGTATTGCATTTAAAAGGTCATGTAGATATTCTGTGTTATGATCTAGGAATTTTTATAGTTTTGCATTTTACACTTACATATATTTTGAGTTAATTTCTGTGAACGTTGTGAGATCTGTGTCTAGACTTTTTAATATATGGATTCCATTTGCTGCTCTTAAAAGAAATAAATTGTTTTTTCTCTCAAGATATTTATATATTTCATCTATGTTACCACAATGGCATAGTTATTCATGGTATTTCCTTTTCATGTCAGTACGATAAGTATTGGTGTCCTTTGATTGAGTTGTGATAAAATTAATTGATCTTCTCTCTTTCATTTTCTTAAGTCAGATTTCAATGACTTTTCAATGAATTTGATTTTTTAATATATTAATTTTTCTCTCTACTTTCTTTCCTGTTTCCTTCCTTCTGCTCACCTTGTCCTTAATTTGTTCTCTTTGTGTACCTTTTTAACATGGAGACTTTGTTGAATGATTTTTTTTTCTTTGAGACTGAGAGACACACCATGTAGGCTTAAGTTGGCTTTGTACTTGTTGTCTTCCTGCCTCCACATCCTAAATGCTGAAGTTATAGGCTTGTGCCACTCCCTCCTCCACCCACTCCCAGTGGTCATTGACTTTTTATTTTTTTATTTTTGGTGGTACTAGGGTTTGAACTCAGGTCCTTTTGTGCTCTGTCAGTTTAGCCACACCTCCAGTCCTTTTTACTTTCTAGGTCATTTTTTGAGATAAGGTCTTACTTTTTGCTTGGACTGGCAGGCATGATCCTCCTAAACTTTGCCTCTGAAGTAGCTGGTATTAGAGTCATGAGCCACTGCATCTGGTTGTCATTGATATTTTTAATCTTTTTTTTATTTTGTAAGATTCAAAATCATTATCTTTATGGCATTGCTTTAGTTCCATCCCACATATTTTGGCATATTTTAATTATTATTGAGTGTAATTTTTTTGGTTGGCGTGGGGTTTAAACTCTAAGCTTTGTGCTTGCTAAGCACTCTACTACTTGAGCCACACCTCCAGTCCTTTTTGTTTTTAGATAGGGTCTCATGCTTTTGTCTGTATAGGCCTCAAATATCTATTGAACTACCTCCACCTCCCATATAGCTGGGATTATTGCTGTTATCCACCACACTGGCCTCTCATTATATTCTATTTTTAAATTTTCAATGTGATTTTTTTGTCTTTTACCCAGTGCTGTTTAGTTTACTATTGTTTAATTTCCAAATGTTTGAAGATATTTACAGGTTATTTTTTCCTTGGCAATACTAGTCTTCATTCATCAATTAATAACTTACTTTTTGTAGTACATTTTAATGCATTTCATAACATTTTCATGCATGTATAAAATTTAATTTGATCATATTCATCAAGTGTTTTTGTTACTAATATAATTTCATTGAGGGAAATATCCTTCATATCTTTTTTAATTTGTTGAGAATTATAACACAGTAATGGTCTAGTTATGGTGAATGCTTTAGGAATACACACTGAAGCGAGTGAGTATTCTATTTTTTAGTGTAATGTTTTGTAAATTTAATTAGATCTCATTGGTTTATGGGATTATTCCAGCCTTTTTTATGTTCTACTGATTTACTGTGTATTTATTCTATTAATTATTGAGAGAAAAGTGTTAAAATCTCTACCTATAATTGTAAACTAGTATATTTCTTTTTTCACTATTGACAATCTTTCTTCCATATACTTTGAAACCTATTAATTAGGTACAAAACACTTAAGAATTGTTTTGTCTTTTTGAGCTATTAGCTCTTTTATTGTTACAAAATTGTGTTTCTTTATCTGTGCTTTTGCTTACATTTATCTGGCTCTTACATAGGCTCACCAGCTTTATTATGATAGTATTTGCAAGTATATTTTTTGCCTTTAGCTTAAGTTATATATGTCTTTATATGTAAAGTATGTGATCAGCATGTGTTGTATCTTATTTTATTGTCCCTCTAAATCCATGTTTTTTTATTAGTGTTTAAACCACTTACATTCTATATATAAAATCTCTATAATTTTGGTTTATCTATTTTGTATTCTGTTTGTCTCTTCTAATCTCTTTGTTCCTCTTTGTGTTTTTGGCTTTTTAATGATTTTTTTTAGTATTTAGGTTTTAATGTTCCATTTTATATCTTCCATTAGGTCAACTTCTTTGTTTAGTTTTTTTAGTGATGGCTCTAATCTTAAATATCTGCAATATAATTTTCCTTGAAAAAAGTTCAGACTTAGAAACTTAATGCTGAAGTACACTGTGGACATCATTGATTAATCAAAATGCTGGAATTTTATGTCAATGAGGTTGCAGTTCATGGTAATTTTAAAGCAAAAACTAGTGAGTCCTTCTTTATATAATAGTAATATACATATTACTATGTAAACTATTAATTTTTCACATCTGGCCTTTATTCTATTATCACTTATTCCTCTGTGCTAAGTAACATTCTTTTCATCATATAGACTTTGTTCTTTCAGTTTTACATTTCCAACATAACCTTAGCTCTATGTACTCCTCGGCGGTACTACTCTTCACTCATCGGCTGATAACTTACTTGTCATAGGGTCGGTTTCAAATACATTCTTTCCAAATGCTTTGTTTCTCACTTCCTGCCAATTACAGCTGATAACTTCATGTCTCTTTTGACAGAAAAAGCTGAGATCATCTCAAATGAAATAAGTAATATATTAGTTCCACTGCAGCTAGTGTCTACAAATGTTTGCTTAGCACTATAAAATTATAACCTACATGTTTTTGTAGCTTTCAATGAATACATATTTAACACCTATCTTGCACCTAGATATAGATTCAGCAATTCATAAAACAAAAAGCTGCTTCAACACACAAAAAATTATAATGCACACACTATACTATTCTGAGTAAGTTTGTATTTTCTCATATAGGATATGATAGGTCTGTATTTATGTTAGTTTTCACTTGAAGAAATGATATGGATGCATTCGTGCCTATAAAAGACAATAACTATTGGGTGCTAAAAATATAAACCAATGGGAAAGAGATAGGAAACAGAGGAACAGGGCTATTCAAATGGTCTATATGTTAAAGATGATGAAAATTTGATTATGACAATGGCAGTGAGGCAAAGATGGGAAAAATATGAAAACTTTGTATCCACCCTTGTTCTTTCAGCCATGTTTTAGATGCATGTTTCCCATGACTCTCAAACACCTCCAATTATACATCAACTCAAACTTGACATAAATAAAGGTAGTAATAATAGCTAATATTTATTGAGCTCATACTTTGTGTCATATACTATTCTAATTGCTTTATGTAAATTAACTCATTGAAGGGTCAGTCATGCTGCTGTCTCTAATCACAGCTACATGGAAGTGGAGATCAAAAAAATTGTAGTTGGAGGCCAGCAAGACCCCATCTCAGCAAACAAGCCAGGAGTGGCAATGTACCCCATGATCCTAGCTATGTGGGAAGCATAACTGCAAGATCTTGGTCTAGGCCACCACAGGCAAAAAGTGTGAGATCCTACCCAAAAAGTAGCTAAAAGCCAAAAAAGGGCTGGAGGCATGGTGCTAATGGTAGAGCACTTGCAAACAAGTACAAGGCCCTGAAGTCAAACCTTGATACCACCGAAGTAAAGTAAAATAAATTAACTCATTGAATCCTTCTACAACTCAACAAGAAACAATGGTTCCTTTTAATAATGGATCAGTGTCAATCATATCCATATTCTTCTGAGTGTGTTTTAAACTTATCATTATTTTGTGCTGAATTGTCTGAAATTTGATTTGGTCATTTCTTTCCTGCCTTTTGTTTTCATTTCTCTGTATCATGATTTATACCATTCACTTTTCTAACCTAACAACCTAGGTGACTTTAAATGTTGATATCTCTGCTTTCAGTTTTTCCTCATTCCTCCTTCCTCTTTCTGCCATCAGAATAATACCACTATCATCATGTTACTGAGTTATTTCATGACTTGGAGATCTATAATACTTCTCTGTCATTCATTGAATCATGTATCTTGGTATTCAAGAATTCCCATTAATGGTCTTATTTCATGTATACTTTTCCCCTGATTACCATGAAAGAGATTAGTTTCTATCTTCTTTTCTTTCAAAATCGTTGCTTCCTTTGTGAATACTCATGTTGTTCTAATACAAATTTTTAAAAATTCCTTATCATCATTTTAACTTTTCTTTAAGATTTAGCTTAGCTAAGACTGTCTTCCATGAAGTTAACCCAATATTTGGTAGTTTTCTCCCTACTGTAAGTTCTTATAGCTCTTATAATAAGTTATAATAGTAAGTATATAAAACTTGTGTAATAGGTATAATAGTAGCTCTTATAAGAATTATCTGTGCCTTTGGTAGGACATTGGTCTCCTACATATTTTGGAGAGGGCTGAGCCTGCTCCAGGAACCAACTATGTGAGATACATCAAGGAGTTATTGTTTGAAGTATAATGGCAATGCTTCTGCTTAGGCAAAAATTCCCAAGTTTCTCACAAATGCATGAAGGATATGTAATTTTTTATTGAGACAATGAAGTTATTATAATGCTTATGATAACTTCTCCAACCAAAATGGTACTTACTTCCTTCTGATATAATTCTCTTTTTTCCACTTCAATGTAGTATAAGGAGTCAGAACACACTGTACAGTTGCATTTACCCCACAGCTCTGTTTTTGCCACTTCATATTAATACTCTATTGCATATTACCTTACAGTGTTAAATAATCATTTCTCTTTTTCTGTTTACCAAAAACCAAAGGATAGCATCTTACATTTTCCTCTCTTTGACTTGGCAAATGCCAAGACTAAGGTAAAAAGAATGCTTGAAAGAATGTACATTTTCTGTGTATGAAAACAGGGTTTATAAGTATCCATTAAATCAAGCTTGTTAATTGCATCCATAAATCTGATTTTTAACATATTTAATAAATAAGTTTCTAGGAGGCCTTCTCTCACTGTGATTATGAATTAGCTAATTTTGTTGTAATTTTGTCAATTTTGCTATATGCATTTTTAAGTTATACTCTTAGATGCATTAAAGAGTATTATAGTTTGCTTATAAAAATTATAAGGAATAAATTATTCCTCTTATTATTTAGTAAAGACCCTTTTTATCTACTAATCTTTTTTGCCTGAAATTTTGTTAAAACATCTAATTTGATCTCCCTGAATAATCACCAATAGTGATTTCACAATGAAGAAATGATTCATTTATGGCTTCATTTTAAAATGGTATTTTAAACCATGCTCACTTACTGGCTAAATGTGATTGGCTACCATATATTAGAATTTGATCTTTAAAAGTGAATTATATGGTCATCCTACAGCAGTTAGGTTACTATTCAGATGAAATATACTAAAAATAAGTTGATATTTTGTACATCCTAGTATCATTGGTTCGTCACCCACAGTGAATGTTAACATGGAGGTTGTATAATTTATTCTGCTCTAGTGTTCTTTAAAATTAGCCATGCCTATTTAGAAAATAGTGAAGCAAGTATCATCTAAACTGACTTCTGTCAATTTCTTTTCCCGGAGCTTGATATGCTTACTTGGTGTAAAATAGCACAGGCTACTTTAAATTTCATATACTTATTAATTCTGTAAATGACATAACATTTATTTTAGCCAGAAATGAAATATATTCATAATAGTGCAGGTTCAGTTTACACAACTTTTCTGTCCTTGTGCCAGGCACTGCTTAGGGCTGCTTATACAAGGAAAATAACGGGCCTGTCCCCTTACAGCTATTTTCAAACTGAAAACAGAAGAAATTTTAATATAATATGATAGGCACTGCAATAAAATTAATGCAAGACTTACAGAAACCTTAGGAATAAATTCTTATTCCTTGTTTGCTGACAGCAGTGCTACAATTATATGATACAAAGGAAGTTCTTAAAAGAAATAATTAATGTACTAGGCCAATAAAGTTATTAGACAAGTTAGGAGGTACAGACTTTCTAGAAATACTTTCTAAGAACAGTGTTGGTGAATATTCTTTCTGAATGTTTTACACATTCTGAATTGAATGTCTACTTCTTCCTAGCCTCACTTCCACTCCATTGCATCACTGCAATGTTGCGTCACGCATCTGGGAGCAAATATGACATGTCCTCTTCACTCAGCCCCTTTCAATTGGCCTTTATCAAGTCCTGACAGTCTTCAACTTTGAAATGTATTTGAAATCATTCACATTTCTTCACTGCTGCCCAAGGCATATCATTTGTGCTAATCCATAAGGAATCTACTGTTGCTCTGTCTTCTTTTTCATTTTCTCAAGAGAGCTACTACAATTATCTATTTAAAAAAGTAGATCTGATGATTATGTGCTTACTTTCTAAAATTCCTTTGATGGCTTTGTACCAATCTTATAATGAAGTTAAAAGTCACGTCACATTTTGAAATCATTTTGGTGATTCTGCTACCTTGATCTTTCTTATAGTTCTCATATCCTGTCACTCTCCTGCCCACCTTAGGGTCCTTACTTTTAATTCTTTTTATTTGTGATACTTTAATTCTCAAGCCTTACTTTCTAATTCTTTCCTGCCTTCCTATCACCAATTCTTTCTTCGGGTGTCAGCTTTAATGTAACTTCTTGGAAAACAGTGTCCTTCCACAGTACATCTTCCCTCTTCCTTCTCTTTTATCACATTAGTTAAATATATATAAGTGCACTTGTCTGTCTTCCCTTCTAAGATTATAAGCTCCTGAGAGCAAGAGCTGATGACTACACATTTTACAAGTTTCATATCTGACCATTAGTGACTCCTAATGGAGAATCCTTGCTTCTTTGTTCCAAAAGGGAAAACCAGTTATTAGCTGAATTTCTTATGTTTTTGGTTGGATTAATTGTATTCTTTTAGGTACTTTCTACTTTTAGGATCTTTGAGCTTCACCCCATTGATATCTCTTTTATTGTATTTATTTGTTTATCTTTGACAGCACTGGGGTTTGAACTCAGGGCTTCACACTTACTTGGCAGGTAGTTTGCTGGTTGAGCTGCACCTCCAGCCAAATGGGTTTTTTGTCGTTGTTGTTGTCATTTTTGGGAGGGGGGGTTGGTGGTAGTAGAGTTGAACTCAGGGTTTAGTGCTTGGTAGACAGGTGCTGTACCATTTGAGCCACACTGCCAGCCCTTTTATTGTTATTATTATTATTATTATTATTGCTGGAAATTGAACTGAACCCAGGGCCTTGAGCATGCTAGGCCAAAGACTCTGCCACTTGAGCCACACCCCTAGGCTGTATCTTTATAAGCCACCTATTATGGCATTTTAAGGAAACATCTTTTAAAACTAAGTTATAGAATTTCTGCTCAAGCTATTTTCAAGTTCTCTTTTTATATGTAATAATGCTTTTTCAAATATAAAATGTTCTAAATATCTAAAGTGATTAAATGTTGAAATTTAAAAATCACTCAGTGATGGAAATCATCCTAAGGTATTGTAAAATAGTAAGATAATTTTAATTTTCTATTTTAAAATCTGTTAGAATTTCTTCTTAAACATATTTAATAATTTTTCTAGGTAAAATTTAAGAATGTTTAGAAATTTATTTATTAGCTGATAAAGTTTCAGATCCATGCTAACAATGCTATTAAGGGGAAATATTAAGAATTGTTGACTTTAAATTTCTTCCTGAGAGCTTAATATTTGTACAATTCAAAAGAAAAAAAGACATTTCAGATGAGAGTACCTTTTTATTTTTCTTTTTGAGACAGGGTCTTGCAATGTAGCCCAGGCTGGCCTTGAATATATGATCTTCCTGTCTAGCCTCCTGAGTGCTGGGATTGCAATCATGTGCACTGCATCTGGCTGAGATGTGCCTTTTATATAAGCTTTTTGCTGAGGTATAAGTGATATGATATTTTTAAAGATGAGTATATAACGATTATCTTTTTCCTGCAAAAGTAAAACACAGGAACAAAAATTACAATTCATGTTATTGATGCCTACAGAACTGTATCTCCATGGTTGTAGTCTATGACAAAGATTTTGACAAGAATTTATTAAAAAGAAGTGTCATGGTATTGCAGTTAGAACAAATGTGTCTTGGATTCTAAGAGAAGGCCATTCCAGGGTAACAGAGTAAGCTCCACAGCAAATCAATGGGTGGAAGTTGATCTGCCTTGGAGGTCTTATAGACTGGTGGCAGGCAACAGGCAGAGATATATACAAGTGGCCATCACTAGGATGATATAGGATGAATAATAAAAGTTCCCTGTGGTTAGGAAACAAAACAAAACAAAGCAATAAACTACATATCAGGCAGCCATGGGGAAAAAATAACAGTAGGTAGGGATCTAGGCAAGCAACCTACTGGCATCAAGGGAATCCAAGTACAGTTAGTGGGTGACTCAGCTGTGGAAACAGAAGTCAAGTCCCAGACTTATTCTCTTTGAATTGATATGAGGAAAAGACTCTACAGAATGTTAGATCTGGCCTCTGAGACTTTGGGATATTAGTTGGATGGGAAATGAGGCAGGGAATCTAGTAAATTGAAGTAAGAAATGGACCATCTTTTGATACAAGATCTAAGGCTGAATCCTAGTTGCTTTGATTCAGAATACAAGGTCAAAAAAGGAACTATTAGCAAAGTTGACAGGATGCTGAATTCCAAACTGTGCTTTCAATCACATTATACTTCCCCCTGCCCCACGACTAGGTTGGATAGAGTCTAGGTGGGATGGATGGAACTTTCATTAACGGTTGAGAAGCCATTCCTTTGTAGAGCTGCCTTTGTAGAAGGCAGAGTTAGAGGTCTGGATGGCAATTGTAACTGTTCTTTTTCTCACTAGACTTTTCCACTGTTATCTATGGAAGAGAACAAATTGATTCACAAAAGGGATAATTCAAAGCCACTTAAAGAACTGTGAGACCAGAGAAACCACAAAAATAAAATTTGTTAAACCTGAGATTTATTTTTGTTTTCATATTTTTAACCAGGACAGTTGATTTACTCAAAATGAAAAATTAGCAAGTATATACTGAAGTATATACTGTATGTACAGTAGCCAAGTACAATAAACTCCAAGGATCCTGAGTTCCCTAGTTTCTAGATATCCTTTGGAAAATATTCCTCAAAATGAGATAATTATTCAGAGGTAGAAATACAGTCATTTTCAATTACTACAGTAACAAATTATTATAAATTTAGCAGTTTAAAGCAACCCAAGTTTATTACTCACAGTTCTACACATCAGAAGCCTGGGTTGATTATACTAACTTCTCCATTCTCAGTTTCACAAGGAAGAAATCAAGTGTGGGACTGCTTTGCTCTTATGGAAAGGCTCTAGGAAGAATCAGCTTTCAAATTTACTTAGATTGTTGGCAGAATTCAATTCTTTGTGATTGTAGGAATCAGCCATGGGCTGCTCTTACTTCTAGAGGCCACTACATTCACTGGCTCTAGGGTTCAGGACATAGACATCTTTGGGGACCATTCTTCTTGCCATGGAGAGAGATTTTTCCAACTAATGATCCTAATTATTTGATTTTGTTTCTGAGGTGATAGTGAGGATATTTGAAATACTTAGACACTCAAATAAGTTAGAAGCCCTCGGATTTTTATCCTGAATCAAATAACTTACTGAAAAAACACAAAGGCTTCCATCTTAGAAAAATGTAGGGCAATAATTGGAATAGATAAACATTTGTAAGGAAGGTGCAATGTTAATATTAACATTATCATTTTCTTTAAATTATGGTATTTTGAAATAATGTTTAAGATTGTTTCATTAAGTGAGTGAGTGGTTAACATGTTATCTGTGTGCTGAAGGGATGTTTAATGAAGAGGTTCACATGTAGGCTATAGTTTGACCATAAAACAGGCCTACTACTCTAATAATAGTTTTTTCTGTCTCTGAAGCTTATTTGAAAACCATAAATGTGCTTCTAAGTACTAAGATTGTAACTTGAATACTAAAAAAAATAGTGTTCCAAATATCTCTATTTCATTTTCAATAGGTTCCATATGCTACTTAACTCTTCTTAATAACTCACAATCATAATTTTGAGGAATAAGTTCAAAATGTTCTGTGATCAAAAATGATGTGTACATGTTAGAACATCTCCAGGCACATAGTAGGCACCATATATTTGCAATACAGGTACATATGTAGAAATATCACTTTAAGTTACTTTCTTAAAACAAATCCCTTATGTCAGCCTTTCTTTCTCATAATCTATCTTTTCCTGTTAATGATGCAACATGCAAGGAACCAGATTTCTGAAAATTAACAACTCAAAGGCTACCTCCTAAAAAATTTTCCTACGTTCAATGAAATCACTATTGTGTTTATCAGGGTCTTTTTACATTCTCTTGTACATAAACATTTTTAGCAAGATTCTCTTCTTTTCTTCTGTTGCCTGTCATACTTCTATGTTTTTTGGTTTTCCTATGAAAAAGCATCTCCAACTAATACAGTACTCTTTATTTTCTGCCTAGCAATTTTCAGCTATAATACTTAGATCACCAGCTCTTACACTTTACATGATTTTAGGTGTTCAGGTAGTACTTCTTCACGGATTCTTTTGTTCTTATTTCTCTGATATTGTTCTTAATGTTATTTCTGGGTCTCTTGCTTTTTTGGAAGCCACAGTGCTGAATACTGTTCAGTGGGTAATTAAGGTTGTGTGAAAGCAACACATAAAATTTTTGTTCCAATTTAAAGAATAACAAAACAAACAAAAAGGCAAACAAAGCAACAACAACAAAAGTAGCATAATGGTCAAGGATGCTGGCCCTCCAGACTGAGGGCAACTGAGCAAAGTGGCCTAAGGTGGAGTGTGTTCCTAATGCAAAGTGATTTCTAGGTTGTTTCTAGGACCTAACTTTCCAAAGCAGAAGAACTTGTTTTTCATAGTCTGAAAATTAAAATGTTTCATAAATTATTTTATTGAAATGAGTTCTTTTCTCATAAATTTAAATGGATTTCATTATGATATTTTTATACATGTCTTAAATGTACTTTGATCATATTCACTCCTCTATTAACCTTTCCCGTTCTTCTTCACCTCTCCTGCTAGTCCCTTTTCCTCTTCCCAAATAGTCCCCCTCTTCTTTTATGTTTTTTTTATTTTTTTAATCTGCAAAAGGAAACATGATAATTGTCTTTCTGCATCTGGGTTATTTTGCATGATGGTCTCCAGTTCTATCCATTTTCCTGCAAATGACATAATTTTGTTCTTCTTTATAACTGAATAAAACTCCATGATGTATATATACCACATTTTCTCTATCCATTCATGCACTGACGGATGGATATGCAGCCTAGGAAATAGGCTGATTCTATAACTTGGCTGTGGTGAAACAGTGCTATAATAAACATGAATGTTCAGGTGTCTCTATCATATGCTCACTTAGATTCCCTCGTGTGTATGTGCCCAGGGGTGGTAAAGATAGATCATATGGTAATTCTATTTTTAGTTTGGTTGTTTTGCAGTACCGAAGATTGAATTTAGGGCTTCATGCTTGCTAGGCACACTCTCTACCGCTTGAGACACATCCCCATAACTTTTTGCTTTAGTTATTTTTCAGATAGAGTCTAGGATTTTCTGCCCTGATTGGCCACAGCCCATGAGCTTCCTTTTTCTGCCTCCCATATAACTGGAATTATAGACATGAACCACCACACCTGGCTTATTTTTAGATTTTTGAGGAACCTCCATACTGACTTCCATAGTGGCTGCACTAATTTATATTCCCACCAACAGTGTATAAGGGTTGCTAATCCTCCCACTTGCTGCATCCTCTCCAGATTTCTGCCATTTGTTTTCTTCATGATTTCCATTCTGACTAGGGTGAGATGAAATCTCAATGATGTTCCAGTTTGCATTTCCCTGATTTCTAATGTGTTGAGGGTTTTTCATGTGTTTATTGGCCATTTGTACTTCTTTTGAGAAGTATCTATTCAATTTATTTGCCTATTTATTAATTGGATTATGCTTTGGTGTTTAATTTTTTTAATCCTTTATATATTCTGTGTATTAATCTCATCAGATAGATAGTGGCAATGATTTTCTACCATTCCATAAGCTGTATCTTCACTTTAGTAATTGTCTCCTTTGCTATACAGAAGCTTTGTAATTTGACACAGTCTCATTTGGAGAGATTCACCATTATTTCCTGAGCTATTGGAGTCCTATTCAGAAAGTCATTGCCTATGCCTACATCTTCAGTGTTTTTCCTTATTTTCCTATGGTGAGTTCAAAGTTTCAACACTTACATTAAGGTCAGTGACATGTTTCAAATTGATTTTTATACAGGGTGAGTTAGGGGGGATCTAGTTTCAGCCTTCTACGCATGGATATCCAATTTTCCTAGCACCATTTGTTGAAGAGACTCTTTTCAACATGTTTTTAGCATCTTTGTCAAGAATCAGATGGCTATAGCTGCTTGGATTTATTTCTGGGTCCTCTCTTCTATCCTACAGGTTCACATGTCTGTTTTTGTGCAAGTACTTTGGTGTTTTTGTTTATGATTCTGTAGTATAATTTTAAATCTGGCAATGTGATACCTCCAGCAGTGCTCTTTTTGTTCAGGGCTGTTTGGCCATTTGGGGTCTTTTGTGCTTCCATATGAATTTTAGGATAATTTTTTCTGTTTCTGTGAGGAATGTGATTGTAATATTGATGGGGACTGCACTGAGTCTGTATGCTACTTTTGGTACCATGGCCATTTTTTTTGTTTTTGTTTTGTTTTTGCAGTACTAGGGTTTGAACTCAGGGCCTACACCTTGAGTCACTCTACCAGCCCTTCTTTTGTGATGGTTTTTTTCAAGATAGGGTCTCGTGAACTATTTTCCTGGGCTGACCTTGAACCATAATCCTTCTGATCTTTGCCTCCTGAGTGGCTAGAATTACAGGTGTGAACTACTGGCACCCAACTAGCATGGCCATTTAACAGTATTTGTTCTCCAGATCTACATAGAAGGATGTTCATCTTTTAGTGTCTTCTTCAATTTCTTGCTTTCATGTTTTATAGCGTTCATCTCCTTTGTTAGGATTGTTTCTAGATATTTTTTTTCTTTGATGCTTGGGAATAGGTTTGTCTTCCCGATTTATTTCAAATGAGTTCTTTTTATGTTAAAAATATCTGCATTTTATTTAACCTTAAATTTCATGAATTAAGTTTACTTAAGTAAAGTTAGCACTTGATCATATTTTACGGTTATTGACAAAAAATGTAGCAACCCACAATAATTTTTGTTACAAATAGAAATAAGACAGTCTAGAATGTTTGTAAAATGTTTAGTTAAAAAAACTCAGTTATATCATTCCAAAAGATAATTTTATGTTTTACCTCCAATCTTTTATAGATTATGTTTTACTACTTGTATACTTAGAATCAGTTCTGTGTTTGCTGTGTTTCACATAGCATTATATTTTGAACAAGTTTCCATGGTTCTTAAATAACATCATTTTTACCATTATTTTTAATGGTTGAATCATGTTCCATCACTTAGAAGACTAATTGATGCTTTATTAAAGCATTACATTATTGCCAAATTTGGGGGTTATATTAAAATATTTTCACTATAAATATGCATATTTTGTGCATATTGGTTTTCTCACAGTTCAGAATTTACATTTGGACATATCTGAAAAGAAGAATTGCTTAGTCATAACTTACTAATATTTTTATAGTACATGATATGTACAAGTAAGTGTCTTCCAGAAGTGTACCAGTTTCCAATGTTAGCAATAACTTAGGAAAATCCTGTTCTGGCAAGATTCTTAAGCATATTTTCCCAGTCATCAGTAAGTCACAACTATTTATCTAGTTATTAATAATATTTGTAAAAAAAAATTACCCTCTTAAAGTTTACCGGATCTTTTGTTTGTACCTATTAACTAAAAAGATTCCCCCAACACATTTTCTGGCATTAAAAAAATAATAATAAGCAAAGTTTGAAGATTGGAAAGGCTCACCTCATTCTAGCCAAGAAATTTAAATAACTCAATACCTAGATATGGAATTGAAACATTGGAGAATTATAAGTATCAAGAAAACATCCTTTAAATCTTTAGAAGAGAAAAGCAAATCATGTCCTAAAGAACAATAATCACATTAGTATCAGACTTCTTTGCAACACTGAATGTTAGACAACAATATAACTATAGTTTTGATGAGAGTCAATAAAGACATTTGTATACATGTAAGAATTTGGAAAGTAATAGCTATAAAAGGTGATATCCTCCAGCCAAATACAAAATGTATAAAAGTAAAACAGTAATAGTGAAGTTTGTTATTAAAAACTAATATGGGGAAATGAAATTAAATACAGTTGTAGTTCTTTATTTTTTATGCTGAAAGTGTAACTATAAAGCCGAATTTAGAGGTCAGAAATTATTATTAAAGAAGAGGTGATAAAATGTTTATATCTAAAAATCCAGATGTTTATAATCAGAATTGAGACATTGAAGAGGGAGCTAGAGAATAAGAAAGTAAGCTAGTTTCTTCATTTTCAAAGGGAAGACAAACAATGTTGTTTGTCTTAACTTTAATTCCTTTAAAACCTAGGATACAGAAATTTCAGGGTTTTTTTATTTTAAAGGATGTCTCATTGGATGCATTTTAAGAAAACTTTTCTGCTAACAAGTGAAGCAGTTATGTAAAATATAGGATAAAGCTTAAAAACAAATGATATACCAGATTATAACACAACACAAATGAAAGGAAAGCTGAACTTGCAATATTAATTGCAGGCAAAATAGATTCAAGGCAGCAATTTCTAAACATGAACAAGAAAGTCGTTTTAAATAAAGTATAGAATCCACAATAAAAATATAAGTTTCCAAAAAATATTGTGCTAATGAACACAGAATTAAAGTATGTATGGCAAATATTCACAGAGGCAAAAGGAGAAATGGGCGATGTCTCATTTGTGGGACATTGTATATATCTGAAAGAGAATGAAACAAAAAATAGAGAATATTTGAAGATATTAAGTTAATGCATAAAAATGTAAACAGAGAATATGGATATTTTACCAATGGGAAATTATAAAGTTTATCATTGATTTGATCATAAAAATATTCAACATATTCCTAGATAAAGAAATTGTGTAAGGTACCTTACCTGGCTATAATTGGGAAACTAGAAACTAAAAACACATGTAAAAAATAAAGCCTCCAACCATTTGTAAATTAAAGTATATCTTTTGATTACATCTGCAAGGTTACATATTTTTGTTCACATTCTTTCCCTAAATCATTTATTCAGTGTAATTTTGGTTTCCAGTTATCTTCCATTAATTGGCAAAACAGAATTATAATCAGATGAATCTTTAAAAGAAGTGTGAACACCAAGATACAGTCTTGTAGATGCAATCAAAAGTCAATTTGGAGCAAAACTTACAGTTTTTACAAAACCTTAAAATTAAGTATACAAAATTAACTACATAAAAAGATCCTGACTTAAGAAGTTTGAAAGTGAACAATAAAATTTTAAAAATGCAGGAGAATAGAAATAAATTTTTTGAAAAGTAAACATTAATAAAACAGAAAAAAGTAAACTATAAACTCATGGCAAAGTTGCTGAGAATGCCAGTTCCCTTTAAGAGCAAGAAAACAAAGCAACATCTCTGTTAGGGACAAAAGGCAGGCTATTATACTCTCTTAGTGTGTTCTCCCATTGTACAGGTTTTCTTTTCTTTTTCTTACCTTTTCTTTTCCTCTCTCTCCTCTCCTTTTATTTTTTCTTTTCCTTTCCTTTCTTTTTTGTTGTCTGCATACCAGAAACTGTCTCTAAACCATTTGGATTCTATACAATGGGAATGAGAAAGAAAGTAGAAAGTATTACAACTCTTAAAACTTTGTTCTTGGTGAAAACAAGGAGAGAAGGACACATAGGTAGTTGAGATACCATGTGCCTGACTAGACTACTCTAACCATGGAAGAAGGAATGTATATATTTTGTGGTCTCCTAGCAGTCTCTCTCAGAGCTGCTATGAGAACCTTTTTAAAAATACGTGAAAGTAGTATGCAAATGGATAAAACTAAGTATCTCAATGAATAGTTTCTGGGAAAATTTAAATGAACAAAATTAAAGCAAATAGAAATAGAAAAGGAACAATGACCATAATTCTTTCAAAAACTGCCTTTGTATTCAGTTTTATAACTTTCGGTGGGTAAATACCAACCACAAAACTTCTTCAAATCCTTATAAAAAACAACTTGCTATAAATTCATTTTGAAAAGGCAAAATAATCCTGATGCTCATTTGAAAATACAAAACAACAAAGAACATTTTAGATGTGTCAGATTCAGAATATGGATGTAAATATCCTAAATAACACATTAACAAATGTGATTCAGTAACTATTAAAAGAATTACTCCCGATGATCAAGCATGACTTATCTCAAAATTGTGATATTTTAAGTTTATTAAAACTGTCAATATATGATTACTTATATCATGCTTTCCCAAAGAAACGCCATACAATTCCAATCAGAGATGAAAAAGCAAAAGGCATCTTTTCCTATTCCTGATAAAAATAAGAGTATTTCTATCCCATTTCTGATTTCTTTAAAAATTATTTTTATAGCACTAGGTATATAAATATTTCTTAGTATGCTAAAGTCTTCAACCAGTAGTCAAGTATTGAGGTGTGCTTTGCATTGTAATTGGCATAACAAGATATCTACTATTACCTCCCATTTTAAATGTTTCTCAAAAAAGCATGCTTATGTATGGTTATGTCTTGGTGTGTTTTATAACAAAATACCTGAGACTGGATAATTTATAAAGAACAAAAATTTTTACATATTTCTGGGCATTGCAAAGTCTGAAATCAAGGCTAGTATTTGCTGAGGATCTTTTTCCTGTATCCTCTCCTGGAGAAGGTAGAAGAACAAGGAGAATGAACTCCCTCCATCAATCCCTTTCATGAGGATGTCTAGTCCCATTCACAGGGGAGGACCCTTAATGGTCTAATCACCTCTTAAAGGCACTACCTCTTAATCCCATCACATTGGTGACACCTAAATTTTGGAGCCAACACAGAAATCATAGCAGCCTAAAAACAGTACAGATGGCTTAATAAAAAGTAATCGTTTTTCCATTCTCTTCCTACTCACCCATTCCTGTAATCCCCTTTCCAATTTCTAAAAATCATATCACTATTTTAGCCCTATTATTATTATTGCTTCACCATTTTACATATACATAAGAATATTATTCCACAAATATACTTTATTTTTATATAAATTATATAAAATATGTTTTATATTAATTGTATAAAGTAAGGGGTTTCATTGTGATATTTCCATGCCAAATATAGACTTTATATCTTGATTCTCTACTGTATAATTAGGCAACTGGCTCTCTAGCATTCTTAGTAAATCAAACTCCTGGTTATTGAATGTGTAGAATCTTGATAAATGCTAACTAATTATGCTTTGTGATAAATTTTGCCCTATTTTTAATCTTTTTATAAATTTTTATTTTATGCCTATTTCTTTGAAGTTTTCACCTAGAGGTAGGTAGGTATGTACAACTCTTTTTTTCCCTACCAGAGTCAGATGACAAAACAAATGAGTTAGAAAAATGTATGTTTTCTAACCTAAAAATGCATATTAAAAGCATATCCAGAAGAATAAGAAAAAACTTTTAATAATAATTAATAGATTTACATCTATATTGAACTCTTACACATTCAATTTTGTTACAAGAAATACCTTAAAACCAGATTTTTGTATATTTTTCTTTTAAAAGAAAGAGCTATAATAAAAGTCAACCCTAAATAATCATGAATATATTATAGAATAAAGGATTTCCCATGGTACACAAATGAGAATTCATATAAATCCAGTGAAACAAATGCTTTGTAGTAGTTCTTAATGTAATTAAATTATTTGCTCTTCTGTGAATTTCATTACCACACCACAGAATAATACAAACTTTATGAGTTAGGTCCAACAACAATGTTTTATATATCCTTAAATAATGGAAAAATTTGTCTTGTGTTAGAAATAAGCTTGAGACATCTAAGAAATCACAGCAATTAAACCCAAGAAATTTGGAACTTTTCCCTTCTACATAAAGCCTGAATCTCCAGAGCTTGATTCTTACTTAGTTGACAGTTTCAGTACATGTACTACTTGCGTAGTTACTGTATATAAATTAGCAAGTTAGGCAGTTTGAGAAATATACTCTTTGACAATGCTCAGAGTACCAGTTAGTGTACCTATGTGGTGTTCCTCAGAACAGCATTTGTTAATGGTCATCTTGGTGTATCAAATGGTACTTTAGACTGAGTCTACACAATACAATAAAGGAAACGGGGCAGTACCTTGTTAATAAATCCCAGCAGGGTGAATGGATAGTGTAGCTCAGAACTGTGGTCCACAAAGGAAAGTTTGGGCCAAAATGATGTGGATTACTGTTTTGTACATACTGGATGATTACTAATATTCTGTTCAAGTTACTTTGTATCTTTTAGACCAAGGCTAGAAAGTTACTGTCACACCAGATAACCAGCATGTCATGCCACATGCTGTAAATCATCTCACACCTGATTTTCAAGACAACTTTATTATTCTGCACAAAGTATGATTATTAAAAAAAGAAGTATCTTCACAGAGTTATACCACTGTAAAAGTGTAAGTGCAAACTGTAAGAATTTGATACATCTTGAAATGTAGGGAAGAGATGTCAACAGCAGAGTAAAAGGCACATTTAAGTCAGTTGGTAGTCATTGTTTTCACTTTGGCTTGTTCATTCCTTCACTATCCTATTCAAAGTTGTAGCCCTTACTTCTTTACTGTGAATTCTCTATTTCCTGTTCTTTTTGTTCTCCCCAGATCATGAATAAATACATATCTTATTGTTTTGGTCTTTTCAGTGGTACTGTTAAACTCAGGGCCTCTAGCTTACTACACAGGTGCTCTGTCACTTAAGCCACACCCCCCAGCTCTTTTTGCTTTAGATATTTTTGAGATAGAGTCTCACTTTTATGTGGTTGACCTCAGACGGCAATTCTCCTTCTTCTCTGTCCTGCATAGCTGGAATGACAGTCACATGCCACCAGGCCCAGCTTTTTATTGGCTTAGATGGAGTCTTATGAGCTTTTTGCCCAGACTGGCCTCCAACCAAGATTCTCCTGACCTGTTTCTCCTAAATAGCTGGGATTACAGGCTTGAGCCACTGCTACCAGCTGTCGATTCATTGGTTCATTTTACTTACCGTCTTTCTTCCTCCACTAGAATATTAGCCTTGGAGGGCAAGGATAGACTGCAGTGAGAAAAGAAATTGAATATTTTGATTGGATTTATTAAATAACTTTAAAGTCATCAAATGAACATCCAAAAGGCATTTTAAATGTTTTAAAATTTCATTTATTTATTCATTTGTTTTCAGTACTGGGGTTTGACTCAGGGCCTCCACTTGCTAGTCAGGAACTTGAGCCCTTTTCTACTTTTAGGTATTTTTCAAATAGGGTCTCATATTTTACCCCGGGCCAGCCTAATCACCATCCTCCTACCTATGCCTTCTGCATAACTGAAATAATAGGTGCACACCACTGAGCCCAGCTTATTTATTTAGATGGGGTTTCACTAACTTTTTTCTGGTACTGGCCTTGAACTGAGATCTCTTGATCTTCACCTCTAGAGTAACTGACATTACAGATATGAGTCATTGCACCTGGCCAGGCACTTTAAACATTTGGCTTGCTTAAGTCTTTGCCTGAATCATTTATTCTATTCATGCTTAAATAACAGCAGGGTAATAAAACACAAGATAATTATGTAATGAAGAACTTTAAATGAAAAAATTAGCATATTATATACCTTTAAACAATGTGATCTGCCAAAAAAAAGGAAAAAAGAAAAGAAAGAGAGAGAGAGAAAGTCATTGGCTAAATATCTAACTGTGAATTTTACCTGTTTCTTTACTAATATCTTTACCTGTTGAATTTTGGATTAGATGCAAACAAACCTCTTTTCTTCTTTGGACAGGCAAAAACTTCTTTTATAAACTACTTTTGAACTACATTAAGAACATGCTTAATGTGGTCATATACATTTCTGTAATAGTATAGGCTAGAGTGATTCCAAAACTTGTCTTCTTTTACGTGTCTTTTTTATGGCAAAACAATTCTCTGTTCTGCAATTAATTTAAAAAATAATGAAATCCTATGTCTAGCTTTTAATACTAAGAACAACTTCCACATGATAGTAATTGGCAGCCTTAAGGGCAGAGATCAAATCTTATTTCCTACATCTGGCTGTAATCGTGCATATTTAAACCAAAAGTGTTGTTGGTTGTAATTTTTCCCCTGCCATAAATTGTGAATTAAAATTTTACACAAGTTTAGTTAAAACAAAAAGAACACTTTGCCTTTCATTTTTAAAAAACATGAATATTGCTATTTTTAAATGAAATAGACTAACTGACAAATGACAGGTTCTCAGTTAATATACACTAAATGAAATTGCATGTTTTTTTCTTAAAATAGAATAATAGGTTAATGTTCCATCTTAATATCTAAAAAAATACTGTGTTTACTTTTATACTCATATGCTTTATCAAAGGTTTAAAATTTTGGCTTTCACAGGTAAGCAACATTTCTAGATTTCTCCAGGAAACACTAAAATCATTGGCCTTAATTATTAACAACTGCCACTACTATAGGACATGCATGCTTGGTATTTTTATCAATTTTTCTACCAGGAAATATGTCCTACAGTATGCTGAGATTTTATATCTTCTAGTGGAATATTAACACATGGGTGAATAACCTGATATATAAAAATGAGGACAGTGCAGTAGGGATACTAAATGCAGGACCAGCGATACTAGATTCAAACTAATCTGTCTTCACCATATTTCTCATCCATTTTTTGGTGAAAACATTCAAAAGCCTCTCTTCTTGCAACACACAATGCACTGTTGTTGTTAATACAACACTAGAATTCATTCCTTTTAACTGTAATGTTGTACCTGTTAACCAACCTCTCCCTAGCCTGTGGTAACTACCTCTACTCTCGGTGCCCATGAGATCAACTTTTTTAGATTTCAAATGTGAGTCAAATCATGTGGTGTTTTTCTCGCTGTGCCTGGTTTATTTTACTTTAACATCATGTCCTTTAGGCTTATCAATGTTGTTACAAATGACAGACTTTCATTTTTTATGACTGAATTATATTTTATTGTGTATATGTGCCACATTTTCTTTATTCATTTATCCATTGATGAACATTTAGGTTGATTCCACATTTTGGCTATAGTGTAATAAAAAATGGGGAGTATAGATGTCTCTTTAACATACTTTTCCCCAGTAGGGAGATAAGGGATTATGCAGTAGATTTTTAATTTTTTGAGGGCTATTCTTACTTTTTTCCATAATGGCTATAATAATTTACATTCTCATCTGGTCCCTTCTTGACTGTTTTAGTATTTGCAATGGGCATAATCAGATTAAAGGTGAAATCATAGTTAAGAATAATTGTATATATAACTGTTGTATATAAGAATTAAATTTGCAATATTGATTTGATTAAAAAGAATCTAAACCCTAGTTTTTCATATTCTTATTTCATGAAATGCTGAGATTCCATGAAATCATTTGTAAATTAAGCAGACTTTGAATTTTTCAATCTAATATTTTCCATAATTTTAGAAGAATCTGTCCAGATCTAATTTTTTTCTCTTTAATCTCCTATTTACATTTTCATCCTTACTACCCTTTAGCTATATTTTTGCTATCAATTATAATCTGTCAAAAAGTGAATGATGTATTGGCACCTATTGGCAGGAAAATTATACTTAATAACATAGAAAAGCATAATCTAAAAAAAAACCACATTCTCTTTTCTTCCAACTCCTACAACCACCCTCTCTACTCATTCTACCTAAATATTTAGCTATTTGTCATTGAGATTGCCATTTCAGATGCCCATGCCTTAAAATAAAATGTTTGTTTAAACCTTTATTTTTTCATATTACTATTGGCATTATTATTTAAATATATCATCTCATTGAAGTTCTCTGACTTCACAAAGTTTAAAGAGACCTGCTAAAACCAATCTACTTAGTTATACTAACAATTATTCTTAGTTTACTTCTAGAGTGGAGAAAATTATCAGCATTTGTTCCCAGGAATGAAAAAAAATATCCCTTCCTACAATCTATTATCATTAGTCTTTGGTTTTGTGCCTTCTCTGTAATGATATAGGTTTGTTTCTCCTTTATTCTTTGCAGAGTGCTGCAGCAGCTCCCAGTCCAGTGCTAGGAAACATTCCCCCAGGAGATGGCATGCCAGTAGGTCCTGTACCACCAGGGTTCTTTCAGGTACTCAGAGACTCAACTAGGAATATAAAGGCATAGGAAATCCTGTTTGATTTTATTTAAAGATAATGAAGGAGGATGAGGCTATTTTAATTCTTAAGGTAAATATAATGATGTGCAGCCTACTCTTGATTGTTCAGACTGGTTATCTACTATATTGCCCTCCCTTCCTGTGTTTTCTTTGTTAATTAATTAATTAAGCCATTTCATTGTTCAACTGAGAAAGAAATGGAGTTGAAATATGAATTAGTCCAGTAAGTTATCTGTGGTACATATTTTGTGGGAGAAGAAACTAAAGATAACATTCTGGGAAGAGATGGGTTTTTCACTATCCAAGCTATCCATCCATGTTTTCTGAGACTAGAGATAATCAAGAATTGGCTGTACTTTCAAAGTATAGTTAAGTCATAGTCTAATCATTTAACAAGAATTATAGGGTATATCAAAATGTTTTTGAGAATCATCTTTGTAGTTTTTAGGCTGGAGTTTTTATTAACATCATTGCATAACATTTTAAGGTTGGATTTTCAAATACATGGTAGTCTTTGAGAGTTTCAGTGAGACTTTATTTTAGCAATGGTGATAATGATTTTAGAATTATAATGTATTACTTTTTAATTTTGCAGTATACAAATCTTAAATTTGATAATATTTTAATTCAGCCCAACCAGATTCTGAAACCTATTTTTATCCATAGCTAATTTATGACACCCTTTGAGAAAATTAAGAATTTAGGAGTTAAGATCTAGAGTGGGGCTACCAGCTCCTGCTGTTCTCTCTTCTAATGCAGCCTGAGTGTATGTGAAATTTTGGAAATATGTGAACTTACAGCAGAAAGCCTCTTTGTTCTTTTTGCCATCCAACGCTCTAATAAAAAACATTGGATAGGAAAAAAAGAATTAGAGTTGGAAGGAATTATAGTCTGTATTGTTAATAAGTCACATTAGGTACTTATAAGCTAATTTGTTACTTCAGTTTTTGTATTTCAAAGTCCTTGAGAATCATTTCTTACTTAATCCTACTGTCATTGTAGGGTACTTATACATGTGAAAATGGAGAAATAAACTTATAAGTAATTTTGCAAAGAACATCAGTTCAATTAAAACGTCTTAATTAGAAACTTAGTACAACTCTGGTCTTTTAGGACATGCTTATTTGCTTAGCTGTTCTATATTATTACTCAAGTAGTCTAGAATATTTAAAAGTTTCCATCAGGCTTATATTCTGACTTGGGGGTCCTTTTTTATAATCTAGGAACAGATTGTATCTCTTGATTATTAACTAAACAACCACCACTTAATTTAATGACAATAATAGTTGACACAATAGATATTTTATATGTGCTATGTTTCATTCTAAATGCTTATATAAACTCTTAATCCCTACAGTAATCCTAGGTGTTAAGTACATGTTATTACATTCCCACTGTGCAAAGGGAGAAACCAAAGCAGATAAATGATTTGTTCAGAATTAGAAATTGACAAGGCTGGGATTTAAATCAATGTGGTCTAGACTTGCCATTGAATTGACCTTTGAAAGTTGACTGTTATTCATAAAATATTCCCAGCTCGTTTTATTCTTCTCCATGCTCTTATTTCTCTTGCCAAAGGTGGCTTGAAGTTAGGGAGTAAATCAGAAGAGTTTTTTCTATTCAAGAGTTAATAGAAGCTCTCTAAGTAGCACTATTAGAAGAGAAGTTGGTTGCAGAGAGAGCCAAATTCTTTCATTCTATGGTATGCCAAAATGCATAAATCCATACATTTTCATGTTCATCTTTGGTAAATGTGAATTACTTACATTCATTCTCAAAGTCTTGTTGAGTAGTAGAAACAGAGTTAGCTTTGTTTTATTTATTCCCATGTAATACTATTTGAGTAGCACTAGATTCCAGACACTGTGGTAGATATCTAAAAATTAACATATATAATGTACACTTTCCTGAAGTTCATTTTCTTAGCAGATGAGGCATGATCAAAAATAAATAACAAAGTAAAAATTTCTATGTTGACCACAAAGAGACAGCCATTAAGTTGAGGAAGAATGTTTTAGAAAGAGTCGTCCATCAAAACAAGCAAAAGAATGTCATTCCAAAAAATGAGAGCCACTTAAGGGAAAGTGTGGTGGCATCAAAGTAATCTGTGCTGAGGTTTTCAGAGTAACACATAGAGAAGCAGGGAGTTGGGGTGGCAAGAGTTCCTAGACACAAAGTTGGAAAGATACATTCTAGTCTGTTTAGAATGGCCTTAAATGCCATGTGAAGAGCTTGAATCTGATAGGAGCTATCAGATCTTTAAAAAGGTCAGTGATTCCACTCAGTGAGTATACGTTTTGTTGTTATTATATATGACAAAGGTATCATAAAGTTTAAGTAGAAAAACATAGTAATGTTACTATCAGCTGGCTGAGGTCCTTTGCCTCTACCTGGAAAGGAATTGTGGATAAACAAGGAGAAGCTCTTCTAGAGCTGGAAATCCCGGGCCCTTGAGTGCTCAAGATCTAGGTGCTGGATAAATGGACCCAGAGGCTTGCAGCTTCAAAGCCTGAGACCATGAGGCCTATTACTTCAGGTTTTAGAGACTATGGCTCTAGGTACTCGTATTAAAGGCTTATCTCTCTGGGTTTTTACCACCAGCAGCCCTACAATGGGCAACTATTATAATTCTCAGCTTTGAGCAGCAGTGGTCAGCAAGCAACTGAAGGCAGTGCCTTCTAGTGTTACAGCTTCCAGACAAGGCTCAGGTGCTGGGGCCCTCAACCCTACAGCAAAGGCAGTGCAGCTCTCAGACCTAGAGTGTCTGAGACCCTTGACCTTTAAGGCTTGGCAGCTCCCCAGAGCTCTTCCAGTGAGCAGGGCCTATAGTTTCTCTTCTTTGGTTCTTCCAGCCTGCTGTCTTCCATGTTGTCTGCTGATGTTGTAACATTAGGCCCAATAAAAGGCTTCTCAACAAAAAAGGTCAGTGACCTGAATATACAATGGATTCAGTCTTTGTTAGGCATTTGTGATACGCGTTTACAAATTCCTACCCTCAAAAAACTTACAGTGTATTGAATAAGAAAAGAGGTGATTAGGGCATATAATATTTGATAATTGCTACATTAAATGGGTAGGTTAAATGTGCTCTTGGTACACAATCCAAATGAGACCACCAAACCCAATCTTGGGAGAAGCATAGTCAGGAAAGTATTGTCAAAATAGTAAATGAAATCCAAATTAACATCTAAAGATGAGTTAGGAAATAGTCAAAGGAAGTAAACAGAGAGAGGGAGAACATTCGAAGAAGAGGGAAAATCAATTCCAAAAACCCAGAGGGGAAAGGAGAAAGAAACCAAATATTTCAGGAAAACTTGAGCTTATTTTTATCTGAAAAGAGAATAGCTGGTAATGAGGCTGGAGAGAGACCCTAAGGCACCTTTTAGGTTAGTAAAGAGTTTGAACTTGATTTTAAAGTCAGTAATAAACTATAGAAGAATTTGAAGTAGACAAAAGACATGTTCTTATTTGCATTTTTAGAAAATAAAAAATCACACCAGCTTGTCTTAGCCAGAATTTCAGTGGCATAAGACTGGAGGTAAGGAGATTATTTAGGAGTCCGGTACACTAATCCATGTTGATACTTAATGATGTCTTTAACTAAGATAGTGGCAGTATATATGGAAAGATATCAACAGATTTGAGAGACAAAAATAAATGCAGGGGGTGTGAATAAAAAAATTCAAGGATTATAACCTGATTTCTTGCTCTAACATGAACAGATAAAAGTATTTTCTGAGACAGAGACCATAACATGGGGAATAGGTTTGAGGTGGGCAGATGAGGTCCTATGGCACTGCCAATTAAGAGATTATATCTACAAGTTTGAAACCTAGAACAGTGGTCTAAAGTAGAGATAAAAATTGCAGAGTCATCTTCATATTATGGTACTTGAATCCACAGGAACAGATTAATTGTTCAGGGAAAAAGTCCAGAATAGGAAGCTCAGCAGATATACCACAGAACTATAAAAATCACTAACATTTAAAAGACAAATAAAGGGAACAGAACCCACTATAGAGATACAAAGTTATCAACAGTTTAGTTATTATGGCAGCCCAAGGAAGACTATTCAAAATCAGGGACAGTAGGATTAGAAAGGAAGAAATAGCTCATATTTACATTTGATCAGCTTTAGTTGATTGACCAAATTAGGTGTGCAAGAGAAAAGATTGGAAGAATCAAGGATGGTTCTGCAGTTTCTACTTTGGATCTCTGGATAATTTTAGTGCTTTCATCAATGAAAAGAAAGACAGCAGGTTGAAAAAGATTTAGATGCATTTGAGTTTGATGCACAAGTTATTTTCATTTATGCAAACAAATGAGTTCAGCTAATCCCAACTACCTTTTCTGCCTATTCAACATTTAAATATCTATAGTTTCCCTAGAAATGCCTCTTTGAAATATTGAAAAACTCAAACTTTTAGTGGTGGGATCAGACAAGTCAAGTGTTTCTTAAATGTTAGCTTTAATTTTCTCCAATGATTAAACTGTACTTAGCATGATTCTGACTAAATGCATGTTGTTAATGGAGAATAGCTGCCTTCCATAAGTAGAAGTAGCAGCAAATAATCAAAATTCACACCCAAACTCCAGTTTCTAATCTAATTCCAAAGAGATGTTGTCCTTCAAGAATGATCCAGATCTGGAGAACTTGTAGTGAGAAATTATTTCAGAATTCATAGCCTATATGCCCAAGATCGGGCGGTCAATACACAAGATCACTGCAAAGCAGGGAAGATTGAAAGCAACTAAAAAACATCAGGCTGTGGTTCCTCCAAGTGACTAAATCCAGAAGACCAGCTAGTTGAGAGATTAAGGCTCTCTAAAAAGCCAGAGATTCCTCAGTTCAAAGGAGTGCTAAAAGTTTTTCCAGACCCCCACCTTGTTTGTAGCTACTAAATTCTGAAGAGTAGTTCCCTCCCATTGCCTTCACCTTAGGTAGACTATAACAATATTTTATATTTATATTAGTGAGTAAATGCAAAACTTATCTGCAGATAGCTGGAATGGGACTGGGGACTACAAAAAGATTAAGCCTATTAGAATTAAAAGCATAAAGATTAATAACTTATAATTAACACACCAGGTTCCAGCTTGAGTAATTCTGAGTTGTACTCACTTTGTGATCATACTGTAAAAAGTACATTGAAACAGTTCTCCTAAGTAGACAAGCACACTTTGTCTATTTACATTTATATTACATTTATTCCTATTTACATTGCAGAGCAAACTCCCTCTTTTCCATTATAAATACAGACTGAAGTGCATTATCAAGTGGCACTATCACAAGTTCTAAATTTGTGAATTCATAACAACTGCAACTAACTTCAACTCTAAAATTAATAACTGTGAATAATACTCCACTCACTTAATAGGTCCATTCTGGAAGGCAGTCTTCAGGTTAAGTGTCTTTCTCTTTGTAAAATTGTTCCAACTTAAATTTGATGTTTATATTGAAATAAAAGCTCTGGTTGTTGAGTAGAAGAACAGTTGAGTAAAATCAGTAGGACTAGTTAGAAGTGCAAAATGAGGAACCCGTTTAATAAAATAAAACTGTCTAAAGTAAAAAAAAAAAATTTACTTGTGGTCTTTTATGAGAGGAGTGATTTTTGTAAGAAACCCTGTAAATTCTCAAAGTGATACCTACTATTGAATTGGTGAATGACTTTTGAGCAGCTTTCTTAAAATAGGAAGTTTGGCTGCTCAGAATTAGAGGAAAGACAAGTAGAGGGGCCAACAATCTAACTAGCTTGGCAGTTTTTATAAAACGAAATACAGTATTTTACTATGGTATGAGTATACAAAAGTGGCATAAGAACTGAGTCTATGGTCTTACTTAGTCTTATTCAAAAGTTTCATGGTATACTAAGAAATTTAAATTATAATAGTATCAACCTGCTGTATATTCATTCTCATAGCATTCTTTTATGAATAATGATCAAAATAATTTAGTAAAATGCTTTACATAAAACTATTAACTCTGTTACCTTATAAGATTTATTAATTTTATGGATAAGTAACAAGAAATTATTTCTTGAACTTATTATAGCTTATAGTACATTAAAGTAATGGACATTTCTTATTTCTGAAGGGGACTTAAAATGCCTTATTTTTTCCTCCTCTTCCTCTTTACCACAGAAAACTTTTAAGAAATAAACTATAACTTGCTTATTACTGTAATAACTAAACACATTAATAATTTTTGTATAAAACAATATAATCTCTTATTACATACTGATATAGATATCTGAGTCTATAATGTGGGATACATTTATAAATATCTAATTTGAATGTAGATATTTGTCTGTAGACTTGTTACTTTTTACCATGTATTATATTTTGCTTTGATTTTTATATTGATACACATACTATGTTTTAATTACTAGATTAAGAACACTTCAGTTTTCTTAACTGAACTATTGAAAATTAATAATACTTTGATGTTGGGCTGTAAATGTAAGACTTTGACATTAATAATTATAAATACATGTTGAAAGATAAACGTATACCAAGTAATTTAGTTTTAGACCAAGGTGATCATTCATATTTTGAAGTCTAAACTGATCAAAACTCTGACATATAGTAGAAAATATGTTACAGTATGTTGGTAGTCACATTTTGTTTGCAAGCAATGGTAAAGCTGCTTTGCCATCTAGTGGTGGTTTGCAGATGTCTCCATTTGTTCACCATCTATTTTCCAAAGGTTCTATTTTTAGAAAGACTGTACTATAGCAAGCTGACCTAATGCTTTGACATAGTAATAACACAGAATGAAGGAAAAAATAAGAACAAACTTCCCATTTTCTCTATGATGTTGTTATTGACTAAAAAATACCCATAATATAAGTGACATTAATATCCCAACAGGACAAAGCCAAAGTTTAAAATAATATAATATTCTTGATATTTTAAAAGAAACAGAAACAAAATGAATCAAAAATGAGAGAAGTAATTATTCAAACATTTGAAACTGAAAAAGAAAAACAAGAAGAGATGTTTTTACATGCTCCAAGTTAAATGTTTCTGAGAGGTAAATATTTATTTGATTTATTTCTGGGAATAAGTTGTACATATTGAAGATATTTTAATATCTATATTCATCTGCTCTACAGTTCCTATGCAGACTTTATGAATCCAGTCATTTTATTTTCAGTAGCACCTGTGTTACCCTAATATTTATACATGTAGTTTAATAGTCTGCATGCCTTCACAGTTTACTTATATTATAATTCTTAGTATTGTCTTTTTAAAAATTTTTTACTCATTTATTCACATGTACATACATTGTTTGGGCCATTTCTCTCCCTAGCTCCCCACCGCCTCCAGGCAGAAGCTGTTCTGCCCTTATCTCTAATTTTATTGAAGAGAAGACATAAACAATAATAAGAAAGACAAAGCAATTTTGCTAGTTGAGATAAGGATAGCTATACAGAGAGATTCCTAGCATTGCTTCCATGCACAAGTGTATTACAACCCGAACTGATTCATCTCTACCAGACCTCTTCACTACTTCCTGATCCCCTTCCCATATTGACCTTTGTCTCTTTAAAGTTTCTGTATTAGCTCCTCTGCAGTAGGGACATCAAACACTTTCATGTTTTGGGTTTCCACCTACCCCCTTATCTCCCATATGTGCCCTCCCCTTATCATATGACCCAAGTCCAACCACATTGATGTATTTGCCCTAGATCTAAACTCTGCATATGAGGGAGAACATACGATTTTTGGTGTTCTGAGCCTGGCTAATCTCGCTCAGAATGATGCTCTCCAGTTCCATCCATTTACTTGTGAATGATAAGATTTCATTCTCCTTCATGGCTGAGTAAAATTTCATTGCAAATAAGTACCACATTTTCTTGATCCATTTGTCAGTAGTTGGGGCATCTTGGTTGTTTCCATAACTTGGCTATTGTGAATAGTGCTGCAATAAACGTGGATGTGCAGGTACCTCTGGAGTAACCTGTGTTGCATTCCTTTGGGTACATCCCCAGCAGTGGGATTGCTGGATCATATGGGAGATCTATGTTTGGATTTTTAAGAAGCCTCCATATTTTTTTGCAGACTGGTTGCGCTAGCTTGCATTCCCACGAGCAGTGTACAAGGGTTCCTTTTTTCCCACATACTTGCCAACACCTGATGTTGGTGGTGTTTTTGATGATGCCTATTCTAACAGGGGTGAGGTGGAATCTTAGTGTGGTTTTGATTTGCATTTCCTTTATGGCTAGAGATGGTGAGCATTTTTGCTTGTGGTTTTTTTTTTTTGCCATTTGAATTTTTTCTTTTGAGAAAGTACTGTTTAGTTCAGTTGCCCATTTCTTTATTCGTTCATTGATTTTGGGAGAGTTTAGGTTTTTAACTTCCCTGTATATCCTGGTTATCAGTCCTTTGTCTGATGTATAGATGGCAAATATATTCTCTCACTCTGTGTGTGGTCTCTTCAGTTTAGAGACCATTTCTTTTGTTGTGCAGAAGCTTTTAAATTTTATGTAGTCCCATTTGTCCATCCTTTCTGTTAGTTGCTGAACTACTGGCATTCTATTGAGGAAATCCTTATACCTATTACTTCTAGAGTATTCCCCACTCTTTCCTGTACTAACGTCAGAGTTTTGGGTGTAATGTTAAGGTCCTTGATCCATTTTGAATTAATACTAATACAGGGTGATAAACATGGATCTAGTTTCAGTTTTTTGCAGATGGATAACCACTTTTCCCAGCAACATTTGTTGAAGAGGCTGTCTTTTCTCCATCATATATATTGGTGCCTTCGTCAAAAATAAGGTGGGCATAGCTGTATGGATTCATATCCGGTTCCTCTACTCTGTTCCACTGGTCTTCATGTCTGTTTTTGTGTCAGTACCATGCTGTTTTTATTGCTATTGCTTTTTAATATAGACTGAGCTTGGGTATTGTGATACCTCCAGCATTGCTCTTTTTGCTGAGTGTTGCCTTGGCTATTCGTGTTCTCTTGTGTTTCCAAATGAACTTTAGGGTAGATTTTTCAGTCTCTGTGATGGAGGTCATTGGGATTTTGATGGGAATTGCATTAAACATGTAGATTGCTTTTGGTAGTATAGCCATTTTTACTATGTTGATTCTACCAATCCATGAGCACAGGAGATCGCTCCACCTTCTTCCTCAATCTCTTTCTTCAGGGGTTTGTAGTTCTCCTTGTAAAGGTTTTTCACATCCTTTGTTAAGTTTACTCCTAGGTATTTGATTTTTTTTTTTTTGAGGCTATTGTAAATGGAATTGGTTCCATATATTCTTTCTCAGTTTGTTCATTATTGGTGTATAGAAAAGCTAATGATTTTTGTAAGTTGATTTTGTATCCTCCTGCCTTGCTGTAGCTGTTTATGGTGTCTAGGAGTTTTTGGGTAAGAGTTTTTTGGCTCTTTAAGGTATAGGATCATATCGTCTGCAAATAGGGATATTTTGACAGTTTGTTTACCTATTTGTATTCCTTCTATTTCTTCTTCTTGCCTAATTGCTCTGGCTAGAAATTCCAGGACTTTATTGAATAGGAGTGGGGATAGTGGGCACCCTTGACTCATTCCTGATTTTAGGGAATATGATTTCAGTTTTTCACCATTAAGTATGATGTTGGCTGTAGGTTCGTCATATATAGCCTTTACAATATTAAAGTACTTTCTTTCTATTCCTAGTTTTCTTAGAGCTTTTATCATGAAGTGGTATTGGATCTTGTCAAAGGCTTTTTCTGCATCTATTGAGATGATCAAGTGGTTTTTGTCTTTGATTCTATGATGCGCTGTATTACATTTATAGATTTGCGTATGTTGAACCAGCCCTGCGTCCCTGGGATGAAGCCGAATGGTCATGGTGAATGATCTTTCTGATTGTTGTTGGATTTGGTTTGCCATTATTTTATTGAGGATTTTTGCATCAATGTTCATTAAGGAGATTGGCCTATAGTTCTCCTTTTTGGAGGTGTCTTTGTCTAGTTTTGGGATGAGTGTAATACTGGCTTCATAAAATGAGTTAGGCAGTGTTCCTTCCCTTTCTATTTTGTGGAACAGTTTAAGGAGGGTTGGTATTAGTTCTTGTTTAAAGGTCTGATAGAATTTAGCAGAGAATCCATCAGGTCCTGAACTTTTCTTTTTTGGGAGATTCCTAATTGCTGCTTCAATTTCATTTTGTGTTACAGATCTATTCAGGTGATTAATATCCTCTTGGTTCAATTTTGGAAGGTCATAAGTATCTAGAAATCTATCCATTTCTTCAAGATTTCCAGATTTATTAGAATATAGTTTCTCAAAGTAGTCTCTGATGATTTCCTGGATGTCCATGGTGTTTGTTGTTATCTCCCCTTTTGCATTTCTGATTTTCCTGATTTGGGTTTTTTTCTCTCCTCATTTTAGTCAGGTTTGCCAGGGGTCTGTCAATCTTATTTATTTTTTCAGAGAACCAGCTTTTTGTTTCATTGATTCTTTGTATGTTTTTTTTTGTTGTTGTTGTTTCTATTTCATTGATTTCAGCCTGTATTTTTTATTATTTCTCTCCTTCTGCTTGTTTTGGGATTTGTTTGTTCTTGTTTTTCTAGGAGTTTGAGATGTAGCATTAGGTCATTGATTTGAGATCTTTCTGTCCTTTTAATATGGGCATTCATGGCTATAAACTTTCCTTTTAGGACTGCCTTTGCTGTGTCCCATAGGTTCCAGTAGCTCGTGTTTTCATTTTCATTAACTTCCAGGAACCTTTAAATTTCCTCTTTATTTCATCAATGACCCATTGATCATTGAGCAATATGTTGTTCAGCTTCCAACTGTTTGCATGTTTTTTACTGTTGTTTTTGTTGTTGCATTGTAGTTTTAATGCATTGTGATCAGATAGAATGCATGGGATTATTTCTGTTTTCTTATATTTGCTGAGGCTTGCTTTGTGCCCTAAAATACGATCAATTTTGGAAAGTTCCATGGGCTGCTGAGAAGAATGTATATTGTACAGAAACTGGATGAAATATTCTGTAGATATCAGCTAGGTCCATTTGATCTATGGTGTAATTTAGTTCTAAAATTTCTTTATCGATTTTTGGTTGGATGACCTATCTATTGGTGATAGAGGTTAAGGTCTCCCACTACCACTGTTTTGGAGTCCATTTATGTTTTTAGGTCCTTCAGAGTACCTTTAATGAATTAGGTACATTAACATTAGGTGCATATAAGTTGATAATTGTTATTTCCTTTTGGTGTATTTCCCCTTTCATTAGTGTAGAGTGTGTCCTTCTTTATCTCATTTGATCAATGTAAGTTTGAAGTCTACTTTGTCTGACATAAGTATTGCTACTCTTGCCTGTTTTCAGGGTCCATTGGCTTGGTAAATCTTCTTCAAACCTTTCACTTTAAGCCAGTGCTTCTTTCTGTCGAAGAGATGGGTCTCCTGTAAGCAACAGATTGTTGGATTTTCCTTTTAATCAGTTTGACAGACTGTGTCTTTGATGGGGGAATTAAGTCCATTAACATGCAGTGTTAGTATGATAGGTATGTGGTGATTCCTGTCATTTAGTTGTTTTTGTAGTTTAAGGGTTTGATTGTGTGCAGCTGAATCAATGTTATTACTCTCTACTTTCCTGCCTTTTCTTCTCCTGTGGTTTGGTACTGCCTGTCCTTTCATGGTTTTCTTTGCCTTCATTTTCTGTGTGCAGAATTCCTTAGAGAATATTTTGTAGTGGTCACTTTGTTGTCATATATTGTTTTAGTTTCTGCTTATCATGGAAGATTTTTATTGCTCCACCTATTTTGAATGATAGTTTTGCTGGGTAGAGTATCCTAGGGCAGAAGTTATTTTCATTCATAGCCCGGAATACCTCACTCCATGCTGTTTTTGGTTTTTTTTTTTTTTAATTTTTATTTTATTCATGTGTGCATAGAATGTTTGGGTTATTTCTCCCTCCTTCCCCCACCCCTTCTCTTACCCCCCCACCCCCTCCCTCTCCCCTCCTACCCCCTTGCTACCCAGCAGAAACTATTTTGCTGTTATCTCTAATTTTGTTGAAAAGGGAGTATAAGTAAAAATAGGAAGGACCAAGGGTTTTTGCTAGTTGAGATAAGGATAGCTATACAGGGAGTTGACTCACATTGATTTCCTGTACATGTGTGTTACATTCTAAGTTAATTATTCTTGTACTAACCTTTTCTCTAGTTCCTGGTCCCCTTCTCCTATTGGCCTCAGTTGCTTTAAAGTATCTACTTTAGTTTCTCATGTTGAGGGCAACAAATGCTATCTAGTTTTTTAGGTGTCTTACCTATCCTCATACCTCCCTTGTGTGCTCTCACTTTATCATGTGCTCAAAGTCCAATCCCCTTGTTGTGTTTGCCCTTGATCTAATGTCCACATAGGAGGGAGAACACACGACTTTTGGTCTTTTGGGCCAAGCTAACCTCACTCAGAATGATGTTCTCCAATTCTATCCATTTACCTGCGAATGATAACATTTCATTCTTCTTCATGGCTGCATAAAATTCCATTGTATATAAATACCACATTATCTTAATCCATTCATCGGTAGTGGGGCATCTTGGCTGTTTCCATAACTTGGATATTGTGAATAGTGCTGCCATAAACATGGTTGTGCAGGTGTCTCTGGAGTAACCTGTGTCACATTCTTTTGGGTATATCCCCAAGAGTGGTATTGCTGGATCAAATGGTAGATCAATGTCTAGCTTTTTAAGTAGCCTCCAAATTTTTTTCCAGAGTAGTTGTACTAGTTTAAATTCCCATCAGCAGTGTAAGAGGGTTCCTTTTTCCCCGCATCCTTGCCAACACCTGTTGTTAGTGGTGTTGCTGATGCTGGCTATTCTAACAGGAGTGAGGTGGAATCTTAGCGTGGATTTAATTTGCATTTACTTTATTGCTAGAGATGGTGAGCATTTTTTCATGTGTTTTTGGCCATTTGAATTTCTTCTTTTGAGAAAGTTCTGTTTAGTTCACTTGCCCATTTCTTTATTGCTTCATTAATTTTGGCAGAATTTAGTTTTATAAGTTCCCTCTATATTCTGGTTATCAGTCCTTGGTCTGATGTGTAGCTGGAAAATATTTTCTCCCATTCTGTGTGTGGTCACTTCAGTTTAGAGACCACTGTTTTTATTGAGCAGAAGCTTTTTAGTTTTATGAAGTCCCATTTATCTATGTTATCTCTTAGTTGCTGTGCTGCTGGGGTTCCATTGAGAAAGTTCTTGCCTATACCTATTAATTCCAGAGTATTTCCTACTCTTTCCTGTACCAACTTTAGACTTTGGGATCTGATATTAAGATCCTTGATCCATTTTAAGTTAATATTGGTATAGGGTGATATACATGGATCTAGTTTCAGTTTTTTGCAGACTGCTAACCAGTTTTTCCCAGCAGTTTTTGTTGAAGAGCTGTCTTCTCTCCATCATATATTTTTAGCGCCTTTGTTAAAGACAAGTTGATTATAGTTGTGTGGCTTCCTATCTGGGTTCTCTATTCTGTTCCACTGGTCTTCATGTCTCTTTTTGTGCCAGTACCATGCTGTTTTTATTGTTACTGCTTTGTAATATAGTTTGAAGTCGGGTATTGTGATACCTCCAGTGTTGTTCTTTTGACTGAGTATTGCCTTGGCTATTCGTGGCCTCTTGTGTTTCCATATAAATTTAACAGTAGATTTTTCAATCTCTTTAATGAATGTCATTGGAATTTTGATGGGAATTGCATTGAACATGTAGATTACTTTTGGGAGTATCGACATTTTTACTATGTTGATTCTACCAATCCATGAGCATGGGAGATCTCTCCACTTTCTATAGTCTTCCTCAATCTCTTTCTTCAGAAGTTTATAGTTTTCCTTGTAGAGGTCATTCACATCCTTTGTTAAGTTTACACCTACGTATTTGATTTTTTTTGAGGCTATTGTAAATAGAATTGTTTTCATACATTCTTTCTCAGTTTGTTCTTTATTAGTGTATAGAAATGCTAATGATTTTTCTATGTTGATTTTATATCCTGCTACCTTGCTATAGCTATTGATGGTGTCTTTAAGGTATAGGATAATATCATCTGCAAATAGGGATATTTTGACAGTTTCTTTACCTATTTGTATTCCTTTTATTCCTTCTTCTTGCCTAATTGCTCTGGCTAGGAATTCCAGTACTACGTTGAATAGGAGTGGCAATACTGGGCATCCTTGTGTCACTCCTGATTTTAGAGGAAATGGTTTCAGTTTTTCTCCATTAAGTATAATGTTGGCTGTAGGTTTGTCATATATAGCTTTTATAATGTTGAGGTACTTTCCTTCTATTCCTAGTTTTCTTAGAGCTTTTATCATGAAATGGTATTGGATCTTATCAAAGGCTTTTTCTGCATCTATTGAGATGATCAAGTGGCTTTTGTCTTTGCTTCTGTTGAACCACCCCTGCATTCCTGGGATGAAGCCTACTTGGTCGTGGTGAATGATCTTTTTAATGTGTTGTTGAATTCAATTTGCCATTGTTTTGTTAAGAATTTTTGCATCAATGTTGCTTAAGGAGATTGGCCTCTAGTTCTCCTTTTTGGAGGTGTCTTTGCCTGGTTTGGGGATAAGTGTAATACTGGCTTCATAAAATGTTGTAGGCAGTTTTCTTTCCCTTTTTATTCATGGAACAGTTTAAGGAGGGTTGGTATCAGTTCTTCTTTAAAGGTCTGATAGAATTCAGCAGAGAATCCATCAGGTCCTGGACTTTTCTTTTTGGGGAGACTCTTGATTGATGCTTCAATTTCATTTTATGTTATAGATCTATTTAGGTGATTAATATCCTGTTTGTTCAGTTTTTGATGATCATATGTATCTAGAAATCTGTCCATTTCTTTAAGATTTTTGAATTTATTTGAATATAGGTTCTAGAAGTAGTCTCTGATGATTTCCTGGACTTCCATGGTGTTTGTTGTTATCTCCCCTTTTGCATTCCTGATTCCGCTAATTTGTTTTTTTTTTTCTCCTCATTTTAGTCAGGTTTGCCAGGGGTCTGTCGATCTTGTTTATTTTTTCAAAAACCAACTTTTTGTTTCATTAATTCTTTGTATGATTTTTTTGGGTTTCTATTTCATTGATTTCAGCTCTTATTTTTATTATTTCTCTCCTTCTATTTGTTTTGAGATTTGCTTTTTCTTGTTTTTCTAGGAGTTTGAGATGTATCATTAGGTCATTGATTTGGGATCTTTCAGTCTTTTTAATACATGCACTCATGGCTATAAACTTTCTTCTCAGGACTGCCTTTGCTGTGTCCCATAGGTTCTGGTAGGTTGTGTTTTCATTTTCATTGACTTCCAGGAACTTTTTAATTTCCTCTTTTATTTCATCAATGACCCATTGTTCACTAAGCAATGAGTTATTCAGTTTCCAGCTGTTTACATGTTTTTTGTCTTTACTTTTGTTGTTGAGTTCTAGTTTTATTGCACTGTGATCAGATAGAATGCATGGTATAATTTCTATTTTCTTATATTTGCTGAGGCTTGCTTTGTGCCCTAGGATATGATCTATTTTGGAAAAGGTTCCATGGGCTGCTGAGAAGAATGTATATTGTGTAGAAGTTGGATGAAATGTTCTGTAGACATCACCTAGGTCCATTTGATCTATGGTGTATTTTAGATCTAGGATTTCTTTATTGATTTTTTGTTTGGATGACCTATCTATTGATGATAATGGGGTGCTAAAGTCTCCCATGACCACTGTGTTGGAGTTAATATATGCTTTTAGGTCCTTCAGGGTATGTTTGATGAAATTGGGTGCATCGACATTGGGTGCATATAGGTTGATAATTGTTATTTCCTTTTGGTCTATTTCTCCATTATTTGTATGGAATGTCTTTCTTTATCTCATTTGATGAATGTAGGTTTGAAGTCTACTTTGTCCGAGATAAATATTACTACTCCTGCCTGTTTTCGGGGGCCATTGGCTTGGTAAATCTTTTTCCAGCCTTTCATCCTAAGCCTATGCTTATTGCTGTCAGTGAGATGCATCTCCTGCAAGCAAGAAAATGTTGGATCTTCCTTTTTAATCCAGTTCATCAAACGGTGCCTTTTGATGGGGGAATTAAATCCATTAACATTAAGTGTTAGTACTGATAGGTATGTGGTGATTCCTGTCATTTAATTGTCTTAGTTGTTTGAAGGTTTGATTTGTGTACCCGAATTGAGGTTACTGTCTACTTTCTTGCTTTTTCTTTTCCTGTAGCTTGGTGCTGCCTGCCCTTTCATGGTTATGTTGGGTTTCACTTTCTGTGTGCAGAATCCCTTGAAGAATCTTTTGTAGTGGTGACTTTGTGGTCACATATTGTTTTAGTTTCTGCTTGTCATGAAAGACTTTTCTTGCTCCATCTATTTTGAATGATGGTTTTGCTGGGTAGAGTATTCTAGGGTTGAAGTTATTTTCATTTAGTGCCCAGAAGATCTCACCCCACACACTTCTTGCTTTTAATGTTTCTGTTGAGAAGTATGTTGTGATTTTGATGGGTTTACCTTTGTATGTTATTTGTTTTTTCTCTCTTACAGCCTTCAATATTCTTTCTTGGGTCTCTGTACTTGTTGTTTTAATGATGATATGTCGTGGGGTAGTTTTATTTTGATCTGGTCTGTTTGTTATTCTGGAGGCCTCTTGCATCTCTATGGAAAGAGATTTCTCTAGATTTTGGAAATTTTCTGTTATTATTTTGTTGAATATATTAAGCATTCCCTTTGCTTGCACCTCTTCTCCTTCTTCAATGCCCATGATTCTCAGGTTTGGTCTTTGATGGAGTCTGTGAGTTCTTCCATTTTTTTTTCACAGGTGTTGAATTATTAAACTAATAGTTCTTTAGTTTTTCCTTTAATTTCCATTTTGTCTTCAAGTTCTGAGATTCTGTCTTCTGTTTGTTCTATTCTGCTGGATTGGCCTTCCATTTTGTTTTGCAATTCTGTTTTTTTCTTTTTTCTGAGGTTTTCCACATCCTGAGTCGCTTCCTCTTTAATTTTGTCTGTTTTCGCCCTGAGTTCATTTATCTCTTTATTAATCATGTTCTTTGTTTCACTTTGGTGTTTATTCAGTGCTTCTATGGTTTCTTTTATTTCATCTTGTGCTTTTTCAGATTCTCTATTTTTGTTGAGAATCTACAAAATAGAATTCTCTATTTTTGTTGGAATTTCTTGAGTGTCTCCTGTTCATTTTGGTTGACCATATCCAGTATCATCTCTATAAAATTCTCATTGAGAACCTGTAGGATTTCTTATTTTAAATTATTCTTGTGTGGTTCATTGGGTTCTTTGGTATAGTTTATCATCATTTTTTTGGAGTCTGGATCTGAGTATCTGTTTTCTTCATTCCCCTCTGGTTCCTGTGCTAATTTTTTGCGGTGGCAAAACTGGTTTCCCTGTTTTTTCTGTCTACCCATCATTGCCTTGGTGTTGTTATTGTCCCTGTACTGTGTGCAATTAAGTATTTTCTAGCTTGTAATAATAACAATGGTGATCTTTAGAGAGGAGAGGGAAAGCAAAGAAGTTAAAGAAAAAGGGAAAAAAATAAAGTAAAACAAAACAAAACAAACAAACAAAAGTTTCAAAAATATAAACAGGGAGAGATAGTGTACTAATCAACAGTAAGCTAAACAGACATTAGAGAGACAGAGAGAGGATTGAAAAAAAATCTCCAAGTTCAAATGCAATAAAGTTTCAGTCTTAATAATTTTTTGTTACTCCCTCAGCCTCCAATCCTGGAGATGGTGTCTCAGAAGTAGTTCTGTCGTTGTCTTATCAAAGGTGAAAAAAAACCAAATAAAACGAAACAAAATAAAACCACCACAGAGTGTCCCAAGTTCAAATGCAATATAGTTTCAGTAAGTTTTTCAGCATGCAGGTGTAGTTTGGTTGTTGTCTCATCAAAGGAAGAGAGAAAAAAATAGTCCGGAAATAGTTCTGTGAATGGCTATCTGGGGCTGCGGCTCACCTGCCCACTACTGTCAGTCTGCTGTTGCTGGAGGCTTTATTTATGCAGATCTCAGGAGTGAGCTTAACACTCACCTGGCCCCTCAGGCTTTGTTTACTTAGAGTTCTCCTGGGCGCCATCGCCACTGCTACAAGCTTTCCCCTTTCCAAGCACACTGGGGGAGGTGACACTGCACCCGCTTTCTCAGGCTGGCTTGTTTATTTACATTTCACATGGGAAGTGGGTCTTCCCCCCTCTCTTGTGGAGTTTTCCTCCCACCACCACTTTTATAAGCTTTCCCGCTCCTGGTTGCTGGGCGTGTGCTGCCACTCCTGCCTTCTCTGGCCAGCTTGTTTATTTACAGTTCCGTGAGGGATTTCCCCTCCCCCTCCTCCAGGGGTCAGGGCACCCCGCCCTCTTTGCTATGTGTCTTTTTTGTTGTTATTGCTTATTATTCAGTTTTTTTTTCTTTTTTCCCTGGGTGGGGGTTGGTCTGTCCAGGGGGCTATGCTGATCTGGCCCAGGGTTGTCTGTGGGAGTACCACATGCCACTTAGCTCACCTTGTGGTCTGTGTCTTCCCAAGTGGTCTTGGTGCTGGCATCTGGCGGCAGTGCAGGAGCCCTCCTGGTTTCTCCATTTAACGTGAAGTGGAAACGCTATGCGTGGGCTGGGGGTATGGAGGAGTCAAAGTTTTGCCTCTTCTCGGTGGTTTTTCCTGTAAGGTGTGTCTCCAGCGTCTCTCTAAGATTTCACTTTAGGAAGCACACTTTCTGCTTCCTCCCTCTAGCCACCATCTTCCATGCTCTTTTTGCTTTTAAGGTTTCTGTTGAGAAATCTGTGATTTTGATGGGTTTACCTTTGTATGTTATTTGTTTTTTCTCTCTTACAGTATTCAATATTCTTTCTCTATGCTCTGTGCTTATTGTTTTAATGATAATATGTTGTGGGATAGTTCTATTTTGATCAAGCCTGTTTGGTGTCCTGCAGGCTTCCTTTACCTGAATTTGCATAGTTTTCTCTAGATTTGGGAAATTTTCTGTTATTTTTTTGTTGAATATATTATCAATTCCTTTTTGCTTGCACGTCTTCTCCTTCTTCGATGCCCATGATTCTCAGTTTTGGTCTTTTGCTGAAGTAAGTGAATTCTCGTATATTCCTTTCACAGGTCTTGAGTTGTTTGACTAATAGCTCTTCAGTTTTTCCTTTAATTTCTATTTCATCTTCAAGTTCTGAGATTCTGTCTTCTGCTTGTTTTCGTTGCTGGAGTGGCCTTCCATTGTGTTTTGTATTTCTTTTCATTCTTTTTTCTGAGGTTTTCCATATCATGGATCACTTCTTCTTTAATATTGTCAATTTTTGTCTTTAATTCATTTATCTCTCTATTTTTTATGTTCTCTGTTTCACTTTGGTGTTTATTTAGGGCTCCTATGAGTTCATTTATTTGTTTTTGTGTCTTCTCCTATTCTTTATTTTTGTTGTCTTGGTATTTCTTGAGTGCCTCCTGTATGTTTTGGTTGACCATGTCTCATAACATCTCTATGAAATTCTCAGTGATTACTTGGAGGATTTCTTCTTTCAGGATGTTCTGGTGGGCTTCGTTGGGTTGCTTGGCATAGTTTATCTTTGTTTTGTTAGAGTCTGGAACTGGGTATCCATTTTCTTCATTTCCCTCTGAATCCTGTATTAATTTATTTTTGGGGGGAAAATGGTTTCCATCCCTTTTTCGTCTTCTCATCGCTCCACTTGGTGCTGTTTCTGTCCCTGGTCTATGTGTAATTTAGTATTAGCTAACTTACAATAGTAAAACTAACAAAACAAAGAAAGAAACAAAAAAAAAAAAGAGAACCAAAGAAATCAATAGGGAGAGGTGGTGGACAAACAGGGAATAAAACAAACAAACAGTTAAAAAAAATTCCAGTTTCAGGAACAATAGAATTTTAGTATTAGTAGTTCTGGTGTTACTCTTTAAGCATCTGGTCCTGGTGTTGGTATTTAAGCAGAAGCTCTGCCTTAGTCTCTCCAGGTTGTTGGGGAGACTCGCCAGTTTTCTTTTCCTGTCTTTCAGTGGCAGCTGCTTAGTCAGCAACTCCCTCAGTGAGGTATGGCTTGTCCTTAGGTCCCGGAGATCAGCTCTGTGGACCGCTAGCCATCCTGCTTTGGAGTTGGGTTCTTTGCTGTGTTGGTTTATTGGGGGCTTGTTTCTTTGCCTCGCACCTTTTCTCTAGTGGAAGGTCAGAGATCCATTAGCCAGCTGGCTGTTGTCAGCATGTTGTGCTGGTTTGCTGACTGTTTTTCAATTTTACAATGTCATTTGACTTTGGATGTTGCTCACTGGCTGAGGAGATGAGCTTTGTGGACCACTATCTGCCCTATTTCAGGCAGCAGCTTATCACCCACCCATCGCTGGCCCTTTGCCTTTCCAGTCTTTGTTTACTGAAAGTTCACACAGAGATCAGCTCCTTCCTCCCCCTTCTCCAGTGCACTCGGAGCACCCCACCCTCTCTGCTGTGTGTTCCTTTTCAGTTCCTTGTTTATTATTCAGTTTTTATTGCTGGGTGGGGGTCAGTCAGTCCAGGGGGCTATCCTGATTTATCCCAGGAATAGCTGTGGGAATACCACGTGCCACTTATTTGCTCACCTGTTGGTCTATGTCTCCCAAGCAGGTTTGGAGCAGATGTCTGGAGGTGCAGGAGCCCTCCTGTTTTCTCAGTGTAATGTGGCATGGAGAAGCTTTGTACAGCCTGAGGGGTTCAGGGTGTCAGAGTTTTGATTCTTCTTGGTGGTTTTTTTCTGCCAAGTGTGGCTCCAGCATCTCAGCAAAATTTTTGATTTATGAAGCTCACGTTGTCTGCTTTTACTCTCTAGTCATTGTCTTGGATCTCAGCAACTTTACAAAGCCAGTGTGGATTTCACATCTCAGACCAACGTCTCTCAAGACAGAGGCCCATAAGTGGGGTTCCTTAGTACTATCTTGTCTCCCAGTGGTTTGCCTTTCCTCTTATCTTTACTGACCATGGTGGTTTCAGACATGAGTCTTTAGAAATACTCTAAAATCTGGAGAAACTACCTTTCCCACTCCCCTGAAGTTATAGATAACATCTTAAGTCTTAGATAGTGAACTAAAAGTTTAGTTATTAAATCATTTCTTAGTTTGGATGAATAGGGTACATAAAATCTCAAGTAGAATTAACTTATTAAAATATAATATTTAGCATTATCAATATATAGTTTTAAAATTTCAGAAATACTAGAAATTGTATTTCTCAGAATTGAATATGCAATTTTGATAGTGAGAGTGGGAAAGTTGGCTTATTTATCAAAGCTCAAGAAGTAAAATTAAATTTAATTTTTTTAAAAATGTAATTTTGAATCTTTGAAAAACAGATTGTAAATGTTGAAAATAGGACAAGTCTTTCTCTAGTATAATGATAAAAGCAACTAAAAGAAATGAAGGTTCCTGACAGCTGCTGGCTTTGATAATGCTAGCCTGCAGTTGTAGTAATAGTTTTTCTGGCCTCAACTGTAGAACAGGTTAAAACTTCTCAGCTTGATAACTAAATAAGCTTTTTTTTTTAAATTTCAGTTCAGATAACTAAAGACCCTACAGCAGTGACTAGATGCACAGGGGGTGAACAAGGGAATGCCAGGTGTTGAAAGTCTTTACTTAGATGTTCCAAATGGAATAGAATGAAATACCTTCCTCTAAGAGATTCAGTTGTTTTTTTTTATTTATTATCTATTTATTTATTTTTGGTTTGTTTGCTAAAACAAATTTTTAGGAAAAAGTTAGATTGGCCATCCAAGAACAGTATTTGGTTTTCATTTCCTTTTCATGCTACTCCTGTAAGCTGAAGTTGTTAAAATACTTAGTATGAAACAATAAAATATATTTTATAATCACACGTATAATCAGATCTTAACAGTTTTTCATCTAATTTGAAATAGTAGGTCTGCTTTTGGAAATATCATATTATTGAAAATACTTCCCAGAGAGTTTCAGTTTTCATTAAAGTCTCTTGATAAAAAACCGATAGAGAGTAAATTGCAAGTATACTAAAGCTATTTATAATTCAACTTTAGTTTTTTATTTACTGTAGCTTATAGAAACAAAAATGGCCATTCTTTGGGGAATTAAAGATAAGGAATTGATTATTAAATATATTTAACTCCTTATATTGGTGGATAGATTTGTATTAAGTATACACTAGAAAGCTTTCAGCTCTTTTAAAAAATAACTTACTAGTAGGAGATGTTCAGGAATAATTTATCTTATTTTCTATATATCTATTTCTTATTTCTAGATCTATAAATTTTTCCTGTAAAGACTTTGTGGGCCACATGTTTTAGCATGAACACTATGCAAATTAATGAACATGGTTATGTTTCAGTAAAACTTTACTTACAAAAACAGGTGGTAGGCCAATTAGGCCCACAGTTAGGTTTTATATGGATATGGTAATAAATAGTTTGTAAGAGATCCAAAGAGTAGGGACCAGTGTTTCTCTAAGAGTATTCGATGTACCTCTCACATGAGCAACCTTAGTGCCACCTAGCAACTAGTGTATCAGAATTCATGAAGGTGAGTAGTGTGGGGCTGGAAATTGTTTGTTGGTTTGTTTAGTTTTTAACAGATGAGTCTTACAAACTCATAATTGGAGAAACACTAAGATTGCCATGACATTCAACAACACATATTTATTGTTCCTCCCCATGTCAGAGTTACTAAATGAGGAAGATAAATTGAAATTCATGCCCTTATTGAACATAGGGTCTATCAGGGAAACAAGTAATAAGCAAAATTAATAATTATTTTAAGCACATGATATGTTAGATAGTGATGATGGCTAAAAAGAAAAAATGAAAGAGAAAATAGGCAGCATCCCAAAAATTTTGATTAAGATTGCCAGAGACTCATCAGAAAGTAAGGGAACAAAACCATGCAATAACTAAGGGGAGAATGTTCTATGCTGAGACGAATGCAAAAACCCTGAGTTCAAAACATGACTTTTTTTTTCAAGGAACAAGAAGGTCTGGGTAGCTAAAGTTGAGTGTCAACTGGGAAGAATAGATATGATGTTGTAGATAACAGAAAGCCAGATTAAGTAGAACACTGTAGGTTCTTGTAGAGACTTCGGGTTTTACTCGGAGTGGAGGGTTTTAGCAGTCATTGTTGGCTGCATGTTAACGTTGGTTCTTAGGATGAAAGTGTGGAAACAGAAGACCAGTTTGGATGTCACTGAATGATTTTAAAAGAGATAATTGTGCTACCACGGTGGTAACAGAGGAGAAACAGTTGAATACTCTACATATGATGGCTTGAATTTGTGTTGGTCAAAGAAAAAGGTAAGTCAAGGATGACTGGAAGGCTCTGACCTATTCAGCTGGAAAAAATGAAGTTGATATTTGCTGATGGAGGTAGAATTTCAGGAGGATGTATGAAAGGGAATTTCAGACCCTTAGTTGTGAACTTGGTAAGATTGAGATGACTATCAGTCATGCAAGAGATAATGAGCAGGGAATAAGATATCAGTGTATGGACATTTGTGGTTGAGATTTGGGCTGCAATATAACTTTGTGAGTCATTAGCATAGGGATTATATTTAAAGCTATGAGTCTGATTAACACCAAGCTGACAAAATACGCTGTGCAACAACAAATCCCAGGCACTTAAACTTTAAGAAATCAAGGAAATAGGGAGGAACCAGCAAAGAAGAATTAAAAAGGAACAGCCTATGAAATAGGAAGAAAATCAGAGACAGTGTTCAAGGAAGAGAATGATCTGCAGTGTCAAATGCTGTTAGAAAGTTTTAGTATCAAAGTAGATGTTTAGTGCAACAATAAATTTCTCTGAAGATGTGTTCTGTAGAAAGATTATCATTTAATTCGGATATGAATTAAGTAGCTTTAAATATAGCTAAGTCACTAGATGAATATGATAGTACGAGTTTGTTTCTATGGAAAGTAAAAGTGCCTATAATCAGTCAGTTATATCAGAAGACCAAACCATAGGCCAGTTTCTTTAACAAATGTTTTAATCTCCTACCAGTAGAAACTTCCCTAGCATATCAGGATACCAGAGAGTAAGAACAAAGCAAAGTATATAGGACTGTAGCCACTTGTTCAAAATAGTGTTTATCTTTGCATATTTCTGAATATAAGTTGATCTAGGAAAATTATTAATTTTTGTAGAATGTTACTCAAACATAGTCAGCATAGTCATCCTCTCCCCCATTCACAAACTAGAAGTCTGTTGTCACAAACCTATATCCAATAATGATATGGTAATGAAAGCTTGAGAAATAGTCTCATCTTTTTGAAAAGGCCTGTAATGTAAGTGACCAATTTTGATCTTTAGACTGAATTCATATCAAAATAATTTACCTGCTTGTCACTCTGTGCTATATAGGATTAGCCTTGCCAAAACAGCATCAAGAAAACTGGGTCTGTTATTACTTTACAGTTATTTTATATGAGTTATTTTAATTAAGTACTGATGATGATAGAATATCTAAGCTGTATAGGAGATAAACTACATACTTATGCTGATCAGCAGAATATGCCAGCATGAGTATGTCATTTTGTGAGCTAAATTAGTTTAGTACTAGTTGGAATTAAAATGTGTTAATCAAGAAAGTCTTATTCACTGGGGTGTCAGTAATGTCTGACAGAGATGTTCATGAAAAACAGAAAAGGAACTAAACAAATTAAGATGTATGACTTGTAAAGGAAGTTTAAATTCACTTGATGTATAATTTATGCATCATTATTTTCTGCAAAAACTCGTAAGCATCTCATGGAATTATAAAAATATGTAAACATTCATATAAATATGATTGAGTTAAAATAAGGAAGTCACAGTATGCTAATGATTTTTCAAAATAATATTCCCAATACTACTTATGATTGGTAGTACATGACTTCAAAGAAAGTTAACACATTTAAGTTAAAGAAAAGATTTATTTGTAGGTAAAATATAGAATAGAAATCTATACAGAGAAGATCATGTAGAAAAATTTTATTGACTAAAACGCAAATATACAATAAATAAAAGTTTTTTAAAGAATTGTTTTATAAAGGGTATTTAAGCTTCCGGTTAACTCTTACAATGAATCTATTTTATTATCTTTCCAGGACTATGAATAAATAATTATTTCCTGTCATATTTCTCATTTTCTAAAAGTATGTTTTAAATTTTAAATTTTAGAATAATTTTTATGGGATAGAATTATGTCTTCATCTCTGTAGAAATTATGTGTTTATCTCTGTATGTGCTTAAAGCAGTATATTGGAAATATCAGAAGAAAGACTAAGTCTAAAGCCATGTCTATAGGATCAAATGATATTTGATTTTTATTTTTATAGGCTACGTTTCATTTTATACTTTGCAGCTTTGCCTAAATGTTGAGGGAAAACAAGCTGCTTTTTGGCAAATAACTTACAGTTTTTGTTCTAAAGGTAGTTATATGGTAAACACAACTAGATACTAAGGAAACAGGATGTTTAATGTTGTTACTCAATTGCTGAATGTTTTGTTAGTGGAAAGAAAATATGTTGTTGAAAATGTGTTCCTAAAACCTGACCTACAGATTATAAGCTCTTTAAATATATTTCAATCTAAAGATATTAGTATCCATGTGTAAACATGGCACTAGATGAGACTAACAACCAAGAGGTGAGGTGCTATATAGAATTGTTAGCAATTCTGATGGCTGGTTTATCCTTCAGAAAAAGATCAGTAAGTTACTGTACTTTTCTGCATAAGTCATATGTAAATTACCTGATATCCTTCTATACCAGATGGGGTTACTAAATACTACTACTTGGTAAAACTACCTAAGAATAATTATTTTTAAGAAAGGACACTCTAGAATAGTTTTTTAAAATCCTGAAAGTAGTAATAGAAAATAAAAGGCCTTATTAGTCATCTAAATTACAAATTCTCTTATGTATTGTTAATATTGTAATTATAATTCCATATTTTCTTGGGATCTCTTATCTGTTCATCTACTGTTACTGGATTATCTGGAAGATATAATTTATCCTACTTAAGCAAGCAGTACTTTTCCCTCTAGACATATTTTATAAGCATATTCTCAGTAGACAACCAGATATGTTACAGTGTGGTTTACTCTTTGCAGTATCAATAGTTATTACCTATTTTTAACAAGAAAAGTAAATTGATCAGGTGAGATTTTATATAAGAGGATCAAACTTTATTGCATCATTTGCTGGTTTTGAGAGTGTTTCATCTCATGAAAGGCTGTTGTTCATGACTCAGTCAATGAATCAGTTAATGAACCAACCAAATATTTAATGAAAACTTGTGCTGTATATTCTCCCTTAGAATGTACTAGCTGCTTCCTCCCTTCCTCATGAACCTCATTATAATCGATTGTCACATTATAATAATACCGCAGCTACATACTGCTATTGTCCACCTGTCTCTAGTCCCTATTAGCACTTATCTTAAAAACAAAAACAAATATAACAAAGACTGTACATATATTATAAAAATTCCACCAAAACACATAAGAAAAGAGAAGTAGGACTTGTTAAATTTTTTTTATTTCATTCATGGAATTTCTTGATTCTTCTGGTGAATCAAGAGCATATACTAATTGGTATTTTGTATGCAAATTAACTTGCTTACCTGAAATACCACTGTGTTTTCAGGTTTTCATTTTTGAGTGGTAGCAAGGGTGAAGAATTCTACATTAAGTGAATGGTTACCAAGTGGCTGGGGGTCCTGAGAAGAAGTGCTAAGTCAGGCAATTTATGGTCAGTAGACCTAAGAATGAAGTGTGTGTACATGCCATTATTCTATAAGCTTCTCCAGCAGCAGGGAGTTATAAAGGTAAGAAAACTAAAACGCCAGTTAACAAATTTGGCCTTTGGTTTTCTTTTACATAAAATTAATCAAATAAAATAAAAATTCCTATTTTTAAATGTATCAAAAAAGGCATGTCCATATAAGGTTTTATAAGTCACATTTTGTTATAGATATATAATACAGAAAGGCAAAGATTAAAGAGAATCTCTATTTTAGGAAAGCAGTTTAAAATTCCATGACTAACTCTAAATATAATAGAAAATAATAATCCTTTAAAGTTTAATTACATTCATTCTGAAATAAATTATGATTCTAAGTGGCATAATTGTTTTTCTCTAAAAGACTGCTTTGAGAAAATGAGCTGAACATTTGGTTTGTATTTCTGTTAGAGTATTTTTTCCTTGCATTTTGTCATCAGATATTTATTGATTTTCTGATGGCATGTGTTTTTATTCTTTCCACTTTGCATTAGCCCATTCTTTCTGGGCTGTCTTAGTCAGTCTGGGCTGCTACAATAAAAATACCATAGATTAGGTGGCTTAGACAACAGAGGTTTATTCCTCAGGGCTCCAAAGACTGGAATGTTTAAGATCAAGATGCCAGCAAATTCAGTTTCTGATGAGAGCCATGTCCCTGTTTTACAGATGGTAGTTTACTCTTGTGGGATGGGGAAGAGGGGGGGGAGGTGGGGAATAGGGTGAGAGAGAGAGAGAGAGAGAGAGAGAGAGAGGAGAGAGAGAGAGAGGAGAGAGAGAAATGAATATGAATGAAGGGAACTAATCGCATTCATGAAGGTTTTACCCTCATGACCTAATTATCTTCCAAATACCATCACATAGCGGATTAGAGTTTCAGCAGAAATTTTGTGAGGACATAAACATTCAGTCCATAGCATAGGTAGCTAACTGAGACATGTAGAAACAACAATTTATACCTATAAATGCAGTTTCCATATATCAGAGTATTAACGCTGCTATCCAACTTATCTTACATTATAAAATCAAGAACCTTACCCCTGAGTTTTGCCTAATTTGGAAACTTTTTAAAAATGTAGTCTTGATTTTGGTCATTCATAGCACTACATGTTCTATCAAGTAGTATGATGTAATATGACTTCTGAAGGAAGACACCAGATTGAAATATTTTCTTTGGGTTTTCATTGATACTTGCCATTTGGTGAAGAGAATATCCTATTTGTTCCAGATTACTGGACTGATGGAGAGAACATTTTTTCTATAAAATTTTTTGTTTCTCCTGTTATAAGACTTTGAACTTGAAAGGAGCAGTGATCTTTATCACCTTTGTGCACTGACAACCCAACCACTTAAAACAGGACCTTTGCAGGTGTTTAATAAGTATTTGTTGAATGAGCAAATTTCACCAAACCTTCTAATAAGTAAGTGCTGCTCTTTTATTTCCCAAATTGACCTGTAATATGACACAACAAAGAACACCATTGTTTGTTGGAATGTTTCTTGTTCTTCAACTAGGTTTTCCCTTTTTTTTTTTTTTTTTTTGATAGGACTGAGGTTTGAATTCATGGATTTGTGCTTGCAAAGCAGGCGCTCCATTCCTTGAGCCATACCTCCAGTCCATTTTGCTCTGGTTATTTTGGAATTTTGAAGATGGAGTGTCACTAGCTATTTGCCCAGGCTGGGTTTGAACATCAGTTCTGATTGCAGCATCCCAAGTACCTAGGATTACAGGCGTGAACCACTGGTGCTGACTAGATTTTCCTTTTTCTCTGGAAAATTGTGCCTTGGGAGCATATGCCTTTTTGCCTACCCTATCTCACCCCTACCTCCCTATACACTTCAAATATTTATAGCTATCTATAGTACAGTAATCTCTATATGGAAGGGTAATATTGAAAGTAATTAGCACAGAATATTGAGGGAATTATTTTATGAAGATGTTCTGCTTGGGGGAGGGGGGGTTGGTGGTACCAGTGAGGGAGGAGAGGTGGGGAAATGGTGAAGGAGGGTGAATATGGTACAAATTCTGTGTACACATGTAGTGTAGATGGAAAATGATATTTGTTGAAACTATTCTAGGAATGGGGGGAGGGGGAGGATGAGGGAAAATGGTGAAATGGGTGAATTCAAGTGTGATACATTTGGTACATTATAAGAACTTTTGTAAATGCCACAACGTATCCCCACCCAGTACAACAATAAAGAAAAACAGAAATCAACATTGCCAGTACCTTGATTTCAGACTTTTGGTGGCTGAAACTGTGAGAAAATAAAGTCCTGTTTTTAAGTTTAAAAAAAAAAAAAGGATTTTGGAAATCATTTTGTTCAATTTCCTCATTTTAAGTTTGAGAAAACTGGAGCCCCCAAAGTCATGTAGATCAAGCTACTCTACTAATTAGTAGTGGTATATAAACTAAAATCCAGTCTCTTTACTCCCAGACTCCTTTACTGTCATTATAAATAACTTTTTTAAGGAATTTAATGGCCTATTTAAAACAACAAAACAAAACAGAACCTCTCCCCCCAAAAATTACCCCAAATGTAAAGAATAAATTTCCTTTCTGAACTAAGGATTCTTTTAAGCACTTCCTGTTATTACTATAGCAAGTACTAAGTGTCTCCCAATAGATATAATTTATATTATCAATAGGTAATCTCTGGGAAAAATGAGTATTTTACCATGAAAATTTGTTTTAATATCTTGAATTATATTTGAAAGCAAAATGACTTCCAGGTAGTGAAGTATGTATATTAGCACAGAAGATTCTCAGATACTTCTATGCAAATTCCTTATGATCTGTTGCTGTGTCTACCCAAGCTAATTCATTAGGCAGTTGAGGACTTAGGTGGTTGTCTAGATAATTTAATGCAAGGATCAAACTGAATGTTAAGAATTCATGCTATAAAAGAGCTAATTTTATATTAAAAAATTTAACAAATGCAATCTTCGTATTTTAGAGAAAAGTAGATTTTTATCAAAATTAACTGGATTTTTGTTATTATAAGATACAATTAAAGATAGATAGATAGATAGACAGACGGATAGATAAAGAGTTTTTCCCCCACCCCATGACAACAACAACAAAAAAAATCTTTGCACTTGGAGGAGGATACATAAAGAGAAAATAAATTTTGACTGAAAATCTACAGAGTCTGTCTCTTCCAATTTTACTTTGTAGGTACCTGAAGGCTCCTAGTCACCACCCCACCATGGGAGCCCCAATTAAAGCCTCGCAGTCAGGCAGAAAAGTACAGATAATCTCATTAAAATAGATTCATTCACAATGTATGTAGTCCATTAGAGGGAAAAACTCCTTTTAAATATTTCATTAAGTTAACATTATAATATCTTTTTACATTCAGATGAACATACAACTCTCAAGTGCTCTATTTCAAATAAGACACTTATAATTTATCTCAACATTTGGTATTTAATATTTTTCATGTAATTTTGACCTGTATTCCATTTCAAAGTGATTTTGATCAAGCATGGTGGTTCATGTCTATAATCCCAGCTGCTTGGAAGGTGGAGGTAGGAGGAATGCAATCTGAGAGAAGGCATCTGAAAAACAAAATAAAAAGCAAAAGGTGCTGGGGCGTGGCTAAAGTGGTAGAGTACCTGCCTAGCAAGGTTGAGGCCCTGAGTTCAATCTTCAGTATAACCAAAAGAAAGTGATTTTCTTATGCACAGAAATATTATTAAACTATTTATTTTTTCATTTTACAGTAAATATATATTACAATTTGAATTAACAAATACATCATAAATATCACTTTGTAAAAGAAAGATTATAAAACCACTGGCACACTATCTAATTATCAAAATTTAAAGGTGAGTCCAGAATATAAGTGAAATTGGGTGACAGAAAGAAAAGAGACAGGAACAGAGAGTGTGAATATTGGGCAAACCTCCTAGGTGGTAATATTTACCTTAGTTATCAATCCAATTTAGAGTTGTTTTCAGAAATGATAAAAGAGAGAAATGTTGGTGAAAAATGAGAAAACTACACATTTTAAAAATCAACTTTGTTGAAATGGGAAAATCTACTTAAGTTTTATCAATTGGAAGTGACTTTACTATCGGAATAATCCACTATCTCTACCCAAAAAAAATGAACACTTGGGAACACATTAACATATAATTATTTGCTTAATTTTAAAGTTCATTGTATTGGTTTGTCAGACTCTCCAAATAATACTGTAAGAAAAAAATCCATATAGCAGAAATTTCTTAGTATTATATTTTTTGGAGCCACTTTTAATAAACAGCTTTGGAAAATGAACAGTAATGAACTGCAGACATAATTCCTTAAAATATTTATAGAAGATACATTATAATTACAGTATTTAATTCCAAAATGTGCTATAAATTTGACCTACCCAAATCTGTATCTACTTGTTACCTGTTAAATTAATTCTCAAATTATGTTAAACCATTCTCAGTATTTTACTTAATAGTATTCAGTCCTTTTGACTTAATGGCTTACTTGTATTATATGTAAGGAATCTTACCTTTAAGTAATCATGTACAGAGATATAATTAAATAAAGTTATAATTTTCTGCAGTTCCTAGGAAAATATGTAATGGAATTTTGAATATGTTACTAAGCTTATAAAACTTTGCTGTCCACATCTGAGTGTTCAGAAACATTTTCCTTCCACTTGACATTGGGCAATCACTGAAATAATACTTTTAAGATATTTTTCCAGACAGTTTCTGGACTGAAGGATTTAACACATCTTAGAGGAGCCTCTGACTTATCCAACAACATAAACTAACTGTGCTTTTAATACAAGATCATTCTTCCTTTTGTAACATGTATATACTTCATAATATAAGGTAAAATATGCAAAAATTTTTAACTTTAAATTTTGTAGTCAATCTTAAATTATAACATACCCATAATAAGAGAAAACCAAAACATTCATAATTATAAGTGACACCTAGAAAAGAAGCTTTTTTGTCATTCTAAACAGACCCATAAAAGAAAAGACGAAATTTGGCAACTAAAATTGTTAAAGGAAACTAGTAATCAAGCTTTATAATTCAGTCAAAAGTATACATTCAGAACCTAATTAATAATTCATATTTTTAAAAAAATTGCAGTTACCTTTGATGTTTTTCCATTTTCTTAGAAATATTTCCAGATATTCTACAAAATTTTTCTTAGAAGTAATTAGTCTACTGAAAATCGTCATATAGGAAAGTAAATTGATTTATGTTTTGAATTAATTCTTAATGTTTTTAAAAGTAGTTTATTTTTAGATCTGCATTTTACATTGTGTTATCTTTTGTTTTGTTTGTCTATTTGTTTTACCTCAATAGCCTTTTATGTCACCTCGGTACCCTGGAGGTCCAAGGCCCCCATTGAGGATACCTAATCAGGTAAGATTTATGCACTACTTAAATTTTCTTTTAAATCAATAAAGATCTTGAAAACATTACAAGTATTTCTTATCCTATAAAAATATAAAATGTTCCTTTCTGTATCCCACTTAAAATGTTAATTCTAGCAATATATAATCTACTTCAAGAATTGATTAACTATAGCCTATATAGGCTGGCTGTTTTTGTAAATAAAGTTTGATTGGAACACACCACACAGATTCATTTATGTATTGTCTGTGACTACTTTTATACTACAATACAGATTTGGGTGATCCTGACAAAGACATATGTGGGTTGCAACCCTAGAATATTTGCTTTCAGAATCTTTACAGAAAAAGTTTCCTCATCCTTGGACTTTACTTTATACTATGAACTTAGATTTAAAGATTTGTGTAATTTGGTAAATGTTGACTATCTTGTCACATAAAAGATGACAGTACAGTGAAACTTTCTATGAACATACTTTGGTTTATTTTTCACATAATATAACTTCAATAGCATGGCTTTAACATTCATAGAAATTTTTCCCAGTTATAGTGGCATATAATTAGCTGCTTCTTGAAGGATTGAAATCTATTAATAAATAAATATTTAACAACAAATCTTCCAATTTTTTTATTGTCAAGAGCTCTGAAATTTTGAAACATTTTGTTCTCAAATATTTTTTAATCAATATCGTAAATATTTGCTAAAGAGAATAAAGCATAATTTTTACTTGCAAATGCTTACGGGTTAGTTTTAAGATGTACACATTGTACATGCATGTATATAATACAAGGAACTAAATGCTTATCAGTGTAGAATATTTATATGAAGGTAATTGTCTTGTCATTTCCTCTAATTGTGTTATTGTTTATACCTCACTGTTATTCCAAATATAATTAGTGTAAATTCTTTTTTTCCATTCTGATTCCCTTTCCACTTCTATTTTCTTCACTACCAACAATGGAATAAGAAAGTTGTAGCTACTAATTCCTGAAAAGCAACAGAGTTCTGCTTTTCCTCTCCAAACTCTTATTGAAATTATTCTGTCTTTGAAGTGTCCCAGTTTGCTTGCATTCTCTGTATCAAGTGCACAACAGGGAGTACCAACACCTACATTCACCCCCAGGGGAGAATTTCAAGCAGGAAGCAGTGCTGGGTCACCCAGTGATTCCAGTGCTTAGCAGTCCTCATGTTAGCAGCTGCAGCATTTTCTCTCCTACAGACTAAATCTGCAAGTAGTGCATTGGGCCAGGGAAACATGGCATGAAATAGAAAAAATACACAGATGCCAAATGTGCTGACATATGGGAATTTTATTTACTCTATGGATGAGCCTGTATATATATGGCAGTCAGTTCTACTTACATAGGTGTCTAAGTCTTTTAAATTTCTTTTGAAAGGGTAAAAGTTTGTATCTTTTATTGAAGTAGTCACAGTGTTTCCAATATCCCATTCTTAGCTTTGCATATTGCATAGTATAGAAAGTTCCTGAAAAATCTGAATTAGGAAAATGTAAAATTCTGTGTAATTATATTAGAATTTTTTTACTTTGTATATTCTTTAGTAAAAATGAGAATATGAAGAAATTATTGAAATTGTGCTTGCTTGGCATTATTGAAATGCCTGTCATGGTGCTCGCTTTGGCAGCACATATACTAAAATTGGAACGATACAGAGAAGATTAGCATGGCCCCTGCACAAGGATGACACGCAAATTCGTGAAGCATTCCATATTAAAAAGAAAAAAAAAAGAAATGCCTGTCATGTATAAAATACTATGCTAGGTATTTATAGAGTCTAACAAAATGTAAGAGTAACTTTTAAGAGGAAGTCAGTAGGGGAATGTGAAATTATACATTTAGCTTGTTTGAAATTTTTAAGAGCCAGATATGTATTGACTTTGGAGTTTTTACAGAAGCAATTAAAAATTAAAGATAATAAAGAATTATTATATAGGCTTCCTTTTCCTCAAGAATTTTAAAGGTTTACCTAAATATATTTTAGAACAAGACTGTTTTTCATTTATTCCCCCACTACACCCACATTAGTTAAACTTCATTAATTCATTTATTATCTGAACTTACAGTAATTTACATTTATGCCACTTTAAGAAAAATAACCATGTTGGTAGTGTAAATTATATCATTTTAGGAAATGTTCAACCTATTGAGTGTCCTTTTAAGCACAAATACAATGCTTCAATTTCAGTATGTATTCATTGAAGCAGAATTGGCATAATTATTTTTGCTGATTAGTTGGGATGATATATAGAAAAATAAATATATTAAAATATTTCCAATTTAGTTTTCATTTAATTTAATCATAATATAATGAAATTTTGCCTTTTTAGTAGATCATACCTAAAGAAAATAGAAAGTTAAACATTAACTGCTTTAGTGATAATGGCTGATTATTTTGAACATGAGAAAAACATACATTTAATAAATCATTCACAACTTAAAATTACTAATTATTAGAGTATTGATTTTAAGTTTTCCTGAAATGATTTTTATGGCTCTAGAATAAAGCCATATAGCTTAAACTGTTTGTTAATTTATGGGACTGGGTGTTTTCAATATGCTGAAAAATATAAAAACATGTATTAGTGTCTAAAATAATAAAAGAGAGGTTAAATTACAAAGAATGTAATTTAGCAGAAAATTTATATATATATGTATATACATATATATATAAAGCATATGAAACATAGAAATTCAGTCTACAAAACATATATGACAATTTTACATTGGAATTGGTTCAACCCAGGAGGGGACCTTGTTGTTGAAACATCTCATGGATAAAATATCTAAGCAGAAAAATTCATAACGTTTATTCAGCACTATGTTGAAGATTCAAGATGGCCAGAAACAGAAAAATTATTGATTATTGATCTATGACATTTAGAAAAAATTTTGCCTTATTTTTTACTATTGCTAAAACAATATCAACAAATACGTGAATTGAGATAACACATAGTAGCCACTGTGTCCATTTTATAAGCTAAGTTAAATTCTATATTCTAAAAATATACTCCCTCTAAACATAGTTTTCAAACCCTCAAAGATACTTGTCAAGTAATAGATGAATGGTTAAATAATGATATATTTAAATAATGAAATAGTATGCAGATATTTTAAAACATGCTATAGAATGAAATGTACTGATATGCTAAAGTGTATATATGTTACCACATGTAAAAAAAAGCACAAAACACATGTAAGTAAGTACATCACCTCTGCCACATAAATGTGTAAATTCATTCATCTGTCCCCTCACTACATATTCACATTTTTCAAAAAGGCTCAATCCTTTATTTATAGGTGATAAGATTATAAGTGCTTTTGCTTTTTTAAATTTTCATTAAGCAGGTGTTATATTTATGGTTAGAAAATAAGTATTTTTGATTGTATAAAGAGATAAAATAGATACTTTATTTAGCTGATAATTCAATAGATAAACTTATCTTTTATTAACATTTAATGTATAGTTCCTATATAGTCAGAAGAAAATATAGTGGATGCTAAGGATAAGCTGATTTTGAAAAGACTTCATGATTTCTCAGATGGAGAAAACATCAACAGGCATTTCAGTAGAGAAAAAAGTTGTTTGGGTATTTTTTTCATATATTGTAAATAAATATACATTCCATCATGTAACCAAGTTACCTCTGTTCAAGCTACTCCTCATCACATGTTTTCTTTTTTTTTGTCAGTACTGGTGTTTGAATTCAGGGGCTCAGGTTTGCCAGCTAAGTGGTCTACCACTTGAGCCACTCCACTAGCCCTGCTTTTTGTGTTGAGTATTTTCAAGATAGGGTCTCACAAACTATTTGCCTGGGTTGACTTTGAACCAAGATCTTCCTGATCTCTGCCTCCTTAGTAGCTAGGATTACAGGTGTGACCACTGGCACTAGGCTCGTGTTTTCTTATTCAAGATAAGCACTACTTAGCATATCATTTACCAATAATTTTCTATCTTTGTAAAAATTTTTCTATGGAGAGTTTGACTTTTATTTAATGACTCAGTATGGAACATAAGACATCAGCTGCACAAAGAGAAACATATTTTATTGAGTAAATAGTAGGAGTCATATAGCTGCAATTGTAAAGAAAGGGGCTTTAGGGGATCTAACTTTAAAAGCTGAATATGTTGTACCTGTTCAATATATTAGTGACTAATGATAAAATGCATAAAGTAGCTTCTTTGGCCAGTTCAAAATACCACTTTCTATCATTAAAAGCTCCATGGGGCTGGTGAAGTGGCTCAAGTGGTAGAGCACCTAGCCTATCTAGCAAGCTTGAGGCCCTAAGTTCAAACCCCAGTACTGCAAAAAAAGAAAAAAGAAAGCTCCATATTTTTGTTATGGTAATTATATTAGCATATTTAAATTATTATTTGAAATCCAAAGAGATATCTTTAAAAACACATTATTTCCTTATGTCTTGAAATTTTAATTTATACTGGGATATATGTTTTTTTCTAATTATCTTCTACCTTTGAAGGACATAAGAAGCTAAAAATTTCAATTTCAAGCACTGAGAAATTCAAGCATTTAGTCTAGAAAATATACCAGTCCTTAAGTTCCTAGAGGGGAATCATGATACATCCTTATTGACTAAATAATTCTTTTACGAACCAAGCAGTTTCTCCAGTTAATTGTTTCTGTTTTGAGAAAATTTTATGCATTTCATTTATGTTAAATCCTAGTGTTTAAGGCTTTTCTTTGAGAATATTTGAGTGTTGATAGGATTCTAAGCCCTGACTCTGCTAATTTATCAGTAGTATAACCATGGAAAAATTAGATTACTTAATGTATTAAACCTTGGTTTCTCACCATCAGAAGGATTTATAACAGCCTCAAACAATTGCTGTAATCACTGACTGAATGAAACAGTAGAGTTCAGCACAATTCCAGCACAGATATTCTGGTTCATAAGTGTACATTTTCACTGATACTATGTGTTGTTTTTAAGTAACTTCACAATTACTATTATTTTTTCTATCAGAGTAAAGATAGAGCAAACAACATATCCCAAAATTACAGCTAGTTAAATAAGTCTAAATGGAATACATTTAATATGTTAAAAGCATGGAAATTATGCCAACCATAAGATGTATAAGTTTATTTTTTCTGATATTAAGGGTTTAAAGAATGCAGTGATTATGCTCTTGTTGATGTACAAAGCTATCAACTGTTCATCCCAAGACTAATAAAAACTGTCTTAAAAGTTTGAGAGTTTTGCAATTTTTACATTTTTATTGGCCTATATTAGTTGTAAATGTCACACATTGTGACATTTGAATTTGCATATGTAGATATACACATACATACAAAAATAGATATAAAATCATTCATAATGTATGTCACACATTGTGACATTTACATATGTGTTTACAGTGTATCTTGATTAGATTCACTTCCTCCATCATTCTCCCTTATCGCGTCTTCACCCATCTTAGAACAATTTCAATAGGTTTTATTGTTCTATTTTCATATATGTATACAAAGTACATCAACCATATTCACCCTCTACATTTACCTCCCCTATGGTACCCAGCCCCAGGAAGAACCTGTTTTACTTTCTGTTCTTTATTTTTCTAAGTGTTTATTGATTATTCAAGAGGGGTTCACATGACATTTCACACATAACTATATTGTACTTTAATTGGGTTAACCCCCTCTATTACTTACTCATTCTCTATCACCCTGCTCCCCTATTACATACAAGTTAGAGATTTGACTTATTCTAAAAGAATAAGAATTCTGGTGACTCAAAAATTAAATTTAGATAAAGACATTTTGAAAGAAAAATTGACATTGGTCAAGAGTTCATCTAAATTATGCTCTATTTTAAGTGATGAGTAGAAACAACAACAAAGAAATAACTGTCAATTGTTCTGATAATCTAAGATAAACTAGAAAAAGTAAAAACTTGAAGAAAATGGTTACCAGCAATAAAACATTTTCTGCAAGGAGACTTGGAAATTAAGTGTCAAAGTCCAGAGTTTATAACTTATCTAAGCAAGAACTTTAAGTTCTCAAGGTAATGTTGCTTAATCATATATTTTTCAGTCTTCTTCATACTTCATCTCTTTATTATTTTTTGAAGTATTGATCCCCTTTTCTTTCTTGGAACTTTCTTCATGTGTTATTAGGAGCTTCCTAATTTCATGGATGTTTAGTTTCAGTTTCCTTTCTTACCCTTTTTTGGTATTTTTAAAGAATTAAATCTTTATTTTTTACTCTTGTTCTTTGAAGTTTATTCCATGTTTATGACCTTATTACTAATGATTCCTAAATCATTCAATCTAAATGCTACTCCCTTTATTCTTTCCATAAACATTTATTTCTCTGCCAGCAATCACAGATAGGGTCCTTACTCTTGCAGAGCTTACAGTCTGGAAATAACAGAAAAGAAAAAAAACAACCTGATAGTAGTCAGGTCTACAAAAGTGAGATATAAGACCCTCAAAGAACACATAAAAAGTCTTTACCTTCCTCCATGCTAGGACATGCAGGGCTCTGTGGGGGCCACACATAGCTAGAAAGAAGTGGCTGGTGTGGTTGGGAGCTGAGTTGTATTATTTAACTTATCAGTGTATTTATTGTATTGTATTTAGGATAACAAAGGCCAGGTTTCCCACTGTTGGATAAGATATTTCCAAACATAGAAAGGAAGAAGGCTAAAAATAATCCCAAGGGATCATATTTGAATCGGAGGTGTTGAATGTATGGAACATAATGAATTTGTGATACGTGTTTGCACAGAGTATGAATTTACATATATAGATATACTATACACATACACACAAAAATAGATATAAAATCAGTCATAATGTATGTGTATGCATATATGTTCATGTATATATGTAGATATACATAAATTTTCAAGCCCATTGTTGGCTGAAAAAGTCTAAAAGCAGTATACCCAAATAACAAGAACACTCTGCCCATATTTTGATGCATAAATGCTGTACTCAGCAAAAAGGAATCAAGATCTTTTGGAGAAAGGGCTGCTTCCAGGATGAGGACAAAAAAGTATGAGGTAAACCTGGAACACCTTATACCAGAAAGTAAGGAAGAAATGCTCAAAAATGTTGGGGTATGTAATAAGACATAACAGCCATTTTTGAGGGCTTCACACTAACCAAATCTGGAATAATTTGAACATTTAAATAAATGATGATATTAACAGATTACAACCCATTGAACAAAATTGGAAAGCATAAACAAGTAAGGACAACTCTTCATTACAGTAAAAATGCCAGCTGTCAAACAGAAACAGTAATGGGCATGGAATGTCTCCCTTTGGCAACCATCTCAGTGGTTAGGAATTACTAGTGGAGGCTAACAAAGGACTAATGGAGAATGGGACATTGATAAGAGAATAGTTCTAAAAAAAAAATAAGACCAATCAATCAATCAGAGGGAAAAATAATGACGTGTAGAAATCTGGTAGATAGCAATACAAAAAGATGATAAAGGCTAACGTCACCAGCAGTAGTTGAGTCAACATCATGTGCCACATGATGCATCATATGACCTGACTCAGGTCGTATTTTAGACATACGGTAGACAGGGTAGACATAGATAGGATTTTTTCCTGCTTAGCCAATCATGAAGAGACATGACAACTACATGCAGCATTATTGAAAGAAATTGGTAAACTTAAATTATCTTTGTGGCTTGAATGGCAGTTTATTTTGTTGTTGTTGTTGTTTTTATCAATGTTGATTCCCTGATTTGAAACTATGATAGTTTTGTATGAGACTGTGCTTGTTTGGGGAACTATATTTGTAGTATGTGTGGGTAATGAGGCATTGTGTTGCAACTGATACTCAAGTAATCCTGAAAAGATTTAAGAGAGAGGAAGAAAAGGTGATAAGGCAAATTTGAAATGTTAACTGGAGAAATTGGATTAAGGTATATGAGAATTCTTACACTGTTGAGGCAATTTTTTATTCAAATAAAAGTGCACACACATACGTGCACAAATACCCAAGTCAGGGCTATAAGAAAGAATGTTGTAAGGAAGTAATCCCTAAATTGGGATCTAAAAGATGTCAGCAAAGACCAGCTCTATGAGCTCCCTTAGAGGGGAGATTTTTTTTTTTAGTTTTTATTGTGTCTTGTTTTTTAATAGTTGGCATTTAAATATTAATTGAAAGCATGAATAGAAAAAACTTAAAAATTTGGTATAGATGGAAGTTAGGATATAAGTGTGGCAGTGGGAAGAAATTAGGCTGAAAGGTAAGCAGGGAATAGCTCATAAGATAGGAACTCAATGAATACGTATTGATTGTGCTTGCAAGCAAAAAATTCAAAGAATTACAAAAACTGGCTTGAGAAATTAAAGCTCTTTACTGCATCTCAAGTGGTAACAATGGATGAAACAATTCTAATCTGGATGTGTAAGTTCATTAATGTTAAATTTATTTTGAGATATCTGAATATTTAATAAAATAATATTTTCATGCTTTAAGCTAAATCAGTGAACCTTTATAGAAATTCTTACTATGAGGACTGTATATATGTATGTAAATACTCATAGGATCAGCAGGCTTAAATCATGTAGTGCTTAATCCACCTCAAAGTGCTGCTTAGACAATTTGAAACTTATAATTCAGTATGTATGCCTGCATAAAACACAGCTTGTCTGTTTTGCACCCCAGCATAAAACAAACCTTATTAAATGCAATCTTTTTCAGTTCTATTCCCTTTCCCCAAATAGCCAGTTGTTTGAATTTAATTGAAATATTTTTCTAAATAGGTTCTTAGGGAAAATGTAACTACAGAAAAAAAAATTCATTGGTCCCTTGGCATTTTAGTCTTGCTCCTATCATAGCACTTAATAAATAAAATATTCTATAAAAACAATAGCTTACTTTTAAGAAGCATAATTAGTTATTTCAATAACCTTGACAAATTAAATTTCAGAAAAGGCATTATATTTCTGAAGAGGATTTCAAATGGTTTTTGTGTAGACTTTTGTTCTCCCAAGTAGTTATTTTACTTACCACAAAACTGGGCAAAACAGGATCTTTTTAGAGTAGAGAACTTACACTAAGTATATAGAACTATAAAATTTATAAATAAGTGTGAAATATAAAAATCTTGAAATATACTCAATGTGTTTTGTTACAGAAATATAAAAAGAAATTGTCTAAAGCATATATTTTATAAATATTTACAGTACTGTTTTTTATTTTGTTTTATTAAATTGCTAGGCACTTGGAGGCGTCCCAGGAAGTCAGCCATTACTTCCCAGTGGAATGGACCCAACACGACAACAAGGTGATTAAAATAGAAGTAAAACTGATATGCAGAACCAAAGAGGAAATTCTTCACTGTTTAAGGAAAATTTTATTTGTATAAAACTTCCATAATATTACTAGTTGCATTTTTGCAAGTAACACGGCAAGATGTTTTATCTTTTCAGCTAACTCTTATTTATACATAATATTGAGGGTGTTGAGAACATAAAAAATATATACATAAATGTCAAAAATTCCATATTTTAGCTAATATCATCTTGAACATGTTTTCATATAACTTCTAATAATCAGGAATAGCTAAGTGACTATCTCATTTATTATCTCCTCTGTCTTTTTTCAGATAGAGGGGTTAATACACAGGAAGAGTGCTAAGTAACAGGTGACTTAATTAGTTTGGCAATCCCCATCATTAGTTCCTTCCATAGAAATATTAAGGCAGCACAAATATGTAAGGCTGTATTACACTTTTCCAAGGAAAAAGGAGCAAATGCTGTGAGAGAAGTAATTCAGCACAAAGTAGGAAGGAAATTTCAACCAAGACGTTAATGGAGAGTGTAGATAGGTGATGGTCAGAGGTTAAAAAAAAAAAAAATCCACTGAAGCCAAGATAAGATGGCATCAGTCACTCAGACACTTGTTATATAAGACATCATTATGCCTAGCAGGGAGGAAGCTGGCCTTTAATTTAGCATTCATGACCATTATATTGCTAATTTTTTTTCAGGACATCCAAATATGGGTGGGCCAATGCAGAGAATGACTCCTCCGAGAGGAATGGTACCCTTAGGACCACAGGTAAATAATCAGCACAGAAAGGTGGATGCTGAGCTTTTTGTGTTCATCTTAATAATACAGATAATAATAATACAGTTAATAATACAAAATAATACAGATTGTATTATTTGCTAATTTTTAGTATATGCAATGAAGTCTTGATGTACATTGGGGCTGAGGGTGTAGAGCACATATTTAGTATGCATCTTGGACTCAATCCTCAGCACACCCACAACAAGCCAAAAAAAGTCTAGATATTAATACTTATTAGGCTCTTGAGGATATTTGTGACATTTCCAAATTGATATAACAACAAACTGTATTTTAAGAGGGTGCTATCATATTTGTCTTTAGTTTACTTGGGAAACTATACTGCATAGAAATACATTATAACAAGTATTATAAAAAGGGAGCTATTACCCTTAGTTAGGTAAGAAAATGGTTAAGTTAAATAAAGTCCAGCTAATTGAAAATACTGAATAGAATTAGCATAAAATGTATTTCTATAAGTCTTTTAAAGAATGTCCTTGGCAACTTATTATATACAAGTATATTTTTCTTATTTAAAATATTAGAAAACCATTTAGCAATAAATGTTAAAATGTGTCATACTGAGCAAGGATAATATTGTTGGTATGATTCAGATGTTACCCAACTTCTGTTAGTATTTCCAAAAAAGAATACACTGAAGTTGAACCTATGCTGACTGTTGATATTTTAAGCATGCTGTTTTAGGATATTATTTATTTTGGCTAAAACATTCTTTTATCTCTTTTGGAAAAACTGCTTGGGATAGAAATTAATTTTATAATGTGTATTTAAAGAAAGTAATCCAAAATCATTTTTAAATTTCTAACACATGAGTGAAAGTTACCATGTCATTTTGGTACCACTTGTAAGCATTATAAGTTTTGTAGCTTGTTTCATATATCTACTTTTAAATAATTAAATTGACTATTATAGTGCCAATGGAATCAAAGAATTAAGAATACAACACTGAGATAATGTCCTTTAGACTTAGGAGTTTCTAACCAACATATAATAATATAAACTATATTGAAACATGAGGTTCGTATAACCAAATTTCTCAGAGATTCCATATTACATGAAAAAATTCACCAGTTTCTTTACTAAGGGTCAGTTTTTTACTGTGTATTTTCTTAAGACTTTATAAAACTCTTATTTAGATATTTAAATTACTTTTCCTATTTCTACTCATACTAGAAATAGTGATTTATGTTAACCAACCATCATTAGACTACTTATGGCAGTTAGAATTTATAACATCTAGAACATATCTCATTGACTAAATGAAACTTTTAGTCTTTGATAAACTATATCAACCAATTTGGGTGAATAGAAGTTAAAGGATTGTTTTCCAAAAGGTTTTCTTAACAGATACATTTTAAATGTACATCAAAACTTCATGCCTTTAATTTACTTGTCATTCTTCATCTAGCTCATTTATTTTTCAGCTAGCCACTCTAAATTCTTGTCATTCCCAGACTACTATGAATATAAGAGTTTTTATTCTATTTTTCTGTTATGTTTTGGTGTGTGGGGGGGGTTATTTTCTTGTTTGTGGTTGTTTGTTTTTTGAGACAGGATTTCTCTGGCCTTGAGCTCACAATCCTTCTGCCTCAGCCTCTCCATAGCTCTTCTGGCCAAGTACTGGAATTACAGGCATGCACCAACACACACAACTAGTATTAATTTTCAATACTTCTAAAAATTAGAACTAGTAGGGTGCTGGTGGCTCATTTCTGTAATCCTAACTGTTTGGGAGGTTGAGATTAGGAGGATTGTGATAGAGACCAGCCCAGGCAAATAGCTCAGAAGACATCTTCAAAATAACTAGAGCAAAATGAGCTGGAGATGTGGCTCAAGCAGTAACATGCCTGCTTTATTATTTTTTTTTTTCATTTTTCTTTTATTATTCATATGTGCATACAAGGCTTGGGTCATTTCTCCCCCCTGCCCCCACCCCCTCCCTTACCACCCACTCCACCCCCTCCCGCTTCCCCCCCCTCAATACCCAGCAGAAACTATTTTGCCCTTATTTCTAATTTTGTTGTAGAGAGAGTATAAGCAATAATAGGAAGGAACAAGGGGTTTTGCTGGTTGAGATAAGGATAGCTATACAGGGCATTGACTCACATTGATTTCCTGTGCATGGGTGTTACCTTCTAGGTTAATTCTTTTTGATCTAACCTTTTCTCTAGTTCCTGGTCCCCTTTTCCTATTGGCCTCAGTTGCTTTAAGGTATCTGCTTTAGTTTCTCTGCATTAAGGGCAACAAATGCTAGCTAGTTTTTTAGGTGTCTTACCTATCCTCACCCCTCCCTTGTGTGCTCTCGCTTTTATCATGTGCTCAAAGTCCAATCCCCTTGTTGTGTTTGCCCTTGATCTAATGTCCACATATGAGGGAGAACATACGATTTTTGGTCTTTTGGGCCAGGCTAACCTCACTCAGAATGATGTTCTCCAGTTCCATCCATTTACCAGCGAATGACAACATTTCGTTCTTCTTCATGGCTGCATAGAATTCCATTGTGTATAGATACCACATTTTCTTAATCCATTCGTCTGTGCTGGGGCATCTTGAACATGCCTGCTTTATAAGCATGAAGTCCTGAGTTCAAACCCCAGTTCCACCAAAGAAAAAAAAATTAGATATAAAAATCAGTATTACAGTATTTGAAAAGGTAATGATGGATAAATAAGCTATATGAACACTTAAATTTCATTTGAAAATATACTTGTCTTTATGCTTTATATTATAAATAGTTATATATTTTGTTATAAATAAATTATAACAGATAAACTTATTTCTAATGAGTTATCTCTTATTGATGCAAAGTATGCATACTTTGCATTTTCAGAATTGAAAAAAGTAAGTAGTTTATTTCTTTCCTTTGGATTAACAGTGTCTTTGCAATCTATTTCTATATAATATGATCCCTCATATTCGTGCCTTGGCATGAATTTACCTCAGAAACCAGAAATAACTATAATAACTTTGTAAAACCATAATACATGAAGTAAAAAGAGTTAAAGGAAATGTTTATCATATGAAGTAAGAGTCATGGGAAAAAAAGGTAAAATCGTTTAGAATGGGAGGATTCTTCAGTTATTTTGTTCATTTTGTTTTGTTTTAGGTGGGACTGGAGTTTAAACTCAGGGTTTCATGCTTGGGAAGCAGGTACTCTACTGCTTCAGCCATACCTCCAGTCCATTTTGCTCTGGTTATTTGGAGTTGGCGTCTCATAAACTATTTTCCCAGGCTGGCCTCAACTCTCAATCCTCCTGATCTCAGCCTCCCAAGTAGTCAGGATTACAGGTGTGAGCCACTGGCACCTGGCTCTCCTAATGTTTTTACTTGGTAATACCTGCCATATAAGATGTATGCATTATAAATTGTGAAATTTGTGATAAAGGAGGTTAGCGGAATTTCTTGAAAGAGAATAGAAAAACAATCCACACAACATACATTTAACAATGTAGATGCTACCCAAGAGCAGACTGCATCTGCCTTATTTTTAGTTATATTATAGGAACAGCCTCTGGAATTTTATTTGTACCTTTATGCACAAAGTATTCATCTCTTCTTTCATAAACTTCTATATTTTCTTGAGCTTAAAGGGGAATAGTAGCCATCTAGTGGAACAATTGAGGTTCTAAACAAAAAATATACAGTCTAACAATTGTTGAAAAATGCTGATTTATGCAAATTGTAAACATAGAACACAGTAAATGTGTGATTAACACCTATTGTATGAATGAAGAAATAAAAGTTTGCCCCCAATTCAGCCATATTTATCCCATCCTTTAATCTATTTTAGAGCTAAGTATAGTAACAGTCATGATTTTTAAATTGATACTAATGTCCTTTCAATAGAAAAACAAAATTGCCTATTTTATAGAACATTATCTTATTCAAAGAAAATGTCACTGGGTACAGTGGCTCACATTCTAGCTACTAGGAAGGTGGAGGTCAGGGAGAATCATGGTTCAAAGCCAGCCCAGGCAAAAAAGTTTTCAAAATCCCATCTCAACCAATAAAAGCTGGGTGTGGTGGCACCTGTCATCCCAGCTACAAATGAATAGGAAGATCATAGTCCAGGCCTGCTGAGCATAAACATAAGACCCTATTCAAAAAATAACTAAAGCGAAAAAAATGCTGGGGTTGTGGCTCTAGTGGTAGAACAACTGCCTAGCAAGCACGAGGCCCTGAGATCAAATCCCAGTACTACCAAAAAAAAAGAAAGAAAGAAAAAAAAGGAAATACTTCTCCTAATACCATATTTGAAGCCATTTTCTATTTGCTTTTTGTAATAAAATATACTTAGCTAACCTTATCCTTAAACTCAGCAAGTGCCATATTAACAGAAAAAAATCCATTCTAACTGTACAATTATCTCTAGTTCCTCTCAAAATCTGACAAATAAGTTATATGCAAGTAAGCCTTTCAAATCTTTTGGGATGGAGAAATTGCAGGATGAGAATACATGGTGTACTCTCATAGAGAGAAAAAACGGATTCCATATTTTCAAATCTAACATAGGTGGTAGAATTCAGCTCAATACAGGGGCAAACTTCCTACAAATTAAACTGTCCAGTCATGGAAAGACTCTTAATAAACTTTCTAAGCAGAGTTGAACAGCCATTTTGTCAGAATATTGCATTGGAAGAAAGATTAGACCAGATGGAATTGTATAGTTGCTATCAGCTTTAAAATTCAGTGATTCTAAATTAGCTCTTCCTATTCTGCCTTTGTTGATGCCACTTAGAAAACCTGTTGCTATTCTTTTTTTTTCTTTCTCTCCTGATTGGTTTTTGCTTTAGATTAATCACAAAGTGAAAATATTTCATAAGTTTATCAAATATGTACTGAGCATCAAATAATTCCTTACTCATTTCCTGTGACAATTCAGTTTAATAAGCCCATCATTCACTGAAGGCCTATTTTGTGCCATACATCATTCTTGAGCATCAAGTATACAAAGGTGAAGAAAATATAGACTCTGCCTTCAAGGTACTTATTGTTTACCAGGAGATGTAGATACATCTAGCCAAACTACTATATAACTTTTTTTAGAAAGTCTAGAAAACAAATATACATATCCTTATATAATGACTCAAGAAGTCATCACATAAACAGGCAAGTCATTAACAGAGAGTTGAGGAGGAATAGGAAGCTAAGAAAAAGAGGACTCATTTAAGTTTTATTAGCAGTCATAAGAAAGAATTAGGAGCTACAGTTATTTGAGCACCAAATACCACATTTTTAATTCATCAGGCACTGTGATAAGTACTTTATATTTAATTTATCTTTCAACAGTCTGTAAGAAAGATAATATTTTCACTTTGCAGATAAGGAAAGTAATATTGGGAGAATCATTGGCCCAAGATCACACATAAAGAAAAGAAGGGCAGTTATATGTGATGGCTTATACTGTAAGCTTGAGACTGAAGATCATGAGTACAAGGCTAGCTCGGACTACATCGTGAGACTCTCAAAAGGATCAGGAGGCAAAAAACATAGGACTATGTCAATACAGATTCAAACCAATATATTTCTATATCAAAGTGATAAGGAAAATTAATATTTTCCTTGATAAAATAAAATGAAAATCTTCTAAGACTTAAAAATAAGGGAAGTGTTTCCTTATGAAATATTTCTGGCTTACTTTATCATTTGTATTTTGTTTCCATGGCTAATTTTTTTCTCGGAAGCCTCTGGTTAATTACTGCTACACTATCTTGATTAAAAGCTTAAAGCAAATAGCTACCCTTTTAACAAATGGCTCAGTTATGTATAGAAACTATTCCACTATCTTATGGCTCACAAGTTGGGATCTTGAAATAAGATTTCCTTAAAGTAAAAGCAGATAGACAATGAGAGTAGCATGTAACTGAGTTAATTTCATTTATCAAGTGTGTCTTTCTCTCCAGAATTAACAGACCTTTTCTCATTGATTTATTTCCTTGTCATTTTAACATATGCTACAAAAAAGACCCAGGAAGATAAGTTAAAATGAGCTCAAAAATGTACTGTATGTTTTTGACTTAGAGAAATCCAGTAGTCTGAAAAAATATTGTAGGGAGCAAGGAAGGAAGGTAAAAATTATAGGAAATGAGGCAGGAAATAAGTTAGGGTTGAGCTGTGAAGACTTCATAGAGCCATGCTAAAGAGTTTAGACTTTGATGGTACTGGAGTTTGAATTCAGGGTCTCATACTTGCTAGGCAGGCACTCTACCCCTTGAGCCACTCTGCCAGTCCTTTTTTTGTGTTGAGTATTTTCAAGATAGGGTCTCAGGAACTATTTGCCTAGGCTGGCTTTGAACTGCAATTCTCCTCATCTCTGCCTAGGACAGAGCTAGGCACTATAGTCATGAGACACTGGCTCTGGGCTCATCATAACCTTTAAGTGGCATGAATAAGACAGAATTATAGAAAGATAATTCTTGAGGCAATATGAGAACAGATTGGGAAAGGGAGCAAATCAGAGAGACCAATTAAGATAGTACAGTAGCCTCAATACATTGACAAAGATTAGAGATAGGAAAGCGAGTGCTATTTCAAGAGTTATTTCACAGATGGAATCAATAGACTTTTCCCTGGATAAATATGAGAATTTGAAAGAAAAGATGTTAAGGAACTCCTTGAAATTCTTAGCATGGACTATTGTGTGATGATACAGAACTGAGGGAGACAATATAAGGAACTTACTCGTAGCTGGGCGTGGTGATACCTCTCTGTAATTCCAGCTAATGGGGAGGCAGAGGCAAGGAGGATCTCAAGTCCAAAGCCAGCCTGGGCAAAGTTAGCAAGACCCTACCTCAGAAACAAAAGTGTCAGGGAAGGGGGTGTAGCACTTGCCAAGCAAACGCAAGGCCCTGGGTTTAACCCCCAGTACCATTAAAAAAGCAAGCAAAACAAAACAATGACAACTACAACAAATTCAGTCATGAAAAGATAATATTGATTTTAAATATGTTGAACATGAGGTGGTATTTGTAGAAAGAGTCCCTGCGAAGTTCAACATACAAGTTATCTAGGAACTTGGCAGGATACTAAGACAAAATATAAATATTTTGAATTCCTAACATAAATAGTTGTTGAAAAAATTGTAGTGATAAAATTCAATACATACGTAAGTATGTATGTATTGAAAAGAATACTGTGGCTAGAATTTGAGAAAAACCAACATTTAAAGAGTTGTGAAGGGGATGGGGGAACGGAGGATGTGAAGTTGAGGGAATACGGTTGATGAGTTTCATATACATATATGAAATAGTATGATGAAACCTCTTGCAATTGCTTTAAGTAAGACAGGGAGGGGTTTGGGGGTGGGGGGAGATGGTGGTGGTGATCTAACCAATGTATAATGTAAGGCTATTTGGAATTGTCACAATGAATCCCCCTATACAACGAATATATCCTAATAACAGAAAAAAATAAAAATAGGAAGGTAATAAAGATTAAGAAATTGCATTCAAAAAGAATAATTTACAAAATGAAAGGAACCAATAAAGAAAATTGAAAAAGAATATTCACACAAGTAGTAAGAATAGTAGTATCAGGAATGCAAGTGTGAAAGTCAATGATAGTGTCAAAATACATTTATATAATAATGATAAAAGTAAGCTTCTGGGCTGTAAAGCAACTAAACTAAGCTAATATGGTATGCATATAAAACGTTAAAGTGTTATTCATCCTTTGAATGCAGGTAGTAGATGTTAGCTAAAGTTTACTGGGTCATATAATTCATTTTGTATATTTTTATATATACAGATATGTCAAATATGTTATTTCGTGAACAGAAGTTTGTATTTGACTTTCTTGATTTGGGTTTTTGTTTTGTTTTATTTCCCCAGACTTCATGTAATTATTCTGAGTCTGACTATTTCAAACCTATTGAATAAACCTTTTCTTTAAAAACCTGTTGAATAAATATTTTCTACATTTTGGATTTATGAAATGTTTTATTTGGAAAAGTTTACTAATGTACAGATATAATGAAGCTAACAAATATATGTCAAATATCATGATTTCAACCAAACCTTAATCATTTAACATGCTCCAATGATCTCCATATTCATGTAGTTTTTAAGACACAAACCAAAGTAATTGTTAAAATAGAAGTAAAAGTACAAGAATGGACTCTTCAAAGAATGAATTACACAGGCCATACCAATCAGGAGTTATGTAGGGAAATCATTAACCTGCTCTCCTTTCTTTCCCCCCTCCTCTTTGGTTTTGTTTTTTTGTTTTGTGGTAGTCTGACCCTTGGTTATCATTACAGAACTATGGAGGTGCAATGAGACCCCCACTGAATGCTTTAGGTGGTCCTGGAATGCCTGGAATGAACATGTAAGCAAAATGCTATATTATTATGTTTAGTAAAGTGTTCTATTTTCTGTCTTCTAAAATGACACTGATTTTTAAACAACACGAGCATCTCAATCTCTGTACAGTATAAAAATGAACTAAACATGATCTGCAGTATGTACTTCATTTTCATTACATAATATCATATTTTCTTCCTTCCCTTGCAACCTTTACTTTTTTTCCATTTTTGGGTTCCATAAATTGTAGTTTTTAGTCCACTTCTTTTTTAAAAACTACATAGTCTTCATGTAGAGTCTATACAAAAGTATTAAAAGATGCTGTCACCAGGACTATGCCTTAACTCTACAGAAGTAGATAATCAAAAATTGTTGATCTTATTTTAACAGATACACAGTGATTCCTAAGAGTGGAATTTTAGCTCTTATAAATATATATGTCTTTACTTTTATTTGTTTGGACCACTCTCAACACAGGAAGAATTCTCTCTGGTAGTATCTTTTACATTAAGGAACTTTTTGTGGTATAGGATGAATTTTCTTTGTGAAAATTCAAGATGCACTTAGGTAAAAAATAAATAAAAGATTTTTTGTTTTGCTTTTGTTTTCTTGCTTGCTTGCTTGCTTGTTTTTTACTGGAAAAACCTTTCCAGTCAAAAGAGAGTAGTTTTTTCTATTACCCAATGTAATGTAGCTCATTGCAGAATTTTTATTTGTTTTTCATTATCTAACTTCCCTCAAAGGCCCCTACACACTTGGTGTTTGTTAGTGACTTTCATTAATTCACCAGGGATCAGTTCCATGGTGTGGCCTTAAAAAAGGTTATCAGAGGTAATTAAAGTGTTTCATGTGGATTTGTGGATGCCTTCTTAGATTTACTTCCCATCAGTCCATATTTTAGTTCCTTACATATGAAACGAAACAACTCTAGCATCATTTAATGGCACTGAGGATATACTGTGAAATAAGCTTCTTTGATGTATGTTGGATTTTTTTTTTAAGTTTTTGAAACCATTTTCATAGGATGCAGTTTTTCCTAAAGTTGAAAATAGGTTAATAGGTTGGTATCAGCCAGACTTAAAACTAACAGAACTGGGGAAAAGTAGGTCAAATTTTCCTATACATCTTTTGGCTTTTAAAATAAAAATGGATAGACATGAAGTCTGACTCTTCTTGAATTCCTCAAAGGCTTAGCCTTTTATTAATGGTTGCTACAAAAAGGAGTGGATGATATTTTATGCTCATGTCAAGGCTAAAACTTCTACCAATAGAATGAAGAAATATATCAAGTTTACCTGCCTGAGATTCTCACTTTAAATTGCAATAGATTTGAATGAATTCTGAATGCTATGATCAACTCAGAGCTATCATTAGATATAAGACTGTATCTGATACCATTTTGTACATTACTTTGCATTATAATTGACCATATGGCCTATTTAAGGTCAACATGTTTTTGCTAGTATGGAAAAAAAATTATTTTCATGTGACTATTGAGAGACTCAAATAGTTGCTTAAAATTATCTAGTTCCTTTCTAACATATGTTCTTAAGCATTCAGTTCCCAAGACTGTGAAGACTAAATATATGACTGAAAATTTTAATGTGATTATTTCTGTGGATATTTGGGTTTGGGTTTCTTAAGAATTCTAAGGTACTTTTAAGTCTTATCTATTACCTAACATTTTACTACTATTATAATTTCTGGTTCTTAAAGACCTTTTAAGGCTTACAGATTTCAATTTCAATTATTTGTTACTATTTCTTTTGATTTGGAGTCCATTTTCCATTGTCTATAAATTCTTTTGAAAACAGTGAAATTATAAATATGTATTTACACTTACAAATGTTTTTCTCTGGCAGGGAGATGTCTCAAGTATGTAACTTCCTGTCGGAGAAAATAATTATTGTATTGACATTGGCCCCAACAAATCAAAAAATGAATTTAAAGAAACATAAAAAATAAAACACATACTATCTTTATTGTACTATGTAGAATAAGCTTAATTGAAATTCACTTCATAATTTAGTATCTTTAAAACCAATTAAGTGTATAATAGCAAACAAGTATTTCTAACTGATATTTGTGCTTTCTTCATGTCACTTTTTTGTTTACATGAGCTACTTAAAAATTAAAATGAAAGACACTAGAATAGTGTTACTTTAAGCTCTGTCTTTAAACTATTTAACTAAAATATTTGTGTGCTGGCACTCAGAAGAAGTCTGCCAGAAAATATGTGGTTGATTTTTGTTTAGCTTGCCATTCATATTTGCCATGAGATTATAATGACAATGAAAAATACCTAACCTTGACCACTAAAATAATTAAAAATGCTGTTCAACTGGAAACTGTATCCTTTTATTGCAGAAGAAACCATTTGGAACAAAATTTTGTTAATTGTGCTAGGAAAAAATTGGCTACCTCCAAAGAAAATGATGCAATCTTTACATGTCCATGTTCTAAATTTATAAATGAATTTAGAAATGAATGACACAAAATGTCGGTTAAAATTAAAAGTTTGCTTTCAGTGTTTCTCTAACTAATATTATAACTTTTAAAGTACATTTACAAACTATGGCCGAGATTTAAATGTTTTCAAATGCGTTGTAGATTGTTTTTAAAAGAAAACTTAAATTGTGGTACATTTCTAAGTGGACTACAATTTTATAAATTTCTAAAGAATTCAGAATTCAGTACTAAAACACTTTTAATTCAACTTTGTTATAGAAATAGAGGATAAAAAGATTTAAAGGATCTTCTTGTTATATCTTATTTTTATGTCATGTCATGTGTAATTATTTAGGTTGTATAGTTATTAAAATGGGTGTGAATTCCACAAGAACAATTTTCTCCTTAATAGCCATGATTGCTTTGGTTTCATCAAAATAGACACCTTTTCCAAAAAATCTGGACTTCTTTTAAATTTGACTATTATCTTTATTTTTAAGTGAGGCTATCCTGATTCTACTTCAAAGTATACTTACATAGAAATTTTCATTCAAAATAATGTCTATATTATAATTCGTAGGTTGCTTTCTTGATTATACTGATGACTTCCAAAAGGAGTGGGAATATTACTGAATTTACTTAGTTGTCCTATTAAAACTACTCATTGTATAATCAGCACTTTATTCAGGTCTGTTTGTGAAAATTAAAGCATTTTCATATGAATTATTAATTTATAACCTTTCTAATACCAAAATTAAGTTTAGTATGAAGTATATAGTATTCTGAGACTACATTATATTAATAAAACAATTGAAATACATTATAGGTATTTTATGTTATGTGTAACAATAAGTTTAACATTTAATTTTATGTTATTTTATGTCCTTATAAGATATGGAATACAAAGCATTCTTCTCTACTTTAAAATGAAAGAATATGTGGCCATGCATTGGACTAGATTATGTCCTATTTTCTAAGGCTTATTTTAACTACTATCTTGAACTGAAATTATGAAAACAAAAAATGATATCTTTACTTAATAATAGTTAAATAAATAACACTGAATGATAGATTGATATACAGATACATATATGGTACTCTGTAATATTTTTGAAAAGAGACAACCCATGTAGCATAAAAGAAATACTTTTATATATACAGCTATTTTATAAATAATTTCTGTTTGAATGAGATACAAGTGGCTATTATATTGATGTCACTGATTCTAGTTTATGTTTATCTCATAATTATTACTTCTTACTTTAATTTAGGTACATATACGTATAACTATAGGTGATTATAATTTTTTATTTATAAGAATAAATAACCAACATTAAAATAAAATTGCCTTTGCTAAACATAGTTTGATTTGTGAGGAAACTGTTTTATGGAATGATAAAATTTTTTCATTTAAGAAATAAAGTTATTAAAATAAAGAGTAATTTCAATGCTTAGCTAGAATTGTGTATGGTAACTGAATTAAAAATATTAATATTTTATTTGTTGTTACTTGTGGGTAAACAGTTAATGCACAGAGTAAAATTTTATTTTTTTATATTGTTTTACAGGGGTCCAGGTGGCGGTAGACCTTGGCCAAACCCAACAAATGCCAATTCAGTGAGTATATGTACATATGTACATACAAATATGTACATATGTATGTACATATCTATTTTGTACTTTGTAACATTTAACAAAGACAGCAAAAATCTTCTTTGGAAAACCTTACAATCTGCTGTTTTAATCATTTTAATCATTCACAAAAGAAGTACCTATATTTAGAAAAATATGCATAATTTTTGAAATTATGTATTTTTTTTACTTCAAAAATAATAAAACATGTATCTTAGGTCTCTTAACAGAGTTTCAAAAATAAGTATAGAAGTAGTGTGATTTAAGTATACTCTAATAGATATTTAGTGGTCTATATAAAATGGTTTGAGCTACTATAAAAACTGTAATAATCACTAAGTTGCCAGATATGATCAATCGCAGTAAGAGAAAACCAAACTACTGTGATTGTATTTATTATATTCATTACACCTGGGTTTGTTCTCTTGGTGCTCCAGAAATCAAGTGCACATTTGCCTTGTGCATGTTAGCTAAATTGCCATCCTTGCACATCCTTACATACCAGACATCCTGGGAATTTTCCTTATATTTTTTCCAGTAATTTGCACAAATATTTATTTCTCTTAATAATTTCGCATAAATATATACATAGGTTTAAAATTGACCTATCAATTTTTTTGGTGGTTACTAAGATTTGAGCTCAGGGATTCTGCTTGGTAGGCAATTACTCTACCCCTTGAGCCACACTTCCAGCCCTTTTAGCTCTCATTATTTTTGAGATAAGGTTTTGCTTTTTGCCAGTTCTAGCTTGGACTGCAATTCTCCTCTTTCACACTTCCCACATACAGTTAGGATGACAGAAAGTCGCCACCATGCCCAGCTTCTTCCCCTTGAAATGAGGGTCTCATATACCTTTTCTTGCCAGGCTGGCCTTAAACCTCAATCTGCTCATCTGTGCCTCCTAGTAGCTAGGATGACAGGCATGACCCACCAGTGTGAAGATTTCAATCTTTTAAATTAATGTGACTTTAGTTTTATGATACTCAAGATATTTTCCCCTCTTGATGTTGCAATGTTGAATGAGAGAGGCCTGCTACGTACATTCGTGTAGTATATACACTGCACACCGATACCTGGTCAAGGGAGTCAGCACGAGGCTAAAATAAAGTCTTGTGAACCTATGAGCATCTACCAAAAAGGGATGCCCTTTGCTGCTGTGCAAAAAGGCATTCACCAGTAGTTACCTTAACACTAAATAGACGTGACACTGACCTAATATTTAAGGTTAATTTAAACTTCAAGAAAGTTGAAAATGAGGTGTGTATGGTAGTGGAAAAGTGTCCTAAACTCATTGCTAATCTGCAGTAGAAATCACTGTCTTATTTAAGTAGATAACTCAATTTTTAGAGAAAAATATTAATTTTATATTACCTTCTTTCCTTTTACTTTTAGTAGCTATAAAATATGCCAATTAATTGCAACTATTTGAGGTGAAAAGAATGATGTTTCCATTTGGGTCTTCAGTGGACTATTCAACAGATCTTTCTAGAATGCTCTCTTTTTTATTTGACAGTACTGGGGTTTGAACCCCGGGCCTTGAGCTTGCTAGGCAGGCACTCTACCACTTGAGCCATATACCCAATCCTTTTTTCCTTTTAGTTATTTTTTGAGTAGGGTTTTATATGTTTGCCCAGGTAGGCCTGGACCACTATCCTCCTATTTATGCCTCCCACATGCAAGTATGACAGGTGTGCATCACTATACCTAGCTTATTGGTTGAGATGGGGTCTTGCTGACTCTGCCCAGGCTGGCTCCCAACCACAATCCTCCTGATCTCCACCTCCCAAATACCTGGGATTACAGATATGAGTCACCATGCCTGGCTCTAAAATACTTTTTTTGCTAGGTCATGTTACAATGTGAATGACTTTTTTCTTCAAATACTTTTTGTTTGCTTATATACCTTTGAAGATTTTGCATATTTGCTTACTCCATACTTTTTGCCATGGCCAGTTCATCCAAGATTTTACTGTAAAATTGCATCTGGCTTGCAGCTAAAAATACACTTCTTTCAACTGCCTATTAAAATGCCCATAAAGAAGCAGAAAGACAAAAAAAACATAATTCATAACACTGAAAATGCTGACAATCTTTCTAGTTTCAGATTCTGGAAAAAATTTCTATTATCTGCATGTTTGGTGAAACTTAATTTAAAAACACAGCCCACATCCCACCTAAACAAATGTGGGTAAGTCTTTCTACCTAGAAGCAAGAAGACACATACCTCTTTTCCCTACTGTCCATGCACCCAATCATCCCACTACTGTCTGTTGCAAACAGAGAACAATTTACACCACCAAACTCCATTAGTATTTCCTTTTATGTACTCATCCAAAGATTCTATCTCCCAAAGCCACCTGGGGTGATGGACAATACTTAGGGAGTTGACATTGAACAGTGTGTGTTATAACTCGAGAGTATACTTCTCAAATTACGAGTATTGAATAGAGGCAAAGAGGAGAAGAGAATTCTGCATTCTGTTTTTTGGGTTTTTTTTTTTTAAGGAACCCCATCTCTTCAGGATTTCATAGAGCTGAGCACTGTAGGTAGAAGAATGTACTATATCAAATCAGCAGCTCTTCATTATTTTAGACCCTAAGAAATACTAAGAACTAGAGTAGGAGTCAAACAGCACATCAAACTGCTGTCCATTATCAAATCTGAAATGGGCACTTGACCAGCACAAATGTGGGCAAGTAAGAGAGCTAAACATGGCCCCCTATATTTTATATATACCACAGATAAAAACATCTGCCCTCACTCAAAGTATGTGTACCAGGAAAAAAAAAGTGGAAAGAGACTAGTGGTTTTCTCTTCTGAAAGAGAAAGCGGTCATCATCCTGAGCCTTCAAGGAAGAGCATACCCCTGAAAGTGATTTATTATTAGACAAGGAAGAAAGTACAGAAAACTGATGACTTGCAGAAACACACAGCTTCTATGAAACAGAAGCAAAAAGTATTAAGAGACACTTTCTCCCACAAAAACCACTGATTATTTTGAAGTGACAACTGATCTATATTATTTTGAATTCCAAGTTTCTTAGACTTCCCATGCATACTTAATAGTCCAAACACTTTTCAGTTTGTACCAATATAGTAAGGCTCTGATTCTTCAGGTCAGAGTATTGACACGGGATTTTTTGTTTGTTTTTTATTTTGTTCTTTTCAAATATGCCTTACTTACTATTTTTGCATTATTTTGAAGTAACTTCAAATTTACAGAAAATTTGCAAGAAAAAAAATCCCATACACCCTTCATGCAGATTCCCTAGTTAATGTTTTACCATATTTGCTTGTGGTTTCCTCTCTGTATGTAAACACTTTTTACTGAACTACTTATGTTTCCTCAAACTTTCTCTCTAAATATTTCTAAAAAAGAAGGTTACTATCTTTCATAACTTCAAAACAGTGTTAATTAGGGAATTGACAGTGATGTAATGCTATTGAATAACCTACAGATCTCACTTCACTAATTCTCCCCATACTATCTTTTATAACACAAAAAAACCTCAGTTTTCTGGTTGCATTTATTTGTCATAACCTTTTTCTCTTTTAATTGATGACAATTCCCAGCTTTCCTTTGTCTTTTATAATCTTGAAGTAGTGTTGAATGTATTGTATTATTTAGAATGTCCCATAATTTGTTTTTTATCTGATGTTTCCTCATGATTAGATTTGGGTTATAAATGCTTGGGAGGATACCACAGAAGTATTTTTGTGTTTTACTCAGAGCATCACTTCAGGAGGCACATAATGATGATTTGTCCCATTGAGTGGTCATATTAATTTTGATTGTCTGGATAAGGTGATGCTTTTCTGACTTCTGTAACAGTAAAATTATTTTCTCTTTGTAATTATTAATGTCTCTTTGTAAATATTCTCTTCCTCCTTAAACCTTCATCAGCTATTTTTAGCATCCATTTTTCTTTTATTTCATTAGTTGTGAAATGGATATTTTCTAATTTTGTCTTTCCTTCTTTAGTTTTTAGTTGCTTTTCAAATAGAACAAAGAGTTCTTTCTTTTTCATGTGTACTAGATGTACCCATGTGCTATTATATTCAGTGAGCTTAATATGCTTAAAATTGTCCCAAATTTGGCCAATAGGAACCCTTTCAGACTGGACCATTTGTCTTTTAAAATGCCTCATTATTGTCTGAACACTCAGAAATTCATCTTGTATTTTCCTAATGTTAGCCCTGGATATAGCCATTTCTTTAAGAAGTCCTGTGTCCTTTTAGAGAAGAATATTTAAAACCCATAGGAATAATATAGCCTCTGAGCCCTCTCAACTATCAGAGCTAGAAGATAAATCTATTCCTTCTCTTTATGTCACTATCTCTTTGTATCTCTCTTTGTATTCTCTTTTTGTATTCTCTCTTTGTATTTTCTCTTTTTTTCTCTTTGTATCTCTGTCTCTTTGTATCAAAAGCATGGGTGCATACCCGTGCTTCAGTTTCAGCCTAATACCACAGGGCTTGTTGTAGCCTTTCACCCTTCCATGTTTATAACTCACTTCTTTACAAGTGTGAAACCTGCCTACCTTTATCCATAATATATTTACTTGTAATCTTTATCTACAATTTTGTCCTATAAAAGTGTTTTAATCATTGGCGGAGTGGCTCAAGTGATGGAGCACCTCCCTAGCAAGCATGAGGCCCTGGGTTCAAACCCAGTACCATCAAAAAATAAAAAAAAGTATTTTAATCAAAAAAATTGGAGGGGGGAGCTTACCTCAGTGGTAGACTATGAGACCCTAGTTTCAATTCTCAGTAGCACAAAAACCAAATTTTTTGATATTCTTACATGACAGCAGGAGAAATATTTTTAAGGAGAAATTCACATTTTTGTTTCAGAATAAAAGTATGATTTTTGATTTTTACCCCTTGACTCTGAGCATCATGGTATTGAGATCAGTTCCTGTTTGGAAGTTTGCTCCCAATCAACCTATTTTAGCTTTTCCTTTTTTATCTTTTTCATAAGGAATTGTGCACTTTGATTTGGCTATGTAGCAAGTTCTAATAACTAATTATTATGCATGTTTATTGAAAATAGATACTTTTGATTAAAAAGTACAGAAAACCAGCCAAACTAGATTCATACGAACAGAGAATATTACCAGACCATATCTGAAAAGTCCAGGTTTATTTGCTTTTATTATAGTTATTAACACATAATAATTATACAAATTAATGGGATTCACTCTGATTTTTCAGACTTGCATACATCAGCATTAATCATATCAATGCCCTTTTCCTACCTTCTCTCCCATCTCTTTTGCCTTTTCCCCAACAACCTTCCCAGCCCCTAATAATCCCTCTCCTAAAAAGTCCAGATTTAAATTTGATTTGGGGCATATTTGGTTCCAAAAGTTTAAATAATATCATCAGGACCTGGTTTCTGTTTTTTCTTCTCATCTTAGCAAGAAGACTATGTGAAACTCCAGATTTATATGTTCACAGTTCTCAGTTGAGCACAAAGAATACTACTACTCCTTGGCAGTTAAGCAAAGGAATGGAAAATAATTCTAACTGAAATGATTTGCTCAGCTTGAGTCATGTGTTCATTCATGAAACAGTGATGGGTGGAGGTAAATACTTTATCTTCTGATCTATGTCACATGCCTACTTCTGAGCCCCACCCAAACCATGTTTGAGTAATAATAATGGAAGAAAAATTAAAAGAAAGTGTTCATAGAAGAGGAGATAGGCAAAATCAGAAAAATGTTCGATGTAGTATTATATTTACCAACTCAGTAACAGGAAAAACCAAAGAGGATAATTCTTTTTAAAAAATGAGAATCTAGATTAAGTCTAAGTGAACTAGGACTCTGCCCTATGCAAATAGATGCTTACTTTTAAAAAAGAATACTAAAAAATAATATTTTCAGTTTTCCACTAGGCATATATAATGTATGTCTTGATATTGCCATCCCTAATTTCTAGCTAACCAGTGCATGTAAGATCATTTTGGACTTCACTCTTGAATAAATTCTTGTAGTTCTATAGTTCTGTTCTTCTAGCTCTGTGATTTTGCTTTTTTATTTTCATTTTTTGGAGGCCTTGTGGGGGGAGTTAAATGTTAAATTTAAAGCATTTGTAGAACAACTTCTTTGGTTCTTCCACTGTGTTCAATGCATATTTCTATAAGTGCACTTAATATATTATCATTCGATGTTGAACCTCATCTGAGTCTTCACCGATGCTTGACCAGCATTTCTATATTTTAATGTGGTGTTAACTATCACAAAAATCTATTGAAATATTAAATTAGGTATCATATGTGTCCAGCACAAAATGCAAATTTTTTATTTAATTGAAGCTGTATCTGTAGTCTCAATCTCTAGTAAATTCTAGACTTGTAGTTCTAAATGTTTAATTTCAGTGTCTACTAGTGCTTTTAAGTTTAACTTACCAGAAATGTCCTCAAACCTCCCCCATTTCCTGAATTCCCTACATAACAATTAGCAGCACCATCATCTATCTAGTCACCAAGTTGAAAACCTGAAAACCACATGATTACCTTATTTCCTTATCTTCCACATCATTTGTCACCAAGCCTTGTCAAGTAATTTGCAAAATGATTCTCAAATTCTCTTATTCCTTATCTTAATTACATTAGCTATTGCTCTCTTTATCATCTCTTGCCTGGACTTTTTGTAATAGTCATCTATTGAATAGTCATCTATGAATTCATGTTCTATGATACCTCTAGAGTTACTTCACTAAAACATAAATTTGAATATCACTCTATAAAACCTGTGACATTTTATTTCTTATAGCATACATTCATTCCTGGTCTAAACATGTAGCCTCATCATTTACCACCCTCTACCCCCTGAAGTCCCTTTGTATAATATCCATAGAGTTACATAGCATTTTCTAAATAAATTATGTTATCTTCACATTTCTTTTCCTTCCTTCCTCATTTCCTTCCTTGCATTCACCAATCCATCTCCTCACCTTTCAGGTGAGCACCTACTCTGTAAGTACCAGATGTCCAGCCCAATACATCTTTGTACCCACATAGAATTTTTACTTACATTGATATATGTCTCTCACATTAAGCTATCAGATCCTGATGGTAACTTTCTAAGTTTAGTGAAGTGCTGAGGTAGGAGCTCAAATGCTGATTTTCAATCAAGGCACTGAAATACATGAAGTAAAGCAGTGAGTATAAGCCAAAATTGAAGAGCTTGGCAGGGCAAAATAGAAATTAAACAACTAGATGAGATAAACTAGATACTTTAAACTATCACTTAAAGTATTTTTAAATGATAATTATATTTACCTGTGTTTGAAGAAACCATGAGGAAGAAAAATATAATAAAAGGAGCAGGGGCTTGGGTGAAATGAAATGATTAGGTGAGCTAGCTTTGGAAATAAGCAGAAAGTTTGGATTATTTTCTACCTGGGATACACATATAAAATTTTGTATCTGTAAATAATGGAATTTGGAGCTGATAAAAAAAGCATAGCAGGACTTGATGGCTCTAATGTATGGCAGAGCAAAATATCCTTTTAGGGTCATAGAATCACATGTAGACCATCTTGCAAGACTTAGTTGTTAAATACTCAGGACTTTCATGAGCTGGTTGTTGAACCATTGGTAACTTGAAATATGCCATATGGGAATATTTACACTATAGAAATGGGTGAATGCTACAAAGCAGGGATTTTTTTTTTTTTTTTCAGTACTGGGGCTTGATCTCAGGGCCTTCATCTTGAGCCAGTTCACCAGCCCTATTTTTGTGAAGGGTTTTTCAAGATAGGGTCTTGCAAACTATTTGTCCAAGCTAGCTTTGAACCGCGATCCTCCTGATCTCTGCCTCCCAAATAGCTAAGATTGTAGGCCTGAGCCATCAATGCCCAGCAAGCAGGGATTTTTAAGATACTGTTTGTATTAGCATAGAATTATTGTACATGGAGGATACATTGTGACATTTACATATGTGCTTATATCTTAATTAGATTCACCCCCTCCATCATTCTCCCTCATCTCCCATCCCCCTTCTTAGAACACTTTCAACAGGTTTTCTTTATTCTGTTTTCATACATGAATACAAAATACATCCATCATAATCACCCTTCTTGACCTGTCCCCTGGAGGTCCTTTTGACAGGACCTGTTTTACCTTCCTGTCCTTTGTTTTTTTAAGTGTATATCAAGTCAGGGATTTTTCTTTCTCAAAGTTTACTGGATTTACTGGCACATTACTAATATGTCTTGGGTCTTCCACAAAGTCTGAGCCAGAACACTTTTTCAGATATAAGGGAGGTAGATGTTGGAAAATATAATTACATTTTGGAGCTCAAACTCATTCTGTGTTTCCTTCCAAGAAATCTCTGCTCTTAAACAGAAAACTTGGCTAAGGGGTAATCAAAGAGGTAGGAATTAACAAAGTAGGCTTAGGATAATGAATTTAAGACATTACAGAGAGAAATAAAATGCTGACAGTGGCATGGGAAGGCCAAAGGAAGTTTAGCAACAAATTAATAGAGATAATTGACTAAGTAAACATGAAGAGATTGTGATAGGAAAAGATTCTGGTAGGAATATAGAATAATCTTTGTGAGTGCCATGAGAAATAAAGTTGTTTCTGTACAAAGGATTCTAAATACTCAGAAATGGAAGAGAAGCAGTATATTATAAAGTAAAATAAGGCAATAAGCTGTGAATATAAAAAATCAAAAGGGTAGAGTGTATCCTAAACTTGCTTAAGGATGATGGTAGGCAATACAGAGTAGCAAAATGACATGAGCCAGGTCCTAAAGACATGGGGAGATGAAATTGGTCCTTGGAGCCAATAGTGGTGGTTTGGTGAGGACAGGTGCATATGTTTAAAATAATGTGAGGCAGAGGATGGATCATGAACTGAAAGGGGCCCAAGAAAGCAAAGTTGTGTTCATTCACTGAATTGGGTAAATTTTAAATGCTGTAAGAGATCTCAGGACTCACAGGGAAAGTAACCTCATTACTTACTGACTCTGGGCACTGTAGTAGTTGCCATATTCAGGGCTACACACCCATAGACAGGAAAAGTAAGGGCCTAAAGGACATGTGGTCTGAGCTAAAGGCAAATAAGAACAGCAGACAATGAAAAGAAAGGGTTTTCAAATAATAAAATATTAAGTAGTTCTAAAAAAGCATCAAGGAATTATTCATGGTGAAATAATAACTTTGTTATACTTCTTTATTCTTTCTGATTTTTTATATTGTAATATTTAATTATATTATCAGATTTTGGGGTGGAGGGACAGTTTAGAGTATAGACACCACAATATTCTTTACTACTCTAAACATCCTACTCTGACCCTAGCTGTCTAACTCCAGGTAGACAGTAATTTATTGGGTTTTTTTCCAGAATAGGGCAAAAAATATCTCATAGGTGTAGTGTCTTTATGCAGTGAGCTAGTGAGCTTGTGTGACAAAAGAAAATGTTTAGATTTAACTTTCCCAGTTAATATCCACACTCAAAGGCTGATTTTTAAATATAAATCTTATAATTTTACATTTCTTAAATTATCACACCAATGTAGTATTAATACCTTCTAATATATGTAAAAGAGCTTGTTTGAGAGCTTGATTTTAAAAGAAAAAGGGAATTGGTCACTCATATCTGATTCCACCAAACTAGAAGTAGTCTTTGAAGGCTTATATTAACAAATTTTTTACACATCTTACAGTATTTTCTTCTAATTAAATAGGGAAAGGGGAAAGAAAGGTCAGGTCAGGTCTATATGTTAAGTATTGACCCATACTGTGTGAATAGAGTAAGCCATCCTTTTAGAAAAATGCACATAGCTTAGAAGTCACATCTGTAAAGACTACTTATTTGAAATTTTCTTGGTTTTTAGCTGCCTATATATGTATATCAAGCAATATGTAAAATGGACATGAAACCAATCTAACTTGAAACTATCTAATTTCCTCTTGACTAAAATCTACACCTTTTTCTTGTAAGTCCAAGATGTTGTGGTTATTTAGTTTTCTAACACTTAAACAAATATAATTCCTTTATATTTTACTATCTTTTCTGATACATTTTAAAACTTGATAAAAAAAAGGTAATACATTCATTTAGGTCAGCCCCATGCTGCCACATGAATCAAAATATTTGTTTTGTCCTGTTCCTATTCTAGATACCATACTCCTCAGCATCTCCTGGGAATTATGTAGTAAGTACATTTGGGTTTGTTTGTTCATAAGAATTGATGTTACATTTTATTCAGGCAATGAAATAGTTGTCCAGATGTTAAGAAGAGCCCCTGTGTATTGGCCAAGAAGTAAACATCTTGAGTTGTTTCATCTGCCAACCTCAGGACATATGTTGACGTTCATTAGTGAAACAGTTATCAATCTGGCCAGAAATGCCCGAGTACTGTGTTTTACTTCAGCATATGTTTCTGGAAACCAGTACAGTATTCCATCCAATCATGAAGAGAGCCATCCCCAGTTACACAATAATATGCTTGAATTTGCACTTCTCCAGGAAAATAATGTACACCCCCTCCCTGCCCCCATTTGCCATGCATAAAGTCTAAGAAGACATTAGATTCCTCCCAATCATATAGTGGAACAAACGGCAGAATAATAACTAGTAATTTGGAAGGATTTTTTAGTTTTTTTGTCATTCTTAGAAATTAAGAACATGAATTTTTCTTATTTAATAATACACGTTAAATTTTCCTTATAACTCATGTAGACCTGAAGTCAAATTAACAGGTTTTATATGAACTGTTGAACTCACAAATAACCTTTTAATCATCATCACATTATGATCTTTGTTACATCTCAAGGCTATCATAAAGAATAATGTGTTACAATATTTAGGAGGAAATGCCTAACAGAGAAGCAAGGATAAAATGGTTAAAAAGGCTGAGGGGGGGTCTTTTTCCTAAAGTAATTTTTAGAGGTTGTGGCCAACTGGAGTGGCATAAAGAGAGGTGCACAAGAAGACAATTGATAAGCATTTTACTCCCCCTCCCATGGAAATACTATTTTATTAACATAGTGAAAAGACACACTGCTTTGGACCTGTGAACTTAGAACTCAGTGTTCCTATAAGCTATAAAAACCAAAAAGTCTTAAGTTTCTTCACATTTTGTATTAAACAAAAATTAAAGTAAGAAAATACAGGTAAAATTTATTTTTCTTAAAGTTACTTAATAAGCCTGATATGTAGTTTTATGAAATTATAAATTTTTATTTGAAAGAACATTTAGGTTTTTATTAAGTAACAACTGCATATATTATTTGAAATAATTGGTAGACTATATCCACCCATTCAGAACAAAGTTAAAATTTATCAACTTAAGAGGTAATTGAATCATTGAACATCTGAAAAATTCTAAAACTCATTACTTATATTAACCATTTTGGTTGTCTGAATTATAATTTTATAATTACCTATCTTTATTTCATTTTGATGGTGTAGTGCAGCCTTAGGAACCCACAGCATTAGTGAACATCATGTCTTATTTCTAATTGATGTGATAGCTAAATGTGTCATGCACCAGAAGTGTTGCTATTAATGCTGACAGAATAAAGAAATAGCATTAATGTATTTTTCAATATGATTCTCTAAGTGAATATCTTTTGGCCTCCTATAAAAACCAGTGACACAAAATGTAAGAAAATTATAGTAAGCTAAATCACAAGTACACGAGAATTATTTCTATTTTATGGATTCATAAAGGTGGTTTCTCCTTAACCGCATTATACCTGATATGATTAAGTCATGAATAATATATCGGTGTTATAGGTTCATTCTTTCTGAAAGCTTATCAAAACTATCTCAACATACTTAAGCTAAATTGTATTTTGCATACTATTGAAAGATTGTGCATTCAAAGAAAATAAATTATGGAGAAAACATATTTCCTCTGTTATTTTCAAGTTGGATTATTATAGAGATAAATATAACTATTTGTTTTTTCCTTATGTTGTTTAATGAAATGTTTTATTTATGCTGAAATTTTATATAATTATTTAGGGTCCTCCAGGAGGTGGGGGGCCACCAGGAACACCCATCATGCCTAGTCCCGCAGGTATTGTAATCAAACTAGCCACATGGGCATTCGATTATTAGAATAAAATCACAAAATACAGAAATTGCTGATGAAATCAAGTTAGTAGTATTCATTTTCTTATAATGGTTATAGAATTACCTTAGAGGTAGGCCAGTAGAAAGAAATACCTTTTAACCAATGCTTAAACATTTAGAAAAAGTCCTCTTGTGTGAATAGATTTAGCCAGCATGAAAACTGTGTTGATTTATATGAACTGCTCAGTAATTTACCTAATTTAAAAATTTCTTGAAACTGAAAAAAAGATCTATTTCTCACAACTTAGAAAAATTCTGCATAATTAAGATATAGATCCATCAGCTTTAAAATAACAAACCAGACTCCTCCCCATCTATCATCTTGTTGAGATGGATATAGATGTACTCACAGTATTATTTACTCTATGTATCTTTAGGAATTTATTAGTTAGCTACATTAGAAAAGGATTTTTTAATCTTCTAAACTAAATTATATAATACATCCATAATTATTTTCCATAATTATTTCAAATAGTTTTATTCTTTCTTCTTGGGACTTTAATATAGACTATTTAATATGTTTGGAGACTCTAATGATTGCAACTTAAATTGTTCTTAAAGCTTTAACTGGAGTTTAGAATTCTCCTAGGAAGTGCTCTGGTAACATGTATCATGAGCCATGAAAAAGTTCATAACATTTGACTGTATAATCCTAATACAAGAAATGGTTAGAGATACAATCCAAGATTTACATACAAGGATGTTCATTCACATCCTCAGTGGTGAAACAATTGACACAACCTTCATTCCTAATCCAATTTTAGTGAAACTCTTAAATTAATTTTTATGGCATATGATGGAATATACTTGAAATTTCATTAAAGTTATCAAAGAATTTTTAATGACATGGAAAAAAGAAGTGCTTGTGCTTTAATACAATATGGTCACATTTTTATTTTAATATATAACAGAAATTTTGAAAGTAGAAAATAGCAATAGATAAAAACTATCAGCGATTACTTCTAGGTAATGAAATAAATGAAAAATTTTTATAATTAGCAATGACTTAATTATGCTTCACTGTTAAATTCATATGTTCTTAACTAATTTGCTAAAATCTAGGATATATGGAAGCTTGAAATCAATTATTAATCATGCCAATAAATAATTTTTAAATTTTGAACCTTTTAATTTAAAAACTTGGCAATAAAAATTTAACTTACTCTTTTCAAATATCCATGAATATATCATGGTCTCTATCCTCAAAGCATTTTCATTGGAAATTCAGTACCATTTAGTAAAGATAGAACTACACATGAACAGGATCATCTTCTCTACATTGCGTTCTTATATTGTGAAGCTAATGTTTAATTTATGAAGATAATGTAATTAAGAAACACTTTACTCCAAAACTAAGAAAAAGTTTGTAGCAACACTAAACATTACAGGTGATAATCTTACCACTTCTTCAAGTCAGAAATTGCCATGGGTATATCTTCCTAGTACTTTGCATACTTTTTTATTTAGTCATCCTTTATCACACAGTCATTCCTGTAATATTAAGCCAACACCACCATGCTCTAACATACATGCCAAAGATCCATCTTATTGTAAAGCTTTTCTATAAATAAAAAGTCACACATTTCCTAGAAAATACCACTCTTACTCCTCTTAATGTTTCTTCTTTTTCTGATGAAATTATATTCTCTATTGGTCTTAAAATGATAAATTTATCTTGTTTCCACATATTTAAAATATACAGCTTACTTTTTCCTTTCAACAAGGGTAAGGCTAATACAATTGAAAAAAAATTGAAAGTTTCCTATGTTTAGAAAGCAATCCAAGATTTTCTGAAAGATAATTTTGTGAATGATAGAGTTTAACCCATTAGTTTAATCTAAGTTATCAGACATTTATTGTCTGAGGTACACAAGATAAGTAGGACATAATCCCTTTCCTTTTCATAATAAGCTAATTACACCCTAGCTCTAAGTAAAAGAGAAGATTAAGACAAAATATTTAACTGTAAAGCAAGGTAGAATTCATTAATTGGGGAGTGCTCGTGCATAGCTGGAAATATCAGGACAAATTTCATGAAAGAGGTAGCATTTGAAATGGGCCTTGAATGGTGAGGATCATTTTAGCAGGTGGGAACTGGGGAAAAGATGCTTGAAAAAAGAAAGAACAAAAGAGTGGAGATGGGAAAGGTTGGTCACAGGCAGGAAAGAAAAGGTAGCTTGGGTTGACAGGAACATAGCATAGGTAAGGATGTGAAAAGAGCTGAGGCCACAAGAGTTTGTGAAACCTAACTTAGTATAAACAAAAGAGATCAGCCTGAGGGGACATTCCAATTGTTTCAATAGTATGATGCTTTCATTTAGAAGTAAAAAATAATACTGAGACTTATAGATCACTGTTGGCAAACACACAATAAATGATGTCATACCTATTCTGTAAGTGGTGCACATAAATTCATAAAATTGTTAATGTTTAACAAGTAATCACACAACAGGAACAAAGCAATTGCCCACTTCCCACTTTATGTTCACTGCCATGAGATAGCAAATTATTTTTACCCTCTGTCTTGAATCACTATAAAACACATCTTTTTAAACATTTCTAATTACATTTAAGAAAGCTATATAATTATAAAAAAATAGAAAACTGTATTTCATAGTCAGTATTTCCTGAATTTAAGATAATTAGCCTTTCACTTTAGGTTTTATATCATAAAAGCTTATACTCAGAAATTAGCTAATAGGTATGAAATACAACTTTAAAAAAATACTACAAAGTGTTACATTTATACAAATATGTACTCCACTGATTTTTATTTTACCAAATCAAGAATAAAATGAGTAGAAAAAATTTATCAAAAAATTTTGCTTGGAGGAATCTGGCTTTTACTTCAAATAAGAGAATTTTTCATTACAGTTGTATAGTCCTGTTCTAACCTCTATTTGGGAAATAAACCAGATATTCTACCAGCTTTTACTAATTATTAACTAAAAAAAAACCCTGTATTTTAAGTTTTTGTATAAGAAACCCAAGGAAATAATGAAAACTGAAAAGCTGCTGAATCTGAATTGTAAGAGATTCTTGTTGCATACATACAAGGCATTGCTCAGAGAAGTTAAAAAGTATCAACATTTGTAAGAATGAAAAAACTTTAATTTTTTTTAGATATTTATAGCAATGTTTCTTTGACTTGAACTACTGAAGTGATTATTCCTCTTATCAAACACCTAACTTACAGTCTCAGAAAGATAATTTTGGGGGTCAGGAAATGACTGCCAGTTATTTATTTTCAAACATTAGTAATGACTATCTCAGATATTGCAGCTATCATTATCTATGTATGTTCAGATAATCTTTGATTATGTTATGTGATAACTTGGGTATAGACTCTTAAAAAAATATTAATTAAATAATACTTTGTTTCAGATTCAACCAACTCTGGAGACAACATGTATACTTTAATGAATGCAGTGCCTCCTGGACCGAACAGACCTAATGTAAATATGATTTTCAAATGTACTTGAAGACTTTCAAATTCTAAGTATATTCTATTTCCTAGATATTGTTTAAACTTTTATATTTTATTATCCAGCAGCTTATTGGATATCAAAAAAATTCTTTCTATACTGTTGGTTAAAAAGAACATGATATATGACATGCATAATAAATTTTATATCAATATAATTTAAAAATAAAACTGAACTTAATTATGAAATGCTAGTCTCTCATTTTATGTCAGATGCTTAACAATTAATATTGGCTATTTGAGAATGGCAGGCTATATGTCATCGTTTATGTTGAGCTCATTTTTAGCACTACTAAATTTTCTTCATTGCAGTTTTTTAATCCTGATAAACTGGATAGTAAATTAGGAAGTTGAATGTACTTATTTTCTCTTAAATTACAAAATCTGGGGTTTAAATATAGAACTGAGATAGTTCTACATGAGAGTTGGGGTGTTATTAATAAAATATTGGTTGTGATTTTCCACAAAAGCTCATAGGAAAATGCTTAATTTGCCAATGATGTGAATCCTTGCATTTTAACAAAAATATTACAGTATAGTTCTAAATTAAATATAACTATAACATAGTTATAATCTAAATAAATATATAAATGTATGTAACATTATGCTAATTACATACATTCGTACATAAGATAGCTGAAGTTGAAAAACATAGGAAGATGTATTTCTTACGTGTTAAATTAACCAAACATCTATACCTAGTCTTAGTGTCTTTTAAAACACTAAATGTCTTTTAAAACACTAAGGGGGCCAAATAAAAGGGCCAAACCAAGCAAATTCATAGGCTTTGGGTTTACTAGCTCGTTTCTTCACCCAGGTCAAAACCATGCTTTTGATAAAAGCTGAATATCAAGTTCAAATTCAATCTCTTTGACTTATCAGTGAGGCATATATATTCTAAGTTATTTACTAAAAACCAATCCATGTGCTTTAGATACTTAATTTTAGGCTGTCATTCTCCTGGGAAAATGTATAAGCATGTGTTCTGTATGCTAACAGTTGTGGAAGGCCACCATATTTCCAGAAAGGCAGTGGTAAACAGGCTTGTCTGCTGAATGCAATTTTTTATCCCCGCCTATTGAGTTCCATTTTAATCTATTCTGGTCCCCCAAAAGCCTCTATGATTGGTAACCACCACCACCCAAACACACAAACCAAATAAATTCATAAGCACCACACACCAATTCACACCACCACACAGTCAAACACATACACACACACATACACACACTATATTCTGCACCATACATCATGGAAGGAATGCTTCAGGCATGGGAACTTTTAGGATAAAACATTTTTAGTAGGCGTCTTAACTCTAAATGTAAGACAATGATAGATAATCTGGGCTCCAATTTCCTCAGAAATATTCTAAGGAGATGAGGGAAGGATAGAGTAGTCAGGCCATGGATTTTTCATCACCAACTCTGTCATATCTATTCACAACTGTTTTGTACCAGGCTTCTCATATAAGATCTTACTGGAAAAGAAAATTCCACTGCTTTAAAAAATGTGAACTAGAACTGCTATAGAAAGTCTGAATGCCATTGAGCTGACATAGTTGAGGCTGCCAAGAATTAACTATACTCAGATATCCCTAAGGAACTAAATGTATTTAACCTGTAATATGAAATTATTTATTATGTCCATATGAACAAAGATAAATTATCTGCTAAGAAAATGTTAATGTTAGCATAAGGATGTTGAATTACTTTTCTTAATAAGATGGAACCTTCAGCAACTTCTTAAGAAGTACTTTTGCTTTAGAATAATAATAAAAACCTCGGCAGGACTGTAGGAGAGAATGCATGGTGGAACTGTATGTACTTTCTAGTTGGATATATCTGAAAAAGAAAAATTTCAACAGGAATGAGGATAAGCCTACACATCCAGAACATAGAGAAGATGAGATGAGAGAGGTGGAGCAGTCCAATTAGAAAATTCACAAAGCCGAAAGCAGTCAAGTAAAAGCTCTCTAAACTTGCAAATAAGTTTGGCTGTGTCTTGTAATGTTAAACATAGATATTATAACATTGAGATAAAATTGTTTTCAATATGATCACAATTATTTTCTTATTTTAAAAATAGTTTCCAATGGGTCCTGGGTCAGATGGTCCCATGGGTGGATTAGGAGGAATGGAGTCACATCACATGAATGGCTCTTTAGGTAAGGATTTTAAATTTGATGTATAGAATAAATTCAAATTTACACAGTAAATTTTACATAGTGAATATTATGGTTTGCAGAGTCTTCCATATCTCTCCACTTGTTTTGAGGTACTTCAGCTTTTATCTCAGAATGATAATTTAATCTACAGTACATTTGTTATAGAACTGGAGATCATTTGAAAATCAGAAATGTGAGAGTTCTATCCTAGCACAGGTATTCACTTTAACCTATCAAAATCTAAGTGTTCTGTGGTAAAAGGAGGCATTGCTGCATTGAGCATATGTCATGCCTGCCTCACCTGGAGGACTTCAGTGTCCTCCTAGATAGTTTCTTTGTCTCCAGAGTTCTGTGGACATGGTCTCAGAGAAACTTCCATTCTCTGCAAGGATTTCTTAATTTTATTTTTTAATGTTTATCTCCTTTTTAAGATAAAATTAATAATCATGTTCTAGAAAACCTGAATAATTCCCTTATGAGGCAGCACTTTTTATATTGTCTCAAGACATCTGTTTTCAAGTATGTGACTATTAGTTGAAAATGTACTTCACACATGATATCTGCTTACCATTGAAGTCAAAGGTGAATAAAAGTTTTACAGTGGTGAGAAAGAGAGACAAGTGGTACAAAATGGACCAGGTCTCATAGCACACTATATTTATAGGCAAGAGGAATGCACAATCAAAAGAAGGAGGAATCATATTTGTACATGTTTAAGCAACATTATCATTTCCTAATTTAAAAATTGACGATGAGAGTGGGAGGTTGTGATAATTTTTTTTCTTTAGGAAAGGATCTTTCACTCAAGTTGAACCAACTGTGCCTATGAGCAATTTAGGCTATATAAAGATTTCACTCCAAAATCAGGAAATGCTTCCCCCTGGAAATCTAAGTAACTTCAATGACCCAGAAATTATTTGCAGGGAATTGATAGATTTTTGTGTTTTTAAGGGTCTATACTTATTTCATCTACATTTTCCAAATCTTGATTTGTTACTGTTTTGTTTTTACCTCTTCTTCCTCTCCTCCCCTTCCCTTTTTCAAACAATATTTAGTGGGTACACTTTCTAACTATAGTAACCACTAGTTATGTGTAAGTATTTCAAATTAAATAAAATTTAAGATTCAATTCTTTAGTTGCATTGTCACTATCAGTTGCATAACAGGCACATGTATGTAGCAAATGGCTACCGTAATGGACATCACTGTGGAGCATTTCCACCATCACTCAAAGTCTTGTTGGATAGCACTATAGAATTTTATTTTCCACCTTATTACAAAACAATTCACTTTTAAATCTTTTAATTTATAGTATTAGTCACAAAAAGATGATGTTTGGTTATAGTTGAAAGCTCTCTGACAAATTATTCACTAGAATAGAATTTTCAGAAGAGTCACATATGTTTGGCAACTAGCTCATTACTTTCTATAATGAACATCACTATACCTGTTATATATGTGTACATATACATATATATACATAAACACAGTTTTGCATATATGCATTCAATATGTAACAATTTGTTTTGCCTGTTTATTTACAAATTAATAATGTTAAGCCCTAACTTTATCTGTGATGTGATGCACTATTAAGATGTTATATCTTTATGCTAGGAAAGTTAATTGTTGAAAATAAGATATAGTTTAAAACGAAACTAACATTATGGCAAAGATCTGATTATTATTGCTATTTAATTATGATTCTACTTTTTGTGTAAGAAAAAAGTTAATATTGATTGGTCATTTCTTCCAAGAATCAAAATTAAAATATAACATTATATTTTGAAGACATATTTTAGTTTTGATTATGTATATTGGTTGCTATCAATTTTTTAATATTACATATTTTGCTTTTGGTTACTACAGTAAAATATGGTTCAGAATGTTATCAAATATTTTTACCAGATGTGTAATATTCTCAGAAAAAAATTAGAAATCTATATATGTTAATATATACATTTTAAAATATTATAGAATATGATATATTAATTATTTCTGTAATATTTTCTTTAAGGAGTCTATGCTAACAATGGTTTTCTTCATTCTGCCATTAAAAAAATAGATTGGGAACTAGAGGTAGAATCCCTTTCCTTTGCTATCAGTTGTTGGTGATTCACCTTACAATAGTATTTAATTTATAAATGCTACCTTACCTATTAAGGGTTTTCTTTTCATATTTTGTTTTAGGCTCAGGAGATATGGACAGTATTTCCAAGGTGAGTACTATGTATACTCTGTGCTGTTTTTTAATCTGCATTTTATTCCACATGGAAAACTCACTGAGATTATTGAGTAATTTTATGAATTTTGTTCTTAAACAATGGTTTGAAAGTAGAAGTTCAGGTATATTAGTGAATACAATCTGTGGAAATGAGTAAAATGGATCTTTTAGGAATGTTCCAAGCAAGCTAAGATTCATATGCAGAACATATTATACATGATATTATACATGCTAATTGATACTCAGGTTAATAACCATTATGATATTACAAATTTATAAACTAAACTTACAGTTTAGAGAGGCTTTTCAAAATGTAAAGTTGTCTAAAGCAATGTAAGGATAGGTAAATTTGAAAAAGTATGGTTATAGATGCTATAAGGACTTTCATTTACCCATTCAATTAGTCTTTCAAACCTTCATTAGACATTGTTGATCTATGTATTCATTATGCTAGTCTTCAAATAGAGGAAAACAGCAGTTAGAGGAAAATTATATTAATAGAGGTATAAAATATATCTGTCTGCATTTTTCTTCCTTCAAAACTTTGAGAATCTAAAATTAATCATTTGGTAAAATGCCTTACAATTTTTGAGGACTAATATCTAAATACCTTTTAGGTCATGATAAATTTAAAATAGCTCTCTGAGAGTCAAATATATCTAGAATGCTTGATAAGAACTAATTATTAGCTAGCACTAGAATGACTCTCTTAGAAGTCTGCTTTGTATCAGTAAATAGAAATTCATTAAAGGATGACTTTGCCTTTAATTTTATTACTAATTTATATTCATGATAATAATATAAAATTCCTGATGCCAAGGAAAAGAAAATAAGATTGACTGAGCTACAAAAGATTTTAAATTAGGACTTCAAGCTAAAAGAAAAAGGATTAAATTATATTTTAATATTTTGAAGTAATTAAATTGTATACAGTATGCCTATATTGTCTGACAGCTTGGCCTCACAAATTCTGTAGGCACTTTAAATGAGTGTGTTTAGGAACAGTCAGAAAACACTATGTTCTAAAATTAAGTATTTATAATGAGTATTAGCTTACCTCTGTGAGAAATAGTATCCATAAACCTATTTTCAAAGTGAGGATCCATGTATAAATTTATAGAAGCTTTCTGTCTGGGAGACTCATTTGCAAGTGAGATGACTGACTGTGTTGGCCATCTCAGCTAATTTCTAAGGATTGATCTAGCTGAATTGTGCCTTGTGGTCAACAGTGAAATTTCTAATACCATATGAGAAGCATATTCTTGAATTTAGAAATGATTTTTAATAATATAAAAGTGGGATAATCTAAATTTCTGTAGAACATCTTCCTAAAATGTCCGCTGACAACCCAAATCTTTTACATTAGATAGATAGAAACAAAATTCTTTCTGGAAAGTACTTTGTAATTTATAAAGAACTTTAAAAATTTTAAATATAGCCATAATGATAAATTAAGTGCAATCTTTTATCTACTCTCATGTCACATAGATTGCTATTCCTTCTGAGCTTATTTTTCCATTCCCATTCCTGGATTCAAGGTTTTTCCACCATAATGTGTGTTGGTGGTAAACATTCTCTTGCCTGATGATGAATTGTGTATTCTCTAAGAATTAACTGGACACCTATTATGTACTGGGGAAGATATAAGAGAGTTCTTTATATGCAAACATAATCGCTGTCCTCAAGTGGTTTCTACTTACATACACAGGAGTTCCTTCATTCAGTAAGTAGTAATGCATCAATGCATTATGCTAGGCTCTAATTATCCAAAGATTTAAAAAAAAATACACACTTCCCTAAAGAAGTTCAATGTAACTGAGGAACCCAGCCAATAGGATAAGGAAAGACCTTCATAAAGCAAAGTTCATACAGATTTAAATTAATATTGTAATTTTCCTCCAAGTAATAAACATGGTACCAGAAATGACTAGTTGCTTCTACCTTCAAGTGAGTTTCTAAGCAGCTTATTTCTATACTGTCCTCACTCTCGGTTCTTTGGCTCTGGGCTCTAACCCACCTCTAATGGGTGATGATAGCGCTGGTATCTGTGGCACTAGAATCACTTCCTCTTAGCAGTAGCATCATTTGTAGACTCCTCACTCATAGTCCTCTTTTTTTTTCAGTCTTTTACTGTGAGTACACATAGTCACCAACTTTGCTTTTCTCATCTCTCTTCGTTTTCCAACACATGTCCAACTATCTGAAGAAGCTTATCTTCTCCCTTTTCTCTTTTTTCCTGATCTCATTCATTTCCACCCCATTATTGTTAGTCATTATTGTTTGTGATTCAAAAGACAATCTTGACCATTACTGCTTAGTAATTTTGTTCAAAATCTCTCTTAGATCTCAAGGTACATCTTCCTAATTTCAACAGTTAAATCTGTATTTTGTCAAGTACCAGTATTACATATTTTTTAAAATTCTATTGTTTATGTAAGATTTTTAAAAATTACTAAATTAATAATCAAAAAGACTGTTCCTACTACTTTCAAATGGTGGGAATGTAGTACTTAAATTCTCATACGCCTAGTTTCCTTAGCTATAAAATAAGAGCTTATACTTCAATCCCTGGCTATTTCATAAAATTGTTCAGAATCAAGTGTGAGCATATACTAAGGGCTATGAAGGGCTATATAGTCACTAAATATCTTCTTTCTTTCTTTTTTTAAATTCACTTATTCATATGTGAATACATTGTTTGGGCCATTTCTCCCTCCTACCCCCTACCCCCCACACTTCCAGGCAGAATCTATTCTGCCCTTATCTCTAATTTTGTTGAAGAGAAAGTATAAGCAATAATAAGAAAGACAAAGAATTTTTGCTAGTTGAGATAAGGATAGCTATGCAGAGAGATTCCTAGCATTGCTTCCATGTACAAATGTGTTACAACACAAGTTGATTCATCTCTAACTGACCTTTTCACTAGTTCCTGATCCTCTTCCCATATTGACCTCTGTCTCTTTAAGGTTTCTGTATTAGTTCCTCTGCAGTGCGGACATCAAATACTATCATGTTTTGGGTTTCTTACCTATCCCCATACCTCCCATGTGTGCTGTCCCCTCATCATGTGACCCAAGTTTGACAACATTGCTATATTTGCCCTAGCTCTAAAGTCTGCATATGAGGGAGAACATACAATTTTTGGTCTTCTGAGCCTGGCTAACCTTGCTCAGAATGATGTTCCCAGTTCCATCCATTTACTTGCAAATGATAAGATTTCATTCTTCTTCATGGCTGAGTAAAATTCCATCATGTATAAATACTACATTTTCTTAATCCATTCATCAGTAGTGGGGCATCTTGGCTGTTTCCATAACTTGGCTATTGTGAATAGAGCTGCAATAAACATAGGTGTGCAGAGGCATAACCTGTGTCACATTCCTTTGGGTATATCCCCAGGAGTGGGATTGCTGGATTATATGGCAGATTTATGTTTAGATTTTTAAGAAGCCTTCAAATTTTTTTTCCAGAGAGGTTACACTAGTTTGCATTCCCACCAGTAGTGCACGAGGGTTCCTTTTTCCCCACATCCTCACCAACACCTGTTGTTAGTGGTGTTTTTAATGATGGCTATTCTAACGGATGAGGTGGAATCATAGTGTGGTTTTGATTTGCATTTCCTTTATGGCTGCAGAAGGTGAGCATTTTTTCATGTGTTTTTTTGCCATTTGAATTTCTTCTTTTGAGAAAATTCTGTTTAGTTCAGTTGCCCATTTCTTTATTTGTTCATTGATTTTGGGAGAGTTTAGTTTTTTAACTTCCCTGTATATCCTGGTTATCAGTCCTTTGTCTGATGTATAGCTGGAAAATATTTTCTCCCACTCTGTGGGTGGTCCATTCAGTTTAGAGACCATTTCTTTTGTTGTGCAGAGCTTTTTAATTTTATGAAGTCCCATTTGTCCATCCTTTCTCTTAGTTGCTGAACTGCTGGCATTCTATTGAGGAAATCCTTATACCTATTACTTCTAGAGTATTCCCCACTCTTTCCTGTACTAACGTCAGAGTTTTGGGTGTAATGTTAAGGTCCTTGATCCATTTTGAATTAATACTAATACAGGGTGATAAACATGGATCTAGTTTCAGTTTTTTGCAGATGGATAACTTTTCCCAGCAACATTTGTTGAAGAGGCTGTCTTTTCTCCATCATATTTTTTTAATGCCTTTGACAAAAATAAGGTGGGCATAGTTGTGTCGATTCATATCCGGGTCCTCTATTCTGTTCCACTGGTCTTCATGTCTGTTTTTGTGTCAGTACCATGCTGTTTTTATTGCTATTGCTTTGTAATATAGACTGAACTCGGGTATTGTGATACCTCCAGCATTGTTCTTTTTGCTGAGTGTTGTCTTGGCTATTCGCGGTCTCTTGTGTTTCCAAATGAACTTTAGGGTAGATTTTTCAGTCTCTGTGATGAAGGTCATTGGGATTTTGATGAGAATTGCATTAAACATGTAGATTGCTTTTGGTAGTATAGCCATTTTTACTATGTTGATTCTACCAATCCATGAGCATGGGAGATCTCTCTACTTTCTGTAGTCTTCCTCAATCTCTTTCTTCAGGGGTTTGTAGTTCTCCTTGTAGAGGTCATTCACATTTTGTTAAGTTTACTCCTAGGTATTTGATTTTTTGAGGTTATTGTAAATGGAATTGTTTCCATATGTTCTTTCTCAGTTTGTTTGTTATTGGTATATAGAAAAGCTAATGATTTTTGTAAAAAATATCTTCATTCTAATTGGTTAACACAATGTGTTATTAGCAAAGATAGCAACATACGTTATCACTGGCACTTTAATAACATGTTTCAGTGTCAAAGTGAGTTCAAAGCTTCAAATGAAGAGTTTCAAAATAATTTCTTGCTCATTTGAGGATTACCTATTAAAAACCCATTTACCTCTGTCTCAAAATGCAGAATTCATCCTTAATTTACAAGCCTTTTTTAAATGAAATGTGAAATTTTTCATCTATTTTGCAACTAAGGTCACTCATTTAGTCACTGAATGAAAACTGTTTTCTCTTGGAGTTGTTATAGGGGGTAGGTGTAGATAAAAGCATGTGATTTGTTTTCTTAGAAGGAAAATACCTGCAGAAATTCTGCTGTTCATATTAAGCTACTTCACATATTTGCATTTTTAAATTTAAAGAAGGAATCATATCATGTTAATAAATGATCAAGTAAATCTTTTGAGCCTGAGGCTTTTGACCATCCCCCTCCCCTCTGCCCCCAAACCTTGGTTCCAGCTAGAGATCTCACATAGGAGCTAACGGACAAACAGATCATCTCAGTGTGCTGGCCCAAATTCTAGCTCACTCGTACCCATTGGGGGATGGCTGGCAGTTTGTTCTTTTGTGGGGCTAGCGTAGTCAAAACAACAGTCTATAACTCATTATTGGCATTCCGTAAGAAATAAATTCAAAATCAACTTCCAAAGGCCTTAAAGTAATGTTGATATTATTTTAATTATAGACAGAGCCAAAGTTTCTACAAATATTCACTCTTCTTATTGAAAAAAAAAATTTTAATTTTACATTTCAAAGATTTTGAAAAAGTTTGGAATGATTTTTAAAGGCTTGAAATGTTTTAATTATTCAAAAATAATGTATGTAATTTATCATTGTGAAATTATATTACATACTATTGTGAGTTTTTCTTCTTCCCTAAATTTTTTAATTGTAGTAAGGATGCTAGTTCTTTCATTTTGTAGAGCTGATAGAAGCTACAAAAAAATCTTTTATTTCATATCCAAATCCATAGGTTTATAATTAAGGAAGATTCTTCAAGATGAAAAAGCAAAGCAACCAGCAATCACCATTCATGATACCTTTTCCCAGTTGGTATTTCTCTATGATTTGTTCATCACTAAAATCCCAGCACCTAGAGCACAGGCCATATTTCTTATGTCTATTCCACTATTGAACTGTGACTCAGCCTCTCAAAACCAGACTGTCTTCTTCATCTTTGTATTTCCAGAGTCCTGGACTAGAACTGGAGCTATTTTGATGTAGGAATAACATCACATAAATTAAGCAAGCTTCTCAGATATGTCACTATCTCAAACCCTACCTAGTTAGCCCTTAGCTTATATTTAGCTCACTCCTTCAGGCTTCTGGAACAACTTCTGAAGATACAGAAAGGAACAATAACTTACTAATTAAGAGAGGATTTGAAAGAATACTTACAAGACAAAATTAGAGACCAAAGAGTCTAGAGAGTTACATGGTAGCCAGAGGAAATTGTGTGTGATATTATTATTTATACATATAATGCATATGTATAGCATTTCTATATGTGATCAGAGCTTAAAAGAAAGCATCCCAACTTGAAGAAAGGGTAAGTGAGAATTTAGTAAGAATTCCTTGAAAATTGGATCAGTGAAAACATGACTGTAGTTTTAAGCTAAATTCTTAGAGTATAAATATAGAATAAAGTACAAATCAACTGAAATAAATGTGACTAATGTAGCTAAAAGTAATCTTTATCTTTATTTTTTTATGTTCCCTATTCCCTACTTATGTCTCAAGCAATTATGATCAACCTAAGTTCCTTTGTGCATCATATTCTTGCCTTGATGATAAATTCTGCTGGAGACACTCCAAAACAATATAGCCACAGTTAAATGAAGCAGGCACACAGTTCATTGCTACCCACACTCATCACCTGTTCTGGACTGGGTTCAGGTAGCACTGTCTTAGCTGTTCCCCATATGATCATCAACCTGTATCTTCATCATATCACTCAATGATTGTGGACTGCACAATTTTTCTTAAGACTCCCCATTGAAGAGCCTGTCTTTTTCCCACAACCCTTTGCAGAGATTACTTCAGGTAAAAACAAAATGAAATAGTTTGTCTTTTTTACTTCAAGATTTTCAAATATGGTCCAGTGAACTGGAAAGGAATAAATTTGAAAGACTTGGTATTTTCTCAGCTTTTGTTGTGTCTTTTTAATCTTCCTGTCAACATCTTTATATACTATCCCCACCCCACCCCCCAAAAAAAGAATGAGAGTCTGAGCCACCATGCTATGAAGAAATTGCATGGAAAACTTAAATAGTAACACTAGACATATTTATAGATGTTTTTTGAATGCAACATTTGTTTTCAAATTCTAAATATTGTCTAATCAACACTTTGGGGGTGAGAGGTGTGACTTGCCTAGCATGCAAAAGGCCCTGGATTCAGTCCCCAGCTCTGCTAAATAAATAAACAAACACTTTAAGTCAGGAATCAGATTTGAAGTTAGCTAAACATTCAAAATTATAATCAAGAAATCATTTGTGATAAAAATACAGCAGAGATTTAAAACACTCCAAATGGTAAATGATATGCCTCTCAAGACTATTCATATTCTACTGGACTGTGAAAGTTACACAGGAATGGAAAGGGCCAATTTCAACTTCCAAGTGCACCCTCAAATTTGTGTGTGTGTGTGTGTGTGTGTGTGTGCGCGCGTGTGTTAAGACTTTTTTTACTCTAGTATTACTAATTTCTCCACTAAATATAAAATGACAGAACTCTGCCTTTGCCAGAAAGACTTACAGATTTTGAGTTAAATCTTACAATATTTTTATCTCTAGTTTCCTTTTTTCAGCTAAGTCAGCATTAGCATTCCTGTTTTCAAAGCACAGTTTATTATCTAATTAGTAACTTTAATTATTAATGAATTCTAAAGTAATGCACTTAGTTAAATTTTGCTTTAAATTTTTAAAAGAAACCAAGTTACCCAGGTTAATTTCAAAGTAGAGTTGCCTTTCTATATACTTGAGTAACTAACATTTTCAGAGAAAAGCTTATCAAAAATGACAGAACCCTCATTATGCTCCCAAACCCTTGTGGTTCACTGGCACGTAGCACTCCTATGGACTTCAGAGGACCCTGTTCTCAGATCCTCCCTAGGGATGCCCAGCAAGATGAGATACCAGTTGCATTTCATCTACCTGCCTCTGCTTTACAGTTCAACCATGTTCTGAAAAAGCACATATTCTTTTGGAAATAACTCATTCATGAAATTTTAGTACATATGATGTAACTTGCTTTAGTTTAATCAAAATCCTCTAGGCAATTTTCTTTTAAGAAAATATCTAAAAACTGATTCCAAAACAAAATATAAACTAGTAAGGGCTTAGGAGAAAAATTAAAATCTTTTCCTCATTTGAAATAACAAAGATGTTTGATGCTGAAGGGCTTTTTTACAAGTCAATAAATTGCACCTTGACAGAGTCCACTCAGTGACAGTTGTAATACTATATAAACATGACTTGCATGCCATCTGTTTCCTTTTGATGCAGAGTATCAGATGTCCTTGCATGATTCAGTTTCCACAATAATCATGAGACTAACAAACTTAATTAGAACATTAAGCAATGCACTGCTAACTTCATGTTTGATTAGATTGCTGATAGCAGCCATTTTAGAGGAAAGTTTCAAAGTAAATCTTCTTTTACACTAATGATAGGAAGATTCTAAAGCAGATTACTTCTTAGCCTCCTTTTCCTCTAAAAGCATGCAATGAGCCTAAAGCCCTAAGGTGTCTTTCTTATTCTTAACTATCTTCTTTTCTTCCTTGTGGTTTATATAAAAATAGTTGAATAGTATTATCTGTAAACTGCACATAGAATTAAAGAGAAATGTTTATTAAAGCAGTGGCTTTTCAAAGTTTGCTTAGTGAATTTACTAAGGGAGTTTCATCCTATCATGCTTTCTCTATGGCTAGACTCTCTTCATCATGCCCCTGCTAGGAAAGTTTTTTAAACTCTCCAGAGTTCTAAAAGTTCTATAAACTGAGGGTGGGAAATCAAATTATTAATTTTTAGACTGAGAAAACAGTTGTGGTAGATTATTCTCGGGGTTTTTTTTTTTTTTTTTTTGCTTGTTTTCTAATTTTCATCTGGGAAAGCATTAGTTACTTGTCAAGGTTCAAAGAATGAAGTGAAATACATGGTAGAAGTCTAATATTAAAATCGTAAGTCTGCTTTGTCCTTAGAGATGCTATTGTAGATTCAATTTCTGAAACAGTACAATGCAAGAGGGAAATTAAAATCCTCAGCAATGCCTTGTTTTCTGAATCTTGTTTACAGAATTCTCCCAATAACATGAGCCTGAGTAATCAACCTGGCACGCCAAGGGATGATGGTGAAATGGGGGGAAATTTCTTAAATCCTTTTCAGAGTGAGAGTGTAAGTATTCTTTTGATTATGTATTATTATATCCAGATTTTATTTCTGAAGCTTTTCTATTAGAATAAATGCATAAAGCCATTATTACTGCTATTTATCTAGGGTTCAATAGGTTGATCTTTTAAAAAGTTAGAAGAAGTGAAATTTCTTTGAAAGAAATAAGACAAATCTTTTCTTTTTCCTTCCTATACACATATATACAATAACCATAATACTAGTTTTCTCATAAAGAACATCCACTGTAAAGGATCAAACTAGAACCAGGTTGCCTATTTGAAGCTTTTTTTTTTTTTTTTGTATATATAAGTTCACATGTTCCTAAAATATCTCTGGTCACTTCAAAACCAAGTCTTTTCTCAATGCTGTCCCTATTAAGACTGTGAAAACAATCTGTAAATATGTCATTACATCATATACTAGGCCTCCCTCCACCAAAGGCTATACTGGTGGTCCATTAAGCTGAGCTGGATACCCATATCATTTTTTGATTTGTGATTATAGTGTTAAGAAGACTTAGTATCATTCCATATCTCCATATAAGTGAACAGGACCAAAAAGTAAAGCCATAAAAATCACTTGTTCATTTAACAAACAATTCCTAAGCACTTATCATGTGCAAGGCAATATGGTAGGCACTGAAAAGACCAAAGAGACAAGATGGTACCTTTTCTCAGGAGTTATTACATGATGCATTGGTTTTTTAAATATTATTTCCATTAAAAACCCTCAGGGAAATTTAAAAAAAAAGTTTCCCAGAACCTTCATGAGACCTAATGAATCTGAATTTCCAGGAGTGTGCCTGGGCACAGTTGGATGTGGAAAAGCTCTTTTTGTGATGCTTATGCACATTCTAAGAGCCACTAAATTGGAAGATAGCATAAAAGATTTCAAAACCCAAATGAATTTCATCTTCACAGGATCCATGTTCCCACACATGTGTTGCCATCATTAAAGTTTATTATGGAGGATCTACCAAACTACAGACAGAATCAGAAGAAATAGCTACCTCCTTTTTGCCTAACTCTGCCATTACCAGACATAATACTTATATCTTAATTCAAGTTCTGGCTAATTGCATGGCCACTTTTGCACAGAGTAGCTGCTTCCCAAAATGGAACCAAAGAAGAGGGGTATCAGTTCAATTTCTGAGGTCAATATCTGGCATCAGAAAGCTCTTCTGGGCAAGCAGAGAATCAGTATAACAAGACTTGAAGAACTTTATACAGAATAATTACAAGCCCTACCCTTTAATCCCAAACAGACTATATTCGTGCAAAGCAGCATAACCTTTTGTGAGGATGTACTTTTAGAACAGAGAGCAGCTGGAGCAAAGCTTCTCCTACATCTGACTCTCCTGGTCCAGTCTAACTGTTGCTGAACCCAAGAAGAAGGTTTAATGCCAAACTGCTGGTAGGGTTAGAAAACAAAACTCCCTGCTTTCTCCTGTCTCCCTCTTTTCCATTCCCAGCAGAAAAGTCACAAAAGGAAAATAACTAGATCACCATCAACTGAGACACTACAGTACCACCCTAGAGAGTGGTTCAACTTTGGAAGCTGGTCCACAATGGCTTCCCCAGCCTTTTGTCTTGTCTATTGAGGAGAGTTGACTTGTTCTGAATGATGTCAGTGTTACCCCGTGATTTTTTTTTTAATCATATTACCACACTTTTTGTTTAGACCCTTTTATAAGATCAAGCAGTGAGAGGAGAGTGGAAGAAAGACAAAAAGAGATTCAGTCCTTCAACAAATGCAAAGTTTTAAGGAAACACATAAGCTAGATATCTTCAATAAGTCATCTTTACTATAACCAAGAAACTACAGAACTATTTAATGAATTTGAAAAGAAAACATTTTCCAATAAATGAATAAGCCAGTTCTAGTATTTTTAATGCACATAACTCTGAAAAGCCCACAATTTTAAGCAGTCTGCCTTTTGTCACCCTTTACCAAGAAGTTAAACTACAAGAGGCCTGGGAAAGGAGCATGAGTGCTTGCTGTTATATACCAGAGCCTATCTTAGTCACTTCATACATGCTACTTCATTTAATTATATAGGAACAAAACCGCCCAACCCAAAGTCATCAACCTTGCAATGCCAGCATGCTTGACAGCAAAATGTGAATCAAAAAAATGTTTCACAAACTTGCGTATTTTTAGATAACAAACACGGTCCCTTATATTAAGAAACAAAGATGCCCCCTAGTGTTTAAACATGGTAAAATGTTTGCTTTTAAAGGTATATAGAATATAAAAACACTTAGTTCATAAAGTACCTTTTTATTCTTTTCAATTAAAGAAATCAGTTGATCCAATTTCCTGAATTAACTTAGAAAAACAAATATGATGCTGATGTATAATCATTTGAGTAAACAAACATAATATTAGATTCGTGGTATTAAGTAGGAATCGCAGTGAGGCGGTAGTTCATCTCCTTTCTTCGATATCCCCTTTGCCTATTTCTGCTATTGTAAAGAAATAACATCAATCCCCAGATTTTTATGTTATCCCATAACTCTAATTTGTTTCACTTTAGTTTATCTCAGAGTAACATAACTATTCCTTATTTCTCATTAAGAAAATAAAATATTGTATAGAAGCTCAGGCATAGAAACACATGCATTTTTTATAGTGTAAAAAAAGGAATATATATATATTCAAATTTTTAATGAATGTCCCTGATGGATTGTGTGGTATGTGAACTCCTAAGAAGGGAAAAAATCATAAGTTTATACCAAGACATGGGATCTCAAAATACATTTTACATAAAAAGGTATAATTAGTTGGTACATGTTTAAAATGATATCTTTATGTTTTACTTCATTTTTTGCTAAACCAAACAGTAATGCTGCTGATGGCTTTGTAAAATCCATTTTATCCTCTAAGGAGAACCAGATTCACAGGATGGTTTTGAAACAGGGAAGCCTGATATGGCACATTTGAGTATAAACATTACAATATGTCATCACATATCGGTGCAGCCATACAATGGAAATATCGAAGTGCGGTCTCAGTACAGTACACCATGAATATTTTATGTCTCTAAATATGATACTCCATTTAACACCTACTCTTCCTTTTCTTCTGGAAAAATGTAAGCCACTTCTCTACCACTCTGAGGAGCAACAATAAGTAGAAAAAGTCCTTTTTGCTTACATATTCTGTGAACTTTCCTAGCAATTTTGTGATTCCCATTAATTTAATTTAGTTGAAGCAGTTTTGATAAAGTCAGCTGAAGATGAGCAATCTACAGCCTTAGGAGTACAAATAACACATTGCTGTATAGGTACTCAGGCATAAATGTATCCCACTTTACTGTACTAGAGACAATTAGCATTTCATCCTACAGTTATTTATACTACTCAAAAACTAGACTTTATTAGATGCTTGCTTTTTTTTTTCTAAGTGTAATTTCTGGAGCTAATGCTTCCATCCTTTCTGACTGATTGTGCTCCTTAGTTTCTCTGTTGTTGTGCCTTATATTTTCACTCAGTTTCCTCCGTAGGCAAACCCACCTCTTTTAACTTCCCAGTGAATTAGTGACAAATTATTTTTCTGTAAGATTTTCTTAAGACATTTGAAATATCACGGCCTCAATATTTTAACAATTGCTAGTGTTAAGGGATGATAGCAACCAATAAAAATACTTGGGAACAGAGTATATACATATTTATATGCTTACACCTGTACAACTTTTAACAATGTATATTAGAATGAAGACTATTATTTATATTTTGTGTTTATCTTTGTGGTGTTGCTGTGGTTAGAACTCAGGACTTTGTGCCTGATAAGCAGGTGCTGTACCACTTGAGCCATGCCTCTAGCCCTTTTGATCTGATTATTTTGGATATAGGGTCTCAGTCTTTTGCCCAGACTGGCCTGGATTGCTATCATCCTATTTTATGCTTCCTGCCATAGCTGGGATGACAGGCATGCACCTGCACCACCATGACCAGTTTCTTCTCCCTTGCCTCTTCCCCCGATTGAGATGATCGTACTAGCTACATTTCATGTGCTGAGTGATCATATGTCACTAATGGCTTCTGTGTTCAACATCACAGATTACAGGACAAGTCTGTCACTGAAAGAAGCTCTATTGTACAGTGCTGCTCTAGGATTTTCCACAGTCTATCCCCCAAGAGCATGAGAGTAGATTGGTGTAATTAGCAAAAATAAGTGCTCCTCATTCCTTTCTAAATCATTTTTTAGAGTACTTTTTCCAAATTTCCAAAAACCTCATCTTGTATTGCTTGTCAGCTTCAGACTGACAAGTAATCATGTAACACCCATGTCCCTTCTGTCACCCAAAAACTGTGGATTAAAATTGGAGCCAAAGATTAAAGGGGCAGAAAGTTTATATGCTAAAGTGAAAAGTAGAATCTTACATATCTTAAATGCTTTAATGAGAACTTCTCAGAGCCAGCTGGAAGTTCATTCTACTTTGGTTCCCTACCCTACTCACTTAGCATTTACTAAGCACTTTCTATGTATTCAGTAAGATATATAGGTTCTAGGATTTTTGTATTTAATCCTCCCTAAGCCCCTAGATACTACTATTAAATCCATTTTATAGGTGAGGAAACTGAGGTGGAGAGACATTAGGTAACTCCCCAGGTTACACAGCTATATATAGCAAAACCTAGTCCTCATACTCGTTTCATTATGATCCAACCTTGGACTGAAGTTGCCTAAATTGTTACAAGTGCTTGCAAAACGTAAATCTGGCTGAAAGGGGAAGGCTGAGGGATTATCAGCCTCCGAGGCCCAGGGAGAGAATCAAACTGCCTTCCAAAGGAAATGTTAAAAATTTTAGAACTAAGTGGGGTCTGTATAAACGTGGTCTTTTTATAGCTTCTTATTTTTATGTTATATGAGGTTAAAAGCTTGAACACAAATTATCACAAGTTAAAATTCACCATTTCTATTGTTGTACCAGGAAGAACCTTAGTGGTCTATAAAAAATGCTGTTAAAATATGGATTCTTCTTTCCTTCTAGTACTCCCCTAGCATGACAATGAGTGTGTGATCCATTACCAAGTCTCCTCATGAAAACCACAGTGAGTCAGCCCTTCACAGAACTACTATGGAAGAAAATTAATCATCACAGTGTACAGTTAAACAAAGGAATCGCAGTCACACCAAACCAACCTTTTTATTTCCTGCTCTCTCCCCTATTTTGTGAAGAAAGCGGGTCCAAATGTGATTCAAACAACTGTACGGAGTGGCACATTTGATTGCCCTAAACCGAACTGCAAATAATGATCTGTGTATGTATATGTGTGGGAAATAGACTGTATCGTATATGTGGATATTATACAGACATATACGCATACATGCATTGACCCACAGGACATTGTAAAATACTATCACATGACATCTTAAGTAGAAGTAAGTAGGGACTTTTATTCCATCCTTTTTTTTCACGTTTACATTTTAATTATTAAAAGTTGCTCCTGTCCCCTCCCTGAACTATTTTGTGCTGTGTATATCACTGCTTTATATAAGTTATTTTTTAAGGTGAATTCAGATGTTATGGTTTTGTAAATGTCTGCAATCATGGATAGGAATAAAATTGCTTACTTGAGAGCTTTCATTAAATTGTGTCTGATGCAAGTTATCCTGTGAATCCTAAAGTGTACTGTCTTAAGAAATGAAAGAAAGTGTATCTTCATCCTTATATCAAATCAAACAGTTTCTCAGTTACCTTTGGTGAAAAGTGTTTTTGTACTTTGTATTTGAGAAAAACACTTCAAATCAACAAAAGTTAAACTGGGGCCTCACACAGTATATTTCTGCAATAACTGTTTTAAATGGAGTTCTTGATTTGTTCGTCTTAGATGATGCAGAAATTAGTTAACTCAAATTACCTAGACCATAGCAATAAAGTGCCAGGAGTTGTCATATTTTTAGCAACATGTTTTCTCTTTAACATGATAAAGCCCAGAAGTGATAACAAGACCATTTGCTTAAATATGTCACTTTTCTTTAGGCATAGTAGAGGTAAACTTTTAATAACATACCAATGTGAAATGGTATCTGATTTTTATTGAGACGCCCTGTGAACATATCTACATAGACATTGCAAACAGACACAGTGAAATGACTAAGATTTTCAGCACAAGGGAGAAAAGAATGATTAGGACACCTGAAGTCTTTTAAGGGCTTCTGGAGTGCTGCTCCTTTTGCTAACCCAGTAGCTTGCTTGGTAGAGCAGAATTCATTGGTACCAGTCCTTTCTGGCGTCCCTCCTCATGGGCAGCAGGGAACCTGCTCTGTTCCTGCGACAGAGGGCTTGGATTCTGAAGCAAATCATCTGTAGTAACTTCCCTTCATGTGGCCATTGGCTTGAGCAGGCTAAATCTTCACTGCGTACTTGACAGTTCAAAAGGAAAGAAAGAAATACTTAAAAAAAATTATTTCCCTTCTAAAAGCACCTTGCTCTGTGACACTTCCAAGATATTTAATTATACTTATAAACACTAAAATCATAATAGAAAAGTATGAAGACTAATTTTGGACTCTGAAAGACAACTTGGTGATCATTCATTTTAGGATTGTGATACAAATAACCTCTGATAAACACCAATCTTACATCTAAACTCCAGAGACTTTGAAAAGCATTGTTTAATCCCATGTGAGAGGAACCTTCTCTTTCCTTTCAGTTTATGTTGAAGATTTGGCAGGATATTTGCTAGTTCTTCGTTCCAGATTATTTATTTTTCTCAAATCTGTAATGATTCATTCCTTCTGAAGATAATGATATTTGCCTGTGCACAACAGGGATGCTGGGCAGAATTGTTGAGGGGGGAAAGCTGAATTAAATTTATCTATCAGACTTAAACTATAATAAAATGAGTCACAATTAATTGCACACAGTGTTAGGAGCCCAGGACTGTGTACTGGAGAGCAACCTCATGCTCTCAAACTACAAAGACTTGTCATAAACAATTCAAACTAAAAGGTCTTTACCTCAAGCCAAGGTAACCTGAAGGTGGCACTTTGTACAGATGCCTGAACTGCAAAGAATAATTGTAACTTTCCCTTTTGATGACAGTTGTACAAAAATTGATAGTCCTCTGAGTAATCTTAATCTTATATTGCTAGAATTTTTAAACATTTTGTTGACTCTTTTCTCCACTGTTACTGATCTTGTATTTCTTTTATTTGCCTTCTGAGAAGGTATGGTTTCTTATCACAAAGAATCATGAACCTGATTTTACTTGCCCTTATTTTGGGTTAATCCTAGGATACAAATGACATCTACACTGTTTGGTCAGAAAGGTAAAATTTATTTGTTTGTTTGTTTTCAGTATAGTTATCATCATAGTGTTTATTTCTTTTTCTTTTTTGGAACCCAGATTAAAAATAGCTATTTCAGGTAATCCTGAAATAGTTGAAAAATTATTTTTGAGAAGAAAATTGTATTCAAGAAAACCAGAATATAAAATTCTGAATTTTATGTTTCAATAATTTTCTCAAATATTGAGTATAGGATAGTATCTATATATTAACTTTTGTTTAGATTTTGAATCATTTAGGCCTTGTATGTTCTTGTAATAGAACATTTAACCTTTATTCTCTTATGTTTTCTGTCTCTTATCAACAAATTTGTGTTGGTCATATTGATATGCGCTACCTGTTCCTAGGATTATTTTTATTGTGAGGCTATTTCACCTCACAGTAATAATATTAGCAGTTCTTCCCTACATTGAACATGAAATACAAATGTAAAATATGTGAGAACAAGAAGAGAGAATAGTAATTCTCATTACTCTGTTTTATATTCTGAATAATTCAATGCAGTTAAAAATACATATTCTTTCTAAGTTATGTATGATTCTTAATCAGCTGTCTTTCTTACAGCAAAGTTGCCCATGGGAACAAAGTCTATGGGATACCACTGATCTGGTAATGTTACATATTTGATAGGTAAATCAGCTCTCCTTTAAAAATATCCAGTTTGTACTCAGTTACTGATGAATAGGAATTTTTATAACTAAGAATATGAGGTTAAGATTTCTCTGATGCCAAAAAACTGACAAATCAGTTCTATTCCCCCAGCCATGGAAAGTGCCCAGACACCCCCTTCTCTTCAGGAATAAAATAGAGAAAACTTCTTCCATTTCTACTTTTATGATTCATTAAGATACCTGAACTCCATTCCATTTCATGGGGTCATTCAGTTAACACTCTTTCTTTTTAAATAACAGAAAATAAAAATAAGTTCACTTTGGGACATCATAAACTCCATAATCTGTCTACACATTTTCTTCATCATATTGTTGTGGGAATATGCAGCCAAGCATTCAGTACTTTCTCCCTCAGTGGAGGGAGTTTTCCTCAATGCATAATACTCCAAAGCCTTGATTAGCTGCTTCTTGGCTTTTCCCATGCCTCCCTACCAATCCCTGAATCCTCCAGTAAACAAGAAATAGACTGAACAGTTTTATCTTCAAAGCCCTTATGATTTTCATCTCTGCCCAGTATATAGCACTAATATGGTTCTTCCCAGGGGAAACTGTTCCAATTTTCATTTCTTGATTATTACTGTTAATTACAAGCAGTTGCCACAAATCATAGCTACTTGACTTTAGAATGAATTATAGTATTTTGATGCTGGCTTTCCTTTCTTTATATTTTATGTACTGTTATTTTTTTCTTTCCTTAGAAACATCAGTTGGTGCAAGTAGCCATGAATAATAATATAGAAAGGAAAGGGCCAACATGGGGAAAAAAGTTGTCATATATTTTCCAAAAATATCTTTAATCCTACTTGTATTTTTCCCTCCTGTTGGAGTAAGTTTCTTGTTTGCCATGAAGAGGCAGGAGTATGTGTTTGCTTAAAGCAGTGGTACCCAATCTTAAGCATTTGTAAGAGTCTCCCTCAGTCTGAGAAATACTGGAAAAGCATGGATGGAAAACCACTATTAATAATGTCTCAATTTTGCATAAATGTGTGTGTACCTGTGTGCATGTGTTGGAGATGGTAGCATGAAGTTTGCTCACAGATAACGCCTAGTGTGATTCACACTATTTTATAGCACTACTGATAATTATTAAACATAATTCTTTTTGATTACTTTTCATTTTAGTGGTAAAATAACTGACAAAAGTGATTTGGGCCGGGTGCCAGTGGCTCACACCTGTAATCCTGGCTACTCAGGAGACAGAGATCAGGAGGACCTCAGTTTGAAGCCAGCCCAGGCAAATAGTTTGCAAGACCCTATCTTGAAAAACCCTATCACAAAAAATTGGGCTGGTGGAGTGGCTTGAGGTGTAGGCCCTGAGTTCAAGCCCAAATACCGCAAAAAAAAAAAAAAAGTGATTTGGGGTGGAAAGAAAATAATACAATACCTGAGCAGATGAAGTTTCCAGGGCCCCGATCTGCCATACCCATGTTAACTTGTCTATGTTCAGCTTTCTCATGAACTCACTGTATCTAAAGATAAAAGGCATAAATGATAATTTAATCCTTGGTCACGTCACTGATCTTGCCAGGAATCATGCAGTAATTATAGTTTTCTGATGTATACATTTGGTTATAAGAAATTGAATTAGCATTAGTAATTTATTTCACCAAAAGCACCACCTTTACCCATGAACTGTAATTCAGACTGAAAGAGATGACCAACAGATGAAAGACACACCTGAGACTGCTTTAATTACTTTTCTAAACTATATTCTAAAGAGAAATCCTCAGCTGAATAAATCTCCCAAGGAGAATTTCCTGTTAAGTTTCCCCTGTTAACTTAGCATAATTGGTTTTCCTAAATAGAATAATTTCTGTAAGAAGTTTAAATGTATTTTTGCTGTTGACATCTTTAAAAATAAAATACAGTACCAGTACTATATTTAGATATTATAAATTTTAAAGTGGAATTAATAAGTGTTTTCATGTACACAATTGCAGTTTGTCTCTTCCCTCTTTGCAAACTTCCTGGATATTATAAGGATAAATGCTGGGCTCATTTTGATTATCCCAATCTCTGAAATGATCCACTTCTGAAACATTTAGCATTTCATTTTTTAAATGAGGTATGCTATTAACATAACAAAAGCATGTATTAATATTTCCAGAAAAATGGTATAAAACATTTATTCACTGTTACATTAAAACTTTATGCCATTTTCTGTTTGCATAAAGTGGTCTCCATACACTGCCTCTCAGAACACATTATATTGCCAACTAAATTTCCACGATGCCTTGGTAAAATTGCTCAGCTAAACATAAGTAACCATCTATTTACTGGAAAACAACAATTCAAATAATCTATCCAGTTTACATAATTTGACAAGTCTACTCTAAATTTTGCGACACATTAGAGATTTTTCTTAAACATAAACTGTGGATTGAAATGTGTGTGTGGCCTTCAGGTAATCTTTCAAAACGCTTTACTTTCCTTGCATTAAAGACAATTAAAAACATGTAAGCTATATGTTAAGATGAATAATTTAAAGAACATGCTATTGTTACAAACATGATAAATGGAGAAGTCTTCATACGTTAGAATCCTTTACTCATGATACCCATCAACTTATTGAATTGTTTAATTTATCTAATTGTGATTTTAAGAATTTAAGATGTTTTCTTATTACATGTGTTTAATTGTTGCCTATAATGTCTTCCTGGGGGAAAAAACAGAATTATTTGTAAGTTTTTTATAAATTCACAATTTATGTATAAATACAATTGGATTCTGGGATGACTTTTAGTAATATAGTCTTAATTCAACAATGGCCACCAACTATCTGATACATTTGTAAATTTAGCATCTGTGTGTATGCGTGTGTATGTGTGCACGCGTGTGCACACTTGCACATTATTGCATTTATTCTCAAATGGATTTATCACACGTAATGTTTTTGTAAAACTTGAGCTATTCATGTAATGGGAAAAGTTGCCATAAAGATGTACATAAATGCCCCTTAATTTGGCACATGTCTTCACATTTAATTTATAAAATACAGCTTTACGTTTACAGTTTCTACCCTTTGATTTCTAGCCTGTACTTCGATCTCTATTGGAAAAGTAAAGGAAATTATTTGTATGAAACAGCATAAGTGTTTCCTGAATGACATGTCAAAATATAACTAATGCAGACAACTGTGTATAGAATGAAATTAGACATTATGCCTTACATAAAATCTAGGAGTGTATAATGGCAAAGGGCTTATATGCATTTAAGAAAAGCCTGTGATGAGTGAGTGGCTGGCTCCATGTGGTCAGGTAACGAAACTCTGAGTGGCAAAAGATAGCTAGTATTGTTAGCAATAGATACCTGTTTTGGCATTTTATTCCAAGTAGAACTGTAAACACATAATATGGAAATCTGAAGCATTTATGCAGATAATTTTTGCAATACTATGCTCCTCCTCAATTTCATCTTTGTGATGAACTGTACAGATGGATGCATCAGTTCACCATGAATTTTTGCCTAAATAAAGGTTCTGAAGAGGATTCTGCATACTATTCTATAGATAAATAACAGCCTAGGATGAGGAAGACCTATAATTGGATTAAGGATTCATCCTTAGATATCAATGGAAATGCATAAATCATTTTTCAACCTTAATAAAATTCTAATACTGGTTCCACATTATTTGCTATGGCTTTGATCCAAACGGAGTATTCTAGTTCAGTGGTGCAGCACATTTGTGTATAATGACTAGAAAGGAGCGTGTTAGTACTGACAGTCTGAGGCAAACGCTTACTCAAGTAGCTTGTCAGATGGTTTTCTTAGCTCTGTGTCTGCATTTCTGGGAGCACAGTAGCAAGCAACTGTTAGGGCGTTAACTTTAAAACAGGTATAAATCATATAACCAAGAACTTTTCTGGAAGTTGTCATTTAAACCATTTCTAATTGTGCAAAAATGGTTATCAGTGGTAGAAGCATTATTTAGGAACTGCACAGATAAAGCCAGAAGAATCCATTTAATCCCCCTGCAGTTCCTTGTGATGAATGAGATAACAAACACTGAAACAATCCAAAACAAAGGGAAAGAGGGATGCAGCTCCCAAAGCAATCTGAGTAATCAAGGGTTAATTCTGATTCATCAGTATATCCTTAATAGTGAAGAAAGCTGGGCCAGGCACAGTAGCTCACATCTGTAATCCTAGCTTCTCAGAAGGATGGTGGACTAAGGCCAGCCCTCCACAAAAAAATCCTATCTGAAAAATAACTAATGCCAAAAAAGGGCAGGAAGTGTGGCTCAAGTGGTAGAGCACCTGCCTAGCAAATGTTGAGGCCTTAAGTTCAAACCCCAATACTGATAAAAAAAAATAATAATAATAAGTAAAGAAACCCTTTTGATCAAAAGAGAGATGCAAATTAATAAAATAAATTTTAGGAGTTTTACTCCCCACACAAATAGTCTGATGAAAACATGGTGTAGTTTTTTAGAAAATCATTTAGGTAAAAGACTTTGTGCATATAAAGCATATAAATGTTTAGCTGTCTCACTCAGTTTGCAAAGCTTCCTCATATGGATGTCAGGCTGTGCTCGGTTAAAGCTACATGTCTGGTGAACCACAACCTTACATTTTCCTCCCAAAACAGTGTCTTTGCACCTTCCAGGCCACAATTTTTGCTAGTAATAGGAACAAAGCTCTTGCTATCTAGTCATCTTACTTGGAAAAATTAGCTTTTAAATGTGCTGTCAATAAAATAGCGCTAATCATATTTATACATTTTATGTAAACTAGTTGGTTACATAAACAAATTCACTGTTCACAAATGTAAATATTGTTTCAGAGAAAGAAATGACTTCTGAATTGAAAAAATCAAGTGTTTTGATAGTGTGCTATTACAGTACACACTACTTTGTCATCAAATTAGCCAGTATTCACTGAAGAGATATCACACAGACTTAATGGTCTCAAATTTGCTTTACTAGAACATATGTATCAATCTGATTTTAATTTTAAGAGCTCAGCATGCTATTCCAACAAGCAGTTACTAGCTAAATTTTCACATATTTACTATATTTTTATTCAAGAGGCATACTTTTTGATTAATGAAAAACCTTCGGAGAGCTACACTTAAATCCACTGTAAAACATATTCCAACTAATACCTTAAAAATATAAGCCATACATGAAAATGTCAAAATTGAAGCACTGGCAATCACAAGAGATCCTTCTCACCATGAAAGTCTTCAAGTTGTGCCTCAATTCAAAATTAAAATGCTCGGTACAACACTTACTAATAAGAAGAAATTTGTTGAAGCAAATAATAACCAAATCAAAGCCAACATAGGAGTCATATCTAGTCTGCACAAAAGGTAGATTAGTAAATCTACTGCCAGACTCTTTAAGATAATTAGCTCCATAACCAAATTCTCCCTGTTGAGTCATTCAAGTTTAAAATTCAATAAATTTAGCAAAAATACCATTTAAAATGGATAACACAATAATTTCTGGCACTTAGAAATTATAATCTTATTGAAAGATAATTAGTTGCAAAATTATGGTCAGATGAAGCTCAGGGTAGAATGTAAAATATTTAAAGTGAAGCCTCTGTAGAACTTGCATGCTGTATTTCCAGAATGCACCTGTGACATCACCCAGAGGGAAAGTGACAGAAGTCAGACAAGCTGTTACTTCACTTCACAGATCATTGGGTGGAAAGGTATTCACAACTACTTTTTCAAGTCCTAAAGAGATTTTGCACAGTGTTTCTGTGTAAAAGTTACTGAACTGCATGGTTCAGTAATTGTTACTGCAATAACAGTTTTTTCCTTTAAGTTACTAGAAATATTTTGCTATTTGGCTCTGGCAATGAGCACTTCAGAAAACATGAAATACAGTTTGAAATAGTAGATGCTTCAGAAATTTTTCATATTCATTTGATCTTTGTTTAAAATATATGTGGTTTAAAATACAATGGTTAAATGTCAGTATTGATTCTCAACCAGGTTTACCATGACCTAAACTCTTGCACTGGGCCTCAAAAATTGATACTGTGTTTCTCCCACTTGTGAATTAAAATGGCAGGGGAAGTGAATGCCAACTTGTCTAACCCAAGGGGAGTTTTAGAGCTCAATGGATTGAATCAGCAACCTTTTCCATTTGAGTTGCAAAAATGTTCCTCATGAGTAGAAAATCAGCATTTACTAAGATTAATGACTAATCACTAAACTGCCGTATAAACTCCAGCTTAGAAGTTGAATGCATACAACAAATTCTTAACCTACTTTACGGAACTTCTTCCTACCGAAGATAAAACTTCCTACTATAGGCTTTATATTATAGATCCCTGTGTGATGATATTGATTCTATTGCCAAAAATAAGCTGTTTGACTTCAATGGTTTTTAGGTACAAATGGCAACAATTAAAACATTTCAAATCTATTTCTGGAAGAAAAACTTACAAACAAAAGAAACACAAAGTTAGGAAAGAAGGGACTTAGAGGAGAGCTGAAAAAAACTTAAGTTTGGCTTCATTGCACATATGTCCAATGAGTTATTAATATATTTCAAACTCTTTAGAGTAAGTGATTTCTTACTTCACAAATTAAACTTGTGTCTTCATACTTGTTTAAATGATGATAATTTGCTTAAATATTTGGCATGTGTTTAGAGTTCAAGATATTATTGCTTAGTTATTGGCTACAGATTTTTATTCTCAGTGATTAAGTTAAAAGAGTATTAAAATTTTTTTCAGGCTTACTTATGGGGTAAATCAATCAAGGATGTGAAAGCCCTGGTTTCTGAGGATGTTTGTATGAGGAACTGTTTAAACTGAAAATACTGCACAATTCAGAATGCAAACACAGCATTAAAAAAGAGTTTCTCATTAGACTATCTCTGTTCTCCTCAGACTTTTAGCCAAGGCATTAAGATGTGACAGCAGCTGGGTAAAGTTTCCTTGAACCTTTACAGTCCAGAAAGGGTGAGAAGTGGAACAGAGTTTCACAGTACCAGGAACACAGCCATTTGTTTGCAGGGCCAGTTCCAGGTCCTCCTGTGAAAGGGTTCTATTTGCTTTCCTGATCCGAGCCACTCTCCTCTTCCTGTGGCTGAAGGTTTGACAACCTACAACACAAGGACTCTTCCTCAGGTCACATCCAAAGAGGTTGCATGAATGTGGGAGGAGGGGATGGAAACTTCAAAAGAGGAACCAGAAAAGCCCACTTTCTTTCCACTGTGAGAACATTACATGGAAACACCCTTACAGGTTAGTGAAGAAATTAATTAGTTATCCAGTCATGATTAACTGAAGTGTAAGCAATCCACATGCTTTGTGAGTACAAATCTCTCTCCTCTTTCCTCCCTCCCTCCTCCCTTCTCCCTCCTCTCTGTCTCTCTCTCTCTCTCTAGTCTTATAGTGGAGCTACATAGAATTATTGAAGCTAATGCATCCTTGTAAATACCTGTTAGCTCAAAAGGATTTAACACTTCCATTATTCCTTACATACTAAGGTAGGCACTGTTAAGCAGTCTGGTTTTGGAACATCTTTAAGACAAAAATGATTCAGTGAAAACATAGTTAACTAAAAGCTAAGTCAATACAGATATCAAAACTACCATGCAAGTAGTGTTTGATAAAGAATTCCATTTCTCCATTAGCTATTTCAAGATACTTGCTTTGAGACTGATCATAACCCTCATCTCCACCACAAGACCAAATGTTTGTGTCCAAGCCAGTTGACAACAATCCTTCTCAATCTGTCCTACCCTCATTCCTTCCCTTGATCCCTGGAGCCCTATGATAGCAGCAATGCTAGCAACACCGCTGGATAGGAGCCCTGGCTCCTCAGGTCAGTGTAGTGCCCTGTGAGCCCAGAGTGCAGGAGGCAGCCCTGTGCCTCCCCCAGTAGTGCCCTCTCCTGTTGATTCCTGGAGAGACCCAGGAAACTTTTAGCTACTGTAAATTGTACCTGCAGCCTCTTATTCTTTACCAACATATTACTAGAAATTCTACAGTTTGTGCTGTCAGCACTTCTTAAAAGAATGTTTGTTCTTGTCTATCTGGGCTTTAGAAGTTTTAAGGGAAGAAACAAGCAAGGTGACAGAAGATGAAAATTTAACACTGAGACAAACATCTAATATTTTATATATTTGCTTAACTGAATATTATAAATGCATAGTAATATTTTTAGTTGAATAACCTTAAATATTTAGTGTGTTGAAATGATGGATGGGTACAGGAAGAGATCGTGTCTTGTGATCCTTAATCACTGGCCCTGCACGTGGGTTAAGTATGACCTCATTGTTTTTTTTTTTTAGCTGTCTGAATTCAGAGTATTGCACTTATTAGGCAGGTGCTCTACCACTTGAGCCATACCTCTAAGCCTTTTTGCTTTTAGGGTTTTTTTTGTTTTTTTTTTTATAGGGTCTCATGTTTTTGCCCGGGGCTGCCTCAGACCTGGATTCTTCTACTTTCACCTTCCTCATAGGCAAAAATGTGTGATGCTTCCTCATAGCATCGTAGGTGTGCATCGCCAGGCCCAGTTTATTTGTTGAAGTGGGGTCTCGCTAACTTTTTTTTGCCTGGCCATCCTCCAACTACAGACCTCCCCATTTCTGCCTCCCGCATAATTGGGAATTACAGGTGCAAGTCACTGCACCTGGCCCAATCAATAGTTATTAAATATAGCTCACAGTAAGTGTATCTAAGTCTTTAAGACTTCTAAACACAGGTAAACATAAGCAATATATAAATCTGCCTCAGCTTGCATACCTACTTCATCCATGAGTTATTTCTGCAAATATAATCTACCCAAACATGCTAATGAAGTGGTTTTTCTTACCAACACATTCATTCAGTTACTTCTGAATCCCAGTTGGGATGGGTTGTGTGTGCGTGTGAGGGGAATCTCATCCAATTGTAACTGACTAATTATTGCTTAAGGAGAGTCAATATGGCGAATGAACTTTGTGTATGTGTATGAAAATGGAACAATAGAACCTGCTAAACTTGTCTTAAGAGGACAGGGACTGAGGGAGAATAATGGTGGCAGTGAATCTAACCAAGGTACAAATGTAAACACATATGTAAATGTCACAGTAAACCTCCCTGTACAACTAATGTATGCAAATAAAAGTGTAAAAGAATTAAAACAGTAAGCAGGCACTTAAGGAAAATAATTAAATCATAGTGCAACATAGCTCTAAAACCTGTGTATTTGATGGTTGATTACAATAATTAGCCAATTTCATCACTGCTCCCTTATAAGGCAAGTAAAATTAACAATGAGTGTGCTGATTAAATACTGTGATCTTTCTCTGGGTCCCCAACGATTTCCCTTGTGCTCAAGGTGGATGTGGACAGCAAATGGAGGTGCCTGCAGGCCACACATGGGGCGGGGTTGTTGCCTTAGCCTTGCGCCAGAAAAGCCATGGGCTATGGGTCTTCAGAAATCTTTGTGTTGTTAAAATGTTTAGCCTATATATTTACTCTTTATGCCACACCATGATTTTATTAATCCCTGTACATGCAAAAAAATGAAGCAAAACATAAAATTTTTATTCATCTCAAATAGGAAGATGGAGATGTATTCCTAATAAAGACTATGTGTAACATCTGACAAAAAACACACACACAAAACATGAGCTGGTGGAGTAGTTCAAGTGGTAGAATACCTGCCTAGCAAGCATGAGGCCCTTAGTTCAAACCCCAGTGCCACACACACACACCCCAAAAAAACCCACAAAACCTCATTAATTGACTTTCAATTTTTTTTATTTTTGATTAAGCTGTATTTTGATTATTTAAAAACTTAAAAAATAAAAACCTCTATGCCTAGTGCAATGGCTCAGGCCTGTTGCCCTAGCTATTCAGGAGGCAGAGATTGGGAGGATAGAGGCCAGCCCACACAAAAAGTTGGTGAGACCCCCACCTCAACAAATTAGCTGGGTATGATGGTGTGCTTTGTAATCCCAGCTACTAGGGAGGTCATAGGTAGGAAGATCATGAACCAAAATCCTATTTGGAAAATGACCCAAGCAAAAAAGGCCCAGAAGCATTGCTCAAGTGGTAGAGCACTGCCTAGCAGTGTGAGGACCTCCTAAAAAAATAAATAAAATTAATTAAGATGTAAAAACCTCATTAGAAGCAGTGTAGTGTCACAGAGTGACAAAAAATAGTATCAACAGATAGAAAGCATGGTTCTAATCTTGCCTTCACTCTGTGACTTTGGACGAGTTATTTAGATTCTTGCTAAGCCTTTTGCCTTACTCAAAAATAAGAATACTGACCTGAAAGATCGCTAAGCACTAAAACTTTCTCAAGGAAGGAGCAACAATAAAGTGACTCTTCTTAATGCTTTCTGACATTGTTGATGTCAAGATGAGATCTTACAAATACCTGGAAAATAGTCTCAATATAGACCAACTCCAGTCTGAAAAAAACTGAGTTTTTCCTTTCTGTTCAAAAGAGCAAGTGTCAGAGACTCATTTTTCTAAAAATTTGCCCATTTTTGAGTTCACCTTCCTACTTTAAGAGTCAGTTCTCATTGAAAAATGCCAGAAAAAAAGTGTCAGTCTTCTCAGACCAGCCCAGGTCTTGCAGAAGGAGGCCATGATGGGAGGCTGAGGGGTGGAGTCCAGAAGCCTCACATCCAGCACTGTACCGTTCAAGGCTGTGTAGCTTAATAGGGAATGTGATTGCTACAGAACACACCTGGAAAGCAAGCAGAAAGGATGAGCACAGGAAATGACAGCAGTATTCAGGAATAAGTAACAGTGCAAGAGGACAATGGCTGCTGCTGGGGATGCGGGATATCCCCCTGGCAGGGCTTGCTTCTGTGAAGGGGACATCTTTTTTATCCACAGGTATTAAGTCTCTTTTTCATGTGTATCTTGCTTTTCCCAAATTTATGTCACAACTCTAACCTGAAATACCATATTAGACTCTACTTCCAAGAAAACGATCTGCTATTAATCATTTACCCTAAGCGTTCTTGCATTTTAATTTCCCTTTTTTTTTTCTTTTACAAAACAATGGTTTTCATTGTGATAATATTTGTGAATGTATGCAACATACTTCAGTCATATTCACCCTTCATGCTCCCCACTGGGACACTTCAAAGAACAAATCAGTCCTCTTTGTATGTTGATGTCTTTTTGTTTGCTTGGTTTTAGATCTGGATTCCACATATGAGAGAAAGTGTGATATTTTTCTTTCTGGATCTGGTTTATTTTGCTTAACATGATGTTCCCCAGTTCCATCCTATTTTCCTGAAAAGGACATAACTTCAATCTTCTTTATGGCTGAGGAATATTCCATTATATATATGTTATCCATCCTTTGCTTGCTGGACACCTAGACTGATTGCATATTTTGGCTATTGTGAGTAGTGCTGTTATAAACATGGCTGTGAAGATTCTCTGTTGTGTGCTGACTTACATTCCCTCAGATTCATGCACAGGAATGCTATAGCAGGATCAGAAGGTACTTCTGTTTTTTAATTTTTTGAGGAATCTCCACATTGATTTCCATAGTGACTTCACTAATGTATAATCCCACCAGCAGCATAAGTGTGTGTGCACTGAGGTTTGAACTCAGAGCCTCATGCTTGCTATGCAGGGGCTCTGCCACTTGAGCCACACTTCTAGCCCTGTTACACAGTAGTTTTTTCTCAGGTAGGGCCTCACACTTTCTGCCCAGGGCCAGCCTCCAGCCACAATCCTTCTACGTATGCCTCCCCCATAGCTGGAGCCACAGGCATGAACCACCAGGCTCAGCTTGTTTTGTGCAGATAGGGTCTCATTAACATTTTTACCCTTGAACCATGATCTCTGCCTCCCAAGAAGCTGGTGTGAGCCACCACATCCAACCTGAACAATTTTTTTTAATGCTGAAGTCTGCATGGGACTGACTTTTGTCCCCTTCACTGCATTCTGAGCTTTACTTCATCTACTAAAATTAAAATATTCTATCTAGGATCTAAAACTCTGACCTGTTGAGTTGCTAATAGTACTTTAAGAATAGAAGTATTAAAATGTGAAATTCTGTTTTCCTGAAGTCATCTTATTTTCATGGAGTTGTTTGCAAGAACTTATACTGTTCATTTGAAGGAAGAAAGCTGCCATAATAATGCCACTGATGTAGTAGTGAGATTTTACTACCTGAAATGTTCAGAGTATGTGCTTAGAAAAAGAAGAAAAAAGATGCCACACAAAAGCAAATTTAATGAGAAGGTCTTGATTAATATGCCGAAAGCCTAATAAACCATTCAATGTTTTAATATGAAACCTCACAGAACTCGATTTATTTTGGAGTTAGAAGAAGAGACGGAGGAGTCAGTTACCTGATCCTTGTCAGTGTGTGACTTGTTACGAACATTTTCCCTCACTTGGTTTTGCAGTTCTGTTCTGAAAGAAGCTCACTACTCCACATCTGCACAGGCTCAGCATATATATAGATATATAGATATATCTATATATAGCTTCTGTATTTGAATACAGTTTTGTATGTTACTTTGTTTTTGAAATTGTGTTAAAGTTAGCATATATGTATATATGATATATACATATCTCTAGGTGAGATCATTTAAATCGGAAACAGAAAAATCTTTAAATTGGGTTTCGTTGCTTAAGGCGAATCATATTCTTTATGCTTTGCATTCTCTCTCTCTCTCTCTCTCTCTCTCTCTACTATACATACATTTACCTGTTTCAACAGTGTTTCTGTCTTGCAATTCTAAATATACTTTAGTGTAAGATTTCATTTTTTAAAATATTTTGACATGTTATACTGAATTTCTGCAGTTAAAACTACATTTAAAAACCTCTGAAGGATGAAATGCCTTTCAGATTAATTTTGAAGATCATGTTATCATGACAGTATCAGAAGGAATAATAAATAAAACAGTACTAAATATCTAGAAAGTTCTTATCCTAATCTCAAGCATTGAATGACTACACAAGTTCAATTTCTGGCTCTTCTGTTTCCTTTTCTGTGACTTTGGGCACAGTACTCAGTCTGTCTTTTCTTAAATTTAAAATCAGAGTTAATAACACCCTGTAACAAGCATTGTATCAATTACATGAAATTGATACAATTGCATATAAATCACTTTGTATACTAACATAATAAATGTTTCTACAATTGTTAATAATAAATAAAACCTAATGATTCTACTTTATAGTTTGAAAATATTGAAGGAAAAAACAATTCTTAGATAGACTCTATTGTATGAATAAAATAGTTAGGACTTAGAAAACAACCCCAAATTATACATGCATATTTCTCTTTAAAACCTAATAGTAAATTTCCCTTTTTTAAAATGCAAAAAATTAAAGTTTTTGCTCTGTATCTCAGCTTTGAGTTACATTAGCTGACCAAGAAACTTATTAAAAGTCTCATGATATTTATAGGACTTTAATTTTAAAAATATTTTCCAAGAATCTATGTTGATTTAACTTTTTAAAAGCTTACCTGGTTAAACTAAGTCTTTCAGATTAAAGTCAATTATACAGAAACATTTACTCATCAGGAGTCTCAAACAATGCTCAGTCTTCTAGCACTTCACTGCTATTTAAGAAAGAGAAGCAGAAAACTAGCAAATATAAAAATCCTGTTAATACACTACTTTTCGTAGGCATATCCTGCATTCAGGCCAGTGTGGGCCTAATCACAGCGGATTCTGCAACTGTATTGTGGGCACTGACCGTCAAGCTGCTTAGAGGACCCAGGAGAATGAAAGGTTTTTACATTTGTTACACTATCCACTGTGCCAAGAAGATGGGCCAAAGCACTGGAGGAAAGACTTCCTCAAGCAGAAGTTTCACTCTCTGGTATCAGGAGATCTAGTGAGCCAATCCGTAGCTCAATCCAAATGCTGCTTCCTGGAGAGCTCTTCCCAACCCTCTTCACTGAAGTCACTACTCACCCCATTTTCTGCTCTATTAAATGACCTTACTGATCTGTGTATGTGTGTACCATTGGTCCCTTACACTAAGATGCCAGCCCTCTGAAAATAGAACTGTCTATCACTGCTGTGCTGAGAGGGGCCTCTGAATAAATGAATAAAAGAAAACTGGCTGAATGTGAGTCACACAAACAGCAGGTTTGCAGCTTCCTGGTCACAGCCGTGTGTTGTTGACAATTTGGGGTTTGGATGTGGATAAACTCCATGTAGCTAGATTCCCACCACTGGCTCTGTCTCTCTCTCCCTCCCTCTCTTTTGTCTCTCTGTCTCTGTCTCTCTCTGTTGTCGTCCTCCTGTCTCTCTCTCTCTCTCTCTCTCTCTCTCATCTCTCCTTTTTCTTCCTGTTCTAATTCCTGCCTCAGGAGGTTCTTGAGAATCAGGGCAGTATTTGCAACAATGACATATAATGGATACGCAACTTTCTACAATATTAAACAGTTATTCATCCAAACACCACCAGCCCATCTGCAAAAGTGACATGTGGAATACTAATGAAATTCACTTAGATATTATCTTTTGCCAATTTTCTACTTTGTCACCATGAATGTGTATTTACAATTTTAAGTATTTATACATATGGCGTGTGGGTCCCCATTTGGATTCTAGCTCTAGGATCCACAATTTCTAGGGACAGGCCTAAGTGAAGAGAATGTGTCCTGTCCTCCAACCTTGATCTTATTATTTTTACTACATAACAAATAACCCCAAACTCAATGGCTTCCAACAACCTTTGGATTAGGATAACAATTTTGTGCCTTAGAAGTAAGGAAACAGCTTGGCCAGGCAACTCTCACTCGGGTTTCTCACGTATTTTCCATCAAATTGTCGCTGGCTGCAGTCTTTCTCAAGGCTGTGCTGAGCTGGTCCAGGAAGAACCACAAGATGCCCAGAAGCCCCTGCATGTCAGGTACGTATGTGCCCTTCCCTGAAGCTCTGCTTCCTCCTCGAGCTTAGGCCAGTCATGCCAACCAAGATGGTGACATCTTTCCTTCTGCTGCTGTCTTGGCACAAGGATCCCCAAGTGACTGGGACTCTTGCTGACCCTTAGAAGTGACCTTCCTTGGGAACCAGGAGCTCCAGACCCACAAAGCCCATGGTGGCTGGTATGTTTCACAAGTAGGTGTCTGCAAGTCACTGGAGCAAGTCCATTCTAGACTCCTGTGCTATCTATGAGGAACACCATGTAGGGACAAGAATAATGGCCTGTAAGTCTGCAAACTTCACTTCGTCCTCCTTTGCGCCCTGGGGGTATTTACCACAGAGCACTGGAGAAGCCTTGGAAAAAAGTAAATCATCTCCTTCCTCTGCTCAGACACACCCAAGGATGCCCCATCTCACCCAGAATGAAAGTCTTTACAATGGCCTTCAAGTCCCCATATACTCCCTGTAACCCCTCCTACCTTCCTGACCTTGTCTCAGCACACTTGCCCACCTGCTGCCCGTAGCCTCCACCTGGAGGCCACCATGTTAGTTGTTCCCTCTTCACTACACTATCATATTAGCCAGAATAATCGTAGCAACAAGGAAGAACCCCAAACCTTGGGGTTCAAGCAACAAGTTCATGGATGGGCCACTGGCTCTGGTGCATGTCTTTCAGATTGAGGTGTAACTCCAGGAACCCTCTCCCACTGGACTCAGGCAGCTGAGAAAAAAGGAGCCTGGTAAGTCCTGCCCCAATCTAATGCCTTCACCCACTTCTGCTCACATTTTATCCATCAGAGCAGTTCCTACTCAAGGTGTGTGTGGGGAAACAATGGGGGCCAGAAGAGAACAGGAACATCAGTGAGCAATCCTAAAGAGGCTTGCTCCACCCCAGCAGGCTTCATGCTGGCTCCCTCTTCTTTCAAACCCTTAGCTCCTTGGCTTGGCTAGCAGAGTGGCTCAAGTGGTAGAGCACCTGCCTAGCAAGCATGAAGACCAGAGTTCAAACCCCACTACTACCAAAAAAAATGCCCCCAAACCCTTGGCTCACATTTCCCATACTCAGTGAGTGCTTTCCTAACTCACTCATCCCTCTAGTTTTCTCTTTCTCCACAGGATCTCACACACACTCACATTCACACACTTATGCACACTCGCACTCACACACACAAACTCATGCACACCTCATACACACATGCACACCACTCATGCATACACTCATTTATACACTTACACAATATGCACACACTCATGCAGCACACACATTTTTGCATATTTATGTGTTCATCCACCTCCCTCCTGTGGAATCAGCTCTTTGAGAACAGGACTTTGATCTATTTGGTGACAGCTGTTTTCCTAGACTCCAGGCACAGCCTAGTAGAGGGTGAGCCCTCAATACATGCAGGAAGTAATCAGGACCCATCTGAATTCCTCTCCCACTCCCATTAGGTCTTCGAAAGATTAATTTATGATTGTCATTTGTTTCCACACTTCTGACCTGATGAGAATAGGAACAAACTAAAAATGACATGGCCATCCATTTTCATGTCCTTTTGATACCTGAGGATTTGTGGGGCTTCTATCTTGGAGAAGGCATCCAGGTGAGTCATAATTTCAACAGGTAAGAAACATTGTTTTCCTAAGATTTATTATAATGTTTGTCATTATTAGTTGCAATATGTAAGCCAACATTTGTCTAATCTACAAATTACATGTAATTAAAGTTATTTTAAATTAAATATGAATAATTAAAATGCATTAAGGGAAATACAAAGTAGAAAGTGATTTGAAGACATTACAATTGAATCAATCACAGTCTAGTTCATTCAATATAGCACTTACTATGCAAAATGAGGGCCAGGAGACTGACAAATTGCCCCAGGATGGTATTATGTTACTTTCTCACATTTTCTCCTCTTCCATTTCTTCTGTATGTGATAAAACTGAGAGGAAAAAAAATCCTAAATGAAAAATCCAAGATGTTAATATCTACATATGGAAAAATTTTCTTTTCTTTTCAAGTGCTTTATGATGTTTATTAAGGTAGTAACAAAACATTAATGTTATTTTGAGCTGAGTGTGGTGGCTCAGACCTGTAATCCCAGCTCCTCAGGAGGCAGAGATGGGAAGGACCACAGTTTGAGGCCAGCTCAGGCCAAAGAAAAGCAAGATCCCCACCCCCCATCCCAGGTGTAGTGGCATGCACCTGTGATCCCAGTACATGGGAGACATAGTTAGGAGGATCACAGTCTGAGGCTGGCCCTAAGCAAAACACTTGAGACCCTATCTGAAAAATACCTAAAGTAAAAAAGGACTGGGGGAGTGGCTCAAGTGCTAGAACACCTGCCCAACAAGAGCGAGGCCCTGAGTTCAAACCTTAGTACTGCCAAAACCAAACCAAACAGACAAAAAAAAAATTTCACAAAGTTAATGTTATTTTGCCCAAATAACGTTTTAAATGGTAAGTGTTGCTAGTTTTTTGGGGAACACATGATGTGAATCATAGAGGAGAATAAGTTGAGAGTTCAGATTTGATCACTAATGAGGAGGGTAACAGAGTGAATTTCTGAATCTTAGTTTCTTATCTAAAAACTGTATGAGAATGGCTCTCCCTACAGGGAATCTCTGGTGAATTAACAAGTCACTCTGAAGCCCCTTAGGATAATCTGGCATGATAACAAGTTTGGCTACAGGTTTCAGTCTCCCACAGAACAGGAACTGACCAGGCCCTCCTGGTGCTTCTTCAAATTCCCCACAGGAACCAAAGACTTGTGAAGGTGACTTGGTGGCTGACCATCCTGGTTGAGAGGACACAATGAGTCTGTAGGTTTCTGCATCTTTACTACAGTCAATGCATTCCTGAAAAACTAATTTCAAAATTGCTCAAAGAAAAATATACTTTTCTAATATACTACTATCTTTATTTTATTAGGATACTTATAAAGGATACATTCAAACTTCTGTTGGAGAGAAGTGTCCTTAAAGTGTGATATTATGAGCTAGGTCAATTATCTGACTTGAGCTATAAATGACCAACATAAATATTAGTCAGATTTAAAAATGAATAGAAAGTAATTATTTTATAGGAAAGAAAAATAAAATAATGGACTGCCTGCAATTTTATAAAAGTATTCTTGGGATTTTTCAATCAGAAATATTTTGGTTACACATGACAGAAAGTCAAATTCCAACAAATATAGAGCAAAAGAAAAAAAGGATGGGGGAGAGAAAGGGAAGATTTACTTATTCATGTAACTAGAAAGTTCTAAGATCTGTTGATTTCAGGTGAGGCTTGAACTAGCAGTTCAACAGTATTACTAAGGATTTGTCTTAACACTTATTCTTTCCCATGCTTGAAGGCAAGGCTTGTAAGAGTCAGTAATAATTTTTAAAAATTTGAACAGCTTTCATTCTCTATTCCCAATCTGAGCTGAATTTCCTTTGGTATTTAGTCTTAGTAAGAAGTGTGCCTGCCTAGTCTCTGCTGAGACTGAAGGAACAGGTTTCACCTCCCTGTAAGCTCTTCCCTTCCCCAGCCTGGGGTCACCAGCAACATGTGACTTAGGCTTGGTCAGGTGAATGCTCTCCCCCAAACTTCAGATCTGGGGCTCTGCTTGTCGAGCTGTTTCATGAGGAATTATCACACATTCTTTGAGCCTCTAGATGCCTGTCAAGACTAATCTTATTTTATCTGATGGCTTCTTTAGCGCACGTTGATTTCTATCTAGTAGGGGAAACAGCATCCATTTTCCCACCAGGAAGTGCCTCTGACTTTAGAATACTTTCCTCTTCCTAAATGAAATAAAGCATCTCCATTCTGCCTGGTTAACTATGGCCTTGAAACACCAGTCCCGAAACCAAGCACTGGCCAATGCATCACAGGTGTGAGAACACCCTGGGCCTGGAATGTATGGGTTCACATCCCTCTGATTCACCAAGTGCACTGTGAACACACACAGGCTGGGTCTTTAGCAGAGTGCACGCACTCCATCAGAGTGGGGCATATGCCCTTGGAGCCTCCCAGTGGGAGCAGAACAGGGCCAGAAAGTCAGTGTGGTCAGGGAAGAGTAAGAGAGGGCTGCAGGATTGGTGAAGGGCAGCATGGAACCACGAGTGGCATTTTTCCTCTACTCTTTCCCCTTCTCTGCTCAAGCAATGCAGGGGTAAAGCCATTAGGTAAGGGAGAAGAGGTAGGCAGGCTAGGAGGACTAGAGGAGGAAAAAGCCCCTGAGCAGAGTGAGAAGGGTATCTGCTCCATGACAAGCATAGCAGAGAAGCTGAGATGTGAACTGATCAAAAAAATTATTCTATGAAGCGTCATGGAAGCTGGGCTTCTCAGTGTCAGAAAATATTAGGAATATGGGAAGAGAGAAAACGAGATTGAACACAGAGCAGGTCCAGTCCAAAATTCTGTGTGTCAATATGAGTTTGTGTCCTCAGAGGTAGATAGTATTAGATTCCTAGGACTATTGGAACAAATTAACAAAACCTAGTTGGCTTAAAGTAGCTGAAACTGAGAGACAAGATGGTGAAACAGAAGCATCTACCATTTTGACTCATTGAATGAGAAAACTCAGGTAACATGGAGAGACTATATTCTGAAGACAGGAAGAGCAATAGGAATCACAAAAGAGGTGGCAGGGCTGCAGAAAAGTACGGAGAAACACAGGCAACAGAGAAAAGCAGCAAACAGTTCCAAAGCCCCACCTCTGGTTCCCCAGTTGGGAGGGGGGAGCCAAAGATGCCATCACAAGGTAATCCAGATGGCCACTGGCAATTCTAGCTGCAAAATAAGCACATACTTCTTGAAGGCCTTAAGCCTGGTAAAGGGATTTGGTAAGATAGTAACTGCTCCAGTGCTGAAAGCAGCCTTGGTGAAGAAAGACATTTTTGTGGATCCCCTTATCTTGGAGAGTTATAGGAAAACAGGAACATTCACAGCTCAGGGAGTTTTGGGACACCCTGCCACAGTGTCTGGGTGGAAGATGGCCACAAGAGGTGGTGGAGGAGAAGAAGAAGAGGAGAGGATCTATAAGAATCCTACAGGGACTCAAGTGGCAGGGAATTCCAGTGACAGTTAAGGGGAACTGATCAGAGGCCTCACCCACCTTGCACAAGTTCTATCACCTAAGGTCATAGAGGAAACAAACCACTGAGCCCGTGGCTGCCTTAGTATTCAACCTCTAGGGTCTTTCCCTGACTGCATATGTTGGCTGGTAAGTGGGTTAGAACCCAGAGCTCAGATCCTCCAAATCACTTATGTGACATCCACAACTGCTCTCCCCCATGGGGAGGTTAACTGTTAGGCAGGGCCTAAAAGCACTGAGGCCTACTCCCAGGAACTGTATCCCAGCATGTATTTGCTGCCAAATAAATCTACAGGCTTGGATCCTGGGCCTTCCAAATCACATTATTTCCATTACAAGGAGGCAAACTGCTGGGCAGGGTCTGAACACCTAAGCTCCACTTCCAGGAACTGTATCCTGGAGTGTTTGCTGCAGGAAGAACTGAAAGACCTGACTCCAGACCCTCTGAATCATGAAACTTCCACAAGTCTCCTCCTTGCCACAAGGAGGCAAAGTGCTGGACAGGATCTAGAAGCATCGAAACCATCACAAAGACTTCTCCCCAAACCAGTTCAGAACTCAGTGATGTTTTCTCTCTGACACATTCAGGGGTCACCCCAAGGCTTAGATACTTGCTGCCCCTGGGGACAAAAATTGGAGAGCTTGTGGAGCAAGTGGAAACCTGTCCAGCTTACAGGCTATAAAGCTCCCTGAAACCAGCATCATCAAATCCTAGCACATAAAGAGAAGCATCTATAGTGAAAGCAGCCCAGATCAGCCACTGACCCTTCTATAAGAGACTCCAGCTAATTAACCTTATTTGAGCAGTGCTGGGGATCAGACCTAGAGCCCTGAACACATGGGCAAATGCATGGCTACTGAGCCATATCCTCAGTCCTATGGTAAGAAATAGAACTTCAACCTGGCCACCACACTGTCCTGCCAGCCTAAACATTGAGAATATTTCAACTGAAAGACCACAGGTGATTAAAACTTTCTACCAACAACTTGGTGTCAGATACACAAAATTCCAAAGTAGAAACAAAAAAAATTTAAAAAACAGTAAGACAAATATAATTCTTTCAAAATTCAACAACTCCACATCAACAAACACTGACTATGAAATGAATATAATCTCAAAGAATTCAAAAAAATGAACAGAAAAGTGATCAATTAAATTAAAGAGGACATGAAAAACACCTGAATGAATTATAAGAACACTCAAATAATCAAGATTGTTATACCCAGCAAAGCTATTCTTTATAATTGAAGGAGAAACATAGAAGACAATGCAGGAAATGAAAGAGGAGTTCAATAAAGGTAAAGAAATTCTGAAAAAAATTAAATTGAAATTCTGTAAATAAAAAGAACAGTTAAAAGTCTGTCCAGTAGACTGGATCAAATTGAAGCCAGTTTATCGAGCCTTGAGAGAAGGCAGAAGTGTTAGAACATGCAGATGAAGATAGAGAAAAAAAACTAAAGAAATACAAATGGAATATGCAAGACTTCTGGGACACCATTAAAAGACCAAACCTATGAATCATGGACATAGAAGAAGGAAAAGAGGTATACTCTAAAGGCATTGAAAATGTGTTTAATAAAATAACAGCAGACACTTTCCCAAATCTTGAGAAACAGATGGCCATCCAGGTACAAGAGGATTTTAGGACTCCAAATAGATAAAACCTGAAAAGAACCTCCCAACATAATGTTATAGTTAAAACATTAAGCCTAACCTGCACACCCATGTTTATTGCAGCACTATTCACAATAGCCAAGTTATGGAAACAGCCAAGATGCCCCAGCACTGACGAATGGATTAAGAAAATGTGGTATCTATACACAATGGAATTTTATGCAGCCATGAAGAAGAACGAAATGTTATCATTCGCTGGTAAATGGATAGAATTGGAGAACATCATTCTGAGTGAGGTTAGCCTGACTCAAAAGACCAAAAATCGTATGTTCTCCCTCTTATGTGGACATTAGGTCAAGGGCAAACACAACAAGGGGATTGGACTTTGAGCACATGATAAAAGCGAGAGCACACAAGGGAGGGCTGAGGATAGGTAAGACACCTAAAAAATTAGTTAGCATTTGTTGCCCTTAACGCAGAGAAACTAAAGCAGATACCTTAAAAGCAACTGAGGCCAATAGGAAAAGGGGACCAGGAACTAGAGAAAAGGTTAGATCAAAAAAAATCAACCTTGAAGGTAACACACACGCACAGGAAATCAATGTGAGTCAATACCTGTATAGCTATCCTTATCTCAACCAGCAAAAACCCTTGTTCCTTCCTATTATGGCTTATACTCTCTCTACAACAAAATTAGAAATAAGGACAAAATCGTTTCTACTGGGTATTGAGGGGGTGGGGGGGAGAGGGAGGGGCGGAGTGGGTAGTAAGGGAGGGGGTGGGGGCAGGGGGGAGAAATGACCCAAGCCTTGTATGCACATATGAATAATAAAATTTAAAAAAAAATTAAGCCTAGAGAACAAGAAGAATATTGAAAGCTGAAAGAGAAAAACACCAAGTCACCTATAAAGGCAAAGTCATTAGAATAACAGCGTATTTCCAACAGAAACTTTAAAAGCAAGGAAGACATGGAATGATGTATTTCAAGCCCTGAAAAAAAATAACTGCCAATCTAGCAGCAAAGATATCCTTTATAATTGAAGGAGAAATAAAATCCTTCCACATAAACAAAAACTAAAGCAATTCCCAACCACTAGACTGGCAGATGATCCTTAAAGTAATCCTACACAAAGAAGAGGACAATAAACACAGCCATGAAAATCCAAGAAAGAATAAATCTCAATAGCTTAGTAGATCAGTAAATGAAAAGTAAGGAAGAATCAGCCACCACAAAACCAATAAAATTTCAGGAATTACTATATACCCTTCAATAATATCTCTGAGTGTTAATGGTCTCAATACAATTAAAAGACACAGACTGGTAGATTATATTAAAAACCAAGACCTGAGCATTTGTTGTCTACTAGAAATGCACCACACTGTCAAAGATGAATAAAGGCTTAGATTGAAAGAATGGCAAAAGATTTTTCCAAGCAAATGGAGCCTGGAAGCAAGCAAGAGTAACTATGTTCATATCTGACAAAGCAGACTTCAAGCCAAAATTAATCAGAAGAGACAAAGAAGGTCACTTCATATTGATAAAGAGTCCAGGAGGGGGAAATAACAATAGGAAAAATATACACACCAAACATTGGTATACCCAAAATCATATAGCAAACAGTACTGGATGTAAAAACACAGATGGACTCCAACAGAATAATAGTGGGTGGCTAGAATACCCCATTCTCACCAACAGATGACCATCCAGACAAAAAAAATCAATAAAGAAACAGAATTAAATGGTACTACAAGTCAAATGAACTTAACAGACATTCACAGAATATTCCACCCAATAGCTATAGAATATGTGTTTTTCTCAGAAGTCCATGGAACATTCTCTAAACAGATCATATCTTAGGACATAAAGCAAGTCTTAACAAATGCAAGAAAATTAAAATTATTTTCTGCATTTCACCACACCAAAATGGGATAAAACTAGAAACCAATAACAAGAGAAACTACAGAATATATCCAAACACACAAGATTGAACAATTTACTCTTGAATGATCACTGGATCATCAAAGAAAAAAATAAGAGGGAACATTTTTTAAAGTTCCTAGAATCGAATGAAAGTGAAAAAAAAAATTTCCAGAATCTTTGGGATATAGCAAAGGAAGTACTAAAAGGGAAGCATATAGTTGCCTTCATTAAAAAATTAGAGAGATCCCAAATGAATAATCTACTGATGCACCTCAAGTTCCTAGAAAAACAAGAACAAACCAAACTCAATGGGATGGTAGATGGAAAGAAATAAAAAAGATCAGGGCATAAATTAATGAAGTGGAGAATATAAACACAATACAGAGAATCAATGAAACCAAAAAAGTTGGTTCTTTGAAAGGATAAACAAGATAAAGCCTTAGTCAAACTAACCAAAAGAAAGAGGGAAGACTGAAATTAATAAAATTAGAGATGAAGCAGGGGACATCACAACAAACACTAATGAAATTCAGATTATCATTAGGGAATACTTCAGAAATAATTCTAATAAACCAGAAAATCTAGAAGAAATGAATAAATTTCTAGATGCATGTGATCTATGAATATTAAACCAAGAGACAGAACTATAACAGATCTACAACAAGCAGATCTATGCAAACAATCTACAAACAGATCTATAACAACCAATGAAATTGAAGCAGTAATAAAGTCTCCCAACAAAGAAAACCCCCAACAGGATGTAGTCACTGCTAAATTCTACCAGACCTTTAAAAAGAAATTAACATCAACATTTCTCAAACTATTCCATAAAAGAGAAAGGAAAGTAATGCTGTCAAACTCATTTTATGAAGCCAGTATTACCCTGATACAACAAAAAAAGAAAATTAAACACCAATTTCTTGATGAACATAGATACAAAATTTTTCAAAAAAAATACTTACAAACTGAATTCAGCAACACATTAAAATGATCATACACCATGATGAAGTTGGTTTTATTCTAGGGATGCAAGGATAGTTCAACATACACAAATCAACAAGCATAATACAGCACATAAACGGAATAAGGAACAAAAATCACATGATAATCTCAATAGATAAAGAAAAAACATTAGACAAAATTCAGCATCACTCCTGGTAAAAGCTCTGAACAAACAAGGAATAGAAGGAACATACCTCAATATAATACAGGAAATATGTGACAAACCTATAGCCAACATTTACTAACTGGGGAAACGAATGAAAACATTTCCTCTAAAGTCAAGGCATCTACTCCATTCACTCTTACTCAATGTAGTGCTTAAATTCTTAGCCAGAGCAATAAGGTAAGAGAAAGAATTAAAATGGATGTAAGTAGGAAAGGAAGAAGTCAAATTATACTTAATTGCAGAAAACATTATCATATACTTAAAAGGCTTTAAAGAGACCACCAAAAAAAGAAAACCTCCTAGATCTGATGAACACTTTTGTCAAAGTAGTAGTCCACAAAATCAACATAGAAAAATCAGTAGGTTTTTTTTTCTATGCCAAAAATGAACGGGCTAAAAGAGAAATCAGGAAAATAATTCCATTCCTAATAGCCTCAAGAATACTGAATACCTAGGAATAAACCTAACAACGTAGATGAAAGACCTCTAAAATGAAAACTATAAAACAGTGAAGAAAGAAATGGAAGACATTAGAAGGTAAAAAGACCTCCTATGTTCATGGATTGACAGAATTAATATTGTGAAAATGGCTATACTACACAAAGCAAGACAGATTCAATGCAATCCATACATATGTATATGCATACATAAAAACCAAAAAATTCTGATGTAATTTTTCAAAGAAATAGAAAATCTATCTTAAAATTCATATGGAAGCACAAAAGACTCCAAGTAGCAACTAAAGCAATCCTGAGCAAAAAAAGAGATATCACAATTCCTGATTTCAAATTATACTAAAGAATATAAATAAAAACAGCATGGTATTGGCAGAAAAATACAAACATAGACCAATGTAACACAACAGAAGATCCAAAACAAAACCCACGTAGCTACAGGCAATCTGATTTTCAACAAAGGCACCAAAATATACATTGGAGAAAAGATGGCCTCTTTAACAAATGGTGTTGGGAAAAATGGATATCTGCATGTAGAAGACTGAAACTAGATCCCTGTGTTTCACCCTGTATCAACATTAATTCAAAATGGGTCAAAGATCTTCATGTAAGGCGTGAAACTTTGAAACTACTAGAGGAAAACGTAAGGAAGACCCTTGAAGATGAAGGCATAGGTATAACACCTTTCTGAATAGGACTCCAATTGTTCAGGAAATAAGAACAAGAATTAACAAGTAGGACTGTATCAAATTAAAAAAAAAAGCTTCTGCACAACAAAGGAAACAATTACCAGAATCAAGAGATAACCTACAGCCTGGGATAAAAGTGGGCCACATGAATATAGGGTAGTGAAAAGATTGAATTTTCCACACACAGCTTTTGTTCAAACAAAATAAGGCCTAGCACTCCACACAAAGTAGGTGACTCTGAATGTACAGAGACAAACAGGAGAAAGGTCAGTGGGAGGATCCAGGTGCCAAATGGGATAGTCCAAGCAGGGGACCCACACACCCCACCCCTCAAGAGTGGTCCCTTGAATGGGGCCCAGGGACAGATAGGAGCAGGAGACCCTCCAGTCAAGATGTTGGGAGATGAGACATAGGAAACCCAATCTGAAAGTTTTGCTCAGAAACACTACTTTTAAACTTTGAACCCTATATTTATAAACATGTACTTGAATTTGAAAGCATTGACCTGGCACCTTTCATAACCTCTACCAAAGATGAAGATAGTCTGATTGCTAATGGCGCTAATCTCAGCATGAAATACTTCGAATGGCCCAACTCTCTGCCTGCGATGTGTCTCCTAACACCAGAAAGCTCCCAGCCACCTCTCTTTGTTCAGGGCGGGGCACTTGATTCAGCTCCCTGTGCCTGTCCACATGGCTTCCACTCACCACTGCAGGTCCCAGGGCAAATTGACAGTGTCTTTCTTGTCCTGCAGAGGTGAATTTCCTCCTGAGAGCTCATCTTGCCCTGTAGACAACAGAGGTCCTTGGGACTTCATGCTTCTGGGACAGCCCTGAATCAACAGAAGATGCAAGGTGAAGAAAACCCCAGCTTTTGGGTCTCTGAGGGACAACCAGCTGTTCTTCACAAACTTTAATGTGCCCGGAGTCACTTGGGAATCTTAATAAGTACCTTCTGTAGTTTCCTCTCCAATAAACCGCTTGCTCTAAAATTCTTGTCTGAAGGCCTCCTTCTGAGGGAAGTATTCTTACTCTCGCTTCATGAATTCAGTGCTCCTGTTCTCAGTTTGCACAAAGCCAACCATCACCATGCCCTAGGAGGCAGGGCAAACACTGTATTTCCTCATGTCCAGAATGAGGACTCAGGATATCCAGTTTCCCTTCCCACTTGAGCACTTGGAGGAGTTTCTCATTAACCTTGTGTTTATGGATTGTTTGGCACTCTTCTTGAGAAGTTTTCCTGCTCCTCTGTGTGACCTTTTAAAACTGAACTGGCTCACGTTCTTCTCATCTTGCATCTCTGAATGCAAATGGAAAGTGGACACGCTTTCTTTGAATATAATCATAAAAATCCTTGCCATCACAGAGAAATGGAGACAAGGAATAGTCACACATACAAGTGACATTTTCACTGTGAAAGGAAACTGACAGAAAAAACACAAAAATAGGCAGAGGCTATTAAAATGAAAATCCATGTGAAACTACAAAAGAGATGAAGCCATAATCAAAAACATCCATACTGGAGTTAATAAAAATAAGAAAACACAATTATGAGTTTGTATACTATGTCTGCTCTTTGATCAGATGTCTCTAGACACCCAGATACAGATACACACTGTCCCCTTTCAGACACTCACTATGGAAATCTACCTCCTTAAATCTATTAAACACTTTAAAAAAAATTTTTCTAAAGTTTACAAGAAATCAAGTATAAAAGCATACACACAATTCAATATTACTGTCTTATTTTCATTAGTGTATATTGATTGTACAAAAGGATTTCATTATGGTATTTCCATACATGCATGTAATGTGCTTTGATTAAATTCACATCTATTACTCTTTCTCCCCCTCCCTCCTTTTAAAAACAATTTTAACAGGTTTCATTATTCTATTTTCATAAATGCACATGAGGTACTTTGATCACATTCATCTCCCCTTCATCTGCTTTCACCATTCCTTTTCTGATGGTTCCCACTCATCCCCAAACAGTCCTCCCATTTTACACTCATGTTATTCTAATTTTTTTAGGTCTAGATTCTGCATATGAGAGACAGCATTCTATATTTGTCTTTCTTGTTTCATTTTAACATAGTGATTTCCAGTTCCATCCATTTTCCTACAAACAACATTCTTCTTTGTGGCCGCATATGACTTCATTGGGCACACGTGGCACATTTTCTTCATCCATTCATCAGTTGGTGGACACTGAGACTGATTCCAAAGTTTGCTATGCTGCTGTGAATCATGCTGCTATAAACACTGAGTGTGAAGGCAACTCTTTTGTACCCTGACTTACATTCCTTCAGCATTATATCCAGCAGGATCATATGGCAGTTCTGTTTTTAGTTTTTGAGGAACCTCCATACTGATTTCTATAGTGGCTGCACTAATTTTCATTCCCACCATCAGTGTATAATAAAGATTCCTTCCTCCCCCCTCCCTTTTTGCTCTGATTATTTTTGGAGTTATTTTGCCCAGACCAGCCTGGATCACAATCTTCCTATTTTATGTTCCTCCCAACACAGGGATGACAGCCATACAGTGCCATACCTAGCTTTTCTCTGTTTAGATGGGGTCTTGCAAAGTTTTTTGACCACCGTCCTCCCCATCTCAGGGATGACAGGTATTCACCACTGCACCCAGCTATTGCTTGAGATGGGAGCTCTCATAAACTTTTTTTTGCCTGGGTGGGCTTCAAACCATAATCCTTCCAATCTCAACCTGCCGAGTACCTAGGATTATAGGCATGAGCCACTGTCACCTGGATTATTGGTCATTTCTACTTCTGCTTTTGAGAACTGCTCAATTTACTTGCTCATTTATTAGTTGGATTATTTGGTTATTTGGTGTTTAATTTTTGGAGCGCTTTTTATATTCTGGATATTAATCCTTTACCTACTGAATAGCTGACAGATTTTCTCCCATTCTGTGCATTGTCTCTTGATTCTGGTAATTGTTTCCTTTATTGTACAGAAGATTTTTAATTTGATACAATCCTACTTGACAATTCTTGCTCTTATTTCCTGAGCAATGGGATCTTACTTAGAAAAGTGTTACCTATGCCTTTTTCTTCAGTGGTTTTCCCTATGTTTTCATCTATTACTTCAAAGTTGCAAATCTTATATTTACATCTTTGATTCATGAATATTACCATTTTCATCACCACTTTCTTAGTCAAAATAACATAGCTCAGCCTAAATGCAGACTTTATTTCTAATAATTTAGTAAATTTTCTACAATATTAATAAATAAAACTCACTCATGTAACCATTAATTACTGCCATGTAACAAACAAGCCAAACATCACAATGGTATACGCTGTCTCGTTCACAAGGCTGCATGTGTGCGGAAGGCTGCAAGCCTGTGGGTTGTTCGGACCATCACTGACGGGGGCTCTGCAATGTGCAAGTCTAGTGTGATGCTGATAGGCTACTGATTGGGCATAGACTCTCCCATGGCAGGAGTCAGATGTTCCTGAGAGCAGAGCTACGTGTTTTGGTGCCTTCTGAAGTTTCCTCTTCCCAAGCAAGTCACATGGCCAAGCCCAGTTCTGTAAATGCCTCTACAGTTATCAGTAGATGGAGTGAATACATGCTGAGCAATTGTCTAATCTACTAATTCCTAACTTGTGATGATTTATCAATACAGAGGACATTTTAAAAGGCATTAAGAACCCTACAGGCATTTTCTAAAGAGGAGTGCCAAACATGATCTGATTATAGCAACGTTATCGCTGGAGTAAATGTATAGTCACAAAAGAGGGGCCATCTGGATGCAAATGTTTTTATTCCTTTGTTTAAAAAATCATTTTTATGCTTTTTATAAAAGTTAAACTTCATAGTGGCCTAACTGAATGCATCCCATCTTTATGTTTATATGGACAAGAAACCTATACACAAATGATCCTGAAAGCTATCAGCTCTCTTTCATAAGACACCTTTTAAAGGGGGAGCAAAATTACCAGAATCTCCATCCTGATGTCTCCCTGGGGCTTGGAGGGCCAGAAGTATAAAGGTGAAAGACACTGGCCCCTCCCCCAGTTCACTAGAGTCCATTAGGTTTCTTGGAGGGCAGGAGCCCAGGGTTGCAGCCAGGTGGTCCTGCACCCTTAACAGGTGCCAGGCACAAGAACTCACTCTCCAGGCATCTGTTTCTTCACCCATGAATGGGCTCCCCAGAATCTAGGAGATGCTGGAGGTTTTCTGATGTCACTATTTCCCTAATATGAACTGCTTTGTAAAGTCAGGGAGTGCAGCTCTACCAAGTGTAAGAGCTATCACCGCTGAGTCAGAACCTTGTGTTCCAGGTTTTGTCTCCTATAAAGAAGAGCATGTCCTGGGACTTCTAGGCCCATCAGTAAAAAGGTGACAGTTTCTAATCTTGCATTCTCTAGCTGAAATCCAAAATGTTGCCTTCTCTTGGGTGACTCTGATTCACCTACACATAACAGCCTCCCCCACCCTTTTTTTGGTTTGTTTGGCAATGGAAATAATTTCGTAATAAAATGATCTTTGGAGCCATTATAATATCCTAAGAATCAGAAGGTGGATTTTGAACTACGACTTGAACTGCGAGTGCCTGCGCGGCAACAGTCAGGAAAAAAACCAACAGACCGACTACCAAACCAACTAACAAACATCACAAAAGTCAAGCACTCTTAAAACCAGTTTCTAAAGCAAACAGTTGACACTCCGGAGAGCGTTTAGTCACTAGGCACCCCGGTCTGTCAAGTTCTTCCGATAATGATGGCTGTGTTTACTTGCTTAGCCGACACCTGTAACTGCTTGGCCAGGTCCACGCGGATTCTCTCCAGGGCACCGAGAGAGAGGCCCTTGTCATTCCTCTTACCAGGGGAGCCCCGCTGTTTCCTGACTTCTCAGGCAAAGAGCGCCCTCCTTTGCCCTCCTCGTTAGTCCTGGGGTGACGCCATGGGGCCTTGAACTCTCACCTTCCAAAGCACGCCCTTTGGAGCGGGGGGCGGGTCGGGCCGGGTCTGCGGGGGACTGGACATGACCTGGCGCGCTCGGCTCGGGACTCTGCTCTCTCCACCTGGCCATGGAGCTGCCGGCGGCCGGCGAGGTGCGCATGAGCCAGGCCATCCTGCCGGCCCACACCAACGCCCGCAGCGAGCTGAGCGCGGGGCAGCTGCTCAAGTGGATCGACACCACCGCCTGCCTGGCGGGTAGGCACGCAGGCGGCTGCGGGACGCCGCGGGGCCAGGGTGGGCAGGGCCTGGAGGACGGGGATCGGTGAAGGTGGGGGGTGGGGGGGTGGGCAGGGGAGTCCAGGAGATGGGGATTTGCTGTGATAGTGTGGGGATGCGGGACCGCGGAGCAGGAGCCAAGGATCCGCGTGGGAGAAGGAAGGTGGTAACTGAGATCATCCACCTGACAGTGACCTAGACCATTGTTCTCAGATATTCGGCTGTTAGCACCCCTTCATCCCATGGGAAAAATAAGTGGGGGCCCCAGAAGGTTATGTTTATGTAGGTTACTTGTATCCACACTGGTCTCAAAAGCCACAGAGTTGGGGATGGAGCTCAGTGGCAGAGTGTTTGCCTGGCTGGTGAACATCAGGCCCTGGGTTCAATCCCCAGCACCGCAAGTATATCCACACTTACCACATTGAAAAGATTCAATTCATTTTAAAAAGGACCCATTACATTTTTATTGAAAAATAACTAAATTTTAAACAGTAGCAAAAGGGTACCTAGAGGACTGGTAATAGCTTATAGTTTTGCAAATTATTTTAATGTTTGTTTCAGTAGATTAATCACGTCTCAGATTTGCTTCTGCATTCAATTTGTTGTTGCCACACTATGTAGTCTGAGGAAAACTAAGAAAACTGCACTGTATGAGAAAGAAAGTAAAAATGGCAACAAAACAAACAACAACAAAACCCTTTACTGTGAACTCAGTGGTGTCTCCATGCCTTCCTGAAAGTTCCTATTATGAACCTCTACCCCTGTAGTGTGACTGCTTTGAAGTCTAAGGAATTAAAGGCAAAGCAATCATAAGGGTGGAGTCCTAATCCCATAGGATTAATGTCCTTAAAAACTTAGAAGCAGAGGGCTTCATTGTCTCTGCCACGTGAGGCCTCAGCAGGAAGGCAGCCATCTGGCATGTTAGGAAGAGAGCCCTCAGCAGGCTCTAAACTGGCAGGTTTGGACCTCACAGACTCCAGAACTGTGAGAAATAAATGTCTTTTGTTTAAGTGACCAAGTCTACAGTATTTTGTTATGGCCACCCAAGCAGACAAAGAAAACCTCTCAGTGTTACTGTGAAAATAGTCTTGACCTCAGGATCTCTCCCAGACCACTGTGAATCTGACTTAGACTTACATGTAGCAATGGAGGCTCTGCTTTTTGAAATGACAGATCATAATGTACATGGTTTTCTAAGTGAAAGGCCAGGTGGAGTGGGTCTCCTATACCCATGCTGACTTCTCCCATCTTCAGATCAGTGAGCCCATCAGCCCTCACTCCTGCAGAACTTCTTTGGCTTCTTTTCTCTATCTTACCTCCGTAGGATCTGCACAGAGACCACAGTAAACTTTGAACACATGAACCGCATCACATCACTTCCTGGTCTAGAACCTCTCAGTGTCTTCCCATCACCTTTGAAGTAAAACCCAGACCCTTCCTGATTCTTCACAGATGCTACTTGAAAAGGGACTAGCCCGGTAACCTCTACTTGTGAGATGAGTATGAGTCCACTGTAGGATGTTAGGAAGTGATGGTTACCTGGTACTCCACCAAAGGACATTAACATTAAGAAAAGAACATTGTGCTGCCCAGACACATTGTACCACGGGCTGGACCATAAGCATGACTCCTGTCTTTACTCCAGTTTGTTTGGCACCACTCTCCTCCCAATTCATATGCTCCAGCAGTCCAGTCTCTGACAGTTGCCAGGATGTGCCTCTGCACCTGCCCTTCCCTTTGCTTCTACTTACTTTTCTTGGCCCTTTCCACTAATTACACCTCGGCTTAAATGTCATTTCCCCGGAGAAGTCTTTCCTGACTACCTGTTTCCATTTGCACCTTTCATCACTTTTATTGAGATGTCCTTTCCAACTTCCTTCACACCACCTAGCATTATCTGTAATTACTTTGTGTCTTTATCTATTCACCACTTTGCTTTCTGCCTGGCCAATTAGCATAGAAGCTAAGCTATATGCTAAGTTTCACTAAATGCTAAATAAAAGCTTCCTGATAATAAGGATGGGTAGATGGATGGATGGACGATGGATGGATGGATGGAGAGATGGGACTGCAACTTGGAATTTCATTTACAAAAGGAAGCCAGACTTTACATATAGACTTAGTAAATGTACATTTTAAAGTACCATATGTTAGGATAAAATATTAACCCTGGAAGGGGCTTTAAATATCATACATTCCAGGACCCTTCCTTATCTTACAAGATGACAAAGTAAAGCTCAGATAATTATGGGCGTCTGCTTCTCTCAATGAATTTTAAGCATTTCCGACCCTCTGCATCTTAACCACTTGCAAAATTCAGTTGTATATTTGAAACCAATCTGTTTGTTTGTTCCTGTTTATTGATGTTTTTATTTCTGTCTTAACAAGATTTGGGTTTGTACAAGTCAAAAGCCTAGGCATCATACCTGATACCACTCTCTACCTTGCTTCCTCCTCCACATATGTTCTAGCGCCCACCATTTTACCTGGCAGGCTTCATCTGAAACTTCCAAACTGATCTTCTCCATTCATTCTGGTCTTGTCTCCACACTGCATCTAAAGTATTTTTTGAAGATGCCCATCTGATTGTGTCCTGTTTTGTTCATGTCTCCCCATTGTTTTCTGTACCAAGGGCTATCTCCTATCAGAAAAAAAATCTCCCACAGATAAAAATTAAAAACTCTAGACAAAACATTAAATGAAGGTACTTAAGGAAACTGAAAAGAGTATAAAATTTGGCTTGGAACACTTAGAAGTCAATAGTTGAAAGGAGAGAATGGTACTAACCATTTCTGGCTTTTGTCATTGTTTGTTTATTTATTGTGGGTTTTGTGTGTCGTTATTGTTGCTGTTTAGTGACTTCAAGCATGAAGGAAAACTTCAATTTTCTCCCATTTAATTACTAGTGAGAAATCCACTAGGCTTACTAGGTTGAAGAACCATCATTCAGGGTTCAAGGAAAGCATATCTACTTGAATATGAGGAGGAAAATTCCAGAAAAGAGAGTCAAAAAGGCAGAGCCCTAAAATCTATGATCTTTGACCAGATTTCTGGCAACCCTTGAATCATGTATGCATAGGACAGACTCTAAACCTTCCAACTAAAGGGAAAACAACTGAAAGATCTGTGCCCAGCTCTAGGGAGATAGAGTTTTATGGTTTGAATTTAGTGAAGTTAATTACCAGCTTAAAAAAAATAGTCAAAACTAACACTTTTTAAAACAGCACATCAGAACCTATACTTTCTACAACAGATAATGATAATGTCTAGTATATAATTCAAAATTACTTGACACACAAAGAAATAGGGAAACATGGTGCATTCTAAAAAGAAAGTCGACTATTTTAACATAGCGTATACAGTTATGCCAAAGGATGTAATGGAAAATATGATTATAAAGAATGAAAAGGTAGAAAGCCAAGTGCAGCGGCCCAGGCCTGTGATTATGGCTACTTGGGAGGTGGAAATTGAGGAGGATTATAGTTTGAGGCTAATTCCGGTAAAAAGTTGGTGAGACTGCCATCTCAAAAAAAAGCTGTGTATGGTGGTGCATACCTGTCATGCCAACTACACAGGAAGCACACACAGGAGGGTCATGGTGCAGGCTGGCCTATTGAAAAAATAACTAAAACAAAAGGGACTGGGGCGGGGGTGACTCAAGTAGTAGAGTATCTGCCTAGCAATAGCAAGGCCCTAAATTCAAAGCCCAGCACAAAGAAAGGAAAGAAGGAAGGAAGGAAGACAGGAAGGGAGGAAAGGTAGTAAATTTCAGTAGAGAAATGTAAACTATTATAGAAAAGAACAAAATGGAAATTCAATAACTGAAAAATAAAGTATCTGAAATTTAAAAATTCATTGCATGCCTTGCCTGTAGAATAAAGTTGGCTGAGAAAAGAGTTAGCAAATGTAATGATATAGCAATAGAAATAAGCCAATCTTGCTGGGTACCCGTGGCTCACCCCCGTAATCCTGGCTACTCAGGAGGCAGAGATCAGGAGGATCATGAAGTCACCCCTGCAAACAGTTCACTTATCTCAAAAAACCCTACCACAAAAAATTGGACTGGTGGAGTGGCTTCAAGGTAAAGGACCTGAGTTCAAGCCCCAGTACTGCAAAAAAAGAAAGAAAGAAAAGAAAAGAAAAAAGAAATAATCCAACCTTAAAAACAAAAAAAGCTTGAAAAGTGAACAAAGTGGGGTAACATATGGCTTTGTGTTGGAGAGCTGGCCTACCATGCATGAGGCCTGGGTTGAATCTATACCATAAAAGAAAAAAAAGAGCAAAGTATCATACATTTGTGAAAAAAATAAAATGAAGCAAAGCCTTTATATATGTATATATATATACAATTGGATGTGCACCACCACATCGAACTTTCTCCTTCTCTTCCTGCTCCCTGCATTTTCTCTGCGGAGGCCATCAACAGGAGGATCGCAGTCACTGCTCTCTCTGCTGGCCGTGCTCTCCTTTCACTATCCCCCCATCTCTGTTTCCTCCAGCTCATCCTTCAGGTCTCAGCTCAAGCATTCCCTCCCGTGAAAGCCTTCCTTGACTTCCCATCTAGGTCTGGTTCCTCAGGTAAAGGCTCTCATAAAATCTGTGCTCTCAAGAGCACTAAAGTCATTTTGTTACTATTCACCCATTCAGTTAATCTCTGGCTCTTTCCCTAGACTCCATGAGAACAGGGATCATGACAGTTTTATATTTCTAACACCTTATAGAGACACTGTAATAGCATAGGTATTCGATCAGTATTAGTGAAGAAATGAATGAATGAAAGTTATACTACTTTTATCAGTCATCATCTCCTACTCGACATAAACATTTGTCTTCTCTGCTTCCGAGATTCCTCAGGAAATAGAAATAGCTCTAGGTTCTACTTTCGTTGAAATACTGCATGAAGGACATCAAAGTCAAGAACCAGCACAAGCTGGTTCTGTTGAATTCATATCATTTGACACACTTGAAAAAAGGGAAAAAAATCATATATAGTTGCATGCAAAAGTTGTGTACCCGATGTTGGTTCTTCATATTTTTTATTATTTCTTTTTATTTTATTGACTCCTGAATATGGACTGTTGAGGACCACATTCAGCCAACAACTTCTCTGGGAGCTTTCTCAGGTTGATCTGCCCAACTTTTTTTCTGAAAGTTCCTGTTGCTTCTGTAGTAAAAAACACTATTTAAAACAATGTATTGAATCTTTCTAAGCCTAAATGTCCTCATTTGTAAAGTGGAATTAGTAGTACAAACTTCATGTAATTGACATGCATAAATACTTAGCTTTGTGCCTGGTCAATAATAAGTGGTACCTATTACTGTTTATGTTTCTTCTTGATCTCTTATGCAGTCTAGCATCGTGCTATGTAAACATAGTAGACACCTGATAAATTCAATAAAAATTTAATCATTAATTGGTTCCTGCATTTTAGTCATCATTTAAATCATTTAAAATTGACCCTTACATTGCTATACATGATAACACTTTATTAATAAGAATAGAATAATAACCTCAACATCTCATTCCCTCATATCAAGCAACTGGAATGAATATTAGTTACTCTTTAGTCAATGTTGTACAGCATATATTTAAAAGTTACCTAGAAAACTTAAGCTCTAAAAGTACATAGACTAAGGCTGGATCACTGACTGCCCTGAGTAAACTGGTTAAAAGATGGGACCGATTCAGCTCAGTGTCCAGAAATCAGCCAGAACATGACAAGTGTCTGATACACTGACCTAAATTGAGCCCACCTAGAGCCTTTCTACAGTCTGATCCTTCCATCTTCCCTTCCTTTCACTGAGCTTTACAGCTGAGAAGCCCACCCTCCCTGCCCCATTGCTCACTCACAGAGTTCGCTGTGGTTAGTTCCCTGGTGACTCAGTTCGTGTTATGTGCATGTGTCAAAGAACAGTTCCTTCCAATTAGTGAAACTAGAATGTCCTCTTTTCTGCAGAATTGAATCACGGGGAAAAATGTATTAAATAATTGCTCGTTAGAGCATTTTCTCACTTCTCTTTACTTGTTATTAACTCTTTACTTGGGATTATTGATTGCTAATAATGTAATTATAATTATGATAAACTATTAATAATATAATATCGATGAATATATTGCAGTAATAGTAATCTGCTACACCTCCTCCAAAAAGTTCAGGAAATTCACTCTCTTTCAATTGTGTTGCACCAGGATGTAAAGTCTCAAAAATTAAAATGAGGTTATGAGTTCTTAAAAAGTCATGAGCAGATGTGGTGATATATATCTGTTATCACAGCACTCAGAAAGCTAAGGCTGAAGGATTTCAATTTCAAGGACAACCTGGTCTACAAAGTGAGTTTGAGACCAGCCTGGACTTCATAATGAGACTGTCTCAAACAAATGATGGTATCTATTTAGATTTTAATTGATTGTTTCTCAAAAACAAATCTAGCAGAAGCACACTAGATATTTCCCAAATAGTATAAATTCCAGTATTTTCATACAAAGCAAAACAAGTAATAAAAAAAGAAAACAGTTCTGGACAAATTAAGTGCAGATATGGAACATGGAAATAACTGAAGCACCTCTTCAGTCTCTCCCCACCCTACTCAATACTCTTCTTCAGCAAAATTGGTGTAACTTTGGCAATAACAAGAGATGAGACTGGCTAAATCCTTGAAAGTGCTCAGGGAAGTTCCCCTGCACTGTGGTGGATGCTCACAGCTGACATGGCTTTGATGCTCTATTTATAAAACAAAAGAAGGGAGGTACCTGACAAAATACTCAAAATCAGCACCAACTTGCTAAAATTGCTGTTCATTTACCAGATTTTCTGGGGGTGTTGGTATTACAATTCAAAAGATCATATCATGTAAGTTAAAATTTAAGAGAAAATACAGTGATTACCATGCAGTAGGAACATAACTTACAGAACAAAGGAAGTCTCATAAATGCAGATCATCCAGAGTGTGGGCACAGTGGTGCTCTAATGAATGGGGAGATGGGTAACTAAAATAAGTCTACTTAAATTCCTTTCCCCTTGTGCTGAAATGTTAAAACATACCTATAAACTATTATCTTTACCTACTTTTCAAAGCTGAAAAACATGCTGGAGTCTCCTGCGTTACAGCCTCAGTGGATGACATTCAGTTTGAGGAAACAGCTAGGTAAGTGGCATTATTACTCTAGCCCTCCTTTCTTCTGGGTCTGTCCATTCATTTATGATGTATATTTGTGGCACCTTATTCATTTGGAGTCAGTGATCCTGTTTTTTAACAATGCAAGTAGCATTTGACCCAATCTAAATTAATCAGAAAATAATCCCAGGGTCTACGTTTAGTCTCTACTGTAAGTGTAAATTCATAGTTTTAGTTTTGTTGAGACGTAACTCTCCACATTAGGTGCACTGTGATGTTAGATATAGCAAGCTTTTCATCATCCAATTCTTAATGGTTTCTTCCTCTACTAGAAGGATAATTAATGATACTAAGCATCTCTATGATAGTGAATTGTGTCGATAGGTTGTTGGAAAACACTAATTCAGCTGAGTAGAGATGGTAAATTATGAAAACATTTTATGTGTAAGGGTGCTTGTTAGCTTTACCAACTCCTATTGTAGAAAATTTCAAGATAAACAAATGATTCAACCACATATAAAAGTAGAGAGATAGTATAGCATACCCCCTAAGTGATAAGACTTAGCTACAAGGATAAACAACCCACTCGTACTCTTGTTTTATTGATCTCTTCCTGTGGTCCCCACATGCCTGCATTGCTCTGGAGCAAATTCTAGTCATTTCCTGTAAATATTTCCCTATATATTTCTACAGTATCAGTGCTCTTTTTAAAATTGTAATTAATATAACATAACTGTAATCACTGTATTTTCAACAACCAACTACCAACTCCACATATAGTTAAGTTCATTTGTTTTTTATTTTTTAGGATTACTTTTTACTTTAATTTAATTTTGTTTTACAATTCAAAACATTTACAGGTACCAGGCTTAAATCTAGAAAACATACATTTGACTCTGAAAAACTTAGCTCCCATCTAACTTCTAGCCAGGCTCCTCCCTCTCTATATAAGTAACCATTTTACTTATTTTATTATGACTTATCCTTTCATTTTTAAAAACAAATTCCAACACACCATATATACTTTTCTCCACTTCACTGTTTTCACTTAGGACAATATCTAGAAAATCACTCCATAGCAATGTGCAGAGATATTCATCATTCCTTTCAATATCCACAGAGCACTGCATTGTGTAGACACTCTATTCAGCTTATCCTCATCAATAAATACTGATTATTTACAGTTTTTGCTATTACAAATAACACTTCAATATGTAGCTTATGCAGATTATGTTCACATCTGGCAGTGTATTTTTGAGATAGATTCCTAAAAATAGGATTACTGAGTCAAAGGTTAATGCAAATGTCATTTTATTAGCCATTGCCAAAGTCCCTTATGTGGGAGTTGTTATGTATCCTTCTAAACAAATAAAATTAGGCTAAGGAGTAATATAATTTTACTAAGTGTATAGATTTGTTCAGATTTCTAACACAGGAATGAGTTGCTTAAACATACAGCTGTATCCATATATTTCCATTTTTTTCTGCCTGAAATGTTAGATTATGACAGACACCGTGCATAAAGTAGCAATATACACACAAAGGCAGTAAGCAAATGTGGCCCCTTTCCAGGTAAACCCAGCTGATCCACCTTCTAGACTGTCCTCAATGTATCTGGACAGTCATCTACTGTGATTGAAGTAGAATTAATTGCTGTTCCTTCTAAGAGCCTTAGTAATTTTGCTACAGCTTTGCAGCCAGATGAGGCCAGGGTTGAACCCTTCCCTACCAGTTTCTGGCTATGTCACCTTTCAAGCCCAATCCTGATGGGAATGAAATGGAAGCAAAAAAACTGACTTCATGGAGTTATTACTCGGCTTGTGACACATTATCTATGATAGAGAGCATTCAGCACAGTGCCTGATTTACACTTAGCATTACTAAAGCGTGGTCTTTGTTACTAGGATGGCCACACTAAGAAGTAGCACTTTGTTTAATGAATGACAAGGTTTTTTGTTGTTAGCGAGTTGTCAATAATCCTTTTATAATCTTTTGGATTTCATCTGTTTACATACAGGCGTCTCAAACAAAGACTGAACTCTCCTCAAAGTCAGCAGCCTTGTCTTATACAAGGCCAAGGGCTAGTCATAACTCAGTAGACAGTTGTTAAATGTATGAGTTAGAAAAATCAGTGATTCTTTTAGGAAGTTTGTATATGAAGAAGATTAAAAAAAAAAAAAAGGCAGGCACCAGTGATTCATGCCTGTAACCCTAGCTACTCAGGAGGCAAGTATGAGGATGATTGTCACTTGAAGTCAGCTCTGGCAAATAGTTCTTGAAATCCTATCTGGAAAAATAGTCAACTAAAAAAGGGCCAGCAGAGTGGTTCAAGTGGTAGAGTTCCTGCCTAGCGAGCAAGAGGCCCTGAGTTCAAACCCCAGTACTGCCACAAAAAGAAAAAAAAAAGCAGAAGACCAAAAAAAAAAAAAAAATCATGGAACAGAATAGGTTTGAGAGAAATACTTTCAAAAGGATAAGTCAACATTTTCATAGACTGAAAAAGACTCAGGAAAGGATGGAGATTGAAGGTCAATAGAGGAAAAAGCTGACAGAACAGGATTGATAGTGCAGGAAGACAGGGAAATAGGGGATGGAGTCAAGCGAACAGTAAAGAGATGGGGTCTTGATGAGATCCTTCTTCAAACAGAGAGTAAGGAGAAAGACAGTGAGAAAGCTGTTCAACTTGGAAGTTAAGAAAATAAAATCAAAGGAGCTTAATTGGACAAGCTCTTGGTTTCTGCTAAGGTGAAGGGATCAGAAGTGACTGACAGACATGAACACAAAAGTTTTGAAACAACTTTAGGTGATCAATTAGAGTTCCAATAAGAACAGGGTGTGAATGAATCAAGTAGCAGCATTGAAAGCCCAAGTAGGCCTATTGAAGCCAATCAGCTGGCTGGCTTGCTAGTTTGTGTATTTGCTTATCCATTTATTTACTGGGTAAATTTAGAAATAATTATCACTTGTACAGTTTTGCCTATGTGTTTGTCTGAATCTCCTCTGGGGAAACAGTTGTTATAAAACCAAAGTATCTGTTGCAGACTTGAATCACCTTGTACACTATCTTTGCAAGATCCTTTTCTGTTTAAATAGGGGGATTCAGTTACCATCTCAAGTGTGGTTTACACTAATCAGCACCTGTCCTTAAGTCCTGTCTTTTTTGTTACCATTAACCTGAGTTCTCCATGCATGGACATTATCAGCTTGCTAAGGTAGAACTGCTTTATGCCATGTGCAGTTAGGTAAATCTGAAAGTCACAAATGAAATATGTTAGGGTTACTGAGAACTTTCCTTTTTTTCTAGAGTTGGACAAGTTATAACCATCATAGCAAAAGTTACCAGAGCATTCAGCACAAGCATGGAGGTAAGAGGCAGCCTTTCCTTACTTCGGTCAATTGGTGTTTATCTTCATTGTTTACAGAGGGCCAAGGAGGCTTAGAATAATACTTGCCAGTAATGAGATTCTGAATTTCAGAAGGCCCCTCAATCTGTAGTCACACTCACAGATAAATAATAGGAGCTGGTGTTTCACACTCAGTCTAGACACTCAAATTCAATGTAGTACACACAATATTTTTACATAGAAAGATACAGAGAAAGTGTAAACATGCAAAGGGAAAGGCTCTTGATCCTTTGCACGATATGGTTTTTATTTCTTAATTATTCTGAACCAACCGCTACACAAACTCTGCTTCTCTACCTCCTCCTTCCCCTTACCTCCAGTGAAAACTAATCTTGTGATTAACTAATTTTTGGAAAGCAATTCATCCCTCATCCAAGTATGGGATAATTTAGTCTGCCTCAGTCGAGGTCTTCTGTGGTCTTAATGGTATGTTGCGTATGCTTTTTTTTTTTTTTTTTTTTGGCAGCAGTGGTGTTTGAACTCAGGGCCTCATGCTTGCTAGGCAGGCACTCTACCACTTGAGCCACTCCACCAGCCCTTTTGTTGTATATTCAGTGCGATCTGGCTGGCAGAGAATTCAAAAGACTCTGAACTCTTTGTGAGCCCTGGAATTGCTCCTGGTGCATCTTCCCTGTTGCTGTTTGTTTCTTAGAAGCTGTTATAGTCTGGCTTTGTGAGTTTCACCCTGTGCACATTCAGATCGCTGTCAACCCAAAGCCTCGAGAAGCCCCACATGCAAATTCTTTCCATGTAGCTCATTCCTCTAAAATTCCCCACAATTTTAGTTGCCTTGCTCTCCTGGATTTCTGGCTCCTCAATTTAGCAAAATGAGGTTCCCCTTCTTGACTGTCATCCAGGAATTACCTTCAGCCTGAGAGCCTCAGAAATTCGGTGCTCTTCTCCTCTTCTCATTTGTCTCCCTGCCTCTAGGCTCACAGTCTTGTGTCGCCTGATTTCTTATGCGTGAATGTAGTTGAAGTACTTTCTATGCAAGAATGAATGTAGAAGTTTTAAACCTGCTGAAATCACCAGAAGAAGGGAATGAAGGTAGAAAGGGAAAAAATAGAAGGGATTAATCAATTTGGGTTATAATATATAAATAGAAATGTCACAATGAAACTCTCTTTGTAAGTATCTTAAACAAAAATGTCTTTTTTCAAAAACAGAGAACAGGAGATTGGTACCAGTGAGAGGGGGGAGGATATAAGGAAAGGGTGTAGGAGGGTAAATATGATTGAAATATTATGTACTCACATATGAAAATGAAAAAATGAGACCTGGAGAAACTATTCCAGGAATGGAGGGAGGGAGGATAAAGGAGTCTGATGGAGGAGGTGAATTCAGCTATGATATATTGCGAGAACTTTGGTAAATGTCACCATGTACCCCCAGTACAACAACAATAATTTAAAAAGATTAAAGAGAAGAAAATAGTTGCTTCCTATCTTTCTCCAGTTTTCCGGTTCTTTTCATGGAATGTGATTCCGGTTTTACCTACTTTTTATGGTGTATGTCTCAGTCAACTGTTCTAGAAGAGTGTTTAGAATTTGTTTTAACTCTCCACAACTGTTGCTTTGTTTTTACTGTTAGATATTTTATTTCCTTTTTTCATTTTCCTGTTTTTCAAAAGTGAAAAGCTGTAGGTGAGGGTTGGTCTCAGGTTGGGAGTAATTGGCTTCCATTTAGTTAATCAACATCTAGTTAGTTTAGGATTCACTATGCAAATACAATTTACATTTTAAGTTAAGTGACTTAGAGTAACTGATAGAGTATTGATTCTTTTTGTACATGATGTACCTGGTAAAGATGTAGAAATGGATGCTCTTCATCATTGATTACACAGTGCTGAGCCCAAGGTTGTCCATAATTCCAAGAAGAATGGACTACTTATCTGACTGAGATATGGGGAAAGTACTTATTAACCAGAATCTAAAGACAAGCTCCTGAGTTTTACCCATAATACCGCAGAAAAGCCTGGGTGTCAGCTTCAGGGTTCTTCATACAGGGGAATCCTTCCCATTACAAAATCCCTACATAGTGTCTCAGCCACTGTCTTACTGCTCCCAAAAATCAAAACAAAGAAATTAGCCTGCAAATACCATGATGCAATTCTGTCCATGATATCATGGTTATAAAATGCCAAGACTAAAGGTCAAAAAGAGTTATGGTTCAGAAAAACGTTATTTGTCCAGTCTTATAAAACATCTTTGAAATTATAGTGTTGCTTAAAATAAATTAAAATGTTGATCTCATTTTAAAACTGAAAGACAGGATTGGCAAAGTACATAACCATATTTTGAAGACTGTAATTGAATCTGTTATCTAAATAACTGACAGGTTTTTTTTTCTTTTCCTTTAGATCAGTATCAAGGTCATAGTACAGGACATGCTCACTGGCATTGAGAAACTTGTTAGTGTGGCTTTCTCAACATTTGTAGCCAAACCAGTCGGAGGAGAAAAGGTAAATTTTCCATGTGAAGAGATATCTCTTCTTTTTAGTCAGGGACATAGTAATAATTGCATCAGAACTATTTCTTCTTATCATGACTTTCACTCTCTCAAGATTTTCTTATTCATCAAGCTTTATAGTAAAGTTATCATTTTGGGGTAATCTCCTAGGATTAAGTAGTATGGTTCTTTGAGAAGAGGATCCTAGAGAAAAGAAGATGTACCCAATGTATGAAAGAAGACAAAGTATTGAGTTTTAAATGATCCACAGGCCATATCAGCCTCAAAAATACTGATTTAGTCCTTTTCTTTTGTGGTTATATAACTCAAAATTGAGTTGAGATAATTTTTTAAAAAGCAGGAGAAATTTAGCAAGTAGTTGCATGTTATGATTTGTACCTGAAGGAAAAATGTCAACTTGCTGAGTTATTGAAGTTGAAAAATAAGCTCTGGGCATCTGGAGTAAAACTCCCTTCCTTAAAAGTGATACTTGGTCCTGATGTGCTGCCCAGCCTCACCCAGTCAAGAGCCAACTCCACTGCACATGTAGACTAATGAAGGTTGTTTCTTTATCATTGCTGTTAGGGTTCCTGGAGTAGGGGTCCCATGAATGAAAGACTAAAGTCTAAGCATTTTAAAATGTAAATCTTGCACTCCAAAGATTGCTTCAGAGGTAGGCACAGTGGCTCCTTCTAGTCCTACTTGGAAACCACAAAAGGTTCACTCTGCCTACCTGCCTGAGTTCTTTCTTAAACAGCCTCCAACTTAGAGCTGGGACAAGCAGTGTTTCCCACCCAACAGAGAATGGCAACAGAGATGCACTTACCAGCTGCTCCTCACTTGGGCTGGGAGGCCCAGAGTTGGGTTAGCCAACAGTGGTTCCTGGTTAATGGGTGACTCCACAGAATTTTGTACCCTGGAGCGCTTCTCTCGCTCTAGGCCCAATATTACAAATGACTCAAGGCAAATTCATATTGTCCATGGGGGCTGCTTTTCAAACTAAAGTTCACATCAGCTAATTGTATTACCCCAAAATGCAGCTTTCTGGGCCATAATGTTAGAGCTACAGAATTAGAATCACTAGTGTGGGAACCTAGAATCTGTACTTTGACAAAACATCCCAGGTATCCTATGTTCATAAAAATCTAAGGCATAAAAATAGGTCTTGCCAACCTTTCTGTTTTCTCTGGAATCTCTCAAAATCTCTAAACTCTTAAGAATGAGAGAATTATGAGGGTGGGTGCAAAGACTCCATATCTGACAGGAAGTTGCACATTGCCATCCCATTCCTTCATATGGAGCATGAGGGCCATTGTTTCCCTCCTCCAGGCTGAGATGTCTCATTCTGAATTTAGGAGCATATGAAATAAGCCTATTATTGTCACACCTCAGTCCTGTCTCTGCTGAGACTGAAGAACTGGCTGCTGAGAGCCTTTCTGGGAAGTCAGCTACCTCAAAGTTCTGCCGTAACTGGCTACATCAGATAACCTTGATTATAAAGCACCTTTCCCCAGACTAATTCATTTTCTAGTTGGTAACCATCTTGTTCAGTAGCATGTCTTGTAGAATGACATGAAAAAGTCATGGTTTGGTTTGAACCAAGAGGACTGCCTGAAAGTCTGTCCAAAGCGAGTTCATTCCAGGATGAAACTGGCAATAATTAAAAGACTTAGTGCAATAGTTGCACAGGGCAGCTCTTTGGGAATATTTGCAGGACTGTGGGCTGTGCTCATGCAGGCTAACTAAAGATGGTGGAGGTGGGACAGCAAAAAAAAGAAGGTACAGGCTACCTTCAGAGAAGATCAGCTTCCAAGTGTTGCTTCCAGGGTCCTTTTTCAGTCACACATGGTGCACTTTATGGGTTAGGAATCACTAAAACAAATGCAATGTGTCTTGGTTTCACAAGAACCAAGGTACAGTTTCCCAACTGGTCTTTTATACTCTGTTGGTCACACAAACAAAACAGGACTATGTAAAGAGTTAAACCAATATAAGCTGTCAATCTATGTGCTCCTGACAAAATTAGACAAGGCAGTCCAGGAAAGCTTTGGACTTTAAGCAATATATTATGAATCACTAGTTTACTTCATCCTTATCTGAGACAAGACTTGAGGTGTCCTGGACCTAAGCCCAGAGCCTCCCAGCCCTCTCACACAGAAGAAGTCCAGACACACAGGCATTTGTGTAGGACCTTGAGCCCTTGGGGTTATTGCATCATAGTCCCAGGCTTCTGGATGGATCTCTGATGAATTGATTCTTTCAGTTTGCTTAGTAGATAAATGTTTTTGCCATGTGATGAAATTTCCAAATTGGGAGTATCTCTTGGTACAAGATAGTTTTTTTCTGGAGTATCTTTATTCCCTCCCTTTCATGTCTTAATTGTGCAAAAGACAGAAAAATTTTTTCCTTCTATTTCCTTTTTTTTAGTGAAAACAATCACAAAATTTATTAGGAGAGGGGTATACTTTCAATAGACTGAACGCAGGTCATCTCTAGAGTGACAACAACTAGAAAAAAATTCTTTTTTCTTTGTGGAACTGAGCTTTGAACTCTGGGCCTACACCTTGAGCCATTCCACCAGCCCTTTTTGTGAAGGGTTTTTTTGAGACAGGGTCTCGCAAACTACTTGCCTAGGCCGAATTCGAACTGCAATTCTCCTGATCTCTGCCTCCTGAGTAGCTAGGATTACAGGCATGAGCCACCAGCCAGAAAAAAATACTTAATAAGAATTCAGAGATGTCATGGTCCTCCTCATTCATAATTTCATAATTTGTAGAATTTCATATTTTGTAGTTCTGTTGAAAAATTATAAAATCAAGAAAAATAAACACTGATGACTTTCAAAACATGTACCTTATCACATGAAGAAATAATTCTCTGCTGATTTTTAAAATTTAAAACTATTTTAAGAAAAAAATGAGCCAGAATATGTTTAATGAGAATATCCATAAATACTGTTTACTTGGGTTACAAAACCATATAAGTTGTAATCATTTGTATTTGCAAAGTTCATGTGTTTTTATAATTTAACAAGACAATGGAAGATAAATATTTTTCTTTCTCTAGATTCGTTTAAAACCAGTCATACTTATAACTGAGCAGGATCATGTAGAATATAATCTGGCTTCAGAGAGAAGAAAAGTTCGATTACAACATGAAGAAACCTTTAACAACTTAATGAAGGAAAGTTGCAAGTTTGAAGGTCAGTAAATGGTTGTATAGGAACTTAAATGGGGTCCTTTCTTTGAGCACACTTATTTTCACCTTACTCTTCAGTTCTAATGATGATAAATATCTTTTCCAGCAAACCCAGGGACTAGAGAGGAAGAGACTGAACAATCAGAATATAATTGGTGACACCTAGGGCCTCTTTAAGTTGAAGGACCTCCAGGGAAGGAGATGGGAAATAAAAGAGTAGGGAGTTAGTTGTCACAAGTGAGCACTTAATGATGGAAGGAGGGATGGTGATCATGCCAGACACTGATGTGTTGCCTCTCAGTTTGCTAAACACATTCTCATCCACGACTTCACATGAGCTATGCACAGTGTCAACAGGGGAGGAAACTGCAGTTCTGAGCAGTGAAGAAACTCCTTTAAGGTTCAATGTCCCCTGGTTCCGACGGAGAGCAAGGACAAGAGGAAGGAAAAGGAAGGCAAGAACGAGTCAGGATAAGAATGAGGAAAGAGAGTGGAGGAAGAATGCATACAAGGCCAGAAGTGAGAAGAAAGCCAGAAGTCCAGGTGGGAGGAGTCTGGAGGCCTTCTTCTGCCTAGAGACACCATCATGGCCTAGAACAACCATACAGAATCCCCCTGTGTGGAAGAGAGGTTTTCAAATGTTTCTACTTTGAAAAACTAGAGTGAGGCCCGCAACGTCAAAGGACAATTTCCCTGGATAGGAAAAACTTGGTCATGCTTTCAGGTTGATTGGGATGATTGACAAGATCATTATTGAGGGAGGGGTTGTTTTTAAGAAAAAGAGATAACTCATGTTAAATGTGTACTAACACTTAAAAACTATTATTTGCTGACCTCTTAAAAAGCAATAGACATTACCGAGTTATATTTATGGAAATGAAAACATTAAATCACAATGCTGAGAAGAATGAGTCTCATTTTGTAAAGATGGTCTTGTTAGCAAAATATATTTTAAATGCATTTTTTCTGAGTAATGAAATGGCTGAACCATGAGAACAAGGTAGTCTAGACAAGCATTAATATAAAACAAAAGGAAAAAATCAGCCAACCCAATCACACTCTATTATCTTCTCATGGCTAAAATCCCAGAAACAAAGTGAAATGACAGAGAGAATCCTTACTTGTGGCCTATCTCTTACTATGTTTAATAAGTAGATATCTAAGAGTATCTTAGGAAGACTCAACAATAAGTAGGTGGAGTTACCCTGGTTTCACTGGCCTTCTTTCTGCATAATTATGTCTATTTCAAAAGTCTTCTGTTGTCATTGAAATTATACTACCTGAGTTTGTAGGAAAAAGTATAAAGAATTCACCAAAGACTTACAAAGACTTCTTTGGTAATGTCAGAAAACTATTCTTTTGAAGTCTGTGTATATATTCATCCAGAGATCCTTCCAAGAATTGCTTCCAACCTCTCCAACTCATCTCTCTCCAAATCACATGTCTCAAGAATTATTCTCTACCTTCTTAACTTGGAAACTCACTGGAGGAGTGGCTGCCACTAGTGAGCTTGGGCTGAGTGAGGGGTTGGTCTGGTGCTTGCTGAGGGAAGTGTACGTGTGCTATGGGTAACGCTACATACTTCACATGGATGGAGGGCTCCTTCCTTCTCAGTAGCAAGAAAGGAACAAAGAACACACCAACTGTTTCACTTCATCTGGTACATGCATATTAAATTCCTATAACAGGCCAGGTATATGCCTGTGAGAAGTAAAAAAGATGAACTAAGCAGTCTTTATTCTTAAAAAATTCATAGTCTCGTACTGGAGACACTTTAGTAGTTACAGAATAATATCAAGAGTATACAGAGAAGTGTAGGCTCCCAGTGCTGTGGAGTCCAGAGGAGATGCCGTTAGTGGGTTCTGGAAAGACACTGGGGGAGGAGCTATGTGAACAAAACAGGAAGGCAAGATAAGCAAGAAACAGGTGAGCAATGACACAGTGGCATAAACCAGCAGGCTGTGAGCTGGGCTCTATAATCTCAAGAATATTACTAAAGAGAAAACTTAAGACGGGAGGAGGCAGGAGATGAAAAAGACAGGACTGTGCCAGGCACACTAAGAAGCTTGGGCTTTCTTCAGTCCCTCATGAGAGCCCCTGGAAAATCTGAATGACATGATTAGGTTTGTACCTAACACAATCACACTGGGTAGAGGGAGGGATACCAGGCAGGAGGTGAGGAATGCTTAACGAGGCAATGATACTGGGCAGAGGGAAGAGGGAAAAAGTTGAAACGTGCAAGAAGTACTATCAACAGAATAGGGCCACTGGTTGGACATGGGGAGATGGGTGAGAAAGAAAAAGTATAGGGGTAACCCATGTTTCTGGATTGAGTAGCTGGTTAATGGTGGCACCAGGAACTGAAATGATGACTGCAAGAGGAAGGGGATGGGTGGTCTGGGTGAGGTGGTTGATGAGTCTGGTTTCAGGCATACTGAGTGTGTCATGCCTATGGGTCATCCAAAAGGAAGAGACCAGGGCTGGGGAGATGAAGATTGAGAGTTTATAGGTAGAAGTTCAAAGAAGATAGTATGTTCATTGCCCAAGGAGAGCTCACAGAGACAGGGTGGAGGCTAAGAATGGCACCCACAGGACACAGACATCTAAGACATGATAAAGGGAGAGGATGAACCTACAGAGAAGTCATGGCGATACAAGGAGAACTGTAGAGAGCTGTGTCATGACTCAAGGAAGTGGTTGCAAGAAGAGATAAGTAGTCAACTATGCTTCAGGAAGTGAAGATTAAAAATTGTGCCCTGGGCTAGGAATAGGGAAGTCATTGGTGACTTTGGCTGGAGTAGGGTTAGAGGAAGCAGAGGCACAGTATGTGAGGTACAGAAGGAGAGACATTCAGATAAGCCTGCATTAGGTAGACGGGTAAAGGGGACAGGGAGCAGCTCACCACAACCAACACGTCACAGTCACAGTTGGATTAAACCCCCTCAGCACTAGGCTGTCATTAAGCAATTTTAGAGCTTAAAGAAGAGCAACCAGCCTTTTCTGTCCCTGACAGCCCACGTCCTTTGTGGTAGATGTAGATGGGGAAGCCTATGGTGACCATCACAGCAATTAGAGCAGCTTGGCTATTTCAGGGTCTCTGCTTTTTTTTTTTGGCAGTACTGTGATTTGAACTTGGGGCCTACACCTTAAGCTACTTCATGAGCCCCCCTTTTTGTGATGGTTTTTTTCAAGATAGGGTCTCTTGAACTATTTGCCCAGCCTGGCTTTGAGCTGTAATCCTCATGATCTCTGCCTCCTGAGTAGCTAGGATTATAGGCGTGTGCTACCATCGCCTGGTGAGTCCCTGCTTTTGAAGGAAACTGAGGCATTGAATTAGATTGTAAAGTGTCATCCAAACCAGCAAGAAGCATCCCACAACAGCACCAGTGCTTGATAGGAACTCTTAGGGTGTTTTCTCTCACTCTTTCCCTCCTTGGGCTCTGGCCTCTGTCCTGTGGGAAGTAGGAATGTTCTATTATCTGTCTCCACACCCCTGAGCCCCCCACATTGGAGAGAGTGGGTACTGCCACTGGCTTACTTACTTGGAACACTGGATCCTGGACCTTGGGCTTCTTCAGTGGTTTTCTTCCTCCTGCAGTCAGGGGTTTCTGGTCAGCACATAGTTGCTTTTTCTTTTCTTATCCCAGTGCTTGCTGTCTATAACCAAGACTTCTGACTTTGTTTTTCTTAGCTAGTGAGGCAAGGTCTATAAAAAAGATTTTTAAAAATTTAAATTTGAAAGATAAAAATTATAAAATGAAAACAATAAAAACATTCATCTAATAGATTTATATCAAGATGAGATGATCAGAACAGTGCAGGGCACACAAAAAACTGCTGCTGTTAACTATTGTTGTTTGAAAGATCTCCATTCAAGAGGAATTAGAGATAAAAGATAAAGATTGTACTTTGAAGAAATTTGGCTGTGAAGATGTGATAGATGGATAGGAAACTTTAGTCAAGGTTCCAGGCGGATCAAGATGATTGATAAAAATCATTCTTGACAGAGAGGTTGGTTATAAGAGAAAGATATTCACATGAAACATGTACTTAAAACATCCAAAAGTTGTTTTTTGTCTTAGGAGGAATTTATGCTGATCTCTGATCTTCAGCCTTTCCACAGAGTGAGTCCAGTGGGAAGGGTTGCTAGGGCTGGTGACTCAAGCCTGCTTTTGCTAGCAGGAGTCAGGTGAACTTGAGGAGTGGTGTTGGCTCTTCCTAATGTACAAGTCAACAGAGTCAGCAGTAATCAGTCTCCACAACATCCACAGTACTTTGAACTACAGACATCTAAATTAATTAATAGCAGGCACATGTTGCCTGCAGTTGACTTAGTTTCAATTTGTTAGAAGATTGGTCAGAACAGATCTATATGTCTGGTTCCATTTAGAATTATAGATTTCTTAAATGCCTCTTGATCATTGGTTTCATTTAATCTAGTCTAAAATGGATTATTCTGCTTTCCTTTAAGCAAAACAACTTTTAACCTAACTCAGTATTTCTTTTAGGAAATTTTACTGACTTCCAAGCCACCAATGGTACCATAAAACTTAAAGGCAATTTCTCTGCAAGAATGTGAGCCCAAGACCGTGACACTTAAAAATGTGATTAAGTGTGTGATTTGTGCCCTCACTGCCCCTTGGATCTACTGGAGGCTGTTTTTGATTGGACAGTATGCTCTAAAGGAAGGTAGCCAGATTGTCTCCATGACTGAACCATGGTTTTAGAGAACCAGGGATCTACTTTGGTTGTCAAATGTAGAAGAGGGCAGTCTTCTTGCAGGTGTTATATGATGGAAATACAATATCGTTAGAATAGTGGGTATGTTGAATCCAGGCCTTGTGCATTCAGAAGAAAAGAGGAGAAGACGAGATGAAGTTTTGTAAAAGCAGGACTTTTAGGGGATGTGCTTCTGTACCATGGGGTCATTGTTTGGAGGCATGGCATATTTAAGACATTTTTGGTTACAATATTTCATCAATAAATCAGACCTTAATTGCACTATCCTAATCAATCCTTTCTGTATATGCAGAACTAAAACAAGAGCTAGAGTGACCTCTATTCAGATCAGAGTTCCTGACCTAATAATGCAGAGCAAATGTAATATTGTCCAAGCAGGATGATGGCACAATACTTTAAAAACATTCAAAATACGAATATTGAACTTGACTACTTGGAGCTTGAAATCTGTTTATTGTAGTTAATCTGAGTCAATCAGTACTGACATAGGATGTTTATAGAACATCATCTGATAAAACTTAAAAAAACAGAGTGGGGCACAGCAGTGAGCACCCATAGTCTTAGCTACTCAGGAGACTGAGGCAGAAGACTCAATCACTTGAGCTCAAGAGTTTGAGGCCAGCCTGGACTACATACTGAGACTCAGTCTAAAAAAAAAAAAAAACAAGAGAGAGAGAAAGAGAAGTTAAAACAGGTTAAGATTTACCTAGGTACGGTGGCTCATGCCTGTAATCCTAGCTACTTGGGAGGCAGAAATTGAGGGGATAGAGGTTGAAGGCCAGGCAAAGAAGCTTGTGAGACTCCATCTCAACTAATGGCTGGGTATGGTCATGCATGTCTGTCATTGCAATTACTGGGAGAAGCACAAACAGGATCACAGTCCAGGTGAGCCCAGGCATAAATCAAGACCCTTTCTCAAAAATAACCAAAGCAAAAAGGGCTGGTGGAGTGGCTCGAGTGGTAGAGTATCTGCCTAGCAAGCATGAGGCCCTGAGTTCAACTCCCAGTACTGAAAAAAAAGAGGGTAAAGCTTTATATGCCTTTTAAAAATCACTTTAGGATGCAATCCAATTTTGATTTCAGCAGTGTTTTGTGGGCTTGATGTCTGGAAAAAAATCTGTAATTTCTGGATAAATATTTACAAACATCTTTGCAAACTCACCTTGAGAGTCATACCAGTAGGAGAAAGCTTTGGAGTACAGAAAGAACAAGAGAACACTCTCGCACTGGCATTTGTTCTCGAACACCTGCAGATGCCAAGGCCACAGTTTGTGGGATAAGCCAGGGGCCCATGCTGTAAACCCCAAAGTGACCCTCCGTGAGTCAACTAGAAAAACACCCCCCCTTCAGAGAAGGGCTTTGGTAGGGATGCTTTTCTGTCTCAGCCTTAGCCTAGGTGTAAAGGGGAAAATGTTTCTCTTACAGAAAGCAGTCCAAGGGCAGATTTGGAGGCGGAGTTCCATGACCTGATTGGGTGGAAAGAGATGACATGAATTTATTTCCCTTATTTTTTTTTTCTTTTATTATTCATATGTGCATACAAGGCTTGGTTCATTTCTTCCCCCTGCCCCCACCCCCTCCCTTACCACCCACTCCGCCCCCTCCCTCTCCCCCCCCCAATACCCAGCAGAAACTATTTTGCCCTTATTTCTAATTTTGTTGTAGAGAGAGTATAAGCAATAATAGGAAGGAACAAGGGGTTTTGCTGGTTGAGATAAGGATAGCTATACAGGGCATTGACTCACATTGATTTCCTGTGCATGTGTGTTACCTCCTAGGTTAATTCTTTTTGACCTAACCTTTTCTCTAGTTCCTGGTCCCCTTTTCCTATTGGCCTCAGTTGCTTTTAAGGTATCTGCTTTAGTTTCTCTGCGTTAAGGGCAACAAATGCTAGCTAGTTTTTTAGGTGTCTTACCTATCCTCACCCCTCCCTTGTGTGCTCTCGCTTTTATCATGTGCTCAAAGTCCAATCCCCTTGTTGTGTTTGCCCTTGATCTAATGTCCACATATGAGGGAGAACATACGATTTTTGGTCTTTTGGGCCAGGCTAACCTCACTCAGAATGATGTTCTCCAATTCCATCCATTTACCAGCGAATGATAACATTTAGTTCTTCTTCATGGCTCCATAAAATTCCATTGTGTATAGATACCACATTTTCTTGATCCATTTGTCAGTGGTGGGGCATCTTGGCTGTTTCCATAACTTGGCTATTGTGAACAGTGCCACAATAAACATGGGAGTACAGGTGCCTCTGGAGTAACCTGTGTCACAGTCTTTTGGGTATATCCCCAAGAGTGGTATTGCTGGATCAAATGGTAGATCAATGTCTAGCTTTTTAAGTAGCCTCCAAATTTTTTTCCAGAGTGGTTTTACTAGTTTACATTCCCACCAACAGTGTAAGAGGGTTCCTTTTCCCTGCATCCTCGCCAACACCTGTTGGTGGTGGTGTTGCTGATGATGGCTATTCTAACAGGGGTGAGGTGGAATCTTAGTGTGGTTTTAATTTGCATTTCCTTTATTGCTAGAGATGGTGAGCATTTTTTCATGTGTTTTTTGGCCATTTGAATTTCTTCTTTTGAGAAAGTTCTGTTTAGTTCACTTGCCCATTTCTTTATTGGTTCATTAGTTTTGGGAGAATTTAGTTTTTTAAGTTCCCTATATATTCTGGTTATCAGTCCTTTGTCTGATGTATAATTGGCAAATATTTTCTCCCACTCTGTGGGTGTTCTCTTCAGTTTAGAGTCCATTTCTTTTGATGAACAGAAGCTTTTTAGTTTTATGATGTCCCATTTATCTATGCTATCTCTTAGTTGCTGTGCTGCTGGGGTTTCGTTGAGAAAGTTCTTACCTATACATACTAACTCCAGAGTATTTCCTACTCTTTCCTGTATCAACTTTAGAGTTTGTGGTCTGATATTAAGATCCTTGATCCATTTTGAGTTAATCTTAGTATAGGGTGATATACATGGATCTAGTTTCAGTTTTTTGCAGACTGCTAACCAGTTTTCCCAGCAGTTTTTGTTGAAGAGGCTGCTATTTCTCCATCGTATATTTTTAGCTCCTTTGTCAAAGACAAGTTGGTTATAGTTGTGTGGCTTCATATCTGGGTCCTCTATTCTGTTCCACTGGTCTTCATGTCTGTTTTTGTGCTAGTACCATGCTGTTTTTATTGTTATTGCTTTGTAATATAGTTTGAAGTCAGGTATTGTGATACCTCCTGCATTGTTCTTTTGAGTATTGCCTTGGCTATTCGTGGCCTCTTGTGTTTCCATATAAATTTAACAGTAGATTTTTCAATCTCTTTAATGAATGTCATTGGAATTTTGATGGGAATTGCATGAAACATGTAGATTACTTTTGGGAGTATCGACATTTTTACTATGTTGATTCTACCAATCCATGAGCATGGGAGATCTCTCCACTTTCTGTAGTCTTCCTCAGTCTCTTTCTTCAGAAGTGTATAGTTTTCCTTGCAGAGGTCTTTCACATCTTTTGTTAGGTTTATACCTAGGTATTTGATTTTTTTTTGAGGCTATTGTAAATGGAATTGTTTTCATGCATTCTTTTTCAGTTTGCTCATTGTTAGTGTATAGAAATGCTAATGATTTTTCTATGTTGATTTTATATCCTGCTACCTTGCTATAGCTATTGATGATGTCTAGAAGCTTCTGAGTAGAGTTTTTTGGGTCTTTAAGGTATAGGATCATGTTGTCTGCAAATAGGGATATTTTGACAGTTTCTTTACCTATTTGTATTCCTTTTATTCCTTCTTCTTGCCTAATTGCTCTGGCTAGGAATTCCAGTACTATGTTGAATAGGAGTGGAGATAGTGGGCATCCTTGTCTGGTTCCTGATTTTAGAGGGAATGGTTTCAGTTTTTCTCCATTAAGTATAATGTTGGCTGTAGGTTTATCATATATAGCTTTTATAATGTTGAGGTACTTTCCTTCTATTCCTAGTTTTCTTAGAGCTTTTATCATGAAATGATGTTGGATCTTATCAAAGGCTTTTTCTGCATCTATTGAGATGATCAAGTGGTTTTTGTCTTTGCTTCTGTTAATGTGGTTTATTACATTTATTGATTTTCATATGTTGAACCACCCCTGCACAGATGACATGAATTTTAATGTAAAGTGTACTGTGTTCTAATTTTAAAGAATTAAAATCCTCTGTGGAGAAAAAACCTTTAAACCCCTCTTTGAAGAGTCTGCACAGATAATATCCAAGTGATATGGGCTCCAAGCCAAAAATCACAACAGACAGAAATCTCTAAAGGCACTAAGATTGAGAAGACCCACAAAGTCTGAAGGAGGCCCACAAAGACATAGACATTCAATTTATTATATAAAGAATATGTAAAAAATGTTGCTGTATTTTAAGAAATATAATGGGCTGGGTGTAGCTCAATGGGAGAGCTCTTTTCTAGCATGCTTGAGGCTGTGGGTTCAATCCCCAGCACTGCAAATAAATAAATAAGAAATAAAAAGTGTCCAAGAGCTGGGTCTGGGTTGCTCACACCTGTCAACCTAGTTACTCAGGAAGTAGAGATCAGGATAATCCAGGTTTCAAGCCAACTGGGGCAAATAGTCCCTGAGACTCTGTCTCAAAAATATCCAAAACAAGATAGGATTGGCAGTGTCTCAAGTAGTAGAGTGCCTGCCTAGAAAACATGAAGCCCTGAGTTCAAGCCCCAGTACTGCCAAAATTTTTTCTAAAAAGGTGTCAAAGAATAGTGACCTAGAAGGTTTGACAAATAAACAAAGAGAATTTCTATTAAAAATCTATAATAATTTAGCTACTTGGGAGGCTGAGATTGGGAGGACCACAGATCCAGATCAACCCAGGAAAAAAAAGTTTATGAGATCCCTTTTCAATGGAAAAATGCTGGGCTTGATGGCATGTACCAGCCATCCTGGTGACAGAGGAGAAGCTTAAAATAGGAGGATTGTGGTCCAGGAGGCCAGGGCAAAAAGTGAGTCTTTATCTCCAAAATAACCAGAGTAAAAAGGCTTGGAAGCATGGCTCAAGCAGTAGGACCATGTTTCAGAACCACAAAGCCCTGAGTAACACCTCCCCCAAAATATGTATAATTTAAAAGTTAATCTCAATGAATGGATTAAATATTAGGTAAGACAGTGGGCTGAAAACTAGATCTGAAGAAGATATGCAAAGAAGTAGAAAATATGTAAGAGAGGTCAAGGGACAGTGAATGGAGTGGCACTGAGCACTCATCTACCTTGAGTTCCAGAAGTGAGAGAGAGAGATGGTATTTGAGGGAAATGACAGAGAGATACATTTCATTAAGAGATAACAAGAATGTTTAATATACACATGGAAAGATGCTGGACCTCATTAGTAATCAGTGAAATGGAAATTGTAAGCAACATGAGATACCATTTCACATCCACTAAATTGGAAAAAAATGAGTGTCTGACAGTATTGTTTAAGTAAAAAAGGGTAGCAGTGGAGTCTCTCATAAACAGCAGACAGATGTGTGAGGCAGTACAGTCATTGCATTTCCTAAAAATATTCTATAGAGAGTAAGGACCATGATATAAAATGAATCAACAGAATTAAGTTCACTTACTAACAAATATCTATGGAGCACCTCTATGAAGAATTAGAATATAAAATTCTTCATCCCTGCACCTAAGAACTTAGGATCTTGAGGGTCAGATACTGAAGCATAAAAAGAAAGAAGGATTCTTGTAAGAGCTCATCATGGTGGGATATAGCCGTGACAGTCAGGGAAGGCTTCCCTGAGGAAGCCATCACCAAGATAAACCAAGACAGAAGAGGAGTGAAGTGGAATAGAGTACTGGAGGTGGTCAGGGGCTTGCTTCATAGTAGATATGTGCAGATGCCCTGGTGTTTAAGACAATTTTCTTAGAAGACACTGAAAAAGTTCAGTGTGGTTGGAACAAAGTGGAGGTGACAGGGCTTGGGGAACAGGGTGGAGAAAACATGTTGGGAAAGTTTGGTGGCCATCAAACCAGCTGTGGCTTGAAACTGCCACAGGATAAAGGCCTTTTAAGCCCCAGGAAGGATTTGGGATTTCATATTAAAACAATGACATGTTTTAAGCAGGGAACTGAAATGATCAATGAAAAGAAGGGCATAAAAATGAAAGAAACAGATCATCAACTAATTATGAATGTAAACATTCCATTGGGAAGTGGAGTTAAAGATCTCTGTTACCTTACTCCTTGGTCACCTAGATGGGACTGCTCTAAGAGTGGCTGGATCCGTGTTAACAACAGCTGGGTGTATGTATACATGCACTTACACTGCCAGCTCAACTCTGCCTGGGACAGTCCTACCAGGATGGTCCCCAGGATGTGTTAATCCTCCCCTCCTCCCCTACAATAGCAAGTGAGGTTTATGACTAGCTGATGATTCACTGGGTGATGCTGGAAGCATAATTGAATACATTTTCCTGTTTTGTCGCCAGAGTAAATCATTTCTCCATTGTTGAGAGTAAAAACCAATTTGTCAGTAAATGAAGCAGATATGATTCAAAAGCGGAAGGACATCCAGAAGTACAGCAGAGTGGCTTTTCTGCAGTGCCTGCATTCTTCACAAAACAGTTTTCTCCGAAGGCCACATGCCCACTCTGAAGTTCACGGTGCTCCAGATTCACAGTGTCTGTGGCCATTCATAGCTCAGATTCCTTTATTTTTTAATGACTTTATTGAAGTATAATTGATACACAATAAATGGCCCATATTTAAAGCATGCAACTTGAAAAGTTTTTGACATAGTATAAACCTGCAAAACCATCACCACAATCAAAATAATGAAGTATTCATCACCCCCCAAATTTCTGCCATTCCCTGCCCCGCCCTTCCCCCACCCCCAAACAAGCTCCAGTTTAAATGGAACTACTACGCTAATCACAATTCTGGTGGATTTTTAGATAGACTGGGATTCCGTTTCCAAAAGGCCCTTTTTGATGTGTTATTTTAACCCAACTCACTGTAAATAGTCACCTTTCAAATGAAAGCTACTCTGCAGAATCTTTTTACTTTCTCAGTTTTAAGCTTTTGAGAACAGTATCCTTTTCATAAAAGTTCCAGAGTTGAGTTTGCTGCTGGGAAGGAAAAGCTGCAACCCAGGTCCTAGAGTTCACTCCACCAATCTCTGCTGTTTTACACCTTGCAGATCCCACTTGTAATGGAGAGGAAGGAGCTGTCATCACCAAGGGCACCTCTGTTCAGAGCATTGAACTTGTCCTCCCGCCGCATGCAAACCATCATGGAAACACATTTGGTGGTCAGATTATGGCTTGGATGGAGACGGTGGCTACTATTTCTGCAAGGTTCTTGGTTTTGACCTTTGGCGTGTGATTTTGGAACCAGTGGGAAGAACGTTAAGAAAAAGCTAAGATCTAGTTATTGGGCTAGTCAAGGAGTCAAGGAAAGAAATGAGGGAAATATTGCCTCTTATCCAAGAGGGGAAATTGTAAATCATTTACTTGTTTACCATAGGATTAATCAATCTATCCTTTTGTGTAAAGGTGAATTTTAAATTCTTGGCTCAAAAATAAAACTGAAATGAGTTCAATACTTTATTCTGAATTATGGGTATTGATCTTGCAACACTGCAACTCATTGCAATGAAAAGTTTATGACCAAACAGATGCAGAATAAAAATGGAAATTAAACTAGACACTTAGTTTAGTCACAAAACTTCTAAAACGAAATTTGTAATTAGCTTTGACTTTTGAAGGTGCTGGTTAAAATCATTATGCCCAAAGAATTAGCTGCAAAATAAGACGAGAGAGAGAGAAGTGTGGAACAGTACTTTAGTTGGGCGCTGATAACTCACGCCTGTAATCCTAGCTGCCCAGGAGGCAGATCGCAGGAGGATCAAGGTTTGAAGCAGCCCAGGCAAATAGTTTCAATGTGAGTCAACTCCCTGTATAGCTATCCTTATCTCAACCAGCAAAAACCCTTGTTCCTTCCTGTTATTGCTTATACTCTCTCTACAACAAAATTAGAAATAAGGGCAAAATAGTTTCTGCTGGGTATTGAGGGGGTGGGGGGGAGAGGGAGGGGGCGGAGTGGGTGGTAAGGGAGGGGGTGGGGGCAGGGGGGAGAAATGACCCAAGCCTTGTAAGCACATATGAATAATAAAAGAAAAAAAATCTTCAAAAAAAAAAAACAAAACAAAAAAATAGTTTGCAAGACACTATCTCGAAAAAAACCTTTGCAGAAAAGGGCTGGTGGAGTGGCTCAAGGTGTAGGCCCTGAGTTCAAGCCTTAAATATTCAAAGACTATTTTAAAATTCTACTCAATTTTTAAAAGGTTATTTTATTCTTAACTATGTAGGTAGTTGAATCATTTCAAGGAACATTGTATACAATGAAAATGCAAATGAATGGAAACAGCCTTTCTGACAATTTCTGTAATCACTGAAAATTAAGGTTTTTGTTTTTCCCAAATTAAAAGAACTTCGTTATTAGAGGTGTGACTTAAGGCATAGAGCACCTGCTTTGAAGGATGAATCTGTAAGTTCAAACCCCAGTTTCCCCAAAGAACTTCATTATGAATACACTTATAGTTACTACTACAGTTAGAAACCTGTAATTATCCTTTTTAAAAATTATGCACAAATAATAGAGCTTGTTTTAAAAATGAAATTGTCATTCTTAACGACAGTAAGGCATTTGAACTTGAACATGTTCTATTGTAAAGGCTTACAATACAATTAATGGCGGTGGAATCTGTTCCTTTAGTGTTAGCACAGTCCATAAGAGTAACTGAATGACTACAGTAAGAATCTAAAATGTAAAAAATTATGGAAGTAACATCTGAAATTAAATATTCTTTGTAACTATTTCAAAGTCCATAAATACAAAAGTTGTAAAATATGTATTGTGTAGAATTTCAGGTTTTGTGCAGTAATCCAAGTAATCTTTCTATGGGGTAAATCTTTTGCCTTTTGTGGATGAATTCAGTTAACTGTGAATTTAAGGAATGGAGCTGGTACGAATGGCACCAACTGACAGATTTCAATTGTGCCCCACTCTAAGAAGTGGCATGTCACCACTTCTTGGGACGGCAGCCATGAGCTGTCAAGACACATATGATCCTCAAATGAGAACAAAAATGGAACAAAAGCTTGCTCCATAAAGAACAAGCCAAAAGTGGAAGCACCAACATCCTGGTAAAGTCTCCACTGCCTGGGGACATGGTATTTCCCCAAATATGTGCAGGTCACATACAGAACCACTCTCAATGCATACAATCTACTGAAGCCAAAGAGTTGTTTATTTAGAAAACAGGTTGAGTCTTTGTCTATTACAACTGTTCAATGAATCAGAAATTCATGAACACACTTTGGAGAATGATCATTTCCTTCTCTCTTCTTCCCTGTGTTTCCTCAGCCGCCTGTGTCCGGTGCACCCCTTTCTGAAGTCTGTGGATATGTTTAAGTTCCGGGGACCATCTACAGTTGGTGACCGTCTTGTCTTCAGTGCCACTGTCAACAATACCTTTCAGACCAAGTAAAGCATGCTCTATGAGCCAGCTCTTAACTTGCATTTAGAAATTTTTTAGTTCAATCTGGAGGTGAATGTAAGGATTATTTAAAAATAGTCAAGTTCCTTTTAATATTTTGTTAACTTCACTAGATCCGTGACACACATTTTAGCCCTATAGTTTTGCTTGGGGCCTCCTCACACTGAACCAATTGTGATGTGTTGGGATTTTGTTCCTTTCAGACAAAAAGACATCCAAGAATTGCCTTATTGCCAGTGCTCACTTTTCTAAAAAGTCTATAGTAAGATTTATGCATAATTCTGGTAGCTGAAATTAAAATAATCTCCTCTTTAAAAAAGGAAGAAAAATAGCTGTATATGTACATCTAGCCACTTAACTGTCCTTTGTACAAAACCTTGGACTGCTTGAGGGTGTGTCACAGAGACTCTGAGCCAGTTAATCCTTTCAACTGACTTAGGGTAATGACTAAGGATTGTAGTACTAAAATATTAGAAATTGATTTTACTTTGTATGTTTTGAAGGATGATTTTAGAGTGGTAAAGGGTGTGGCAGCTGACCTAGGATAGTTCTCATTTATACCTGTTATCTTAATGTAATTATGAATTATCCCTTTCAGTCTCCAAAATGTTCCAATGGCCATATGGTCAACCATCATAATGGACCTGATATTTACCCATGAGTCCAAACTACTTCCCAGTTATTTTTATTATTCTCAATATATAATGAAAAGATTTCACTTATTATTTTTTGTTTTTAAATATAAAAAAGTATACCTATATTTCCTGTCTAATTTTAGTATTTGAGGCCCTTGAGTTATAGAACTATTGTTTTTAGGGAAGCAAACTTGACTTTGGCACAGTTTAATGTCTTTTTCCTTTTACCGAAATAGGTTCCTGAATGTATATTTGTATAAAGTCTCAAGTGGTCTTTCTCCCACTTGAAAATGGGAAAGTAAAGTAGGAATGTTCTTAGGGGTGTCACCAACCAATTCCATGACCTGAGAATGTATTTTAATAGTTGTGCAGATTGTGGATGACAGAGAAGGACAGCTAAGGCCCTCATTCTGTTGTTACTTGGAGGAGGTGGTGTTGACTGGCAAAGGAAGCCAACTGTGCCACCATGCTGTTTGCTGACTGTCCTGCATCATCTATCCTTGCAGTGTTGAAGTCGGAGTGCGCGTGGAGGCCTTTGACTGTCGGGAGTGGGCTGAGGGCCGAGGCCGTCACATCAACAGCGCGTTTCTCATTTATAATGCTGTTGATGATCGGGAAGAACTCATCACCTTTCCCAGAGTCAAACCCATTTCGAAGGTCAGTTATTACCACGTGAGCTTCAATAATTAGACCTGTGTGTACAGAGCTCCACTCAGATTTTCTTCCCACCATTCACAACTGCCATGACTCTTCCCTTTGCTTTTTTTCCTTTCTGCCTGACAAAGTAAAATGGGTTTTTTCTTTTTCTCTCTCTCCCCTCTCAAATCACTCTGATGATTTGTTGAAATGATGAAGATTCTGGACACCTCACCTCTATTCGGCCACACACTGATGTGGACATCATATGACCTTCTGCGTCCCCTTCCTAAGTCTTCTCTGTCCATCTTTACATCCAGTTCTGAATGCTGTGCCATTCATCACAACTGTATCTTTTCCTCTTCCAGGAGTTGCCTTATTAGCAATGCTTGCCTTTTCTAAAAATCCCATAGTGAGATATATGCATAAGTCTGGTAACAAATTAAAATAATCTCTACTTTAAAAAAGAAATGAAAATAGCTATAAAGGTCTCACATCTATCCATGCAACTACCCTTTGTGGATTCAACATGGAGGCTTACACTCTGGCCAGTCAATCTTTCAGCTGACTTAAGGAAAGGATGCTTAAGGATTGTAGCACTAAAATATTAGAAATTGATCGATTGTACTTTGTATTTTTTAAAGGATGATTTTCGACGGTATCAGGGAGCTATTGCACGCAAGAGAATTTGCCTAGGCAGGTAAGATTTTATGGACTCTCTTCTTACCTGAAAAATTACATATCAAAGAGCCTCTGTGTGGGTCTCTGCTCCTACACTGCACTAAAGGAGAAGGTCTGATGATTCCTGAAGGCTGACTATTGACTTGTGAAAATGGTTCTTCCTGATTTTTCTACCTGTAAGAGCAGCTCTTTAAAACTGCTGAATTCAGCTCAAGAAAGTGTCATGGTTACTGTTAAGTGCTAAATGCAAGGAAGAAAATTGTTACTTCTCATTTTTTCCAGGAAATATGTTATTTCCCACAAAGAAGAGGCTCCACTGTGTGTATACTGGGATACAAGCAAGCAGGTGACAGTTTTATGATTTGGAGTTCTTCATATAGAGATCACAACATTGATCACAAAAGTGGAAATCTCCTTGTTTAACAGATTCAGGTTGTACCTATACAGCTTATATGAAAAGGTGAATTATATCAACTCAACATTTCAAAATGAAACAAAACCAATGTATCATAACTGGTTACCTACCAGTCACTTCACTGCCTTGTTTGACTTTGGTAAATGTTCCCTAACTATAAACTCAGGATGCCCATCCGTCAGCTGTGTTTAAACAGTATAGAACCTTGTAATCTGGTGTCTTATAATTTGTGCTGAATGACATGTCTATGTACTTGAATGTTTTAGACAACAAAATGGTAGTCATTTGAATGTTTTTGAACATAAAATATAAAGGAAAACCCAAGTTCACTCTTACACATTGGTTGTAAGCCATAACCAATGACATGAAAGTTAATCTATTTGCTCAGGATAACAATTAAAATGATACTAACTTGGTAAACATACCTTGTCTGAATTCTAAATTAAAAGTTTGAAACAGAATATATATATTAGCTATAGCTTAGTTCTAAGCTCAACATTAACTTTGTCTCAACATATACCTTCTAGAACCGTGCCCATTTTCTGAGCAGGGAATATTTACTCCTATATATATGTACATATGTATTGAAGACACAGCCATTAAAATATTTGTATTTTAGGCATCCCTGAGTAATGACAATGTGGAGGCTCTCAAAAATCTGGCGGCCAAAAGTGGTTGGGAGATTACCAGTGCTTTGGAAAAGGTAGGAGGCGTCCAGGTGTTTGCATCACCACTGCTCCTCACAAATGAAAGTTAGCATGGTGGTAGTGGCTCTGTTGCTCCCACTGTTGCTTTGAAGAAGATAAAAAGTCTTGTGAGAAAACTTTCCAAGAGGTAAGCATCCTTCCAGCTCTGTCTCTCAACGCTGGTTGATTTGGAGTTCTGCAATATGCCCCCACACTCCTGCCTCCGAGCTGAGGTTCCACATCCCACCTCTCCCTCTATCCTCCACACCTCCACCTACCCAAATCCGAGAATCCTCCAGAAGCAGGACAAACGTTTCTCCACAAAGTCACTCCCAACTTAATGAACTTCTTCCTCTAGCAGCAACTTTGCTCATGACGTCTTTCAAACTAATTTGTTAATTAATTCTGTGCTAGCTTGTGATATTTCTGTCCACAGTTACTACTCACTAATTGATATTTAAGCCTTAGCAACTTACCTTTTTACATGGCTTTCTTTCCCTGAATAGATTATAAACATTTGAAGAAAGAAGCCTTAGCTTGATTTCTTCATATCTCTCCTAGCAACTTCTATCAAATTTAAATGAACATATATCATTTGGATTTTAATTGTAGCTAACTTCAGAGGATTAATAGGACTGTCTTGGAAGCTGATGCCCACACTAACTAGACCTTGTAAGTTCTCTGAGGGATATTTTTCTCCCTATTATAGTCCAAGACCATGGGAGTGGCTCAGTAATGCCAGCTCTTGGGCTGGGTTCACGTTTCAGAATGCACTGCTCTTAAATCATCAGTAAAGCCGTACCGTGATAGGGATGACCGTGTATCCTGATCTTCCTGGGACAGTCTTGATATTCCTGCTGTCCCATCATAATTATTTTCATCCATTTTTTTACTGTTGTGCTGGGGTACATTGTGGCATTTATAAAAGTTCTTACAACAACTGTGCCTCACACAGTCCAGTTTGGATGATAGATCACAAAGTTACCTAAGCCTGAAATCTAAGTAAATTCAGAGGCTACTTCCTTGATTCTTTTCTGTCTTTGACCTGCTCTGAGTGTTCCATTTTTTGGTTGTTTGTTTTTGTTATTTCTTTGTCTTCACTATTGAATCCTTTCAGGGTCCTCCTTACTCCCTTTGGATACAGTTAAGAGTTCCATCTTCGCAGTGATGCAGAAACACAGGTTTAATATAACTAAAATATTGGTTTCTCTTTATCTCTCATACAAGATGTGTCAATACCATTTTCTTTCCTGATATGAAATCTGTTTCCTACATTGTTGCTGGCATCCAAGCATTCTGAGTAGCACTGGAAAGCCCAAAGTCATGTCTGGAATGAAGCAAAAGAACACATTTAGGGAAGTTGCATAATATATTAAAACTCCAGTGCCTTGGGAAGTTGTGGCCAGACACAAGCCCAAAATAATAAACTGGCTTGTGTTGGAGGAAACCTATCAGTGATTAATTCTTAACTTATATACTTGCTAGAGGATAATGTATTATTAAAAAAAAATTCTTGTATTATCTTTATTGAAATTGAATCCCTCCTTTTAAAGATTACATTTATGACAAAAATCTAGTAATATTTTTCTCTCTGAGATATCCTCTTAGTCTCTCCCACTTTTTGTAACTTTTGTATTCTTGATTTTAAAATACAGCTCTCTTATTTTCTTCTGTAACCTTTTAGTGAATAATTCTCATACCACTATTGTCTGTTAGGAATCATACTTATTTCAGGTTTTAAAATTGACCCTTAGTTTTGATATAGTTAGATGTAAAAGTTTGTTTTTGTCTAATGAAATTTGACAATACTAAGGCTTTAACACATATTTCATTTCCCATGTACAATGGTGCAACTAATTATATTAGCAACAATAGAGGCAAAAGGTGTATTTTGAAACAGCATGCATGTACATGAACTTGCTAAAGACTAGTTATGAGGTATTTATAAACAAGTGAGAGATTGTAGTATTTAAAGGCCATCTCTTAGGCAATTCAAAGTAAAGGAAGACAGTTAGAAAGACCGTCCAAGAGGGGATAAGTTGTATCTCTTGGAAGATAACGCCAAGTGTAGGTCGCTGGAGGGCAAGACAGGCATTCTAGGCAGTGGGTAGCTTGAGCTGAGTCTTCCCAGTGGAAATTATCACAAATAAGAGACTGAGAGACAGGAACAGCTAAAAATGTGCTATAAATATTATGGTAAAAGCCAGAATGACATGGACCTGAAAACCTCTACCCAGGACTGAACAGGGAACAGATCAGAGAAGAGTTATTCTCACTGAAGCTTGGGAGAATGGCTGGGCCCAATACTAACCTGTTAGCTGCAGTGGTAATTCCCAGATACCCACAAGAAAAATCAGGGATCCCTGTAAGCTTCTACGGAAATTCCTTCCCACAATGTAATCTCAATAACATTTGTTAACAAATGGTATAAAACTGCTAATTTTTTTAGTTATTTCCTCTTAATTATAAAAGGGTAACATCACCACCTAAATCCAAACAGAATCTTACTAGATGAAAATCAGCATCACTAATAAAATATACACAAGCTAGCTTTGGCAAATTTTGAGCCTACTTAAACTTCATTTCATAGAATAAATTCTCCAGGAGATTATTCTCACAAGAGAATGTTTGAGTTGATTATGAATGGAATGGAACTTCTATTCTCGTGAGCATGAAGGGGAAGCCATTTTCTTGGAGAATTGCTTTGGTGAATTTTTTCATTAAGCAAAAGCTGCCTTTCCCTAGGGAGGTTTATTACTGCCTTTCCTTGTCTGCTTTGTATCCAGGTTGATGATCCAGGTAGCAGGGCAATGAGAAGGACTTTGAGTTACCTTCTTCTTCTAGGGGAAGGAATTAAAATCTCATTCCCTGGAATGCTTCCTGGAATTACATGTCAGTGAGCCCTGTGAAGGCAAAAGATAATGGTAGCTACATAGCTTGCTTTGGCTTCAGTAGATGAAGTAGCAGCTTGTGTCTGCAATTTGGAGAGCAGCTACCTAGAAAAGTGCTATATTGGTTGGTTGTGTGGCTCACAGCTATCATCCCAGCTACTTGGGAAGCAGAGATAGGAGGATCATGATTTGAGGCCAGGCCAAGCAAAAAATGTTATCGAGACCCTCTCTTTTAACCAGGTGTGATGGTTCACATCTGTAATGCCAGTTATATGGGAAGTAGAGGTAGGAGGATTGCAATCTGAGACTGCCCTGAGCAAAGAGCACAAGACCTTATCTGAAAAATAACTAAAGATAAAAGAGCTGGGGGCATGGATCAAGTGGAAGAACACATGCTTAGCTAGCACAAGGCCTTCAGATGAGAGAGAGAGAGAGAGACAGAGAGAAGAAGAAGAAGAAGAAAGAAGAAGAAGAAGAAGAAGAAGAAGAAGAAGAAGAAGAAGAAGAAGAAGAAGAAGAAAGAAGAAGAAGAAGAAGAAGAAGAAAAGTGCTGTGTTAATTTCTGAGGGTCACCATAACAAATTACCACTCACTGGTTCACTCAAGCAATAAATTCTATTGTCCCTCAGTTCTGAGAGCTGGTAGTTTGAGATCAAGGTGTCAGCAGCAGGTTGGTACCTTCTAATTCTTCTTCTTCTTCTTTTTTTTAATGGTAATGGGCTTTGAACTGAGGGCCTCACACTTGCTAGGCAGGTGCTCTACCACTTGAGCCACTCCGTGCCAGTCCAGGTTGGTTACTTCTGAGGGAGTGAGGGAGAATGTGTTCCATGCCTTTCCCCGGGCTTCTGGGTGTGTGCTGGCAATCCTTGGCATTCCTTAGCTTATAGATGACCTCTGCCTTCATTATCATGTGGCATTCTTCCTGTGTGCACCTCTAGGTCTAATTTCTCCTCTTTAGGAGGATTAAGAGCCTACCCTGCTGAGTATGACCTCATCTTCACTAATTATATCTACAATGACTCTATGTCCATGTAACATCACATTGTGAGGTACGAGAGTTTAGGACTCCAACGTGTGAATTTCAGCTCTTAACAAGCGCTCAACTCAGTATTTTCTCCCAATCCACCCTGCTTCCACAAACATGAAACATGCCTTCCCCAAGGCCAGAATGTGACATGCTCAGAGCTCCTTTGGGACTGTGGCAATCTAGCAGCTTGGCCTAGAGTCATCTGGCCCTCAAGCTTTGAGAAGATGGCCTCCTGGATTTGCACCAATGAGCTGCTTCTTCTCCCTTATGCTGGGCCCAGGGCGGCAGGCCCAGGCCAAGCAGGGTGTGTCTCAGCAACTGGTTTTCTCTGATTTGATAAGTGCTTACAGCCTAGGCCTTGTCTTCCTTTGCAGGCTGGATTTAAAGACATGCTAGGCCTCAAGGGAGGTATTTTACATACATAAATAATCCCTGCTTGCTTCCAGAGCTGGTTTTAGTTAATTTCTCATTTCTTCATTCTCTTATTGATGATGTGTATGTTTATATAAAGGCTTCTCCTTCACAACCTAATTTTTCCGGTTGCTTGATTCCTGCAGTGAAGTCCTTAACCTCATGTTTGTTTGTCTTCTCCCAGCTTGTTGCCATGGGAATGAGTATAAAATGGCAAATTTCAATACTAACTTCAAAGAACCCTGAAAGAGATGGAGAAAATGGACAGAATAGAGTGTGTTTTAGTTGAACACACATCTCTGATTATTGTCAAGAGCACAGTAGAAGAAGGCTCAGCATAACAAAGGATGCATTGATGTTTAAGTATTTATTAAGTAATGTTAAGTATATGTCAAATGTTCTGGGTCTCCAAGGAATAATATGCATTAGAAACCCAGGACGGGCCTCGGAGAAGGATGCGTTATTGTGGTTCAGCAATCAAAGCATGCTTCATGCTGAAGAAAGGGCGTTCTTCAGGGGTCTGTGCAGAGGTTCAGTTGGTTCTGGAGGTGGTTGGCTAGTTTTCTGGGTCCCCTTAGTCCACATGAAGACATGCCTGATATCCTGGGAAAGCCGTAGCCTTAGTGCCAAAGTCACTTGAGGTTCATGAGGTGCTGGCCTCCTTAATAGACTGGTGACATTCTCTGTTGTTCCTAGGGAGTGGCATCACAAAGAGATCAAGGGAGAAAGACTTAAGTTTTTTATATTTCATGAGAAAATCTGTTTCTCATGAAATGTGATTAGATAACCCACATATTGTTTGGAAAACACAAGACTAGCATTCTGGTCAGACTTCCAGATGTCGCAGCACTGGAAGTAAAGTTGTCATTGCCTTCATTTTTACTCAGCTGCTGAGATGCTTGAGCCAGAGAAATCAGTCTATGACTACGTGTAGCTTTTAAAATAAAAACATGAATTTTCTGTTATAATTTAATTTTCTTGTTAATATCTTTCAGATAAAAATATATACTCTGGAAGAGAAAGATGTTTTATTCTTGTGGATTGAAAAACACGTGAAAAGCCCAGCATACTTGGCTTATCATCTCTTGTCTGACTATACGAAGCGGCCTTTGTGGGACCCCCATTACATGTAAGAACAAATTTAAAATGTTTTCTTAATCTCCCTTGACATCATGTGAAAGACACCCTCCACACTGTAGTCCATCTCCATTGCCCAATGTGTGATGATTTGTTTTATTAATTCAGGATAATTTTTAAAGCTTGCTTTGCATAGAATATTGTCAGGTGATATTGAGAGATGCAAAACAGCTTATAGACTCATTAATTTGTCATCTATATTGAGTTGACATGCTTTGCCCCCCACCTATTGTGATACTACAAGCAACTTCAAGGTTGATAGTATTCCTAGTTCTGAGACCTGATGAGGTTGCACAGGCAGCAAAGTGAAAGGATCCGCCTTGGAATCCAGCTCTGCCCGATCTAAAGTCCACACTCTAGTACTTCAATACACAATTCATTGCTTTTGAGGAAATAATTGCCCAGTGTCTTCCCACTCTTGATATTTAATTAGCACTCCCTTCTTTTTCTGTGAAGCCATACTCTCTGGCGAGAAGCTGCCAGAGCCAGCCATGAGTCCTGAAGGAAGGCATTCCTTCCTGCTCTGATTGTGGTCTGCCCCCATCAGTCTACCTTCTCTGACTCCTGCTACTTCCTGTCTCTTCATTCCTAATTCCATCTCCTCGAAGCTTCGCCTTTTCCTGGAATTGCATTGGCCCTCCATACTCATGGGTCCTACATCTGCATATTCAACTACCATTGATCAAAAATATTGAGAAGTACAGAATATGTGTCTGTGCTGAACACATACAGACTTTTTTCTTGACCTTATTCCCTGAACAGTACCAGAACTATTTATATAGCACTTTCATTGTTTGCCATCTAGCGATGATTTAAAGTACACAGGAGGATGTACGTCGGTCATGTACAAGTACTTTGCCACTTTATATAAGGAACTTGGGCAGCCACAGATTTTGGTGTTCAAGGGGGAGGGAAAGCTGGTCCCAGTTCCCCACAGACATGGAGGGATAGCTATACAGAGCTGTGCACCTTGTCAACTGTCTTGGCAGTGACTAATACCATGTAATAGACAACTTAATAGCACAAAGTGAAACATCTCTGGGCCTGTGCTACATTGCATAGATGCCAGTGCTATTATAATAAAGTATTTTGAGAGAAGAGGGAACACTTTTCAATCTTCTTGCATCAGTAATTGTAGATATTATGTAAGTACAAAGCTCTTAAGAAGAAGAATGTCTAAAATTTGGTGTTAATTCTTTTAAAATGTTTCTCCCACAATTCTCTGTCACTTGACATTCCATTCAAGTTGAACTTGAATGAATGGAGGAATTAAGTCAACAATTTAATTCAACTAACTTTTCTTATATACCTTTTTATGATTTGGGTACTGCATTAAATGTTTTTCATTTAGTCCTCACAATACCCTGTAGGTGCTATTATTTACTTTTCATGGCTGAAATAATAAAATGACTTTCCTAATGTAATATGGCCAGTAGGTGGCAATCTGAGAGTCAAAGCTCTCAAATTTAAACCTGTTTCCAACATCCCACATTTCTTTACCAGAGTCCTCCTTGGTCTTCCCAATCTCCAAAATGTTTTACTTGATCCTAGAGAGAAACTATTTTGTGGAAAACAGCTTAGTTTTGAAGTATTGAGGGCAGTGAATTCAGAGTCAGATGGCAAACATTCTCTCCCTCACATGCAGAATTATTCCTTCTGACCAAACAGCTCATGCTAAAGGAAAACTTGGAGCAATGATGCTGGCTTGGGGCTTCAGGGGGATGGTCAGGTGAGCTGAAAGATGAATATAGGTAACAATAACAAAATTATACATGCAGATAAGGACAGTGAATGCCTTATTCTAGCAGGAAGAAAAGTTTGTCCTTTTTTCACCATTCTATTTACATAGATCCTGTGAAGTCATAGACCGGGTGAGTAATGATGATCATCTCTATCACATCATCTGTCCTAATGTGAATGGCAACAAACTCAAAGACTTTGTAGTACTTGTATCACGAAGAAAGCCTCTCAAAGATTGGTGAGTACATAGAGTTCAAGCACTACAGCAATATTTTATAGGATAGAATAGAAATGAAAAGTTGATGTGAAAGTAAGGAAGCCATTGTAGGTACTTCTGGTCTTGAATGATACTTATTTTATTTTTTTCCTAGGTGGATCTTTAGCTATTGTTTAAAAAATAAAAATAATGTATTAAGTGCCAAAAGTGTGTAAAGCACTACACAAAGGATGTAGTGCTCTATTTAGACATAAAACCGATATTTAGTAAACCTTTGAAACATTCCATTGTCAATATAAAGGCAGTGAAGGACACATGGAACACCAGAAGTTGTTTTTGAATTTACAAAGGCTGGTACATGGTAGACTCCAACATGTTGGCTGTCAGATGAGGCTGTGGATTGGAGGCATATATGTGTCCCTTCCATGTGCATTGGTCTGATCTGAGTATGGTGTCTAAGGGGTAGTGTCCCAAATAATCCCACCCATGGATATGGACTAATGTACACAGATGTTCAGTATGGTAGCATTTATTACATCTGAAGACATGAGAAAAAAGCTGAAGGTCCACCTTAAAAATTATGGTAAATCTATACTACAGAGCAGTATGCCACCACTAACAAGTGAAGTTGCTATAGAGGCAATAAATATCGAAAGACCTCTAAAGACTTAGTGTTAGGGGAAAAGTCAAATGGTAGACCATATTTGTAAAATATTTATGTAAAAATCCACATGTGTACATTTGCTTTTATGAAAATGATATTTTTGTACATTTATAGCAAAATCTAGAAAGTTACACAACAAGATGCTAAGAAGAGCAGTCATGTCTAAGGTGAGGAATAAGATTGGAGCTAACATGGACTGAACGAAGACTAATTTCTAACCCGTAGGGTTCTCTATTGTTTGAGGGTTTTTTTTTAAACCAATAGGTATTTTTTTTAACTAAACAAGAAAAGGATTCTGAAATGATAACCCTTTAGAGTACAATAAAACTTCATTTGGGGTTGGCTCCAGCTTTATGGCGTTATGCGAAGTACTTCTAATTGCTCGGCAGAAAACACTTGCAGCCCTCATTCCGGTTCCCTATGTTTGAGTGTAGCCCGAAGAAGGCTTTCTGATGGAGTCAGGTCTTCAGAGCCTCACTCCCACTTGCATGGTAGTCTGAGGATGAGGCTCAGTGGTAGAGCACTTGCCTACTGCATTTGAAGCCCTGGGTTAGACCCCAGCACTGCAAAGAAACAGACAAGCAAAAGTGGTATTGAGTGAAGGAATTTACTTTCTAACAAGTATGCTTCGTTTCTCGCAAAAGGTCAGAGCATGTTTCCTCACCTTCCAGTAACGCCTACGTGGTGGCTGTGACGTCAGTCATCCTGCCATTATTGCCCCCGTCTCCACAGTACATCAGAAGTGAAACAGTGTGTGCTGGGTTCCTCATCCAGGCTGTGGACAGCAATTCGTGCATGGTATGTTCGATGAAATATCTGCTCTACAAATATGGAAAAATCTCTTCATTTCCCCTCATCCCCTAGCTAACTGTAATCCTGTAATTTGTTACTCTCTAAGGGATTCCTGTCATCCTTTCAGATTCATTCCACAAAAGCTCCAGGTCATAACCACCCCTCACACCTCCCCTACACCAAGAAGATTCATACCCTTGCTTGAAAAAGCTACAAGCCAACAAAAAGTTAAAATGCTGTATTTTCTTTTTGAAACAGGTATCTTATCTTAGCCAGATGTCATCTAGTGTCCTTCCTTACTTTGCTGGAAATATTGGTGGCTGGTCAAAGTCCATTGAAGAGACAGCAGCTTCTTGTATACAATTCATAGAGAATGCTACTGATGATAGACTTCTAAGTGAAGTTTAAATGGTCATCCTTCAATTACCTATAATTTAATTTCTCACTTTTTACTTCCAAGCACCCTTAAGCCTGACATTTTGGCAGGTTTTGGAGTCACAAAATGGTACAATATTAGCCTAAGCAAAATGCAGTTAAGAGGAGGTTAAAAAAGAAACAAAATGCATCTCAAGTCTGATTCCAGTGATTTGGATTACCTTAAAAAGAGCTTTAAAATTCTGTCTTACATGATCCTTGGCTCTGCCTCTTCTAGGAGCACACATACTAGAAAATTGCCTGGATGCAATATTGCACATTCTGTAAAATGGTACAAATGTAGTTGAAATTAGCATAAACATTTGAAGTTACAGAGGTGCAATGTGTGTCCTGCTTGAAAGTTTATAAAATGTAAAATGATGACTTTATATAAGTGGATGAATGTATGGCCTTGTTCCATGTGTAGCAGGTGTCTATGTCAGGGATATCTGAGAAGATGTATTACATGTTTTAGAGCTTTAAATTAGGAAGGCATTAAAGTGTAATGCAATCCCATCAATTTTAGTAATAGGAACTACTTTACTAGTGTCATTGTACATATATTCCAGGTGGCTGGCCAATTTCTTATCTATTGCTACATATACACAAAGTACCTGCAAAATGTGATTGCAGAGAAAGAGAATATTAACTGAGGTCTTCCTTCATAATCATTACATTAGCACTTTTTTTATTCGTTGGATTTCAACATTCATTACTCTATGACATGTCCTAACTCATAAGACAAATCAGAATATGTCAAGTGAGCCTCCTCTAAAAGACAACTTTTAGAAGTTGAAGACTTCTCCATTAGAGTTTAGAGCACTTAACAGGTTAGATACCTCCTGCTGTTAGTTCATCAAATCTCTACCTCTGCTTCCCCCACTGCCCACTTCCCACTCATCCACTCACACAGTCTTGGGTTAGTTATGATTATTTTTGTCTGTGTCAAGAGGTCTTTCACATATATGGACTAAGACTGTGCTGCAATTTGAGTTAATATTTATATATAATGATAATTGCATCAACTAAAATGATTATTCATTATATGCCATATGTTAAAAGATTTTTGAGGATATTTTGGCATTTTATAAAGGTGGAAAATAGTAGTAAGTTATCATACTGAAATTTTGTTTGCTAAAATTTCAGAGTTCTACAATTACTATACTTCTAAAGACTGACAGTAGACAGTCTTTGAATTTATATTTTTTGAAACTTTTTGCTGAACAGGAATAGAAATGTTATGGGGCTAAGGGAGTGAAGTAACTGTAGCTGGATCACACTGACACAGAAAGATGCTGCCCGCTCTAATTTCCAGTGCCCTGCCTGATCCATGGGGAATGTGTTCCAAGACCCCAGGGGATACTTGAAACCACTGGCGGTACCAAACCCCGTACTGTTTGTTCCTGCAGCATATACCATGATAAAACTTAACTGATAATTTAGGCACAGTAGGATATTAATAATAGTCACTAATAATAGAACCATTGTAACAGCATATGGTAATAAAAGTTATATGAGTGTGGGGTCTGTCTCAAAAATACCTTACTGTGCCATCCTTTCCTTTTCTCCACTTGTGATGAGGTGAAATGATACAATGTCTATGTGATGAGACGAGCTGAGGTGAAGTGATGTAGATGTGTGACATAGGGTCAGCACCTTTGGCCTTCTTACGTGACCAGGCACACTGTAATACCATGGCAGGGCCATTAAGTGACTAATGAATGCATTGGTAGTAAAGACATCACAGCAGGACTGATTTCATCATACTACTCAGAATGGTGCACAATTTAAAACTTATAAATTGTTTATTTCTGGAATTTTCCACTTAATGTTTTCAGGTGGCAATTGATCAGAAAGCCATGGAAAGCAAACTGGCAGATGGGGGAGGGGAGGACTGTGTAACATTGCATAATCTATACCTGTACACTTATCCTTCAAATTGACAGTCACTCACCATATGTGTTTGCTAAACTAAATGATTGCAATTAAATTTTAAAACTCAATTCCTCAGCCACACTAACCCCATTTCAAGTATAATTGTTTACATGTGGATAGTGACTGCTGTACTGGGCAGTACAGAGACATTTTCATCATCACAGAAGCATTAATCCATTCGACTTGCCCAATCTTATCATGCAGGCAAGTCCTGCTACTTTCCATTTTCACCTGTTCTCATATCAAACAATCCCTTCTAGCCCTCCTAAAAGATTTTACTTTTATACTTCTGAACAAAGACACAGGATCATCCATTTGTCTCCTTCATGGATCCTTCAGCACAGTCCAAGGTGTTCATTTTCAGGATTTCTTGTCTTTTCATCCTTTAAAGGACTTGATAGGGAAGCAGGGTGATGGAGAAAGAGTAAGTAGTAGAGGGGTAATCTGATTAAAGTACAACATATACATGTGTGAAATACCATGGCAAAACCCCACTTAACAATCAATATACACATGATAAAGGACGGATGAGAAGTTAAAACAGGTCCTGTCTGGGGCTGGGTACCGATGGGGGAGGAGAGGGTTTTCAGAGAGGGCAAAGGAGGGAGAATATGTACTTTGTTACCATGTATGAAAACTGAACAATGAGCCCTGTTAATTGTTCTAAGGATGGGAGGGGGGAATGAAGGGGAATGATCAAGGGGGTAAATCTAATTAAGATACATTGTAAACACATATGTAAATGTCACAATGAAACCCCCTTGTACAACTAATACATGCTAATAAAAATGTGAAAAATTGTTTTAATGACACAGGAGACTTCCAAAGTAGAGACTCAAAGACCCAGGGAAAACTGTATGTTTATGAATAGTCATTCAGAAGTATAATTGGAGGACAAAAGATATGACCTAACATAATAAACTGAAGGAAACTCAAAAAAAGTACATGGTAGAGGAAGAGATAGCAATGTGTCAGGCTGCACTTAGGGGACTTCAAAAATATGAAATATTGATGAATTAATACCACAATAACTGGAATAACTAAAGTATTCCAGTTGAAAAATTCAACAACTCTTTGGTTCACATTTCCTTTTATAATGGGAATCTATCTGGCCACTCTCACTTACTTAAAAATATTTTCCAAGAGCTTACTTGCTAGATACTTCTAGGTACTTCAGGCTCAGCAAGGAACAGGAATGTACTGATCACACCATTAAAAAATAATAAATAATAAGAAATCTTAGAAGATGTTTTATATGGAAAAGTAAATCCCTGTGAAGAAGAGTAGTAGAGAGGAGCTGGAGGTGGTTGTTGATATTTTAAATAGAGTAATCAGAGAAGGCTTAATTGAGGGACATTTGGCAAAAACCTGAAGGCAAAGGGAAAATGAGCCATGAGGATCAGTGGATATAGCATCAGTCCTGCCAAAGAACTAGCCCAGTCAAAGCCCCAGAGGGACAGAGTTTCTGTCACATCTTAGGAAAAACAGAGCGCTCATGAGACTATAATAGAATGAAATGTAACTAAAGACAGCTGAGTTAAAGACCCCCTTCCCTGACCCGCCTTGGTTCCTAGGCTTTAAGCAAATGTGATTGTTCCAAGAGTAAACAGCTAAGCTGGTTTATCAACAGTCAGCACCAGGAGGCTACACAGGAAACGGAAACACAGAGTGAGGCTTATATTTTCTTTTGGAATTTCAACGTATCTTTAAGGGACATGCAAGATTTCATGCACTTGTGGCAGGACTGAAAGCTTTTTGATTAAGAAAGGAGGGTCATCCCTGTTAATTCTTCTAGTTTGAATGCAACTGAGTTGCTGTCTGTATCCACTTTTTTCTATGTTCTTTGTTTCTAGAAAAAGAAATATGATAATCAGCATGTAGACTACCCTTGTACTCAAACACCTGTAGGAAATGAACAATTTTAATAAAAATTGAAATACACCAGAACATGTTTATACCATTGAATGGTTTTGCTCATATTTCTCATTGCCTATTTCAGAAATAACCTTGAAATTTTTTTAATGATACAGTTATAGAACAGTTTGAAAACATGTTGAAGAGTATGTTTTGTGGTTTGGAATAAAATGAGAACTAATAAGTTTGTTCATGAGTTACATCTCACATTTGAAAGTAATGGGTCCTGAGTGCTCTTGCATGTTCTTGCTACGTGTGCCAGATGGTGGGATTTATCCATCTCCTAATTCTGAACAGTAGGTCAAGATGACCACAGTGTGGCTTCAGTATACCCACTAGTTCTCTGAGTGGTGTAGGGAGGGTGGGAGGCTAGATTATTTGCTGTTGGCTATAGTGCTTGCTATTTGTTAAAAAAAAAAAAATTCTGGGTCCTGGGACCCTTACCTGTGGCACAAACCCACTATGTCTGTAGTATCCACCTGTGCCCATCCTGTCATCCTCAGGATCTTGGGAGCAAAATAAAGCAAAACAAAAATGCTAATACATATACTACTTGCTGTGTTGTGAGTAACACAGTCCTTTGTCTCTGAACCAAGAGTCTCATGTCTTCTGCCAACATCCTCAAAACAGTAAAAGGCAAACATATTAGTTAAAATGTATCACAAAGGAAAGCCACATCTCAAAATAGCCTGTAAAAGTCTGAATGATACGTTATATTTTTGTTCAGAAACCCTCTCTCAGTCCATGAACAGAGTGCACTTTTCTGACTCTTGTCTCTGGACTTCACCATATAATTTGCCAACAGAATGTTGCAGATGTGCGCCCAAAGGTTTGAAATGTGTTTTTGCAAATGACCCTGCCCTCTGCCATTTTTCACTACTGTAATAAAAACTTGCCAGGGTTAGCCTGCTGGTGTGTCAAGAAGAGGAGAGGAGATAAGAGGAAAGGGGTGGGGGGAGGGAGAAGGAGAGGAGAGGGAGAGAGAGAGAGAGACAGAATAGAGAATAAAGAATAGAGAATAGAATTGTTTCATCTCAGTTTGATCAACCAACCCCAAACCAAACTGCAGATGGATGCAGATAGGGCTGAGACTCACAGATCTGTCCAAGTGAGCCTAGCTAAGATTTCTGCTCCACAGGCAGGAGCTTTAACTAGATGCTCATTTTTTATGCTTCTGAGAGTCTGTGATTGTTACTCAGCAGAAACTAGGAGATACAGTTTCCAAGATGTGGCCCCTGTCAATTAGCTGACCTTCTTCCACTAATTTATTCTGTACTCTTTTTCCAGACATATGCGTTCTGCTGTTTTTCAAGTATACCAGGCATGCTCCTCCCTCAGTACAAGTACGCTTATCTATCTGTTCCCTCACCTCAGGATCTCCAAGGCTATTTCACCTTATGCGGGTCTTATTCAAAGGTCATCTTCTAAGAGACTTATCCGAGCCCTTAATTTAAATTGAAACTCCCTCTACACAAGAACAAGCATTCTACCCTCTAGATTTCATTTTCACTGCTTGTCAATGCCTAACGTATACATTTTATCTACTTTTTGTCTGTCATCACCAATTAGAATGTAAGCTTTAAGAGAGCCAAGATTTCTGTCTTGTTCATTGCTATATTCCCAGTATTTGCTTATTACCTGGAACATACTAAGTGGTCACTAACTTTTTCTTAAATAAATAAAACCCCCTCTCCATTTTCCCCATCTCAGTGACGAAGTCCAAAAGTTTGAAGTTTGTTTGTATCTGTTCTCTGCACAAGAACAAGACAATAGAAAGATTTTATAGTGCAAGAGAGCAATACAATAGATTTTTATAATACTTTGGACACTTTCTGACTCATATACTGTAAGATGTAGCACAGATACGTTATGTTCAAGTTACATATAATTTTATTCTTTTAGCTATTTTTATTTCAATTTATCTATGTAATATGCTAGTATGTTCACCTTCTGTTCTTTCTGCATTTTAGAACTTACATCTCATATGATTTCATTTCTACCTAATGTAAAGCATAGGGAATTTTCTTTAGTAAGGAGTTATGGGTGGTAAATTGTATTTATCTTCCAGTGACACTATTTTGATCTTATTCTTTAAACATTGTTTCAATGGCATATGCTTCTAAGTTGAAAATTATTTTATCTTAGCACACTAAAAATAATTATACAGTGTCTCCTGGCTTTCGTCATTTTTGTGGCCTAGAAAACTGTTTGTCTTTTGTAGGTAATGTATGTATTTTCTCTCTAATGCTTGTAACATTCTCATTATTTCTATAGTGTGTAGTTGTGAATGTCTTTTTGTTTGATCTTGGGCTATGGTGAGCTTCCTGAAGGAAAAAGAATCAACAATTATGAAATATTCTTGGAATCCAAATATTTCTGCTTTCCTATTATAAGATCATTCTATTCCATTCTCAAATTCTATTAATCTCTCTCTCTCCAGTTTTGTGATTCTGTTTACCTTGTCATTTTTTGACCTAAAGTAGAAATTTTAATCTTAATTACTATATCTTTTAATTCTAGAAGATTCAGTTGGTTGCTTTTCTAATTTTTTTCGGTACTGGGGCTTGAACTCAGGGCTACACCTTGAGCCACTCCACCAGCCCATTTTTGTGAAGGGTGTTTTTGAGATAGGGTCTCACAGAACTATTTGCCTGGGCTGGCTTCAAACTGCGATCCTCCTGATCTTTGCTTCCTGAGTAGCTAGAATTACAGGAGTGAGCCACTGGTGCCTGGCTCTTTGTTATTTTTTTAATAGTCTCATGTTCCTTGCTCCAATTTTCAATTTTCAAATCTTTAAGTATAGCAAGCATCATGGCCTCAACATTCATATGTTGAAATCCTAACCCCCAAGGTGATGGTGCTAAAAGGAGGGGCTTCTGAGAGGTTATTTGGTCATGAGGTCGCAGACTTCATGAACTGAATTAGCGCCCTTATAAAAGAGGCCTAAGGGACCCTTTTTTGCCCCTTTCTCCTCATGAGAATTCAACAAGAAGGTTCTATGAACCAGAAAGCAAGTCCTCACCAGACACTGAATCTGCTGGCAACTTGAACTTGGAATTCCCAGTTTCCAGAACTGTAAGAAATAAGTTTCTGTCATTCATAAGTCACCCAGTTTATGACATTTTGTCATACTTGCCTAAATGGAATAAAACATGAAGCATACTTGTTTATATTTTTTCTTTGATAATTATAAAACCTGAAATATTCTCAAGCCCAATTTTACTACTTATTGCTGCTGGATCATATTCATGATATCTTATTTTCTTGCATGTTTTTGTGCTTTTATTATGATGCCTGGTCCCCTGAATATGATGTGAATTCTTGGAATCTTAGACTCAAATGTTTGTGATGGTTGTTGGCAAGACACTCGCAACTTGAAGTAATTTTTAAATTAAGATCTCAAGTTGAAGCCATTTTGACCATGCAAGCAGTATGAATCAAGACTAGAAACCCAGGCAGTAGTTCACTGATAGTTTCAAGTTTCCAGGGGACATTTTTCCCCTGCCACTCAAAGCCAAAGTGGAGAGAAGCAACACATTTTTTGCCTGTCTTCTTTGGAGCATGTTTAATTCTCATTCCTTTCTGTACCTACACTATAATCTTTTCATGACCCCTTTCTGTAAACATCTTCAATTACACTGCCCACTTTAATAATTTTTCTGTCTCCAAGGCAGCTCAAGGTTTTAGGATTCAGAAAATATCCTTAGCTTCAATGCTAGCTTATCTTCGTGAGCTCTTGTAATTACTTAATGTTTGGTCTCTATAGATTCTGTACTTTTTTTTATAAATCAGTGATATTTTAAGGATATTAAAAAACAAGTTTATTCCACATTTATAGGGTTATTTTTTGTGATAAGACTGGGGTAGGGCCACTCACCTGCCAGAAACAAAATTTACATCAATTTCTGTATCTATCTTTCCTTTCATCACACTAGTCTAAGACACTATCTGTCATCTCTCTCAAGAGCTTCTGGACTTTTCTCTCTGTGTACACTCTTGTACTTCTACCAAAGTATTTTTAAAATGTTTGTTAGAGCATGTCCCTTCCTTTCTTAAAACTTCCCAACAAAGAGAAAGAATGTAAATTCATGGTTGTCTATGGTAAGGGTAGGTGGGGTGTTTTGTGAGGTTTGGGTAGAAAAAGGATGAGTGTTTGCAAATGGGTAAAAAATTTCTTTTGGAGATATGAAGTGCTCTAAATTTGATTGTGGTTATGATTACACAGATCTTTGAGTATGCTAAAAACATTGAATTTGCATCCTTTAGTCAATTGTATGCTATATTTCAATAAGGCTGTTATTTAAAAACAACAGCTTTCAAGTGGGGAGAACTTTCAGACTTGTGAACTAAGGACCTCTGAAAATCTGCTGTTCATGAAAGCAAAAAGAATACTAGCAAAACTCATCAAAATACACTTTTTTAAAAAAAATCAGAACTCTTGGAGGGATCCAAGACGGCAACTAAAGGAGGAAGCAGACAGTGTGAGCTCCCTAAATCACAAATTTTGCTGAGACACTGGAGCCCCACTTGGCAGAAAAAAACCACCAAGAAGCAGCAAAACTCTGACACCCTGAACCCCCAGCCCGTACAAAGCTTCTCCACACCACGTTACACTGAGAAAACAGGAGGGCTCCTGCACCTCCAGGCACCAGCACCAAACCTGCTTGGGAGACGCAGACCAACAGGTGAGTAAATAAGCGGCACATGGTATTCTCACAGCTACCTCTGGGATAAACCAGCATAGCCCCCTGGACTTACTGACCCACGCCCTACAGAAAAACTGAATAATAAACAAGGAACTGAAAAGGAACACACAGCAGAGGGAGCAGGGTGCACTGAGTGTACCAGAGAAGGGGCAAGGGGCAAAGATCTCCATGTGAACTTTCAGTAAACAAAGCCTGGAAAGGAAGACAGGCTGACAGTAGGTGGGTGATGATCCACTGTCTGAAATAGGGCAGATAGCGGTCCACAAAGCTCATCTCCTGAACCAGTGAGCTACATCCAAAGTCAAATGATGTCACAAAATTGAAAAACAGTCAACAAACCACCATAACATGCTGACAGCAGAGAGCCAGCTGATGGATCTCTGACCTTGCCCCAGAGAAAGGGCACAGGCAAAGTAACAAGCCCCCAATAAATCAACACAGCAAGAACCCAACTCCAAAGCAGGACAGCTAGTGGGCCACAGTGCTGATCTCTGGAACCTGAGGGCAAGCCACACCTCACTGAGGGAGGAGCTGACTAAGCAGCTGCCAATGAAAGGGAAAAAAAACTGGCCAGTCTCTCCAACCACCAGGCAAGACTAAGACAGAGCTTCTGCTAAAATACCAACACCAGGACTGGATGCTGAAGGAGTAACACCAGAACTACTAAGACTGAAATTCTATTGCTCCTGAACATGGAAATTTTTTTTTCTCTCTGTTTGTTTGTCTTGTTTGCTGTTTGTTTGTTCACCATCTCTTCCTGTTGATTTCTTTAGTTTTCTATTTTTTTCTTTTTGTTTTTTCTCTTTCATTCTTGGTTTTGTTAGTTTTACTATTGTAAGTTAGCCAATACTAAATTACACACAGACCAGAAACAGAAACAGCACCAAGTGGAATGATGGGAAGATGAAAAAGAGATGGAAACCATTCTCCCCCCAAAAATAAATTAGTACAGGATTCAGAGGGAAATGAAGAAAATGGATACCCAGTTCCAGACTCCAACAAAACAAAGATACACTATCTCAAGGAACACAACAAAGCCCACAAGAACATCCTGAAAGAAGAAATCCTGCAAGAATTCACTGAGAATTTCATGGCAATGTTACTAGACAAGGTCAACCAAAATGCACAGGAGGTACTCAAAAATTCTAAGACAACAAAAAGAATATGAGAAGACACAAAAATAAATGAGCTCATAGAAGCACTAAATAAATACCAAAGTGAAACAGAGAACACCATAATTAGAAAGATAAATGAATTAAGAACAAAAATCGACAATACTAAAGAGGAAGTGACACATGATATGGAAAACCTCAGAAAAAAGAATGAAGCAGAAATATACAACACAATGGAAGGCCACTCCAGCAGACTAGAACAAGCAGAAGACAGAATCTCAGAACTTGAAGATGAAATGGAAATTAAAAACTGAAAGCTATTAGTCAAACAACTCAAGATCTGTGAAAGGAATATATAAGGACTCACTTACTCCATCAAAAGACCAAACCTGAGAATCATGGGCATTGAAGAAGGAGAAGAGGTGCAAGCAAAAGGAATTCCTAATATATTCAACAAAATAATAACAGAAAATTTCCCAAATCTAGAGAAAACTATGTCCATTCAGGTACAGGAAGCCTCCAGGACACCAAACAGACTTGACCAAAATAGAACTACCCCATGACACATTATCATTAAAACAACAAGTACAGAAAATAGAGAAAAAATATTGAAGGCTGTAAGAGAAACAAATAACATACAAAGGTAAACCAATCAAAATCATAGCAGATTTCTCAACAGAAACCTTAAAAGCAAGAAAAGCATGGAGTGAGATATTCCAGACACAGAATGAAAATAACTTCAACCCTAGGTTACTCTACCAAGTAAAACTATTATTCAAAATATATGGAGCAATAAAAGTCTTCCATGGTAAGCAGAAACTAAAACAATATATGAACACCAAGCCACCACTACAAAAGATTCTTCAAGGAATTCTTCACAAAGAAAATGAAAGCAAACAAAACCATGAAAAGACAGGCAGTACCAAACTACAGGAGAAGAAAAGGCAAGAAAGTAGAGAGTAACATTGATTTAGCTACACACAATCAAACCCTTAAAAACAAAAATAACTAAATGGCAGGAGCCACCACATACCTATCAATATTAACATTAAATTTTAATGGACTTAATTCCCCCATCAAAAGACACCGTTTGGCAAACTGGATTAAAAAGGAAGATCCAACAAATGTTGCTTACAAGAACCCATCTCATCGACAGAAACAAGCACTGGCTTAGGGTGAAAGGCTGGACGAAGATTTACCAAGCCATTGGCCCCTGAAAACAGGCAGGAGTAGCAATACTTATCTCTGACAAAGTAGACTTCAAACTTACATTGATCAAATTAGATAAAGGACATTCCATACAAATAAAAGGGGAAATACACCAAAAGGAAATAACAATTCTCAACCTATATGCACCCAATGACAACACACCCAATTTCATCAAACATACTCTGAAGGACCTAAAAATATATATAAACTCCAACATGGTAGAAGTGGGAAACTTTAATACCTCCCTATCACCAATAGATAGGTCATCCAAACAAAAATCCATAAAGAAATCCTAGATCTAAAACACACCATAGATCAAATGGACCTAGCTGATGTCTACAGAATATTTCATCCAACTTCTACACAATATACATTCTTCTCAGCAGACCATGGAACCTTCTCCAAAATCAATCATATCTTAGGGCACAAAGCAAGCCTCAGCAAATATAAGAAAACAGAAATAATCCTATGCATTCTATCTGGTCACAATGCATTAAAACTACAATGCAACAACAAAAACAACAGTAAAAAACATGCAAACAGTTGGAAGCTGAACAACACACTGCTCAATGATCAATGGGTCACTGATGAAATAAAAGAGGAAATTAAAATGTACCTGGAAGTTAATGAAAATGAAAACACACAAAAAAAAAAAAGAAAGAAAGAAAACACGACCTACCAGAACCTATGGGACACAGCAAAGGCAGTCCTAAGAGGAAAGTTTACAGCCATGAGTGCATATATTAAAAGGACAGAAAGATCGCAAATCAATGACCTAATGCTTCATCTCAAACTCCTAGAAAAACAAGAACAAGCAAATCCCAAAACAAACAGGAGAGAAATATTAAAAATAAGGGCTGAAATCAATGAAATAGAAACAAAAAAATACAAAGAATCAATGAAACAAAAAGCTGGTTCTTTGAAAAAACAAATAAGATTGACAGATCCCTGGCAAACCTGACTAAAATGAGAAGATAAAAAAACCCAAATCAGTAAAATCAGAAATGCAAAAGGGGAGATAACAACAAACACCATGGAAATCCAGGAAATCATCAGAGACTACTTTGAGAACCTATATTCTAATAAATTTATAGCCAAGGCAATACCCAGCAAAAAGAGCAATACTGGAGGTATCACAATACCTGAGTTCAGACTATATTACAAAGCAATAGCAATAAAAACAGCATGGTACTGGCACAAGAACAGACATGAAGACCAGTGGAACAGAAAAGAGGGCCCGGATGCGAATCCACACAGCTATGTCCACCTTATTTTTGACAAAGGTGCCAAAAATATACGATGGAGAAAAGACAGCTTCTTCAACAAATATTGCTGGGAAAAGTGGTTATCCCTCCGCAAAAAACTAAAACTAAATCCATGTTTATCACCCTGTGCTAGTATCAACTCAAAATGGATCAAGGACCTTAATATCAGACCTGAAACTCTGAAGTTAGTACAGGAAAGAGCAGGAAACACTCTGAAAGTAATAGGTATAGGCAAGGACTTCCTCAATAGAACCCCAGCAGCTCAGCAACTAAGAGAAAGGATGGACAAATGGGACTTCATAAAACTAAGAAGCTTCTGCACAACAAAAGAAATGGTCTCTAAACTGGAGAGACCACCCACAGAGTGGGAGAAAATATTTGCCAGCTATACATCAGACAAAGGACTGATAACCAGAAAATACAGGGAACTTAAAAAACTAAACTCTCCCCAAATCAATGAACCAAAAAAGAAATGGGCAACTGAACTAAACAACTTTCTCAAAAGAAGAAATTCAAATGGCCAAAAAACACATGAAAAAATGCTCACCATCTCTTGCCATAAAGGAAATGCAAATCAAAACCACACTTAAGATTCCACCTCTTCCCTGTTAGAATAGCCATCATCAAAAACACTACTAACAACAGATGTTGGTGGGGATGTGGGAGAAAAGGAACCCTCATACACTGCTGGTGGGAATGCAAGCTAGTGCAACCACTCTGGAAAAAAATTTGGAGGCTTCTTTAAAATCTAAACACAGATCTGCCATATGATCCAGCAATCCCACTCCTGGGGATATACCCAAAGGAATGTGACACAGCTTACTCCAGAGGCACCTGCACACCCATGTGTACTGCAGCACTATTCACAATAGCCAAGTTATGGAAACAGCCAAGATGCCCCACTACTGACGAATGGATTAAGAAAATGTGGTATTTATACACAACGGAAGTTTACTCAGCCATGAAAAAGAATAAAACCTTATCATTCACAAGTAAATAGATGGAACTAGAGAACATCATTCTGAGGAAGGTTGGTCACGCTCAGAAGACCAAAAATCATATGTTCTCCCTCATATGCGGACTTTAGAATCTAGGGCAAATTCAACAATGTGGTTGGACTTGCGTCACATGTACGGGAGGCATGGGGATAGGTAAGTGACCCAAAACATGAAAGTGTTTGATGTCCCCACTGCAGAGGAGCTAATACAGAAACCTTAAAGTGCCAGAGGTCAGTATGGGAAGGGGATCAGGAACTAGTGAAAAGGTCAGAGATGATTCAACTTGGGATGTAACACATTTGTACGTGGAAGTAATGCTAGGAATCTCTCTGTATAGCTACCCTTATCTCAACTAGCAAAAATGCTTTGTCTTTCTTACTGTTGCTTATGTTTTCTCTTCAACAAAATTAGAGATAAGGGCAGAACAGGTTCTGCCTGGATGTGGGGGTTGGCGTGGGGAGAGAGGAGAAGGTGTGGAGCAAGGGAGAGAAATGGCCCAAACAGTATCTGCACATGTGAAAAAATGAATAAAAAAAACTTTATTGAATACATACTACAAAAAAAAAAAAGAACTCTGGAAGTTAACCAAAGGCTTATAATAAAATGAAGACCATTTACTCAAGAAAGTGGCTGAGTCTTAGTAAAAATCTGGATTTTGTGGCACTTTTAACTTGCTTTCTATCCTCCTCTCCCTCAGCTTCTCAGCAGCCTCCCAATCATTGTAGCTTTGGGAACAGCTGCCAAAGAGCCATTGGAGATGGCTTACAGCTTCCCCAGAAAAACATCTACAGAAAACTCTGTGTGTCTTGTCTGGAAGCCCCCTGAAAAGCCTTTCTTAGGATGTGTTCTTATTTGACCACACTCGGAACTTGCTTGGTGCAAATAGCCCCATCCCCAGAGTGTTTGTCAAAAACAATCTGTAGCAATTGTTTAACATCATGGCTGCTTGATACAGTGATACCAGTCCAGTCAAAAAAGAAGCTAGCCAAAAAAACTAAAGGAAAATGAGATTAATATGGCATCCCATGTTCATGGAACAGGAGAGAGACTTAAATTATTAAGATGGCAATATTGTCAATATCACCTACAAGTTCAACACAATCCCTACTGCAGTCTCCCCCCAAAAATTGATCAACTGAATCTCATAAGACTTATATGCAAGTGCATGGAGTCCAAAATAGCTAAAATAATCTTGAAAAGGAATAAAGTTGTAGAGCTCACATTTCCTGATTTCAAAACCCACTCTACAAAGCAACAGCTATTAAAACAGCATAGTGCAGGCATAAGGATACACATGATCATCAATGGAATGGAACTGAGAGTACAGAAACACACCACTATATTTATGATCAGCTGATTTCTAAAGGGGAAGTACAACAATGCAATAGAGAATAGTCGAAAGTTTTTAACAATAGTGCAGGGATAATTAGACATCCACATGCAAAAGAACGATGTCAGATCCCTACCTCAAGTCATATACAAAACTGAACTCAAACTGAATTATAGACCTAAGTATAAAATGTAAAAATGTAAAACTCAGAACATAGGCATTCATCTAAACTTCATGACCTTTAGTTAGTAAATGGTTTCTTAGACAGCACATAAAGAAAAACCAGATATATTGAACTTTATTAAAATTTTGGTACCCAAAGGATATCCTCAAGAAAGTGACAAGAGCCCTCAGAATGAGAGAAAGTATTTGCAAATTTTAAGTCTGATAAGAGACTTGTATACAGAATACACGAAGAACTTACAACTCTATAAAAAAACAATACAACTCAATTTTGAAAACAGTAAGTTTTTAGTAGACATTTCCTCAAAGATGATATACAAACTGCTAATAAGGACATAAAAAGATGCTCAACATTAGTTATTTGGTAAATGCAAATCAAAACCACAATGGCATTCTACTTTATACCCACTAGAATGACATAAGTAGAAGAAACAATGTATTCCCAAGGATGTGGAAAAAACTGAAACTCATCCACGAATATTATGATTACTCTAAGAAGCCAATCACAAAAGACCACATATTATATGATTCCATTTATATGAAGTGTCCTGAACAGGCAAATCTGTAGAAACAGATAGTAAATTAGTGGCTGGGGGAGGAAGGAATGAGGAATGATTGCTTATGGGTACAAGGCTCCTTTGAGGGTTAGACAGTCCTGGAATTAGGTATTAGTGATGATTGTATAAATGTGAATAAAGGGAGTTCACTTTAAAAGGGTGAGTTTTATGGTATGTGAATTATATTTCAGCAAATCTGTTAGGAAGAACAACCTAAGACTTTCCACTGGTTTCCTAAATTTTCCAATGTGATCTTGCTCCTTCCTCCTGACTTCATGCGTTTACAAGGACATATAGTGACACTGCTATGTGCCAAGTGCTGTTTGAGACATCAGTGAATAGGAAAAATCCCCTCTCAGAAGTAGGCAGATTGGCAAAAAAAAAGATACAAAAATCATTGTTTCAAGTGGTAAATGCCATGGAAAAACAATGCAAACAAGAACCAGGAGCAAGGATGAGAGCTAAGTCCTTACTTTAAGTAGGATGGTCAGAATAGCCCTTATAAGGCTTGTCCTTCTCTCTTTCTGTTGCTCATATACAGTAAGCTTGACTATATTTGGGGCCTTGGCTAACTCTTCCCTTTCTTCATTTTCATGACCTGTTCCTTCTTGCCGTTCAGTTTTAGTTTACAAATCTTCCCCTAAGCGCCATTCCAAGATTATTCTTTCTAAAGTAGCTGCCAGTAACTCACATCACCTCCCTGTCGATTCTTTTTATATCACTTATTCATTTAATTCACTCATTTGACAAATATGAATGCTTCTCATATGCTGAACAATTCTGGGAATATGGCAATGATCAAAGGTCCAAATTCTTGCCCTTATGTAACCCAAAGCTTATGGAGAAGGGAAAGTAAATACACAGGATTACATAGGGATATAAACTATGGAGAAAATTTAAAAAGTAGAGGTATGAAAACTATTGGAATAAGGGAGCAAAGGGCTGCTATTTTCTACAAGGCTAGTTGTAGACTCTGTTGAGCTAGTTGTAAAGCAGATGTCCAAAGGAAACAAGGGTAGGTTGGCTGTAAGTATGAGGATGGGAATGTCAAGAACAGAACAATCTGAGATTCAAGGCATGGCTTAGAACATATTTGAGGTGAAAAAAACTGAGACGAGGGATCTAGTCACTTTTTTGTTTTTTTCAGGTAGCAGTAATGACCTTGTTTAAAGCCATCCTGAGGAGGCTGGCTGAGTGGTTAAAGTGGTAGAGTGCCTGCCTAGCAAGCATGAGGCCCTGAGTTCAAACCCCACTTCTATAATGCCACCCTGAGTTTGAGGTTCAAGTACAACCATGTAGGGATGTCTAGCAGCAGATGAGAAGATGTGTCTGAAACCTGGAATAGTGGGGCTAGGAGTAGATTTAGGAGTCAGGCATAGAAAAGTGAAAGAGAAGCTTGTAAGAAGAGATGAATTGAACAAGATCTGAAGAAGAGTGCTAAATCTTAGGGGATTCAACAAATACTTTAAGAATGCAATACATATCCCTTTCTGATGTTTCAGAACCCTTCACTCAACTCTTTAGCCCCATCCATTGTAATACCAGTGACCTTTTCTTATTGACAGCCACAACCCCAGTGCCTAAGAGTACTAGAAACATAGTATGAGCTTGGGAACTACATAAAGAATGCCAAGACAAATTAAATGTTAGCCTTCTTGTTTGGCATTCGTATTAAGCTAAGAAAATATCCAACATCTTTAGCTCAAGAAATACACAATCATTCTGGGTCTCTCAGGGTTTTAGTTTGTGGTATATGCCTTTCATTATCTGTATACTTTTTTAAATACTACACTGAGCACCCAGAATTTATTTCTAATGTTCTTGCATCCTAATTTATAGATTAAGATGCAAAGGGATCCAAGAAAGACAAAATGTACACCAACATCCCTGCACTGAATGGAGACTGTTCAAAAGCATTCATTCTACTTGCACCTTAAAAGCTTTTAAGTCTCTACAGAGCCTTCCGCTCCTGCAAGGGCAATGAGGTCTGGGTGTGTTCAGACTAAAATGACTAAGCCAGCTGTATGACTTACACACTTCCTTTTACTTAAATGGCGCCCATTTTCTTATGTTCTGGGATGCTGAGCAGTATTTTGTCATCATGTTTTCCTCTCACTCTGAAAATAAAAGAATGCTCCTATTAAGATTAGAACTGTTGAGTTGTGCTGACATGAAAACAGAAAAAGTGTTCCTTTTCTTATTTGGTAAATATTTTGCTTTTGAGGCATCAGTAACTAATCACAGCTGTTTCCTTTAGTTACAAATGGATTCAATCAGGTAGAATTTCAAATGAAACATGCAAACCACCAGAGTCATTCCATTATACAGTACAATGGTAGCGTCAAGCCTTGTGAAATACATGTATTAAGTATGCATGTATTCATCAAATCAGACAAAGAAGCTAATGGGTCTTTGATTAGTGTTCTAACTATTATGGTGATACTTCCATCTCACCCTGACTCATCTAAAACATGTGAACAAAATGCTAGTAAGTTTGATATACAATCTGTTAATGTGCTATCATTCCAGCTAAATACTGCACACTGAATTTTGGCTAGATTTCCCTTTTGAAATCAACAGGAAAAAGTGCTGTTGTTAACTTGATATACTCTTCAATCTAACGTTAATAATTTTAGTTATGTCAAAATGAAAACAAACACTAACCAGATCCCTGTTTATCCTCATCTAGGATTCATAATCTCTTTGTCCAAAGGGATTGTTATGTGGAAATTGATGAACAATAACTAGTTCAATTCAGAATCAGATATTCAGAAAAATAACAAATGCATTTTTATTCAACATTCAAATACAGATTTTTATTATCTCATAATAATAAATTGATAGTTTTAAGAAAACACCTTAACCAAAAATTCATCTACAAATAAAAAAGCAGCATGCTTTTCAGAATTTGCTCACTTTAATATTTAACTTTGCTTTTAAAAAAGATGAATGTTGCTGGTGGAATGGCTCAACTGGTAGAGCGCCTCCCTAGCAGGGCTCCCTTAGCCCTGAGTTCAAACCCCAGTAAAGATGTCTGTTACAATTAGACACATAGTCATTTAGTTAAGTCTAAGTTCTGTTTGTCAAAATGTTTTTAGCTGGGCATGGGGGAGCTCACCCACAATCCCAGCATTCAGGAGGCTGAGGCAGAAGGATCATAGTTCAAGGCCAGCTTGGAGTACATAGTGAGACCCTGTCTCAAAAGAGCAAGTTCTTTTAGAGACTACAACTTAATTATCTTTTACTTCTCTTCAGTGATTTTTTTTCTAAACAATGTAGAAGTACTCCTTGAGAGACAAAAAGCAGGAAGCTGATTTTCCCCCAGGTAGGTCAGAGTGCTATCTACAATAAAGGCTTGAATCCAAGGGACCCCCTGCTCTAACTTGCAAAATAGGAAAGTAACAATAGTACTAATCACTATTAAAAATTAACAACTTTAGGTATCTTTGTTTTAGGTTTCTGAGGTTTAGGAGCATCCAAAATTTCTTCATAGTCAGCACTCATTCCCTTTGCCCAGCGACCAACTGTGACCATTCGATCTGAAAGGAATATAAAAGTTAGGATATAAAAAAAAAACCAGTAATAAATGCATCTTCTTAGACTGGTATTGGCTTAGCAAAGAACTAGTTTTGACAGGAATAATCACAAGGAGGGAAGGCTCCATCACCAAAGGAAAGTGAGCAATTCTGTAATTGATTATAACCCTTGATTTCAGAGTACCACAGGCAATTTCTCATCCCAATTAGGGAAATGCAGCAACTACTTTGCAATGCACAAACTGATGAGAAAGCTCTTTCATTCTTTCCCAGAGTTCATCATTACAGAGTCAATGAATTCCAAGAGTCTGTAAACAGCAAGACTTATGAAGCAATAGTTTTAAATGCACAAGATTCCACCTGTGAAATTATACAACATCTGCTTGTCAGTCTTATCATTTGGGAAGTGGCAATCCCCCTGGGAGGGAGAATTCAAATTCCACTTCATCATTTCAATCTCATTGCCTACAGTGTAGTAAAGACTATCTTCTTCTAGGCAAGATTGTAAACAAGAACCCTTGGTTTTCAAATTTAAATGCTAGGGGCAGGAAGTAAGAATAGGCAGACTTACAAAATAAAATGTCTTTTCCTAAGAAGTGCTACCAGGCTATCCAAGTGTCTTGCTTTAATATGAGGTTGTCACCATTCTAATCAGGCAAACTAATGGGGTAATAATCTCTACTTCCACAAAAACCTGCTACAGGAACAATGAATGTTTATGAAGGTTTTGATAAACAAGGATAGTATTTCATTAGAAAGAAAATAACTAGCCAGATGCTGTGCTGATAACACATTTTTAATCATTATGGAAGTTTTTCAGTCTGAATCATTTACATACATACAAAGCAACACACGTATGAGGGCACTCAATCCTACGAATGTTAAAAGTTACTTTCATATTTTGATTTTTCTTAGTGGATCAATACTTTCAATAAGTAACAAAATGTCTCTACTGTAATGAAATTATTAGTTAGCAAATATAAAAGTCATAGATACTTTTTAATAGACTGGTCCTCTATGGCTTATTGGTCACTTTTTTTTTCCTGAGAACAGCAGCTAACGCTTAGTTACTCAGTACTGTGTCTATTGCTGACACAGATGGTATTGAGTCATTGCCTAGGTAAGAAAACAGGTTGCCTTCAGATGAGTAGTGCCTCTATGAGTTATTAATAACAAAGTACATCAAAAACACAGAGGAATACCTTGCCCCTTCTATAAATGGAGGCCCAAGGACTCACCTGAATTCTGACCTTCAGGGCAATCTTTCTTTAAATGTTCCACAGAGCCACAAAGTTTGCAACTACCACCTAGTAAGAAAACAAAGTCACTGAGTACTCTCTCATACTCACACAAGGTTTTAGTATCTTAAAGCACTTTCATATTTATTTGATCCTCACATCTCCGTCAGCTAAAAGGTCTACTTTAAGCAGCATTCCAGGATTGTGAGTGACAACACAGGTGGCTTCTAAAATGAATCCTTCACTTAATGGTGAAACACTATTGCTTAATGGTCAGATATTATTATAATCATGCTTATAATATTAAGTGATTTCATCAGAAAAATGACCTTATGGAATAAAAACCTTGCTGAATTTTCACACTTATGTGATCTATTCTTCTTGCCTTTTTTTTTTTTTTTTAAAATCTGGCCATTTTGGTTGACCACACAAAGTCATTTTTGCTCATCAGTCAATTTTCCAGGTCCTGGTCTCTTTATTATCTTATATTCCACAGTAAAACAGATGAGGCATTTGAAAAATACAATTTAATCCTAATAGGTAATGCCACAATTCATCAAATCTAAGACACCGCTGATTATAAAATGTAGTATTTCATGTACCTTTCAAAAAGGAAAAAAAAAGCTGTCAATCATGTGAGACCTACTAATGGTTAAGAAACACTCTGATTTCAGATATTAAAAATGTGGAAAAAAATGCATCTTAGGATCAATGAAATCTAGTTTTCTCATCTCCATTTTATAGGTGACAAAATTAAGATGAGAGTTTAGTAACTTGGCCAAAATCCCACAGCTGGTTAGTGGTGGGGCTGGGACCATAACCCAAGTATGAAAAACTCCAAAAGCTATGCCTGTTCACTGGACTACCCTACGGAGAGCTCAGGACATGACACAAAAAGTGTATGGAACTTGACATCACCAGCCATCACATTAACATATAACAATCTCCTTATAAAGCTTCAGGTATCACAGACTTTATTGCAGGACCTTATAAACTGCCTAAGTTAGAGACAAGAAAGTTACATGAACCTATGTTAGATAACTACTGAGGAAAAAAGTCAGAAACAAAAATTACTATGAAATGTAACAGTGCATACCATCCTTTCTACCAAAATGGTCTGCTGGGTTGAGATTAACCACATAGTACTACTTTTAAAATCTTGTAATAGTTAGAATTATAATCTCACTGCTTCTGTTATGTTTAAAAGTAAAAATGTAGATCCGTTTGTGGTTCATAAGCATGATGATTGGGTGTTCACGCCTTTGTGTGACATGTGCCTCAAACCTTGTTATGTCATCAGCACATTACCCTTCTGATGTGAAAAAGAAAAAGTAAAAATGTATAGAATACTTGCAGTTTGAAACATATACCTTAGCTTTTTTTCTAATTTACTAATATATCAAGCCATATTAGACAAAAAGCCCAACACACAGAATAGTACTTGATGAAAGTACTCAAGGTTCACAACTTATTCAGCAATTTAAAAACTGATTAAGGATCATCACAACTCTGCATGAGTCCTCAGTGTGACTGGCACCTGAGGGGACAGTACTCACCATCAGCATAGAGTCCTTTGGGATTATCAGGACAAGATCTGGACAGGTGCCCCATTTCCCCACAAACAAAGCATTTTGCAAAAGGAAATTCACCTGTAAGAATCAACAGTTCTCTTTAGGTTATTATGTATACGACAAGTCAAATAATTCACATTACTTTAAAATAGTCTAAACAGAAACCACATTTTTTACATAACTTGAAATTTAGTCTCATATGGTTTCAAAATATTAAGTACCATGCTCATAACAAATTCTGTAGACAAAAAAATACTCAGTAAGCTATTTACTGATCATCTTCCCCACCAACCAAACAAGAAACTGAAAGAGCACACACCCAGAGCTGGGTCTACGTTAGCTTTGCACTTCGTTATTTCGTGCTCTGTGGATCCACACCGATAACATATTCCAGTGCCCATATCTTGATTTTCAAGGGCAGCTGGGCAATCAGCAATTCCATGGCCAGGTTTTCTACAATGGAAACATACCTGGGAAAACAAAATGTGAGTTTCCGTACTGCAAAACCACATTAGTGATGCTACTAATTCTTACTATTAAAAATATCTTTAAAACATTTTTATTTTAAAAGTCATTTAGCTCTTTAAAAAAAGTCCCAATAGATCATCTGTAGAAAAACTGTTTTACATTTTCTTAAACAATCAGAAATGTCATTTCCATCAGAAGGTCTCAGTGCTTTTGAAAATTTTTTACCAATAAATCCATTAATTTCAGAAACAATGTTATACATGGCTTTGTAGAACGCAATTGCTTAAATGAATGGAGGAAATATGGATTATGTATCTTAATAAAGATGTGTGCACTAGGAAAAAAATGGGAGTTTTCTGTAGAAGACAGACAATGGCGATAAAAAAATGAAAAATTGCTCAAATTAATGTCTGCACTTTATTTTTTATTGTGCTGGGGATACACTGTGGCATTGTTAAAGTTTCATGTTTGTACTTTTAAATTTCACATAAATGAATGAATTTGAATCTTTTAAACTATGACTCAAATCACAAGATGTATTTTATAGCAAAAAAGTATATCCTACTTTTTTTATACTCTTAATGCACAGAAAGTTTTCATTTTAAAATATATACACAATACATATTCTTAGATGAATTTTTAGGCTCTAATATGAAACTGAACAATGTATAGTTATTTACATAATACCTAGATATTTGAACATCAATTATAATCAAAGATAGAAGATATTCAAACTATTTTAAAGTGGAAAAAAATATACATATATAAAGCAACTAATATAGTTCATCATTTAATTATTCTTTCAAAAAATAAGCACAGGTTTTTGTTTTGTTGTTTTTTTAGATGGGGGGCTTGCTAAGTTACTCAGGCTGGCCTTGAACTTTTAATCCTCCCATCTCAGCCTCCTGAACAGCTGGGATTACAGATGTACACCACTACAGAAGGCTAACACAGGTACTTTTTTTTTTTTTAAAGGCAATTTGGGCAGACAAAATAAAACATGTGTTTTGCACCTCTATCCTAACTTTCTTTCTTTTTTTCCCTTTATTTAATAACACGAGTTCCTTTAAATCCCACAATAACTTTCCATTTACAATGAGCTGGTCCAAGCAAAGAGACTTCATTTCTCCTACAACTGTAGAAAAGCTACTACTAAAAACTAGATCACCAGCAAAAGCTACTGCCTTGACTTTTGAAAATCATCACTGTCAGATACAAATTTCTTCAGTAGTCCTTAAACTGAAATGTAGATGTGATTACAGATACCTGTTAGGTAAATCTTTACATCTTAATCAATTTACTAGACTTTAAGAACTGATGGTTAGTATGAAGTATTTTCAAAAGACCCACATGTTATTTATAAAGCATTCCTTTATGTGAAAACAACAATAACAACAAAAAAAAACCCCACCACTTCTCCCCCTTAAGAGGTGTAACAACAAACTTTTTTCAAAAGGTCTGCAATTCACCATTCGTCCTATGTTAATTATCTTCAAGCTAAATGAACTTATCTGGTTTTAAAATATTTTTCTGGTTTTAAAATATTATTAAAATAACTAATTTTACAATTTAAAGAAAACTCTATCCTGACTCAAATAGAAATGACTACCGTCTATCCAAATTTATCCACGAGCAACATTTTATCGGTATTATCTCTAAATACTTATTTTTAAATATGATAATGCAGCCTGCACTGGTACAAACAGTGCCCTCTACATTTAGTAAATCTAATACAAAAATGAAAGTGCAATAACGGCAACAAGTCTAATTCTTATGCAGTATCTTGCTGGACGACAGGAAATTCACTTAGAGAATAGAAAGAATTATATTGAGTATTTTTTTTCCTGTGTCTGACTAGTTTAAAATCTAGTGGTAGGCATTACAGAAATAAACCTGCTGCACACAGGCTTCAGGCTGTGATCCTCCTACACATCTGTCTCCTTTTAGCTGGGATTACATGCATGTAACACCATGCCTGGCTCTTTTGGGATATAGTCTCAATAACTTTTTGCCTGGGCTGGCCTTGAACCATGATCCTCCTATCTTTGCCTCCCTTTCTAGCTAGTATTACAGGTGTGTGTCACCATGGTTGGCAGGACCACAGGTTTGAAGTCAGACAGACTGAGTTTGAATTTCACCTCTGCTATTGACTTAATCTGTCTGCACTTCAGTATTTCTGCTTTGTAACAAAAGAATCATACCATCACCTTTGTAGTGTTATTATAACTAACCAGTACATCAAATGTATGCTAAGAAAGCATAAGCCTTAATAAAGCTACAACAGCAATTAGAAAAATTTGTGTATGTGTGAGTAAAAAATGACAGTTTCTACCTGTATAAAGTAAATAACATGGTAGAAGTGATGATCTCACCATTGCATTTTTCTTTGCTGCTTGTCTTTTTAATCGTCTTCCTTCTCGTCGACTGTCTTTCTTTAAAGCAACTGCAATTTCTTCCCTTACTTCCTGGCTATCTGCTGCTATCAGCTCCCCACTGTGAACCATCTGTGAGTTCTGTCGTAGGTATTCCATGAATCCGTTCACATCTTCATTTATGTACTCTTTTTTCTTCTTGTTCTTTTTATGTTTGGCCTGAGGTGCATCATTTTTAAGGGACTGCCTATCCACTGCAAGTTGTTTATCCTTCAGAAAGTTTTGGCTCCTCCCCTCAAAGGACCCCTTCTTCATGTCCTCCCATGATGTTGCAGGCAAGGGTCTCTTATTCTGTGTGGTAGTAACTCGTGCCCACCTGGTCATGGTTTCATCAGAAGGACCTAACCAATCTTTAAGATGAACGTGGGTGGTCAGTCATCAATTAAAAGAAAAAGTAAAGATACACAGTATATCACTACTATCAAATATGCTCACACTACACTTTTAATTATTAACACTTACTTCACTTAGGCATCAATGTATGTATTTAATTCTATGACAGGTTGCATAGATAGCCTCTAGTATAAATCTGGTACTTAACCAGAGAAGCCACTATACCAATGGTGGTGGGGAGGCTTAAAAATTATTAAAAAATTATTTTGCTTAAAACCGCAAAATAATTTGGTCAGAATTCAAATTATTTCATAAACTAAACAATACATAGTAAACTGAATGCAGTTAAGCCTTCCAAATGCTGTAGTTTCTACGCCGTTTCTTTTCCTATTTTCTCAGTCTTGTCTGTCACTTCAACAAAATATGCAAAGCAGGTTACTAAGAACACAGAAATCTTGTCCTTTAAGGTGAAGTTTGTCTTTACAGTTCTACAGTGTTTTCTGACAGATTTGTAAATAAAATTGGTACATAAAAGTGTTTACAGTCACGTGATGATGCCAGGTCTTCCTCTCTTACTAATGAGGGTGGCTGCTATCTGTAGCTCAGTGGCATTAAATCATTCTCAATGATTCCATTTAAATGATTCGAATCACAAGATAAATTTTATATCCGAAGTATATCTTCTTTTTATACCCATAATACACACTCTAATATTCAGAAGTACATGTTTCATTTCATTCATGCATACACATTTTAAAGGAGTAACTTATTCTACAACGAATCATTTGGCTCCCACGTAATGCTGTGGTTACTTCCCATGCTACCTGGCGAGCTGCGGACGTTTTTTCCTCCGCAGTCAATGAGCCCGAAAGGCCTAATCACGGCATCCGGGCCCCGGCCGCGCCCCCGCGGTCAGAACGGCCTTCGACGCGGGCGTGGGACGCTCATCGCCTGAGGACCAGCGACTGTCACAGACAGCCCAGTACTGTTTAAGAGGGGGTAATCTCCGCCCCTGACTCAGGGTTAGTGGGAGGCTCAAGTGACATGGAACAGCGGGCTTGCCGGGTCCGCCGGCACCGCGGGCTGCAGCGAGGCCAAGGCCGGGCGCAGTGCCTAAGAGCCCAAGCCATCCCCGCGCGGGCGCTCGGCCCACCTGCCGCTGGTGCTCTCGAGGACCCACCAGCCAGTCTCTGCCCTCCCGCGCTTGCCACACACATCCGAAAGAACCAGGAGGGCCCTAGACATCAAGGGACCCGGAGACCCCATGCCATGGCGTCCCCCTGCGGCGTCTTACCGCGCCTGAATCCTCCAGAGCAGCCGAGTTAGTGAGCCAGAGAGGCTCGGTCCTCCACCGCAGCCAGGGCCTCGAGACCGGAAGCACATCTGCCCGAGAGCGCGTCACTTCCGGCGGGCCCGGCCCAGGGCTGGCGAGGCGCCACCGTGGCTTTAGATTTCTCTACAGGGCGGGTTCTGTAGCCGCATGTTTGTTTGTGGATCGTGTTGTGTTTAAAGGGCGCTATGCTGGAAGCCGAAGGCAGAGAGATGAAGAGGGCTCAGTCTGGGAATTTGCATTTAGTGGGAGAGACAGTCGGGAGGATTAGTGGGGTAGGAGATACCTGAAGGGCTTCCTTGGGATGACCTTTGAACTGGATTTTGAAAAGCAGAATAAAAATCTAGTAAAATTGGCGGTAGGTGGGAGTTGAGGACTTTCCAAGCAAAGACAAGGTAAAGGTACACTGGGAGTAGATCACTGCGATAAAACTATGAAAACGACATTTGTGGGTTTTGTCTGGTCTTGTGTGGGGAGCCCCTCCCCCACCCGCCCCAAAGTTGTTCCTAGTGAGAAAATAGCATTTTCACATCCACTGGGTTCCCCATGATTATGCACCAGTCATTTTGCCTCCTAAATAGTTGTCCACTTCTTTCCCTCTGTGTCTCCTTTCTTTGCTTTTTTTTCAATCTCTACTGCCACTTCTGTTGTCCCAGCTTTCGTGTCTCACCTGCATTATTACTGTCAGTCCGGACAGTTCTTGCCTTATTCAAATTTTTTTAACACGTGAACATTTATTATATATGTATTAGAGTGCCAAACAGATTGTTGCCTTCCTGCTTTAAACTCTTCCATCAGCTCTCATTGTTCTGAGGAAGATGGTCAAACTCTTTAGCATAGTATTAAGTCCCTGCCCACTTCAGTAGCCTCACCTTGCACAATCTCCCCCTCTTTTTGAGCTCTATTAATAGAGGCCTTCCCTTTGTTTCTCAAATGCCACCTGTATTTTGCTGTCTCCAGGCCTTACACATGCTATTCTCTCTGTATGATACTCCTTTGCTTCCAATTAATTTCTTATCTTTCAAGGCTCTTAGGTTGTTATTCTCATGTAAGCTCTCAAAGCCCCTCCCATACTTGATCAGTTCCCTGTTGTACACTCATGGCAGTCTGTACTTCCTGATGACAACTTTTCAAATTTGTAATCGCATAATGAATTGTGTAATAAGTTGCTTATCGCAACCCCATTGCCTCGTACATAGTTGGTTTCAGATTTTAAACACCAACCTAGTGACATTTCAACTTTGTGAGGTTTTATTTTTTTTTAGATACCTGGTGTTTGACCGTGATGTATACCACTAGAGGGCGCATGCAACTTGTAGTATTATGCTGAATTTTAGAGTGTGGGAGCATTTCAATTTGTTTTTGTAGAGATATATCAAATAAGATTGGTAGTTAAGTAAGTAGATCATACAGTAAATCCTTTGAGATTTCAGAAGCAAATGTTACTATTCTAATAATAGCCAACGTTTACTGAGCATCTTACAGGTGCCTGGCACTGTGCTTAATGTTTTACATCCATTACCCAATTAATCCAATATTCTGTGAGATAGGTACTACTGTTTTCTCCATTTTACAACGAGAAAACAAGCTCAGGGAGCTGAAGTAATTAGTCAAGCTAGTAAGAGAGAGTGCCAAAATTTGAACGAAGATCTGAGTCCACTGCTGTGAGCTCATCCACTTGAACTCACTTTAAGATATACTAAGTTATCTTTGCCCATGTGAGATTTTTGGGAGGGTGTATTTACTTTTAACAGTTCAAGAGATTATCTTTTTACTTATTGAGATGCTATAAATATTTTCATAACAAAACACAAGCAAAGCAAACGTTAAATGAGGAGGCAGGGGTTTGATTTTGAAGAGTTAGTAATTCAAAAAATGTAAAAATTAAAAAGTATATCACATATACCAAAAAGGATATAAAACATGAAGTAATTGTAAAACTCATATTCATATAAACATTACCCAGTTTAAGGAACTGGTGAATATTATTTTTAATTATATTAATTTTTTGCATGTGCAATACATGTTTATGTTTCAAACAAAAAAGTTACTGTGAGAATATAAACTTTCTGCAAACCATCTTTCATTGTGATTCTATAAATTCTAGGCAAAATGTAAAAAACAACTACCTGCAGATTCAGAAGAAAAAATAAAAACAGAAGATTGTGCAAGGGAATCAGAATTTGGAGAAGTAAGTAGCACATAGCTGAGTGTCCTTTTGCCTGGAGAAGGGATTTTTCTCTGAAAGTGGGACATTGTGATTCATAAGGTGGTAGAGCCTGAATAGCTAAAACTGTAATAGAAAACCCCTTACCAGCCTTTGGTCTGAAAGGATGTGGAAAAAGAGCATTCATCAGCAATCCCTGGGAAGAAGGAGGAATTATAGAGGGAAGAGAACCACAAATAGGAACCTTCCTCTACTTCTGTGTATGAATACTACACAAGTCTCTGGCTGGTTCCAGAGCACACATGCACACGACAAACTCAGAGTCTTAAAGTAATGAACTAAGTCTGGAATCACCACTCACAAAAAGTTGGACAAAACCTAAAACACAAATATAAACAAGTTACTTGCTTTATTTTTCCCCTTCAGGAAAAAAATAGAACTCAGAGTATATACAAAATAACATCCATGATTTCCAGGATAAAATCCAAACTGATGTGTTATACAAAGAACTAGAAAAATGTGAAACACTGTCAGAAAAAAAAAATAGATGGCAATTTAAGATGACCTAGATGTTGGAATTATCTGACAAGGTCTTTATAAAGAATCTATTATGACTGTGTTCAAGAAAATAAATGAATAATATAAACTAATTAAAAAATATGAAGAAGTTGTAAATGAATTAAAAAATGAGAAATCTCAGTATATAAATAGAAAATATACGTTTGGGTGCCGTGGCTCATTCCTATCATTCTAGCTAGGAGGCATAAATAGGAAAACTGCAGTCCAGGTTGGATTGGGTAAAAACATGAGGGGGAAGAAAAACCTATCTGAAAAATAACTAAGCAAAAAGTGCTGGGGGTATGGCTCAAGTGCTAGAGGCCTGCCTAGTAGACCAAGGCCCTAAGTTCAAACTCTAGTAGTGCCCAAAAAAAAAAAGAAATACGGGAGGAGAGAAGAAGGGGAGAGAGAGAAAAAGAAAGAAAAGTGGAATATTTCTCTTAACTCTGCTAGAAATTTACTCTCCCACTGCAAGTAAGAGCTTCTGGAGCTCTCTTTGTGCCCAAATGCCCACTTCTAGGTCTGGGCAGTTGTTGAATTCAGGATAGGGAATACCAGAGGAAGTTAATACTGTTAACTTACCACTGGTTCAATGGTACTTGAAATTCTGTACTCTTCCCCAGCTTCCTTGTTACTATTTATTTTTCATTCCTGAAGTAGCTGATTTCTGTATTATATTTCATAGTTGTATTCGGTGGAAGGGTTGGTGGAGTGTGGTTATGCTATCTATATGAAATTGTATACATCAGTATTAGAATTTTAAATCCCCATTCCTGCCCAAATCCTCTCTGGGTGACAGGTGCTTAGCTCATTTGGAAAGTGACCAAGGAGGTGCTTCAGGACTAGGAGTATCCAAAGCCCAGCATGTGTAGGCCAATCTTCTAGCTGAGTCTTACATGGGAGTGAGCAGCTTCAAGGCAGCCACGTTAGCTTGAAAGTACATTGGAATGGAGGATAGTGAATTTGGACAGGAAGGCTGGAACCAGATTTTGTCAAAGTGTTTGAATTTTATCTCTTAGAGCTTACAAAATGAAGAGCTATAGATCTTTTTAGGTCCTATAGTACAACCTTTAAAATTGACCTAGAGAAGAAGGTTGTATATGAAAAGTGTACCTAATTCAGTGCTCCACACCTTCTGGATACTTACTGAATTTCATTAGAACACACAGAAAAGTAGAGCCAAAGAGAGGAGGAAATGAATGAATGGCTCTGTTGTTTGAAGTAAAAGTGAGATCAAGACTCACTTACAAGTGACATTGTAATCACTTATGTCTTAAAATTTTGTTAATGATTTTTTTGGCTGCTTTAGGACCCTTACAATAAAGCATATGGTTACTATAATTAGGAATTAATTTTTCTTGTTTATCATTTGGTAAATGCTCTTCAGTGTTACATTTAGAATCATTTTTAACGTGTTTTTAATCCATGAGGTTTTGAAACAGCACATGAGAATTTTCGGTTATATACAGATTCATAGAAACATAAGCCTTTTAAAATCCTAACCCCTTGTTTTGCAGATCAATAAACAAATGTCTCAGAGAAACTCAAGGACTGCCATAAGACGCAATGCCAGTGACAGATTTGTACCTGACATTCACTCTATGGTCCTTATTTTCATTTGCATTGTTGGTTTCCTCACTCAGTAACAAATGTTACATGTATTACTGGTTGATGTTAGAAGCAAAAGAAAATAGTATCTAAAGTGTCTAGCAGGAGAAACCCATTAGTGGAAGTTGCTTGAGGTTGCCAAGCAGTAACAGATGTGGATAATAGAAATTGTGTTCCTCCTAAAAAAGCTTGGATCTTTTTTCATATTCTTTGCTTAATTGCAACAAAGAATAGGATTAGGGTACTAATCATAAAATGGTGAAGCCTTCCAACTCTCATCTCACCCTTTTTTGGTGTGTCTCTCAAATTCAAGTTCCTAATCATGTTTTTTATAAGTTGGGGAGGGGGGTCAGGTGCTTCAAATGAATACTTAAGCATGAATTACAAGTAAGACAAGATTTGCAAGCTTTCTTCTGTTCTCTGGAATAAGTACTTCCTCTTCCTCTTATGTCTGAGAAAATAATACCTGATATGGGCCATGGTGGGAGGTCCTATAGTTACAAATGGAATTCTATAAAAGACAATAAGTGAAGAAAAAACACTTTTTGATTACAACTACTTGCCATGACCTTGTTAGGTGCTAAATGTAAAAAAAAGACAAAATCCTTGCCTTTAAGCAGCCAGCAGCCTGGGAGAGTAAGACATGCAGACTTACAAACCATGAATAAGGTGATGTGTTATATAATAAACAGTGAAGGAATAACAGTAGTAGTTCCTTCCTATTATTGCTTATACTCTCTCTACAACAAAATTAGAGATAAGGGCAAAATAGTTTCTGCTGGGTATTGAGGGGGGGAGCGGGAGGGGGCGGAGTGGGTGGTAAGGGAGGGGGTGGGGGCAGGGGGGAGAAATGAACCAAGCCTTGTATGCACATATGAATAATAAAAGAAAAATGAAAAAAAATAAAATAAAAAAAATAAAATTTAAAAAAAAAAAAAAAAAAAGAAGGAATAACAGTAGTAGTATAGATTACAACATTAATTCTCTTTGGGAGGTTTTGGAAAAAACTTCACAGTACAACGTGTTGCAGAGCAGTGGAGAAAGGGATTAGGATGGTGATGAGGAGGAGCCAGTCAAAAATTAGTACACAAGGAAACCATCTTCCCCAACAAGCTGAAATGCTTTTGTAAATGAGACATGCACACACACAAGTGGTTATACTAGTGCTTTATAAAGGGTCAAAGTGAATATAAAGTAGTCAAAAAATTTAGCAACGATGTAGTAACTACTGTAAAATATAGTCTACCTACAAGTTTCTGACTAAAAAAAATAATTTTTAGTTTAGGATGAAGTACCTTATGAGGACCATACAGTAGAGGGAAACTATGGAAAAAAATAAATGATCATGGGAAATGAGGTTTCACAAATACTTTTAAGAAACATTTATGGACCAGGAAAATGTACAAAGTATATATTTGAATATACTCTGAAAGATGGGAGAGGATGATGTGAGCTGTGTGAAGAACTGAATGCAATCCCCACCCCAGAGGAATCTGTAATTCTAATGGAGAAGGCACACGGATATGCTAATAATTTCCATGGAGTAAGTGAGGAAGGGTAGATGTAGAATTGTGCCCAAGTGTGCTCAGGACAGCCCAAGATAGAGGTCATCAAGTTTTCAGATAGGAACGTCAGTTCCATTGGGTGTAGATTGCTTTTAGATCTCTACACAGTGTGTCTTGAAAAAGGACAGCAAACCAGATAAACCTGATCCAAAGACACAGTATTCAATCTATGAGCATTGCTGTGTTTCCTATTTGGGGTATTTGCTTTTAAATCTGAAGTTTAGGATGGTGGTGATGGTTATGAGTGTAGATATACTTAGTATTACTGAACTGTAGTGTAAAATGGCAATTTTTCTTATGTATATTTTGTCATTTTTAAAAATTGAAAAACTGATATCTAACCACTTTCAAGTGTTTTTTTAATCTTGATTCTCATGAAGCTCATTTTTACATCTTTTATTTACAATTTAAGACGCTGTCTTTAATGAACCAAGTTTTATCCATGTATAATTTCCCTTTCTTATCACAAAATCCACTGTCAATATGACTTTAGGAAGTACTCTCATGGAACAAAGCATTTTTAATACTCATTGTGGCCACTGTTTATAAGACATTATATGCTTTAGAACTTCATAGGTTTTTATGAATGGCAATATTTATTATACTAATATCCATGGACATTTGCACTTGGGGAAAAACTAAGATATGAAGGGCTTCCGTAACATTAAATTTGTCAAAACTGGATCCTGGAGTTTAAAATGTCAAATCCCTTTCCTGAGTTCAACGCTATGGCCATGTCACCTTTCTGAGCTTGTGTACTACTTCATTTTGTTACTTGCCAAGCAGTTAAGTACACTGATAACTGACAGATACTCATTTTTCCTTCCCAAGCCCATGTACTTCTGAATCTTTTGCAGGTATTTGGACCCTCACCTGTCAGTTGTGATGAATATTTTCCTAGAAAAGATAAAAAAACAAAAGCCTTGTTGACTTAGGAACAGCTTAACAAGGAGCAAACAGCGTCTCAGCAGTATAATGAGAAAATTTGGATCATAGAAAGAATTATTGTTTGGCTTATGTTTTCTTTAAATGCAGGTTGACAAAAACAAATTGCTCTTTCTGCTTTAATTAAACTAACCCAATATGCTATTAATGTGAATATTGAAGAAATGTGCCAGGGAATGTGTTTGGATATAATGTGTTGCTTAAATAAAATCTTGAATAATTAAAACTTTTTACCTGTCTACATGAGAGTGATGTGATTGCACTGCAAACCAAATTGTTGCCAAATGAATAAAATGTATAAAAGACTTTAATATCAATCCTCTTTTATTCATTAAAGTCTTCTTGTGGCTCATTAATTTTAATGGTATATAATCTAACTGATTGAAGTGCACCTGAATGCAGTTAGTGCCTCATCAGTACTGATGAGTTCCAAGTAATTCAGGCTATCTCTGCAGAGTGCTCACAAATTACATGTCTCTCTTTTTGTCTGCACCATGCATGTCTGTCCATGTCTGCAGCAGCATAGCTTTTATATTCCAGGCGCACAGTACCTTCTTTTTGGCCTCATCTACTTTACTTGCTTTTTCACAGCTGCTTTTATGGTAACAACTGAGATTTGTACAAAGATTTTGTGGAGATGCCAAGATTTGACATTTCTTCCCAAATCATCATCTTGAATGTAGGCATAGCCTATATGCATTAAATGCATTTTTAATTTTTAAAAAGTAAATGAGTATCAGTTCACTGCATTTCCACTGCAATTCTGTTTCATGAAAATAAGTTTTTTGAAAACTGTCTTCTTATATCTTACTTCTACAGTTCCATAATTACATCTTTCAAACTAATTTACTCTATCAAATACAGGTTATGTTTTCAAAATGTATACAAAATCAACTATGGAGCATTTCTTTAATGTTTGACCTCTGCTGTGGGTATTTCCACAAGATTCTGATGAGTGACTCATTGAACATCTGGGCCTGAAGTAAGTCCCACATTCTACTCCCACCCCACCACAGGAAAAGCAAGAGGATTTGAATGTTAGTTGCAACTGGTTAAAGCTTCCTTCATGATGCTGAAGGCATATTTAGCAGGAGTTAGCTCTTAAGTTGTCTTTTTTAGCTTCCATTATAACCATTTTCCTTTTTGTTACATAGATTTTTTTTTTTAACAGATTGGGTCTTTTCTTTGTTCTGGCAGCACTGGGTTTGAACTCAGGACCTCATGCTTGCTATGTAGGTGCTCTTACTGCTTGAGCCACTCAGCCAACACTTTTTTTTAACAGAAAGGATAAAATGTAGTATAGCTGTAGTTTTTCAACCATTTATATTCAGTATAATTGTGAATGTGGCTGAGATTCTGTCTTTCAACTTGCTATTTGTTTTCCTTCTGTCTTATATGTTCTCACCCCCTTTGCATGCTATTTTGTATTACTTGAATACTTTGTGGTATTCCATTATGTCCCCAGTATTGTTTACTATACCTCTTTGTTTTATTTTTATATGTTACTCTAGGATCAATATGGAGCATCTTCACTTTCGCAGTCTTCCTATAAATAAAACTATACCACTTCATGTGTAATGCGAGATCTTTATCATACACATCCATCTGCCTTCCTTCATTAAAGCTTTTGTTGTCATAGACTTTACTTCTACATGTTATGACTTCCCCCTTTGATTATTAATTTTGCTTTAAATAGCCCATTATTTTAAAAATAAAATTTAAAAATTCAGAAAAATTTGTCACAGTTATCAAACATTTATTAATATTTGCCAGTTTAGGCACTTTCTTATTCCTTTGCATAGAAATGAACTTCCATGTGCTATCATTTCTCATAGTGCAGGTCTGTTGATACTCTTTCAGGTCTTCTTGTCAGATAAATTTAAAATTGTGTTTTTAACTTGTGAAGGATGTTTTGGCTGGATATAAAATTCTAGGTTGACAAATTTTCTTTCAGTACTTAAAACCATCATTCCATTGTTTTCTGTTTTGCCTACTTTATAATAAGTCTACAATATTTATCTTTTTTTTCCTGTAATTGGTATTTTTCTGGTTTTAAGATACTCTGTCATGTGTTTTTATCAATTTTATTATCATGTGCTTTTTGTGGTTTTCTTGTGTCTTCCTTATTTAGTGAACTTCTTAGATCTGTGGGTAATAATTTCCATGAAATTTGGACAATTTAAAGGCATGATTTCTTCATAATCAAAGATGAGACTAACTGCAGACATTTATCTATGACTGCTTTTAACTAAAAGCAGCTTATCCTTTAATTGGTCTTTTGTCTACCTTTATATAGCTGTTAACTTTTAATTTTATGCTAGACATTGGTAGGATGATAAATTGTAAAAATCTCTACATTATGTTGTTTTCCTATTTTTAAAAAAAGGTTATTTTTTTTTTCTGTGACACACATTAAACTGCTTGGTTAAGGGTATGCTTAGGTTTTATTAGGACTGTACTATCTCAGTTTTGCCCTTATTCCTAGGGTATGGTTCTTGCTCCTCATTATGGTTTTCCTGGAGTATAACTGAAATATCAGGGTATTCACTAAAATCTTTTCATTCTGAATGGGTTGGAATTCAAACATTTTCCCAGTACTCTGATGCCTCGAAATGTATCTCTGCTCTCCAGCCTGCAAGTACTGTTCTCTACTAACATTGTAGAGTCCACAGTGGACATAAATGACTAAGAAGTTGGCCCAGGATCCTTTTTTTTTTTATTATTTTATTTTTTTCATTTTTCTTTTATTATTCATATGTGCATACAAGGCTTGGTTCATTTCTCCCCCCTGCCCCCACCCCCTCCCTTACCACCCACTCTGCCCCCTCCCTCTCCCCCCCCTCAATACCCAGCAGAAACTATTTTGCCCTTATTTCTAATTTTGTTGAAGAGAGAGTATAAGCAATAATAGGAAGGAACAAGGGTTTCTGCTGGTTGAGATAAGGATAGCTATACAGGGCATTGACTCACATTGATTTCCTGTGCGTGGGTGTTACCTTCTAGGTTAATTCTTTTTGATCTCACCTTTTCTCTAGTTCCTGTTCCCCTTTTCCTATTGGCCTCAGTTGCTTTAAGGTATCTGCTTTAGTTTCTCTGCGTTAAGGTTGGCCCAGGATCTGATAAGAATTTTTAAAGCTGTCTTAGGGCTCTTTGTTTTTTGCTTTGTCTTCTCTGACACTCAAACTTTTTGAGCTCAGGTCTGTTTTCTCTACCCAGAGAGGCATATCATAAGTAAATTGCTAAACATTCATATAAACAGTGATAGAAAAATGACATGTCACTTGGAGAAGAACACCTGTGTACATAACCATGAAATTTTCATCAGAACACATGGAGTTCAGCAGGAAATAGAACAAAATACTTAAAGAGTTGAAAAAAGTTGGGGGAAAGGAAAGAGAGACTTTAATGTTTGTTGAACCAAGTAATTAGGTTTGTGTTTTCTAAACTGTGAATTTCATTCCAGTAATATATTTTAAAATCAATCATGGATTACAATTGTAATTTTTTATTTTTATTTTTTAGGGACTTCTGGGTATTGAACCCAGGACTTTATGTATGCTAAGCACACTCTCTATCACTGAACTATACTACCAGACCCTGAGAAGATTTTAAAATTGGAAAAGAATAGGATAGTATAGAAAGAAAACTACCAGAGTACATCTCAAGTGGTAAGGTAAATATTGCCACATAAAATTTTTATTTGGATTTTACATACATTCACTTGCACATATTTATGTGTGCACTGGGTTCTAATGTAAGATATATTTCTTCCCATAGATTAGAATAAAAGAAAATAAAAATATAAGGTACCACCTTAGATTTTTTTATCATCATTAAAAACTTTGTTAGACTGAAGTTATTTCTACTTAACAAATGATATCAAGACTGAATTAAATAATTTGCCTTTGGTCAAATAGCTGGTTAGTGGCTAAGCCTGAATTTAATATAAATCTTTTGACCTTTGAGAAAGATTTAAAATGTCATATATACATGCAAATTATAATCAGGTCACAATACTTCTTTAGCCCAGGAAAACAAGAACCTTCAGATTGCAGTCACCTAAGTCATTTTGACCTAGTGTGCAAGTTTCTTAAGACTTCCCAATGCCATAAAGATAATTAATGACCTCAGTAAAAGTCTTTCTTTCTTATAGAAACTCTTACCTAGCATGTGTAAGTGACCAACCATCAATCAATATCCTGTCTGTTTTGTCGACCACTGAAATTGTAGTAACTGGTGCGTTGTAACCTCCTAGACCTTTTGTACAATTAATTCATGTTAATAAAATGTTTTTTTAAAAAAGAAAACTTTTTAAATAAAAAACTATTTTAAATTACAAAAATAACCAGGTGCTGTTGCTCATGTCTGTAATCCTAGCTACTCTGAGAGGTAGAGATTGGGAGAATTGCAGTTTGAAGGCAAAAAGTTCATGAGACTCCCTCTCAACAAACATCTAGGTGTGGTGGTATGCACTTGTCATCCCAGATATGTTGGAAGAATAAATAGGAGGATTGCAGTCCAGGCTGGCCTGGGCATATACTCGAGATCCTATTAAAAAATAGCTAAAGCCAAAAGGGCTGAAGGGCTTGTCCCAAGTGGTAGATACCTCTCTGGCAAGTACAAGTGCCGAGTCCAAACTCTACCACTGTCAAAAATTTTTTTTAAAAATATACACTCCTTGTATGTCATTTGGGGGAGCACTAATTCTCAATGACTAGAATTTGTTCTCATCTGGTGATAATCTTCATATTGTCTCAAATAAACTCTTCATTCTCATACTAGGTGCCTTTTAGGTTAAGCCCTCAAAACAACTTCTTTTGCTGCGTTCCAGATGTTCAAACATTTTGTGAATAGTCCATTTCCCATAAGCAAAAGATAGTAGACCAGAATACCCCTGTTTCTATTCCCAGGTAGAAGAGAGTCAGAATAATTTCCCAGCCACAGAGCCTGCTCTAACTCTTTCTACCCCAGATACAAAGAATAGAGCAAAATTTCAAAGGCCCTGTGACTTGGAACCATAGCCTCTTCACATCACTGCTTGATGAATATTGATTGAACAAGACCTTAGTTAACCTGCTATGAGTACTTTGGCTAGAAGATATGGCATTCAATTAGAGTTTTAATTATTAGTTTAAAGTCCCATTATCTCTTCTGATGGACTCATCTTTCACATGAAAGACTTTTTATTAGCTGGGTGTGGTAATACAGACTTGTAATTCCAATACTCTGAAAACTGAGTCAGGAAGATTGAGAGTTGGAGGCCAGCCTGATCTGCATACAGTTTGAAATCAGCCTAGACTATATAGTCTGTTTTTTTAAAAAAATCTTTCTTTTACCTTCTTGTTTCTTATGACAAAATTATAACTTACCATAACTTCTTACAAACAGGATCATATCACTCAAATGCTTGGCAATGTTTGAGGGAAAAGGATATTCTTGTATCCAATTTAAGTGTGGTTACATAACCTGAAAATTGTCTGAAGAGTTGTCAGGAAAGAATGTTTGATGAATATTGAAGATTTCAAAGAAAAGGGAGGTGCCAGATCAAGTGTTTAGGAATCCATTGCAGACTTGGTTTTAATGACTATTTTTAGTTATAAATATTTTGTTCTTGGTTAGAAAAATCACACATGCATATATTCTGGCTAATACACTGTCAAATGGCTTTATAATTCAGAGTTTCAAATGTAGGTAATACAAAGATTAAGTATTAATAGTCTGTAAGCAAGTCAATGTTGAATGCAAATGTCAGCATGGTTGTTGATGGCTGAAAGTGAAAAATAAACTACATTTAAAAACAGCAACAAAAAAGAGATGTTATCTGGAATTCCCTGTCCTTTAGGTATTCAATTAATTCTTGTTAATGATGATGACTTTGAGATGTACGGATTACAGACTTTGTTTTCTTTTTGTATCAGCAGCCACATGTTTCATGCCAATGCTTATCTTTTAGCTGTCTTCTGAAAAAATAAAATGTTGGTATATGTGTATAATCTCTTTGGTTAATTTATGCTTATGTTTCTCTAGCTGTATAAATTTACATTCATTTCCCACTTAGCAATACAATAAGACCTTTCAGAAGAGGGACCATGAGACCTATTGACTTGCCTTAAAGATGACATTAAAGGGATATTCAGAGATAGATTATTACAATATTATACTAGTGATTTCATTAATTTTATTGTTTATTCAGCATATACTTACATGGTACTTGCTATGTATTGAACACTTCTAAGTGAACTTTAAAAATACTACTTAATTTTATCCTCCCCAAAACTCTATGAGAGGTATAATTGTTCACATTTTATACAGAGGAAGCTAAGGAAACTAGCAATTGTCATCTAGTGGGTGACGTGAGATTCCTACCTCAGCAATGTGACTATGCAGTTAATGTGCCTACCAGGACCCCACAGTCTTTTCTACCATTTATCTCTCTGCACCCAGAGAAAATCAGCCACTGTCTGAAGTTGTGATTTCTCTTTTGCCTTCAGGCATTGGTGGAAAGCAGTCCTCCAACACATCCCATTCAGTATACTTAGCATGATTCCTAAATTATATTGGTGTGGTTTCTCTTCTGAATTTCTATGACATACCAATTTGTCATTCCAAACTTAGAATATAGAGCCTGTTAGTACCAGTACAATTGTATTCCTGTTCTTTTTATATTTCATTTTTCTCAAGATATCAGGAGAGAAGACAAGTGCACTGATTTATTTAAACTGAAGCAGGAATGGTGCTCTTGCTTGCTTACTATAGAATGCAGAACTTGATCTCATTCCTGTTATTTAAGTGAATATTTGTCTTGTGTGTATGGAGTATTTTTATAACTTACTACAATTCTTTCATATCTATTCAGGTTACAGATATCACAGGATGGATAGAAAAGAATAACAAGATTCAAGATAAGAGTCAACATGCTAAGAGAAGAATTTGGCTTTCAAATTATACTGCAACATTTTCAGTATTTCAGACATCAAATTTTGAAGTTTTTGACAGACTGAATATACAGAAGGACAGTGGCCAGGCCATATATGACAATAGAACCCTGGCCCACAATCTCTAAAGCAACCAGTCCAGGAAGCCAAACCAGTCTTTGTAGCAATCATCCTGGAATGGTGGGGATATGGTCAATGAGTGCCAGAGCCCCTAATTTTTCCCTGCTTCCAATCAGATAAAATCATCTATTCTTCCCATATGCATCACACTGGGTACCCTGTTTCTGGTTAGCCTGCCCCAACCTCCCAAACCTACTGTCCCAGTCAGAGCATACATGATCATCACCTTTTTTTTTTTTAACCCTGAAGCTTTCCCATGCCTCTGCCTATCTTTGAGTCCCTATCAAATTCAACAGATGGTGGCAGACTCTCTTGCTATAGCATGCTCTGAATAAATGCATAACATCTGTTTATCCTCATTTTTATAATCTTTATTCATCTTTACCCTTTCAAGAGAAATAGTCTCCTCTTGTTCTATTTTCCAGAAAATTGATTATTATATTAGTTCCTCATTTTCTAATGGTATGCACAGGGTATTTGTTAAAGAGTTGACTACATTTACTATCTAGATTAAAAATGTATCTAGGTTATATGTAAGTAGTCTTAAAAATGTCAGTTTTATCATTACCTTAAAATATTTTTACCTCCTGCTACTTATAATAGGATGTTTGCTCCTGTTAGAATTAAAAGCAAAGCAATAGAGCTGGTGGAGTGGCTCAAGTGGTAGAGTGCCTCCCTAGCAAGTGTAAGAGCCTGAGTTCAAACCCCAGTACCACCAAAAAGAAAAAAAAAAAATCAGAGAAATAAGCCAAAGATATTAAGGAGAGTTTTATTGTAAAGATAAGCAAGTCCTACAATTTTGCATTTTTCAAAGTCTACAAAAACTCTCAGAGTAGAGACTTCTTTATTTCTGTCATACCAGCAGACAGACTGCTTGTAAATTGGGAAGGGGAAAGTTCACTTCCTGACAAACTGAGGCAGAGGCGGTGGCACTTTAATGTCTTGACCTCTCTCCAGCTTCTTTTCACAATCCACCAGGTAGTTGACTCCATCAATGACTATCTGAACAAGCTCAACCTTGACAGTGAAAAAGGAATGATTAATTTGAACAGAAGACACCTGCAGGGCACTGATAGACTGGAACAATGCTGGGATAAATGAAAGCTTGCCACTTAGCTGGACTTTATGACAATTTCTTTCTTCTCATTATAAAATAGTCTAGAGGTTGTGGTCAGAGGTGGAAGGCAGAGGTATCACAAGGGTTTCTCTCAAGCTTTCTTTAATTAAGATGGAGTTATTTCACTTCATATGTGAGAACATATATATATATATATATATATATATATGAAAATTATTGTTTTTTATCTCATATACTGTTTCCTCTTCAGTCTCTGCTGTAAAATACCAAAGTTGGTCTAAAAATAAGACTACACAATGACACAGTTATGTTGTTCTTTGGATCTGAGTTCTGTATTTGAGGAAAATGTTATAATACCAAATATGTTCTATAATAACAATTTCTAAAGTGTTTGGAATCATTACAAAAGAATAGAAGGCAATTTAGTATAATATTCATAATGATCAGAGTTGGATTAAATAAATTTTTAAAAAATACTTGGCATTTTTCTAGCTTTTATAATGATTGTCTAGTAACTTACAGTTAGACTATAAATTATAGTGTGATGATTGCCATATAAATTGGGAGCCTGCCCTTACACAGTTATCCTCCAAGTGTAGTCCCATGACAACCTGGGCATTCCTGGTTGGTGTAACTCACTGGGATAACTTAATGTATTTGCTTAACATTCACTTGCATATGCCTTAAGTTAGTTCTTTAGACCTTATCTCCTTTGTCACTCAAGGCTTATACATACCAAAGAATCCTATTCATCCTATGTATTCATAGGATTCCTTCAGCATTGCTCTATGAGCACAATCTTACATACAACTAGTAGAAATCTTACTTTCCATCTTAGTCCTAAAAATAAAAATTTTAGAAACTATCAAATATCTAAGAATGTCAAAATGAAGGTAGTAGTATATGACCTTCACCAAGAGAAATTCAAAATCAACAGAAACTTTCCCATTTTGCCACTCACAGAGGGATAGCACACATGTTCTCTGACTCCACAATGATAAAATACTGCTGTCCTTCAGCATAATAGAGCTCCTGCTGCTGAAAGAGCTCCCTGGACAGGCTGGTGACAGCAGTCCCACTGTGAGTTCCTTTACTTGCCTATGAATTCTCAGATTCTAGTGTGTTTATGCTCTGTGTTGTTTCCCATGGAGGAGGATTACTGAGGCATAAGTAGCTGACATGACTCAGCACTCAATGGGGAAAGAGGAGATGTAGAGCGTTGTGAATAAAATGAGGCAGTTGATGCTACTTCTCTAGTTCTTCCTCTTAGGTTGATTTGGTTATTCCATATTAGGAAAGTGAGAGAGACGTTACCTCTGATCTACCAATCCGATCTATGTTGGAAATATCGTATACATCCGCCACAGCTGCAGTGTCCACACCACCTGTGCCACGCTTCTGGAGTCTCAGATTCTCCAGGATTTTAGAAAAGCGGGGATCCTAGGACAGAGGATTACACTTAGTGTTGTAACAAACAAGACTGATTCACCCTCATTGGAAAGTTCACTGAGCAAAGACATAATGAGAGATAATAAGAGTTAACATTTAGAAACCATTTATGTATTGCATACAAGGGTACTGTGTTGGAACTTTTAAGCCTTACAATCACCCATTAAAGTAGGTATTGATTTCACCCCTGTCTTAGTCTGTTTTCTGTTGCTATGTCAAAATACCCAAGACCAGGTAACTTAAAAAAATAGAAGTGTGTTTGGCTCATGGTTCTGGAGACTGGGAAGACCAAGTGCATGGCAGAGCATCTGCTCGGCATCTGGTGAGGGCCTTCTTGCTGCATCAAGTATGGCAGAGGGGATCACATGATGTGACACAACATGTATGCCAGCTTGGGTCTTCCTTCCTCTTCTTAAAAAGCCACTGATACCATCATGGTGGTCTCATGGTCTCATCTAACCCTAATCACATCCCAGAGGTTCTACCTACAAATACTGCTAATATATGAATTTGGGATTAAATTGCCAACACATGAACGTTTAGGAGACACATTAAAACCAAAGCAACCCCCATTTCACAGCTGAGGAAATAGAGGTTCAGCATTAACTTGCCCAAAGTCATATAGCTAGAAGGTAGCAAACTCCAACTTTATATTTTTAACTTTATTTTTTTTTTTTGCATCTGGATACTAACTTTGGTAGTTTATTCCTCATCTGTATAACAGTTGTCATTGTTATAGATAAAACCATAAAGTTAAATCACTTCATATTATTCTTTTAGCATTGGAATTTTGAATAACAAAAGCTCATACTATTTTTTTCTTGACAGGCAACACATTTTCTGGAGTTGTTTTTAAAGTATTTGATTTACTGAGTCTGCTGTAGCAGAAATTACTAGCTGCCCACCAAAATCCTTTACCTTTTCCTTCAGTGTTGGAGCTGAGGAAGTGACCACTAGCTAGCTAAGGCCTTGCTGATAAATGAACAGGAGTGATGTGGGCCACTTCTAGGCCTAGACATTAAACCTTTACATGGATGCACTGCATGCTTTCCCTTTCTCATAAGCCAGAATGAGGGCCTCACTGTGACCATGCAGATGGGGACAGTGCTGTAAGTACTACAAGCATGGTCCCCTGACTAGCAGCATCAGCAAAATGAAACTTGCAAAAAATGCAGATTCTGTAGGTGAGACCTAGCAATCCACATTTGACCAAGTCATCCAGGTGATCCTCATGCATGCTCAAATTTAAGAACTACTTGTACTAGAAGAGGCAGAGAAAGGAAGAAGGAACCCAGGGAGCAGAGCAGAGCAATCTGCCTGTCCTGATTTCTTTTTTTTTTTTTTTTTTTGATGGCACTGGGGTTTGAACTCAGAGCCTCATACTTGCTAGGCACGCTCTTACTGCCTGAGCCACTTCACCTGTCCTGTCCTGATTTCTTACATGAGGGAGAATTCAAAGGCCTTATTTTTGAAGCCACCAGTCCTTTTTTATAGGCCTAAATGTTTTCTCCTAACTACCACAAACATCTTTTAAGGCAAACTTAACCCTTTCTCATCATTTTTCTATTACAGGTGGTGAAAGTAAGGGTTAAGGAACTGGAATATTTTCAACTTGCACAAAGCAGTCACATTTGAGCTGATTGTGGTAAGACCCCACAAGGCCTCTGGACACACAACATTACCTTGCTGAGTTTTGGGATTCTAACGTGGACACCAGCTCGTAATCCGGTTCCAAGGTTCGAAGGGCAGGTCAGAATGTAACCTAGGCGCTCATTCCACATGAACTCCCAGCCTCGCTCTTGGATTAACCGCTCTACCTACAAGTGGAACAAAGATGAACAAGTGGTAGAGCTCTGAAATATCCATTCATTCAGCTCATCCTAAACACCAGAGAGAGACATCAGTAGCATATGTTTCCCATGAATGAAATTGAAGTAGACTTCTAGTACTGATTTAATATAAAATTATACTTCCATTAGAAAATTGAAAAGGTGCAATTAAATCAGATAACTCATGTAAAGCATTGAACACAGTACCTAAGCTCTCAATAAGTGTTGATGTTATTTTTCATGCCAAGATGATAGGAGAATGTAGGAATTCACAGTAGCTAAATCTGTGGTCAGGTTACATCCTATATTACATATTTAGAATAACCAAGAGCAATAAGTAGGAAATGAGAAAATAACAAGACACACATTCCCCCAAATTATGAGTCAATGCCCTGTATAGCTATCCTTATCTCAACCAGCAAAACCCCTTGTTCCTTCCTATTATTGCTTATACTCTCTCTACAACAAAATTAGAGATAAGGGCAAAATAGTTTCTGCTGGGTATTGAGGGGGGGAGCGGGAGGGGGTGGAGTGGGTGGTAAGGGAGGGAGTGGGGGCAGGGGGGAGAAATAAACCAAGCCTTGTATGCACATATGAATAATAAAAGAAAAATGAAAAAAAAAAAAAAGAATGGCAGATTAAAGTTATAGCATACCAAAAAAAAAAAAAAAAAAAAAGACACACATTCCCCCAAATTATGGTAGATTGGTCAGAGTAGCATAGAAACTTTCTAATAAAGAGACAGTCACCTATTTTCTGAAGCACTACCCTGGAAATCCCATTTTAAAGACAGCACTTTGGCCCTAGGAAAAAAACAGCACCATCTTGGAGGTTACCATAGTGTCTTTTCCCAAGAATGAAAAATAAACGGATTTTATTTTAATGAATATTCAGAAATCTCTGATAGTATCTTACTTCTTTTAGTCCACGACAGAATCGTTCAAACACTCGCTTCATATTTCCTCCTTTTTCCATTGAGATCACCCTGGTGTGGTCTTCCTCATTTATCCAGATGAGAAATGTCTTGTCAAAATTATGCCTAATGAAGAGAGAAATATGGTGTTGAGTGTTAATTGCATTTGTCTCAACACATGAAAATTCCCATTACCTCTGTAGCTTGATTGCTGCATTTTCCCTTCCTCATTTCCTAGATGGCCCTTGTCTCTTAATTGTGACTGAACAAGTACTACAAAATAATGTCACAACTCCATTTCTTAATGAGGTCATGATTTTTTGCCCAATATGAATATAATCCCGTTAGTTCCTTAGACAAGATGATGGCATATAACTCAAATATGATAAAGTTTTGCTTTAACACTAACAGGAATATTTTGTCTCCTAACACATTCAACCAATATCTTATGGTGCTTTAAAAGGTGTGTGTGTGATACTTTACCTGCAGCCCAAAGTGGTTGGGCACACAGAGTTCTGTGTAGCACACAGATTTGCTATACTACCCCCTGAGCCTGTCTACCCCCCGACCAGCTGCTCATGAATACTTTTATCTCAGCTCCTTCTGGTACAGTCAGGATAAACTTCCAAGGTACAGGAGTTGAAGTGGGCTGAGGATAAAATATGTGCATACTGGGTATCCATTCTTTCTTTTAGGGCTTTTCTGAAGTCATCAATATTTATTTTTCATTTTCTCCTCTTTTAATGTCATGAGACAGATTCTCTGTGAGGTCAAATAATATGAAGCACACCTTTTTCTTTTAAGGGTAGTCTTTTTTATCCCCCCCATGCATAATTCATGCATACCAGCTCACATTCCTACACACACACACACACACACACACACACACACACACAATTTCCAAGTAGTCTTAGCTTCCCCATTTAGTTCAAGCTAGGCATGCTGTCAACTGCAGTTTACAGCAACTTCAGGTTAGGACAAGCAAGCGATCTGAGGAGATCCTCTGCACACATGGCAAATGTAAAGATGCTGTGTCCATACCAGATTCCCCTGGCATCTGGCCAGTCCCGGGCCATCCCAGCACATGTTAGTAAAGGGGACACTGGCTTATCAAACAGAAAGTGGTCCTGCAGGTCAAAAGGGACAAATCAGAGAGAAGAGACTGATGAGATCAGGCATGGCTGCAAATGCCAGGTGATCAAATGTCAACTCACCAACAATGGCTGTGGCCTCTTAGGCTGTGGTTTTCAGTGTGGCTGCCCACCAGAATAACTTGGGAGCTTTAAAACAAATGCTAATGCCCAGTTTCCATCCCCTAGAGATTTTGACTTAATTGTTCCCATCCTCCAGATATTCTGACTCAGTTGTTATTGGGTACTGTCTAGGCAAGGAAGAGCTCTGCAGACAATTCTAGTATGCAGCTAAGGTTGAAAGCTACTGACTTAGTCTACATGGATTTTTGTTTGTTCATTTGTTTTGTTTTGTTTTGCGGTGTAGCCCAGTCTGGTCTGGAACTCACTATTCTCCTGCCTCAGCCTCTCGAGAGCTAGAATTACAGATATGTGCCAGCAAGCCCAGCTCAGATGGAAATTCTTAATCACTAGTTCACTAGTACACTAGTTGGAATGTATATACATTACCAAAACTAACCCTATGCAATGGCAGAGTGGGCAAGAATGAGAGGTGCTATCCTGAGAGGTGTGTTCCACTCAGCTGCCACTGTTTCCGGCATTAGTGACTCATTTGTTATTATATTATTCTTGTTACTGAAAAGTATTAGAGATAAACAGTAGGTATCTATACATAAAAAAGCTGCCATTAATTTAGTGCTTACCATGTGCCAGGCTCTATTTTATGTGCTTCTAACTTATTTACTCTAATCTTCACAGCAAACCTCTGAGGTAAATATAAGAGGCTCTTGTAGAAGTGAAGAAAACTGAGACTCAGAGAGATGACCAACCTTCCCCCTATTACACTAATAAGGCAACAGCAGAGTCTAAATTCAGACCTACATCTCTAGGACCCACAAGCCTTGTGCCTTTAGCCCACCGTAAACTACTCTACATATCAAAATCTGTGTCCAGAGACCACGGGTCTTGCTGTGGCTACACTACTCTGCCTTGCGAGGCTATGTGCATGGAGGTCATAATCTCATATATTCAAACTATTCAGATATTACACAGAGGTAAGATAGCAAGTGGCTCTGGGGAGGGAGCTTCTAGGATGTCTAAGAGGTGGGTGTAAGTTCACCCTGTGAACAGAAACTAGAGTGGCTACCAAGGTAGAGGTGGGCTTGCTGTGTAACAAGGCAGGCAGATGGTGGCAGATGGCCAAAGACACCAGAAGACTAAGGCTGTAGACCATATACCTAGCCTTTCTGGTTTTGAAATGGCACAAATTTTGTGGAATTTGCATCTTCTGAAACAACAGAATTTTGTTCCTGCTTTTCCTATAGTTTAGTTAGAAGCTACTTTTGAAAATGCCATTCTGTTTTAGCTGTATGAAGGAGATAATAGATAAAGGACTTGAGCTTTGTCTACTCTAGTTCAGGAGGCAAGCTTGGAAAGCACTGTAGAGGCAGCAGAAATGAGGCCATAGGTTCCCCAGACTGGCTCTGAAGAAGCCAGGGGAGGCTGGGCACCATGTGATTTCCTGCCTAGACTTTCCCAGCTTCCATGGTTTTCTTTGGATGTGGTAATGGAAAGTGTTTTTCAGACACAGATAGGATTTTCATACCTAATTGGTCACGTACATCAACAAGCAAGGTATCCTCCATTCACGTCCCCCCTCCCAACCTCAGCCCAGCAACTCCACATTGGTGTTTCCTCTACAGATTTTAACCATGGCTTGAAATGAGTGATTTAAGGTTGCCTCCTCCTTCCTTACACTGAATCGGTAGAAGCCCCAGGTCAGTCTCAGCCCTGGACAGACCCAGGGGTAAAACTCAGCAGGTTCCTGGTCAGGGCTTTGTATAGGTTGGAGCTCTCAGTCTAGCCCCTCCCCAGGCAACCACTAGCTGGTTCATCGCCAACTCACATCAATGAGCTGCTGCTGGTCCTTCTCAGTCATCTCCGACAGCTTGTAGTAGCGACCGGCCAGGTCTCCCTTGAGGCCCTCCAGGGCGGTGATGGCCACAATCTCTACCTCCCTTCGCTCGGCCCGGGAGCAGGCAGGTGGCAGGCTCAGCCCTCGGATGCTGCGGCCCGTGCGCACTCGAGAAGATAGCACGTAGCGCTCGTCAAACATCCCCTGGGTGATCTGAGCAGAGTAGAGTGAAGGGTCCTGGGGAAGCCCTGAATCATGGTCCTACTTCAACTGCAGTGGGTTTCCACTTGCTGCTCTGTAGCTTTCCCAGGGACCCTAAGATGCTGTATACAACTAAAACTGAACACATTTGAAACTAGATAAGAAAAGGGCACTCTTCATATCGTGGGGTCTGGAATCCATTATCCCCCAATAGGTAGTTTGAGCTGATAAAAAGAAATGCTTTAAAAAAGGTTTAAAGTTCTCAGTGGCCAACCTGGAGTTATTTTTAAAGCCTGGAACCTTCTTAATGTGCTCCATGGCCTTCCAGGGAGTGCACTGTACTTGAGCAGAAAGCAGAAACAGAGCCTTCACGGGACACCTAACCAGGGAAATGGCTCTTAAGTTCCTTCACTGTGGGCTCTGCAGTGCCAACTTCCTGGGGAGGAGAGAGGGAGGCTGGAGCCTACCTTGGATGCATCCAGATCCGTGGTGTGCTTCATCACCCTAGGGTCATAGCCATTGTGCCTTAGTTTGATGACAGGGTCAAAAAGGTCAGCAAACACCTGCAGGAGGGAAAATGCCTCTGTTTCCTCTTAAATTGGCTCATCTAATAGTGAAAGATCTTTCTATCATTTGCCAGAGTTGATCCCTCCACTGAAATTTTTCATATTACCATGCAGGAAATGAGCATGAGAGTAGACTGGTAGATAGTAATAAAAGCAAGCATATACCAGAAAAAACCTCTTGGCACATCTTTGCCCCTTGAGAGAGGGCAAGGTGCATATCCTCCTCCCTCTGGGATTCTGCCATTAAACTGATCAAGAAACTCTTGTGGTTAATATCTGAAGTTTCTATTTTGTGGGATAAAAGAAGCTGCCAGGTCAAAGGCTAAGAAGCTTTGTGCTCAAAAGAAAAGTTCAGGTGCTAAGGTTTAAAGCAACATACTAAGACCCTGGGAAACCTACTGCACCAGAAGCACACAGCAGCAGTTAGGGCAAAGCAGGGACCTCTTGCCCTGTGAAGACCTTCCCCACCCCAGCATTTCTGTGCAATCTAGTCAACAAAACAAACAGACAAAACACAATTTAAGGGATTTCCTGTTACTTAAGAGAAGTAACAGAACACCCTGCAGCCTTTGGAACCTGTGGGAAGTGGGAAGGGCTTTGGGTTCCAGGAGATAGCACTAGTTTGGGACTCTGGGAGTCCAGAAGTATACACTGGAATGGTCAGTGAGCCACTGGTTGTTTATTCAAGATGGCTTCTTCCTTCCTTGATGACCGCCTTCATGAGGAACTGCCTTCATCTCCTTATGGCAGAAGAATGCAAAGAGGGAGGCCTGAGGGAGGTGGGAGGCTCTGTGGAGAGGGGAGCATGGCTCTGTGCTCCACTAACAGCAGACCACCTGTGTTTCTGTGCCACAGATGAAGATGCTGTGATCATGGAATTTGTCCATGAGATTTGGTGAGTTCAAGAGGTGGGACTATAGCAATAGATAAGAGAATTCCAAACTAGACACACGGAATCTGATACCACCCAGTAAGGACCAGCCACCAACACAACAGCTCCTTGGCAAGCTTAGATAGCTTACCATGCAACTCCTTTTCTCCAAGAGGAGGGATACTAGGGCAGCAGCTAAGGAAACCTTGTCCCTGGGAAGCTCCAGATCTCATCATTCCAGAAAGTCTTTCAGATTGTTCTTTGGGAACTAGCTTCCCTTAATGGGAGCCCTTCTGGAGGAGGCAGAAAGCTAGTCACATAGAGACGAGGTGGACTCTGGGATGGTGCACTTCATCCCTACCCAGGGCTGCCCCCTACTCTGGAACCAGCAGTCAATGGCTTTACCTCATAGGACTCCTCATCCCCAGCCACCATGCCCACAGTCTTTATGAAGGGGTGGCCAGGGTTGTCCACTCCAGTCTGGATGCACTGGTCCAGGGTGTAGCCGTTTGGCGTCACCTTGTTGCGTAGCTTGGCATAGATGGTGGGGGTGAGGCACTCAGCCATACAGTTGTTGTGCTTGCGCAGGTCAGGATAGTCTGCGCTGTGGGAAGAGAGAGGCTTTCAGCGAGCTGCCCGCAGAGGAAGGGCCTATCAAAGAGCTCAGTAATTGTTCTTGCACCAGTCTCTCTTTGGCCAGTGTACACAGTCGCAATTGACTGGAGTTGCCTTACAGTCATGACTTAAGAAAGCCCAAGCTTTTAAAAATAGCCTGTATATATAATCCCAGTGAACTACCAAAGAAAATGGTGTGACCTTGACTAATTGGGACTCCACAATGCTTGCTGTACAAGCTACGACTTTGGCTCATATAATGAGGGGATAAAGTGAAAGGTGAGCGTATGCAGACTTTTTTTTTTAATCTACCCACAAATTTTGGTAAAATTATATGAAAGCCATAGTTTGGTCCTTAGGTCTGTGGAAGATAGACTGGAGACTCTGCAAATGGAACTGCCTAGAGGGTCATTTATTTCTCTGTCCCCTGTCTATTAGGGAGGCTCCATGAGAGCAGAGATTTTGCTTGCCTTGAGAGCAATGCCTGGCTGTTACAACAGGCATTCAGTAAGCATCTGTAGGAATAATACATAGAAAGACATAAAAAGACATCAAATGGTACCCTGGGATATGCACTGGTTGAAGAACAGGGGATCCAAGACCACTATAGGCTCAAATACAGGCAATCTCACCTCAGAGATTCCTGAGGTACCTGGATGCCTGTGAGTCCCTCAGAGATGCTGATTTCCACAAAAGACAGCAATGTCTCTGAGCGACACCTCAGTGATTTCCTCATCTCTGTCCTCCATTCCTACCTACATGGAATCCTAGACAGTCAGCATGTCACTCAGCCTTTTAGTGTGTGGCATCTCATCCACAGTCAGGTTCCAAGGGCTGAGAAAACATATCTGTTTTTTCCCTCATGCCACTCCTCCACTTCCCATCTGTAATGTCCATTGAAGCTCATACTTAAAAACAGTCCTATGACATCACATGTTCTGGAAGACAGTTGAGCAGTGAGTGAACTATGGATTTAGAATAAGGGGGCCTGGGTTTGCATTTGGCTGCAACTTGAGCTCTACTTAATTTCTAAGCCCTAAAAGTGTCATCACAAAAGGACACTAAAATGAATAACACACCATGTAAAGTAGGTGCTCGGCATACATGCTAACATAACAGTCTCATAAAGTACATGCTCAACAAATGTTAACTATCACTTTTTATTATTCAAGTTCTGGACAGCAGTGACAATGTTAGACTTCTTGTGTGTGACACAAGTCACTAAGCTTAACAAATCTGAAAAATGATTGTCAATTTGACTTAATCATCTTGAAAGACAAAAAGATGTATCCTTGTGAGTTTCTGCTGGGGGAAAACATATTCCAGCTAGCACTTGGAATTATTTTGAAGCCAAGAGGACTTACCTTGGGGGAAACAGCTTGTGCTGCTCCCGGGCCTCAGCGCACACCTTCTGCCTATTCAGCAGGTAGCCAGTGGTCAGGGCACTGGTGCCCATAGTAGCAAATAGGAGAGATGCATTGCGGCCAGTTAGCAACTTAGAGAAGATACTGGCCATCTTCTTCTTGGGTGAGTGTCTAGAAAGCAAAGAAGCTGTATCAGAGAGTGTTACAGGATGATCCTGAATCACAGCCGAGATCAACAAGCAAGATAAAAAGCCACAGCCACTGTTGAGTTTATTTCATTTTCTATTTCTTCTTTTTTCTTCACACTGCTTTGGAAAATATGGATGTAGACTCTATGAATTTCTATACCATTTTCTCTAGTAATACGATAAAAAATAAACTAAAAAGGGATTTAAGGGATTTCTACTACTAGATGTTTGACAGACAAGGTGCTGTTTTGGACTCTGTCACTGCACAACTAAGTAGGATGGATTTCTGGGTTTCTTTTTTTTGTATTCTTTTTTTTTTCCTTTTTCTTTTATTATTCATATGTGCATACAAGGCTTGGTTCATTTCTCCCCCCTGCCCCCACCCCCTCCCTTAACACCCACTCCGCCCCTTCCCTCTCCCCCCCCCCAATACCCAGCAGAAACTATTTTCTAATAGGTAGGGGACTCTCCAAGGACAATCCTCCCATCTACTACCCAAATATAAACTGGTATCAGAGCTGAGAATAACCAGGCTAGAGGTTTGGGTTGTCTTCAGGACAAATGACCTTCTGAGCTCTAAGCTCAGGATGTCAATGATGAAGTGGGGGGCTGAGTCTGGGACTCCCCCACTGAGTCAGAACCTTCGAAAGAGGCTGAAGTTGTCCAGGGTTAGCAGATTGGCATACCTTGTATCCTAGCAGAAACAGTCTCAAAATCTAAGAAAATTATATTCAGTTTAGGTACTGGATTCTTAGAGAGAAGATCAAACAACACTCCCAATCAAAGATCTCCTATCACATAAAAAGGTGCAATGAATGAGACCAACAGAAGAAATAACCATAGACTTAGATCTCCAAAGACTGAAAATCCTGATGTCAGACAAGAATATAAATTGCTTTAAATTGAATGTTTAAAGAACTAAGTGTAGAATCATAATCATGAGTTAGCAAGAAGAGATTATTAATGACCAGGCTAGCCTGGTGCTGGTGGCTCACACCTGTAATCTTAGCTACTTTGGAGGCTTAGATCAAGAAGATCACAGTTTGAGTCTACTACACTTAAATGTTGACCCAAATACCTTGATAATTGGATATTTTCCTTTAGTTGCCTATATACTGATAAGTGTTCACATCAGAGTCTAGTTGAAAAGATAAATTTAAGAAGTAGTGTCAGAAGGACAGGATGGGAATGGTCTCCATGTGCAGCTTGGCAACAATTGGTGGTCTTCAAAAGCCTTCCTCCCCGTGAGGGTGGGTGACACCTGGGTGGGCGTCTGGCTCAAATACTGAGGTCTAAAATGTCATTATATCTATATTTTAGTTTCTAGAAATAATATTACTTTATTTCTAGGAGTTCCAACATCCATTGGTGTCTAGACAGAGATGTGACATGATTTATGTCACTGATTGTGGGGAGGTTTTGATTGTAGCAAGCAAAGCAAACCTGGAACCAAAATTCTTAACTTATCCCTGCTTCTGTTCCTTCTAGAGAATTGACACAGAGTACAGGCTTTGGTGAAATGAAGAATTCCTGCTTCCTTGATTGTATGTTTTCACTCGCCAAGATACACAGAGATACTGAATTTTACTATTAAGTTCTCAATTTATAAACTTGGATGTGAGATTGAAACAAGGGTCTCACTGAACCTTTGACTGGGAATGGCAGCTCTGTGCAGCTCTGAGACCCAGAGCCAGTCTTGCAATGAAATCTCTTTTCCTTGTGATTAAACGAAACCTCTGTTGCATGTTAAAATTAGTCTTTAAAATGCTGCACAGGCAGAACATGGTATTGTCTTGCATTCAGTGTCCCTGTTACCTGGCAGGTCCCAAACATTACAGAAGCAGTATTTGTGACTGAAACCCTTGCTCAGAAGAGGCTCCATTTTGTTATTTGCACAGATGATAGCATGAGGAGTAAGTAAATAAAACTAAGATGTTTGCTGATAAGAGGTAATCTGTTCCCACTGAAGCTGTCAGTATTTGGCTTTGCCTAGTTTCCAAACATGGTGGTTTTTATAAGTAATGAATCTTGTGAAACCACTTAGGCAGAAGTTTTGGAGTGAAAGGAAATCTTGGGCTCATGTGCAAAGCTATTCACATTTTTCAATTCCTTCTGTGTCCAGAGCCGCCTTCAATGTGGGCTCCCCTCCTGCAGCTAGAGGGGCTTGCTAACAGCTGGAGCATCACACATACACCGGGCAGAAAGTGCACATCTGTTTCTCCAGGGCTTCACTTTAGAGTTGTTCTTCCCCTTGGGCAGACATTGAGCAGTCAAACAGAGTTTCCAATGCATAGTGGGCTCTAGTCCACCAAGATTGCTCTCCCTGGGAACACTGCTGTTGGCTGTCACAAGGTTGAAGAAACTTGGTGTCCACTCAGATGACCCCTTCCTCTCATAGGAATTCCAGAAATGGTCTAGGATTGGCTTCTAAATCCAGCAGGTAGCATGGAACTCAATCATCAAGTAACTCTTGACTGAGGACCTGCAAAATGCCACACACTGTCCCAAGCAATGGGGATAAGACAGTGAGCAAAAGAAATACTGTTGCCTCTTTTGGGGCTTCTAACCTAAGTGAGAGAATGTTTCAAAACAGGAAAACAAACATAATCATAGGTGGGAATGAGTCCAAAGAAGGAAGTAAGCAGGATATTACTCAGGAGAATTGGAAGTGATGTCTACTTTGAAATAGGCTGGTCAGGTAAAGAGAACAAAAAAGTCAAAGTCCTAAACCTGGACAGAACTAGCTTTGTCCTAAGACAGAAGGGGTGTCGGTGGGGCTGAAGCACAGTGAACAAAGCAGAGTGAACTGACGGAACGTCAAAGAAGCTGTCGGGCCAGGTTGTGCGAGGTCGTGAGATCGCCGTGAGGAACTTAGATTTTTTCCTCAGTGCAGAGGAAAATTACAGACGTGCTGACAAGCCGGGAATGGAGCTCAGTGCATCCTTTACAAAGGCTGCTCTGGCTGCTGTGTGTGGAGGATGCCCCAGGCAGGCATGGGTAGAATGGAAGCAGTTAGACAGTCCCAGGGCAGTCTTAGTGAGACCCAAGGGTACCTAGACCCAGGTGAGTCAGTGAGGATGAGGAGGGAGTGAGTACTTGCAATCTGTTCTGGGGTAGAACTGATAGGTTGTATTCATGGTTTGGAAGTGAAAAATAAGAAAAAAAAATCAAAGACTGGAGGTGTGGCTCAAGTGGCAGAGCGCTGCATTACAAGTGCAAAGCCCTGAGTTCAAACTCCAGTACCACCGACAACAAATAGCAACAACCAAAAATCAAGGCTGACTTTGCAGTTTCTGGTCTGGAAGGAACTCCCCTGTGGATCCTGAGGGACAGGCAAACCTATAAACTAAGAAAGTGGGCTGGAAGTTGCCTGTCCAGAGGACATGGGCTTTCTTTCTCTGGTGATGAAAATGTTGGGCTGGCTGGTGAGTGGCTCAAGTGGTAGAGCGCCTCCTTAGGGTCATTATGAGGTGGAGCTACCCAGGGGAGGAGCAGTCAGTTCTGTGGTACAGGTAGGTGTTACCTCAGTGTGGCAGTCCCAGGTTCCTTGTACCTGCCTCTGGTTCAGACTCCTTCCTCCTTAGGCTCCAACCTTGCAGAACCCTCTGCCTGCTTCCCTACTGCTGAGACTCAGAGCCTTCAATGCATTTCTCTACCCAAGCAAGCAATGTTTTCATTACAAGGAGAAAGAAAAGAATGGATAACCATTGTATGCCTGCTTGGATAGACACATTATATTCTTTTGCCACATTTTATAGCTGAAGATAAACATTCCTTTATACAGTCAAATGACTTATCCAGGGTCACACTGTAAGTGGATTTTGGATGCATACCTGTCTGATTCTGGCCCAACCATAGCCAAGTTCTCCCTCTATCCCCTTTTCTGGGTCTTGACAAATGAGTCTGACTTGCCCTGGGCCATCAACCATGTGGTGATGGATAAGAGAGTTTTAGATGCTCTTTGGGCCTTTATCAGTTACTGATGTCCCAGATACCTTACTTGGCATTTGACTCCTTGGTTAAAGCCAGGGGCAAAGGTTGAGTCTCCCTAATGTCCATAAGGTGGGCAAAACTGTGAGTAATAGATGGACGTAAGGCTGGCAAAGATGTAAGTAATAGATGGTCCCAAAGTGTTATTTGAGAGGTGAGAGGCAGGATGAGGAGGGCAGAAGGTGGGATGCACAGCCCCATAGAAGAGTATCCCATGAAAATTCACATGGTCTGCTTTTCCTCCTGTATGGCCTTTCAGGTATGTGTCTTAATGGTGAGTTTTTTCTAGGATTAGAGGCCAGCCACTGGGTGGAAGGGGAGGAGTTAAGTGTGTTTGAGGACAAGTTGCTAATACCCGAATGTGTCACCATAGTGACATCCTTTGGGAGCCTGCTGTAATGTACTGGAAAAGAGACAGAATCTTGTCCAAAATTCTTCTGTCTTTGAAATTGAAACTCTTTGGAGCATATTCTAAAATAGAGTTGCTTCATGACTGTGGTGTATGTAGCGGAGGGGTTGCAGTGTGTTTCCAAGGCAGTCTGATAGTTCTTTCTGGAAATCCTGGATAGGCGACATCTGTGCCTGCTTGTACTTGGTCTTACAACCACGCTGAAACCTTCAGCACCATCAGACTGTCTAGACGTGGTCAGGCCAGGGCAGGTGAATAGAAAGGTTCACGCTGATGACGTTCACTCCATCGGAGATCACTGAGGCCCACATCAAGCAGCCCCAGGACTTGGTCGGAGCAACAGGAATGTGAACAATATGAGGCAGGCAATTAGATGTGATAATCTCTTGTGATTTCCACAGGCCATGATGCATTACATCGAGTGACTTCATCTTATTTTACTTGTGACCTTTGTTGGTAAAAAGTGGCTTCCTTCCCTATGCCTTGGGAGGATTTGCAGAAAACTTCAGAACCACTGGCAGAAGGCTCATATGTTCCCTCCTAGATACTCCTCAATCCATTCAGAGTATGAAACAAGACAAAGGGTTGATCAGGGTCCCTTTTGTCTTTTCTTGGGGGAAACTAAAGATTACATTAGGAATTTCATGAAGTCACATTTGGCTCATGCATGAATCTTTCAGGGACTGTAATGGGGGCCCAGAACACCCAGGGTATAGCCACCAACCTGACATTCAGATTCACAACTCCAGGGCATACACAATCTTAACTTGAAAAAAATCAAGAATATGTATGTATGTATGTATGTGTATATATATATATATATATACACATATATATACACATATATATATATATATATACACATATATATATATATATATACACATACATACATACACACACATATGTATATGTTTATTTGCATTTCTATCACTCTCCTAATATTATATACATATAAAATTTTGAAGTATTGATTGGCTATTTGGGTTTGATGCTAATGCAATAAATCATTTTAACTTGTTTTGCTAAAAGTATTACCATTTCTTTCTCCTTACTGCTCCTCCAGTTTGGACTTTGCTTTTCATCACAGCCTGGTGCCCCGGTCTTTACAAAATCTGTTCCCTTCTTACCTAAATGGACTGTGTCTGAGTTTCCAAAGTGTTCATAAGTTGCCCATTCATTTGCACTTGTGCGGCACAAGTTTGGTGTTTTTATTAGCATTTATTGGTGAACTTAACTATCATCTATCTCCTGCATGTTAAGGAATTCCTATTTGTATTGTCTTCATAGGTGGTGGGTAAATTCTTCAAGGAAAGGAACTTTTCTCTACCTGCTACATTTCCTTGTACATAGTAGTGCTCAGTAGCCATTCCCTCTCCAATGTTATATAATTCCAGTTATACATTGTATTATGATGCTTTGGTCAACAATGGGCCACATGGATGATGGTAGTCTCATAAGATTATAACAGAGCTGAAAAGTTCTTACTGCCTAGGGACATTGTAGTCTTCATGTAGGTCAGTACATACATTACATACGTATTTGTGATGGTGCTGGTGTAAACAAACCTACTGCACTGCCAGTCATATAAAAGTATAGCACAGACAATTTATAGGACATAATATTTGATGATAATAAATGACTATGTTACTGGTTTTTGTATTTACTATATTGTGCTTTCATCATAATTTTAGAGTGCACTCCTCCTTATTTTTAAAAAAGTTGATTACAGTACAGTATGCTGTGTTACACAGGGAGCAGCTTCATATATACTCATGTTCCAGGGGCTCTTGATTGCATCAAGAGGCCATGTGAGGGCTGGTGGAGTGGCTCAAGTGGTAGAATGCTTGCCTTACAAGCACAAAGCTCTGAATTCAAACCCCATCTAAGTTTCTGAAGAACACTCCATGATGTTCTTCAATGAGCAAATCATCTAATAGTGCAGTTCTTAGAACTTATCTTGTCAACTAGCGACTTGTAACGATTTGCAAGCAGGTTCTGCCCAATTCCCAGAAGAAGGACATCTTACCAGCTTTCTGAGTGTATCCCTGTCAGATGCTGCACATAACTATAACAGAAGGTGTCCTTTCCCCTGGGCCATTCCCAACATACCTCCCCACCTGGACTGGCCCCTTTGCTTTGAGTATTTTTCATTTTTTAATTTGCTTCTCCCTAGTCCTTGTACCTAAGCCAATATGGACACACATGCTGAATCTAAACTTTAAAAAAATCTACTTCTATTATGCCAAAATGCATCCCTTTTAGCCCTAGATTTTGAAACTCTACCAATTGGGCCAGGTGCACACAATCCCAGCTACTCAAGAGGTGGAGATGGAAGGATTGAATTTTGAGGCCAACCAGGGCAAATGTTAGCAAGACCCTATCTCAAAAAAAAAGTTGGGCATGGTGGTGTTCAACTGCTTTTCTAACTACTCTGGAGGTGGAAGCTGGAGGAAGGAGGATTGGAGTCCAAGGCCAGCTAAGGCAAAAGTATGAGACCCTACCTGAAAAACAAACTAAAAGCACAAGTGGTAGAGTGCTTATCTAGCAAGTGTGAGACCCTGAGTTCAATCCTCAATATTGCCAAAGTAAAAAATTAATCACAATAAAAAAAGAAATTCTACCAAGTGAAGCTGGTAGGTTTGGTTTTTAGTATATCTGCTCAGGTTCCTGGTATCTGGGCTGCTCAAGAACCAGGGTGGCCAGTGAAGACTCCTGACCACTTGGCTGCCTCCTGGGAGCCACTGTACACACCGTTAGCAAGTTCTACAGGTGACCCTGCAGGGGCTGCCCCACAGAAAACAGAGAGCATAGATCCCCCTTTATTTAAAGGTTACTCAGACTAGAGAATGAAGAATCAGATGAGGAGCTAGTGCTAGGTGTTGGGGAAATATAATTTAAATCTCCCACAACCCCAGAAATTCCTCTCTACAAAATAAAGAAAATTAATCATTTTTATTTTTGTGGAAACATTAAACCAGTGGTGCATTCACAGGCCACCTTCTAAGGAGATTTCACAGACACAAAAAGAACTCATCCTTTTGTATAGCCAAGCAGATATGACCCATTACATACATGTTCTCAAGAACACTCAGGTAAGAGGACTTGACAGCACCATTTGTCCCAGATAATTCATCCTAAATTTACCTGATAACCTGGGTGGTCATTTATGTCAGCTAATTGGCTTTATCCAAAGGACAGATAAATCTCCTCCTGTCTCTATGACGGTAGGTAGTTTTACAAAGCACAGCCAATTACCTAGGGAAGACTACTACCTTCCCATTGAGAATAGAGGTCCGCCCTGGCTCCAGCTTCCTTGCTGCCTTTGTTTCAGAATGGCTTCTGCGTGGTAAAACTACCTGGAGTCTCACTTTGTTTGTTGTTATGGTGTTTGTTTGAAACACGGCCTTGCTATGTAGCCCAGGTTGGATTCAAACATGCAGTTTTCTTGCCTCAGTCTCCAGAGGGATTACAGGTATGGCTGACTTGATTTTTAGAAAGCATGAGACATGTTTACATATATTTTTTATGATATATAAACATGTTTACATATCAAAGGGGCAGAGAAAGAGTTTACATTTACCATTTATAGCACTCTGAGTAATTTGAATTTGAGCCAGTATTTTGAATACCTGCTTATTTTATTTCTCTAGTAATTGTACTTGATTGTTTTGTGAAAATAAGTTGGTCTGCTATGAATTAGGAGTCAATAAAACATGGTTTGAGAAACACTGCTCAGTTTCCTTACCTGCAACCGGGGGTAGTAACAGTGCCTACTTTATAGAGGCCTGAGCACAAATCTTGACATATAGGACATATGCACTGCATGTTAGAAGTTCTTGTGCAAACAAAAAGAAATTGGTGAGAAAGGGAAAGTTACATATAGTCAGGGAAATAAGGTCCTAGGGGCCTCAAATGATCCAGGCAGGAGACTCTGGGCTTGAGTGAGGGGAAGGAAGGCTTCCTGGAGATAGATGGAAGAATCTTCAAGGTATTGAGTGAAGGGGCCCAGAGGACTTTGTGAACAGTTGGATGTAGATGTAGCAACATGAGAAAGCCTTGAAGGACACCCAGGTTTCTGCCTTGAGTAACTGCCTCCAACATAGAGCTACCCCACAACTGGGGATCCTGGCTAGAGAGCAGCAGGAGCAGGGAGCTCAGGCTGAATGGGAGGCATCTGACGGTGTTCAGGAAGGAACGTGTTCTCATGAGGGTCCTGCATTGAGTGCAAGAGAGTTCCCTCACGACAGAGCTCACCAGTAGCAATAAGGCATCATGACCATGGACCGACACGGGTAGGGTTATGAACAAAGGCCCTGGAGCCAAAACACCTGCCTTTAAGTCTCTGCCATTGTCTGTCCCTTCATCAGGTCACTTCATGGGCTAGGCCACCTCCTAGTACCCTCCTAGAAAGTCAGCCAAGATGGAGCCTTCCTCAAAGCTCCCTTCTCTTCTGTGGACATGGGTACTCTGTGGCCCTGAGTGTGACACTCAGTCAAGCACAGACCACTTTGTACCCCAAGGATGTGCATCCCTGCAGGCCAGCCCTGCTTCTGTCCTCCAGACCCCTGAAGCTTGCTCCTGTGTACCTTCAGCCCTAATGTCTTCTCTCTCTAGGCCCCATCCACAGGGACGTCTCAGACCTGTTGCCTGACCCAAAGCACCCAAAGATGGGGAGCAGCAGCCTTTTGCAGGTCAAGCTGCACTTAGCTGCTCTAAGTAAGGGACTGTGCAACGTAGAAAGACAGTTGAATAAAAGGCCGAGCTCAAACACAGGGTGGGGTCTTATTTTGGTCCTAAAAGTCTCCTGCTGAGGAGTGTAAGATAAGCAGGAGGTCAGAAGGAGTGAGAGCTTCCCTAACAGGGCACAGCATATGCCACCAGCTTTGTGGCCTGGGCAGCTGTCAAGGCTTCATACCCTGGCTCGGAATGGAATCACCTGGACTGCTCTGTGAACTGTTGCAACTATTCTGGAAAGGGAGACAGGAAACACCTATCAAAATTAAAAATGACTGGGCACACCAGCACAGCGCCACACTTTAGAAATACTTTCTGCAGAAATAAAGTTGCCAGTAGTTAAAGAAAGAGAAAGGCAGGAAGAATAGTGTTCACTGGAACACTATTTGTAGTGGAAAAAAAATACCAGAAGTAATCCACCTGTCAGAGGAAGAAGGTATGACATATTCCGACCATGGAATATTCCTCAGTTGTTAAAGAATGTGTTAAAATTGCTTAGACTTACCTGGATGTATGTCTATTCCTAGAGTAAAAGGGAAAAAAAGTACCTTGAGTGAATACAAGTGATTCAAATTTTGTTATATATATGTATATATATATATATACACACACACACACACACATATAAACACATATGTATATAAAGTATGTAACATATGTATGTATGTATGCATTTGCTTTATTTGTATGAACATAAAATTACTGAGGGTCATTCCTCAAGCTACTAAGGGGTCAGAGCAATGGAGATGGAGAAAGCAGAATTAATTTTCTCTTAATGGAACTCTGTATGACATCGCTTAAGATGTTTACATTTATGACTTTTAAAAAGTAAAATGCTAAAACAAAATCAGCTGTGAAATGTGTGAAAAATCCAGATTTCTAGGTGCTGCCTTTGGCATGAGTGTCTGAACGAATGGAGCCATCCTACGTATGTCACAAAAAGCTACCCAGGCACTGGTAACTGGCTGAGGAATTGGTTTTACCCCCCTCTCCCCGAGCTTCCACAGCTCCTTCTTCATCATGGGTGTGACAAGTATTCTCTCTGGGTGTTGCAAGAAGGAAGGGGCAGGGACAACAGGCACAGAATAAATGTGAGTGTCCTTCCCCTCATGGTCCTCACACTATGGAATTATCTTCACTCTCTTCCATAGGCCACCCCCATGGTTCCAGCCAGTACTGCAACTCTCTCAATTTCTGTTCATTTTAGCTTGCTTTTTATTTTTTTATCACTTAAAGTGCTTCACTCAATTGTTTTATGATTTCACCTCTCTGAGGACAAGATTCTATTTAGGAGGTGTCTATTATGTCCATCCAGATCCACTGATCATATTCTGAAAACCAGGATGAGGGTTCACAAAGTAGATTCAGCCATCATCCCCTATCCAGCCACCTTCCTGACAGTGTCTCCAGTGGCTTCCTGGCTTTGTAGGACAGGCATCCCTCTTCTCACCCTGACCCTCGACTGGGGTGTTTCCTGCAGCTCAGTCAAACCTCCTCTCTGTTCTTTAAACTAACATCAATTGAGCTCCCAATTGTCCTCACAGTGCAAGGGGCACGCAAACATCCTCAGGCTTTGCAATAATCCTGCCAAGCAGGCATTCCTTTGGCTCAAGAGAAGTCAAGTGACACGCTCTAGGTCTTAGCGCCTACTCACTGGTAGAGCTGGGATCTGAACCCAGGTTTGTTGCTGGCTCTGGATCTAGGTTCCTTGTGGACCCCAGCACCTCACATGTAGCCTGGACCAGCAATTGGAGGGGAGCCACTCTGGTGGCTTACGACCTAGGAGTGCCACAGGTCACTCCAAGAACATAGAAATGCATTTGTTGCAGCTGCTCCAGGGCACAGGATTGTCACCTCAGAGGATGTGACTCCTTCCAGAGTCCAGAACATTATAAGCTTGTTCTCCTGTTCTCAAGCTTCTGCTGAAGTGGAAGGGATGCCAGGGATATCACTGCCCACTTTCCTTTGACACTAGGTGCCCAGTGTGCCTGCCAAGCCACACTGGGACGCTGTAGCAGCCTTCCTTTCTCTGAGGACAGGGTGCACAGACTTGCTTTCTCTTTCCTTCCCTCTTCCCTCCCCCTTGTGTGGAAGTAGAGATTGCAGGGCATGGAGAGAAACTGTCTTCAGCTCTCACCTCTGAGAAGCTGTCTGCCTCAGTTTCCCTAACCTGGGACACCTCTATGACTCTTGGTGTGAAAAGCACTCAATTTTTACAATTAAATTTTTATAATGAAAACTTGGCAGAATTTCTCTTCTCCAAGCCAGGGAGATTATTGTGTGGGGTGCAACAGCCCAGCCTGAGTGAGCCAAAGGCAGCCAGTCATGTTTGTTCTCACACTTGCCCTCTCCATTAAAAGACTAGAGTAGCCACAAAGAGCCCTCCATCCTAGGCAGAGGTACTGGGAGTCTGGGTCCTGGTGTAAGGGTTTTCTGTGGCCCTGTGACATCCTGGAATATGGGAGGCCCTGGGTTCTGTCACTGCCCCGATCCTGGTCATTTTGAATATCCTGGATGGAAACACTGTGGGTGCCTTTCTGCTGACTCAGAGTTATTTCCGGTTCTGCTGTCCACAGCATCCATGTGTCTGAACTCTGTGGAGCCAGAGGGCAGATGGAAGGCAGGGAGGGCTGGGGGTTGGGGGGGGAACCCCATGTCAGCTCTCAATCCAGAGTCACCCCAAAACAGAGGACATCCTAGGTGCTGGCCCAGCTCCACAGTACGCTCTGAGCAAACTCCCATGATGCCAGCCTCGTAGACCCACAGAAAATGGCTGTGCCTTCCCAGTTGGAAGAGAGCAAAGGGTTCAAGTTACCTCATGGCCAATGGACACACAGTCAACCTTAACAGACGCCCTTGTGCTTCTCTATCCTACTCAGCAAGCAGAAAGTCATGGGCAGGAGATGCTTAGAGTCCTTCCCGGTAAGACAGAGGCCTTTCCTAGGACCCCTTGCGATGAAGACCTGAGCCTGTTACCAGACTTGTCTCTCAAGGGTAATTTTTTTTTTTTAAATAGACTGCTAGGAGCCACCTAGTACTTCGAGCCACTGGAGTGAAGTGGAGTGCCCTCTTCCCTGCCCAAGAGAAGATATCTCAAGTCTTTCTAGGTAGGGGTAGGTATAACCTCCAATATTCACCTTCAGGACCCTGTGGGGTTCCTGGCTCATTAGGCAGCAACCCCCAGAATGTTAGACACAGGCTAGCAAGGTTTCCTCAGAATATGCAAACGGATCTTTCTCCAGACTTGGAGAGAGATGGGGACCCAGGCTCTCTGAACTAGGGGCAAAATCTGCCTCAGACTTAGCCCCATCCTGCCTCTAAAATCCCTGGACTCACCATGCCACCCCCTCCCCAACCCATGATTGCCTGGACCTTCCTCAGCTACTCTTTTAAGAAAAGTGACCTAGCTTATGCTCTGAGGATGTGATGAAGCTGGCAGAGGCCAAGGGGTACATGGACTCCTGTGCCTTAGCACACAGTCTGTTCACTTCATGTCAGCGGTCTTTGGAAAAGGCTCCCGAGAAAGCAGAGGAGCAAAGGACTCCAATAGTCTAACTGCCACATGGTCCTTAAAGCTGACACTGTGGGGATCAGAGAGCCCCATAAGGCTTTTGGGATGGTGTCAAGGGCAACACTGAGAAGATGGAAGGGTTTTGGTTTATTTGGCAATTGTCATTCTTCATACATTGCAAGTAGAGCATCTGAAGGCATAGATACCACCCTCTCCTGGGGCACAAACAGGACCGACAGTGAGCCTCTGAGAGCCAAGCAAGCAAGTAAGCAAAGAGCAGGTCTTTGCCAGAGATGAAACAGATTGAGCCCAATTCTGAAGCTTTAAAAAATAAATTGTTTTTAAGCTCTGGTGGGGAGGGGGGAAGGGAGCAGTTACTTGGTTGGTTTTCAATGTATTAGAGAGTGCAAAAATGAATCTCTAGCAATAATATTAACCAGTTTAAATTGGATCCAGTTTATTAGTAATTAATTAGTTCTTTTTGAGAGCATCAATTAATTCTGTAGGTATTTTACCCCAAGTCACTGACTTGCATCTCTTCTGATGCTATGGAGAAAAAACATTCCCAGAAAAGAGTGGATTAGTCTGTAAATTACAAGGGAAAGAAATTTAAAGTTTATGGTCATCCCAAGTTCAGTGTCAAAATTCCATATTTAGAATTTTGTTTTCAACAAAAATTCCTGATTCATTATCAAAAAAAAGGCACGGCAAGCAGATGACTGAGGTGGTTCTCGTACCTTGTGCTGAGCTGTCCCTGTATACGAAGTTGAGGAGGGGATTCAGCCAACTGCAGCGCTCTGCCGGCTTCTTTAGCAAGTTACCATCATGTTCTCGTGAGCGCAGTGCCTATAGTAACTGTCCTACATTTGGTCCTGGTTCACAGCCCTGGGTCCACTCCTCCAAGGCCCCTTACACTGGCTGTAGCAATGCCCCTCTTTGGAGAAATAAAGCAAGTTTCATAGTCTCACTGACCTTGAAGCTGGAGGAGTCAACCACGTCCTGCTGCCTGCACACAGCCAAGAAGTGTAACCAGAGCTGGAAGGGCCCAGCCTTGAAGAGGTTTCCATGCTGGGTGGGGCCAGAGAGGCTCAGTCTGGCCAATCCTGTCTCAGACCTCGGGACACTTTGGCTCCTCTAGCAGTGCCCTTGAAGGCCAGTCTCTGACTCTTCTGCCCTGGGCCTTTTCTATCACCGGCTCTTTCTTTGAAACATTTCCTTCCCCTTGAAGGGGAAAGATAGAGGTCCACCTTGCCTCTCTAGCCAGTTCTTCAGGTTGCTCTCCCAGGGCTCTGAGAGAGGTTTTAAGGCCTGTCCAGACCTGTGGAGGCAAAGGTCAGCAGGAGAAACTGCACCTGTTAGGAGACTTGTTTCTCCCTTCTCTCAGGAGCGCCATCTTTGGGGCCCTAGTTGGCTCTGGAGATGAATGCTTCAAGAGGAGAAAGATGCCTAAATCAGGCCCTGAACCCAGGGCTGGAGGGGCCTCCTTCTGGCTTATTCAGGGAAAATGATAACCATGTTCCTGTTCAAATCAAGCCATCGGAAGTAGATTGTTACACTATCTTACTTTGTATGCACTGCAGTTTAATCTACTGCCCAGAAAGTTCGGCAGGCCATGCCCCTGCTTAAAAATAGCACTCCTGGGGACATCCACCACAAATCGAAAAGGTTGCCTGTAAATAGCAATGACCCTCCAGGATTTTGGACAGCAGCCTGCTGATTTAAGGGTGCATGCCTAAGCTCCTTGTGACAGTCACATACCCAGCTTCTGTGGCCACATGAATGTCACCAGCTGACTCTTTTCTCTCCCTTCTCAGGGGCCAGCCAGTGTCAGAGGGGTTAATGGAGCTGGAGGTGGAAGCCCAGGAATGACCTTTTACCTAGTGTGGTTCTCTATCAGAGTTTCCAATTCTTTTAAACATAACCCACAGGAAAATACATTTTTACCTTGACGTGAGATACTGATTGGGAGAGAACCAAGGGGGCTTTCTGGGTACTGGAAATGTTCTTGATTTGAGGGAAGTTATGGGTGTACCCACATGTAAAAACTCCTGAAGACACACACTTAGAATTCAAGGACTTCTGTGTTGGCTATACCTTAGTTAACCCATGTGTATACTGTCACTGTGACATAGCTCACACTGGATGGAAAGTGATACCTGCCCTTTGTACATGTGATATACTCAGGTATTTTCTAGGTTTTCTATGTGACTTCATTAAAGTAATCGTGGGTGGGGAACAACCAGATGCACAAGATTCCGAGTTCCCGTTTGCATGGTCTGTCACCATGGACACTGTCCCTCAGCTCCTGGTGACCTCTGCTGGTGCCAAAGGCAGTGAGCTGAGGTCTGTGGAGCTGAAGATCTGCTCAGGACACTGAGGCTCAGCTGCTGGGATGGGGTGGGGAGGCAGTTCTCAAAATTGCTCTTTCACACACTTGTTTCAAAGCAGGTCCAATGACTCTGAAAGAGCCCGGCTCTCAGAGCCAGAAAACAATAAAGCTTTGGGAGAACACAGAAAGTTATAATAATATTTATCTTCTTTATCCCCCTCCAATTCCTTAATAATCAGCACTTAGGGCTGCATCCACACCTCTCACCTCCTCAGCTTATATTTTGCAGTGTATTTCACATTAGTCAGGTTAGAGTTGGGATGTTGTTAAGAAAACAGGGTACTGCTCATCCAAGCTTACTATAAAGCAGCCAGGATGGGGTCAGCAACCTCTGCAAGTGGCTCACAGTGGAGAGTCCAGATGTTCAAAAACTCCTCAGACACTGTCCCTGTCACATGTCCTCCCTTTCTTTCTCATCGATGTCAATTCCTTTCCATCTCAGGCTGGCTTTTGCCATAGGCACAGGAACAAAAGTGAAGTGTACACCTGCTGTGTCACCTGCTTTAAAGGAAATCAGTCCTGGGCTTTCTTCTCTTTCCATTCCTGAATCCAGCTGGAGCATGGACAGAACAGTACCGAAATTTGACCATGAAGACAAGGACAATGCTTTTGGGGAGGCCAACTAGTAAGATGAACTGAATCTCTGTTCCTGCATCCCCAGGTTCCCAGCCTGGGTTGCTCATGTCAGAACCGGAAACGGAAGCTCTGGGGACAGGAAGGGGCCCTTTCCTCAGTTTGCTCTTATGCTCAACAGCGGTATCCTGATTCCTTCAGTTTGCAATGTCAGGACAACTTCCTCTACTTAACAAAAGGTGAAGGGTTTTCATTTATATTAGTCTACGTAACCTCTGTGATAATTCTAGGAATAGATATGCATCTTATCTTATAGGTGGGGACACAGCCTGAGATGGCTCAGGAGCCTGTCAAGGTCAGGACTAGTAATGACTGGGCCGGGAACCACCCTCCTCTGCAGCTTCTCTTGTCTCCACAGCCTGCTTGGGAGTGTGGCACTGCCACAGGATGAACTGAGCCGTTCCAGAACTGAGTTTTTGTTGCCTGGAGGTAGTCAGTCATAGGCTGGGGATGTCACTGGACAGATAGAAGGACTGGAAAGTGAGTGGGACTAGATGACCCTGCATATGTTTTTAAGGTCCCGCTCCCCCTGCTTCTTCTAAGCTGTTTTTCCACCTGAACTTCAGAAGTAAAAGCACATTTGAAAGAGCACATTGCTGTAAAGAAAGACATGAAGAAAAATCAGGGAAAAGGTAAATGAAGAAACCATGAGATTTCTGAGTATCAAGAAAGGTGAAGTTTAATTTGCATATAGGCATAACCAACACCTCACTTGGTAAGTGTTAGGCCACAGCACAAACCCCTCCATCGAAATTACAGCTGTTGGCAGATTTGCAAAGTAACTGAACACAAGCAATATGCTGCTCAAATGAACACATCTGTCCATCTCACACACACACACACACACACAAAAGAAATACATTTAATTCCTCTGCAAAATAGAGCTGAGGATGGTAATTGGGGTATCTCACATTTGGACAGCACTTTACAGTCTACTCCATTTGGTCCTCACGACAGCCCTGTGAGGTAGACGGCACAGGAATTACTATTAATCCCATTTTTCAGATGAGGAAACTGAGGCTCAGAAAGGCATAAACACTGCCTTAAACTTTTCCAGTTGGTGGACAGAGATCAGAGCTAAGACCCCTAGCAGGCATGCCTGGTCCAGTGCTCTTGCACAACCAGCTTTCTAGTGAAAATTGAAATGGGTTGTCTAAAAAGCAACATTAAGTAGAACTACTTTTTTCCTTGATCAAAATACATCAACAAACCCTAACATTAATGTCATGCCATGTGGCAGATGAGATGAATAATTTTCTGAATCACTCATGTGCTTATACCTACAACAAAGAGATTGTTTTCCAGTAGGATGGATTGTCATTCCATCCTAACTTAATTTTAAGTCACCAGTGGCTGCTGACACTCTGATTAGATTTCATTGTCTCGAGTCTTATTATTAGGAATCACAAGTGGTGTCAGCACTCGAGTCATTATTAAAACTTACAATCTTATTTCTTACTGAAATGAAAATGAATCTCATTCATTAATTCCTTCTGGCTGTAAATAATATCTTGGCCATAAATAGTACATTATCTTTTGTGGCATTTCAGTAGTAGTAAAAATGACAAATTTTGCAGGTTGGATAACAACAACAAAAATGTAAGGAGAGCCCCAGTACCACCAAAAAAAAATGTGAGGAGAAATTACTTTTCAGGGGAAAAAAAAATCAAACTTCAAAAAGAACAGCTAAGGAAAACCTTTCTTTTCAATGCAAGTTAACTTTATTGGGGGCTGGGATGTAGCCAGTGGTAGAGCACTTGCACAGAATACCCAAGGCCCCAGGTTTGATTCTCCAGCACCACCATCACAATGAAAACCATAGCTAACTTTTTTAGCGATAACTCCTTTATTGCATTACTCTTTCTAATTAAGAATTCAAAAGATGTGCAATAACTCCACACCTGAAGTCTAGTCTCATGTGGTAACATAAGAAGAAGGGCAGCTCCATCATCACACACTCCAAATGGGCCCACAGTGGATTTTTCTCTTTCCAGTTATCCAGTATCCAAGCGTCTCATTTGTCTGTAAGAAGTACTTTAAGATGGACTGAAATTTAACAGACAGCAATGGAATGTTGTGTTAGGGCCACATCAAAATATCATCACAGCAGTTTAAAATTCCCCTTTAAATTCCTTAAGAGAAACACTAAAGAAAAGTGACAATGTCCTACTTCATGCCTGAATCTGTCAAATAATATATTGGCTCATGTAACAGATTTGTCCCTGTAGCAAAGCAGGATGTCTTAGTTAATAACCAGAGGCATCTCCTAATAAGCCTCAAGATAATTCCAGTGACAGCAGAAATCTAAGTGTTCATTTGAAAGCCTGAAATTGGGTTTTGCTTCTGATTTTCTGGGTTAATTTTGAAGTATATATGCTTCCTACTTGGTAGTTAGAAGCTGACCTCCCATCTACTCTTAGCAGTGAGTTTCTGAGACTAGAAAATACCGGCAGACACAGATGGGACGGCACACAGCGTGAGCCGCAGTTCACACAAAGCCTGAAAGAAGAGGATGGGGACTTTAACAATCAGAAGATATACCACAAATGGCTCTGGTAGGATTTTAAATGTGACCAGGTTGAAATTTTTCTTAATGTGCATTCACCTGGCCCACAAATGGTGCAGGCAACCAAAGGGGACTCCCTCAGAGATGGAGGTCTCTTTCTTCAGCTCCAGGAAGCAGGAGGGACATGGAACCAGTCAGCACAGCAATTGGCAGTGCCCACAGCTGACCACTGGGGGGCGCTTCCAGCATTCTACAAGAACTAGGCTCAAAAGCTTTGCCACTAGTTGAGGAAAAGCTGCATTCCAAAAAGGGAGGAGCATTTGAAATTCCTCTGTCTCTCATTTTTCTTACTAAGTGGCTATAGTGCCTCTGGAACATTTGGGTCAGAGAAATAAGAGGCCAAACTTCTAAGGAAAGTACATGCTGAGCCATCTCTTCCTCTCTGGAAGACCACAGGACTCCAGGGCAGAGTCGAATGCATCCACCTTTCTATGTAGTGTTTTGCTGGAAACTCATATGTGTGTGGTCCTCTCATGGATTTGTCCTGGTCTTAATTCACCTTCAAAGACTACAGTTCTGAGGCAAGAAAGCTAATCTTTATTTATCTTCTGTAAGACCTTGGGGTGTTTGGTGCAACTGAGACATGTTATTTCAAACTCTCCACTGCTGAACACTGAGGAAAAAAAAAATCACAAGGTGTACATTGTTAAAATCCAGCATCCCATGCTTCTCATCGTGCATCAAGATGTGTCAGCCTCTTATGTGAAACTGAAGAGCGCAAACAAGCAACTTAAAAAAAGAAAGAAAGCATCCATAAGAACCCTCCTTGGGTTTAGTGCTACAACGATGGCTAATGATCTATTGAAAATATTTTTGCAATGGTCTTAACATAGTATAAATATTTTCTTTTATTTAGTTGATATTTCATTATGTAGTTATATACAGAGATGCCTTACAGTGCAGAAAAGTTCCCCTTTCTAGTTCTATAGTATACTATCAATGCCGGCTCTTCCACTAAGAGCCAGCAAGGGGAATTTATTAGTCTGCCTGTTAGCTATACCATATAATTAAAGTGCAAAGAAAGAGGAAAAACAGATCAATTTTTCATTGTCAGCATCAATAAGCTTCATGCCTCTAAGAGAAAATGTCAGGTGCAATAATAACTCTATACTGTTGTCTCTTACTTCTTCTAAAGCAGCATTCTCCCTGAGAAGAGAGGAGGGAGGTAAACAAGATAGCCCTGTTTCTTCAATGACTGGTGACCTTGAGGAAAATGAGGTCACTTCCCCAGCCTCAGGGAGCAGGACAACCCCTGCATTTGGTTTTCTGCTATAAAGAGCTGTTGGATGGTTGATCCCATTTCCCATACACTTACAGTATTGTCACTCAGGACAATCTCAAAATTCTTTTTAAGCAAACATGGCTGGGGAGGACTATCTACCAACAGCACATGGAAGTGTGGGGTTTTCAGAAGAAAGCCCCACAAAACAGCTTTGAAAAAACACAACCAATGTTCATACTGAGCTCCCCCAAAAGATTTATGTCAATCAGAAAAGATTCCTATAGTTCTAAAGGATAAAAGAAAACAAGAAAAACAAGGTGCAAGGATGATTGTTAGGTATATATTTTCACTTAGCAATGCAACCCATTATTCCCTACAGTGCTTTGTGGCCTTCTGTCTTGTTCCACAGTTTTGTCGGTGAAGTGGCATGCCCCTTTCTGCTAACTCTGCAGCTGCCTCTCTAAGGGGGTGGCTTCTTGGGAACACCAGTCTCATAAAGAAGTCCCCACCCCACCCCGAAGACACAGCATATTGTTTTGAATTGAGGAAATATTACCAGAAACCCACTTGTCTTTCATCATTTCTTTCCTTTGCCTAAAGACTGGAAAGGCAGTTTCAGAATATACCATTCCTCAAACACGAATGTTTATAATGCACTAAGAACCATGCACATGCTGTAGACTGAACTTGTTATGTGTTGGCCCTAGAGAGGAAGCTTCGGCTTTTCTGTGAAGCCTGTGATAAGAGGAAGCATAATGGAAGCAGTTTAATCCTAGAAGATTGGCAGATGTGCCCAGGCCAGTAAAGTAACAGAGAAACATCACAGGTCTTTTCTATGGGTCCTTGTTCCCAAGTTCTAACAGAACATGGGACAGAGGAAAATTCACCTTCATACCTGCTTCATTACAATGGCTACTAACATCTCCCATCTTACATTCCCTTATGTCACGTGTACCACCAACTTTTCCAAGCATTGACCTTTACACCAGACTGAAACATCTGTCTCTGACCCACACAGATGGGTTTCATTCTAGCTGGAGACAGAATTGCAGTTCAGCTCCATCTTTGGTGGAGAAAGGAGACCAATTTTGTCTCTTCCCAGTCCCCTGGGTGCCACATTAGATATGACATGCACAAGTCCATCTGTCCTGCTTTCCATGGGAATGCTGTGGTCTGGAGGACAAGGCCAGATCTTCAAGCAGGAAGTCGAGGTTCAATTTTTAATGACAGTTCATAGAGGGTGTCTTCATCTATGATGAGGGTTTTGTCAAGCAAGTACTGTGTGACCTGAAAAGAAAATAAAAGGAGAAATCCCACTTTGTACTTCTTTGAGAATACCAGTATGTACTTTTTCTGAGTGGAGTCTGGCACAATTCAACATTTTCTCTTAAACAATTAAAAATTTTATATAACTAAAAAAATCATGAATATATTCTCATTGTGAAAAAAAAATCTAAAATCTCTGGTCCTCTCCAACCCTGAATTCCAGATATCAGTTGTTATCATTTGGTGTGTATTCTTCCAGGTATGTCACTGTGTCTTCAGACACATTACATGTACACACAGTAATTATTTTTCCCTTTGAGTCATAAATGATATCATACTGTCCATTGTAGTCCCCTTTCTCTCCTAACTGCAAGTTCTGGAGAACTCCTTAATTAGTACACAGAGTTCTAACTGCTGTACAGTAGCCATAGTGCAATAAATCAGTTTCTTTAATGATCTCGCATTGGCAGATGCTGAATTGCTGACAACACTTCCCTATTGCCCAGTTAAATCCTTGCTCATGTGTGCAGTGTTTTGCTGGGTAGACACCAGAAATGAAATGAAAGGAAATAACACTAAAAGTGAAGATGTTGGAGCATAGGGTATTTGCATGAAAATATCTCCTAATTTTGATTGAAATATGACATACGTAAGTGAGCTGATTAGTTTGGTCAGTGTTGACAAATGTACATAGCCATGTGCCTGATGCACATACGATGATATGGAAAAATTCCATCATCCTGAAAGTTCCCTTGTGTACTTCATCATTCATTTGCTCCCAGAAGCATCTGTTCTTTGATCTCCATTACCCATAGTAATTTTGTCTACTCTACAACTTCATAAAAATGTAATCATATGGTGTGTACTCCTTCCTCTGTGATTTCTTTCACCGAGGATAAGTGTTTTTGAAATTCAGCCACACTGGGGCATACACCAGTTTGTACTCTCATTGCTGAGTGGTGTCTCATTGTGGCGATATATCCCAATTCTCTCCATTCATCTGCTGATTGACACTTGAGCTGTTTCCAGTTGTTGGTTATTATTAACCAACCTTTTATACAAGGTTTTTAATAGACTATTTTCATTTCTCACTTGGAGAGAAATTGCTGTCATAAGATAGATGGAAACTTGATATTTTTAAGAAACCTCCAAATGCCAGTATTCCAAAGTGATTATACCAGCCATTTTACTATATCGGTGTATGGATGGGTTCCAGTTGCTTGGTATACAACTTTTAATTTAAAAAGATGACATGAGCCAGGCACTGGTGGTTCATGCCTGTAATCCTAACTACTCAGGAGGCAGAAATCAGGAGGATCATAGTTCAAGACCAGCCAGGGAAAACAGGAGTCTCTATCTCAAAAATACCCAACTCAAAAAAGAGCTGGCAGAGTGGCTCAAGTGGTGGAGAACTGCCTAGCAATTGTGAGGCCCTGAGTTCAAGCCCCAGTACTGCCTCCCCCACTTAAAAAAAAAGATGATGTGAAATGACTTCCAAAGCTGGTGATTCTGCAGCACACAAAAGTACTGGTTTCTTGATATCTCCAGTAAATGTTTGATATTGTCAATCTTGCATTCTTATTAATCTGGCAGGTGAAAATGATATCTCATTATAATTAGCATTTTTTTCTTTTCACTAGTGAATTTGACCATTTTTCAAAAATCTACTGGTGATTTTGTTTCTTCTATAAATTAACTTCATAGAGTTGCCAATTTTCTTCCTTATGCCTTTCTTTCAGATGTATAAGACTGTCACTGTCTCTTTGTTTTGTATGTTGGAAATATTGTTTCCTAATCTACTGCTTGTATTTTGACATTTAAAATAATTACCCATTGTCACAGAAGTTTTTAATTTTCATGTAGCAAACTTTATTAAGCTTGTCTTTTACAGCTTTTGGGTTCTTTTTTTTTGTTTTTTGGTGGGACTGGAATTTGAACTCAGGGCTTCAAGTTTGCAAAGCAAGTGCTTTGCCACTTGAGCCAAACCTTCAGTCCCTTTGACAGCTTTTGTATTCAGTTCTTAAGGTCTCTCAAATCCAAAGATCATGAATATTTTGTTTTATATTTTATTCAAATAGTATAAATATTTCTATTTATATTTAGATAATCAGCCTCTCTGGAATTCACTTATGTGAATAGTGTAAGATGGAGAGCCAAATCTTTACTCCACTTACCAAAGAGTCAGTTTTTTCCTGGCACTTTCCATGGGTTCCTATTTAGCCCAGGTTAGACTTTTACATAAACAAAATCTGTATCTGCACTTCATTCTACTCCACTGAATTTGGATTCTTGTGCCAGTAATTACTGTTTTAATTTCTCTAGCTTTAGGATATTTGGTAGGGAAGGTTCTCATTTACTATTCTTATTTTTCAAAAAGTTCTTGTCTGTTTTTTGCCTAAGTTTCAAAAAGTTCTTGTCTGTTTTTTGCCTAAGTTTCCTTATGAGTTTCAGGATAAGTTTGTCAAGTTGCATGAAACCCTGTTGGAATTTTGATTATAATTTCAATGAATTTACAGATTAATTTGAGGATAATTGATGTCTTTATAATATAAAGTTTTCTGATTTATGAATATGAAACTTTTTGTTCTTCTAACTGTAGGAATTATAAACTTGGTTGCTATTCTATTTCAATTGGCATTACCAATGTGTTGAAAATGGTTAGTTTTTATGTTAAGTTGCTATGTTCCTTAGTAGTTTACCAGTTTTTCTCTTGGGGTTTGTAGGTAGTTGGTCAAATCATCTGTGAATTATAGCATTTCATCTTACCTCAAATTTTTATAACTTTCACTTTTTTATAACTTTCACTTCTTATTGCTTCATCATCCTGGCTATTTTTCCAACTCAAAAATTAATAGTAGCAGTGATAGTGATAGCCTTCTTTCTTCCTTACTTGGATTAATTAATTCAGCAAACATTTATGATCTGCTATGACCCAGGCACTGCATAAGACACTGGGTCTATGACAATAAACACAACAGATATAGCCCCAGCTATCATGGATGTTGTACACACATACACAATCACACAGATAAGCGCAAAATTGTAAGTCTAGCAGTAAGTGCTAGAAAGGAGAAGAACACAGTACAACAAAAGTTTGAAAGGGTGGTATGGGGTCGGGAAAGTTTGGGAAGGTGTCCCCTCCCCCAGAAAGTGATATTTAAGTTGTGGGCAAGTTAACTCGGCAGTATGGAAAGAAAGACCTCCAGATAGAGGGAAAACACATGGAAGACCTTGTACAAACAGATACAGGGCAATGCTGGGTGTATTAAAGAACAGCGTGTCCCTCACTGTTGGAGTGGAAATTTACAGATAAGCTAATGTGGGGTGAGGCTACAATGATTCACATGGTAATAGAATATATAGAGTAGGAAAGCTCAGTGTGAACTTCTGTTTAGCTTAATGCAAATACATTTGGTTAACTGCTCATGTCACAGGTACTTAGGAGGCAGGAATCAGGAGGACTACAGTTCAAAGCCAGCCCAAGCAAAAAGTTAGTAAGACCCCCATCTCAACCAATAAGCCAGGCATGCTTATGATCCCATCTACACAGGAGGCATAGGTAGGAAGATTGCAATCTGAGGCTGGCCCCAGGAAAAAATGCAAGACCCTATCTGAAAAATAATGAAAGACAAAAAGGGCTGGGGGCATGGCTCAAGTTGTAGAGTGCCTGTCTAGCAAGTGTGTGGCCCTGAGTTGACGCCTCAGTACTGCAAAATAGAAAAAACAAAACCCATTTGGTTACATACAGAAATACTTATATGTGCATATATATTTCTGGTCTCTGCCAGCTAAAAAGAAATAACAAGACATGAGTACACCTAGAGTCTGTAACTTAGTTTCTAATACCATTCTCAAAAAACAGGAATTAGAGTTGTGGGGTGATATATATGATTCTAGGATTGAGGTCAGAAATGTACAAGATGAGTCTGAAGCATGTTATACTTTCTGAAAATCAGGAAGAGGAAAGGGAAAGAAAGTATTAAGGAAAGGGAAGAGAATAAGAAAGGGACGGGAAAGGAAGGAAAGGAAAAAGGAAAAGAGAGGCCCCCAAACTGATGAGGTGTCCAAGGAGTAAATGACAGGCACCCAGTGGGTAGGTGTGGAACAATTTCAGCAGCAAAAGAAGTAAAGTATTATTGGACTACCACCCAAAATATAAAGTCTATTATTCTACACTGATATAAAGAAATGATTGAATAAACTATAAATGGGGGAGAAGAAACAACCTCTCATGCACAGGAATTAATTTGCTTGTGGGGGTGAGGGGCAGTTCTCTACTCCTTGGGTGTGGGCTCCTTCCAAACAGTATAATATATGAAGGAAAGAAAAAGTGGTCTCAGCCAGGTGATTAAGGTCATCAACTGTCTATAAACTATGTCACCAATATGTACCACGGGTTTGATGTGATGAAATGGCACTTTACATGTGTGATCTTCTTCCCAATATGCCATAATCTCACTGTAACATGACTAAATCATTAGACAGATTTCAACAGTGAGCCATTCTACCAAGTACCTGACCAGGGCTGGGGGTGTAGCGCAGGGTTACAGTGCTTGTCTAACATGTACATAGGATCCCCAGCACCACAAGAAAACAAAGACAAGAACAAAAACCCTTATCAGTACTCCTTAAAATTATCATGGTCATGAAAAATAAGGGAAGTCTAAGAAACTGCCACAGCCAAGACGCACAGGATCCTGGCACCTGAATGGATTGTGAGGTCCTGAAAAGAATCCTAGAACACAGAAATGAGATTAAGTAAAGAGTAGGGGAATCTGAATAAACTATGTTAAACTAGTTAACATTGAATCTGAATAAACCAGTTAATAGCAATGTATCAGCACTGACTCTTGAGTTCCAACAAATACACTCTACTCAGTTAAGATGTAAACATTAGGGAAAACTGATATTGAGGTATATGGGAATTTCTGTAGTATGATCTTCATTTTCCTTTCGAGCTAAAATGATTATGATTCTAAAAAATTTTTAAAAAGGGGGAAAAATAAGACAAGTCATGGCTGTAATAGAGAGAATAAGGGGTGTATGTTGTAAAATGAATGTTAAAGAACAGTAGTGGCCACATGACACAATACTTCTTGGTTATGTTAAATTTTTTCTTTTCTTACTTTATCCTAAGAGCAACAAGAAATCAATAAAATATTTTATACAAGGAGTGGGGAGCATAATCAACTCTGCATAGAATGGAGTTTGCATTCTGGAATGCTTAGACTGGACTGGTAGTGGTATTGAGGCAGATTCATAAGAAATATCAGATGTAAAATCAATAAAACTTGATTGATGATGAACTGGTATTCTTTATGCCTTCCTTCTTTATTTCTTGGTCAAACTTGCTAAAGATTTTCTGTTTTGTTGGCTCTTACCATGAGTCAGCTCAGGACCAACCCTATTGTTTTGTTTACATTTTTAGTTTACATTTTTTTCTTTCTATGAATTCCCTCATAACCACATAATATTACCTTTGGTTGATGGTCTATTCGGTAGGAAGTCTGCTGGAACTGGCGTATCTCTCGGATGATATGTGATATCTAACAGAGAGAAAAACAATAATAAAAACAACAACAAAAAGTATTTCCCTGTATTGCAGCACATTTTTCTGGAGCCTCTTCTCTGAGTCCATTCCTCCAGTGTGGCTGGGGAAACTCTGCCCAATCATGTTCTATGCCTAGTGTTTTCTTGCTCTTCAAAGAACCTGTTAAATGCCAATAGCAAGAAGATACTGAATTCATAATCAGGGAAACAGCTGGTGCTGAGGTGGTTCCAGGTTTGGGAGAGGAAAGTTCTGTGGCTATTGTCCATGGACTTTTGTTTCTATCATGGTGCTTGGAACCTGGCTATCCAGCAAGAAGTCTTCAGGATCTGTCCATGGGTCAATCTTAAAAAGACATCCCTAAGAATTTTAGTCCCTATCTCCTTGGTCCAGAGTGCAAGAGAAAATGACTGCCAAAAATCTCCTCCGTCAGTCAACAGCAGGTATTAGACTGCCTCCACCATTTCTTCCACCTTGAATTTAAGAAGTAAGCAATGACTTCATTACCTCTTCCTTATAATTCATAGTTATTGACACAGGCCAATTATGAAATTATAACCTACCATTCTCATTTTGGAAAAATTGACAAGGCCTTCTTCTGTGAAGTTTGGTGTTCCTTCTTCAATAAATGCGAGGTCTGTCAAGTACATTCCAAGATAAGGAACTGCTGGGGGGTTGCAACTGCAAAACCAAGAAGCATTTTTGTCATACTCATTCACACAAATGTCTATTTCCCTCCCAATTAAGCAGAAAGCAACAATGCTGCTTTAACCCGGAAGAACGAAGACATTTCATTTCACTTTCGGAAGCATGCTCATGGCATTTGGAACTTCAAACATTTCACAATGGGATACAACACAAAATTAGGGGCTAATGCCTCACCTTATGTTTGAGACAATGGCGTATTCCAAAACAGGAAGTCATAGAGACAAATATAAAACATTTGCTAGCAGGAATTGTTTGCAGTACTTGTAAATTGCCCATACTTCTTAGAATACAAATATATAGAAAAATCCCTATGCCCTTGTCTCTCTAAAACATTCAGCCTTGAAGATCTAGGTAGAAAAATCAACCTGGTTACAGCTTTTCACTGTGGTCGACCTGTTTTCTGTTTTAGTTAGTACTGAAATGTTTTTAAAAGTCCAGACTCAGTTAACATCACAAGAGCACACTAAAGGGAGACATTTATTTTGTTTTGGAGGGGAGCGGCGGGTATACTTAAGACTTCTCAGAGAGGCCTGAAGCTAGGAACATGGGTTTGAATTCACACTGACCAATTACTCCGAGACACTGGGCAAACTCTCTGGACTACAGTTTCCTCATTTGTAAAATGGGTCCATTGCATGGAGTCTGCCATTTAGTAAATTGTTCAGTGAGTAGTTCTATGCTATTGTGATTATTATTATTAATCTTTCACTCCTACCATCACAACACTAATGTTTTCCTAGTGTAAGTCAAGTTCATGTGGAAGGTTGTTATGGTTGGAATACAAATGTCCCCAACAGGCTTATTTGATGAATGCTTATCCCCCAGCTCTTTTGGGAGGTTCTGGAAAGTTGAGGAGGTGTGACTGGAGGAAGTAGGTTGCTGGGGGTGTGCCTTTGAAGGTTATACTGGTTCTTGGTCCTTGTCTGTGCTGAGGGGACAACAACAAACAACATCCTCCTCCACTTCTCCTGCTGCCATGATGCTCTGCCCAAGAGCATGGAGCCAGCCAACCACACTGAACCCACCAAAACCAGGAGCCAAAACAAATCCTTCCTCCTTTTAAGTTGTTTCTGTCAGGAATTTTCTCTTAGAAATCAGAAAAGTAACTAGCACATAGATAATGAATTATGAGAAAACCAGTTGCAAGAGAACAGAGTCTATGCTGCATGCGTGCTTGTGTGTGTGTGTGTGTGCGTGTGTGTGTGCACGTGTGCATGTGTGTAGAAGGAATGATTCAGAAATAAGAAGGCTCCAAACAAATAACAATATTCAAAAGGTGCTGGGATATTTAAATTTTAAAAAATCACAGGAAAGCATTGTGCCTTGATAATGAAACACCAAATCAAGAAAATTTTACACTAAAACATGACTTGACTTAGGGTGATATATTTTTCTTATTTGGAATACTCTGTATACTATGAGCACATCCACAAGACACCATGTGCACATATTCTAAGTGAAAAGGAAAATCTGAAAACACTGAGGTGATGGGAATTGTTTCTCGTTTTTTTCAGCAATAAAGGAAGTAAGTCACCATCATACACTATATAAATTATATAAGCATATCCCTGAATTATGAATAATTTAATAATTAAGATATACATACTTTTTAAGGGTCTCTCTGAGGTTTTTAAATCTTCCTTCAGATGAAACAGTTTTCTGAAGTTTGTCCATCAGAGCTTTTGTCTAAGGAGGGAAGAAAAAACTTAGTATGCCATGAGATCACCATGGTTTGATTAGCCAGGGAGTTGCAGAAAGATGCTCAGTTCTCTTCTCCAGTGATGCATGCTGATCCCTTCACCAGAGTAAAGTCCATTGTGTGGCACAATTCCCACAGTGCTGAGGCAGGGCCTTGTGTTTATAGTCAATTTTTTTTTTAAGGAAGCACATGTGGAGAGGAGGAATTGCCTGCATCCACGCATTTAGCCATAAAGAGAGGAAAAACTGAAATGCACAAAGCTTAGGAACCTAAAGAACTGAAAAGCACTTTCTGTGAGGATTCAACCCAGGACTATGTACATGCTAGGTAAGCTTTGTACCACCAAGCCAGATCCCCAGCCCACAATAAATATTTTAATGTTAATCTTTACCATCAAAGCAACCAAAGCCACATTATTTGGTTGCTTTGCTATTGACTAAACAGTATCTTCTACTCTAAATTCTTCTTTTTGCAATTATCGTCTTCAATTTTTTAAGTTTAAGTGATATTTATTAAGAAATAACATTGGTCTAGAGTTTCTTCTATTGACATAGGGGAAAGGCAGTGTGGCCTTTTGGGATGAGGACCTGTTCCTGGTGGTTCCCATACCCAAGCAGCTTTGCTGGGCCCTGATAGATGCTCCAGGGCCAACTGGGAGAAGGACTTGGCATGTCCATGTTGAAGCTCATACTACCCTGTCTCAGGCTGGAGAGAAGTTACAGCTTCCTAACAGCTTTCAGAACAATTCAAAGAGCTGCCTTTCCTATCTGAGTTTCTGAAGATCTCTGTCCTGGTCCAGAGCTGGTGTCATCTCAAAGAAGCTGCAGAAGTAGTTTCCCCATAGCCACAGACCAAACCTATAGGGCTTCAGAGTACAGATTCTACCAGGCCTTCTGGAAATCTTCCAGACTGACCTCACATATGAAAGGACAGCTGCACAACAGATGGTGTTACCAAAGTTGTCTGAAGCAGACATGTCTACGACCAGGCCCTACTGCCATGGCTGGAGTGAGGTGCTTGGCCATGGACACAGCCTCTTTGAAGGACAGCCTATCATCAGCCTATGTGAAAGCTATGAGTGAGTGACTCGTATACGTGGTGTGCATCTAAAGATGTTTTATTAAAATTTGAAATAATATTTTTAACATTTAATTATCATCCCTATTCCATAATTATCCATAAGCCTGCATCCTCTCAAAGTCAAGAATATCACTTAAGTCAGCTATACAGAAGGCCTAGATGTGTTGTTAAAGAGATTTAGGGATGCCAGCTTCAGAGGAAAAAAGAAACAGGAAAGGAAAAGCAAAAAGAAGGCAGAGGAATGCTTACTGACCCTGATGTACCATTGCTGTGTGTGACAGGATAATATGCTCTTCACAGTCAGTGCCCAATGACCGAGGCACTGCTGCCTTAGGGGGAGGCAAAATGTAGCCACCACAAAGGGGTCAGTGTCCAGATTTGGGGTTCTACTATAGACATTTAAAGCCCATTTTAAAAAATAATATTTGGCTACCCACTCATTAAAAAAAAACAAAAACTTCTCAAAACACTAGAAAAAGAGGACAATTTTCTCAACCTTATAAAAAAAACTTACAAGAAAACCCTACTACCAGCTTTTATGGTGAAAGATGAAATGCTTTCTCCCCAAGATTGAGAACATGGTAAGAACATCCTTTCTTGCCACTCTTATTCAACACAGTGTTAGTAGTTCTAGCCACAGCAATAAGGCAAGAAAAGGAAATAAAAGACATCTAAATTGTAAGGAAAGCAATGACTGTTCCTATTTATAAATGTTTATATAGAAAATGCTAAGAAACTTGCAAAAAAGCTCCTAGAACTAATAAGAGAAGTCAGCAAGGTTATAGATACAAGATCAATATTGAAAAATCAATCACATTTATATATGCTAATAATGAACATGTGGAAACTAAATTAAACCATGATAACTTTTCTCCAAAGAAAATTACATACTGAGGCAAAAACATAACAAAGCATATATAGGAGTTTTATGCTGAAAATTGCAAAATGCTGATGGCAAAGCATCAAAGAAAACAAATAAATGGAGGAACATACTGTGTTTATGGACAAGAAGACTCAATATAGTAAGCATATCCAATGGTTTAATGAAGTGGTAATTAAAATCTTGGTTAGTTTTTGTTTTTTTTAAGATATAGACAGGTTCATTCTAAAGTTTGTATGAAAACTCACAGCACCTAATGAAGATAAAACAATTTTGAAGAAGAAGAAAAAGTGGAGGGAATATATAAACAATTCTCAAAACTGAGCAGTAAAAGTCCCAGATGATCTCAATTAACAATGAGTCAAAGACATGAGCAGGCACATCACTGAAGAAGATATACAGATGCAAATTAAGCCCATGAAAAGATGTTTAGCTCCATTAGCCCTCAGTGAGCTATTAGAGCAGTGAAGCTAAAAAGTGATGATACCAAATGCTGACAATAACGTAGAGAACCTGGATCACTCACATGTTTCTGGTAGGAATGTAATTATGGGATGGCCATTCTGGAAAAGAGTTTGACAGTTCTTAGAAAGATAAAACAGTGGCATATGACCCAGCAATAGCACTGTTCGACACTTATCCCAGAGAAATGAAGACTGATGTTCACAAAAAACCTTTTCATGAATGTTCATAGCAGCTTAATTAAAAATAGCCCCCAACTAGAAACCAAATGTCTTTTAAGGAGTGAATGGTGAAGCAAAGTATGGTATCTTCTTCCCATGGAATATTACTCAGAAATAAAAAGGAATTAACACATATGCCAACCTGAATGGAGCTCAAGAGAATTATGCTGAACTTTTATTTTTTAATGGCAATTTTAAAAATGTCACATACTATATGTACCACTCTTGAAATGATAAAATTTAGAGGTGGAGAACAGATTTGTTATTGCTAGGAGTTAGAGAAGGGAGGAGGGAAGAAGGTGGCTGGGATATAAAAGTATGGCAGGACAGAAATGTCTTATATCTTGACTGTGGTGATGGTTACACTAATGTTCCTATGTAATAAAACTGCATAGAACTCAACACACATGCACACACACAAACTTGAAAAGCTGATGAAATATGAATAAGACTGGTGGATTATAGCAATTGTAGTATTACCTATACTTATGCAAGATGTTGCTGCTGGAGTAAAGTGAGTGTAATGTGTAGGAATGTCTATTATTTCTTACAACTGCTTGTGAATCGATACTCATCTCAAAATAAAAGGTTTTATTTAAAAAACAATAGTGTTTGTAAAAACTGCACATTTGCAAGGCCCAGGATTTGGTGACAATTAGAGGACTTGTGAATTCTAACAGGCCACACTTGGGTTCTGAGAGCACTGCATTTTCTCTAAGGAATTAGGGGGAGTGGGTTGAAACCTCTAATGGAGACATGCCTCCTGGGGGGGGCATGGAGAAGTTAAAGCATCTCCCACACTAGAGGGAAAGGCATGCAGAGAGAAATGAGAAGAGATGATTAAGAAGTAATGAGTGTCCCTGAGAGGGGCTTAAAACCTCAGAGTGGATAATAAAACCAGGTAGTCCTGAGGAAATGTCTGCAGAATACATTTATGTTCTTCTGGTCTGGATACCTTGAGATGGGTCCCTCTTCAACTTTAATAGGCATGTCAGAGCACCCACAGAACCAATGGGAATAGAAGAGAGGCCAGGTTAGGCCAGCTTCTTAGGAACAATCACCAAGCAGCACTCCTGGCCAGGGTGGGAAAATCACCAGCATACACCAGGTCCAGGCAATTCAGACTGGCCTACACAAATCAGCAAAAGGCTGCAGTACAGGCCAGTGTCAGACTGCCTTCCAGAAGCCCAGAGAAACCCTCTCCAACACCCACCCAAAGACAAGGCTAGAAATGATAAGGGAAGAATTGTGACTTGGATTGAATCTTATCTGAATGAAAAGAACAGGCAGAGGACAAACTGAATCCAATGAAAGAAAATTAAGAAAGCTGTATTTCTGTACATCTGAGTCTTCATGCTAAAACTTTTAATTGGCTACATGAACAACAAAGAAAAAGGTCAACACAGAAGTCTTCTGGCCTTAACACATTTGCAATCTTACTTCAGGGGAGGAAGAATGGACCTATCAGTCATCACTGGGCCCACTTAGAATCAATGTGCTTTCCAAAATAATTCAGGAAAAAACTCTTGACTGACAGCCACACTGTTTGAGGTTGTCCCCCCAAATATTTTAACAAGTGTTTTGGAAATGTACATGAGTGGAATTAATTAAGTGGTAAGAGCACAGTAATTACCCATGTTGGTGCCTTCCTTTGGCAACTGTGCTGCTCATTTCAGCTAATGATTTCCTAATTAGAATATTTATCTTGGCTCTCATCTCCTAGCCTCTCCTCCCCTTAGCAGCAGGGTGTGTCGCTGGGATGCTCACCTGCTTGGACACCTTGGCCCACGTTTTCTTCAGCCTGTAGATGGCACTTCTGTTTAAGGCCGAGGTGATCTCTAGCACACCGTTGTAGTTATGCAGACATCGGCAAATGTCTGCCACTGCCACCCACTTCTCAATGGCGTTGGCACGGGAGCTGACATCCGCGTAATTCATTATCTGGGAGGCCACCAGGTTACTCATCTGAGACAATGAAAAAGACTGAGAAGGTGGCCTAAGAGCCAAGGCAGTACATTCACGCAAAATACCTGAATTGTCTGTAGACATATCAGAAAAGTGAGGTGTTTTAGGTAGTATAGAGATCATAGTCCATATTTAGATGCCAACTTGGGAAAAAAAGAGACTGAAGTCTGTAATAATAACAAGAAATTACTAAACACTTAGAGGAAAGAGAGGGATTCTTTGGAATCCAGTTTATTGGGGGGAAAGATGATTTTGTTAATCAATAATTTTGATGCAGGAGCTACTGCCAATAAAGAAAATGGAACAGAACATCCTAACTCTGCAGGAAAGGCAACATTTGCAGATCATGGTGTCACTCCTTGGGGAAACAGACTCCTAACACTGTGTAGATACTCTAGGAAGCCCTGGTTATCATAGAGAAAGAAAAAACATTCCTCTTCTCCCTCTTCCACGAAACCAAATTCTAAACTGGTCAATTTTCAAGCCAGAAACAGAGCTGCAAAGGATGAGAGACCATTTTCTCCTGTTTCTAACTTTTCAACAGCCATTGGAAAGATCTATATCCTCACAGCTAAGTACTGAAATCTACTAGTTAAAGCCAGATGAAGGAGCTCAACTCTCACAATATGGAAAGGAAAAAGGGTGGAATAGTATTATTAATAAAGGGAGCCCAAAGCATGTGACCCCGTATTCACATACTAAAGCTGATGGGAATTTCCACTCCTTGATGATTCTGATGATTCATAAGCTCTCACACTGCCTCAGAGTTATCACTGTGGGCTTTCATTAAAGCACCATCTCCCGGGCTGTTCACTAGCACCTGTTCATACTTAAAGAGCGGGGTGAACTGTAACAGTCAGGTTCACTGATTTCTTTGTCTTTCTGTTCTCAGCACCTAAGACAATGTTCTATCCCATTTCCTCAATAATTATTGACAACAGCTTCTTCACCAAAGTTACTGATGAACAAAATCACCTTCTCCCCCAACCACCTGAATTTCAAATCTCTCCTTTCTTGATGATTGGGTCCATCTGTACCTGGCTGAGAGTACAGGGCAGTGGCCATCCAGGTGGAGGAGTCAGACAGGTATGGAGCCTGAGATTGGAGCTCTGATCCAAGTGCTCATTATATCCTGAGTGCAGGTCCAGCCCATGTAATAGAGATTTATTTTCCACACCAGGGCTCTGCTGCTCAGAGAGTGGCCCCAATGGGTCCTGCACTGTGTCCTTCAGTAGCCATGATGTGATAGTACTTACTCTCAAGTGTGCACTTTGAGGACACCCTGGGAAGAGCGCTGTCTGGAGAATCTACACTACTGTCTTTGTATTTTGACTTTGAGTCATGGGATCCCTTTTTTGTTATTTGGTTGGTTGGTTTCTTTGCAGTATGGTGTTTGAATTCGGCCCCACACTTGGTAGGCAGCACACTACCACCTGAACTACACCTCCAAGCCCAGAACCTTTGTGCTTCAAATGCCATCATTATTCCTTGTACTGTAGTTCACTGGTCCCGGAAAAGGAGACTTCCCTGTGCCTGGATAGGCTTGAAAACATTTCCATAGCTTCACTTACTCTCCTGCAAGAACTAGAACTATTAGAACAGAACCAACCAATAATTGGCGGGTAAAAGCAACTTCTAGTCTTACTGCTGGAGAAAGCAGAGCTGGGAGGATTGGCAGCTGGTCACCACTGCACAGAGACACAGTAACAATGTGACTGTGCTCTAAGAGGTCCCTTCCAATGCTGGAATGCAATTTGGGCAGAATATGGAGTCATAAGTTGTACCACTCCAGGTTCCTTGCCACCACCATCTCCAAGGACCAGTGACACAGGCACATCTCATTCTGTTAGTCAATTAATGACAATGGAATAATAATGTTTATAACCAAAATATTAACAGCAATCTATACATTATTGAGCACTTAGTAGACTTGGGGAACATCAAAATGAGGTGACTGCTTGAGGGTGAACCAGAATGATGGAGACTATGAAAGAAGACGAAGGTGGGGGGTAAATATAATCAAAGTACTTCATGCACATATATGAAAATAGAATAATGAAACCTGTTAAAATTGTTTAAAGGGGTGAGGGGAGATAAGAAAGAGCAATATAGGGCATGTACTTGATCAAAGTACACTATATGCATATATGGAAATATCACAATAGAACTCCTTTGTACAGTTAATATACATTAATTTAAAAATGGGGCAAATGGAATCTTTATGTAAGGAAATTAGTCAAAATTATCATATAACCATGAGCTGTTAGATTTAAACTCATCTTTAATATACCATCAATTATGTTAAAAAGTGGGTGGCAGACTTTATTTATTTACTTGTTTGCTTATTTATTTACTGTGGTGCTGGGGATCAAACCCAGCGCCATGTGAAGATGGGATAAGCATGCCACCACAGAGCCACACACCCAGCTCCAGAGTTGCTTTATTTTAGGGGAAAAAGTTTGAAGGCCCAAAACTCATGTTCCTGTAATATGCTCAAGGTTTTATGTTCATGGTTACTCACATCGTTAAAGTGTTGGCTGGTTTTCATAACATAAGGTGTTCTTTCATTTTTATCCAGCTTCATCCACCCCTGCCCAAGAAACTCTCTGAAAGTTCAAATCAAAACACAAAGCCAATTAAAACACAAAGCCAATTAAAATGTCATGAAATGGTGACTGTGATACTGCATGGCTATCATGCACATTAAATGCACTGAATTAACTCACCAGGAACACTACCTGACGCTTGCTTTTACTGACCAACTCTAGGGGAGGTCAGCTCAACTCAAGCACCCAACCACCCAATGTCAAGAAAGACTTTCAGCTCTAGCTTTTTTTCATAAATGTTTGAAACTTTGTCCCTTACAGCCTTCTCTGAAGTTGAAAAACACCCACCAACATAAGAGAAATAAAGAAGTAAATATTAACTCAGAAACCAAGGCTATTTTCCCTGCATTAACCTTTTAAAATGTTAAGTCTTAACTGAAGGACCAAAAAAGTCTATCACTACCAAAAATATTAATCAGGAACAGAATTTTCCCCCTTTCCTTTGCTCTGATTTTCTCTAAGACACAAGTCCCAAGGGCAAGGATCTCAGCCTCGTGGGAGATCCATCTTCTGAAGAGCAGCTCTGCTCATTCATATCCTTCCTAAGCTGGCCATCAGACCAAGGTAGGCAAGAAACAATCAAGATGGGGCACATGGGAATTATCTTGTATGGGCATTAAAAAAATCTTGAAATTACTCTGACACACTCTTCGTAAAGAAATGTTGACTGGGTCCTTGTGCAAGGTTTTTGTCCTTTGTTGTTGTTGGTACTGCTCCTCTCCTACAGTGCCAAACACAGATGTCAAGTCCACAGATGGAAATAATTTTGGTAGATGTTTACACAGGCACGGAGGGAACAGGGGAGAAGAGTGGGAGTCCAAGGAAGAGACCACACCAAGGGCCACCAAAGTTCTCACTTTGTCCTTTCTTCTCTTGCAAAGAACTTATGACCCTCACCCCCATCCTCAATGCACTGGAGGAGGTGAGGGGGCACTGGCAGAAGTGACACTGAGGCTCCTAATCCAAGTATTCAAATTGTCACTACGTTCATTTGAATGACCAAAGAGCCACATTTCTACCTAAGTTTTTTTCATGTTCATGGATAGGTCTATGAAAGCTGGAAAAGGCATAAAGGAAAAGTGTGCAGAACTGTGCTAGGGTCCTCTCTCTTATGCTTCTCTGACATACCTGCAGGTCACAGCCTTTAACCAGTCTACCCTGTCCTCACTGAATATCCATCAGCTACCATGTCCTCTTCTCTACTTACAACCTGGATCACGTTCCGATCTCTTGCATGGTCCTCCCATTACCTTCAATGTGGTTATTAGTTCACAGAGGACATGCACCTATGGTTGCCATTTGTCTAAACAAAGGCCTGACTATGAAGTATTGAGTATGACAGTGGGAGGCTTAAAGAGCCTCCCCTATACTACCCAGAAAGAAAACAAAAGGCTGGGTGACCAGTCCACAGCCACAAAGCTCAGGGATACCTGTTGACTTAGAAGTGGGTAAGACCTATAGCAGAATTCAGAGCACTTACCCTAGATCACTAAGCATAGTCTTGGATCACCCAGAATTATCTCGGGTTTTCATTCAAAAGACAGTTTCTTGGGGCCTCAAGCAAACACACTAGAAGCAGAATTTCTGAGGGGATATCTAGAAGTATGCATTTTTTAAAAACTTCCCAAATGGCTTTAGACTCAAAGTTTGAGAACCACTCTTGTAGCCATACTGAGGTTTCTTTAATTCAAGGATAGAAGAGTTTGGAGAAATTCAATTCTATGGTAACCCTTAGTACATAGTGAAACACAAAGTGACCATCTTGAGAGTCTCCAAACACAAAGTGGAATGAAGAGACATTCAAGCGAGGCCAAACCATCTCGAGACTAAGACTCACACCTCTCAGTGCGTGCACACGTGTACACACACACACACACACACCTGCCTTAGGAATATTGGCAGCTTCTAGGCCAGCTACTATAGATGAGCCCTGCTGCTGGGGTAGAGGGGTGTCACTCACTCATAGGGAATGCTCCTGAAAACGATGTGGTCCAGGAGGGTGATCTGCTCAGCCAGCTCCATGGCCGACAAGGTCTCAAAGCACTCGGCCTTTAAACAGTCAGTCTGTAAGAGATGAGGGACGAGGTGAAACACAGCAAGGAGCAGGGCAGCCACCATCTCACTGTAGAACTTTCTGTGGAAGTATGAAGTCAATCACTAGATTCTATCTATGTAAGAAAATGTAGAAAGTTAAAAAATGTCAAAGCCACCATTAATATCACCAATTTAATTTTACTCAACCCATGCTGAATGTGGTTCATCTCACAGAGCTTCACAGATAGACATACAATTAGTCACTGCATAATCAGTTACAGGCATCTTGCTTACCTTTGAGTGTGTCTACAACTGTGCCTATAACTGTTGGACAAAACTGTGGCTGAACTTACCATTTGAATTATGTCTTCTAATTTTAAGTGGATGTCATCTTGATCCTCTTGTGAAAGGGCCCTAAAAAATAAAAATATTCTCAATGAAGAAAATAGACATACTAGGTATGAAACTACAATATTCAGTTTGGCTTTCCCTGAACTGGTTCAGGTCTGAGAGGCTGGGTGGTACAACAGGCTACTGGGTTGGAGACAAAGATATGGAAACAGAAAAATGACACGTGAAATGTACAAGAGAATCAGCAGGAGCACTGATTCAGAGCAAGGAGCCAGTTTGTCACACAACAAGACAATGTTGTAAGTAAAAATAACTACTATCTCAGTGAGTCTGAACAGTTGGGGTGCGGCTCCCCAGATGACCAAAAACATGGATTCAGGCATTCTCTAGTAACATCATGAGCTATAATAGGCCTAGTGCCCCATTCTTGTTCCTCCAACCCCTAACCAGCTTTCCCTGCTGATGCTGGGGTAGGAGATGCAGAAACACCCTCTTTGCCATTCATGTAGACCAGGAGCATAGGAGTTCCCTTGGGACAGAAGCAAGTAGAAAGTTCTTCCTCTTTCTTTCCAGGTGTATATCCCATACTGGCATTATTCATCTCTCAAAAGTATCTTTTTTGATAAGTAAAGAATGGATAAATAAATAATACATAAATTAATTAATACCCAAAATACCAGCTTCTAAGTGGGAGGATATTTTATGTCCAACAAGAAATTCTTAGTCTAAGAGAATTATACTGAGTGGGCATCCAATTATATAACACGCTATCTGGCTGAGCATTTTAAGTTTTCCAAAATGAAGTTACAAGCACATATTTAAAGCATTACAATATTTAAACAATCTATGGAGCCTGTGTGCTGGAGGAAACCAGGGTAATTTTTTTTGGGGGGGGTGTTGCCAAAACCACAGAAATTTGCTACTTTACAGTTCTGGAGATCAGAAGTCTAAGATGGGTCACCAAGCTGCATTCCTCCTGAAGGCCATAGAGAAGAATCCAGCTTCCAGAGACTGCCTGTGTTCCTTGGCTTATGGCTTCTTTGGAGGAAGCCAGTTTTTTTATTATTATTATTCATATGTGCATACAATGCTTGGGTCATTTCTCCTCCCTCCGCCCACTCCCTTCCTTACCACCCACCCCGCCCCCTCCCTCTACCCCCCAGTTTTAAAAGACGTAATGATGTGGTGTTCTGTTGTGTTCACAGTTGGTGGAAACAAGGACCATGATCCTCAAAAATACCAAGCCAACAGAGACAGTTTACTATATGCCCACCTCATGTCAAGCACACCCAAGCACTTGACTAATTTACCCTGGGTGCAGGTCCAAATGAGCTCTCCCTGTTATCTAATGCCCCTTATGGCTATGGAGGTCCTTCTTCAAGGTCCCTCATAGAGCACATAGCCGATAAACGCCAGCTCCTTCCCTCTATCTTCTTTCCCTCTTTCTAAAGCTCTCACACAGGATCCTTCTAGATTATACTTGTGGTAGTCCTCTTGTTAGCAATGAGTCAGATCACTTATGAACAAAAAATAGAGTCATCTTATGGTAAAGGGTAGATTAAGGAAAATTAGTGAAAGATGATTCTTTCTCCAAAGACTGTTCAGTCACATTTAAAGGTTATACACAGTAGACAGAGAAATGTGACTCTTTCCCAATGTGCTCATCATTCTTTCCACTATGACACAGGTTCCTGAAGGGAGGTCTGTGGCCCCAGAACTATAAGTGACAACGGGAGAGACATTTTCATGAAACTGGGCAGTATCTTTCTCTTGGAAAGAAATGGTAAAAAAAAAAAACCAAAAACCAAAAACCAAAGTTACATAACTCTCCTATCAAATGTTCCTCTTCTCAATAATCTGACCCTAATATTCCATGATGCACTCTGGTTTCATTGTTATTGGACATTTCACATGTTACATTGACATTTAACATTTGAAGTTTGGGGATGATCATTTTATGATCTGAGTCCATCACAGTTGACCTTCCAGAAAGTTAATCACCATTTCTTTTCATCTTGTGGCGTGTTAAGTGTCTGCTAAAATCTCTACACTGGGTAGATTTTGAAGACTATAAAAAAATTTGGACAATTTTGGATCGGTGGTATTTTAGAAATGCAAAAGTCTTGAACAGAGGTTTTTATTCACAAACAGGGTAACTGATTCATATAGTAATCGTGTGTATTCATCATTAAATAATCCCTGAGAGGCAGTCAGGGGGCTCATCAGAGAGAGCCTTTGCTTTAATGTGGTAATGAAATATACATTTAAATATATGTTTTATGTTAATATCTCACTGTTACATGACTGGAATGCATACAAATCTCTAATATCTGGGCTCCATTGAACTAGAATATGCTATGTTTTGTTTCTCAGAGGCATAACCTGCATTTGTTGTGGTGTGTGCAGAATTGTTCCCCTTCAGATATGGAGCTCACTGACCTCTGGTCCAGTCCCCATATAGGAAAAATTTTCCTCACATCTGACTACCAATAGGTTTTGATAAACATACCAGGATTCTGGTGTATTTATCCACATTGGTCAGCAGAATAATCAGCTTAATAATTGTGAATTTAATATGAAACACTAAATAGGCTTAGAAGGATATGGAATTGCCTAAGTTTTATGAATGGAAAATTCCTCCTTTAACTATAGAAATTATTAGTCTAAAAACAGAGCCAAGAGCACTGTCCTCTGCCCTGATACTGGTCTGTACTCTCTTTGTATAGACAAGGTGATGAAGCTTAAGGAGATTCAGTCCAATGAAGATCCAGCCAGGTGTCAATTGGGCCGTATCGCCTTGATGGCAGAAGCTATTTCATCTAAGAGCTCTCAGTGCTTCTAAAATAACAGTAACAAGTCTACTGTGAGTGTGAACTACATTTTAGGCATTGTGTTAACATATCTTTATACCATGTTATATCATGTAGTTGTTACAACAACCCAATGAAGTATGTATTACCTACCCCATTTTATAAATGAGGAAGCTGATGTTCAGATGGGTTAAGAAACTTAACATTTCCACATGGTTAACCCCTATGACATCCTGCAAAAGTTCAAATCAGGCTGTGCTCCATGTCGTACTCCTAGACTGTATGTCTACTAAATGTCTGTTCTCTTTCTGTCTTACATTCCTAGTTCTTGGCAAAGAGAACTGGGATATCTGAGGCCTCTGAAAAATAAAGACCTGAGATGGTAAATAGGATTCATCTTAAGTACTAACTCCAGTTAAGTGGTTTCTGAAGTCACCTCCTAATGCAGACAGAGCCTGCTCAGGATTCATTAGTGATGCCTGGCAGAGGTGTCAAAGGTTTGGAAACAGAGATGGGAGCTTCATGCTGGCCAATCCTGATAGGTTTTTCCCATCAGAACACTCTCATTTCCCTGACAGATATTCATCAAATGTCCTTAAGGGGTATAAACTTGCAAAACATAGTTTCAAAATATCAATATTTTAAATATAAATTGCATAATAAACTGTTTACATGAAGAAAACAGAAAAAGTGATCACTGTCAGACATAGTTACTCATTCACTGAAACCAGGCTTTACCTGAATATTTATACCTTTAAAAATTGAAAATAGATCCAGGTAAAATCCCTAAGCTTTCTTAGATGCTTTCACAGAATGGAAAAAAGCGGGAAAGTTTCCTCAGAGTTTCCTAGGATTGCCTTAACAAAATAAAACAACAGAAATGCACAGGATTGTCTTATAGCTCTGGAACAGAAATTGAGATCAAGGTGTCAGCAGGAGCCTGCTGCCTTTGAAGCCAACAGGGGATTCCTTCCTTGCCTTTTCCTAGCTTTGGATGGTCCTAGATTGCCAGAATCTTTGGTGCTTCTTGGCTTGCAGCTGTATAACTCCAATGTCTGCCTCCATCTCTATATGACCCTTTCTGTCTCTATCTTCTATAGCTATCTTCTTATAAGAACATAGGTCACATTAGATTAGGGGCCTACTCAATTCAGTATGACCTCAATTTAGCAGATTATATTTGCAACAGTCTTATTTCCAAATAAGGCCCATTTTGAGGTATTGGAGGTTAGGATTTCAAAATATCTTTTTCTTGGGTGGGGGGAAAATAATAATCCAACCCACAATGGGCTCTATACCAAAGAATGGTTTGGCTATGGTATCTTCAGCTACTGGGGGTTTACAATGACTTATGGGCCAGTTGTTAAAACATCACAAACCAAGATCTGGTACTGCTGCATCAGGGAGGACCTTCCACAAACATGGTGGACTGAACTGAAACAGACTCCCTTCTACCCACATATTTTCTGGATAACATGTTACACAGACACAATGTACCCAAGCTTGGAAGAAAGAAAAGATCATTTCTAGGACTGTAAGTAAAGAGGGAACTAGAAACCAGAACAGTAAAGGAGTAGCAGGCCCTAGAGGATACATGGCAGGCTTCCCATTCTCAAGTGGGACTGCAGATAGAGTCATGGGTAAGCTGTGAAGCTATAACCGAAATGTTTGCATGAAGTCACAGATGGCTGCCCTCTTCATGTAGAGTGGACTAGGAAAAAAACCCACCCACAAGTTCAAGAAGCTATAGAGCTTGTTAGCCGTTTAAATGCTGGGCATTACAACTATGGACACATACAAGTCTCTAGTGGAATACTCCAAGTCCCAGCCTGATCACATAGACATGTGAGGTCATGTTTTTTAAAATCCCATGCTAACTTACCTGATGTAGAAAACCTAAGCAAAAAAGTTGACAAATAAATTGGCCTAGGAGCAGTGGAACAGGCTGAGGAAAGTACATAACTGCTCCAAGACTCCCACAGAAACACTACTACCCTGCCCCAAAATGGGGACTAATGGTAAACACTTAGAACCCACAGGAAGAAAAAGAACCCTGCATTGCCTGCTAGACTCACAGGAAGGGTCCTCGGGGCTTCCTCTCTTAGACACCTGATTCTACAGAAACCATCCATGCACACAAAAAGGAGCAGCTGCACTCCACAGGAGCTATGCCGCCCAATCAAAAGTCTCCTTGAGACAACAGACCCCGAATTGCCCCCAAGAAAGAGAAGATGATAAATAATATTTCACTGGTGAGAACACCATCCCTGTGCCCCCAGGATTCTAAGATTTATCCTTCTGGTTTTGATAGGATCTTATTTTCTATGAACAGAGCACAAATCAGCCAACATAACTCAATCAACACCTGCAATTGCCTTTACCTCAGGATATTCGCTGTGGCTTTCCTTTCTTGGGGAAGAAGATCAGGGTCTCGCAAAACTTCCTCTAGCAAGTTTAGGACATTCATCTTTAGTTCATTGTTGAGTTCAAAATCCTATAAAATAAAATGAGTCTTTTTAAATTTTACTTTCAAGCATTTATCTCTGTGTCATGTGACGCTCTTGTGCATGACAAATTTCCAGAAGCTAGGTACAGAAATTGAAATGAGTGGACCCTAGAGCATCCCTACCCCCATTCCCAGAAATCCTAGCTTAAGTGGTTTGGGATGGGGCCCTGTTGTTAGTATTTCTCACAGGTCCACCCCTACCCCCAAGAGGATGTGAATGTGCAGCCAGGGTTGAAAACTGCTACTCTTGGAACAGCAATTAGTGAGGGTCTTTAACAGAGCTTACAAGGCTCAGCCTTCTCCAGCCTCATCTCTCCTCATGGTTTCCAACACACACATACACATGTGCACACACATTCGCTCTCACTATCTTAGACTTGACAAATTTTCTCAGTTCTCTAGAAAGATATGTGCTTACCCAGCCTAGAACACTGTGCTGCCTCCCCAAATGAATTTCAATTCATTTTTCTATAGGAGGTACTATACATTCTCCCTGGAGTCTTTTTTAATTGACCAATAGGGTCAGGAATTTTTCCTTTAGGCTTCTATGGAACACACAACTAACTCACTGTTATCATAATTTATCATGCTACACTGAAAAGGCCAATTTAATTGTCTGGATGTCCACTGGACCATCAGTAAGATCACTAACTGGACATAGCAGTAACTCAAAAACATATTTATTACAAGAATAAAATCTCTCCTTTGGGTGGAAATTTGAATGAAGATATGCCAAAGGTACCAGTACCTATATCTAGTTCTATACCATATAGATATGCTAGGGGATAAAGAATAAATAATACTCACAAACTGATGGGTTCATGTCAAAAAAACACAGGGATGAGATTGAAGCAGGCAGAGTTAGGACAATATAAGTATCAAAATGATCGAGAATAATGAGCAATAACCAACTGAGGAAAAAGACCCTGCAAGCCCTTATTGATACTCACAAGGATAAATAGGTAGATAGGTAAGTAGACAGATAGAAGATAGATATATAGATGCATACATACATGCCTACATCAAGATAAAACTATTCTTTACAATAGATTTCCAACTAGCAAATGCAAAGGAATAAGTGAGTGGAAAGTCACAATTTTCAGCAGAATAAGTAGTAACTGATTCAGGCAGGGATCATGAGGGGATGCTAAAATGGCTAGGTAAATGCATTGGGGACAGAATTGACGGTCTCAGAGTACTCTGTAGAGATGACTCATTAATTACAAAGAGAGAATCTGGGGCCCTATCCATGGGATCAAAGTTACAAAAATTGTCAACGATGGGACAAACCAACATCACATTCCTACTAACGTACTGTCTGTAATGTAACATCACTTCCTTAGTATTCATACCCAAAATGCATAATCTAATTGTGAGGCAGCATTGACCTGTATTCTTCAAAAATGTTAATGTCTTGAAAGACAAAGAAAAACTGAGGAACTGTTCCAGTTTAAAGGACACCAAAGGGACAACAGCCAAATGCAACAGAAGAACCTGGATTAGACCTGGGGTCAAGGTGGGAATGCTTTACTGTGACAACTGACAGAATTAAATCAGGACTGTGCACTAATTGAGAGCATTATACCAATGTCAAATGTTCCTGAATTTGGTCAACTTACTGCTTGTCATGTAAGTCCTTGTCCTTGGGGTCAGGGAGAAAGAGAAAAAATAAATGTAAATATATTAGAATAGTGATGTTAGATGTGTATAGTGTACTTTGTTTTATTATGAAAATTTTTCTCTTGATTTGAAAATTTTCAAGGTAAAATGTTTGGGGAAAAAAAAGAATGAAAAGGTGGAGTGTGGCTCTTGCATTCTTGAATGAAAGGTATTCTTATAAACCATCTCCGGACAGCAGACTGGAACTGTTAGGTATTCAGAGATGAACTGAATGCTACAAAGTCCTGCATTCAAGGATCATACTCTGATAGACTGTTATCTTTATAGGTGCAGGCATGAGTGTTTATTTCCCCCACATAAACTTGTTATAATTATTATAACTCATTTTATTATAACAATTATATTACCACTTTGCTGATTTTTTACATTATAAGTTACTGTAAGTACATTTTAACTTTAACGAAAGTAATTTTGAACAACTGACATTCTAAACTCTTTTAAATGGTTGGAGGGAACATTGCTAATGGCAATGAATCAGGTAAAAAGAAAACAGTATAATGTTACTATCTTCAGTTAATTAGGAGCAAAGCATCTATAATTTCACAAATCATAGACAATGTAATTTGAATTGAATATTTTTGCATCAATTTCATGACAAACTGAATAATAAACTATTCTTAATATTCCACTTTCACTGTTTGACAATAGTATCATTTCTTGGGGAACAGGAGACACTGGAGCCCAAGGGCAACACAAATGTTAATATCTCTTATCAATCTTTTTTTTTTTTTTGTCTCCTCTATGTCAAGTGGTAGAGCTTCTAGGGAAGTACTTGGACCTGGATTCAGCTCTGGTATAAAGAAAAATGCTGATTTTCTTTTTCCTTTGTTCCATCCCCTATTCATTTCATGGAAATTTAAAGGTGAAGAACATGGTGTTTGTAAACAGTTAACGATCTCACCTACTTGGATCTTTATGCACTACCAAAGGATTTCTCAGCCATTGGGAGTCTATTTCCTTAATGAATATTTGATATATATAAGTCTCTAACAATGCAAATAATCTGATTATCATAAACGGCATGATTAGTGTGAAGGACATGAGACTACCGTTCAGGCCTTGCTGAGGGCTAATTAGTGGATTTATCTACAAGCACCATTGAGCACCTGCTGTGCCCTATACTGGGCTCAATGGGGGATGCTTCTGGAGTCCCAGGATGGCAAGTGTGAAAGGCCTCATTAAGAAAAATAGATTGTAATTCTATTATTTTGAGCTCTTGGAAGACTGCCTGAGTGGGGTCTTTGGAAGAGTTGGTACAGTCTTCCCAGACACTATTCAAAGGATGATGAGTGATTACAGACAGTTGAATATTGGCTCTGCTACTGCTATCATTGATAAAGAGCCAATTCTCTGATAGCTGAGGATGAAATGTGAAGATTTTCCTCCCCGTTTTCCTTACAGTTGCAAAGGCTTTTACAATGTTGGAAAAAAACTCCTATGTATGAGTTCAGTTGTTTTCAACAGCTCCAGCATCAGACAAGACAGGAGCCACCATCTCCTAATCTCTGGACAATTGAGCCACCAAGGCTGAGAAGATGTGGCCATCTGGGTAGAGACTGGACCTGGAAGGAGAAGGCGATGCTGAGGCAAGAACACAGGTCTCCCGTTTGACTTCTGTCACCTGTGCATCTCAAACCCAAGTGCAAAGCAGTCATTAGCTCTGATTGAGCCAATTTAGAGCTGGAACTGAGAGAGAGAGAGTTTATGTTTCTTACAAGCTACTGGGTGATGTGAATGCTGCTGGTGCAGGGAGCACATTCTGAAGAGCAAGACTTCACAATGCTTTTGTTAAAAAAACTATGCAAAAAAGACCCTCAACCCCTCAAAAAAAAAAAAAAAAGCTGAATCCTCTGATGCACCACCCAGAGTACATATTTTTATTTTTCACGAATGCATGTAAAATACAGAATTAGTCATTCTAAAGTTCCTCTTAAAAATATAGCAGTTGTTTCCCAATACAAAGAAATCTGAAGCAGGAAAAAGACATTTGGCCTATGTAAATCCAGAGATAAATTATTCATAAGTCTAGCTGATCATTTCATGATTATCTAAAATGTAATTTGGGCTGCATTTCACAAACCTGCATGTCAGGCACAGCAGAGCGGCTTTGCAGACAGCAGGCGACACCCACCAGATGGTGCTGCCGGGCCACTGTGTACTATGGAGTCCAATGCCCTGGCCAGCTTGGTGTTTGGCAGGGAGGGTTTGCCTGCACAGGCTGTCACACAAAACTTTGTGCACCTTGTGAGTGAACCTGCTGCACCCAAAAGACACAAGGTAGCCACCTGAAGTTATCATAGCAAACAATTTAGCTTTGTCTTTGCTTCCCAATTCATGCAGTAGGAATGAGGAGATCAACAATTGGAAAAAAGAAATCACACAGAAAAAGGGAGATGTCTATATCTTGATCTCTAAAAAGGAGATCATAGCTCTTATTCTTTCAATGATGACTATTGAGCAAGTCAATGCAGAAGGCTCTGGGGGAGAAGCAGAATGCAAGCCAGTCTCGGTGGAAGGGCAGATGAAGGAAACATTAACTAAAGAAGCCAGGAGGCCAGGGGACACATCTAAAAGTGGGGAGCCACCTTCAATAAGATAATAGCTGGGGTGGGGGAGCCCTCAGTCAAGGCAGGAGTGTGCTTAGGAGCAAAAACTATCAATGATGTCAGAATGCTCTTCTGTGGGATGAGCCAATGATAATCATAACCTTAGTGAGATAATGAAGACTTTAGTGAGAGGCTGCCCAGTGTTAGGTAATATTTAATCACCTTAGCCTTCGACAAGAAACTTGCAAAGCCCTCACCATCATTCTTATTTTACATATGGAAAGTCAAAGTACAGAGTCTAAGAGTCCTACCCAGTCCCACAGGTAGCAGGTGGCAGACCCAGAATTTGGACTCAGGCAGGCTCGGCCAATGCCTGAGTTTTTAACTGCTACACCACAGGATCAGAAAAAGTGGCTATCAGTGCATTTGTTGTGTGGCTGACTGGAGAAGGGCAGGCTGAAATGTCAAACATTGTCTGAGTCCGGAACCATTTTCCACCTGAACCCAGGAATCTTCAGACTCAGTTTCCAGTCTGAACAAACTAGTTTGCATTAATAAAACTTCATCGTGCAACAGAAAAATAGTATGTGAAGCAATAAATCATAGTCTTCAGCACTTTAAAACTAATCCCCATTGATGGCTTACCCATTCTAGAATCACATTCATTCTTCCAGGACAACAGGATGGTGATCAGGAAGGAATATGCCTTGGATAGCCAAGGGAACCCTAGGATCCTGGGAAAATCTGGTTCAGTAAACACAGTTTGAAGATGAAGAGAATTGTGAGAGTAATTTTCTCATTAGAATCAATACAGTGTATTCCTAACAGTGGCCAGAGATTTTAAAAAGGAAAGTGGGAACAGCACGGTGTGGAGTAATGTCACAAAGATAATTTAAAATCTTAGAACAAATCATTCATAAAGAAAGGGCTTAGGATGTGCTACCCTCAAAAATAAGAGATTTGGATTTAACTTGACTTTCCAGAAAATGAAAAGCATAACTCAGTTTTCTCTTTTGACTACACAAGATGAAGAATTGCAAGTATGATGTAGATTTAAGTTAGATTCAGGCCATTTTGTACTTTGGGAAACCAAGACAAAGATGCTGAGTAATCATGCTAAGATATAGGCAAATTGACCTTGACATGTCTGGGACACACACCACTGGACTCATTTTAATGAACTACAGGTAACAGGCCTCTACATCAGTATGGCTTTCAACTCTCTTGAGGAGAGGATACTTTGTCTAGAACTTTAATATTGAAACTCAATCCCAGGAGAGAGTATACTGGTTAAAGGCTAAGATGTCCAAACCCTGTCACCTCTGGCCTGCCTGGTTCTCATCACTTCTGAGCACTCTGAAACAGGGCCTCTCACTGGAAAAGTGAATGGGGGTTTTCCAGCATTTCCCATTGCCTAACTACAAATATACTGTACAAACTCTTTGTTTCACACTATGGAAAAGAACACCCTAATTGAAAAACCAAAGGAAGGGCAATTTATTTGATATTAAACCCTACAAAACAACACTAGAATTTCTAAACTTTCAATACATATTCAACACTTACTAATCATTAATTACTCATCAGGTTCTTGAACCTACAAAGAGAATCAGAGTATGAAGCAAATGTATATCTGATTACCATCTAGGACCTTATATTTCAGGTATTAAATTCTGGGTATAATTAACCCTCAAATTTAACAACTACAGTACCTTGTTCTTGGTTGGCCCACAAATATTTGTTGAATGAATGGGCAAAAATCCAAGAAGAGGGTACTTGAATTTAAGACAAGTGATAACAAACTACCTCATTCTTATGCTGTTGGTTTGGAAAACTAGCAGCTGTGAAGTGGGAGGCTACAAGAAGAAAGCACAGAACAAAACATGGGAGATATATTAAAACAAAAATAACAGGGAAGAGGCAAATGGGAGTGTACAATGCCAATTCAGCAAGAAGGAAAACACCATCCAGAAAGGTGTTTATTAGATTATTTTCTGACAAATGACTCTACGTATGAATGACTTACTAAAACTCAGCCTCCAGTTCTGAATAGTTGTGCTTATAGGAATGTTGAAATACTGAGCCATAAATGAGATAGCACCCAAACTTACTTCTTGAGGCCACAAATGGGAATCAGGAGGTTAAAAACATGTATCAGAAAGAAAGAGAATTTTTCCAGAGGCTGTGTTTTCCATTAGGTTTCTAGATAGGTGGTTAATGGATATGGATTGCAGCTTTCAAGACAATGAAAAAGACTGGAGGGAAAAAGAAAATCTGGAGGGGCCTGCTTTTAAACTTAATGTTTAAATTTTTCTTAGTTAAATAACATCATCTGTCAATAAAATTATCTTTGAGTTTAGCTGTAATATAAGCCTTAGAAATGTATTAGAAAATGGTCTAGCGAGGGGAAAACCCTGATGCAGAACCCTGGTGGACAAATGTACATTCTCTTTATCTTCAAGAGAGACACATTCAGTTTGCAGGAATGTAGCAGAAGTAGCACCTTCCTAATTAATCCAAGGAGAGACTTCATGCAAAGAGAAGGGGAACTCAGACTGGTGACATCTGGGAACAGAGAGAGGAGGCTAGGAAAACAAAGGGAAGGGCAGCAGGCATGGCAGAAGCCAGGGGCCTGAGCACATCAGTGTGCATGAGTTGGCTTCTGATATCCTGGAAGAGCTCTGAAGTGGTGGAGCTCTGGTCCAGGCATGGCTCATCAAACAAGGACTGTGGACGTCACAATGCAGGTCTGGCTATCACTCCCCATGCTGAGGAAATGGCTGTATGTCATGGTCTCTAGAAATGTTCCCAAGGTCCAAGTATGAGTATGACAGTGGAAAGATGTAAGTGAGGAAAAGTTGGAGCTCCCCATGGCTCTTCAGCAGAAAACTCCTGCAGAGGTAAGACCCTATTCAAGTACAACAGATTCCACACAGCACTGAGCAATGATCTGTCAACAAAATCCATCCACTAAAGATTAAAGAATCTCACTTATTCTACAGGAAAGCTAAATTTCTGTCTTGAGAACTAATGGAAACTGAAAATAAGTCCTACTGAGGACGCTGGTTCCTTAAATGCTTAAGTCTGGTTCATACCAACTTAATAAATCCTGTTATAAATGTCTCATCAGATACTAAGAAAACCCTGGAAAGCTTAGGGGAATTTAAAGAGTAGCAACAGAAATGTATAAAAGATAGGAAAAAATGGTTAAGTAGTTAAATGAACTAGGATTTTCTTACTTGATTGTTTGGTCCAGAGGAAAAGAGAATTAAAAAAAAGTATCCTCAGGATTAACAAAGAAGAATATTTATACTTATCAGAGAATAGTTTCACAAATTTTACATTTTCCTCTGACAGTTAATTCAGTTGTGCATAAGAACTTTCCCCATGCAAATCGTTTTGCCCTTTTTACAAATAAGGAAACCAGCAAGCCAACATTGGGAGGACAGCCCCTCATCACGTTTCCAGATTTCTTTCCCCAAGATTCCTTTTAGACCCAGAGATCTTTGAAGAACTGTCTACTCAGAGGGAGATGGGAAAGAACAAATGTGAAGGAGGTTACACAGCAGGCTCAGTGTTGGAGTGATGAAGACCAATACCAGCCTATGAGTCCAGGAAACCGAAAGCAGAGGAAAGGAAGTTGCTGTATTACTTTAATGAAACAGCATTCTCTAGTTTACTTTGGCTGCTGCAATGGGAAGTGTGAGTTTGTGAACAAACACTGCTTTGTACCTGGTGTGTGTCTAAGCTCTCTTAGCTGAGATACACAGAAGCCAGCAGGAAGGGGTGTAGACAACCACAAGTGAGTGGGCACTGATTACGGGTGAAATCAACATGAAGAAGTAGACAACTATTGCTTCATTAAGAAGTATTTCATAGCTGCCAGCATCTTGCATTGAGACTAAATTTTTTATCTTCTTGTTTCTGGTATCCTTATCAGCTCTTACCGGCTAGGAATTGGGCCCAAGAGCCTCATGGTACTTTGAGGCAGCTGAGCAGTTGGAGGCAGCCCACCACGTTTTGGGGTGGGATGTTTAGAAGTCCTGGCCCTTCACTATTGACAGTTGTAGCTGCACCACTTGGCTGGACCCAGAATCTGCTGGGAGGTGCTGAACTCAGAAGTGCTACAGTAGTAGTTAGAGGGCACACAGTGCTCTGCCCCGTGCCAATTCTTAGCAGATCTAAGTCCTGTGTGTTTAAGCAACACAAAATAGACTCAAGCTGGAAAGTAACTTTTTTAGGGAAAGATTTAGAAATCAAGCAGAAAAGCATATGATATTCTCACTATTCTGAATCAGAAGTGGATTTTTACATTTTATATCTTGAATGCTCTGTCTCCAAAGAGTTGGCTGGTGAGATGGAGACACTGTGAGATGAGGGGTTGTGAGCACAGACTGTGCAGCCAGGCACAGGGTGGGGAACCTTGGCACTGCCCTCTGCTCTCCATGTAATCTCGGGGAAACCACTGAATCTCTCAATTTCCCCATCTGCAAAACAGGGATAATGACATCTACCTTCCTTACCCCAAAAGGGTGTAGTCAGGAGTAAATGACTTACCCTTTGAAAACTGCTTAGAATAGAGCTTAAGGCATTCAAGTGATGCTGTATTTGTTATTTTTTTAAAAAAATCAGGATCTGCCATTCACATTCATCCTCATAGAGGAAGAAAACTTCTCAGTGAAGATTTAGGTTCTCAGGTTACCTATAAAAGACCATGTGCCCATATCATAACTAAAACAATATAAAGCCAGGCATGGAAGTACATGCTTGTAAACTCAGCTACTGAGGAGGTGGAGGCAGGAGGATTGAGAGTTCTAGGGCAGCCTGGACAGAGTTAGCAAGACCCTGTCTCAAAAACAAAATAAAAAATAAAAGGACTGGGGCACTGCTCAAGTAATACAGCACTTGCCTAGCAAGCATGAGACCCTGAGTTCAAATCCTAATACCAAAAACAAACAAACAAATATCCACAATATCCAGCCTCTGGCTGGCTTCTAGATCATTCTATAGGATCCACTGATTCCTCCTTCAAGCTCAGGTACTAGTGACACATCTCCCCTGGAAACAGCTGTGATGAGGACTTGGAGAGGGAGGGATTGTGAAGCCCTGAGGACCTTCAGGAGACAGGGGACAGACAGCACCCTCATGTGGCACATGACACAGCCCAGAGAAACATCCTCTGTCCTGCAAAAGGCTCAAAGGTCAGGCCTGCACACACTGAGGCTGCCTTGCAAGTGGAAGAGCAGACTCTCTGCTCAGGGCCGAGGCTGGGTAGGGTACATGGATGGAAAAGTACCCATGGCAGATGGGCAGTAGTGGGCATAGACAGGAGGGAGTTGAGACCAAGGACAGAAAAGAGCTGGCAGCTGGCCAGGAGCTGTCAGTAGAGGTGACAGCTCTGAACTGCCTGTTCAGTAGTGGGTTGTTTCTTACACATTGCATTCTCCCACTCACACCGAAAACTGTGCTGTGCTTGTCCTGGCTCAACCTCCACTTCAGATCTGCAACAAAGAACACATCTGAACTCGGTGCTCTAATGTGACACTGAATTCTGTGTTTTACTAAGCAATGCCAAGAAATAAAAAAAAAAAGTTAATGAGACTCCTACAACTGTCAAAATAACAAACAGATGAGAGGAACTGTAGGACCCTTTGTGTCCCTGAGATTCTTGAATTCACTAAATGGAAGCCCACCCAGCAGCACCCACTCCTCCCCCTACCATTAGTCAGTACAGTACATTTCTCACTTCACCATGGCTTAGGGCTACGGCTCCAAGGCCAAACTGGGAGATAGGATGCTCATTGGTGCCCCCCTCCCGGGAAAAAGCTATCATCTCTCTGAGATGTGCATCCCCAGCACTGACATTGTGCCTTTCCCAACACAAAGACATGTTCTTTCCCTTGGCTTCCACTGGAGCTCACCTGTCAGGGGCTGTTTCGGAGCTGCTAGGAACTCAGTTCTGAGCACTAGGTCTGGTTTCCAGCTGGACTTTTGGGTACTTTAGAATTGGCTGTTAATACTGTGACCATTAGCTATAAGGCTATTTAATTGTAATTAAATTAAGTAACTTCAAAACTTTAGTTTTTTAGCTGTGCTAGCTACCTTTCAGGGGGTCAATTTGCCACATGTGCCTAGAGTCTACAGGACTGGGCACTACAGACAAAAAGCATTTCCACCATCTCAACAAGTTCAGCTGGGCAGTGCTCACTGAGGGCCTCTGAGACCTATGACCTCTGCCTGCTTGCTGGGCTGGGTTGGGGCTAGACAGTACCTTCACAAGGCTGTCTCCATTGAGAGCAACCACCTGCAACTCTGAGCATCCATCTGTAACAGCTGCTTAACCACAATCCTCCCAATCACTTGAAGGAATAAGTGGCATTATCTCTGTTTTTGTAGAGGAAGAAGTGGAGGCCTGGAGGAGCTGAATGGTTTGTTGAGTCACACAGCCAATACATGCCAAAGCAGGGATTTTAGTCAACTCACACTAACTCCCACCCCCCCAACCCAGCCACCTTCACTCCCCTCCTACACCCCACTGCTTCTCCCCCTGGCATTTCTATGCTCCTCTAGCACTGAGTCCCTTTCTACCAGACAGACCAGGACTGAGTTCACCTCCCACTGTGATTTTTGGAGATGTAAAAGCTTTCACCTCAGCTGCTAGGACTGACTACAGACTGGGATTGCAGAGTTACTAATTCCTGTTTTAGCCCTTAAACTATACTCATCTGCTAACTGTGGTCAGAAGGTGTTACAAAAGGTGTTAGAGAATATATATTTTAACAAAAGACTGATAGAGACTATGTGTGTGTGTGTTTATAGGTTAAAGTGTATATAAAACTTTCTTACAATGGAAAAAGGGTATCTATATGCAAAAAGCATCAGAAGCAATGTTAAAAATCAAAGAACAAACTGAAAGAAATTAACATAATTTGACAGGTAAAGAGTTTTAAACTGAATACATAAAAATATATATAATGAAAACAAAAACAAAACTAAAACTAATAGACAACTGGGCACAGCTCAGGTAGAGAGGCACTGACTGGAAGGGGCCTCTTGGGTGCTAGATGAGACCCACGTCTTCACCTTCGTAGAGTTACAGAAGTCAGTACACAATCATTAAGCTACATACTTACTTAGGCTTCGGGTCCTTTAAATGCAGTGTGCAATGTCTCAATAAAATGCAAAAAGGCATATGAAATGAAATATGAATTCAAGAGTTCTTCATTATCAGTGTATCTGACATGCACCTCAGTGGTCAGCATGAAATGAACGTTAATTGCTTCTTGGTCTGTTGGCTAAGATCAAGTGTAAAATGAACATTAGAGGACTAAAGTGAGTTAGAAACATAATAGCAGTGTGATTTTGTTTGTGAAACTGTTCTCCCAAGAAAACTTATACTTCCTGTGTCAAACAATGACGAAAACACCAAGCAGTGTCATCCCATTAAACTGCTCTGTAGGGCATCTTTTTCCATCCTGCATGCAGGTCTGGGCAGGCGCCAGTGTCTTCCCGGATCTCTTAGTTACCAGAAGACTTTCACTTCAATGGTCAGAACACACAGTCCAATGTATTGCTTAACACTTCAGTTCAGTCGAAATAAGATGTGTGACCCTGCTCTCGCTTGGCTGGTCCCAAGCCAGGGAGCCTGCACAGAAGGCCTCCTCCATTCTCTCCACCACTTCCTCCACTTATTTGCTGTGGCCCAGGTCCAGAGGAAAAAGTGGAATCTGGTAGTGCCTGGTCTTGACTCCCTCCGGATGTGGCAGAAGGACAATGCTGGCCTGCCTCTATGGAGTACTTTGATGAACTCTTTGCTGGGCACTTAAAGTCAGCTCCCGGACACAGACAATGTCTGTCCTTCTGTTAGTCACTTTCAACTCAGCCCAGATCCTAGGCTGCTAGCAAACCAATTCAGCCAGACCCTCTCAATGGGGGTCACCCCCACCCCCAGGCAGTTCTCTTGGACGCAGACTGGGATTCCCCATGGCTCACCCTGTCTCACAGTGTGAGGTGTGGTCCCAGTGCATCCATCTCTCTTCACTTTGCCTTGGAGAGTGTCTTGAACCTTTGCATAGGACAGGCTGGCCAGGTGGCTTCCTCGAAGCATCTTTCCTATGGCTTGACATGAGGGAGAAGCATCTCTTCCCCTTCTCCAAGGAGACAGGATCTGACACTGACAACTGTCTCTGGAAACCATCCTCTCCTATCTCAACTTCCTATGGTGAGTGATCACAACATCTGGCCAGATTGATTTCAAGAGCTCTTTGCTTATCCAGCTTAGGTGGCCTGGAGACTCCTTTAAAGACATATAGGCTTTTGCCATTCACTGTACCTTCTCCCAAGCCTTTGGTTCTTTGCCAGAAAATATGAGATAATCAGAAGAATCTGATGGAACAACCTGTTGCACAAGTAGTTACAGTAAGTGCAGTGGCCTTTCCTGTGACCAGAAGCTCCCTGAGATCAAAGACCACATGGCTCTTGCTCTCATTCACCTCGGTTCTCAATTCTTGTTGGAGGTGCTCAGTTCTTACGAGCAGATGAAGGAAGTGAGAAAACAAAAAAGAAGTAGCAACGTTCCCTCCATAAAAATGCTTTGGGACAGAGTTTTTATGTAAATAGGTCAATTTCGTCTGATCTCATGCTTTTTAACATTCCCTGAAGCCCATGATGTGGACTGGTGGGCAAATGTGTGATTGTTTCCTTGTCAGCCACTTGTCTTTCAGACAGTATCCAGAGTCTGGAGAAGCCATTTGTAACCTGCAGTCACAGTTACAGGCTCCTCTATCAATGCTGTGCCATGTCTGTCAAATTCCTCAGAGTGGACAGAGTATTTCTTCAGAATAGTTGATCAAAGTGCACCCAAAGTGCTATAGCTGACACATAGTAGGCCTCTGATGTCACAATAGCCCAGGTCTCAATCAATTGTTGCCAGTCTTGAAGTCCCTCACCTGTCTCCCTGTGCACAGAGGAGGACAAAGGCAATCATGGGAGCATCTGACTTCAAAGTCTGCAGCTCTGATACCTGCAGAGACCTGGGAATTGTGCAAATGACACACAAGGCCTCCCAGCGGGAGAAAGGTGTATGCTCGCCTCATGAAAACACTTCTCTCTGGAGTTTGTTTATATAGGGCCTTGCTTTCAGGTCCATTAGTGATTACAGTCTGTGTCTTAGAAACTAAAGGTTAGCAAATGACCTCCTGGAGAGAATGAATAACAGTAACATTAAAATGTAAACTCAATTTGACAGATGTTTACCAGACATCTGCCACATGCCCAGCATTGCAGAGCTAGGAAGAAGGAGACACAAAGATACAAGGGTAGTTAACAGGCTGGGCTGCAGGGAGGTGAAAGTGCATTTCTTCCTCTTTAATCACACATGTCCATCCATATTGTAGTCTAAGCTTAATTCAACATGGCCTTTAATTCTCATCCCGTCCCTGGGGGAAGTAAAGCAGAGCTCATTATTCTCATTTTCAGAAGAGGAAATGAACACCTAGAGAGGCCAAGAGGGCGCTCAGGGCTCCACAAGGGAGATGGAGGCAAAGCTGGAGTAAGAAAACAGGAACCCTCAAGTCCAGGCTGCTTCTCTTGTGGATCTAGACAAGGCACATGGGAAAAACCCAGACTGGGCTTTGCTTTCAACATGGCAACAAATGAGAGTGAAGGAATAACAAAACAAGGAAAAACTAGGCTGGAATGTATTAACAAATGAGAATTTTTAGAATCAGAAGGAAAAAGAAAGAAAGAAATATTCTAGTTTTACCAAATACTAAAGAATAAAAGGAAAGGCTGGAAGACTTCAAGAGAAGAAATGATTCTCTAACACCACCTGGTAGAGACCTCTAGATAAACTGAAACAAGGGTACTACGATGAGTTTCTGTCTTTCTCTAAGCACCACAGGATCAGCTTGTTTAGAATCTGGGAAGTCAAGGGCCACACCCACACTGGCTTGGGCAGTGTCCACAGACAGTGAGAGGAGACAATGGGCACACTGTGTGGCCTTGACCTCCATGAACTAAGAGTGGTTCATGTTTACCACGCCCTCACTCATAGCCCACCTCGACTCATCCAAACTGCCCACGTAAAGTCCCAATGACTACCCAGCCACCAGAAATGACTCAGTAAAGGAAAGGAAAGGAAGGAAGCCTGGACACTCAAGTCAGTGGAAAATGCCCTAAAGCCTGGTTGACATGCAGAATGTAGCAGAAATGTCCTGCACACGATGTCACACACTTGGACAGAAAGGATGGCTAAAAACTCCTGAGATGAGGAAGGTGACAGGATTACACATGATGAGGTCACACAGGGTCATGGAAAACAACCACAGATGAAGTCCACTCATATCCTCTGGGAAGGAACAAAAAGTCAAATGGGTTCACGGTGGGACCTCCCTTTGACCCCTTAGTGATCTAGAGAGCAGGGTCCATATTTTATCCAATGGTCATGTTAGAGGAAAAGACTGAACACCTGAGCAATTTACAACTCTGACACAATGGTGTTCACACGACTGCTGTTGTGGCAGTGTAGCCCCCTACCTGGAACTGGAAGTGCCTGCCCATGCAAGCACAGCTGGAGTCACTTAGGCCACAAACACTGCAGAACATCAAACCAGAAGACTATAAAACTCTTTATTGTCAGACAATCCCTCTCCATCTAGTGTTGCTGGCTATGTGGTTCTTTTCTAGCTACTATAAAAGTTATTTGGGAATCGTGATGGATTCCTATTTGAGGTAATTCGAAAAATAGGGCAGAGGAGAATGAGAAAAGGGAAGCAAGGCTAGAGTGTTCCTGAGAGATTTGGAAGAGAGGAGGGGGGTGAGGCCAGGTTCATCTAGGCCCTGACCCCCACTGCTGACCAGCTGCTTTGGTAAGAATTTATGGTTGACCAAGCTTAGGTCCAGGAAGAGAAACTGCTCAGCTTTGTCTAGTAAGGCTACTTTGCATCCCAGAAACCATTGTGGGCCCCAGAGATTAGATGACAAGACCCTGAGCCAAAAAAATAGAGGAATGAATAACAGTCAGAAAAGGGGAAAACCTATCGAGGTTTACCTGCAATGAGGCCACATGGGTTTATTAGCAGTTTATCAAGATACTATATATTTTCAATGAGCTGAGGATGGTTCTTGGAATTTTAGACATACAGGGCCTATTTTTATTTATATATAATGTATAAGATGGAATTTTTACATCTTTTATTTAGAATTCTATCTTTATTGCTTTTATTTTAAAGACTTTTTGTCAGCTTACTGTTGGTGAAGCCCAAATTCCACTTTTATCAATAAGTTCTGTTTCCACGGGGATTTCAGAAGTGTGGTTCACGTGGTGACCCTACCAGATGGGCTGTCACTACCAAGGATCATGCAGCAGACCATGACAACCTCTGAGAATATAATAAACACAGACCCAGAAACTCTGTACCCTTTCCTCTTATGGTGTCATTCTCATTAGCTAACTCATATTTTATATGTGCTATACATTCTGTACATTCTGGTCTGAGCCAAGAAGGACCCCATTCTCTCTCTCTCTCTCTCTTTCCTTGTAGGGTGTCAGCCAGACTTTCATTCATGAGTACCTGACAGTGGGTAAGGAAAGCACTATGTATGCCCCCAGCCAAAAAGGTAAAGAGGCATGACCTTAGTTTACAAAATGGCATAAATTCTACAAACTTGCACTGAAAATGCATAAATAGATAACAAGTGGGTGTCTTGTCAGTGTGACACAATTTAAAAACAGAGTACTAGGAACCCAAACATTATAGGACATGAGGCAAAATATCTCCTGAATCAGGCCAAGAAAACGCTTCTTGACCAGATACCAGGTGTGTTGTTTACCTCTAGAGGCACCTATGGTTACAGGGGTGCCACCACAGCTGGGGACCTCTACAGCACAACTTTACTTACAGAGAAGGCCCTGAAAAGGTGTCCCCAAGGTGGCACAGTACAATGGCCCTGCCATGGCTGCCACATGGTAGATGGTATTTTCCAGCAGATGAGGGAAGGGCAGCCCTGGTTCACCCTGTCAGTCATGTCATTTATGGATGTGAGACAGCAGAGGTTGATATTTGTGACTGCTCTGACCCACGTCTATCCTATTTCTTCCTTTCCTCGCTTCCAATCCCAACGTTTCAAACTCTAATGGCAAAGAATTGGGACATGTCTTACATGTGTAATGACTTTAAAAGTTCATTTAAATGTAAAGCCTTTGAAAATAATTACCGAAGCTCCCGAATTACCTGTGCGTGCTTTGAGACCCAGTGACGGAGGACATTCAGGACTCGATTGGTAGCTGTTCTTCGGATGATAAACTCTTTGTCACATGTTCTCTCTGTGTTGTTAAATCCTTAGTAGGAAAAGGAACAAGTTGTAGTTAAAGCCAATCCCCAAGGACCTGGAAAAGGTCACTTATTTTAGGACATTGTTAATGAAACTCATAAATGATCTGTCTTGGCAGAGAGGTGCAAGTGGCTTCAGACTTGTGAATTCTGCTTACTTATTATACTGTCATTGTGAGGCCACCACCTGCTTACAGGTGCAATTACGTGACTAATGTGCACATATTTATTAAAGGCCACTGATGAAAGCTAGTGTGGCACTAATGAGATTTCCATTTATGCCTGTCATGTTCTACAACACAAAGCTAAGGAGGATTAACAAAGTGTTTGAGCCAGCATTAATTTATACTTTTGCCCCAAAGCGATTATATAACACTGAATATTTAGAGGTAGATGAGCTATATCATGACTTGTAGATGATACAATTACTAAAAGAATTACTAACTGTTTTTGCCATAAAATATTATAAGTATGTAAGGTGATATATTTGTTGACTGCTTCAACTTAGTCATTCCACAATGTAAACATAAGGCAAAACATCACACTGTACTCCATAAATATGTTAACAGATGCAATTAGCACTTATCAATTAAAAATAAAATATTTGAAAAAAACAAGACTGGTTGGGTTCAAATCACTGTTTTCCCACCCTAGAAAATTACATCATTTCTCTGGTGACCTCACATTTGACCATAAATGTACCTACATCACAAGAGTTGTTGTGGAATTATGTTTGCTAGTACTGGTTGAGTTTTTAGAGTGGTACCTGGAACAGAATGAGAGCTCAATAAATGTTAACTATTATTCAATTCAATATTGGTCTAGCATTTATTTTTTTCTGGTGCTGGGAATAGAAACCCAGGGCCTCTAATATGCCAGCCAAATGCTCTACCACCAAGCTACACCCTCAGCCCTGGTCCAGTGTCTTTGATTCCATTCTGTGCCAGCTTATGTCTCTATGTTGGGCACCTTTTCACAATCAAGAAACCATTTCAATCCTTTCCCATGGATTCTGTTTTAAAAGATTCTGCCATGTAATCATAATTAAATTATTTATTTACTTTAAAAATTAATACTTCTTGGGCAGGGGATATAATTCAGCAGTAGAGCTAAGGAAATTATGTGTGGGGCCCTATGTTCAATCTCCAAGATGACAGCATAGTAATAATAATAATAATACTTCTTGGAAGAGTTGTCTACTCATTGATCCCATTTCTTCATCTACCACTCTCTCATATCCTACTCCAAGCTTCTCACACCCTCTCACCACCAAGACAGCCTTGTTAAGGTCATCAATAACCTCCATGTTCCTATAACCAAGGGATAGTCTATAATCTCTCCCTTGGGAATCTCATCTCTATCTACCACTTAAATAATCACATATAAGTAAATTACTCACATATCTATAGTCCCAGAGCTCTTCTCTGAGTTCCAGACCCATATATCCAATCTCTCTTAATATTTTCCTCTTAGATAGTCAAAACACACCTCCAGCTAAATATATTCAAAAGGAAGATCTATGGCCTTTCTACCAAACTGTGTTCTCACCTCGAGTTCTCTCTCCCAGTAAAGAATCATCATCCTTCAGGTATGCAAACCTGGACTGGAAACTTTGGAATTATTCTTGTCCTACCTCTCTGCTGTTTCCTAACAATTTACCTGTTAACAAATTCTCAAATCTGTTCATGTCTTCCTATCTGCAAAGCCAAAATCAGAGTTAAGCTACCAGCAACCCTCATATGGTCCACTCAACTAGTCTTCAATACCACTCCAGCTTCTGCAGATCTCAAATGACTAGGGCCAGAAAGATCTTTTCAAAGGGCAAATAGGATGGATCATTCTAATGTTTAAGGTTTTTCAATGGTTTTTATAATAAATACAAAACTCCTTAATACAGACTACAAGACTGTTATGGCTTTAATACAAAATATTCCCCCAGACTCATGGTGGCAATATGTTGGAAGGTTCTGGAAATTTTAGGGAGTGGGGCCCAATTGGAAGAAATAGGTCACTGGGGTGTATCTTTGAAGGTTATACCGGCTCCCCAGTCTCTTCCTTGCTGTCTGGTTCTCATTGGTCATGAGGTGAAGCCTCCTCCTCCACACGCTCCTGCCACCACAATGATTTGCCTCACCATGGTCCCAGAACCAATGGAATCAAAGAACTATGGACCGAAACCCCTGAGACTGTGAGCCAACATATATCCTTCCTCCCTCAGGTTATTGCTGTCAGTATTTTGTCACAGTGACAAGAAAAATAGCTAGTACAAAAGTCCTTCATGATTTGGTCCTAGCTTCTCTCAGCCTTTTCTTCTAGTTCTCTTCTTCTATCATATTCTTATGTTTTTCTCTTCCATCTGTCCACCCTTCCTTTAGTCTTTCATGACCCTCAGGACTTCACACATACTGTATTACACCTGGAACTATTATTTTGCCCCTTTTTTAGTCAGTGAAAGCCACTTATTCTTGCTTTTTCTTTTGCTTCCCAGATGGGTATTTTCTGGCCTTAACTGGACAGATTTCTCATCGCACATCTCATAACATACTACACATTTGCTTTATGGCACATATTGGGCTTGAAATTTTACTCTTACATATGTGATCATCAATATTTTCATCTTCCATGAAGACAGGGATCTACTATATTTTACTGAGTCTGAGAACCTATATGGGATATGGCATAGAGCAGAGGTCATTCATGGTATAGAAGACAGATGAATGGATAGATAGACAGATAGATATTTAAATGAATGAATGAAAGCCTGGAGAGTAGAAACTTGATGTGCACACAGGATGATTATGCAGATGACTGAAAGAATAGTCCTTAGAGTTTCTGAGTGAGTTAGATAAGAAAACCTATAAACTCCTACAGGGCAGAGTTCCCCTCTCCTCCCTCTTCTTTAAATGTAGACAGGCATCTTCCACCCACCATCAGACATTTAAATTCTGTCAGAAGATGGTGATGATATGCTCTTGGCAGACTCAATATATTGAAAAAATCTTTACTGAAAATTTAGAAATTCTGCATAAAATGTAACAAATATTGTTCTAAATGGATAGCTGAGTTCACAAGAAAGTAAGGACTTCTCCAAGGTCAAACACACAGAGCAATCTGAAAACCAGAACCAAGCCAAGCCTCAGAATGGATGCTGGCTGCCCAGTGAGGGGTTGAGGGAGTTAGCAATTTACTAGTCATGGTCACATAATCCAGGGGAAGGAGTTCCAGAACTTTCATGAAGAGTGGGTGGCAGGATGGGACCTGAGACTCCCATGTAAAGCTGACCTCTCAAAGGACCACTCTCTGTGAAAGACAGTACTAGGGGAAAATCTTATTTGCAAAGGAAAAACTTGTCTGGAGATGAGCATGGTGGTTCCATACCTATAATCCCAGATACTTGGGAGGCAGAGATAGGAGGACTGTGGTTTGAGGCTTGCTCTTAGACTTTTTGAGATCCTATCTCAAAAAAAAAAAATTTGGGTGCAGTGATACTTAACTACAGTTGCAGCTACTCTGAAAGTGGAGGCAAAGAGGATTGTGGTTCAAGGCTGACTTGGGCAAAAGTGTGAGACTGTCTGAAAACTGAACTAAAACAAAACAGGCTGGAGGCATAAGTAAAATGGGAGAGGGCCTAAAAAGTTTAAGGCCCTGAATTCAAACCTCAGTATGAAAGAGGAAGAAGACAGAGAGAGAGGAGAGAGAGACGAAGAGAGGGAAGAGAAGGAAGGAAGGAAGGAAGGAAAGGAAGAAAAAAAAAGGCAAGAAACTTGTCTGGAGTTGGGCTGCAGCTCACTGGTAGAGTGCTCACCTAGTGTGTGCATTGCTTGCCTCAACCTGGATCTCAATGAGGGCTGAAGACAAAAACCCTCCTAAAAACTGATAAACTCAGGCCCGCCTCCTGTAGGACTGAAGCTGAGATTGAGTCACTGCTGTGTGCTCTGCCCCTCCACAGGAGAGGTTAAAATAAAGGTGGCCTAGCTAGTGACAGCTCTGGGGACACGACTTTAGTACTCAAAATACTGCTCTGGAGGAACACACACTGAGCCAACTGAGCCCCCTAAAAAAACCTCACAATCCAAAAATCAGAAAACATACAAACCAGCCACCATGAGCAGAGGTCAGCAGCCACAGGGACCAGGAACCACCCTCCCCAGGTCATGCCTTCAACCCACCAGGTACTTCAAAGGCTAGAGCTAGTACAGAGCCTCAGCTTAAACATCCTAACGTCAGGCCATTTACAAAGACCAAAAACATACAAGAGGGAATTGAAGACACAAAAGAATAAAAAGCACTTTAAGAGATTTTTCAAGAACCACATAAAACTTCTTAATTGCTATCAGCAGTGAGTAAGAGAATGGAAATAAGATTATTCTTTCAATATTCTTGCAGATAAGTAAAGACAGACTAGACACAGATACATGAAGAAAGACTAAACAGGTTTGAAAAAGGCATCTGAGAAAATTATCCCCAAATAAAGTATAGAGAGCTAGAGATGGAAATCAGAAAAGAGGAGGAAAAGATATTTCCCCCTGTATATTAAAAAATAAAGAGGAAAGAATTAGAATTCCCAGCTTGCATCTAGCAAGATTGTCAGAAGACTTTTTAAAGGAAGAAAAACAAAGAAGCAATGTAGGAAAAGACTTTTCAAGACTTGATGAAAGACATGGCTCTTCAAGTCCAAAAATATCTATGAATCCCAAGCAAGAAAATCAAATGAAAACCACACCAAGACCAAGTAAAATGGTGGTACTGCAAGCAAAGACAGCTCAAAGCAAACAGTGGGCACGTGTAATTATCTCTAATGGAGAAGCAAATGAGGGGACGGAAAATGGAGAAAGCACTGCGTGAGAAGGATTAATCTGCGTAGAGCAGAGGCCTTGACTGGAGTGAGAACAAGTAAGGAGAAGACAGGACTTTGCTGAAGGATGAAAGTTAGAAGTTAGTGAAACACTGAAGAAAGTGGATGGGGAAGAGCTCTCCCCCATCCCATATATATAAATCTAAAGGTAGCCAATTAGCTAATGAGTGGGATCGAATGGATAAGACGGGAGAAACAGAAAGATGGAAACCAGTGTGAAGTGTTAAGTGGAAGAGAAAGATGCATTTGAATGCATTTCAGAAAAGCATCTGCCCCCACTGGTCCTTCTGTGCCCGTGTCGCGGGAATGGAGAGGGGAGTTTACTTTGAAAGATGTGAAGCAAATGGAAGGGCTCTCTATTGCTTTCCAAATGATTCGCTATCACAGGCTGAAAGATTCTTGATCAGATTTCCAATACTTTCATAAATTCAAATTCCAGCCCCTTTACTATTTAGGTTAGAATTTGATCACACTGCTTGGATGATCCTCATAGCTGCTTCTAATAGCTGTTTAAAAAAATAAATGTTTTCTGTTTATATCATGGCTTGGCACATTCACAGATATCCCTTTGCTGTCCAGAACTCATTACTTCTGTCACTCACAGGGCTCAAAATTCTCTTGGAAACTAAGCAAGCATTTAAATGACCATTACAATGTCCCACCTCCATCAGCATGACTGGAGCAATCCACAAATTGTTGTAAAGATGGCCAGAGTAGGGCCAAGTGTTGTGGCTCACACCTGCAATCCCAGTTACTCAGGCTATGAAGATCAGGAGTTATCATGGTCCAAGGCCCTCATCTCAACAAATAAACTGGACATGGTGGCACATCACAGTAGTCTCAGCTACATAGGAAGCACAGGTGGTCTAGGCCAGCCTGGGCAGAAACACTAGACTTTACCTAAAAAACAGCTAAAGCAAAAGGGCTGGGGGAATGGGTCAAGTGGTTTAGTGCCTGCCTAGCAATCATGAAGGCTTGAGTTCAAGTCACAGTACCATAAAAAAAAAGTCAAGAGTATTATTTCCTTCTAAGATTAAAAACCTCCATGTGTTGGTCAAACAATAAAAATGGTCTTTCAGGAAGGAAATGAAAAGCTTGAGATCCACCATGTCTACTGTTCTCACACATCCTTTTAATTAGCAGATTTTCAAAAGGTTGTTATTTTTGGTTTTTTGTTGGTAATGGGGTTTGAACTCAGGCTCTCACATTTGCTAGGCAAGTGCTATACCACTTGAGCCAAATCTCCCACCCTTTTGTGTTTTTTATGTTTTTGATGTTTTTCAGAAAGGGTCTTGTGTTTTTGTCCAGGGCTGGCCTCAGACTGTGATCCTCCTACTTATGCCTCCCAGGTAGCTGGGATTATAGCTGTGTGCCTCCATACCCAGCTTTTTTGTCTAGATGAGTTTCCCTAACTTTTTCCCCAGACTGGCCTGGAACAGTGATCCTCCCAAGTATCACCTCCTAAGTGGGATTACAGACATGAGCTACCATGCCCAACCACTCTCAACTCAAAAACACTGACAATTTAGAAGTGCCCTAAACCTGATACATGAGCCATCTGTGTGAGGGGTATAACTGCAAAGTCCTGACAGATCAAGTTTATAAAAGTGTCTGCAGTTTATTCAAACTGGTCTGAGTGTCTTCACTATGACATAGACATCAGGTGCATGCCAGCATCCTGCTGGCCAGAAATGCCTGTCTCCTCATTTTTCACAGCCTTTAGAGCTATGTGATCAGAGCAATGGATTTCCACACTTGCCAGACTTCTTTCTCACACACCACCATCTAGCTTGAGTGGTGCTTGGACAAGGCTTATTTCTAAATTTAATTATGAATTTCAACTTGTGAGTTTAAATATCAACTACACTGTTTATTGGTGGCAATATCTATATTGAAGCCATTTTGATCTAGAATTGTAGATCCATGTCACCCTCGTCAAGGAGTCCTTTTGCTATATTTTTGGGAAAGCAGATAGCAAATCTTTGTGGGGCTTTAAACGTCTCTCACTTGTTGAATTCTATAAGTCTACGGGAAAATCTGTTCTAGTAATATCACACATCTCTTTCCAAAATATGCACAATCTTTTCCAGTTTGGGGCACTGCTCAAACTGAACAAATTTGGGCAAAACTGAGCCGCCTGGAAAAATGACAAGAACCAAGTCACCATCCATGTGAGTTTAAGATTGAGATTGAACTTTGTGGCCATTTCCACAGACACTTTGTGGACTGTCCTGTCCCCTGTAGTCATCTCTTCTTAATTAGACCATATACTCTTTGGTGACAACATCTTTGCTAAAATTGCATTGTTCCCAATGGAAACTAAAGAGGTGTTTCCTGCAGATTCCCTATATCTGACTAAAAGCCATTCTTTCACTGTATTTCCAAGGTGAGTATTTATTTGAAACCTGTCATAAGCAGAAACTATAGCAATTAGTGGAAGAGAGGCAAGGGGGTTGACAAATAGAGAAAAGGAGGGAAATTTACATTTTATTTTTTGAATAACATAATACTCAGCCAGCTTCAGAGCCTACTTTGTAAGAGGCAAGTAGAAATAAAGGTGAGATGGAAATGAGATTTCACACAGGTGGGTTATGGGCTAGTCCAATGAGAGCCAACCTGGGGCTATCTAAGGAAAAACTTGTAAAAGTAACATAGGCCACCAAGAATTGGTCCACAGAGGTGTTATTAGGATCAACAAAGCATCTTTAAGCTATCTTTTTGACTTGGTGAGAAGAGTTAGCCAGAATGCAGAAGAGGCTAAAGGAAGAGGAATAATATTAACATCAATGGTCCATGGTAGCAGGCTGCCTGGGAAGAAGGAAATGTGAACTATTGGTTACTTTGATTGTAGTCATAGGAACTGTTTCTTGTGTGTTCATCCCCAGTGAATGAGTGCACTGCCATCACTTTAATGGCTCCACAATGAGGGAATTAAGAATGATGTCACTTCAATGAGTCATCATTTTCCACTTTATACAAATGGGACACAATGTCTGATAGCGCCAATGTTATCTACATGTTTGTTTCACACAGTAGATGACCTTCTAAAAATAATGTCAAGACAAAATTATATAATTGGTTTGCACACGACACTTCTGTGTACTTATATGACGACTGTAGTTTTACTCTTTGGTCGCTGCCCTGGAAAGATTGTTAATATTTATCACTTTTCTGTGCCAGGCACTGTGCCAGGAGCTTCACAGTGGCCTATCTTTTAACCCTGACAACTAAGGACAAAACAATTGTCATTCGTCACATGATGAGTGCCAAGTATAGCATCTTAAGTACTGTGGCTTCTTTGACAATAACAGCAACTGCTTAGGGGAAATGCTATTATGGCCACTTTTGGACAAAGAAACCTGGCAAAGGTCACAGAAGCAATAAGTGTCAGAAACAGCTTTTGAGCCAGATTTGTCCATTTCCAAACCCAGAGCACCATTTATCAAACCTTGCTACCTGGAGCCACAGTTTCAACCTTAAGCTTCTCTTACAAATGGGTAAATCAACACTTAAAGCTACAAGAGAAGATGCTATTTTGATATTTTGAGAAAGCAAAGGTTTTCCTTTTAATTCTTTCTTCTAAATGCTGAAGTGCGAGAGCATGGTGCCACTAGAAGCATCTGTTTCATATGGTAGTGGATTTTAACCCCAAATCTCTACTTATCTAAGTGGAACTTAAGTTTCTTCAAAATGGGCTCTTTTCAAAGTTCAATACATTTCTTACATGACCGTTATATAGACTACTATCTTTTAAACTTCTACTCATGACCTGTTCAAGGGACTGAAATCAATTTAATGACCATCAATAAAAAAAATGAAATAGATGAAGACTATCTGAGTGAACTGTCCATAGAAACTTCCTCTTTCTTCTCTCTCTCTCTCTCTCTCTCTCTGTATCTCCTGGGTCATAACAGAAAATATGAACTTCTTAGAGTGGGTTGCAATAAAAACATTTGACAGTAGCTGTTATAGGCAGTCTGATGATTAGCACTATGTTTAAACAATCTGCATTAATTTCCCAGAAACCCTGGGTAATTATATACCTTGCTCTGAGACATGTTGAGGAAGGAGGACCTTCCTCACTTTCTATGGCTCCTCCTTTGCTCTGTCACTAAACTGATTCCTCATCCTCCTCCTGTCCTCCTCTGTCTCATTCTGGAATCCATCATCTCTTCCTGAGTTGACACCATTCAGTTCTGACTCCCTTCGAGGCATAACCATCTCTTGTGGGCTTTCCATGAACTCCCACAAGTTCCAAAATTTCCCCCAATCCCTCATTTCAGTTTCAAGCTTCCTATGGGGCATTTCCCTATTAATGACACATTCTCCTCTCATAAGAAGCACACCCCAAACTCACGCTAGAACTTTACCCCTCCTGCGACTCCTCACACTCTCACTGACTGGCTAGGATAGCCATGGCGTCAGCTTCTCAGGTCAGAATCTTGACTCTTTTCTGTCTCTCCTTGGTTTTTCCCATTCAGCCAACAAGCTCTGTTACATTTTGTAGCATTTGTTAGATTTCTCCCTTCTCCTGCTACCATCCTAAGTCTGTGTGCTATACAGGCAGGTTGCAATTATTGTCATCTAGAAAGTCTTCTCCATTGTCTCTATCTTTCTAGTCTTCCACCACCCACAATTCTATTATGCCATCATATCTGCAGAGCACCTGCTGTGTTCCATGTACTGTGGAGTTCTGGGTGAAGGAGTGATGTGCTCCCTGCTATCCAGAGGGGAAGATGACAGCCTTCAAACTAGTAAAACATCAAAAATGTAAAATGCAAAACCCCAGGAGTGAGCAAGGTGCCTGCCTCTTTCAGAATAATCTTCCTAATGTGAACTGAAGTTCCTTCAAAGATGCTACATTTGAGCTTCCAAATTGTTTGAACTTCATTAATTATAGAGTTGTGACCTTGTAGAGAGATGAGGTATAATAAATTATACCCAACAGTTGTGTTGGGCTGTTTAGGCCCTTTCCATAGCAAATTATCATTAGTCCATGTGTCTAGCTCAGCATTTTGTGGGAATTTCTGATGGACTCTTGCAAGGTATGTTAGGCAACCTGAACCTCCATTCTCTCTTTTAATCTTGAGGCTAGGAAGGAGTTGTCCCCTGAATATTGTGGAGGATTTTCCCACCTTTTTGTAGTTTGCCTCCTGATGACCCCACCTAGTTTCTTATGGTACTCCAAAAGGTTCCTTACAGAGCTCATGTTGCTAACTTGAGTTTGTGTTCCTAGGGTATAGTCTTTCGTGTTGGCTCAGAATAAGTCCCTTTCTTGTTTCAGAATTGTTATTTTTCTTTTCTTTTTTTATGACAACACCAAAGACCACTTTATCTTGCTACTCCTCCAGCACAAGTACTTCAATGTCTCTTTATTGCCCATAGAAAAAGCAATGGAATAAGTCTAGAATATTTTTCTAAACATTAAGAGATGAAGTTACTTGTTCAAATTCACAGAGCTCATAAATTGAAACAAAAAAAAATAGGTCAATGCAGACAAGCAGGAGATTTGTGTCTATGATGCTGAACATTGTAGTGTTAACTACGTCTTTGAATTGACATATTCTTCTTGAGCGATGATAGTCTGTAGCAGGTAGGTTATGTGGTATAGTGACCTCTTGTACATTCAACTGCTTCCATTTTAATGGAATATCTGTTAGCTATCTTTGGTTCACGTGGGACAAAAACCTCAACTCAATCTGGTTTCCAGTTAAATAGATGGAGACAGGTCTAGAGTCAGATCCTACTTGAGTTAACACAAGCACATAGTGACATTTCTGGCCACTTCTTTTAGTGCTCCAATTCTACTCTCATTTCCAGACAGGAAACTTGAGAAAGGCTGTGCTAGTCTTATGAGCTCACTTCACAACATCCAGAGGATAACAGTGCATTGTTTCTGGTAAATGCCAATGAAGAGAAGAAGTTTCTATCTCAGAAGCTTCCAAAAAAATCATTGCATTTGGCTGACAAACTGCACCATCCACCCTCTGTGAACTCATGGCTGTAGTGGTAGGGTTGGGGAGGTAAGCTGTTGCTCAAAGCACATGGTAGGGAAAAGGAAGGGGCAACCTCTAGAGGGGCTACTCATAATATATATTTGAAGCAATGAGCAAATATGGCAGAATGGTTTTGTTGTTTGACTGTTTTTAACCTTTGCATACATGTGCTATCTTTCATTTTTTAAGTTTTTCTCTAAGTGCAATTAACTGCAGCAATAAACACCACCACAATATTGTAGAGTGAGGAAAAGCACCTTACATCTATCATTATTTGTGATTAAAAATACATGAACAATGGTAAAATCAATACAATTGCCTTCATCTTTCAAAAAACAGTAAGACTATCAACTGAATTGTTCTTATAGATTTTTTTAAAAAAATCATGCCTTAAGAGCCATACAGGAATGATTATACATCACTTTTAATATAAAACTGATGAAGAACCTTGTGTATTACTTTATTTAATACTCAGAATTCTAGTAAACAAATTCTTTATTTTTATAGATGAGGAAGCTGAGGCTCAGAGAAGCCCAATAGCCACCTATCGTCATAGATGGTAAAATCAGAGCCAGGATTTACACCGAGGCTAACGATTCTATGATGCAGGTTCTTCCTGCAGAAACACATGGCCTGCAAGTCTGTTCACAAGGAGCAGCAAGTCACTCCTGTTGATTGTTGTGCAATTTTCAGGCCTCCCCTTATTGCTGTCATGCTGGTATAGAAATGCCACAAGAAGATACGACCAGCCTTAAGGGTGTGGTGACTTCTGCCAAAGCTGAAAGGGGGTATTTGAGGAAATGGTGACAAGTGAAGCCAGTTTAATGACTTCAAGAAAATTGGCTGGGCAGCAGAGGGATAGGCCAGAAACTGAAAGGTAACACAGGTTTGTGAGAGACAGTAGTGTGAACCATCTGGAAAACTAAAGGACAGCAATCATTTTAAAAATTCAAGAAATTTTGGTAGGAGTTTCTTGATAATAAAATCAATACTACTGAGCAAGGCCTTTGAAAACACAGCTAGTACTCTAGAAATGGTTAATATTCAGAGCACACAAAAAAGAACAAACTCTAAATTTCTTGACCTTTTATTTTCTGTTCCACTTCATAAGCAACTGCCTTAAAAAAGGAAAGGAGGAAGATTTTTCTGTACATTAATTTGAATTTCCTGATGGGCATCAGATGTCTGTTGCAGAATAATAGGTTTTAGTGCCTAAAAACAGTAGGTTTTTGTCATTAGAAAATGAAACCTGCTCTTGAGATGGGTATGTAGGAGAAAATCAGGAGCCACAAAGCACAAAGCTGTTCCTCTTTGGTCAGACACGAAGTATTTATTGAGCATTATTATGTAAGTCTCCTTGCAGGTGTTGGGGTACAGCAGTGATCAAGGAAAACTAATGAGCTGTTCATTCATAGGAACCTACAGTTTAAAAAGGGGGAGAGAGAAACAAATTATGCCAATGATATTATCTAAGACAAATAAGGTAAGTTGAGATATTGAGATATTCAAAAGAAGAGCTATTGAAAGGAGCTATTAAAATTAAGATCCTGACACAAAGAAGGGTAAGCATGTTGATGAGAGAGACAGAAAGAGAGAATAATCACATCAGCTAGACAGCTAGATGGGTTGGGGAAGGTCTTTCTGAGGAGGGGACACATGAGGTGGTGGGAAGCAGTCAAAAGGAAAGGAGTGCAAAGGCTGCGATAGCTCAGTGCAACCGGGGGACAGAAAGCTTTCCTGTATGGCGGGAGCCCTGTGAATGTGGGGGCAGAAGAAGGACATGAAGTCGAAGGTGATAAAATCTACAAGCATCTTGTAAGGCAAGTTAAAAAGTCAGCTCTTATTTACTGGTGTTGGAAAGTCACCAGAGGGCTTTCAGGAGGAGTCACATAATCTCATCTGCACTTTGAAAAGGTTAGTCTGCCATGGGTAGTGCGGCCTAGAGAAGGAAAAAGCGGATTGAGGAGTGACCAGGAGTGAGATAGTAATTCATGTGATCCAAGTGATGAGCGTTTGGACAAAGGTTGTGACAGGAGATGGTAAGAACTGTGGGAGAAAGAGGGGCTTAGACTTACTGACTGATCAGATGTGGAAATCTATACTGAATTGAATAGTGTCCATCCAAATTCATATCCACTCAGAACCTGTGAATGTTACTTTGTTTGGAAATAGGGTCTTTGCAGATGAGATCAAGTTAAGATGTTAAAATAAATTAGTGTGTCTTAAATCCAATCACTGGTGTCATTATATAAAAAAGTAAATTTGACACAGACAAAATCAGAGGAAAGAAGACCATGTGACAGTGGAGGCATAGACTACAGTTAGGAGGCCAACAGCCAAGGAACATCAAAACTTGCAAGGGACAACCAGAAGCTAGAAAGAGGCCAGGCAGGATTCTTTCCTAGAACCATCAGAAAGCATAGCCCTGCTGACACCTTGACTTTGAACTTCAAGTCTCCAGAATAGTGAGGGATCCATTATTGTTCCTTTAAGACATCTAAATTGAGGCAATTTGTTATAGCACCTGTAGGGAACTAATAAATACAAGGTTTAAGGGAAAGAAAGGAGTCAAGAATGGTTTTGCTGCTGGGGGCAGAGTAGCTGGGCAGATGATGGTGCTATTTTCTGAACTGGGGCAAGGGTAGATTGTAGGTGGAAGACTGTGTTTGGTTTGAGACATCTTCTAGTTGTGTAAGTGGCAGTATCAGTGTAGCTATTTAACATAACACCCTGAGGCTCAAGTAGAAAGATTCAGACCAGAAATATAAATTTGAGAGTATTAAGCATTTAAATTGTTCTTTAAAACTCTAAGAATGGATGAGCTTGCTTAGGTACAGAGTATAGATAGGGGAAAAGGCCAAACAGAGTTCTGTGCCCCATAGTCAGGACAGATTAGGTCAGGTCAAAGAGGAGCCATCAAAGGAGACCAAAAAGGGAAGGAGGGCAGGGATAAAGGAAAACTAGGCACATGAGGTCATGTGGCAGTCAAGAGGAAGAGTTTCCCAAGAAGAAGTGACCAGCTGTGTTGAATGCTGCTGAGAGGCTGAGTGAGATAAGGGCTTTGGCAAGATGTTGGTCACTGGTGATCTGGATCAGAGTCACATCAAGAGTAGAGAAGTGAATGTTTGAGGGAATGGGCTAAAGAAAGAAAAGAGGTGATGGGAGTGGATTCATTGCTTTGGACAATTCTTTCAAGACATCTTGCTTTGAATAAGCTGAGAAGTTGAGCAGGACCTGATACGTGGTTACATTAAGATATGGTGGTGTGCTGATAGAGATGGTTGAGCAAAGGAAGAGAGAAAAGGTAACTGCAGGAGAACAGATCTTGAGGAGGTGGAAAGGGCTGGGGTGGGGTTAATTCAGGATAATTCTTCTAGATCCTTGGGGCTGTGGAGAAGGGTCATCCTTTCCCATTGGTCTCTGTTTCCACTAAGAAACATGAGACAAGATTACTGGCCAAGTTTGGGGAGGGATGTGGAGATATGAGAAGAGGAGACAATGGGAAGACTGTAAAGTTAGTCCTGGAAGTGCAACTCTGGAAGACTGTCCAGAGGATGGCTTCATTCTGTCTGAATATCAAATCCATTTGATGCTGTCAGTGTTCAGTTATGGCCTTAAGTGTCCTATACATGTGTCTTTGGTCCTCCCATCAGAACTTTCCAGGCAAAGCTTCTGCTTCCCTTCCAGTGCCTTGGAGACAGCCCCAGAGGTTGAGGGTCAAAATGAAGGTATTCATGTTTGTGCCACTCTTGTGGCCTTTCATTTTAAATTCTCTGCCCTGCTTTGAAATTTACAGAAAGCCCAATGAAGGGAAGATCAGCACAGTCTGATTGTGTACTGAGGTGTGCTCCAAAACCTACCCAGATTTCAGGCTCCAACCAGCTTGTTGTGTGATTCTGCTCTGTGAATTAGTTTAATGACAACTGACTGACTGATGATTATAAATTTTAACAATCTTTTGGTTTTGTGTTTTCTTTGTTTGTGTTCCTACTGGCAATACCCTTCTACCTCTCGCCTTAGACTGCTTTAGGGCAGGAATGACAACTACATCCTATTTAGCCTTGAGTTCCTGGTATTCATGCACAAAAACAGGCTCTGGATAAAAGGCTGTAGTGTATATGCTACAATCAGTTCTCTCACTGTATAAGCAGGAATTTCTGCTGGATAGATAAGGCTTGGATTCCTTATACCAACAGCATTGGATCCATTGCTTATCCAATGAGGACAACATTAAAAAAAGAACTCAAAACTTGCATGGTACTAACAGCTTACTATGGCAATGCTCTAACTTCATACTGCCAGGCTCATGCCATTCCTCCTTCCTCAGCAGACCTCACCATCTGTGACTAGAAGATTAAAGTCATCTGAAGGAAAGCAGGGGACAGCCTGCACTCTTTCTTCAAAATATCTCTACAATTTCATCTTCACTCTCTTCCTTTACCCCTGGGGAAAGCAGCAAATGTGATGGGAAGAATATCCGGAATGAACTGGGTTCATTTTAATGGGTGTATTTCACTGACAAAAGTCCCTTTCTCTGTCAGGGTATCAAATTCCTCTTGGGTCACATGAAAAGTTTCCATGTATAGGATACCCTCCTTTCCCTGGCATCAATTACCAGCCCTCTTCACTTCCCTCATCCTTCTAGCACAACTCCACAGAGCCCTCCCATTTGCTTACAAAGGCCTCTCCTCAACACTGCCACTCCTTCACGTGATGAGGGCAATAGTATTTTTCTCATCCTAGTTCTTAAAAAGTATTTGTAAGCAGACAAGGGCTTTTGGCAGAGGCAGCAAAGTGCCACCAGTGCACACAAACCACTGGTGTGTTGGTTTTGGATGCTTCTTAGTAAAGTCAGGCCATACTAATTCCATATATCTGATTGTATCCGTCACTTTATGTAAGATTCCTGAGTGAAAATAACCGAAAACCTCATCTCTTATCTTTGAAATTCAAAGACACTGAGATGTATCAGGTGGACCTGTGTGGCCCAGCACCAGATCAAGCTATAGGAAAGGATGATGAGGTTTCCTGAGAGTCAAGTTAAGAAGCAAAGAGGAGTCTGACTGGTTTCCTGGGTAAGCTGTAAGTCATATGTCCTGGGCAAGTTAGTAGAGATCTACTCCAGCCACTGAGGGGGCCATAAAGAGAGGTGGCTTTATAGGAGCATCTCTGGATATTGGCCAAGATGTCAACATCAGCAGCAGAGACACCTAGGACCAGAGGGTGGGGCTGAGGATTTAGTGAGACACAACATCTGGTCTAAAGGAGTACAGTAGTCAGGCTAGGAAAGGTAGAAATGGCTTTGGGAATTCCTGGAAAGATTCCCAATTAATCCTTTGAAAAATGGACTTACCATGATGATCCATGTTGATTCCAAGGTGGGTGAGGCAGTTATTAAATTGTCATAACTCAGGCATTATAAAAAATCAGGCCTGGTCTCAAGGTCCAACATTGAGGGCCTAGGACATTGGATTACATTTATATCTCCCTTCATACAAAAGGCCTTGCAAATAGCAGGTAATCAATTGCTTTTATTTTTTAAATCTAAGATTTTTAAATTCACTTTATCATGTTATGGCTACATATGTTAACATAGACTGGTTCCATTTATTGGAAGACCTTGGTATGTCCTGAGTCAGGAGGTTCCTGAACCTCCCTACTTTGGAATTTACCACACTTCTCCTCCCATCCCCTTCCCTCCTCCCCAGGGTCTGTAACCACAGACTTAAGGTATTGTGCTTTCACTTTACCAATGGAGGAGTCAGACAATGCTTGTACACAGTTGTGAGACATTCAGCTGAGGAATATGCTCTCCGTGCAAGAGCAGGGTCACATAGGTCCTTGGGGCACCTCCACCCTGGCTGGGGATTGGCCTCACCTGTCTTCCATGTCTCTGCAGTGTCAGAAAGTCTATTTGTATCATTCATAATGGAAAATGGCTGTTCAATGTCCAATTTTGAAAACTTTCAGAACAGATTACTAAAAATTCTTAAAATAGATTTGGGAATCTCACAGTTCCTCTCTTGCCTTACCTAGACCTTCTCTTCATCTACAGAGAACTGTAAAACTATAATTCTTATGGAGGAATTTAATCATTCTTCTGTCCAGAATCTGTGCTCTGTCGATCAAACCAACACTTATTAATTGGTATGCAACTGCTGAAGGCACCAGAAGCTGCTCAAGAATTTCATCCCCTAAATCTGTGTTATCATCACTATTCATTAAACTAGAGAGAGTCCTTTCTTAAAACCACAAATTCTAAAAGTATTTTCTATTCAACTTCCCAAGAAATGATTCAACTGTCTAGAAGTGAGTCAACAGTCTACCAGTTCCTTGTACAAAATTTTCTTCTACCAAATTAAGTCAAAGTATTTGGTTAATATAAATATGAATTAATAAACCATATTGATTCCCAAGCTTCATGATTTCTAAACCATACTGATTCTCTTTTTTATTCACATCAAGCCTGGCCCATTTTAAGGGCAGAGGCCTTAATAACCACAGTATACATGTCATTTTGGTTAGAAAAATAGCTTTCCCAAATTACACTGGCCTCTTGGACTAGAAGTCCTGTGGCAGGTCTGTGAAGTACCATACTAAACCTGTGTGGGGATTGGCACAGCGCTCAGAAAATACCCAGCCCTGATGAAGTGAAGATGGCCTTTGTGCTCTTCTCTCAGACTCAGCCAGTGACTCTGCCTTACTCTTCAGGGGCGGGAAACCTCTGAGTTAAAAGCCTAGGATACATACTGCATTGAAGGCCTCATTTTCAGAGTTGAAAAGTTATGATTATTATTTAGAGCTAACACCATTCAGTGCTCGCTTATGCCAGGAACTCAGCTCATTTAAGCCTTACAACAACGCTGTAAGTCAGAGGTAACCAACCACATTTTGTAGAAATTAATGACAGAAATAAATAATAAGGATGATAATATCTACATAGTGTTTACTACATGCCAGGCATTGTGCTAAGCACTTTTCGTGTATTAACTTATTTATCCCCGAAAATAACGTCACAAAGTAGCAGAGTTTTTGCACTGTAGAGTCATCAGGTACCTTTCACATCAATGATAGATGGGACTGCTGCAGTCATCAGTTCGAATCTCCCCTCCTTACATGTATTATCAAAAGAACAAACCTCCCAGGTGCAGCCAGTCAGTCTAGAGCTCTGATCACACAGCATGAGGTGCTATAACACACCTTGGCCTGTACTTTCCCCAGGTCAGAAACATAAAGGGATGCTTATTCTAAGCACAGGACTTGACATACATTCATGCGTATATAAACTTGGAACTCACAAGTTCCAAGTTGCATATTTCTTTTGTAGCTAGACCACACATTGCACAAAAGTTGCTTTGCCTGTTGATATTCTAAATTAGTGAGTTTGGGGAATGCACAAAGATGTATTTAAGTCTGTGAGAGGACCTTATGTGCCTATTTGACTATTTCACTTTTGCACATTTGTCTAGTATATTTTTATCTGTATTTGAATTAAGATGTTTAAAATAGACATTTTTTTGGTAAACATAACGGATGATATACAGGTAAAGGACTGTTGACATGGGAATCAGTTCATGGCACTCCATATTTGAACTTCAAAACCAGGAACTATCTTTCCTGTCAGATGTCTGAGATATCTCTGGGACTTGGTTCAAACATCGAAAACTCCATTTCCTGCAATTTAGGCTTTGAATGAAAATTACAGCAAATTAGTAAGATGGAAGCTGTTTTCCAGTCAAGCAGCCACTGTGGCTGGCGGGCAGGGTCATGGAGAGTAGGACTTTTCCACAGCTATGTTGTAGCATCCTAGTGTGTGTGTGGGGGGGGGGAGGGTGTCACAGAGGCAGCCTTCCAAGGGTCACAGCAGTTTCCTGACCATCAGCTGTCACTATGCCAATGTTACCCTGACGTCAATGGTTCCAGCAGGGATGCCTTGCTTCCCAAGTGCCCCACAGCAGACACAATGGTCCCCTTGGTGGCTCTACACAATGTTCAGAAGTGATTCCTGGAATCTGCGCACCCTGCTCCTCAAGCCCTTCCTTCCTCCATACTAATTCCTTGTAAAAATCTCTTGCCTAGGCAATTAGCTAATGTGCTCCCTGAAACCAAGTTTTAATGGAAAACAAGTGCCCAATGCCAAATCCTAGGGTTCTGTCCATGATACTCAATATTTCCTTTGCATTTCAAAGCCAGAAGCTGTCTTTCCTGGTAGATGTCTGAGGCAGACAAGGGGGGGGCAGTGCCCAGCATGTCTTGGCATTCACTGAAAGCAGCACAGTCCACATCTAAGAGGCACTTATTCTGGAAGTTTCTAAAGGTTTGCTCTGCTGAAGCCTACCTTCTAACACAGCTGCATACTTTCTACTTAAATACTCAGGCTTCTCACAATTTCTCATCAATGTCCACCCCAGGAAAAGAAAGGAAAGGAAATCCAAGAAGAGGTAAGGAGTCTATGCATAGGAGCTTCTCTCTCAATCCTGAGGACAGTCCTGGGTGAGTTACACATCCTTGAGTCCACCTTTAAAAGTCAGCCTGTGAGAGCTTTTAAAAGCCTATCTCAGTCAACATGTGTCAAGCAGAATCTAACCTCCCATTTATATGAGAATCCCATATTGCAAAGGATTATTCTATAGATTCAAAGGAAAGGTCTGGCTGACCAAATGAAAGAGTTTAAATAGAAGAGGTTAATTTGCACAGAAATAAGATACTGGCAATGGGAGCCAACAATGTTAATAGGTCTATCTTCATTATGAGGACCTCAATGAGACATTAACTCATTTGCACACTAAAATCCATACATGGAAACCTTGTTGCACAAGGGTTAAAGAAGCTTAGCAATTGACAAAATTCTATGACAGGTGAACATCAGGTCCTCAGGGGATGCATCATCACTTCTGTATGCTGACTTGCTATTTCCTCAGATCTAAGGGCAAGGATAGACTAGGATTTTAATTATACAAAGAGGCCATTCACTAGAGCTTATTCTTCATGATCAGCCCAGATGATGGGAAATGTTTTTTCTTTCAAGATCATGCCTCAGAAATGGTCTGTGTTGAAGGAGATAAAACAGAATCAGCAGATCCCATGCACCAGCCATCATGAATCCCCCTTTCAGTTGAGGTGACCAATTCTGTCACCAGCAAGATACTTTTCACCACTATGAGGGCTCACCTATGTATAAGAAATGCCACTAGTTCTATGCTTTCTTAATTTACTCTCATGTAATGTAGTAGGCAATTAGGCAATGATCCAAGATGGAATTTGACTGAGTCCTTGACTCACATGAGGCTCAGATCACATGATACAAACACACTGATCACAGTTGCACTGCTCTTCTCAGCATAAAATGATCCTCACAAGGCATGGGCAATTCCCTACCATGTGACAAATTAACCTGCTCTGGTCCAGAGTGGATATAGTAAGAACTTTTATATGTGCACAACTAAAACCTCCTTTTTTTCCTACTTCCAAAATCCCAGACCCTGGCATTTGTTTCCAGATACTGTAGCACTTCCTGTAAAGCTTCCTACAGAATTCTAACTAGGGTTCTCCTTTACATATGATCTCTGGGAGAGGGTTCAGAAAGAGCTCACTTAATTCACATCTTTGCTGTACAGAGAGGAGCTGAACATTCTAAGGCACTTACAAAACTCTCTAAGTAGACACTAGAGTCATCAAACAAATAAGTTTTTCACTTACTAAAAGTGATGAGGATAATAACACTATCATAAAATCAATAAGCCAGTACAAGAATAAGAATAAACCAGTACAGGAACAAGAATAAATGAGAGTTCAAATTTATTAAGGTATAATTTATATGGCATCATATTAATCCATTGTAAGTATATAACTCACTGGTAAATTTATAGGCTTGTTGTAACCACAGCCAAGATCTGATCATAGAACATTTTATCATCCCAGAAGTATCCCCAGAGCCAATCTCCAGCCTGTCTCTGTTCCTACCCCTAAGCCAGGCAACCACGTGTCTGCCTTCTGTTTTTACAGATTTATTCCTTCTGGAAATTTCATATTTGGAAATCCCACCATATATTGACATTAGCCTCTGACTTTCACTTATTTAGCATAGAGTGCACAAACTACCTGCTGCTGCTTTGTAAAAAAGCTTTATTGGCACACAGCCACATCCATTCATTTTTATATGTCTGTTGTTGTTTATGTACTGCAAAAACACAGATGGAAAGCTATGACAGAGACCATTCATCCACAAGCCTAAAATATTTCCTACATGACCCTTTAAAAAATATTTGATGACTTCTGAGTTAGCATAATGTTTTTAAGTTCCATCCATGTTGTAGCATGTATGAGTCATTCATTCCTTTTTCTTGCATCATATCACATTTAATATATATAATATCCGCATAAATATTCAAATATCACATTTGTATTAATGTGCATTGATGCATCACGTCTGTTTTTCTGTTCATTTGTTGATGGACATTTAGATCATTTCTAATTTGGAGCTATTATAAATAATGCTGCTGGAAACATTCATGTATGAGTCTTTGTGTGAACACAAGGCTTCGTTTCTCATGGTAGATACCCAGTACCCAGGACTAGATTAAGTAATCTTATGTTGCCTTTTAAGAAACCAACAACTTAAAGTAGTTTAAGAAACTTTTAAGTGGTCCAAGTGACCATACCTTTTTACATTCTTACCAATGATGCATGAAGGTTCCTATTTTTCCACATTCTCGCTGCCTCTTTTTAGTGTGTGTCAACTTTATCATAGCTTTTCTAATGGGCTTGAAGTGGTAGCTTATGGCAGATTTAATTTGTATTTTCCCCAGTCACTAATGTTGTTAGACCTCTTTTCATGTGCTTGTTAGCTATCTAGTTGTAAGACTTCTTTACGTATTTTATGTAGAAGTCCTTTATCAGATATAAAATTTATATTTTCTTGCATTTATCTAAGTGTCATATTTTTTGTGCTTTCTTAATGATTTCAATGAAAGCATAAACATTTTCAATTCTTAATGAAGCCCAATTTATTTATTCTTTAAAGTTTATCACCTTACTTTTGGTATTGTAAGAAGTCTTTTTCCCAACCCAACGCATTAAGATTTCCTACTATAAATCAAAAGTGCACTGAGATTTCATCTCACCCAAATTAGAATGGTTATCATCAAGAACAAAAACAACAACAAATGTTGACAAGGATGAGGGGAAACAGGAACCCTTATAAACTGCTGGTGGGAATGTAAATTAGCACAAGTACTATAGAGATTCCTTAAAAATAGAACTGTCATATGCTCCAGTGGCACCACTCCTGGGCATAAACCCGAAGAAATGTAAGTCAGGATACAATAGAGACACTTGCACACCCATGTTTATTGCAGCACTATTCACAATAACCAAGCTATGGAAACAATCCAGATGCCCTACAACTGATGGAGAGATTAAAAAAATGTGATCACATACACACACAAAATGGAGTTTTATTCAGCCATAAGGAAGAATAAAATTGTGTCATTTGCAGGTAAATGGATGGAATTGGAGGACATCATGTTAAGTGAAGTAAGCCAAGTTCAGAAAGACAAAGGCCACATGTTTTCTCTCATATGTGGAAGATAGATCCAAAAGATAAAAGTATACACAAAAATAAACAAGATTGTATACATATTTATATGTAGAACATGTTTGTAATAGTGGAACTACTCTATGGAACTCAGGGGAGGAAGGAAAGGAAAAAATTATAGAGAGTCAACAATATTGACATACATTGCATTTGTGCAGATAGAGGACATAATATGTGCTGGAAGCTGTTGAACAATAGGCGGTAGGAGGGAAAGAGTAAGGAGTAATAGAGGGATTGAACTGACCAAAGTAAAGTATACTCACAGCAGGAATACAGTGAGAATCCCCTTTGAACACTGACTTTGGAAGTAAAAATGAAAGATAGGACTATAAATTAGTACTGAATGGGGGTACTTGTGGGAGGAAGGTGGGTGAATGGAAGAGATGAAGGTGAGGGAATATGGTTGATGGGTTTAGTATACATATATGAAATAGAATAGTGAAACCTCTTGCAACTGTTTTAAGTGCAGGCAGCAGGGACGGGTTGAGGAGGAGAAAGAATGGGGGTGATCTAACACATATAATAGCCTATACAATGTAAGGGTATTCAGAATTTTCACAATGAATCTCCTCTGCACAGTGAATATATGCTAATAAAAACAAAAAAATTGAAAAAATTTCCTGCTATGTTTCTTATTGAAGTTTTATCTTTCAGCCCTTATATTTAGGATTAAATTACCCTTTCTTCAGCACTATTTGTTTGAACAGAATTATTTTTTTCTTTACTGAATTGCTTTGGTACCTTTTACAGAAAATCAGTGACCATAAATAGTAGGGTTCATTTTTAGATTCTTACCTCTGTTCAATTTACACATATTGCTATACTTAAGTCATATTACCTTGCTAACTATAATCTGATTGTGAATTTGAAATGAAGAAGCCTAAGTCCTCCAACTTAGTTATTATTTTCCAAAACAATGGCTTCTGTTTAGAGTCCTTTGCATTTTCATCAAGGTGTTAGCACCTTATCCCCCAAAAAGAGATTGCTGAGGTAGTTGATACAGGCAGTTAAAGGTATACATTTTTAGATCAACTTGTCAGGTTTTGCAAATGACCCTATTGGTATTTGATAGGAATTGTGTTGACTCTATAGATCATTTTAAGAAAATCAACATGTTAATAAATATTGAGTCTTCCAACCAATGAGCTTGCTGTCTCTCTCCATTAATTTCTCTCAGTAATGTTTTGTTTACAATATACAAGAATTTTTTATTATAGATATGTGATTCTGTTAATGCTATTATGAATAAAATTGTTCTATTAGTTAATCTTTGGATCATTAAGTGTATGAATACAAAATACGAATGATTTTTATATATTGACCTTGTATCCGGCAACCTTGCTGAATTTGTTTTTTCTTTCTTTAACATACAGGGATTAGAACTCATGACTTTTCACTTGCTGGCAAGCACTCTAAAAATTAAGACATGCGCTCAGTCCTTTTTTCCTTAGTTTATTTTTCAGGTATAGTCTCACACTTTTTGCTTATAGCTAACCTTGGACTGTGATTATCCTACCTCTCCCTCCATGTACCTGGGCTGTGATTATCCTACCTCTCCCTCCATGTACCTGGGCTAAAGAGGTACACCACCATACTCAGCTTGTTCTTTGAGATAGGGTATTGCTAACTTTTTTTGCCTTGGCTGGCCTCCAACCACAATCCTCCTATTCCTACCTCCTAAATACCTGGGATTTCAAGTGTGTGCCATCATGCCAAGCTCTTGTTGATTAGTTTTAATAGGGGCATTTTGGTGGATTACACATTGTTGCCTAAAAACAGGATCATATAATCTACGAGTAATGGATTCTACCTTGTCTTTTCCAATCATAAGGCCTTTATATTATCTGTTTTTTTTTTTCTTCTCACACTGGGAAGATACTTCAGTGCAATGTTGAATAGATGTGACAAGAGCAGGCCTCCTTGACATTGCTCTTGATGTCAGGAAAAAAGTGTTCAGTCTTTCACCATTACGTATGTTAGCTTTGAGTGTCTGGTTTCTTTCTTTTCCTTTTTTTTTTTTTTTTGCAGTACTGGGGTTTGAACTCAGGGCCTAAGGCTTGCTAGGCAGGTGCTCTACCACTTGAGTCACTCCACCAGCCCTCAAGTTCTTCATAGATACATTCTTATCAGATTAAGTAATTCCCTTTCTACTCCTATTTTCTTGAATGGATGTTGAATTTTATGAAATAGTTTACTACTGAGATGGGCCTATGTTTTTTCCTCTTTATTATCTTTACACGATGTATTGTATTAGTTGACTTTATGATGTTAAGCCAACTTTGCATTCCTGGGATAAATCTCACTTGGTCCTGGTGTTTAATCATTTTCATGAATCACTGGATTTGGCTTGCTAATATTTTACTGAAAATTTCTGTATCTTACGTACAAGGAATATAAATGTGTAATTTTCTGGCTTTGGTATTCAGGTAATATTGGCCTCATAAAATGAGTCGGAAAAAGTTTCCTCCATTTTCTGGAAGATTTTGTGAAGGATTGTTACTACTTATTCTTTAAGTATTTGGTAGAAATAATCTGCAAATCTATCTAGGTTTGGGATCTTTGGGGAAAGAATTTTAAGAACTCATTCAATTTCATTTGTTATAGCTCTGTTCAGATTTTCTATTTCTTGCTGAGTCAATTTTGGTCATTTATGTCTTGCTAGAAATTTATCTACTTGGTCTCATTTGTTATAGAGTACTCTAATCCCCTCCAGTTTCCTTCTTTGTCCTGACTAAGAAACACAGAGTGTCTTGACTACTCTAGGACCTGACCAACTGCACATTTTCCTTTGCAGGTCAGAACCCAAGCCAGGGCCTTGAACACTCCCAAGCACTGATCAAGCTGTTTGGGCTGTTGCCCAAAACATTGGAAGATCAAATATGTTGCTAGACAGGTATAAACTAGTCCTGACCCTAAACCAAACAGCTTAAGCCCCCACATAAAATCTGTAGCCTGGCCCTCATTATGTGCATACCTGGGTAGAACACTCCAGGCTCTTTGTTGAAAGTACTACAAATCCCCCTATATGTACCTTTTGCCAGTAAATACTTTGGACTGATTATCCTACCACTTAATGCTTCTTTCCTGGGAATCCGGTCAGTCCTCATCTCACTATGTTTTAGAGAAGCTCCTCATGGGACCCCTACCATTGCCACTTTTTGTGACTCAGCAACAGGTTGAACCAGATAGAACATTTGTTTGCACTGAGCTATTCTTAATATTTCCTTGTAATTGTTAAAATTTCTGTGTAGTTGGTTGTGATGTTCCTGCTCTCCTGCCTGATTTTGGCAAATTGTTTCTTCTCTCTCATTGATCAAGCCAGCTTAAGGTTTGTCAATTTTGTTGAACTCTGACAGCCAAATTTTGGCTTTAGTGATTTTTCTTTAATTTTTTTCTATTTCATTGATTTATGCTGTAACCATTTCTTTCTTCTGCCTACTTTGGGTTTGATCTATTTTCCTTTTACTAATTTCTTAAGGTAGAAGCTTAGATTTTTAATTTGAGATCATTTTTCTTTTTCAATATAGGTATTGAATACTATAAATTTATTATATAAAACTTAAAAGTCTATCAAAACTCCTTATTTATGTTCCATAAATTTTGATGTGTTATTTTCATTTTAATTCATTTCAAGATATTTTATACCTTTCCTTGTGATTTCTTCTTTTACCTATGGATTATTTAGCAATGTGTTGTTTGATTTCCAGTTATTTGAGATTTAACAATTTATTTCTTTTTCCATGTAGCCCAACCTTGTCCAAACTTATTTCTGCTGTTGATTTCTAAGTTAATATCACCATGTTCTCAAAACATACTTTTTGCAATTTCAGTCTTCAAAATCCATTAAGACTTGTGTTACAGCTTAAAGTAACATTCTTTCATTGGCTGGAGTATTCTCTAAATGTCAATTAAGTCATATTAGTTGATAATGTACCTCACATCTTTTATGTTGTTTTCATTTTCTGTGTAGTTATTTTATCAGTTGTTTAGAGTGAGGTACAGGTTGAGCATCCACAAACCAAAAATCCAAAATCTGAAAATTTTCGAGTGCCAGCATGATACTCAAAGAGTTTCTGGTTTTGTAACATTTCAAATTTTTTGGTTTTTGACTAGACAAGGACACACACAAAAAAGAGAACTACAGGCCAATCTCTTTAATGAACATAGATGCAAAAATTCTCAATAAAATGCTGGCAAATAAAATTCAACAACATATCAAAAAGATCATACACCATGATCAAGTCAGTTTCATTCCAGGGATGCAGGAATGGTTCAACATACACAAATCAATAAATGCAATAGAGCATATAAGCAGAAGAAAGGACAAAAACCACATGATCATCTAAACAGACACAGAAAAAGTCTTTGACAAAATTCAACATCCTTTTTTGATAAAAGTTCTGATGAAACAAGGAATAGAAGGAATGTACTGCTACATAATAAATGCTATATATGACAAACCCATACCCAACATCAGATTAAATGGGGAAAAAACTGAAACCATTTCCTCTAAAGTCAGGAATGAGACAAGGGTGCCCACTCTCTCCACTCTTATTCAACATAGTCCTGAAACTCCTAGCCAGAGCAGTAAGACAAGAATCAGATCTAAAAGGAATTCAGATAAGAAAGGAATAAGCCAAATTGTCCTTATTTGCAGATGATGTGATCTTATACCTAAAAGTCCCAGAAAAATCCTAGACATCATAAACACCTTTAGCAAAGTAGCAGGATATAAAATCAATTCATAAAAATCAGTAGCCTTCTATATACCAACAGTGAACAGAATGAAAAAGAACATAGGAAAACAATCCCATTTACAATAACCTCAAATAAATACCTAGGAATAAATAAAATAAAGGAAGTGCAAGACCTCTACAATGAAAACTGAACTGCTGAAGAAGGCAATAGAAGACATCAGAAGATAGAAAGATCTCCCATGCTCATGGATCAGCAGAATCAATATTGTGAAAATGGCTAAATTACCAAAAGCAATCTACATAGTCAATGCAATCCCCATCAAAATTCCAATGATATTTATCACAGAGATTGAAAAATCAACTCTAAAGTTCTTTTGGAAGCACAAAAAACCATGAACAGACAAGGCAGTACAGAGCAAAAACAGCAACACGAGAAGTATCACAACATCCAATTTTAAACTGTACTACAGAGCCACAGCAATAAAAACAGAATGGTACTGGCACAAGAACAGACAAGACCACCAGTGGAACGCATAGAAGACCAGACATAAGTCCACACAACTACAGCCAACTGATTTTGTATAAAATCGCCCATAGCATCCAATTGAGAAACAACAGCCTCTTCAACAAATGTTGCTGGAAAAATTGGGTATCTGCATGCAGAAAACTGAAACTAGGTCCATGTCTTTCACCCTGTAGAAATAGCAATTCAAAGTTGATCAAAGACCTTAATATAAAGCCCAAAACTCTGAAACTACTGCAGGAAAGAGAATATACTAGAAAATATAGACATAGGCAAAAACTTCCTAAATAGAACCCAAAAAACTCAGTAATGAAGAGAAATGATTGGCAAATGGGACTCCATGAAACCAAAAACCTTCTGCACAGTAAAGGAAAGGGTCACTAGACTGAAGAGTCAGCCCACACAATGGGAGAAAAATCTTTGCTAGCTATACATAAGACAAGGGATAATAACCATATACAGGGAACTCAAAAAGCTAAATTCCCAATCAATGACTCAGTGAAAAGAATGGGCAAATGAACAGAACAGAAATTATTCAATAGAAGTACAAGTGGCCAAAAACACTCACCACCCTGGTCATAAAGGAAATGCAAATCAAAGTCATGATAAGATTCCACCTCACTACTGTTAGAATGGCTATCATCAAAACTACAAACAACATCAAGTGTTGGCAAGGATGTGGGGAAACAAAGGAACCCTTGTACATTGTTGGTGGGAATGTAAATTAGTAAACCACTATGGAAAGCATGTGAAGGTGCCTCAAAAAACTAAAAATAGAACTGTCAAATGACCCAACAATTCCACTCCTAGGCATGTATACAAAGGAATGCAAGGCAAGAAATAATATAGATGTTTGCATGCCCATGTTTACTGCAGCATTATTCACAATAGTCAAACTATGGAAACAGCCCAGATGCCTTAAAACTGATGAGTGGATTAAGAAATATATACATATTTGTATATAGCCAATGGAATATTAAGCCATAAAGAAGAATGAATTTTTGTTATTTGCAGGTCAATGGATGGAACTGGAGAACATCATGTTAAGAGACAGCAGGTTCAGAAAGACAAAAGTTCCTTTTTTCCTTTGCTATGTAGATGATAGATCCAAATATAAGCATCATCGCATATATGTATGTATACAGAACATGTTTCCAATAGCGGGACAGTTAGAGAAGTCTAAAGGAGGAGGGAAAGAAGAAAATGATAGAGTGAGTAATATTGATTCACATCACTGTGTAGAACCAAGACACAATGACATGCACTGAAAACTACTAAACAATATGGGGGAAAGGATAAGGAAGAGTAATGGGGGAGGTTAGACTGGTTAAAGTACAATAAATACATTTATAGGTAAGATACCAAGGCAACACCCCACTGAACAATGAACAGACACTTAAATAATGAAGGACAAGAATGTAAAACAGGTCATGTTAAGAGGGAGGGGGGTCAATGAAGAGTGTAAAGGAGATGGTTGACATATTTACTATACACATATGAATATGGATACTGAAAACTGTCAAAGTCACTTTAAGAAGGGGAAGAGGAAATAGCTAGAACAATGGAGGTGATGAACCAAACTGGGGTACATTATGTACATATATGGAAATGTTACAATGAAACATCCTGTACAACTACTATAAGCTAATAAAAATGTTTTAAATTTAAAAAAAGATTTTAGGCTTTTTGGATGCTCAACTTGCAAAATCTATGTAAATATCCCCAAATCTAAAAAATATGAAATCTGGATTATTTCTAGTAGCATGTATGTTAAATAAGGGATTCTCAACTTATATTAGAGTTAACAATTATTAGTGTTGGATTATCTATTTCCCCTTTCAAATCTGTCAGCTTTTGCTTCATGTATTTGGAGCTCTGTTATTGGGTGCATATACATTTGTATCATTATGCATTTCTGGAGAATTGCCCATGTTTTCATTATAAAACATGCTTTGGTTACTTTTTCTGATTTACTTATTTTGTCTGATATTAATAGGGTCACTTATGTCTCTTATAATTACATTTTATAAAAAAATGTCTTTTTCATTCTTTCACTTTCAGATTACTTGTGTGTTCTAATTGAAAATATGTTTCAATACACAACACAGTTAGCTTGTACTTAAAAAAGTATGGTTTGACAATATCTACCTTTTTCTCATTTTTCCCAGGTACTGGGGTTTGAATTCAGGACCTCATGCTTGCTAGGAGCTGCTCTACCAGTTAAGCCATTCCTTCTTTTGCTTTACTTGTTTTGGGTAGGGTTTCATGTGTTTGCCTAGAGCTGACCTCAGACCATAGTCCTCTTACCTACAGCCTCTCACATAGCTGGGACCACAGCCACATGAGATCATGCCAGCTTATTGACTGAGCTGAGGTCTCATTAACTTTTTGCCCAGTTTGACTTTGAACCATGATCCTCCCAATCTCACCTGCCAGGCAGCTGGGATTATAAGCATGAGTCTATCACTGCCCCTGGCTGTGATACATACCTTGTGATATGCATGTTTCATCATTTCATATTTAATCAAACTTGATATGGTGAGATTTATAGCAGTCATTTTTCTGAGGTTTATTGTTATTATAATAATTATTATTATTACAATTTTTCTGTTGCTAAAACAAATTTCACACTTTAAAATTATTCTGGAGATCAAAAATGTGATGTAGGTCTCACTGGGTTGAAAGTAAGATGCTGGCAAGGTTGTATTCCTCCTTGGAGACTCTAAGAGAGAACCCATTTTCTTGTCTTTTCATGTTTCTGGAAGCTGCCCTGATCCCTTAGTCCTTCGAAGGCATCTGTGGCTGGTTAGGTCTTTCTCATACTGTATCACCCTGACACTGACCCTTTTGTCCCTGTCTTCTGTGTTTAGAGACCCTTGTGAGCATTTTGATCTCACCTAAAATTTCCAAGATAATCTTACTATCTGAAGTTCAGTTGATTAGCAACCTTAGTTCCAATGCAATCTTAATTATCTTTCCCAAGTAAGGTAGCATATTCACAAATTACACCAATTTGGAGGCAGACTCATTTGCCTGCCACAGTGTCTCATGTCCTTTTTTGTTCCTGCTTATCCTGTATAATTTTCTTTTGCGTTAAATATTTTATAGAAAATTCTAATTCCTTTCTTAATACTTTTACTTTTATGCCCAGCCAGTACCACAACTTTGGATTAGATACAATATTGGTTTTCCCTGTTTGCCCTGGGATTGTTAGTGCTTCCAATAGCACCCAAAAGCATGGGGTTTTCCCACATGGTGTTTATTTCAAATTAAGTCAGTTCTCTTTGACAACAAAGCTGTTGGTTTTCATAGCTTGCCCCACACCAAAGAGCTGGGAGTGAGGGGATAAGAACAACCTAGGCTAAAATGCCATGTATGCCCACTGTTGTTACCCGGATAAAGCACTTCTCCTTGTATGCTTCTGATTGATTTCAATTGGTTGGTTTTTACTATTTTGTCTAATTTTGCCATGTATTTTTGGGGAAAATAATTTTCCAAGCTTTTCCATCATTCCCATATTATCTTTAAGCACATAAAATTTTGACAAATGATACATCTTAGAATATTCACCTAGGATAAAGAAAATCACCTGTTTCTGAATCTGATAGTTCTCTAGTGAGAAAAGAGTATACACCAACTAAAAAATCTATCCATATTGAGGGAATAAAGGATAAATTTAATTTGATTATTCTTCTTTCCTTTTAAATATGTTAAATCATACTTTGGCAAAAACAGCATTGAAGTTACTGATGGCAACTTCAAACTAGTAGGAACAATTGTTCAAAGGCTGAAGTCAGTACCCATAATCTTTATTTGAACAAAAATATCTTTCCTTTCTATAGATTTAGCCATGTTTCTCAGGTCCTTCTGATTAAGAAAAACCCCAGTGTTTTCAATACCACAACATAAATGAATGAAAATATTTACTATGTTTAAGAAGGAACAAGGACTGAAAAATCAGAAACTAAATTGAATCAGTTGGGAACTATTCTGAGATGTATTTATGATCCTAAGACTAATAGAACTGAGTCCAGACTTGGATATGCTCCAAGATGTTTCCCACAAAAATCCAGCCCAAGAAGGTCAGTTCAAGCAACTGAACCCATGGTACACTGTAGAGTGCAGAGTACATAAGCACAGCTGTATAAAATAAACTGCAAGCTTGAGTTTGGCCCAGCCCCATGCAGCAGAAGTGAGCAAGATGCAGTACAGTTGTTTTTCCTAAGATGTTTACGTCCAGAGAGAAGTGGTCACAGGTTCCTCCTGTTCCCAAGAATTACAATGTCATGCCCCTCCCACAAGAACTGCTGCTCCACCTTGTTTTGCCACTGTATATAATAAACTCGCTGGAGGTGGAGGGGGCTGTTGTGTGTCTCCATCTGGGCACCCAACCTATCTGGCACCAGCTTTGTGCATGTTTGGTCTTCTGTCTGTTGTCCTTTCTGCATCTCCCATTGCCCCCAGTTAGGTTTCTAGGACAAGCTCGTGTGGGATGTGAGAATACACTAGCAAGGCTGGAGCAATGTCAAAGGAAGTCTCTAGAACCATTGGGTAAAATGCCAGAACTGACCACAGTAGGTGAAACAAAGCTGCTGGGAGCTGTTTAGGCATCGTGAAGGTGCTGTCCTTGATCCTAACCTTTGTGCCTTTCTATTCTTAGAATTTTCCATATCCAACAGAACCATTTCTTTCTGTCACGGGTCAGCTAGGCTGCAAGAGAATGTCAATAGGCATGAAGAGTTCATAACTGAGTCTTAGGTACCAGGAAATGGAGGTTAATCCATTTGCCATCCTGCAACTCATATTACAAATTTGTCCTCACCATAGCACCTTTCCAGAGTGATTACCACCATGCTGAAAAAAAGTTAGTTCTTAAAATTCTGATTATATTAGACATTATTATTCCATGTATAGTGATAAGGATGGTGTCCAAAAGAGCTAGTAACTGTCTTCATGTGAAATTTAGGACATATACCACAGGCAATCCGAGCTAGTTCCCTGTTCTACTGAAAAGTATAGCCAGTGCTTGAAAGCCAAAATCATGTCAGATGAGTTTGTCTTTGACGGTGGCAAAAATTTGCCCAAGATACATTCACTGAGATCTGTGGCACCTTCATGTTAGAAGGCTGCAAACATAATTTATATTAGTAAGATTCTAATTCAATTCCCCCATGGAGCAAAAAGCCAATCTCCTTTGGACTCATTCCAGAATGGAACCCACACAATGTCTTCTGATTTGAAGGGTAGCCCTTTCCAAAATAACAGGAGGCATAAACAAAATCAGGTGTGAGAGGGCTGGGCTGGCTCACCTTTGAGGTACATCTAGTTTCCTCTTTGATTCTTCCCACTCAGACTTTCCGCTGATACCTAACACTTAGCTAATTGTGAACTGAAATCATTATCATGTTATTAACTTACTCTTTCAGGTCTTGGACTCACAATTTAATGGTTTCCAGTTGCTTCTTCTTCACAATGTCCTATATATAGTCCACCAAAAATGTCTACACTAACATTTCTCAGGCTGCTTCCCTTCCTGAACAGTCCTACTGAGGGACTCAAGTGTCCTTACCACGATTACTGCAAAACCTACTGGGGTGCTTCTTGGCTCTGTTATGTCACTATATACAGCGTCAGGGGTGGTGAATAAGATTATATAGCATAAATCTAATTAACAAAGTGATTTCTAGGTCTCTTGATTGTGCTCAGAAATTACACTCTTTACACTGGATTACCATGGAATAAAACATAGTTAATGCCCTTTTTTTTTGCAGTTATTTTACTAATTCTTGCCCATGTAATGGTGAGTCAGGATATAACATAGTGTGGACATATGTGTGCTTTTGTATGCACGCACACACGTGACCCAGGAGGAGGTAGAGAGAATGACTGGGTGATTGGAGAACGCATTTATTTCAGTTCAACACTTCGGTCTGTCGAGACATAGGGCCTTGGAGATCTAGTTATGAACAAAACAGTCTCAAAAATCTTATAAATCAAGTATAGGAAACACCAATAATAACACTTAGATGGTACCAAATGAGCTAAGAACTGCACATGAATCATCTTATTAAATATTCATGACAACCCTGTGAGTTAAGTGCAATCACTATCCTCACTTCCAAATGAGAAAAATGAGACTTGGCAATGCTGCCCTAGGTCACACAACTAGCCAGGTGGCAGAACTCAGATGCAGGTTTACTTGACACCAAAATTCACTCTTTAATCCTAACTTCTTGGAAGCTCATTCTAAGTGCCCTCACAGATACCCTGCTGCTGGATCCTGAGAGCAAATGATAGGCCCCCTCTCCAGGAAGCAGTGTCCTCAGGAAGAGGCATGTAGCCTCTCCTTCCCACCCTCAATGCAGCAGGAACAGAAGTGCAAATCCTCAGGACCTAAAAACAGAACTCCTGAGGGGATGGGGGCTTCTTAGCAGTATCCTGCACCACCCACACTGCTGAGAACAAGAGCACATGTTTGACTATATCACATGGCCAACTGAATTACTTTCCAAAGTAGGTTTTCAAAATTCAAGATGGAAGTCCACTAATGATACAGGGTAATACCACCGACCACACTTTAAATGGCAAATTGCATGGTATGTGAAATATTTCTCCATAAAGATGTTTGAAACTAAAAATATGACAGGGTAACCAAACTTTGAGAATGAGAGGTTGTGTATCTAGGTCACTATCAAAGGATGGTGAATGGGCAGGATATATTTCAAAGAAAGTGATGGTGGGTAAGTTTTAAAATGACAAAGTAAATAAATAAAACCTAGTTGGTGAGTTCAGGAGTTTCTTCTACTTGCTATGATAGTTCTCTTATGTGTTTATCTGAAGAAATGTTTGTAAGAACAAAGAAATATGTTGATACCCCTAAAATGTCTTTAGTGTACCTCAATCAGTATCGTGAATTTGGTGCTTAGCCCTGGGCCCTGCTAGGAAATTAAACCTAAGCTGTGGAACACAAAAAGGAAACTAACAATAAAAGAAAATCCTTGAAACTTCCTTATATATAGGAAGTGACTGAATCTGACTGGAAAAGAAGTTGAGATTTATAATTGAAGCTGGTTAGTGATAAAAAGCATTGGATAGGAAGTACAAACCAATCAAGTGTTCAGCTGTTCCTTGAAATATCAGATGGATAGGACTCTGAAATACACTTAACAAAAGTAACCAAGAGCACTGGACTAGGAGTGCAGTTTGTGACTTACAAGTGTCCTTAAGTAAGGCCTGTTCTTCATGTACCACAGGAAAAAGATGAATGTGTCTTTGATTTCCCAGTCTTGGTATGATGGTCACCTTTGTCACCACTTATTAAAGGGCTTAGAAACTGAAAGGCAGTTTACAAATGTAAAGCATAGCATTAGGTCTTCCTAAGTCCACAAAGCTAACACAGAAGAAAGGGAATGAGAACACCACTTGAAAATTTTTGTGACTGAAGTGAGAAAAGTGGGGAGGGGGAGGCAGATGACTCAAGCATTTGCTGAACCTGCTTGTATCTGGTGCCTATCTCTAAAGAGGACTGTAGCTTGTTTTACACACAATTCACAGGAATTAAGACAACTAACTTTGGCAGGAGAATCTTTGGCAGGGTGACATTATTTGTCAGATGAAGGCTTATCCAGGCAAGATGTTCTACTGTTTTTAATTAATTCTGAATTGTGTACAGGATCTTGGAAATTAGAAACAAACACAAAGAAAAATCTATAAAGAGAGCATTATAGGCAGGTAACATCTGTGCTGTTGCCACTTAAATGTTACGTGTAATTAAATTAAACATCTAGCCCAGTCTTTTTAGCTGATCGTGTAATAATATCTGGAAAAGGAGATTTTTGGTTCCCCTGGCAATTTGTTACCATTTATTAAACACACACACACACACACACACACACACACACACGCACACACATCCCAGCACTGTAATTTTATTACATTTCAACTAGTCTATTTTGGGTTTTCTGATTCCTGATTTTTTAAACTAGTGAAATATAATTTCCTTCATTATAAATCTTTCATCACTTTTCATTATGTTGCACATGTAGACATCCTAGCAATATTAATTTAGTCACTATAGCAGACACAGCCTCCCCTTAATCTAATACCAGCTAAATTCCTCAAACTGTTACATAAACCAGGAAGTATGTGCCCACAAGAATAACCTGTAGATCCGGAGGATAAAAGGGTTTCGTGGTTTTTTTTTTTTTAATATGCTGCCAGAGAAAGCTATCTAATTGGAAGAATGTCTGAAATACTTTAAAACTATATTAACCTTTTTCTTCAGGGTTATGCACTGAAGCCTTATTATTTTGCAAATGTGACATTTTCTCTTGGTTTTCAAGTCCAGAGTTCAACAACATGGGCAATCATGACACTTATAGGCAGCATGCTGGAGTTTACATTTGAACATTTGGTGTTTACTTCATGCCTGTTCATCTAATCTCAACCAACTATTAGATTCTTAGAGTACAGAAAATGCCTTGGGTTTCCTTTCTTATTTATTTCTTTTCTTTTCCTTCCCTCTTTTCTTTCCTTCCTTCCCCTCCCTCCCTCTCTCCCTTCCTTTCTTCTCTTCCTTTCCCTCCTTCCCTTCCTTCCTTCCTTCCTTCTCTTCCCTTCCTCCCTTCCTTCCCTTCCCTTCCTTTCCTCCCTTCTTCCCTCCCTTCCTCCCTCCCTTTCTTCCTTCCTTTCTTCCTCCCTCCCTCCCTTCTTTCTTCCCTCCCTCTCTCCTCCCCCCCCACATCCAAGCCTGTGCATGTTAAGCAAACACCCTACCACTGAATGACACCACTCCCTTAGATTCCATTTTCTCTTTCCACAGCTCCTCGAATGATGCTGGGAACACACTAAAGGCTTACATAACTAATTGAAGATTAAACAAAATCAACTAAACTCAAGCACAATTCAGTCCACAGAGTAGGAAAGAATGTTGGGCAGAGATTTCTGAATCTTGATACCAACCTCTCTGATGAACAATTGGATTTAGACTTTGAGTTTAAAAATTCTCAGCAGCTGACATTTCTGGGAGTTTTCCCAGCACAGCAGGGTCTGGAAGACAGTAGTAGTTGGACATCCACCTTCTCCCATCCTCCTCATCCCAAATTCTGTGAAATTCCTACTTCTCTGTAGCTCTTTCCCTAAAATCATTGACCTAGTTTCTAGTTACAACATGGCTGGAATCAAGCTTTTGGTTCCAGAATCTCAAAGTAAGTATATGGCAAATACAAAGCACCTGCTTTCCTACCATTGAGGATTTTGTTAGTTTCTTTGCAGCTTTGTCTTAAGACTTACAAATATCTCATCATTCCAAGAGTCCAGCTTTTCTGCAAGGGGGCCTCAAACTGGGCCAGTCCAACCCCCTTGGCAATGCCAGGATAAGTGTAATGTGTCACAGAGGCCAGCTTCAATTTTGTCTTAAAATGATAATTACAGTTTTAAATTCAGCATTACAAACAGACAATAGCTACACAGGGAGGCTCCTCTCAATCTGCTGAAGAGAGTAGAGCCATTAAGTTCCTTCCTATTGCTAAGCAACAGTTATGTAAAAAATCAAACTGCTCTCAGCTCTCAAGCAGCACAAAAATGAGTCTATTCAATTCAGAGCCCTACAGGTGAAGGAAGAAAAGCAAGTCTGGTCAGAGACCTTGAAATACAGGCAGATTTAAGCTATGTGGTAATTTCAGATTTATTTCTTCAATTTAAAAATTCCACAGGGAAGAACCCTGACATGTTTCTCTTTCCAAAATGAAAACATACTCCTTAACTTCTATTTGATGATGAATAATTTGACCAAAGTAACTGACACCATCTGTATTAGTTGCCTATTATTGCATAATAAACTACCCTAAAACTTAGAGAATTAAAACAATAAACATCTATTATCCCAGTTGCTTCAGGATAAGAATTTGAAGGCTTTGCTAGGTTGCTCTGTTTCAGGGCTTCTCACGTGTTCACAGATGTCCAGCAGCCCTCTAAGTGACCTGGGGCTGTCACAGATGTGGCTGTGGGCATGAGACCTGGTTCCTAGTTCCTTGTCTCATGGGCCTCTTCTCATGACAGGGCAGCTGTGGTTTCCCCCACAGTAAGTGGTCCAAGAGAGAGATAGATAAAGACCAAGGACACTGTAACTTTGATGACTTAGGCTTTAAGGTCACACATGATCATTTCTGCTTTATTTTATATATTAGAACAAGTTACTACCCTCAGCCCACACTAAAAGAAATAGAAATTAAGCTCTAATTCTTAAAGGGAAAAGTATGAAAAATTTTTCTGAGCATATTTTTAAAACTACCAGATTATCCAACAGAAATATCAATCTCCTTCTCAAGTGGCAGCATTACAGACCCCAAAAGGACCAAATTCAAGCTGTACCCCATGTATATAAGGCAGCGATTGGGATTGGTGACAGATCCTATGTTCTCTTCATTTATTTTTTTAAACATCAAGGGCCCATTGAGCCAAGACAATAAAGTACTGGCAAAATCCAAGTAGTGTAGGGAGGTGGTTAGAAGAGCAGATGGTATGATTCAAATCTGCCACTTATGACCTGTGAAACCTGAGGTGACTTACTTAACTCTGTATCTCAATTTCCTTTACTAGAAAGTGAATACCATTATAATAACTACATCATATATAAGTTAACAGTGCTTGGTATATAGAATATCAAGTTGAAGTAAATTATTGTTATTTTGCTAACAACAAGAGCAAACACTCAATTTGTAAGCAGAAATGTCCAACTGGGCAATGGAAGACGTGGTTTGCAAGGTGTGTGTGAAGCTTTTGGAGGTCCTCTGCAAACACTACTCACAATTGCTGTGTTGCTGTCAATAAAACAGGCTAATTGCACATTATTAAGTTGCTGCCTCAGGTATCCTTGCACAGAGGAAGCCACTGGCTGTAAGTTGTTCTGTAAGTGCACAACAGGTAAGCAACACACAGCACATGTGGGCTAGTGGACAAAAGCCTCGTCCTCCTGTACCATAAAGCTTAAACGTTTTAAGGCTCAATCACCTGGATGACCTTTCCCACTAACCAGGTAAAAGAAGTACATTTCCATAGGTTATTTCAACTACCATACTTAATCTTGGAAGTGCTACTCTGAAAGATTTTGGTAACTAAAAGCTAATCACATTATTTTAACATATGGGGCTGATGAATGTTATATAATCACATTATCATTGATTATTTTGCCCAATAGAAAATCCATGGAGGAATTTCACTGTTCATTACCCATTAGTAAGGCTGGCTGTGATCTCTAACTTTCCAGAATAATAAATTTCTTTTTTTAAATATTGATACATCTATTATTGTTTATTTGCCTTAGTGTAATTATTATTAAGGTTCAAATAACCACAAGTCCAGGAACCCAGAACTTCTAAAATCTTATATGGTGATAATTTTTGCTTTATGATTACTCTGAATCATCATTAGAGTCATTCTGACACAGCAGATACTGTGTTCAGCACTCTTGAAAGCATTTTTATTATGTTAATTTTTAAAATTTTATATTCTCTTCAGAGAAGCAATAGTCTATATTTAGACTTTTATCTTTCTAATTAATCTCTCTCAGCCTAAGACTTTTTTGATGCTTTTATTTTTGTAACATTTTCATTAGTATATAGTGTTGTACAGAGGGTTTCGTTGTGATATTTCCATAAATGCTTACAATGTACTGTGGTTTGCCTCATCCCTTCCTTTATTCTCCTTCTTATCCCTCACCCTGCTTAAAATGACTTCAACAAGTTTCACCATTCTCTCTTCATATGTATGTAGAAAATATATCAGACATATTCGCCCTCTTTTACTCTCTTCACTTGTCCTCCTCCTCCTGCTATCCACCCTCCCCTCAACAGGACCTATTCTACCTTCCTGTCCTTCATCGTTTGTTCATTATTCTTACCATTTTCCCTCTACCCTATATTGTTCAACAGTTCATTGTGTCTTGTTCCTAATAATTTCCATATTACTCACTCTCTATCATTCTCTTCTTCTTTCCCTCCTCTTTTAAGTCTCTTCTAACAGTCTTGGAAACATACTCTGTCTTTCATATATATACATACATACATATGTGTGTGTGTCTGTGTGTATGATAATGCTCATATTTGTATTTGGATCTGTCTTCTACACAGGAGAGAAAACATGCCTTTGTCTTTCTGACCTGGCTTCCTACACTTAATATGTTTTTCAACTCCATCCACTTACCTGTGAAGAAAACAATTTCATTCTTCTTATGTCAGCCTAAGATTTTTCATCTTTAAAATACAGGGGACTTATTTTCTATTAACATATTTTTCACTATGGAAAATTTCTGTCAAGCCAGGATCTATCCCTAGAAATGTACTGAAGGGCACATCCTAAGAGCAGTTTCCTACAGGACCCAGGGGGATGCACTAGGAAACCAGAGGACTGTGACTAAAAGACCAGAGGCAGAGCCAGCTTTAGGCAATTAGGACAATTAATTATGTCACATAGTCTCATGCCCAGAAGGGATAAGGCTTGGTTTATTGCTCTGTCATTATTTTAAACTTTTTTTTAACAAGGGGATCTGCTCTTTCATTTTCACTTTGCTTTACAAAGTGTGTAGCCAATCCTAGAAAAGGACACACCTCTGTGAAACAGATGAAGAATTCCAAAAGGTGAGAAGTACCAAGGCATAAAGACAGCAGGATACATGGGAGATGTGTAATAAATAAGGCAAGTGAGGGCTGCACCACTTAGGAAATGAGAAGATAGAGAGGGGCCCCACACAGGCGATATTACATGCAGCCAACATATTTTGCTTTTAGACTTCTGAATGGCTAACACTAACACTGCTTAGGTGCATAGATAGCCCATTTCCCACTATGCCCTGACTAATCAGGAAATAGAAAGAAGATGGAGAAAATAAGCAGTCTTTTCCTGGTGGCAGGTGGCAGAGCAGTGATTCTTAGCCTTACATCTGTTTTCCATCACTCACAAGTGCCACACATTTCTGTCAGTAACATCTCTCTTTTAAGGACTGTTTGCCTCCAGGAGGTCACTCAGAATCCTCAGGGGTTTAGGTGTACTTAGAAGTTTCCTGGCTGTTCTTACTCCACCCTAACCACACTCCTCTGGGAATCTTTGCAGTAAGATATTTACGTGATATTAAGACTCTGACTTTGAAACAGAAAATCAATTTGTCATTCCTGCCTAGAGTTTCAATTTTAGCTTGTAATATAGACATTGGCAAAAGCCCAAATTCGTTGCTTTTCTTACAGGTTTACGAGGGCAGATAAGCTATTTAAATAGGACTGAGTGTTCTCACAAATCCCGAAAACAGTTATCCATGTTAGGATACATATGTGAGATCAACTTATTTCACAGTAATCAATATTTCACTACAAAGGTAATCTAATTCTCAATACAGAGATAAATGCTTCCTATAACTAGGTCATATCATTACCCAAAGGCCCTAGTTTTTGCCTATGAAAGAAATCACAGGTCCCTCAATGCCAAGTTCTGACAAATGAAGAAGCCACCCTCTGATTACTAATTTCCCCCAGACTCATTTCTCTGGCTTCCCAAGCTACATGTCTGCCTCTCCAAAGACTATCAGGTGGATACATAAGTAGAAAGAAGATGGAAAGAAATGAGTATGGTATACACAAACATAGGAATATAGTTAAACACAAAATTAGATAATCTGAGTTTCCCAAATTCTTGCTTTTTCAAAGTTAACTTGGGATTAGATGCAATATCAGAGCAAGGAAAGCAACAGTTTGGTAGTGGATCTGAGTCACTCTCAGTGACTATAGAACCTGGGCCAGTTCTTCACCACCTCTGCTCTCACACATGCTTCAGTGTCTATAAAATGAGGAGATGGAGAAAGATGGTCTCCCTGTCTGCTTTCATAGCAAGGGAGTGACATTGAGGCTTCTGCCAGGTCTTTGAGATAAGATTACCCTCAGAAAGCAAAAGTGGTCAAGCACAGTAAGATAAGAGCAACTTTCATAAAACAGATCAGCCAAAGGAATAAAAGAATGGGGGGCTCTGGGGACTTTTGCCATTGCTAATATTTGCAGGTATCTCACAACATCTTAGTTGTATCAACCTACAACTCCAGCTGTAAGTGATTACAGTAAATCTGAGCTTGACCACTAGTAACCCATGGCCAAATGTGGCCCACAGAAGTAATTTTTTTGCTCTGGGCAGTGTTTATAAAGGTATGTACTCACTTCCAATGTTTAAAAGCTGAAGATTTCACATAAATATCCAGATTTCTGGCTTTCCTAGGAGGAAGGAAGGAAGGAAGGAAGGAGGGAGGGAGGGAGGGAGGAAGGAAGGAAGGAAGGAAGGAAGGAGGGAAGAAAGGAAGAATGGAAGAGGGGAAGGAAGGAAGGAGGGAAGGAGCAGAGAAAACACATGTGACAGCCCTAGTCCTACATTTCTTCATGGCACTGGCCAAGAAGAGCTGAACAATGCTTGTCCTCTGTAAACCTGGTGTTGGCTTCACATTTCCTACTTAGGCTAGCTGGCTGGCCAGTGTGAAACAGTGATGCAATCAAGCAGTGATTAAACAATGTGAGGCACAACCAACCCACTCTACCTTTCCAGGGGAAAGACAGTAAGAGAATGGTCTGCATGGAGCACAGGAAAGGACAGCAGAAAGAAGATGTGGCCGTGCAGTTCAGCCAGGGTGCCCGAGCACCACAGTAAAGACTTGGGTCTGCTTCACAGACAGCAAAGATGTGTGATCAGCAGAGCAGGTGCTCTGGGAGATCAAGCCTGCCTTGTGGTGACTTGCTAGGAAAAGAATGCAGGCGTCCCTGCCATGAACATTCTGACTGTTGGGCAGGCTCTGGATTGCAGTCACACCAGTGAGAGATGCAGCTTTCCAGTTCCAAAATTCTAACTCCAGGCAGTGTGTGTGTGTTTAAAAACAGGACTTGAGATCATTGTTAATTTAAACTTGGCTTATCAAAGATCTTTATTTTCCATTAACAATAGTGACAATATTTTTATTTAAAAATATAAATACATCTAATGTCATATCCCCCAAAAGTTCAAGCTGTCTTTGATGAAATGATGGAAAAAGTCCTTATATATTTTGAAGAGAAAATAGATGAAGTATTATGCATGTAGGTAAATAAAATAATGAAACCTATTAAAATTGTAAGAAAAAGGGGAGGGGAAAGGGGGAATAGGAAAGACTAACCAAGGAAGTGAAAATGATCAAAGTACAAAAGTATATTATATACATGTAAGGAAATATCACAATGAAGCCTCTTTGTATAATTAACATACACTAACAAACAGAAAACATGTCCCAAACTAGAACACTTCCAGCAGGAAACAAATGAAAAAAAAAAAAAAAAAGACATTCTGAGTCACTAGAAAAATCTCACTGAGACTTTCAGTTTTGCTCCAGCATGTAAAGAACTTGGAGTATATATAAGAACAGGTAAATGAAAGAAGAAGTATCTCCAGATGCTTTAATTTCAGAATCACTCAATGGCATGAACAACAAACCTTGTGAAAATATAGCTGATCTAGTTTGAAATGCCAATAGTCTGAATGCCAATTGGTATGTACAGAAATAGCTCTGTGGCATCATTTTGCTGGGTGGCTTTTGTAAACTGGTTGTATGTTTGCCATGATCACATTTACTACTTTAAAGAAATAAGCACCATCTATATCATCCCCCCTGCATAGCTCCCATGCCTAACCAGTACTTGGAAGGGAGTATTTGCAACTTAAGCATAGGCTCAAACCAGGTATGGTGGCTTGCTTTTGTAGTCCTACCTACTTGGGAGGCTGAGGCAGAGAATCAGATGCTTAATTAAGCCCAGGAATGCAAGGACAGCCTAGGCAACATAGTGAGATTGTACTTCCAGAAAAAAATCTAAAACAACAACAAAACCCAAACCATAGGCTTATAATGGGTAATATCTGTTTTGGCAATTGCAATAAGGCAAGAAAAGAAATAAAAGTCAGATAGATTGGACAGGAAAAAACAAAACTGCCTTTATTCACAGATGAACTGATATGTAAACAATCTTAAAGAACTTTCAAAACAGCTAATTAAGCTAATAAACCAATTTAACAAAGTTGGAGGAAACAAGACTAAAAATAATGATCGATTATATGTCTGTTTATCAGCAACAAAAATACCTAAAAATGAAATCAAGAAACAATTCCATTCATAACAGAACTGAAAAGGAATAAATGTAACAAAACATATAAGATGTGTATGCTGAAAACATGAAATACTGCTGAAGGAAATGAGAAAAAATCTAAATAAATGAAGAAACATTCCAAATTCATGTATTGTATCAAAAGACTGAATATTGTTAAAGTGAGCAATTCTCCCTAATAATCAAGAATCACTAGAAAAATCCCGTCAAGTGAAACTTTCAGATTCAGCTCTATCATGTGAAGAACTTGGAACTTATCACACCGTGCTTGTCACAAGAAAAAGCTGGAAAGACTAAAACTCAAAAACTTTTCTTGGGCACATCAGAAAACAGATTTCTGGGCAAACGGCTACCCCCAAACCTAAAGAGACACATGCACCCAGAGAGACACAATCAAAATCCAATTATCTGAGAGCAGAAGTCACTGGAGCCCTAAACCGATAGCAACGCTTGAATGTGCATTTTGATGAGTGGCTGAAGACTGAGTATGGGCCAGCATGAGCTTGAGAAGCTCCAAGGTTCACATTCTTAGGACGGCCCCACACTTTTGTGGGTTTTACTTCCAGGAACCGCCCCAGGTCCTCACAATAAAGATTTGAGAAAGATCTCATCGTGGCTCTGGCAGGAAGAGGAACATTGTGAAATGTGCCTGGTGCCTTTTCTACAACACAGGACTATTTGCCAAGGGAAAAGATTAACCCCTCAGCCTTACTTAGCTTGTCGAAGGGAATTCCTCCCACTCCCGTCCCCTCTAGTCTTCCTGTCCTTCCAATGGGGAAAACAAAATAGGTTGGGTATTCAAGAAAGCCAGTTTGGAATGTTGCAGGCAGAGAAGTGGGGGCAGGTAGGAAAAAAGCTATATCACTGGAGAAACAATTGTGGGGTTTACAGCACTGAGGCATGGGTCCATTAAAACACTGGATTCCAATAGGAGACATAGAATGCTCATCCTCCTCTTACCATACCACACACCAACGGAGATCCAGTAAGATAACGGCAGGATTCAGCAGGAAGAGCTGCAAGACACAGACTCTTTAGAAGAGTATCTTGGGTAGCCCAAAGTCAAGAGGGGAAACAAAATGAAGGAATTTGAAGCCTCTGGTTCTTACAGCTACAGCACACATTAAATACAACCTGAATTCTAGCCAGATTAACATAACTCTTCATGCTTAAAAGCTCAGTTATCTCAGTCTCTATTACCTCATATAGCCTGTCCTCATACCTCTTATGAGGTATGCCAAAAGGCAAGAACAGTCTGAAGAGATGGTGTTATTTTACTCAGGCCACCAAAATGAAATATCATAGACTATGTACGTGACCTAAACAAAGAAGCTGATATTCTCACAATTCTGGAAACTAAGAAGTCAAAGATCAGAAGATTTGCCGGTTTAATGGCTTCTGAGGCCCCTCTCCTTGACTTGCAGATGGTCACCTCCTGAACTGTGCCTTCTTATGCTCTGTGTGTCTGTGTCCTAATCTCTTCTTCTTGTAAGGACACCAATCATGCTGGATTAGGACCCACACATGCATCCTCATTTAATCTTAATACCTCTTTAAAGAACCTATCTCTAAGTAGTCATATTTTTGAGACAGTCAAGGACCACCCTGAAGACAGATGCACTCCCAGAGTCTTAGCCCATAACCTGGCACCCACTAAAAGACATGGTGTGTGTTCTCTATTCCCTGAGGGCCCAGGTATACAAATAAAGTCAAGATGCGTTTTGCCATAACATCTCCAAGAATAAACTAGATGACAGAGTAAGACTGCTACAGATTTCACAAAGGTCAAATGATGAACAGACTCCTGGGTCCCTAGAACTTGTTACTTGTCAAAAGCATAGCATATGTTCTGCACCCCACCTCAGCCCCAGCCAGCCAGCCAGCATGTTGTCTTAGCAGCTACGGTGGCCACTCTCATCACAAGGCCAGGGTGTTAGTGCAGGATGGGATACCCAAGGCCAGAACCCTCTCTCCAAGAGCAAAAAGGGCTGGCAGTGTACTTCAAACTACAGAGTGCCTACCTAACAAGTGCAAGATCCTGAGTTCAAAGCCCAGTACCACCAAAAAAAGTTCTTCAGGCAGAGGAAAGTGATATATGCAACAAACGTGGATCTATATTTTAAGGAAAAGAGAGAAGGAACAAATGAGGATAAAATAAAATCTTTTATTTTTCTTATTTTCAATTGCTCTAAGATATAACTTAAGGTAATATTAGTAATAATATATTGGGTGATGATAGCACACGGATAAATGAAATAAATGACACCAATGTTATAAGGAAAGACCTGGAAATACTCTGAGACAAAAGCCATCTACATCCAAACCTATCATGGAATTTGGAACACCCAAATTTTAGCCTTAACTGACATTATCTCAGTAAAATATTCACACACATATGTGTGCACTCACACACACATACACACACACACACTTGTTCCATCTAGTACGGTAATTTTCTGCGTTAGCATTGGTATCACCTAGGAAACTTTAAAAACCCTGCCTGATTCTCAGGATGTTCCTCTGACTAATCAAGTCAGAATCTCAGGGTATGAGACCAAGATCGGCATAAAAAAAACAAACAAACTGGTCCAAGGCCAACTCACCCAGACTCAGCTCTACTATTGACTATACTACGCATGACTGGTTTAACAGACAAGAAAACAGATGACGAATCATCTACTTTATAAGTTCTAGGTAATCACCAAGAAAGGACTCACTATCTCTCTCAGCAATTGTAACTGTGTGCCATTAATTTTCCTATAAGTGTACTCAACCATGCTTCTACTTTGCTAATTTACTTTGACTTGCACAGAACTGTAAAACATATAATCTGCTCCCAGATAATCAAGAGTTCTGTAGAGTGCCTCCACTGCCGTTATCTCTGCTCTCATAAAAATAACCCACCTCACGCTTTTATACTTCATTTTAGATCATTTCATAAACTCCGTAATTAATGCCATAGCTTCAGGTTTATAGTGAGTGCCATGGTGTACCCTGATATATTTATTCACTGGATTTGCATTTCTATTCATACCATGACTATACCTAAACTGCACCTGCAGGTTCTCTGTATCAGCAACCATCTGATATGCACATATCTTAATTTTTACATTATGCAGAGCTCTAAAATTTGAGCAGATGCCTATAAGAACATATCAACCAGCATGGTGGCACACAAAAACCTCACCAATTGTCTTTTTCTCAATCTTATATAGACTTCAAGCTGCAGCACAGAAAAGAGGGCTTATTTGACTCTATGGAAGAAAATCAGAGTGGCAATGTTGACATTTTGTTCTACTCACCATTACCTACTAACCCAACTGGTCTCCACTACAGTCTCTATATTAACACTTGGTCAACTGTCCATTTTTGGTTTTTGGTTTTATTTTTAGTGGTACTGGGTTTTGAACTCAGGGGCTACTACTTGGAAGGTAGGCAGTCTACTGCTTGAGCCATACCTCCAGCCCAACTGTACATTTTTAACTTAGGGCATTTGCTGCTGTCTTTCACTACACCACCAAACTTTGGACTAACTTGAAAGAAAAATGGCTAATTACTGTCTGATGATCATCCATATTCCCACCTCCATTCTCCAACATACAAAATTTCCTGTAATGTGATTCCAAGAATTATCTGTTGGATTCTGTATTAGTCAGCTTTGTTAACTATAATGAAGTACCTGAGGCAATTAACTTATGATCAGAAAAAGTTTATTTAGCTCATGGCTCTAGAGGTTTCAGCTTAAGGTTGGGCTTCTTCATCACTTTGGGCGTCTGGTAAGGTATCTAATGGCAATGACAGTGAGTGCATGGCAGAGAAAATTGCTTACATCATGAGCCAAAAAGCACCTGAAAAGGATTGGTAGGGTCCCACAATCCCTTTTGAGGATATGCCTCTGAAGACCTGAGGACCTCCCATAAGGCCCTACCTCCGAATAGCACCACCCTGTGGACTAAGCCTTGAACATAACTTTGGGGGATTTTACCCCATGCAAACTATTGCTTGCTGAAAAGCCTCATAAGCAAATTTACCAGAAAGCCCTTGATGCTTAAGCTTCAGGGCCTCTCATTTTACATGATCCTGTTCCAAAGCCCTGGAGATGCCCGAAAGATTTATATCTGTACTTTCATATTCTTTTTCTCCAGGTGGGCCTCCCCAAATTGTGTAAGAATCAGATCCACAAATTCTGGATCCATCTGTAACTGGGCCTACTATAACCTGTAGATCAGCGATGGTACCTCTATTGGAGAGGAAGAAATGCCTGGTTGGTGGGTATGTTTGCAACATGAAACGAGTTCTTAGTACCTACACAGAATGCACTTTAGCAGCATGGTTCTGGATGGTCTTCAGACTGTCACCACACTTTCACAGGATCCTGGCCTCAGCCCTGGCATGTCTCAAGGACTTGCCAATCATAAGTATGAGGGAAAGTCTTAAATCACCTCAAGACCAAGTCAGGAAATTTTGTTTAGGAGCCCATCACATGCTCAGCTCAGGGCTATGGGTCCCTAGAAAAGTGGGACTAAGCACAAGAGACACACAGAAGATGCTTGCTGACTTGTAGTAACTGATATTACTTCCCCCAATCATTTGGAGAAATAGACAAATCCTTTTATCCTAGAACAAACAGCAAAAATAACATCAATATCCAAGAATTCAAAACACTACTACACCATAAATACATAGGCAGGTATAGGTTTTTCTGATTTCTGCCCTGCATCTACTTTATTGCAGATATTAGGATTTATTCATTGGGATTCATTAATTCATTTGACAAACATTTATCAATCATTGACTACATGTACAATATTATTCTAGATATTGGGGATATTGTAGTATGTAAAATAAACAAAAGTCCTTGTCCTTGTAAAATATATAATATGCCAAGATCAAATACTGGTAAGTAGTGAGGAAAAAATAAAGCAGAGATAGAAAGCGTATGTAGGGAGTTTAAATAAATGAGGAAACATGAATGTTAGTAGCACTTCTGCTACAGATGGATTCTGATGATGTGTACCTTTGTCAAACACAACAGAGGAAACAGTAATATGGGAAACATAAGCCACAATCCTTGACTGTGCTTCTACATAAAAATCCATATAAATCTCCTGGAATCTTGCCACATTCAAAGAAAGCATACGATCTGAGTTTTGAGCAACAGGGGACAGGATGTGTGTTGTCTGGATGGGAAAGGTGGACTCAGATGAGCAAAGAGGGCATGATATGGAAGGAAAAGTTTTGGAAAAGGTAGGGCTATATCTTAAAAAAAAAAAAACCCGAGGGCTGGCAGAGTAACTCGAGCAGTAAAAGCATCTGCCTAGTAAGCATAAGACCCTGAGTTCAAACCCCAGGGCCATCAATAAACAAACAAACAAATAAACAAATAAATATGAAAACAATAAGAAAAAACCTAGAATTTTCCAGTGTGTAAAAAGTTGCTTCTGGCAACAGAGCAGGACATACTGAGCAGATCCACAAATAAACAGAGTTGCCATCTACAAATAAAATCAGTTTCCCGACTCAGGATCAGGAAGGATCAGAAAGGAGCCTTAAAGAAAATTTTCTATCCACCCTCTTGCTAAATTTGAAATTTCTTTTATTGCTATAAGAAACTCTTTCAAGCAATAATGAAACAGAAATAGCTAAACATACAAATATCTGGAGTGAGTGTTTGAAAGTAGTCATTAATTGCAAGTTACAAGCCAGCGTGCCAGATTCCTCTGTACTTTGATGGAGGTAGGATGGAGGGCAGGGTAGAGAGGACGAAAATAGGAGGAATCTGTAGAGAAGCGTGAAACCTAGAAACCCACTCTGCAGTCCTGTGGCATGGCCAGGAGGTGCCCTGTTTCCTGCACTGTGCTGGGACACAGCAGAGCAGACCTACCAGATGTACCAAGCCAGCAGACAGCAAGCCTGCAGAGGCTGCTGAAAGCATCGGGTGTTTACACTAACTTTCCTCTTGCTTGCCTTTGCATCCCTCCAGGTTCTAGGGTGCACTTGGCTCAGAAATTCCTGATTCAGAGTAGATACGATATCTATTTGGGAAGGTATCACTGCTATCTAGTGCTCCCTTCCTTGGAACACCTGTCCAGGGTATCTGGGTCTAGCCCACTCCTGGGTAACATCATGCTCACTCTGGACAGCCAGAAAGACCAGGCCCTCTTCCTAGCACTTCCTGCTTTCTGCTCTGAGTCCACTTTCTTCAGTGACCATTGAAATAGAGTTCTTCAGCCCAGTTCTCTCAGACAGGTGAAATCCCCCATGGAGCCAGCTCCACCGAATGTCTGAGCCCCAGGAATATACTGGTCCTCATTGCAAAGGATGCCTCCTTTCTAACTTCTATTTGTGGTAGAATCTGACCCCTGGGCAACTTGCTGCCCTTCCAGCAGGGTCCTGGGCACTGACAAGTGCAATTGCCTGTACTGATAAATCAAGTCATGTGGTTCCACATGACAGCATCACCACTCTGTAATAACAGAGCAGGCTGTTCACCCAGATTCAGGCTGCCCTACACCAAGCCATGCTGGCTAAGGTCTTTTAGCAAGTTTAGGTGGCCTCCTTAAGAAGGGCCAGTCAGTGGGTTCACTGAAGAATACCTTTCTAAGACCACTCCGGCTGCAGGGGAGAAAGAGGACCAAAGGTAGCAGAAGCAGCAGGTGTTTATAAGGTGAAGAAGACCTGGCTGCTTTAGTTACTTTTTCCTTCTAGTACAATTATGCACAGACAAGACAAAGCAGAAAGCCATTCTCCAAAGCTCAGGATGGCCATCTCCATAGCCATCTCAATGAAAAGAGACCTTTATCACTTAGGTTCCAATAAACAGGGAAGTGGGTTCATCCTGAACTAAACCCAAAACTATTTTCTCTTGCAACCATATTTGAAATTCCTTTTTTCCAAAGACAGACTAGCTTGTGAGAATGGAATATGGTGGGAAAAAGTCTTTGAAAACCACAAAATTGACAAGTAGTTCTGCTGGACACATAGTAAAGACTTCCTTACTTTTTTATCAAAAGAAGTTTATTATTACAGAATGCAACTAATACTGGAAGTCAACTGAATTGATAAGATATGACCATTTTAGGCTGTTTTGTGTTATGCTGAGGGGACTTTGGGGGATGGTTTGAAAGATATTTGGGACAAAGAAAACCCCAACTTGCCTGACTATGCCAATGAAGTGTGTGTGGCAAAATGCTAAGGAAGTGCAATGCAGAAAACCTGCAAAATTTCCATTTAGATGGAATATATAAAATAATATATATGTAGTTCATGTTTATTATGGACATCGCTGTTCTTCAATTTAGAAAGAAGTCACACAGGTAGTATCTACTAGTTACTATTGTAAATACAGGTTCATAAGCCTTGGAAAAGGAATCCTTCATGGTAAGAGTAAACATGGCAAGTGAACAAAATACACCATGTCTCATGGTTCTGCAAATCACAATTGGATCCCATCAGGTAAGTCCAGGGAAAGACACAGCACTGGGTCTGTTTAAACCAATTACAGATTTACTTTAACATAATGTCCGCCTTGCCTGTGAGAGAAGAGGACAGAGATAATGAATATAATCTTCACCTGTTAACATGCGATGCTTTTATTTTAAGTACTCTTTACACTGAAAATTGACAGCAACTCAGAAGGAATTGTGGACCTAGTGGAAATGAATGACAAGGCAGGTGAAGCAATAGCTCCCCACTCCCAGGCCCTCCCTACCCTGCACATGGTCACTCCAGACTCAATCAGTGGAAATGTGTTCTCAGTCACTTGGCTGAAGAATGACATAAAGCAGGAGAGTTACATGTTCTTTTCAGTTTCTCAAAAGTGTGACCCACAGCTCACCTGTGGGAACTCACTGGCAGTTACTTTTTATTTGTTTGATTATTTATTTTATTTTCATTTTGTATGTTTATAGATACAACCTGATGCTTTCATAAATGTGCACATTGTGGAATGATTAAACCAAGCCATCTATCACTCACTTATTTTTTGTGGTAAGAACATTTAAAATCTACTCTCAGCAATTTTTAACTACACTATACACCATTTTTACCTATAGTTACTATGCTGTCCAGGAGATATCCAGAACGTATTCTTTCTGTCTAACTGGATCTTTCTGTTGGACTCTCTCTACTCTCTACTTCTAAGAGTTCAACGTTTTTAGATTCCAGAAATAAGTGAGATCTTACAGTAGTTATCTTTCTATGCCTGGTTTATTTCAATGTCCCCTAGGTTCATTCACAATGTTGCAAAAAACCAGGATTTTGGAAGGTGCTTATTTCAAAGAGGAGCATACACAGACTCAGAGTAGGTGCTGAGAAGCTCCCAGAATTATCAAGACGGTGACAGTGAAGGGCCACTGGTTTAATATAATTTGCCATGTGTCTATATTCAGCTGGTAGACTCACCTGGTGGGCTCCCGTGTCCTGCTGCAGCTGTGGCAATTGCAAAAGCAGAAGCTGGTGAAACAGAACAGTGGGCATTGTCAGCTACCTGTCCTGGTTAGTAAAAAGAAAAGGAAATGGAATAGTGAGGCACACAGAAAATGCTCTGTAATAAAAATTCTCATTTCAATTTCTGCACTGATGAGGGTTGGGCCAAATACCCCATACTGTCCTTGTTAGTATGCACATAAAAATGCTATACACCAGCAATCCACTCTAGGTATATATCCAAGAGAAAAGCATGTCCATACAAAACCTGTACAAGAATATTTACAGCAGTATTACTCACTGTATCCAAAAAGTAGAAACAACCACATGCCTGTCAACTGATGAATAATTAACAGCCACAAAAAGGCATGCCTATAATTTTAGGTACTTTGGAGGTTGAGATCAGGAGGAACACAGTTCGAGGCCAGCCCAGGCAAATTAGTTGGAGCCCCACCTCTAAAAATAATCAAAGCAAAATGGACTAGAGATGTGGCTTAAGTGGTAGAGTGTCTGCTTTGTAAATGCAAAGCCCTGGGTTCAAACCTCACTCACACCAAAAAAAAAAAAACAAAAAAAGGAATGTAGTTTTGATATGTGCAATAGCATAAGTGAACCCAAAAAACATTATGCTACACAAAAGAAACCAATTACAAAAGGTCCCATATTGCATGATTTCTTTTACATCAAATGTAAACCAGATGAGTGTATATATAGAGAAAGTAAATTAGTGGTTGCAGGACTGGAGGGAGACAGGAGTGGGCAGTGTATGCTGATGGGATAGGATTTCTTTTTGGGTGATGAAAATGTAGTAGAATCAAATAATAGTTACATGGCTGCCTGGCCTTATGAATATGTAAAAATCTGCTAAACTGCATATTTAAAAAGGGAGAATTTCATGGTATGTGAATTATATCTCAATATAGAAATATTTTTAAAAGACGCTATATCACATTATTAATAAAACTTCCTCTTCAAAACACCTGTAGGATTAGGGGTGTAGCTCAGTGTTAGAGAACTTGCCTAGCATGGGTGTAATCCCCAGTACCAAAAAGACAAAACAAAAAGTGGGGATGGCTTAGGTGTAGCCCTTTAAACTTGAAAGATGCGATGAAAAGCCTCCATACCCTTTTCACTTCTCAGACTGTACCTCACATACAGCATTTGGAAATGCTGGTGCCAGCCTCACTGTTTGCCTCCTGCAGGCTTTTAGTGAAGACAGTATCCATATGCTGTGATTCTGACCTGAGGGGCTTTTATTAGTTTGCCCCTGAAATTACACAGCCAGGCTATAAATAAATAAATAACAAGGAAGCTTGATGCTCAGTGTGCCCAAGCGTCAAAGCAGGTGACAAGTAGACAAATGAACAAGCAAAATACTGGCTAGACAATGAGAAAATATGTGACTTTCTCTCCTGTTTGGATCACAGATTCCTATGTTCCTATGTCTCTATGATTCCATCATAGGAGAGAAGACACAAAAGGCTACGTGAATTCACAAACAGGACAAGGATTTCCAAATAATCCTCAAATAAATTAATAATACTTTTATATGTGAATATAAACATATGAAAAGAGAATATAAAACAGAACTCTCATGAAAGCAATAGAGTAAACAGTGTTTAACTCTCACTTTGGTGGCATCTTGCTTCCATTGCCTTTGTTCCCAAACTCTTCCAGACACCAATGAACCCACAGGTCTTTGTGGCAATGGTCAAGGAAGTTGCCAGGCCCTGGATTGACCAAGGCACTAAAAACAGTAGTGAGATGTGGCTGATTCCATAGTAGTCCTGGGATAAGCCAGCAGTCTAGCTTGTCACCTTCATTTATTAGAACCACCCAAATGTCAGGGTGATCCACAACTGACCAGGTACCTGAAAGCCCTCAGGGTTAGTATCTGTCAAAGCAAATCTTATTTAAAAAATAGATAAATAAAATAACCTAACTCAAACCTTTCTAGCTGCTCTTTTGAGCCAAGGGCTAATGACAACAGCTTCTGCCAAGTGGCTAAGACCACAATTAAAGTGGCCATTTGGAGCCAGGCGCTTTATTTTTTGCCAAAATGCCCTACTTGAGCCTGAGTATGACAATCTGCCTTTACATTTTACTTGGATTACTTGGGGTGAGTCTGGTTTCATACTTGTGAAACTTTCTCTGTGACTTGAAATAATTGGTTTCAGAAGAAAAAAAAAGGAAATATTTCAAAATACCTTTTATTTGAATACATTTATTTGAGCAATAAGGGCAACAATGGGAAGATAAAAGATTTCTACCTCTTGCACTGATTGTTTTTCCTCCAATTAACGGACATTTGTTGTGTTTCAAAACAAATTATGGGATTGTACTTTACAATTTTCATAAGTTTACATTGAGAAAACATACCAGCTTCTGCCACTAGCAATAATGATAGGCCCAATCCAACTAGACCTCATTTTACATGAAATAAATAAGCTCCTTCCCCCCAAGTGTGGTGTCTAGGTGAGCCTGTTCATAAGGACAATACATGTGACATCAGAATCTAGCCATATCTTGGCAGTTGGCACTGAAACTCTTTAGCCAGCCATCATCTAAGGACAGGTCCTTTTATTCACATTGTTCTGCACAAAATGCAATGCAATGACCAGAAACCAAATGAGTACCAACTGGGCAACTTGTTCTCTAATCATTAGTTTTTCCAAATAATGTATCACATTATTGTACCTTATTATACAGTTAATTTTTATAACTGAGACTAAAAGGTATTTGGGGAGTGAAACAGTAAGCAAAGGAAGGGCTAAGAAACCAGAGATTGCTTTTCTATTTGAGTTCTTTTCTGAGTTCTTACCTCCAGGCTGGCGATAGCGGAGGTGCCGGGGAGTTGAGGGAGACCTGCAAGGTGACAGCTCTGTGGTGTCCACTGCCGGGGGGTTTTCCACTCCTGCTCGATCTGCTGGTACAGACTCCAGCACTGCTGCTGCTGGAAAACAGCAGAACAGTTAACAACCAGGCCCTGAGTTCAAGAGCTTCTTGTTATATCATAACAGAAATGCAGAAGTCCACTACCAATAATAAGCATCTCGTGTTAATTCACATGTTTAAAGGACTTTAGTATGACATCAAGTCATTTCTCCCAACAGAATGCTAATGACACTAAATCCAAATATAGAGTTTCTCTACCTGTGATTACGATCAGTTGATCCTGACTGACCCAGCTGCATTCGGTCAGGCCCTTTTAGCTAATGCAACAGCAGAGTTAAAAAGACCAGGGGGTGTGTAGTGGATGCCCTGCTCTCCACAATGTTGGCTTCCTTGGAGGGTAAAAAGAGGGACTTTTTCAGATTGCAAACCAGATTGGCACCAAGACCAGAACTTCATGACTTCTTCGTTTGGGCTGCCTTTTTAAGGCAACCAAGGTTTGAATCTCTGCCAATGTGCCCTCCACCCCAGGAAACTTTGGGGGCTCTTTGGGATCTAGAGTTGTACCATCCAAGATGGCAGCACTAATGACATGTGGCTAGCAAGTTTATATTTATATTAACTGAAAGTATATTTCAGTTCTTGGCTTGCACTAACACATTCAGTGCTTAGTAGCTACCTGTGGCCAGGGACTACAATACTGGAAAGCGCCTATGCAGGACAATTCCATCCTCCCCGAAAGTTCTACTGGGTAGCTCTGAGTTAGAACCACAGATCAGCAGGAAGGAAGTGAAAAAAAATTTAATGGACTGTTGAGAGAGTTTAAGATAATTGAAGGCTCTTCACGCTAGCTAACATCTCAGAATGAAGATGTGGGTCTTCATTCTTTCTGGGGTCACAGATATGAGATATTGCTAATGACACCTCTAAACCCCTTCCACTGGTTTCTTAACCAGGAGAAACTATGACTTTGTGTATGTTCTTCCAAGGGAAAATATTAACAAAAATTTATAAATGGACATTTATAAAATTCTTCCATTTCTTTCTTATGCTTTTTGTTGACACCCATTGATAAAAACCTGTGTCACTTCCTCTAACTTTACATTACCCTGGTCAACTGGACTACTTCCCTTTCATTGCATTCAAGATTTCAGTCAACAAACTTTATAAAGTCCATAATGACTTCCCATAAAACCATTTTTATACTTGTATGTAATTTACTCCTTCAGAAATAAGGCCATAATTTTGATCTGAAACTCAAAAGAGTTGGAGCAGGGAAACAGAATCTTTCCTTGAATGACATAATTACAGTAAAACTGGCAATGATGCTAGATTCAGACAAAAAAATCATTGCTGAGCTGTTAGTTTTATTATTTTCTAAATAGCTCCTTCAGAACTTTGTAATGGAAGGCATCTGCTCTGTAAGAGTGAGCAGAATATCAAATGCATGTCCATTCTTTCAGTTGTCTGAGGCAAATGAGAAAATCTTTAGTCAGCAAGATGTTGAACCCAAAAAAACCTCCCATGGAGGGAATAACAGGATCCCAAATGCTCCTAGACGGTAGGAAAGCAAAAATAACACTACTAGGTTACCTGCAGAGAGAAGAAATCATGCCAGCGTGTTGGGGCAGGGGAACCATTTCCTTCTGGCTTGTTCACTTTCAATCAAACTCCATGCAACAGCTTTGTCTGCAGGAGGAGTGGGCAGATGTGGGCTCAAAACAAATGCTAAAATCAGGAGCACTTTCAGCCCACAGGCAGGCAATTTTCAAACTAAAAACCCAGAAGCAGACATTAGGCAGCCACACTTAGAGGGCTAAGTTGTACAGCTGTGGTCTGAGTGAACACTGATTGGGTAAAGGGCCCCATACAACAAGTGACTCTTTAGGTTTCTTTTCTTATTTGCCACTGATCAGGTTTTCATTGAGAACCCATCATGGAGTCAGACTGATACTTGATTTGTAGAAACATCTGGGGTAGAGGAAGGTAGGGTCTGGCTTATAGAAGAGAGTGATTGTTGGGTGATCCTGGGACATGTTTTGGGATTAGACTGGGAGGAAATTAAGTAACATTATTTTTTCTGTAAAAATTCATTGCCTGGCTCATTTTCAAAGATATTTCCTATTTTTCTTCTTTCCTTTCACTCCATTTGAAATTCTCTTGCCAGAAAATATTGCAAAACTGTCATTATCGTTGCAATGACACAAAATTGTACAAAGGTCACCAGCATTTTTCAAAGAGCAGGCTCTGAAATTGTTTAGGTGGAAAGCATGGAAAGCAGTGAGAGACCAAGCTTTGGTCTCAGAATGGATGTCATGGGTAAAACTGATATTACACAATGAGAGCATGTGGGGTTGTATCCATAAGAGAAAAGCAGAAGTGTGTGAACTCTTGGCATAGGATGCATATTCAAGTGTGCCAACTGTTTTAACTGTTAACATTATGCAAAGCACATGCAAATATCTTTCAAATTAAAGACAGATCAGCATCTCCTTTTTGTTTGCCAATTGGAATCTTCAAGACTAGACAATAGGGTTCACAGGGCAGGAGTCCTGGCTTCCACAGACACCTCAAGCACACGCACACACATGCCCATTGAACTTTTAGACTGATGCTGGAAGTGTGCACCCATTACTTCCCTAAATCTATTCTTGACCAATACTGCCCATACACCAATGCAGAGTAAAGGAAAATACTAAGTCTATGACTCTTTTGTTTTACCTATTGAGAAAAATGTGAAAAGTCCCAGTCTAAATTCTAAGATTTTTATCTCCAGGGATTTCTTTATGGAGTCTCAATAGTCAAAAAAGATGTACCCACACAACCAACTGATTCCTAGCTTTCAGTATGGATCATGTGGTTGATTACATTCCTGTCTTTATTCTGTCAGCTGAGAACTAAACTCAGGGGGACTCTAGGAGCTGCAGAGCACCACACAGTATTCCATACCCCTGTTCTCACACAACTTTTCTCCTTTTCTTCCCATTTCCTGATTTCCTTACCTATTTTATTTTTAATCCAGTTATACTATGTGCCTCTTTGAAGTACCACCTTACATGTTTTTAGGGATAAAATGGAAAATAAATGCATTAAAAGAAATTAGGGCCAGGCATGGTGGTACATGACTGTAATCTCAGCTATTCAGGAGGCAGACAGTAGAAGGATCATGGTTTGAGGGCAGTCTAGCTAAAAACTTAGCAAGATCGAGGGGAGAGGGAGGAGGCAGAGTGGGTGGTAAGGGAGGGGGTGGGGGCAGGGGGGAGAAATGAACCAAGCCTTGTATGCACATATGAATAATAAAAGAAAAATGAAAAAAAAAAACTTAGCAAGATCCCATCTCAACAAACAAGCCAGGCATGGTGGTACATAGCTGTAATTTAGTTATGTGCAGTGGTATAGGTAGGAGGATTGTGATCCAAAGCCAGGCAAAAGGCACAAGGCTCTACCTGAAAAATATCTAAAGCAAAAAAGGGGCTGGGAGCATGGCTGAAGAGACAGAGCACCTGCCTAGCAAGTGCAAGGTCCTAAGTTCAAACCCTAGTACAGTCCCTGACAACAACAATAATAATAATATCCAACCACGAGGGCTTAGCCAAACTAAAATACAACTGGTGGAAATTATAAAAAAGGGAAAAAAAGAAGAAAGATTCCCACCTCACACCCATTAGAATGGTCAGTGCTTAAGAAACACCCCCAAATAACAAGTGATGGTGAGCACGTGGAACCCTGTGCACCGTTGATGGGAATGCAAAATGTTACAGTCACAACACAAAACAACATGGATAGTCATCAATAACTGAAAAATAGAACTATCATGTGATCCAACTATTGTACTGTGGACAGGTAAATGTAGACAGGTAGATAGAAGGATAGATAGATAGAAGGATAGATAGATAGATGATAGATGATAGATAGAATTGAAACTGAGATATTGAAGAGATGCCTGCATCTCATTTCTTTTGCAGCATTATACACGACAGTCAAGAGGCAGCAGTGACTCAAATGTCCTCTGACAATCAGATAAAGAAAATGTGCCATACACATACAACGGACCATTCAACCTTAAAAATGAAGAAAATCCTATCCCATGCTACAGCATACATGAAATAATCTAGCCACAAAGTGTCAAATGCTGTGTGATTCCACTTTTATGAGGTACTTAAAGTAGTTAGACTCAGAAAAGCAAACAGGAGAATGGTGGTTGCCAGGGCCTAGGAGAGGAAGAAATGAAGTTTTGTTTAATGGGTATAAGTCTGGTGATCTGTTTGAATGTACCGAACTACTGAGCTCTCCTAACTTAAAAATGGTTAAGATAGTAAAAAGAACAAGAAGAGGAAAAAAATTAGAAGCATTTTTGTGGTTTTAAGTTTTATTCAATGATAGAAAGTCCTAAAATGCCTGGTCTAGGGTCTGCTCTCCAGGGCTGCCCATGGTGCCAAAACAGGACAAAAGCTGCCCCTTCAAGAAACAACACTGTCTCTGGCTTTCAGAAATAACAGCCACCACCAAGGCTTACCACCAGCCCTGTGCTCAGCCTTTCTCCGTGCCCAGAATTTGGCCTCTCCTTTCTCCAACTCACTTGTATTAGATACTTCCGGCTTCTGCTCACCAGGCATGGCGTCCCATGCTTGTCAGTTTCCAAAGCACTCTGTCTACCCCTCGTGGACCACCTGCCCTTACAGTTGTGTCTATTTTATACACATAACTAGAATTGGAGGGACCAGGCAGCATCTTATTGTGTGCTACCATCAGGGACTCTGGAGCACACACTATGCCCTGAACCAAGAAGAGGCTCCCTCCGTGACTCCATGTGTGGGACAGCAGACTTGGGGCTGCTAAGGTCTGGCAGCGAAATGCTTGTTCCTAAAGCTGTTCTAACTCCGAAGAACATGAGAATCCAGATGATTCTCTATTTACCACAATCAATAGAGGAGGAGAAAGAGCCTCCCACACCCTCCAAATGTCCTGTGGATGGAACCCCAGCTGCAGTTGTCAGGCTGCACGAGGGCTCCTTATTCCTGAGAAGAATTCAACAGGATTTTGCTGAAGCTTGTTGTTCTAATGACTTTTTAATTGCCTTCCCCCTTTCCTCCTCCTTAGTTGCTAACTTGTCAATTTAAAGGATTTCTTGTTAAAAAGAGTGCTACTTTTGATGATGACAACCACTCCAGTTAAAATTCCATTAAGTACTTCACTCAGCAAGCCTATTTAAATGATCTAAAAGAGACAGAACATGGAAGGTTCAGGAAGATAGAAAGGCAAGAGTCTGTCTTCCATCTGGATGATCCTCCTTGAAATTTGCACACTTGGATTTACTGCCCAAGTTTTACATTATCAATAATAAATAAATCAGTTATTACACAGCGAAAAAAGCTCTGTTAATTTGCCTGTGAAACTGTGCTTCTGTTCTTCATAGAAACACTAGATTTTAAAAGCAACAAACATCACCCTCTTCAGCCCCCACAACACCATGCTGAGGAAGACCAGGTGATGCACCAGTGGACTCCATTAGTTAAGCCAGTGTTTTACTTTCATTCAACACAAATTTGTGTTGTTGTTGTTTTGGTGGTACTAGGGTTTAAACTCAGGGCTTCACGCTTGCTAAGCAGGCCTCCATCATTTGAGCCACATCCCCACCCCTTTTTGCAGTAGTTTTTTTTTTTTTTTTCAGGTAAGGTCTCAAGCTTTTTGCTTGGGGCCAGCATCAGAGATCAATCATCTCTGCTTCCCAGAGCTGAGACCATAGACATGCACCATCACACCCAGCCTGTTTGTTGAGATGGGGGTCTAACATTTTTGCCCAGGGTGGCCTCAAACCACAATCCTCTCTGCTTCCTGAGTAACTGGTATTACAGGCATGAGTCACCAGCCCTGGCTCAGTCACAAAAGTTTACTCCTTGCCATGCATTGGCCAAGGTACTGAGGGTATAGAAAAGACTGTGATTTAAGTTGATCTTCAGAGCTTCCATGGGGAAAGTCTGACTAGGCAGAAAAAGAACAAGTATAAAGACCGTGCAGCAGGAACATACAAGGTTGTTTCTGAGGCATAAATTGTAAATAAATATGACTGTAGCCTAGCAGATGAGGGAATGTGCAAGAGGAGGGAGTGGAGAGGAAGCCAGCATCCAGGTCTCAAGATCTGAAGGCCTTGGGAGATGAGAATGTACTTTATTTTATGTGTGATAGAACTCGTAACAGAACATAAGCAGGAAACAAATTATTTCATCCACGCTTAAAAAAATGTTTTTGGGCTAGTGGAGTGACTCAAATGGTAGAGTGCCTGCCTAGCAAGCATGAGGCATTGAGTTCAAACCCTCATGCCACAAAAATAAAAACAAAATAATAAAAAAAACATTTTGGTGGTGTCGCAGACAATTAAGTCTTTGCTTTGACTTTTCTCCCTATACCTCTCGTGTAATACGGAAGCACATTTCAGTGCTTCCAGGCAAGGTCATCCTTACCAGGGAAAGGAAAGCAACACAGGTACTTAGGGAAGACAATGGAAGTGGAGAAACAACCTTCCTTGATGTGGTAGGCACTTCAGCCAACCAGCCTTAACCCAATTCTAAGAACCCTCCTGTTACACCATCCTGATATGCCATCCCTTCAATAGAAAGCTGATTACAGCCAGCCAGTGACTGTATGGGCTGAGGACAACTAACTCTGTTCTGTTCTCCAAGGACTGGAGAAGCTACAGGAATGTTCTAACTAGCCATTGTATCCATCCTACTTTACACAGAGGTAGGAGAGCTTTTGTAAAGAAAGGGAGTTAGGGTTCCAGAAGGAATGGTGGGGAAGCAGGTGCCAGCAATGCGGGGTGTGATCACCGTTTTCACTTCTGCTTGTTACACAGACCCAGCTAGGGGTTATCTACATTTTCTTCTACAGACCCCAGGCTTTGCTCTGGAGGACAGAGGCCTCTGCTAGGACCCAGTGGTATCTTACCGGAGTGTGGTGGTGGGGACGCAGCTGGGCTGTGAATGGTGGTAGGACTGCTGGAAGAGGAAGACGTGGTCAGGTCCAGGGCTCCCATCCTTGAGTTCAAGGGGGAAGTCAGAGACAGCTTTCTGGCCCTCACTGGGGAGGACGTTCTGGACACTGCCAGTGGTGGTGGGGAAGAGAACTTGCGACACAGACGCGGGGATTTTCCATCCACCAAATGTTCACCTCTGTTGTTCTGACTGGTAGCAAAAAATAGCTCTAATGACCTAAAAATAAGAGCAAACATTGTTAAACGATTGTATCAAGTGACTAAGCAAAGACAGTGTCTCAGAGAACATGCTCCCTACATTAAAAGATCACAATACTATCACACTTCTACTAGATTTTCCTCCATCTAAGTGCCACATGCATACTGCACTTGCCAGAGGAAGACACACACTCTTTGGGCATTGTCTAATTCCTTGCAACTAGGCTGTGTTCCCTTAAGGACCAGTAGCACTAATGTCTCTGGGGGACCCTGACAGACATACAGAACTTAGGTTCCATCCAGACCAATTTAACAAGACACTCCCCAACCCCATGATTCTTACAAATATTAACTTTGAAAAGCACAATTGCCCCCCCTCAAAAAAAAAAGAAAAGAAAAGCTTAAAACAATTGAGTTAGCTTTTGAATAATCACTGAGCTATCAAAGGCCACTTGGAGACTTCAATTCCTTCCCTGGGAAACTCTGTGACCGTCCCTAACACTTCCCCTAGTGGGGCATGGTAAGTTCAAAGGTGAACCAATACCTTAGCCTGCCTGAGAGGCAAGGCTGACATCTGCATGGAGACCCAGGAGGGCAAATCCCACATACCTGACGGGGATGGAGGTGAAAGGCCTCTTGTAGATGTCAGAGAGCTTCGACAGCACTACAGTGGCTGTGGTGAAAATGCGGTAGGTGTGCAGGAAGGTGTTCAGGAAATCGATGCTCAGAAACCGCAGGTCGGTCAGCCGCTCCAAGAGGCGCTCCACGCTGGCATAGCGGATCTGGGGCACTTTGCAGGAGTTGAGGGTTTTACTGAAGCAAATGTCAATGTCATCTTTATGTAGACGGGCATCAGACCTACATGCAAGGCAGGAATGCATTAACCTAAACTGGGACCAGGATTCCCCCTCTGTCACTGAGCCCTTCAGCATTTGTAAAAGTAAACTGAGTGTGTGGGTTTCCCATTGCATTTGATAGATGGAGAGAAGTGCATGTTGATATGTTGATACCAGAGTGCTATAAAACTCAAGTGTGTTTGAGAACATTACACGTCAGTACGCCACTCTAAGGAAGGAAGGACAGGATTGATGTGGAAGGCGTCATAATAACTCATTCCCCTGTGTGGACTGTGTACTTCAATCACATTAAGACAATGAGACCAAAAGTCCACTTCTGGAGGAAGAAAAGGCATTTCTTATGCCCTTAAAGCAGAATATCAGATGTGTGCTTAAAAAGCAGTGACAACCACCCACACTGGGGAGGAAAAGACACAGCTCTAACTGTTATCTAATGATTAACATATAGTATGCAATTCAGTATTTTGTCCTCCAGAACCAGCTGTTTTCCAAGTCTACTGTGTTTTTTACATTTTAACTCCTTAATATCTGCTCTTATCTCAATTGTTTCCTTCCTATACCTTTCTACAGTGCAGTTTCTCATTCTTTTTCCTAACTTCCTGAATTGAATGTTTTTAATTCATTCTTCTTGACTTATTAATGTGTTTATATTTCCTGAATGCAATTTAACTGGTAAATTGATATGCTGTATTTTTGTTATGTGTTCAATATTCTGCAGTATTGAAAATGAACTTATTAAAAATAGTAGTAGATGAAATATGGTCCCCTCCACAGTACCTACCACCACCATCCTGGAAAGCTCTACTTTTATCATTGTGCAAAATCTCTCATCTGGCTGCTTACCACCCCTCACTACAGGGCTGTTCCCCTGGCAGCCTCTTCAGGTGGACCACTAGAACTGCTGGTAGCCTGCGCTTCCTTCTAAGATCCCTGATCCCTTCACTGAAGCATCACAACAAGCAACCAACAAAGTCCTGGATTTCACCACTTCAATAAAGGATATCCACAGGATCAGTGACTGTCAGCGAGCCAACTGCTTGTTAGAACCAGTTGGCTTGTTGTGAGAGCTCTTACATAGTCCTTTTAGCACTACAAGGGATTTGACATTATATATTTATTTTCTTTTGGATAAAAAGGAATCAATAGGTTTGTTAGCTTGCTGTTGGAAGCTTTCCAGCTCAATGTATGCTCAGTTCAAGAAGAAGTAGTTCAATTGCAGCCTGAACGAGCATTTTAAACGACCAGTCTACCCCTGCAGAGGACCTGAAAAAGGGTGGCTGCTTGTTAGCTCTAGTCACATTATTGATTTTGGGAATACACAGCACATCTTTGGAGATTCTGGAAAATAGTGTGGCTCTTTCCTCTACTCACTATGTGACCCTCAAAAAAAATAAAATAAAATAAAGATCTGACTCTAAATCCATTCCAAAATGGCCGAATGAATTACTTTTTCTCTCATTGTTTTCCACCAAAAATCTTCATTTTCTAAGTAGAGGTCAAATATTAAAAGAAAGAAAGCCATAACCCAGATACCTTTGAAAGGGATATTTTCACCTAATGGTCGTCATGATTTTGCATTCTAATTGTAGTTTTGAGCTTTGCATCTTTTGATTATAATTAGTTTGTTCAAAACACTAGGGGGAAAAAAATCATGTCTAAGCCAGCATGAAATGAAATTAAAATAATTATACCACTGTCCTTCAAAATTGTGATTGCATTTTCATTTTAAGAAAAGAAATTAAATATTATGAAATTACTTAATTTTCTTTTATTACACTGAATAAGATCTTACTTTATTTCCTAAGGGATTCTCAAGAAAGACAGAAAGTGTTGTTTAAGCCTCCTGTGATAATAGCAGCTCCTTTCAGGTAAACAGATAAAAAGCAATTATAGGAGATCAAAACCAAATCATCTGTTGTAATTGATAAGGTATAAAAGAAAGTGAGTGCTACAAAGTGATATCATGTCCATAACAAGACATAATTATGACAGGACATTTTTTTCTTTTAACTCCAAACACTGTGGCTTCCACCCACCTCCCCCATGCATGTAGCCATGGAGACAGATGCACAGGGAAGGAGAGATGGAGAGTTTAGGGTGGATAGAGTTGGCAAAATCATCCTCTTTCTTGTGATTGAGGAGAGCCAGGCTCAGGGAGGCTGAGAGAACTAAAAAGGAGAAATGTAAGACCTCTACTCAGTCTTAGGAATAAATCTAGTATAGTTTAGATGTCTTAATGTTAAAAAAAAGAAAACTCCTACAGCCCAAGAAACAGATTCCTGTCCTAGAAGGACAGTAGTTTCCACTCATTTGGTGTCTCCTCTGTGCACCCAAAGACAGAAAAGTTTTGCTCTGTAGGAAAGTGGTTATGCAAATAAATTGGACTAGTACACTGGTAAAATTGGGATGATAAGGGACAGTAGCCACAAATGACCAGACATAAAACTAGTTCTCATTTGTGTTACCTTTGAAAGTCAGCATGATGTGTGTGGACTGATTGTGCAGCTGTCCTGGCTCAGGGGCTTCTAACACAGCTGCACTGTCTGACACACACTGTAACTCCAAAGCAGTTGGCCTGTCATGGCTGTATAACGACCAAACACTACGTCTAAAAGAATGAAATCATGTGTATGTGGTGTGTATGCATGCGTGTGTTTGTGAAACGTTAAAATAAGAATCCCATGTTAAAAATTAAGGAAATTCTAATTCAATGAAGGAAATTCAATGATGAGAATTCAAACAAATTAGGCCATACTATAGGCCTTCTAACTTCCTATTCAATACTCATACTTAATCTTAGCATCATAGATTTTTATAATACTAGATTAAAAGCCTGGAAAATAGAATAGAAAAGAAATCTTTTGAGGCTGATGGAGTGGCTCAAGTGGTAGAGCACCTGTCTAGCAAGCATTAGGCCTTGAGTTCAAGCCCCAATACTGACAAAAAAAGAGAAAGAAATCTTTGCTCTAGAGTTTTAAAATGGTCCTTGCCAAAATATTTTAAATTTTGACTAATAATTTAAAGTACTATCATTGTTTTATAAATTATATTTCTCTACTATTATAAGCCCTGTCTTAATCTAAGTTCTACAACTCATAGCATTCAGATCATGATAACTGTAGTTAATGTTTCAGAAGAGCAAAGTCATCCTTCTAAAGTTAACATTATTTATTGTCTCAGCATAAATAGTTCACATCTCAAAATATCCACATTTTATAGATGAGGAGGCATGAAAGAAACATGTTCTTAGTTTCAAGTAACTTTTGTTTAAAAGAAACAGCTGAATTGTTTTTTAAAATGCACTTGACTCTTGAAATTGAGAATGCAAATAACCAAAAAAATGAGAGTAAGGAACAATTTGGTCCACTTTGAAGCACTCCCCAAACAGTTTCTTAATTTGAAAAGAAAATAGTATATATAGACACGAGCATTAACACAGAGAGCTCTAGCACACAGTTACTGATAGAACTTCTCATTTTAAGCTATAGCTTCCCTAGCAATCCCTTTAAGCTATAGGATTTACTTCATTGGGACATTTATAGATGAGGATGGCAGCCCTAAGAAGACAGTCTCTGGGTCAAATCAGATACAGACAGTGGGCAGAAGGTACCACAGCCAAGACAGTTGATTCAATTTACTAGGTGTGTTCAAAATCTAAGCATATCTCTCCAGCCAAAGCTGGGAAACCGAATTCACACCAGCTAGGGGATGCCAAGTAAGTCAGCCACAGCTCGTCCATCCCCTGACCTTGAACAGATCTGGCTGTCACTACTTCAAGCTTTCATATTGAACTGGAACATTTTGATAAGGGTTTTGTCCTAAATGAATGTTAACAGTATGAAAAATAATTTTTTTATATTATGAGTCAATAAAATAAACTGTGAATCTGGAGAACAATTTGATAGCCTTATTATTTACAATGGCACAATGTGAATTATTGCATGACTGTCAAGAAACATATTCTCAATAAGAAGCAGAATCCTACTGAAGCAATATTTTATTTGAGATTTTTACATTCTCTGCCATTTTGATCTTGATTAAAATGTAAGGGAAAGGACTGTTGCACTTACTTAATCATATGTGGCACAGTAACTTTGGAATTCTCTTCAAACACTATAGTCATTAAACCATTACATCGTATATTGTCCACACACTGTGAAATTAAAAAATAGGCAATTAAAACCCACATGAAAACCTAGGCAGATCATATATTCTCAGAAATGCTTATAGCCAAAAAACTAATTTATTTTCTAATTTCTTTGTGTTAGAAAGAGAGAGAGAGAGAGAGAAGCAGCAACAGAAGAGGTGAACATTACACATTGTGAAACAGATTCAATATCTATATATGCAAACTGTGCATCAACCAAACGCCTGACAAACAACTGAGGATAGATACAAGGGCCATATTGTCCCATAATGCGTTTCCTGAGAATTCTGACCACAATGTCACATCATTACAACTCTCTGGCAATCCCAACACTACTTGGGAAGTTTATAACTTTATTTTGAGCTGTGATTGCCCCTGCGATATTCATTTTCTGCCACCAGGGGTGATATGGAGTAGTCAGATTAGAAATCTTGGATGAAATTCCTATTATCTCACTACTAAGCTCTGTGCCCACTTCTCAGGTATCTTTTTGCCAATAAATTCCCACATCTTACTAGTTTCTCTAGCAGTTTCTGTTGGCACCATGAGGGCTGGTGAGGGGCAGAGTATAATATCTCCTTGCTTCTGGCAGGCTTTAAAGCCCTGCAAGCTTCTTCTCTTTTCTAAGAGTACTCAGAAACTTTTGCTAAATTTCCATTTTTATTATTTATGTCTGCTCCTTATCACTTTAAAGTTTTCCTCTGTGCTTACTTTGGGTTAGAGAAGAATTTATTTTGAATTATAAATATTTCCTTTGAACAAAACAAGAAAATAAAAAATGTAAATAAATTTTAAAATCAGAAATTACTTCGTCATTAGAATACCATAGTGCTTTGTGATTGAAATTAAATAGTGCCAAGAGACCAGTTGCAATGTGACCTCGCACAGAGCCTGATCTCAGGGTCTACCCTCAACTAAATGTCTACACAAAGAGTGAATATGTGTATAAGAAACTAGATCAGTGGAATCCCCCAACTGTTCAATCTATCAGCCATTTTCATATTTGTCTCTATTAAAAATTTGTTTTCCAGAGGAAAACATGTTAAGTGAAGTAAGCCAGGCTCAGAAAGACAAAGGCCACATGTTTTCTCTTATACAAGGAAGATAGTTCGAAAAGATAAACATATACACAAAAACAAACATGATCATATACAATCTCATATGTAGAACATGTTTGTAACAGTGGAACTACTCTATGGAACTCGGGGAAGGAGGGAAAAAGAAAAGAGAATGATAGAGCATCAACAATATAAAATATAACATCTGTGAAAGTGGAGGAAATAAGGATATGTACTGAAAGCTATTAAAAAATGGGGGTTGGGAGGTAAAGGGGTAAGGGAGAGCAATGGAAGGGGCTGAACAGACCAAAGTAAAAGACTCACAGCAAGGAAACATTGAGAAACCCCTTTGAACATTGACTTAGATATTAATAATGAAAGACAAGACAAGATGGAGTGTGGGTATGGGGACTTGTGAGCAGGGGAGGGTGAATGAAGGCGATTAAGGTGAGGGTATATGGTGGATGGACTTCATACAATTATATGGTATAGAACAAAGAAACCTCCTGCAATTGCTTTAAGTAGGGCAAGAAGAGGGTCAAGGGGAAGAGAAGAGAGAATGATCTAACCAATGTGCAATATAAGCCTATTTGGAATTGTCACAATGAATCCCTCTTGTACAATAAATATATTCTAATAAAATTTATTTTCCAGAGCAATGAAACACATTGTAAAACCAAAAGGGAGGAGAGAAAGAGTAATAAAGATGGCTAATCAGATCAAACTACACTATGTGCATATATGTAAATATCACAATAAACCCTACCTTAAAAATAAAATAATTTTTTTCTTTTCCTCATATTTTACGCCATTATTACAAGTGCTTCTGAAAATAAAGTTGAATATTTAAAAATTCTCCTTCTATACATTTCCATAAAGTATAGCATCTAGAAATAATTTTGTGTTATGTTTTTATACACATATTTATGGTTTTAACTATAAACTTAATTATATGTGAATTTATACTCTTTTATAACATACACTATAGGATCAAAGTCAAAATAGGTAAGATCGGAGGGACTTGGATAAAGGGTGGAAAACAATAAGATGAAACCTAGAGTGAAGCCATGTTGAAAATATTTGCTGTAAAAGGGCCTCAAAATTAGCTGGATTCACAGTGGAGCAGAAGTCCAATGAATCCAGAGAAAAATTCTCTCAAAGAAAATATTGAATAATATCTTGGATAATGTCCTCAACAATATCTTTAAAGTAACTACAAGTTTTACTAGAATGCTTTTTATAAACTCCCTCAACATTGATTGAAAAGAACAATTTCAGATGAACATCCCTGTGGTGGACCCCAAAGAATGTGATTCAGAGCTTGGTCCTCCTTCTGCAGAGCTGGTTCCAAGCACCAGCTTCACAGTCTTCAGAAAAGGGCACAGGCTGCTTCTCTGCAGGCTGAATAAATAAATGCTGCTTTGCTCACCCTGGGTCATGTCAGTCTTGGGCAGCTGGAAGTTGAAAATAATATTCTCTCCCAAGTCCTAAAACTACAGTACCCTAGGTATGTGTTCAGTCATGGAATGTGTTTCCACCAGGGATCCAAGCTGCTAGTAGGTGGGTATCCTCCCGGGCCTGAAAAAAAGGCCACACCACTTTTATGAGAGAGCTCTCAGTCAGGACCTGCTGAAATTACACATCAATGGCCCCATTGCACAGTGGGAATACTCCTGAAGGATGGCAGGATGGAGCTGGCTGGTACACGAGTTTATAATAGAGTTTCTTGTGAAGAAAAGAATCTTAAAATTGGATTTATTCCAAAGGCAGATGGACTGACACTGACCATTTCTAAGCATCTCATTGATGTTGGGAGATCTAAACTGGCCTTGTGGAGGTATTCATTGTGAAATAGGGAGAAATGAATGGAGACCCAACAGATTATCAGAACAATATTCTGAAATGAAATGATTCATGCCTCCCATGAGGCAGATATAGGAATGAAGAGGAAGGGGTGGAGATAAATATTTTGAAGAAAGAAATCGTAAAATTTGGTGAGTTATTGAAATAAACCAAGAGAAAAAAACACAATAAAAATCAAAGATGGCCATTGCTATAAAGCAATTAAAATTTTTTTCTGATGCAAATAAATATTCAAAAGTAATAAAGTATGGCCATATGTCTTTTGAATGACACAGAGCTTAACCAAAACCAGTCTATCTTGTGAATTCTCAAAAAGCACCAAGAAGATGCACTCATTATATAGCAATGGGGATTCGACTAAATGGGTGTCTTATGCCCGCATTTATTAAGTACTTGCTATGTGACAGACACTGGGATAAGTGCTGGGAGATGCGGGGGGCGGGGGGTGAATGGAAAGAATAGTTAAAGGAGCTTCCAAAATGAATAAGCATGCTATTTCAAATTCACTTCCCTGGAATGGAAATGGGTTCTTATCAAGCTATGTGGTGGGGACTGGAGGATAACAGGAAAAGGGTTTTATAGTAAGAATAGTTAAGTAAGAAGAGGAAGGAGGGGTTCCTTCACCCACGGTCCTTTCCAGTTACCCCTCAGACATTCCCAATGTCTCTAAAGCACAGTAAGGATGCTGCATGGGTAATTAACACAGGAAATGGGAGAGGAAAGCGATGGTGTTTTGTGAGAACTTCATTTTCCATTTCTAAGAAAATGGTATAATTTCGCAGACAACCTTAGGATGGCTGTACAAGCAAGGACAGAAGTGATATAATATCTGGTGAGATCAAACACACTCCTTTCAGAGCTCCCATACAGAACCTAAAGACACGAACACCCTGTTCAAGTGGCGCTCAGGCTAGGAGAGGGCACTGGAGACAGCCAGAGTTGCACACCTGGGTTGCAAAAAACCGTCCATGCCTCATCCTAGACAGGAACATGGAAAGAAGATGTTTAACTTCTGGTTCTTAGGGATTTGTAGCCCAAACCCCTGAGGAATGCAGAAATTGGGTGAGCATTAAGAATACAGAATTGGGTGAGTCTGAAAACTCAGTAAATCCACCCTTGCAGGTGAATTCACAGGGTATTTCCCGCCTCGTGTGCCAAACCAGGGAAGGGAAAGATAGCATTCCTGCAGCAAGCCATCAAAACTCTGGGATATCCTGAGCCAGGGATCCCAGGACAATCTTCTTTGCCCAGTGACTTTGCCCAACCCACTCCTCCTGAAGGCCAGAAAAGAAGCTCCTATTGGTGCTTTTTGAAACGAGTCAAGAGGAAAGGGGTCTCAAGACCACCCTGCCTTGTTCATTTGAAACAATCCGCTCCACAGTAACCACCGGAGACAGGGTGTGATCCAAGTACTAAAGGCTGAGAGTCAAACCCACGCCACAAAGCCAAAACAGACCTTTCTTCCTGATACTCAGCATAAGAAGCAAGTATTTCCTCTCCTGCAAACCTCACCTATTACTGTGCCAGTCCAGAGAATAGTGACCTGGGACCTGAGAAACCTTTGCACAGAAAAACAGAAGAGACACACAGAGGTATTTTTGATAGAAATTCACAGCATTGCATAGAAACAGCTTAGGCAGAGTACTGCAGACATTTGAGAGAGGAAACAGAAAATCTTTCTTTTATTTACACCTAATATCAATACACATTAGAATACTACTTTGGCTGAAATAATATTTCATTTCATTAAAAATATGTGATTCTATAAAAGAGAATTGGAAACAGAAAGTAAAAATGCCAAAAAACTACCACAAAAAAGATGAAAAATGAAGGGTTTTTTAAAAAAAGTACTATTAAGATAGTGTTTAACTGAATTTATTCATCTAAGATACAGAATGGAAAGTCTTCATTTGTTTTTCTTTTTTGTCATCTCTCTGCCTTCATGAATATAGTGATTTATAATTTAGAATTTAAGAGATGTAGGCAAAAGAGGATAAATATACACTTTTATCTTTCATTTTAATATTTTTACTGTTAGTTATGAAACACTTCAAATGTACAGAAAAGAATGAGACATTCATATACAAGCCACCTAGATGCAGCGATATTAACACTTTGCTATATTTGCAATAGAAGCTTCCTTTTCTTCTAAGGTATAAAACTCCACTAACACAATTAAAGACAATTTCTTCCATTCCACTAGGCTCTTTCCAACCCAGAAGTAACAATTACCGTGAAGCTATTGGTATCATCTCATCCGTCCTTATCCCTGTTTTCTTATTTTACTATATGTGCATGCATTTGCCCATTGCAGTATACAATATTTTTGCATTTTTTAAATTTACAGATGTTTGTATTTTTTATTCAACATTGCTTTGAGATTTATTCATGTTTATTTGTATAGTTCATTCATTCATTTTAACTACTATATATCCTATGGTCAAAACATACATATTAGAGTTTATTTAGTCAATATCTTATATAACATATATTAATAGGTTTCAATTTTTCAACTATTACAAAGATACAATGACTATTATTACATGTTTCTCCTTGTGAGAAAGTTTCAATCTTTGTAACTTTTAGCTTGTCATAGGTAATCTGCTACCTTCTAAGATTTTTCTTTTTGCATTGGGTCTTCTATAGTTTCAATATGTCTCAATGAGATTTCATTTAAGTATATGCAGCTTGGAATTCAGTATGCTTCTTCAATATAAGGACCCATATCTTTTATCTATTTCAAAAATTCCTACTCATCTTCTCTGTGATAACTGCATCTTCTCTCTTATCTCAAGTATTTCTGGAATTCCCATTAGATGTATGTTGTACCTTCTAACTCTACTCCCTATGGCTGAGTCTCTCTTTCAATACTTGCCATCTCTTTTTGCTATGAGGTAGTTTCCTTATAAACCTATTACCTAGTTCTTAACCTTTTCCTCAGCTGTGATTGATCCACTGCCTTTAATGACTTTCCATGGTTGCCATTGGAAGCCATAGTTTCTATGGTTTCCATTTTTAGATTATCTATTCGGTTCTTTGATAGATTGGTCTTATCCTTTTTATACAATGATCAATTCTTTCCATATATTTTCTTTCTTTATTTCTTAGTTCCTTTCTTCCTTTCTTTCATAGTTTTATTATGTTTTAAGCACTCTTATTTTATACTCTTTTCCAAGTTGCCACCCTATTGCCTGAAGTTCTCCCAGGGCTACTTCATCTATTCCCTGTGTCTGCTGACTCTTGCTCATGATAGATATTTACTCACAGGGTTTGTAATTTTTTTTATATGAGCCCTGGTTTATAGAATGTTGCTAATAGAGTGGGTTTGTGTTTGCTTCTTCAAGTTTCTTAAAATATCAATAATGAAAAGTTCTTTTTAAAATAATTTCTCAATTTGGAATTTTTACAGCATGTGAATATTACAAATCTGAATTATAGACCAGAGACACATTCATTTTTTAAAAGGAGATTTTTAAAAATTCAGAACCTAAGACAAAGACAAATGCCCTTATTTCTTTTCTGGGCCAAAGAGTAGAGTTTTTACAGTTCTTATTTCACAGAGGGGACAGTCTTCAATGCCCAGGGTTTAAATAAGGATCCCAATAACTTTAATGGGCTTGAGGCTAGTTCTCACCCCCTTAAGTGTTAATACCTCTAGGACTTGGGGCCAATTTCCAATCTAAAGTAATTCCCAGGTGTTTAAGTCTTTGGCTTATAAGCTTTCTGATCTAGCTTTAAATTCCCTTGTTTCTGGTTAGGGAAACAGACTAGAGATTTCTCTTTGTACCTGCAAATATCTAGATTTTAAAATTCTTTCTTTTGGGAGGAGAGGGCTGGGAATTGAATTCAGGGCCTTGCACTTGCTAGGCAAATGTTCTTCCACTAAGCTAAATCCCCAACCCCTTGAATTTTTTTTTTATTTTACTGATCCTAGGTGTTTAACATATCTCTTTCTGGAGCAAGAGGGGACCTAAATCAGCTCAAATTGCCAAAAGTGGAACTTGAGATAAACATCTTACCATCCAACTGGCACAAAAACAGACATGAAGACCAGTGGAACAGAACAGAGGACCCAGATATGAAGCCACTCAGCTATAACCAACTTATCTTTGACAAAGGAGCTAAAAATATACAATGGAGAAACAGCAGCCTCTTCAACAAAAACTGTTGGGAAAACTGGTTAGCAGTCTGCAAAAAACTGAAACTAGATCCATGTATATCACCCTATACCAAGATTAACTCAAAATGGATCAAGGATCTTAATGTCAGACCCCAAACTCTTAAGTTGATACAGGAAAGAGTAGGAAATACTCTGGAGTTAGTAGGTATAGGTAAGAACTTTCTCAATGAAACCCCAGCAGCACAACAACTAAGAGATAGCATAGATAAATGGGACCTCATAGAGCTAAAAAGCTTCTGTTCATCAAAAGAAATGGTCTCTAAACTGAAGAGAACACCCACAGAGTAGGAGAAAATATTTGCCAACTATACATCAGACAAAGGACTGATAACCAGAATATATAGGGAACTTAAAAAACTAAATTCTCCCAAAACTAATGAACCAGTAAAGAAATGGGCAAGTGAACTAAACATAACTTTCTCAAAAGAAGAAATTCAAATGGCCAGAAAACACATGAAAAAATGCTCACCATCTCTAGCAATAAAGGAAATGCAAATTAAAACCATGCTAAGATTCCACCTCACCCCTATTAGAATAGCCATCATCAGCAACACCACCAACAACAGGTATTGGCGAGGATGCGGGGAAAAAGGAACCCTCTTACACTGTTGGTGGGAATGTAGACTAGTACAACCACTCTGGAAAAAATTTGGAGGCTACTTAAAAAGCTAGACATCGATCTACCATTTGATCCAGTAATACCACTCTTGGGGATATACCCAAAAGACTGTGACACAGGTTACTCCAGAGGCACCTGCACACCCATGTTGAGTGCAGCACTATTCACAATAGCCAAGTTATGGAAACAGCCAAGATGCCCCACCACTGATGAATGGATTCAGAAAATGTGGTATCTATACACAATGGAATTCTATGCAGCCATGAAGAAGAACGAAATGTTATCATTGGCTGGTAAATGGATGGAATTGGAGAACATCATTCTGAGTGAGGTTAGCCTGGCCCAAAAGACCAAAAATCGTATGTTCTCCCTCATATGTGGACATTAGATCAAGGGTAAACACAACAAGGGGATTGGACTATGAGCACATGATAAAAGCAAGAGCACACAAGGGAGGGGTGAGGATAGGTAAGACACCTAAAAAATTAGCTAGCATTTGTTGCCCTCAACGCAGAGAAACTAAAGCAGATACCTTAAAAGCAACTGAGGCCAATAGGAAAAGGGGAACAGTTACTAGAGAAAAGGTTAGTTCAAGAAGAATTAACCTAGAAGGTAACACCCATGCACAGGAAATCAATGTGAGTCAATGCCCTGTATAGCTATCCTTATCTCAACCAGCAAAAACCCTTGTTCCTTCCTATTATTGCTTATACTCTCTCTACAACAAAATTAGAGATAAGGGCAAAATAGTTTCTGCTGGGTATTGAGGGGGTGGCGGGGAGAGGGAGGGGGCGGAGTGGGTGGTAAGGGAGGGGGTGGGGGCAGGGGGGAGAAATGAACCAAGCCTTGTATGCACATATGAATAATAAAAGAAAAAGGAAAAAAAAAATCTTACCATCCAAAAGAAGAAATTTAGATGACCATTTTTGCACATTTTGTACCCAATGTCAAGTCTCACTCATAAATCTTTCTCATTTACTGTGTGAAGCATTAAAATTATTTTCAACAGGAATAAAAGAAATTTTCACTTACACTCAAGTTTCAGAAGAACAAAATATGCAAGCAATAGGAACTTTAGCTCAAAAATCACATAATAAGTCATATTTTAGTTATACAAAGGGTTTTTGATAAGAGCCACACTATCTCTAATTCATCTGTAGGACAGATAAAAAGAGGGACAGACAGATGACAGATAGATTCATCATTTTATAATAGAGGAGTCATTTTCAAAATGCACTCCTTCCCCAAACTTCAGGGACAGAATGGTGTAAAAAACACAGGGCTCTGGGTGGGGGGGGCCTGGTCCACTTACTCCATTTCAACCAGGGTTCTCAGCTGTTATCTCACTTCTCTTTGGGACTTTAAAGAAGGGACACCATTCTAGAAAAGTGTTAAACAGCAATAGAATTTGCACATGCAAGTGTTTATACGAACATACTGATAGTGCAATTGATCCTCCATGTCTCTCTGGGTTCAACAAATGTGGATTGAACCAACTGTGGATGGAAAAGATCCAGGAAACATTGCATCTGTGTGAGCCATACATAGATTTTTTTCTTTTCATGATTTCCTATAGGATATAGTATAATGACTATTTATACAGCATTTACAGTTTTAGGTATTATAAACGAACTAGGGATGATTTAAAGTACAGAGGAGGTTGTGGGTAGGTTACATGCAAATACTACACCATTTTATATAAAGGACTTCAGCGTCCTTAAATTTTAGTATCCTGGGGATCCTAGAACCAATTCCCCTGAGGATACTGAGGTACAACGGTATTCATGATTATATCAGAATTTATCTTGGCCATTGGGGAGAAATGATGGGGCCCTGGGAAAACAAATACAGTTCACTTAGTTAAGAAAAATCGCATAAAAATAAGCAGGTTGTCAGGTTTTGATAATGTTACATTGAACTTGTGTGAATCATAATAAACCTGGAAATTGTTAGGATAACAAAAACAGATTCCTAGGTCGTGGGTAGCTTAGTTCAGTTTTTAAAAACTAGGCTGATTCTGAGACTGTAAATGTTCACAAAACCCCAGGTGATTTTGATGAGCTGGTTCTTGGACAAGTGTTGAATCTTGCTTTCAGTTGTGAGGACCTTGCTAAAGGCAGGACCTGTTCAAAGAACAGTGGTCTACAGTATCACCATATTTTTCTGACTTTCTCAATACTTCTAAGTAGTAGGAAGAAAGGTATATTCCATTTTTCTTTTAATTCACCATTTTTTGTTAATTGAGAAAACTCTCTATTGATTCCAGAAAATCTATTTTAAGGGAGAAAGCATGTCCTATGTGCTACAAATTTGTCTATACAGGTCTAAACTTTGGCACAATATAAAAAATTTCTGCCTAAATCAAGTTCAGAGGACAATTTTAATTCTACATTTTAGTTAATTCTCATAAATTATAGCAAAATCTATTTAATACACCATTATGTATGCCAGTGAGACAAGCACGGATTGATTCACTATACTGTAATGAATGGTCAAATCTTCTGCCTCAAATTGTTCCCTATAAATAGATAAAAAGAGGAAGAATTATTGGTTGAGACCATTAGCCACTTGTATGTTTTGTTGGAGGCGCCAACAGTTAATTATGGACCTGCTGGTGTAACTAAAGGTGTAATTAATCAGTCAAACAATTGTTCCTCCTCAAAGTTACAGCTTCGAAGAGAGACCTGGCAAAGACTAAAAGTCTTAAATTTTGCAGAATTCCTTATGTGAAACTGGGATTGTATCAGTCCTCAGAAACCACTTTATTGTCTTAAATAAGGGTCACGTGTGATTAGCATAACACAG